>NC_092338.1:394127500-395492500 GCF_046630445.1 Rutidosis leptorrhynchoides
TAGCAACGTCTACCGTTTGTTTTTGGAAAATCATGACCACGTGGTTGCGAAAGTCCTCTAATCAGATATTGTCTCCTTATCTCATCTCTTTGATTCAGATTATATTGTAAAATTCTTGATCTATCAAACGGATCCCATGGAAGATTATCCATTTCAATAACATCGATAGGCGTCGAAGAAGATGATGCTTTCCGTTTAAGAAAGTTTTGCATATCTATCAATCAACAAAAAAGCTTATTAGTTAATAACTATAAAATAGAAGCATACTACATACAAGTCTTCTGTTAAAAAAAAGTCTTCTGTTTATTTTTTTTACTTGACCAAATACCAATCCTACTCTTGCATTTAATTGAGAATCTCAGAATCATAATGTCTTTCACATATTTTTGCTCACTGTCGTTACAAGCTACAATCTGTACATCAATATTTAGTGCAATAGTGCTGCCAGTGCCACTTACATCAATATCTAGCCAAAGTGCTTAATATGTACAATTTAATTTTAACATTCCACAAACAAGACTATTAGAGTAACACTTACAAGCTACATCTGTACAATTTAATTTTAATGAAAGATTTTGTGAACCTAAATTAACTAATTACAAAAATTACCTGATTAAATTCAAGGAAGATTGTTGAAACTTAAATAACTAGTGTTGAAGATGAAGAATAAACACAGACTTCTCTCTTAATCACTTTTGCTTTAAACGAACTGATGAAAAAATGAGAACAAATTTGAAATCGTCGACGGTGAAATTGAAATTCTGAATATGTGTGTAAGTGTGTCGTGCGTGATTTTTTTTTAAAGTAAAGAGGATCTGTTTTGGGCCAAACAATTAGTGGGGATTATCAATTTACTATTTTATTAATGAGTTATGGGCTTTTTGGATTGGGGTCAAATCACAAAAAAAAAAATATAATAATAATAACACAAAAATTTATTAGGCCATAGGTTTCAAGTGACACCCCTTGATCCCATTATCATCCGTCCCTGGCTGCCAGTGCCACTTACATCAATATCTAGCCAAAGTGCTTAATATGTACAATTTAATTTTAACATTCCACAAACAAGACTAATAGAGTAACACTTACAAGCTACATCTGTACAATTTAATTTCAAAGAAAGATTTTGTAAACCCTAAATTAACTAATTACAAAAATTACCTGATTAAATTTAAGGAAGATTGTTGAAACTTATATAATTAGTGTTGAAGATGAAGAATAAACATTGGCTTCTCTCTTAATCACTTTTGCTTTAAACGAACTGATGAAAAAATGAGAACAAATTTGAAATCGTCGACGGTGAGATTGAAATTCTGAATATATGTGTAGGTGTGTCGTTCGTGTTTTTTTTTTTTTTTTTGAATTAAAGAGGATCTGTTTTGGAACAAACAATTAGTGAGGATTATCAATTTACTATTTTATTAATTAGTTATGGGCTTATTGGATTGTGGTCAAACCAAATAAAAAAAAATAACACTAAAACTTATTGGGCCATAAGTGTCAAGTGACACCCCTTGACCCCATTATTATCCGCCCATATATATATATATATATATATATATATATATATATATATATATATATATATATATATATATATATATATATATATATATATATCAAAAAAGTTTTTGCTTATGTGTCATTTTGTTATTAAATTGAATTAATTATTCATTATAATTTAATATATACATATAGATATAGATTTACATATATATATGTATAGATTATATAATTAATTAACACTAAGATATAAATAGATAAGATATAGTTCAATATATACTTATAGAATTTCCTACTAATTCTCTCATGTTGACGTAAACATAAAAAATATATATTACAATTATTATTATTTTATAAAATAAATTATAAAATCTAAACTAATGGTGTCTATCTCAATCTCAATCTAATCGGCAGCCTCTCACTTGATAAAATATGGGTTAATTTTATTTTTATTTATTTTATCTATTATTTATTTGACCGCCACCTATAAATGGTTACTTTCTACAACAATAAAATAAAATAAAATATAAATAATATATATATTTTATTATTTATAAATATAATATAATATATTATAAAATATAAATATAATATATATTATATTATATTTATATTTTATAAAATATAAATATAATATATATATATATATATATATATACACCAAATTTTTTTTAACGGATTTACTTTCTGTTCGTCGCGAGTTAGGTTCCACCGTCATCACCGTTCAACTCAAAATAATTTTACGAACTAAACGCAATAAATTGTATTCGACACGGAGCTTCGATGCACTACCAACGGAGCATTTCTTTTTAGAAATAAATATGGAAGTAATTTGAATTTACAGTTTAAGTCTTTAAATTTTTACGAACACGCAAATATAACTATTATAATATTAATTATACATGACGACTCCCCCGAGTATCATTATTTTGCTGAAATGACTAACAACTTTTCTAAAATTAAACTCGCGGATTACACTTTTATTTAAAAAATAATTATATATAATAATTCTAAAATAATATAACTTAGACTTTACTAACGTTACGTTCCATGACAAATTTTTAATGTACTCATATTTTATCAAAATATTACGTAGTATATAATTTATATATAATTAAAAAGATTAGTGGTGAGAAAAAAAAATTGTAGATATTAAGTTACTAACACCACCCAAATCACTTTTAAAATTTGTCAATAAAACATGCTCTTAAGCTCAAAAGAACTTTTAAAATTTGTTAACACCACATGCTCTTAAACTTAGAAGAATAATTATTTGTAATAATCAATTAATTTTGCCCGATTATTTTTACCCAACGTGCAACGCACAATTTTTAAAATTTGTCAACATCACGGGTGTAGTGACCCGAACTTTTTCATGTTTATATATATATTAATTGAGATTGATATTTACATGATTAAATGTTTCCAACATGTTAAGAAATCAAACTTGTTAAGACTTGATTAATTGAAATATGTTTCATATAGACAATTGACCACCCAAGTTGACCGGTGATTCACGAACGTTAAAACTTGTAAAAACTATATGATGACATATATATGGATATATATATAGTTAACATGATACTATGATAAGTAAACATATCATTAAGTATATTAACAATGAACTACATATGTAAAAACAAGACTACTAACTTAATGATTTTTAAACGAGACATATATGTAACGATTATCATTGTAAAGACATTTAATGTATATATATCATATTAAGAGATATTCATACATGATAATATCATGATAATATAATAATTTAAAATCTCATTTGATATTATAAACATTGGGTTAACAACATTTAACAAGATCGTTAACCTAAAGGTTTCAAAACAACACTTACATGTAACGACTAACGATGACTTAACGACTCAGTTAAAATGTATATACATGTAGTGTTTTAATATGTATTTATACACTTTTGAAAGACTTCAATACACTTATCAAAATACTTCTACTTAACAAAAATGCTTACAATTACATCCTCGTTCAGTTTCATCAACAATTCTACTCGTATGCACCCGTATTCGTACTCGTACAATACACAGCTTTTAGATGTATGTACTATTGGTATATACACTCCAATGATCAGCTCTTAGCAGCCCATGTGAGTCACCTAACACATGTGGGAACCATCATTTGGCAAATAGCATGAAATATCTCATAAAATTACAAAAATATGAGTAATCATTCATGACTTATTTACATGAAAACAAAATTACATATCCTTTATATCTAATCCATACACCAACGACCAAAAACACCTACAAACACTTTTATTCTTCAATTTTCTTCATCTAATTGATCTCTCTCAAGTTCTATCTTCAAGTTCTAAGTGTTCTTCATAAATTCTACAAGTTCTAGTTACATAAAATCAAGAATACTTTCAAGTTTGCTAGCTCACTTCCAATCTTGTAAGGTGATCATCCAACCTCAAGAAATCTTTGTTTCTTACAGTAGGTTATCATTCTAATACAAGTAATAATCATATTCAAACTTTGGTTCAATTTCTATAACTATAACAATCTTATTTCAAGTGATGATCTTACTTGAACTTGTTTTCGTGTCATGATTCTGCTTCAAGAACTTCGAGCCATCCAAGGATCCGTTGAAGCTAGATCCATTTTTCTCTTTTCCAGTAGGTTTATCCAAGGAACTTAAGGTAGTAATGATGTTCATAACATCATTCGATTCATACATATAAAGCTATCTTATTCGAAGGTTTAAACTTGTAATCACTAGAACATAGTTTAGTTAATTCTAAACTTGTTCGCAAACAAAAGTTAATCCTTCTAACTTGACTTTTAAAATCAACTAAACACATGTTCTATATCTATATTATATGCTAACTTAATGATTTAAAACCTAAAAACACGAAAAACACCGTAAAACCAGATTTACGCCGTCGTAGTAACACCGCGGGCTGTTTTGGGTTAGTTAATTAAAAACTATGATAAACTTTGATTTAAAAGTTGTTATTCTGAGAAAATGATTTTTATTATGAACATGAAACTATATCCAAAAATTATGGTTAAACTCAAAGTGGAAGTATGTTTTCTAAAATGGTCATCTAGACGTCGTTCTTTCGACTGAAATGAGTACCTTTACAAAAACGACTTGTAACTTATTTTTCCGACTATAAACCTATACTTTTTCTGTTTAGATTCATAAAATAGAGTTCAATATGAAACCATAGCAATTTGATTCACTCAAAACGGATTTAAAATGAAGAAGTTATGGGTAAAACAAGATTGGATACTTTTTCTCATTTTAGCTACGTGAAAATTGGTAACAAATCTATTCCAACCATAACTTAATTAACTTGTATTGTATATTATGTAATCTTGAGATACCATAGACACGTATACAATGTTTCGACCTATCATGTCGACACATCTATATATATTTCGAAACAACCATAGACACTCTATATGTGAATGTTGGAGTTAGCTATACAGGGTTGAGGTTGATTCCAAAATATATATAGTTTGAGTTGTGATCAATACTGAGATACGTATACCCTGGGACGTGGATTGATTCAAGATAATATTTATCGATTTATTTTTGTACATCTAACTGTGGACAACTAGTTGTAGGTTACTAACGAGGACAGCTGACTTAATAAACTTAAAACATCAAAATATATTAAAAGTGTTGTAAATATATTTTGAACATACTTTGATATATATGTATATATTGTTATAGGTTCGTGAATCAACCAGTGGCCAAGTCTTACTTCCCGACGAAGTAAAAATCTGTGAAAGTGAGTTATAGTCCCACTTTTAAAATCTAATATTTTTGGGATGAGAATACATGCAGGTTTTATAAATGATTTACAAAATAGACACAAGTACGTGAAACTACATTCTATGGTTGAATTATCGAAATCGAATATGCCCCTTTTTATTAAGTCTGGTAATCTAAGAATTAGGGAACAGACACCCTAATTGACGCGAATCCTAAAGATAGATCTATTGGGCCTAACAAACCCCATCCAAAGTACCGGATGCTTTAGTACTTCGAAATTTATATCATATCCGAAGGGTGTCCCGGAATGATGGGGATATTCTTATATATGCATCTTGTTAATGTCGGTTACCAGGTGTTCACCATATGAATGACTTTTATCTCTATGTATGGGATGTGTATTGAAATATGAAATCTTGTGGTCTATTATTATGATTTGATATATATAGGTTAAACCTATAACTCACCAACATTTTTGTTGACGTTTTAAGCATGTTTATTCTCAGGTGATTATTAAGAGCTTCCGCTGTCGCATACTTAAATAAGGACGAGATTTGGAGTCCATGCTTGTATGATATTGTGTAAAAACAGCATTCAAGAAACTTATTTTGCTGTAACATATTTGTATTGTAAACCATTATGTAATGGTCGTGTGTAAACAGGATATTTTAGATTATCATTATTTGATAATCTACGTAAAGCTTTTTAAACCTTTATTGATGAAATAAAGGTTATGGTTTGTTTTAAAATGAATGCAGTCTTTGAAAAACGTCTCATATAGAGGTCAAAACCTCGCAACGAAATCAATTAATATGGAACGTTTTTAATCAATAAGAACGGGACATTTCAGTTGGTATCCGAGCGTTGGTCTTAGAGAACCAGAATTTTGCATTAGTGTGTCTTATCGAGTTTGTTAGGATGCATTAGTGAGTCTGGACTTCGACCGTGTTTACTTGAAAAATGATTGCTTAACAAATTTTGTTGGAAACTATATATTTTTAACATGTGAATATTATGTGATATATTAACCTCTTAACGCGTTTGATATTATGTGATAGATGTCTACCTCTAGAACAAGTCCCATTGACTCACCTAATAATAATGAAGAGTCAAATGTAAATTGGAATGATTCGTGGACTGATTCACAAGTTCCCGAAGAGGAACCGGAAGAAGAGTCGGAACCGGAAGAAGAATCGGAACCGGAAGAAGAATCGGAACCGGATGAAGAAATAGAACCGGTGGGGGAAATAATAAAATGGTTAAGTAAAAGAAAATCCTCAACCAACCGACCAAGGTTAATTATGGTCAATGGTATTTCCACCAAGGAAGCAAAATATTGGGAGGATTACCAATTCTCCGATGAATCGGATTCCGACGAGAATTCCGATGATGTTATAGAAATTACCCCAACTGAATTTAAAAAAGAAAAAGAAAATAATAAGGGAAAGGGCATAAAAATAGAGAAATCTAATTCCAACCCCGATGAACTTTATATGTATCGTCAACCCCCGAAGTCCTTAAGTTGTAACAATGACCCGGGAACCTCTAAACCACCAGGTTTTTCTAAACCAATGTGGAAATTGACGGCTCATATTAGGGGAACATCATATATCCCTAGAAACTTGGCAAAACGAACCAAAATCGAAGAAGAAGAAACAAGCGAGTCGGAATAAGATAGTTGTATTCGTGTGGTGTAATATATGTAATATAGTGTGCTTATGCTTTATGATATATATATAAAAATTGCTTGTATTAATAAGTATTTTTTTTTATGAATCTAACTCTTGTCTATTTTACAGTATAAAAACACAAAATGGATAGACAACCCAATATTTTAAGAGACCTACCCGGAGACATGATTGATGAAATCTTGTCTAGAGTCGGTCAGAATTCTTCGGCACAACTATTTAAGGCGAGATCAATTTGTAAGACATTCGAAGAACGTTCCAAGAATGCCTTGGTTTATAAAAGGCTTTCGTTCGAAAGATGGGGGATATCACATTGGGAAATCCATAAGTTACGATGTGTTTACTTTGACGCATATATTGCGGGGAACCCAAATGCTATTTTACGCAATGGGTTAAGAAATTATTTTGACTCAATATATCCGAATATTGGACTTCGTGATTTAGAAAAAGCGGCTAACATGCAACATAAAGAAGCATGTTATGCTTACGGATTAGTAATGTTCTCTTCTCACCAAAGTGAGAACAAGAACATCGGGCTACAACTATTAAACAAAACGTTCCCACAAGTGACGGAGTCGGTAATTGGGGTAAGAAATGAGGTTTTTAGATTGTTACGAGACTGTTGGACATTACATAACCCTCGTCCCTTTGACGACATTACAACACGCTGTCTTATCAACGGCCATAACGGTTATGTTCCACAAGACCAAGGATGGGAAGTAGTCCTAGTAAAACCAGAATGCATGACTTGTTTCTGGACGTATGAATTACGTGTCTTTATTGCCTTTGCTGAACGACTTGTGTACTAGCTAGAATTATCTTCACAACTATCTGGTATCAAAGTTATTGTGTGCTATATTTCATGCTTTATGTAAAATAAGCGGTATTGTAAGTTTGTAAAATATTGTATAAAAGTTTGAACGCGAAATATTATTATAATCAGTTTTTCATATAGAATTGTAGTAGTTGAATTGTATATTAGCTACTAAGTATGAACTTAACGGGTAGGTACTACCCGAATTTAAACTTATAAACGCTAATATGAAGAAAAAGCTTTTATAAATGAGTTCATATTATGCTACGAAATACTATTAACTACTCTTAATATTCTGTATGATTAACTTGTTCCATTTGATAATTTTGAAGGAAATGGCACCGACTACTCGACACACCGTGAATATGAATGAAGAGGAATTCCGTACTTTTCTAGCTTCAAACATAGCCGCAGTACAGGCTGCGCTACATACCAACAATAACCTTGGATCTAGCAGTACAGGAAATCGTGTAGGATGCACCTACAAAGAATTCACTGCCTGCAAACCTTTGGAATTTGATGGAACCGAAGGACCGATCGGATTGAAACGGTGGACCGAGAAGGTCGAATCGGTGTTTGCCATAAGTAAGTGTACTGAAGAGGATAAAGTGAAGTACGCTACGCATACCTTCACAGGTTCTGCGTTAACATGGTGGAATACCTATCTAGAGCAAGTGGGACAAGACGATGCGTACGCACTACCGTGGTCATCATTCAAGCACTTGATGAACGAGAAGTACCGTCCCAGAACCGAGGTCAATAAGCTCAAGACAGAACTTAGAGGGTTACGAACCCAAGGATTTGATATTACCACGTATGAAAGACGATTCACAGAATTGTGCCTATTGTGTCCGGGAGCATTCGAAGATGAGGAAGAGAAGATCGACGCGTTTGTGAAAGGATTACCGGAAAGAATCCAAGAAGATATAAGTTCACACGAGCCCACCTCCATACAACAGGCATGTAGAATGGCTCACAAACTAGTGAACCAGATTGAAGAAAGAATTAAAGAACAGACTGCTGAAGAGGCCAATGTGAAGCAAGTCAAAAGAAAGTGGGAGGAAAACGGTGATAAGAATCACCAATACAACAACAACAGCAATTACAACAATAATCGCAACAATTATCCCAACAATCGCAACATCAATCGCAACTACAACAAACGGCCCAACAACAACAACAACAACAACAACAACAGCAACTACAACAATCATCCCAACAACAATAATAACCGCAACAACAACAACAATCAGAAGCAGCTATGCCAAAGGTGTGAAAAGTATCACTCGGGGTTCTGCACCAAATTTTGCAACAAGTGTAAAAGAAATGGTCATAGCGCGGCAAAGTGTGAGGTCTACGGACCAGGGGTTAATAGAACGAAAGGAACAAATGGTGTCGGAACGAGTAATGGCGGAGCAAGTAGTGTCGGAGCAAGTTATGCCAATGTAGTTTGTTATAAATGTGGAAAACCGGGCCACATTATTAGAAATTGCCCGAACCAGGAGAACACGAATGGACAAGGCCGCGGAAGAGTTTTCAATATTAATGCGGCAGAGGCACAGGAAGACCCGGAGCTTGTTACGGGTACATTTCTTATTGACAATAAATCTGCTTACGTTTTATTTGATTCGGGTGCGGATAGAAGCTATATGAGTAGAGATTTTTGTGCTAAATTAAGTTGTCCATTGACACCTTTGGATAGTAAATTTTTACTCGAATTAGCAAATGGTAAATTAATTTCAGCAGATAATATATGTCGGAATCGAGAAATTAAACTGGTTAGCGAAACATTTAAGATTGACTTGATACCAGTAGAGTTAGGGAGTTTTGATGTGATAATCGGTATGGACTGGTTGAAATAAGTGAAATCAGAGATCGTTTGTTACAAAAATGCAATTCGCATTATACGAGAAAAAGGAAAACCCTTAATGGTGTACGGAGAAAAGGGCAACACGAAGCTACATCTTATTAGTAATTTGAAGGCACAAAAACTAATAAGAAAAGGTTGCTATGCTGTTCTAGCACACCTCGAGAAAGTACAAACTGAAGAAAAGAGCATCAATGATGTTCCCATTGCAAAAGAATTTCCCGATGTATTTCCGAAAGAATTACCGGGATTACCCCCACATCGATCCGTTGAATTTCAAATAGATCTTGTACCAGGAGCTGCACCAATAGCTCGTGCTCCTTACAGACTCGCACCCAGCGAGATGAAAGAACTGCAAAGCCAATTACAAGAACTTTTAGAGCGTGGTTTCATTCGACCAAGCACATCACCGTGGGGAGCTCCTGTTTTGTTTGTCAAGAAGAAAGATGGTACATTCAGGTTGTGTATCGACTACCGAGAGTTGAACAAACTTACCATCAAGAACCGCTACCCACTACCGAGAATCGACGACTTATTTGATCAACTACAAGGCTCGTCTGTTTATTCAAAGATTGACTTACGTTCCGGGTATCATCAAATGCGGGTGAAAGAAGATGATATTCCAAAGACTGCTTTCAGAACACGTTACGGTCATTACGAGTTTATGGTCATGCCGTTTGGTTTAACTAATGCACCAGCTGTGTTCATGGACCTTATGAACCGAGTGTGTGGACCATACCTTGACAAGTTTGTCATTGTTTTCATTGATGACATACTTATTTACTCAAAGAATGACCAAGAACACGGTGAACATTTGAGAAAGGTGTTAGAAGTATTAAGGAAGGAAGAATTGTACGCTAAGTTTTCAAAGTGTGCATTTTGGTTGGAAGAAGTTCAATTCCTCGGTCACATAGTGAACAAAGAAGGTATTAAGGTGGATCCGGCAAAGATAGAAACTGTTGAAAAGTGGGAAACCCCGAAAACTCCGAAACACATACGCCAGTTTTTAGGACTAGCTGGTTACTACAGAAGGTTCATCCAAGACTTTTCCAGAATAGCAAAACTGTTGACTGCATTAACGCATAAAGGGAAGAAATTTGAATGGAATGATGAACAAGAGAAAGCGTTTCAGTTATTGAAGAAAAAGCTAACTACGGCACCTATATTGTCATTGCCTGAAGGGAATGATGATTTTGTGATTTATTGTGACGCATCAAAGCAAGGTCTCGGTTGTGTATTAATGCAACGAACGAAGGTGATTGCTTATGCGTCTAGACAATTGAAGATTCACGAACAAAATTATACGACGCATGATTTGGAATTAGGAGCGGTTGTTTTTGCATTAAAGACTTGGAGGCACTACTTATATGGTGTCAAAAGTATTATATATACCGACCACAAAAGTCTTCAACACATATTTAATCAGAAACAACTGAATATGAGGCAGCGTAGGTGGATTGAATTATTGAATGATTACGACTTTGAGATTCGTTACCACCCGGGGAAGGCAAATGTGGTAGCCGATGCCTTGAGCAGGAAGGACAGAGAACCCATTCGAGTAAAATCTATGAATATAATGATTCATAATAACCTTACTACTCAAATAAAGGAGGCGCAACAAGGAGTTTTAAAAGAGAGAAATTTAAAGGATGAAATACCCAAAGGATCGGAGAAGCATCTTAATATTAAGGAAGATGGAACCCGGTATAGGGCTGAAAGGATTTGGGTACCAAAATTTGGAGATATGAGAGAAATGGTACTTAGAGAAGCTCATAAAACCAGATACTCAATACATCCTGGAACGAGGAAGATGTACAAGGATCTCAAGAAACATTTTTGGTGGCCGGGTATGAAAGCCGATGTTGCTAAATACGTAGGAGAATGTTTGACGTGTTCTAAGGTCAAAGCTGAGCATCAGAAACCATCAGGTCTACTTCAACAACCCAAAATCCCGGAATGGAAATGGGAAAACATTACCATGGATTTCATCACTAAATTGCCAAGGACTGCAAGTGGTTTTGATACTATTTGGGTAATAGTTGATCGTCTCACCAAATCAGCACACTTCCTGCCTATAAGAGAAGATGACAAGATGGAGAAGTTAGCACGACTGTATTTGAAGGAAGTCGTCTCCAGACATGGAATACCAATCTCTATTATCTCTGATAGGGATGGCAGATTTATTTCAAGATTCTGGCAGACATTACAGCAAGCATTAGGAACTCGTCTAGACATGAGTACTGCCTATCATCCACAAACTGATGGGCAGAGCGAAAGGACGATACAAACGCTTGAAGACATGCTACGAGGATGTGTTATTGATTTCGGAAACAGTTGGGATCGACATCTACCGTTAGCAGAATTTTCCTACAACAACAGCTACCATTCAAGCATTGAGATGGCGCCGTTTGAAGCACTTTATGGTAGAAAGTGCAGGTCTCCGATTTGTTGGAGTGAAGTGGGGGATAGACAGATTACGGGTCCGGAGATTATACAAGAAACTACCGAGAAGATCATCCAAATTCAACAACGGTTGAAAACCGCCCAAAGTCGACAAAAGAGCTACGCTGACATTAAAAGAAAAGATATAGAATTTGAAATTGGAGAGATGGTCATGCTTAAAGTTGCACCTTGGAAAGGCGTTGTTCGATTTGGTAAACGAGGGAAATTAAATCCAAGGTATATTGGACCATTCAAGATTATTGATCTTGTCGGACCAGTAGCTTACCGACTTGAGTTACCTCAACAACTCGCGGCTGTACATAACACTTTCCACGTCTCGAATTTGAAGAAATGTTTTGCTAAAGAAGATCTCACTATTCCGTTAGATGAAATCCAAATCAACGAAAAACTTCAATTCATCGAAGAACCCGTCGAAATAATGGATCGTGAGGTTAAAAGACTTAAGCAAAACAAGATACCAATTGTTAAGGTTCGATGGAATGCTCGTAGAGGACCCGAGTTCACCTGGGAGCGTGAAGATCAGATGAAGAAGAAATACCCGCATCTATTTCCAGAAGATTCGTCAACACCTTCAACAGCTTAAAATTTCGGGACGAAATTTATTTTACCGGGTAGGTACTGTAGTGACCCGAACTTTTCCATGTTTATATATATATTAATTGAGATTGATATTTACATGATTAAATGTTTCCAACATGTTAAGCAATCAAACTTGTTAAGACTTGATTAATTGAAATATGTTTCATATAGACAATTGACCACCCAAGTTGACCGGTGATTCACGAACGTTAAAACTTGTAAAAACTATATGATGACATATATATGGATATATATATAGTTAACATGATACTATGATAAGTAAACATATCATTAAGTATATTAACAATGAACTACATATGTAAAAACAAGACTACTAACTTAATGATTTTTAAACGAGACATATATGTAACGATTATCATTGTAAAGACATTTAATGTATATATATCATATTAAGAGATATTCATACATGATAATATCATGATAATATAATAATTTAAAATCTCATTTGATATTATAAACATTGGGTTAACAACATTTAACAAGATCGTTAACCTAAAGGTTTCAAAACAACACTTACATGTAACGACTAACGATGACTTAACGACTCAGTTAAAATGTATATACATGTAGTGTTTTAATATGTATTTATACACTTTTGAAAGACTTCAATACACTTATCAAAATACTTCTACTTAACAAAAATGCTTACAATTACATCCTCATTCAGTTTCATCAACAATTCTACTCGTATGCACCCGTATTCGTACTCGTACAATACACAGCTTTTAGATGTATGTACTATTGGTATCTACACTCCAATGATCAGCTCTTAGCAGCCCATGTGAGTCACCTAACACATGTGGGAACCATCATTTGGCAACTAGCATGAAATATCTCATAAAATTACAAAAATATGAGTAATCATTCATGACTTATTTACATGAAAACAAAATTACATATCCTTTATATCTAATCCATACACCAACGACCAAAAACACCTACAAACACTTTTATTCTTCAATTTTCTTCATCTAATTGATCTCTCTCAAGTTCTATCTTCAAGTTCTAAGTGTTCTTCATAAATTCTACAAGTTCTAGTTACATAAAATCAAGAATACTTTCAAGTTTGCTAGCTCACTTCCAATCTTGTAAGGTGATCATCCAACCTCAAGAAATCTTTGTTTCTTACAGTAGGTTATCATTCTAATACAAGGTAATAATCATATTCAAACTTTGGTTCAATTTCTATAACTATAACAATCTTATTTCAAGTGATGATCTTACTTGAACTTGTTTTCGTGTCATGATTCTGCTTCAAGAACTTCGAGCCATCCAAGGATCCGTTGAAGCTAGATCCATTTTTCTCTTTTCCAGTAGGTTTATCCAAGGAACTTAAGGTAGTAATGATGTTCATAACATCATTCGATTCATACATATAAAGCTATCTTATTCGAAGGTTTAAACTTGTAATCACTAGAACATAGTTTAGTTAATTCTAAACTTGTTCGCAAACAAAAGTTAATCCTTCTAACTTGACTTTTAAAATCAACTAAACACATGTTCTATATCTATATTATATGCTAACTTAATGATTTAAAACCTGAAAACACGAAAAACACCGTAAAACCAGATTTACGCCGTCGTAGTAACACCGCGGGCTGTTTTGGGTTAGTTAATTAAAAACTATGATAAACTTTGATTTAAAAGTTGTTATTCTGAGAAAATGATTTTTATTATGAACATGAAACTATATCCAAAAATTATGGTTAAACTCAAAGTGGAAGTATGTTTTCTAAAATGGTCATCTAGACGTCGTTCTTTCGACTGAAATGACTACCTTTACAAAAACGACTTGTAACTTATTTTTCTGACTATAAACCTATACTTTTTCTTTTTAGATTCATAAAATAGAGTTCAATATGAAACCATAGCAATTTGATTCACTCAAAACGGATTTAAAATGAAGAAGTTATGGGTAAAACAAGATTGGATACTTTTTCTCATTTTAGCTACGTGAAAATTGGTAACAAATCTATTCCAACCATAACTTAATTAACTTGTATTGTATATTATGTAATCTTGAGATACCATAGACACGTATACAATGTTTCGACCTATCATGTCGACACATCTATATATATTTCGAAACAACCATAGACACTCTATATGTGAATGTTGGAGTTAGCTATACAGGGTTGAGGTTGATTCCAAAATATATATAGTTTGAGTTGTGATCAATACTGAGATACGTATACCCTGGGTCGTGGATTGATTCAAGATAATATTTATCGATTTATTTTTGTACATCTAACTGTGGACAACTAGTTGTAGGTTACTAACGAGGAGAGCTGACTTAATAAACTTAAAACATCAAAATATATTAAAAGTGTTGTAAATATATTTTGAACATACTTTGATATATATGTATATATTGTTATAGGTTCGTGAATCAACCAGTGGCCAAGTCTTACTTCCCGACGAAGTAAAAATCTGTGAAAGTGAGTTATAGTCCCACTTTTAAAATCTAATATTTTTGGGATGAGACTACATGCAGGTTTTATAAATGATTTACAAAATAGACACAAGTACGTGAAACTACATTCTATGGTTGAATTATCGAAATCGAATATGCCCCTTTTTATTAAGTCTGGTAATCTAAGAATTAGGGAACAGACACCCTAATTGACGCGAATCCTAAAGATAGATCTATTGGGCCTAACAAACCCCATCCAAAGTACCGGATGCTTTAGTACTTCGAAATTTATATCATATCCGAAGGGTGTCCCGGAATGATGGGGATATTCTTATATATGCATCTTGTTAATGTCGGTTACCAGGTGTTCACCATATGAATGACTTTTATCTCTATGTATGGGATGTGTATTGAAATATGAAATCTTGTGGTCTATTATTATGATTTGATATATATAGGTTAAACCTATAACTCACCAACATTTTTGTTGACGTTTTAAGCATGTTTATTCTCAGGTGATTATTAAGAGCTTCCGCTGTCGCATACTTAAATAAGGACGAGATTTGGAGTCCATGCTTGTATGATATTGTGTAAAAACTGCATTCAAGAAACTTATTTTGCTGTAACATATTTGTATTGTAAACCATTATGTAATGGTCGTGTGTAAACAGGATATTTTAGATTATCATTATTTGATAATCTACGTAAAGCTTTTTAAACCTTTATTGATGAAATAAAGGTTATGGTTTGTTTTAAAATGAATGCAGTCTTTGAAAAACGTCTCATATAGAGGTCAAAACCTCGCAACGAAATCAATTAATATGGAACGTTTTTAATCAATAAGAACGGGACATTTCAACGGGCTCTTAAATAACTCTTATATTTTTTCTATTTTTTGGGTATCGCTATTTACATACCAATATGAATTGGAAATTATATTTTTTGAACGGATTTTTACACACCCGTACAACTCACGGGCTCAAAAAACCTAGTGTGTGTGTGTGTGTGTGTGTATATATATATATATATAATATAGGGATCAAATGAGAACTTTTTTTGTGTGAGAACCCTGAGAACTCAAAAATACACTGAAATTCGAGGAAAAAATGGAAATTCGAGCAAAAAAGGTGAAATTCGAGCAAAAATGAGACACGGGCGAACAAAAAACGTGCTATTCGAACAAAAAACGTGATATTCGAACAAAAAAAAGGCGGGCGAACAATTTGTGTTCTACATTTTTGATAGTCGAACAAAAAAATGTAGAACACGTTGATATTCGAACAAAAAATGCGATATTCGAACAATTTTTGTGTTCTACATTTTGGTATTAGAACAAAAAAAATAAAAAATTGCTCGACTATGATTTATTTGTTCGTCCGTGTTTTTAATTTTTGCTCGACTTCCCTTTTTTTGCTCGAATTCCCCCTTTTTTGCTCGAATTTTAGTGTATTTTGGACTTACTAGAGTTCTCACACTAAAAAAGTTATATATATAGTGGTATGATTAATAGGGAAGTAACCAATAGGGGGGAAGCAAATTTTTTTTTTTTTCGTTTTTTGAAAAAACTTTGTTCACGAACATTATAGATTGGATGAAAATATGAACATTTAATAAAGACACTTTGTGAGAAATGTTTTTATTTTGGCGGGAAAACGCTCGAAGAAGTAATATATAATAATTATCGTGTTTTTCGAGCGTATTTTGAGGTTTTAAATATTAGGGTTTAGATATTTGGGTTTATAGGGTTTAGATATTAGGGTTTAGAAATTTAGGGTTTAGATTTAGGATTTAGATTGAGTTTTTAACACGAACGGTTTAGAGTTTAGTGTTTTGGGTTTATGGAATAAACCCAAAACACCAAACCCTAAACCCTAAACTCTAAATCGGGCTAAATTTTACTTCACAAAACATGAAGAAAAAAAAAAACGTTCACATTCTTCACGAACAATATTATCTTGAATGTTATCTTTGTCGATCGTTTTCCGGACTAAATAATAACATTCATCACGAAGTGTCTTCAAAATGTTCATATTTTCGTGTGATCTTGATGCCGGAAAAAAAAAATTCAAAAAAACGAAATTTTTTTTTTTGCTTCCCCCGCTTTCTCCCGATTGGCTACTTCCCCATTGATCCTGCTATATATATATATATATATATATATATATATATATATATATTACTTTCCCTTAATTTAATTTAGACTACTATAACCTCTTATGTCACGATGGCATCACACATGCATACAATTTTTATAGATTTAAACTAACGGTACGTCCTTGATTTTCGTAGTGGAACATGACCATGTGTGACATCCACATAATTTAGTACGGGTTACTTATTTAATTGATTACCCCTAATTTGCATTTGACTAACGTCAAACATTGTAATATTTTAATTTATATAATAATAATAATTATTATAATTTAAATTTAAATTTAAATTTATAATAATAATAATTATTATAATTTAAATTTATAATAATAATAATAATAATAATAATAATAATAACGACTAACTATAAGTAGCAATATTATCATTATTATTATTATTATTTTATATATATATATATATATATATATATATATATATATATATATATATATATATATATTCTATCTATTAAATTGGGGTTTATGCTGAGGTCATGTTGTGCTTCTAAAAGTTGTAACTTGTGCATGAAAGGATTATAATATGTCTTTGGATGATGTCATACTATTGTGTTAATTTCGATTAAATTAATACTGATTAAAATACTTTTATCTGTTTAAATAAAAATTGGAGAAACTGTATTTTCTTGGAACTGAAAAAGCCCATGTATCAATATCACGCGTGCTTCTTGATTTCTGTGCAATTTTTCAGGTATCCTCTCAATTCAAATCATATTCATCTTCTTCCTCAGCCCATTACATCCAGTTGATTTCAAAACACATATGGCACTATTTCCTCTAATGAATCGATTTCTAGCAGAAATAATTTCACCTTTTTCATCTCCTTTATAAAATTGTCGATCTTCCCAGTTCTCTTTTCATTTCGTTATTCGTATTTGAAGTTCAATCTTTTTATATTTGATTTTTTTTCCTATTTGTATTTGTTAGATTTGTGCTTACCTTTGCTTTTTTTGCTTCAAAAATACCAAAGGCGAAATTCGAAGGTAAAAAGATGTTGATAATCGAAGGCAATTATACAATGGAATTATACGGTATTATGCATATACATACTCTGATTATTTTCTCCCCTTATTATTTTTTTCTATTGTTCATTATCCTATTATTGTGATTTGTTACTGTAGTATAATACTCCGTATTTGGTTTGGTGTTACTGCATTTTATTTTTGGTAATTATTTACTTCTTTTACTTTTGAGATGTCATTCAGAAAATAAAAATTTGAAGAAATACAACCACCATTTTGAAGTTTTTAAGGTAGAAGAAATACAACTACCACTTTGATGAAGTTATGCTTAAGTTTGAATGCCCTCCAAGTGTTTGTTAAATTGTCATTGTTAATATTTTTGGCTTATTGTGTGTTTCGTCATTGATAATGATAATGTTTATTGTTTGATGTTGCTAACTTTCATATACAATTATATAGGGATATATGGACGATACTTTGGTTATATCCCAACGAGCGATTTCAGGTAACTTGGTTATTTATTCTAAAAACATTATACGAAATCGTTTTATCGAACTCATTTGCTATCTTTTACGATTTTACGAAATATTTTATCGAACTAATGTTCTATCTTTTATGATTTTACTTTGAAATCCTGTTTAAAATTTTTCCATTTACTTAGTTAGGTGTAGTTTAGCATTTGTCTTTTGTTGTATATTTGATCAGATTTAGAAAATTAATGATGATGACTACCTGAAGATGTTAACCCATATGTGAATCAATATAACACTCATGTTTGAATGTCTTTTCTATTTTCTATTATTAAGTATTAATTTTCACTTGATGTTTGGTTTGTCAAGAAGTGTCATATTAGTCAGGAGTTACTTTCCTATGCAGACCAAATGTTTGGTTAAATGTTCTAAATGAATTTTTTTTCCTTTCTAAAATATGTCTTAGATGTGATCAAAGTTGTAGATCAATTGCAAAAATGAATAATGATTAATTTGGTTTCTTACAATTTTAAGCCACACTTTTATCGGTTTGTTTCAAGGCATCTAAGCATTGAGTATTTGGTACGGGACTTTTCTATCGTTTTAGTTGATCTTGAAGACATTGATAATCAAGGTGGTAAACTTTACTCTCCTAAATGTTTTTTTATGTTTATTGATGTTTTAGCAGAGTAGTATATAAGATAGCTTATATTTTTACAGAAAATACTATTAAATACGATACAATTTTACACAAGATATTTGTTTATTTAGAGAATGGATATACTTAAACCTTGCTACAACACTTATAGGCAGTGTACCTAATCGTACAGTAGTGTAGTTTTTAGTAAGTCCGGTTCGTTCCACAGGGAATCTTTTTAAACAAAGCTTAACGCTATATTAGTTTACTTTTATAAAAATACAAATATATATATAAGTAATATTATTATTATAAAAGGGGGGGTTTTTACCGTTTAATGACCGGTTTGTCGATTTTAAAACTTTAGTCGCAGTTAAAATCAAATGTAAAATATTAAAAATAAATACAAGACTTAAATTAAAGCGTAACGTAAATAACGATAATGAAATTGCGAATAATAAAAGTGCGATAAAATAAACTTGCGATAATTAAAAAGTACGATAATTAAAAGTGCAATTAAATACAATAACAATAAAAATGCGATAATTAGAAGTGCAATTAAATATAAAATAAAGGAAATTAAATATGAAATAAAATAATTATGCTTATTTAAACTTCCGTAATCATGATGTTTGACGTGTTGATTTTAATTTTAAGCCCATGGGTTAATTGTCCTTTGTCCTGGATTATTTAATATGTCCATACGGATTTGTCCATAATAGTCCATCAGTCATAAATATAAAGAGCGAAAGCCTTCGTCAAATTATTCTTATTCCCGAAGTCAAATATTCCAACTAATTGGGGACTTAAACTGTAACAAGATTTTAATACTTTGTTTAATGAATACACCAGGTTATCGACTGCGTGTAAACCAAGGTTTTACTACTTTGTTAACAATTACACCAATTACCCTTGAATGTAATTCACCCCTGTTTCAACAAGTCTATTAACTATTAATCCAGTTCCGTGTCCGGTTAAATGAACGATTATTCGTACATATAAATACCCCGCCCATCGTGTCCGATCGAGTGTATATGGTAATATATAAATACGTCAAATTATAAGTTTGTATATTAAATTAACAAGGTATTGTTTAGTTAACATAAAACCCATTAATAGCCCATAGTATAATTTCCACAAGTGTCGTTCTTTTGTCCAAACCCCAATTATGGTACAAAGCCCAATTACCCAATTTTAGTAATTAGCCCAACATCATGATTACTTCGGATTAAATAAGCATAATAATAACTTAGCTACGAGACATTAATATAAAAAGGTTGAACATAACTTACAATGATTAAAAATAGCGTAGCGTTACACGGACAGAATTTCGACTTACACCCTTACAATATTCGCTAACATACCCTTATTATTAGAATTATAATTAAAATTAAAATTAAAATTAAAATATAAATATAAATATAAATATATACGATATAGATAGAGAGATGGATATATGATGGATAAAAAATGATCAGAATTCGGTTGGCTTTATAGGGATTTGAGTTCAGGTATACTCCGCGACTCGCGGCATTTTTTGCCTTCAAACTCCGCGAGTCGCGGAGTTTGAAATTACAGCTCACACAATTTGGAGTCTTTCTTGCCGACGGTTTTTATTTATTTATATAATATATAAATAATTATAAGAATTATTTAAATATTATATTATATTTATGTGCATAGTTGACTTGTAATTTTTAGTCCGTTGCGTCGAGCGTTGAGAGTTGACTCATGTCCCGGTTCCGGATTTTCGAACGTCCTTGCGTACAATTTTATATTTTGTACTTTGCGTTTTGAATCTTGTACTCTTGTAATTTCGAGACATTTCTTATCAATAATTGGAACCTCTTTGATTGTCTTTTGTACTTTTGAGCTTTTTGGTCGTTTGCGTCTTCAATTCGTCGAATCTGTCTTTTGTCTTCACCTTTTATTATTTAAACGAATATCACTTGTAAATAGAACAATTGCAACTAAAAGCTTGTCTTTCTTGAGGAATAATGCTATGAAATATATGTTCGTTTTTAGCATTATCAAATATTCTCACACTTGAGCGTTGCTTGTCCTCAAGCAATATCGTCTTGAAATACTAGAATCACTTCTTTATTCTTCACACTTTGTACATCAGTGATTTCTATACGGCGGTATAAACAATGGTAGTAACGATATGGTTTACAGTCCCACATGACTATAAAAATTTAGATCCATTAAGGAAATTGGATCTTTATGAAAACATTTGATCTTTTGAAAATTAAATCTAGTTTTTACCCTAGATAAGTTTTCCGGAATAACCCTTCACCGGTGTTTGCAAAATATTTTTGTGGGTTTGGTGGGTTTTCAGATTTGAAAATTTTAGCTCAAAACTTGCGGTTTTGTGTCACCCACTTGCTAACCTTGTATTTGGAAAGCAACACGTCCAGTTTACTTGTCCCGTATATTACCTTTCGGTAAACTACCGTCAGGTTGTAAAGGAAAGCATTGAAAAATAACTGTTAAGGCAATGTCCCCTGACATGCTTTTAATTATGGTCTATAACGTGTCGGACGCAATTACTATCCTTGGTAGGAGCAATAGTAAAGCTCACCCTTATGATTTTTCGGTCTGGCACAAGGTCCTGTCTTTGACCATGCTATGCAACCACTGTTCTTACGGTTGACACCCGATTTGGTTCAGGTGACCTAATGAATTCCAGGTGAATTCCTAGGATTTTACGTTCAATGGTAATGAACGCATTGAAAATAGGGTTTTCAGAAAACAAATCGGTTTGTAATTTTATCAAAATATTTTCTCGTTCAAGCTCGAGTTTAGATATCATTGAATTCCATGAGTTTGTAATTCTCAATCTTTAAGGTCAATCTCAAGGATTGAGTAATATCAGTCTTAAAAGCTGATTTTTGATCTTTAAGGAGATTATCCTTTCTGGGGATCTGATTCATTAGTCTTATCCAGCTAATTTGCATGGTGCCCCCCCATTGTACGAGATAAATCCTTCCCATGGTTAGGATAAATCTGACCACTTGGCGACCCTGTTTAATGCTGAGGTCCGTGGATTTCCTGCTGATTTTAGTGATGACTTTTCTAGATTTTTTGTCAACCTACAGCTGGTCTGGACGACAACTTCATGACCTAAATCAAGAAGCGCGTGTCTTTTTCGGAAGAATTTACTTCCTTTTAATGATGGAATTGATTCATCGTGTAGATCCATCTCTTCTTTTCTTTCATCGGGTAAAACAGTTTAGTTTAGTCCAAAGCAAAAGTATTTTCAGTTATTTGTTACAGATATATGTGACATATGTTTAAGATAACTTGGTAAATTTTCCCACACTTGGCTTTTATTTTCCTTTTTATCGTCCTCTATTCCATTTTAAATGAATTTTAACATTTTAGTTTGTTTCTCAATTTATGTCCTTTCCGAAGTTACAATAATTTCGGTGTTAAAACCTAGTTTTATCGTTCATAAATATGTATAAACATGATTTTGAGTTCATTTAATTGAAAATTTTGTAAAATTTTACTTGAATTGGGTAGTCAGTATATAAGACTAGGGCTGTTCTTTATTATCAGAGAGCACTAGATTCTAATACAACTACTGCTTTACTAGTATTTTTAATGGTAACCAAGTGTATAAAGTAAAAATTTTAAAATTCGAAAGAATTTAACCCCTTCCCACACTTAAGATCTTGCAATGCCCTCATTTGCAAGAAATCAGTAACAATTTAAATTATTGAGGGTGATTTGTGTGAAAATGATTAAATTTTTACCAAAGTTTCCAAATATATTGGCGTTTGTTTGCTGAATGATAAATGGTGCACATCATTTGTTCATTCCGTCTTGTTGTTATTTCACATATATTTTGCATCTTGTCGTCAAAATTAGTTGCTTTTGCTGAACTTAATGCCAGTCTTTGAAAATGCGTTGTTTTACCCTGTTGTGTACATAAGATAAACTGCAAACATATATACATATTTTTGAAGTTTGGTATATTACCCCACATTCAAAAATTATTAAAATCTAAGAATAAAAGTTAGAAAATTATAAAAACTATTACAATATTAACATAAGTATTAAACGTATCAATATTACAAATTACAAAATAAATAAAACTAAGTAGAGTAGGGATGATACTGGTACCAATAGGGGTTCCATGCATAACCATAGGTGCTATAAAATGCTTCGGCAGGGTCATACGTAGGATACGGTGGTTGCATCTCTATAGACCAGGGAGGGAATATGGGTTTTGGTGTAGGAATATAGTTTCTACCTATATGTTGGCAATGAGCTATGATTTAGTTTTGATGAACTTGCCAATCTTCAAATGCTCTCTGTCTAGCATTTTCGTACTCCTGTGAAGCTATAAACCTTTGCATTTCTTGCATTTCATTTCCCCCTCCTACATTACCTTGCTGTTGGTTTCTCTCAACCTGTGGATGTCTACCATGGTATTGTACTGCGGCGTTATTTCGCCTCTTCAAAACTTTCGCACCATGGTATACATTTAAACCTATAGTATCGCGGGGTTCTGGTTCTTCGACTAATAATCCCCCCCGACTTATATCCACACCGAGATATTCAGCAATCAAAGTAATAAAAATACCACCTCCTATTATGCTATGCGGTCTCATCCCCCTAACCATAGCTGATAAATAATAACCCACACAATAAGGTATACTTACAGCGCTTTGTGAGTCTCGAATACACATATGGTAAAACAAATCCTGTTCATTTACCTTTTCCTTGTTCTTACCTCTTTGTGTAATCGAATTAGCTAAAAACCTATGAATCACTCTTAATTCAGCTCTATCTATATCCAAATAAGAGTAATTTCCCCCTTTGAATCGGTGATGGCTTGTCATTTGACTCCATACACCGTGTGTATCAAAATTTTCATCTATCTTTCTACCATTTAGTATCAACCCTCTACAATCGGCAGATGCTAACTCCTCAGGCGTATATATACGTAAAGCCTGAGCCATGTCTAGTAAAGACATGTGGCGCATCGAACCTCCTAACAAAAATCTAATAAAAGATCGATCGGTTAAACTAGCTACCCGATCATTTAATTCTATACTACACAACAATTCTTCACACCATACTTTATATACAGGTCTACGCATGGTGAATAAACGTACCCAGTCGTTAAAAGTAGAATTACCATATCTCTGTGCAAGTAATTCCCTAATTGGCCCGACCAATTCTAAAGCTTCTATTGGTCCCCATTCTATGACCCTAGGTACCTCAACAACTTTAGAATGAAGAGTATGCAACCCCCTTTGAAATTTTGGATAATCTATCCAAAGTCTGTCAAATCTCAGGTTCGGGTGCAAATCTTCCAAGTGCATATCAGAAAATGTCATGACTGGATGAGGTATATCTTGCTTGTAGTAGTTATCCACCTCCTGTTGTTCCGCATTCTCAGCAGGAGCATTGCGAGTTTGGGATGAAGATTCACCCCTTTCAGTCTGCAAAACACATCAAACACAATTTTTGTGCATCCAAATATGCATTAGTGTCAGCAAAATCATCAATCAAAATAATTACAATGACATGATCAATTTATATCAAACTTAAGCTCATTTTCATATTTTTATCAAATCTACACTTTTTCAAATAAGCATATACGAAAATGTTCGCCAAGTTCATAAGCATTCAACTCAAATAACATGTCAAAATAATCATTACTAACAATTAAACAAGTTTCAAATGGCATTATCTCTCAAAAATCAAGTTCATGAATTTTAGACTTGAAAAAGTCCACTTTAATTCTCAAAATCATGTTTAGGCTCAAAGTTTGGATCATTTAACTACCTAAACATGTTACACTACTTAATTTAGCATCAATTCATGACAAAAATCGGCCATAACCTGTTTATATCAAAAAGCCCCAAATTTACTCAAGAACACAAACCCTAGATTACTCAAAATTTGAAGTTTAAAGCTTCTAATCATGTTAAATAGCATCAATCTAGGTTATACAAGCATAATACATAAACAATTTAAGCATAATTACACTAAAAAGCATCAAAATCAAATTGGGGAAAAAATTGCTCAAGAACACTAATTTTCGGATTAAATGGTGTTTAGGTGTAGAAATTTACCGTTTTTCTTGAGTAATTCCTTGATAGCATCCTTCTCAACATGATTTTAGTAAAAGATTTGATGATTAACGGTTAAAAATTGTGATTTTGGGGGTTTTTTTCGTGTTTTTTCGCTGTTATTTCGCAGTGTTTTCTGTTTTTGTGGTGCGGACTGAGCTGTTTAGCTCGATTTTATTTTTTCTGTATTTTGGTCCTCCCGCGAGTAGCGGGGTTTAAGCCTTCAAACTCCGCGAGTCGCGGAGTTTGCTTTTTTTTTTTTTTTTGAACATCTTATATTAATTAAAACAATTAAGTAATTAATTTTAAAATTTTGTTTCCCTTGTTATTTAGGACGAGGTCGTTTCGGATCGATGTCCTAGTCCGTCCTTCGACAAAATTTTAAAATTTGTCTTTTTGTAGCGATTGTTTTAAAAGCTAAGATTTTTGGGTTTTTTTAATGTTTTTGGCATACTTTAATTCAATAAGATTAAAAATAATGATAATAAAAGTTCTCGTCCCTCCCTTGGGTAAAGCAATTTCGGTTCAAAGACCTAGTCTTCAACTTACGACGAATTTTAAAAATCATATTTTTAACTTAATGAGATAAAGTAAATTTTTGTTTTTAAATTCACACAACTCAAATATAAAATTCAAAATTAATATTAAAAATTCACACCAAACTTAAAATTTAAAATGCATAAAATTAAAAATTCGTATTTTAATAATTAAAAATTCACACCAAACTTAATTTAAAAATTCATATTATAAATTCACACCAAACTTATATTAATTTTTCAAATATTTACAATTTTAAATATATTGTTTTTACAAAGTTTACAATATTAATTTAAGATTTAAATATTAATTTTAAAAACATGGTAAAAATAAAATTAAAAATCTTTTTGGCTTTTTATCCCACTTTTATCAATCAAATATTATCAAAAATATGCGCCCCTCTTTTCGGTAAAGTAATTTCGGTTCCAAGACCTAATTTAACTCATGACGAATTTTTGAAATATTTTGGGTTGATTGATTGAAGATATTTATACCTTAAAAATAAACGTTAAATTTCGCAGTGATGTAATAAATTTTTTGAATGATATCAATAATTTCGGTCGCCAAACCTAATTTTATTCAATACCAATTTAATACTTTATAGCGAACAAATTAGCGTTTATTATCAAAAAGTTAAAAAAAAATAAAAACTGTACAAACATACCTGTGAAATAGATTTCTTAGTTATATGATCTATCCCATTCATAAGATAGTCGGTTTAATTGGTTTTCCATGGCTACATAGGCGTAACCTCGAGCATTCAGTGTCTTTTCTTCTAAACATATGAACGGTCCGTCTCTGCATAAAGTAACAAATTCGGTATTTGAATAGGTTTGATTATTTGAACATTTACCTCCATGTGACCATTTTCCGCATTTGTGACATCTTTCTAGGTGTCGTGCTCTTCTTTTTGCTGCGGATTTTGATTTTCCTTTACCAAATTGTAACTTATTATCTTCGCATCTGGATTCTTTTCTAACTCCGTCCATTCTTTCTCTGATTACTGATACTATTTCACTCGGTAGTGTGTCATTATTACGTTTAGTGATCAAAGCGTGTAGCATTAGACCATGGTTTAGTTCACAGGCAGTCTTCATTTTGTAAAAACCTAAAAAAAATAAAAATTCAGAATGGGGGGAGAAGACTAGTTCTTTAGGGTCTGCTAGGGAAAGACCATTCGGGTTCCATTTTCGAGAACTACACGAAAACAGACAATTTAACTCTAACAGAAATACATAAACCCCTTGATTCTCCCCACACTTAGTCAGCTGTGGTATCGAAATTGTGATTAACATTATTTTCAATTGAATCATCAACAACTTGTATATCTTTGACTTTTACTTCAATCCATTTGTTGATTTCCTCCGTAACTTTCACAAATTCAACTAACATTGCCTTTTCTTTTGACGATAAATTGGATATTAATCGGTTATATAACTTAAAGTTTCCTTTAATCTTAGCATCGTGAATCCGTTTATAAAGTTTCTTCGTTGAACTGTTAAAAATGGATTCATCTAATTTCGTATCATCAACATCATTCTTTGTGATTGGATCATCATTAAGTGTTTCTTCATCTTCCCCACACTTATGCGTTTTTATTGGTCTAACAGTTTTGGTTTGTGGAGATCTAAACTTTCAGTTCACATAGGTGATCGATGTATCACCATCCCTAAGTGTTATTCTACCTTCTCTTACATCAATGAATGCCTCGGTGGTTGCTATAAATGGGCGACCTAGAATTAGAGGAATATCAAGGTTTTCCTCCATATTAATCACTATGAAGTTTGCAACAAAGGTCAAACTTCCCACGTTAACAAGTAAATTATCTGCTATTTCAACCGGGTGTTTAATGGTTTGGTCAAATGATTGAACACCTATTTTGGTTGATTTTAATTTACCCATGCCTAATCTTTTGTATAAGGAAAGAGGCATAATATTTGCACTTGCTCCTAAATCTGCGAGTCCATTATATACAGCACCATCATTAAGTAAGCAAGAAATGATAAATTCACCCGGGTCTCCTGCTTTAGTAAGTCGAGTTGGTTTGTAAACCTTTTTCGGGTGTTCTTTCCTTGGTTCTTTCATTTCTATTTGAATTTCTTGTTCACATTTTTCTTCGTTTCTTGGAATGGGAGGTTTGTATAGGAATTCTTCTTCATCACTCAAATTTGAATCCTCCCTATATTCCAGTTTTGATTTTTCATATGTTGTTGATAACATATTTATGTTTTCATTTTGAAGGTTTTCTTGGGTGGTGAAATTATGATTAACTTCATTGTCAACTTCCATCGGACCATGTATGTAATGTTTAACTCTGTGACCATTAACTTTCAATTCAATCCCATTTGAATTTATTAATTCTATCGTTCCGTATGGGAAAACTTTTTTGACTATGAATGGTCCAAACCATCTTGATTTCAATTTTCCAGGAAATAGCTTGAATCGTGAATTGAAAAGAAGAACTCTATCTCCTTCTTTAAATTCTTTTGAACTTCTGATTCTTTTATCATGCCATTTCTTCGTTCTTTCTTTATAGATTAACGAATTTTCGTATGCTTCATGTCTTAATTCTTCTAATTCGTTTAGTTGACTTAATCGTAGACGTCCGGCTTCATGTATATCAAGATTACATGTCTTCAAAGCCCAAAATGCTTTGTGTTCAATTTCTACTGGAAGATGACATGCTTTTCCATAAACAAGTCTAAAAGGTGTGGTTCCAATTGGAGTTTTGTAGGCTGTTCTAAAAGCCCAAAGTGCATCCTCCAATTTAATGGACCATTCCTTCGGATTTGATCCTACGGTTTTCTCTAGAATACGTTTTAAAGCTCGGTTGGTATTTTCAACTTGTCCACTTATTTGTGGATGATATGCGGTGGAGATTTTATGAGTTACTCCATATCTTTTAAGAACTTTCTCAAGTTGATTATTACAAAAATGAGTACCCCGATCACTTATTAAAGCTTTCGGTGTTCCAAACCTTGCAAAAAGACATTTTAAAAAGTTGACTACAACTCGTGCATCGTTAGTTGGGAGAGCTTGTGCTTCCGCCCATTTAGATACATAATCAATGGCTACGAGTATATATAGATTATTATGAGATTTTGGAAATGGACCCATAAAGTCAATACCCCAAATGTCAAATACTTCACATACTTGGATGACATTTTGTGGCATTTCATCACGTTGACTTATTTTTCCGGCCCTTTGACAAGCATCACAGGATTTGCAAAGAAGGTGTGCGTCTTTGTAAATTGTAGGCCAATAGAATCCAGCATCATAAACTTTTCTTGCTGTTAGTTGAGGCCCATAATGCCCTCCTGTTGGTCCTGTGTGACAATGGTTTAAAATTTTACTAGCTTCATCTCCAAATACACATCTGCGTATTATTCCATCGGGACAACTTTTAAACAGATGTGTATCTTCCCAAAAATAGTGTTTTATATCACTGAAGAATTTCTTTCGTTTTTGGTACGATAATCCTTTTTCAAGGAATCCACAAACTAAGTAGTTTGCATAGTCTGCAAACCATGGAATTTCTTTATAATCTATCTTCAATAGATATTCATCAGGAAAGTTGTCTTGTATGGCCGATTCATTTAGAACTTCTAATTCAGGATTTTCAAGACGAGAAAGATGATCAGCGGCGAGATTTTCCGCTCCTCTTTTATCTCGGATTTCAATATCAAACTCTTGTAAGAGTAAGATCCAACGGATTAATCTTGGTTTAGCATCTTGTTTTGAAAATAGGTATCTAAGAGCAGAATGGTCGGTATAGACCACCGTTTTTGCTAGAACGAGATATGATCGAAATTTGTCAAAAGCAAAGACAATAGCAAGGAGTTCTTTTTTCAGTAGTTGTATAGTTCGTTTGTGCTCCTTGTAACGTCTTACTAGCATAATATATAGGTTGAAATCGTTTTTCAATCCTTTGTCCTAAAACGGCTCCCATTGCAAAATCACTTGCATCGCACATTAGTTCAAATGGTAGATTCCAATTTGGTGTTATCATGATCGGCGCATTAGTGAGTTTTTCTTTAAGAATATTAAAAGATTTGATACACTCATCTGAAAAGATGAATGGAGCATCCTTTTCTAGGAGTTTATTCATAGGAGTGGCAATTTTAGAAAAATCTTTTATGAAATGTCGGTAAAAACCGGCATGCCCTAGAAAACTCCTAACTCCTCTAACATTGGTGGGATGTGGAAGTTTAGCAATTACATCTACTTTAGCTCTATCCACTTCAATTCCTTCTTTTGAAATTTTATGACCAAGAACGATGCCTTCTTTAACCATGAAATGGCATTTCTCCCAATTAAGTACTAGATTTGATTGTTCGCATCTAATAAGCATTCGTTCCAGATTAACTAGACATGATTCAAATGTATCACCGAAGACTGAAAAGTCATCCATGAAAACTTCCATGCATTCTTCTATCATGTCGTGAAAAATCGCCATCATACACCTTTGAAAGGTTGCAGGGGCGTTACAAAGTCCAAATGGCATGCGTTTGTAAGCAAAAGTACCATAAGGGCACGTGAATGTGGTTTTCTCTTGATCTTCGGGTGCTATTGGAATTTGAAAATATCCGGAAAATCCATCTAGAAAACAATAGTAATTGTTTCCGGCTAATCTATCCAACATTTGATCTATGAAATGTAAGGGAAAGTGATCTTTTCTGGTGGCGTCATTTAATTTTCTATAATCAATACATACACGCCATCCTGTTACAGTCCTAGTAGGAATAAGCTCATTTTTCTCATTTGTAATGACAGTCATGCCACCCTTCTTAGGCACGCATTGAACTGGGCTTACCCATGGACTATCAGAGATTGGATAAATTAGACCTGCATCTAACAGTTTAATAATCTCTTTCTTAACTACATCTTGCATATTAGGATTTAGTCTTTGTTGGCGTTGCACATACGTTTTATTACCTTCTTCCATAAGGATTTTATGTGTGCAATATGAAGGACTTATTCCTTTAATATCATGAATCTTCCATGCAATGGCTGGTTTATGAGCTTTCAACACAGAAATGAGTTGTGATTTCTCATTTTCAGTAAGAGAAGACGATATTATTACAGGTAATTCAGATTCACCATGTAAATAAGCGTATTCCAAATGGTTTGGAAGTGGCTTTAACTCTAATTTCGGAGGTTCTTCTATCGATGATTTGTATCGATATCTGTCTTCTTCTTTTAGCATTTGAATTTCTTCTGTTGTTGGTTCATATCCATTAGCTATAAGTGTAGCTAACATTTCAGCTTCATCAATTGGTTCATTACCTTCTCCTAAAGAACATTCTCCTGTTCCTTGTAATTCTGGAAATTCTTCTAACAATTCTGCATGTGCATCTATAGTTTGAATATAATAACATGTATCATCTGCAGATTGTGGTTGTTGCATTGCTTTATCAACTGAAAAGGTAACACTCTCATCCTCTATACTTAGGGTCAGTTTCTTACCGAACACGTCTATCATTACTTTAGCCGTGTTTAAGAATGGTCTTCCTAATATGAGAGGAACTTGAGAATCTTCTTCCATGTCCAGAACAACAAAGTCTACTGGAAATACTAAAGTACCAACTTTAACTAGCATGTTCTCCATTATCCCTCTAGGATATTTTATTGATCTATCGGCTAGTTGTATGCTTATTCTGGTTGGTTTCAATTCTCCAAGGTCTAGTTTAGCGTATAGTGAATACGGCATTAGATTTATACTAGCACCTAAGTCTGCCAATGCTTCTATTGAACTAAGACTACCCAGAAAACATGGAATTGTGAAACTTCCTGGATCAGATAATTTTTCTGGTATCTTATTCAACAGCACTGCTGAACAATTAGCATTCATGGTAACAGCCGAGAGTTCTTCCATTTTCTTTCTATTTGAGATTAGATCTTTCAAGAATTTAGCATATCTAGGCATTTCTGAAATCACATCAATGAAAGGAAGATTTACATTTATCTTTTTAAACATATCCAAGAATTTGGATTGCTCGGCTTCAAGTTTCTCTTTCTTCATTTTACTCGGGTAAGGAAGTGGTGGTTGGTATGGTTTAACATAAGGTTTAGCCTTAACTGTGTTATCTTCATTAACCTTTTCAACTACCGGTTCTTTTTCCTTATCTTGATCAGGTTGTGGTTCTTGTGGAGTAGGAATAGCTTCATCAGAAGTTACAGGTATTTTAGGTGGTTTAAATGTTGTACCACTTCTTGTGGTAATGGCGTTAGCTGTTTCATTCCGGGGGTTAGCGTTTGTATCACTAGGTAAACTTCCCGGTTTTCTTTCACCTATTAACCTTGCTAGGTTACTTACTTCTTGTTCCAGATTTTGAATAGAAGCTTGTTGATTTCTAAATGCTTGAGCATTTTGTTCATTGGTTTGTTTCTGAGATGTGAAAAACTGCGTTTGAGTTTCAACTAGCTTTGTCATCATATCTTCTAAATTCGGCTTTTTATCATCGGTTTGTTTGGTGGTTTGTTTTGAAAATTAGGTCTTTGCTGATTGTAATTATTATTGGATACTTGTTGATTGCTAGGACCTTGTTGGTTGTTGTATGGAATATTTCGGTTATAATTCTGGTTTTGATTGTAAATCGGTCTTGGCGGTTGATAATTATTCTGATAATTATTTCCAGGCCTTTGGTTTATGTATGAAATATTCTCTCTTTGTTCCATTGTTAATTCAATACTGAGACAATCTTTTGTCAAATGTGGTCCTCCACACTGCTCACAACTAATTCGTATTGAGTGAATATCTTTAGTCATCTTTTCCATTCGTCTCTCCACAGCATCTATCTTTGCGGAAATGGAATCTAAGTCATGGCTAGAATCGGCTCTAGCTGCTTTAGATGATCTAACGATATCTTTTTCTTGGTGCCACTCATGTGAGTGGGAAGCAGTGTTATCAATAATTTTGTAAGCAGCAGTTTCGGTTTTCTTCATAATAGAACCACCAGCTGCTATATCTATGTCTTTCCTTGTAGTGATGTCGCATCCTTGGTAGAATATTTGTACTATTTGACAGGTGTCTAAACCATGTTGCGGACATCCTCTTAACAACTTTCCATATCTTGTTCACGCCTCATATAGAGTTTCATTTGGTTTTTGTGTAAACGTAACAATTTCTGCTTGAAGTCTTACGGCTTTAGATGCAGGAAAGAATTGTTTAAGAAAATTTTCAACTAAAACATCCCATGTATCAATCGCCCCTTCAGGTAACGATTCCAACCAATCTTTGGCTTCTCCCTTTAAAGTCCAGGGAAATAACATGAGATATATCTGTTCATCCTCCACTTCTCGGATTTTAAATAGTGTGCAGATCCTATTAAAGGTACGTAAATGTTCATTTGGATCTTCCTTCGGCGCACCACTAAATTGGCATTGATTAGTCACCATGTGTAGAATTTGTCCTTTGATTTCATAATCTGGTGCATTAATGTATGGATGAGTAATTGCGTGACCTTGGCCAGTGCGTTTAGCTCTCATTCGGTCTTCCATACTTAAAGGTTCCAGATTCTCCATAATTGAATTTGTTGAATCGGAATCACTAGAGGATTCTGATTTAATGGTTCGTTCCTCAACAATCTCTGTTTGAATGATTGGTGGTTCCGGAGGAAAATTTAGTGGTTCAGGATCTACGAATCGTTCCTGAATATTCTCTGGATTCTCAATTGTGAGGTCGGGTTCAAAAAATGGATTATCGGAAATTTGAACTGAAGTACTTGGTCGACTGGATGACGATTCTAAAGAAAAATCAACGGCAGTAATATTTGCTAAATGTCTTGATCTAGTTACAGGTGGTGAACGTACAAAAGGTGGTGAACGTCTTGCTCGGTGCATTCACTGAATATCCTATTAGTTTTTAAAAGGAAAGAAAAATTATAATAAGTTATCCAATCAATAGACTTTTCTGATTTTGCCCACGTTTCGAATAGCCAAAAGATGCAGCAGAGGGGCATGATTCGTTTGGTCTCAATATAATTGAGGACTGTTTGGCTCCAATAACCCGGTCCACGTACAAATCCAACTATTACTACGAACCAGAAAATTTTGATGTCTATCAATTTAACCACTTAAAATAAATTTTCGTAATTTTAAGAAATTTAGATAAGAAGTAGAATAAAAATCTATGTCCTAAAACTAGAATAGCGAGAAATAAGAAAGAAAAAGAGTTCGTCGAAAAAAGGTCGAAAAAGAAAAATGGTTGAAAAATAAAAGGTGACGGAAAAATAAAAGAAACTTATAAAACTTAAAAACACTTGACTAACCTAACCTTATTACTACAACTAACTTAAAATTATAATCGCAAATTGAGATTACTAATTGGAATGATAATTGATACATAGGTAAAAGTCGTCTAAAAATATTAAAGCTTAAAGGAAAAACTAAATCCAAATGGAAATAACTTAAAAAGAAACTAAAACTTAAAAAGTCGTCGCAAAATTCTAAAGCACCTAAATCTTAGTCTAAAGAAAAAGCACTTAAGGAATTCTACGGCAAAGCCTAAAAATCTAGAAGTAAAAATAATTATGGCAAAAACTAAGTTTAAAACTAAATATGAGCTAAAAATACAAATATTACGCTAAAACAACTAAAAAGGGACAAAATATAAAAATATACAAAAAGTTGTAAAAAGTACAATTTTTATAAAAATATTATTTTTATATTATTTATTTATTAAAACTATTACTTTTACAATTTAGTTAAACTAATTTAACTAAATAAAACAATTTAAATAAAAAGTAAAACTAATTATAATAAAACTAATTATAATAATAATTATTATTTAGGGTTAATAATAATAATAATTAATAATTACCCGTAATTAATGATGTTTAGGGTTTCTGTCGGTGGCGTCAGAGAAACTCCGCGAGTTGCGGTATTTAAAGCAGCAAACCCCGCGAGTCGCGGGGTTCCAGTTTTCAACTCTGGTACAGTTTTAATTCGACGTTTTTTTTTTTTTATATTTTCTGTTTTTATATTTTCTGTTTATATTAAGATATTTATATAATAAAAACTTATATTTAAAAAAACTTAAATAAAAATAGAACTACTTTATAATTTTAAAAATATCTTAAAAATAGATTTATAAATTTTTTTTTTTTGATTTTTTTTTATATTTATAAAATATATTTATAAAATAAATTAAATAAAACTTATATTTTTACAAACTAAAGAAACTATATAAAACTTAAATATTTATCAAACTCCTAAAAATATTTATATTTTTGTTTTTCTTTTTATATTTTCGAATATTTAAAACGTATTTTTACAAAAGTGAATTTTAATAAAAGTAAACTAAAATATATTTTTTTTCTTTATATTAGCGTTGCGCTTCTGGCTTTTAAGCGAGTCCCCGGCAGCGGTGCCAAAAATACTTGATGTTTTAGCAGAGTAGTATATAAGATAGCTTATATTTTTACAGGAAATACTATTAAATACGATACAATTTTACACAAGATATTTATTTATTTAGAGAATGGATATACTTAAACCTTGCTACAACACTTATAGGCAGTGTACCTAATCGTACAGTAGTGTAGTTTTTAGTAAGTCCGGTTCGTTCCACAGGGAATCTTTTTAAACAAAGCTTAACGCTATATTAGTTTACTTTTATAAAAATACAAATATATATATAAGTAATATTATTATTATAAAAGGGGGGGTTTTTACCGTTTAATGACCGGTTTGTCGATTTTAAAACTTTAGTCGCAGTTAAAATCAAATGTAAAATATTAAAAATAAATACAAGACTTAAATTAAAGCGTAACGTAAATAACGATAATGAAATTGCGAATAATAAAAGTGCGATAAAATAAACTTGCGATAATTAAAAAGTACGATAATTAAAAGTGCAATTAAATACAATAACAATAAAAATGCGATAATTAGAAGTGCAACTAAATATAAAATAAAGGAAATTAAATATGAAATAAAATAATTATGCTTATTTAAACTTCCGTAATCATGATGTTTGACGTGTTGATTTTAATTTTAAGCCCATGGGTTAATTGTCCTTTGTCCTGGATTATTTAATATGTCCATACGGATTTGTCCATAATAGTCCATCAGTCATAAATATAAAGAGCGAAAGCCTTCGTCAAATTATTCTTATTCCCGAAGTCAAATATTCCAACTAATTGGGGACTTAAACTGTAACAAGATTTTAATACTTTGTTTAATGAATACACCAGGTTATCGACTGCGTGTAAACCAAGGTTTTACTACTTTGTTAACAATTACACCAATTACCCTTGAATGTAATTCACCCCTGTTTCAACAAGTCTATTAACTATTAATCCAGTTCCGTGTCCGGTTAAATGAACGATTATTCGTACATATAAATACCCCGCCCATCGTGTCCGATCGAGTGTATATGGTAATATATAAATACGTCAAATTATAAGTTTGTATATTAAATTAACAAGGTATTGTTTAGTTAACATAAAACCCATTAATAGCCCATAGTATAATTTCCACAAGTGTCGTTCTTTTGTCCAAACCCCAATTATGGTACAAAGCCCAATTACCCAATTTTAGTAATTAGCCCAACATCATGATTACTTCGGATTAAATAAGCATAATAATAACTTAGCTACGAGACATTAATATAAAAAGGTTGAACATAACTTACAATGATTAAAAATAGCGTAGCGTTACACGGACAGAATTTCGACTTACACCCTTACAATATTCGCTAACATACCCTTATTATTAGAATTATAATTAAAATTAAAATTAAAATTAAAATATATACGATATAGATAGAGATGGATATATGATGGATAAAAAATGATCAGAATTCGGTTGACTTTATAGGGATTTGAGTTCAGGTATACTCCGCGACTCGCGACATTTTTTGCCTTCAAACTCCGCGAGTCGCGGAGTTTGAAATTACAGCTCACACAATTTGGAGTCTTTGTTGCCGACGGTTTTTATTTATTTATATAATATATAAATAATTATAAGAATTATTTAAATATTATATTATATTTATGTGCATAGTTGACTTGTAATTTTTAGTCCGTTGCGTCGAGCGTTGAGAGTTGACTCATGTCCCGGTTCCGGATTTTCGAACGTCCTTGCGTACAATTTTATATTTTGTACTTTGCGTTTTGAATCTTGTACTCTTGTAATTTCGAGACGTTTCTTATCAATAATTGGAACCTCTTTGATTGTCTTTTGTACTTTTGAGCTTTTTGGTCGTTTGCGTCTTCAATTCGTCGAATCTGTCTTTTGTCTTCACCTTTTATTATTTAAACGAATATCACTTGTAAATAGAACAATTGCAACTAAAAGCTTGTCTTTCTTGAGGAATAATGCTATGAAATATATGTTCGTTTTTAGCATTATCATTTATAAACATTTGTCTTTTGACCCATTGCATATATCATTATAGTTTTAGCTGTATCTGAAATATGATCAGATTGTTGCTAAAAATTGATCAGATTGTAGTATTAGAGGTCCATCATTTGTCTTGGTGATGTCTTGGTAATATGGAGTTTCATTTGTATTTTAACTTTAATTGTATTTTGCAGATGAAGTATTTATTCAAATGAAACATATCTTCTACTATCATGAAGGTTTTGGATGATTACTCACTTAATGACATAAAACCATATACTGGATTATGGATCTTCTCTGTTACATATATTTAGTTGGATATGGCAATTTTCTGCCATATACTGTTTAATAAACTTTTAGTTAGTTGTTGGTAGTTTTCAGTTTGGTTGATTTTAATTAACTCACGTTGTAACCATGAATCCCTAATTTCACGTTGTATATGGCTATCTTCGGTCGACAATAGTTTATTCATATAGACTTGAATGTTTAGGTAATTTTGTGATATCATGCTGACTTGGTGATCTAAAATGATTAGGTTATGACGCATGTTTTAGTACTTATATGTCCTACTCAACATCTTCCTCGATGATGTATGATTTTAATTTTATTTTGATTAGATTCTCCTTCAAATGAACGAAGATAAAATGTAATGAATAGTTTAGTAAGTTTTCATTTATGATCATCATGTGTTTGATTCAATGCTTAGAATAAAAAGAAAGATTTATATGTTTTTCTTAAGAAATCCCGTGATATCACGGGTCCCTAAACTATATATATATATATATATATATATATATATATATATATATATATATATATATATATATATATATATATATATATATATATATATATATATATATATATATATATCCAAGAGAAAATGTTTTTTAAAAAAGTTCCTCATGAAGGAGTAGTAAGTTTGTTGTTTAGTCTTCCTTAATAGCTCGCTAAGTGGTCTCGTTTTTAAATAAAATTTACCGATTAAGAAAACTTACATGCTCGATAATCTTTTTCTTATATTCATTCAGATCACTCAACTGAAGTGTTTTAAAATCGATCATTTATTTTTATTTGCAAAACTTTTATTGATGAACGACTCCCCCTAGTAAGGCACTAGGGATGGAGGATCAAACAATTACAATAGCTTTACAAGCCAAGTGTTCTAATTGAGTTTACATTTGCTTCTACTAATAAGCCAACTAAAGACATAATTTCTACTATAATCAAATAGAATCTCTTTTTTCAACCGATACGAGTTAAAAAGAACATCGTTTCTATACCTCCATATATGCCATAAAAGAGAGCCAATTGAATATAGACGAGTTGAACCAAGAATTCCAGTTCGACCACGAATGAAAAATAGGAATATCTAACTCGACCAAAATGCGGATCTTAGACCATAACTCCAATGCAAGTTGGTATCCAAAAAACAAGTGATCCTCCAATTCGATCCGACCATCACAAACGGGACACCTAATATCTTCAATCTCCATTCACTGTAGTAGAATGTATTAGGAAAGTCATGATGAAACTACAAATGAAAAAACGACTGATGTGATACTAACTTCAATTTTATTAAATTACGATCATCAATAAAAAAACAAATATTTTTATTCATGATGGAATATTATATTTTTAAAGTTTAAAAATGTAGAAGAATCCCGATAAAGCGATTTTTTTTATCAAAAAGCTTGATCAAATAAAAAAAAACATGGCAGCAGAAGGTCAATGTCAAAGCCCAAATGCTCGAACAAAAAACTAGAGTCAAATGGGCCGAAGATGGTGACGAAAACACAAGATTCTTTCACTCATCTATTCGTAGACGCCTTAATAAATTCAAAATCAGAGGGCTACATATTGATGATGTCTAGAAAATTGCTCCTGAAAAATGAAGATGGAAAATTTCAATTACTACAGTAATATTTTCGAACAGTTGGACCCCATTCAACCAAGTTTAGATGAGCTTGAAGGGTTAGAGTTCAGCCCATTAAGTCCTATAGAAGCTGATATGTTAGAACAACAGTTTTCGAAATCTGAGATTTGGCAGGCCTTAAAAGATTGTGACGATATAAAGGGACCGAGGCCGGATGGATTTAATGCTAAATTTTATAAAACTTTTTTGTGGCTATTCAAAGACGATCTCTTGAAAGCTATAGATTGGTTCTAGAATTCCAAGATGATATCAAAAGGTTGTAATGCTTCATTCTTTACTTTAGTTCCAAAAAAGAAGTGTCCAATGGGGTTGGATGATTATAGACCCATAAGTGTAATCGGTAGTTTCTACAAAATAATCGCAAAAACTCTCGCGAAGCGACTCAAAAAGTGGGTACCGAAACTAGTTGGGTATGAACAAAGTGCGTTTATTAAGGGGCGATAATTTTCGACTCGATTCTTGTAGCAAATGAAGTTGTTGATGATCTTAAGGCGCATAAATGTAAAAGTTTAATAGTTAAAGCGGATCTCGAGAAAGCTTTTGATAAAGTAAATAGGAAATTTTTGCTTGGATTATTAAAACTGATGAGATTCGGGAATAGTGGCTTTCATGGATTGATGCCTTCTTAAACTCAGCGTCGGTTTCAGTGTTGGTAAATGGTGCTCCAATAAAAGAATTCGTGTTGATAAGGGCGGTTAGGCAAGGAGATCTCTTATCCCCGTATCTATATGTTTTGGATGTCGAAGGTTTGGGAATGATGATAAAAAATGTGATTGCTAGTGGATTGTATAAAGGTGTTGAGATTGGGGGGATAAAGTTGTATTATCACGTCTCCAATACGCGGATGATACCATCCTTTTTGGAGATTGGAATAGACGCAGTCTACAAAATCTCTTGAAAACTCTTAAATGCTTCGAGAAGGTTTCGAGTTGAATGTCAATTTATGCAAAGGTTGTTTGTATAGTTTCGGGGTTACAAAAGATTACATTGAGGAATATGCAACTTATATTGGTTGTAGTGCAGGAAGCTTTCTTATGGAATACCTCAGGTTACCTATCGATCGAGAAATGAACAAAATAAATGATTGAGATTCGTATGTTGAAAAATTTCGGAGTAGGTTATCGGATTGGAAGGCGAAATCGATGTTGTTTGGTGGTCGTCTCACTCTCGTTAAGTCGGTATTAAGTAGTCTCCCGTTATATGCTTTCTCTCTATTCTGTGCTCCATCGGGTGTCATTAACGTGTCGGAAGGTATGCGTCGTAATTTCTTTTGGGGCAGGACGGGTGAAAATAATAAAATAGCATAAATTAATTGGAATACTTTACTTTTTACTTATGAACGGGGCGGGTTTAATATCGGGTTCTTAAGAGCTAAAATTTAGCTTTATTAGAAAAATGGTTATGGAGATTTCGAGTTGAAGATAATGTTTTTTGGGTAAAAATAATCAAGAGTATTTATGGGCGGGAATGAATGATTGGCTTGATTGATAATCTACCGATAGCATGTAAAAATTCAACATGGTAAATGATACTTAAAACCGATACATAATTGCAAGAATGGAATATAAATTTGTCACGTTCGTTTGTTAAATCGGTTGGGAATTGGGGAAGATACTTTATTTCGCAAAGACATTTGGGCCGATAACGTGCGTTTATGCGACAAGTTTGGTGGACTCTACAGGTCGGAGATGAATCAAAATGCTACAGTTACGGATCGCATCTTAAAATTTGAATCATCTTGGGTACCAAATTGGGAATTGTCCAGGGTCCCTTCGGGAAGAACGGAAGAAGAGCTAGGGCAACTTCAAAATTGTTTGGAAACTTTCACCTATGTAAACAATACATCAGATACTTGGAGATGGAATATGAACCAAAGTGATGTTTTCAACACAAATGTGCTCACAAATATATTAAACTAGTCCGGGTCCGGCCCGCGCGATGCGGCGGGGGCTTTCGGCCTGCGTATTCATATTTAACGTAGCTTTATGTATTTACAGAAGGGAAAACGCTCCATGTGTTAAGCGCCGTTGTTGGTGTTGTCGTATTTACTGTTTTTTAAAATATGTCCGGTTCGAACGTAGTTAGTTTCGTTTTGTTGGTAAAATTATTTCGAGTCTGACGGTATTGGCGAAAAAATATAACTCGCGGCGAGCAGGAAGATACGGGTTGTCGTTGTTTTTAGCGTTTTTTAAAAAGTGTCCGTTTCAAACGTACTTTTTATCATTTTGTTCATAAAATTATTTCGAGTATGACGTTCATGTTGAAAAAATTTAACTCGCGGCGAGCGGAAAGATACGGGCTGTCGTTTTGTTTAGCGTTTTTTGAGAAGTGTCCGTTTCGTGTATACTTAGTCCCGTTGGGTTCGTAAGATTTTTTCGGGTTGAACGGTAGTCTCGGAAAAATTTAACTTGCACCGAGCGCGAAGATAGGGCCCGCTATAAATTTGGGTGGAATTATTTTCTTTTATTTTAATAAAATTATATATTTACACTTTTTACCCCTAAGAAAGTGCAAGCCGTTGGGTAAATATAACCGAAGTTGAGGGACCAATTGTAATGTGAACACAAACTCAAAACTACACTCAATTATAACTAAAACTACACAAATCTCCACCACTTTTAGTATATAAGGATGGATTAATTAATAATTGTTATAAAATATCTAGATTGTGTTATAAAATATCTAGATTGGATGTTAATTTTATTATTATTATATTTCTTGCATAGTAATATTTTATACTATAAATAGACATGTATGGTAACCATTTAAGGTGCACCATTTCTCTTGAAATATCAATATCAATATTTCTTCTCTCCTTCTTCTCTCTTTTTCTCTCTTTGTTCTTATAACCATTAAAGGTAATTATAAGCCTACTGAATTATAACACGTTATCAGCACGAAAAGCTTAGTGTAATTAAAAGATATCTCAAACGATCACGAATCACTAATCAAGGTATGAAATTATTAATAATTTTCAGACTCGAATATATCAAATTTTGGACTACTAACATTTATATTTATGTTATTTAAGTTATATATGGTCGGTTATACCACCTGAATTATATTTCTGTAATCTAACTTTTACTAACTTCACTAACATTTATATTTATGTTATTTAAGTTATATATGGTCGGTTATACCACCTGAATTATATTTTCTGTAATCTAACTCTTATTAACTTCACTAACATTTATATTTATGTTAATAAGACCTCATGATTGTACGCAACACGTCATTTGACAACACGGTACTTTATGTACGCAACACGTCATTTGACAACACGGCACCATGGGTCGAGATTAATTCCGATCAATACGAATACGACGGGGTCTTTATATGTTATCTAACATTTATGATTACTTATGCAATTAATCATTATTTATTTCATGCATACTAATGTTTATTCTTAAATTTATAATTTTAAAAGTTAAAATAAAAAAATAGTTTGTATTTTTATTAAAAGTAAATCTTAAAAGTTAAAATAAGAAAAAGTAGTTTGTACTTTTATTAAAAGTAAATCTTAAAAGTTAAAATACAAAAAGTAGTTTGTATTTTTATTAAAAGTAAATCTTAAAAGTTAAAATAAGAAAAAGTAGTTTGTATTTTTATTAAAAGTATATCTTAAAAGTTAAAGTAAGAAAAAAAGGGGATGGTAAAATGGAATAGTTTTTTTGTCAAAAATGAAGTATTGAAAATGAAGTGGTCTCCTTCTATAACTAAAAAAAATATATATATACTTTTATCAAATGAATTTTTTTGTGGCCGACAATTTCAAACACGAGTCCGTGTTTAGTTTATCAAGAATATCTCTTGCTTTGGTGAAAGGTCACGATCACGATATCAGGTGTTGTGAAAGAATTAAAAAATTGGTCAAGTGGCCTTTTAAAAACTAGAAAAAAAATTTAAACAAAAAGTTTTTTTTATATATTTATAATTTACGGGTAACGTAAAAAAAAGGAAGTTTTTTTTAAAAAAAAAAAAATAAAGAAAGTGTTTAAATGAGTTTTACAGAAAGGGGGAAAGCAAAGTAAAAAAAAACTTTTTTCCAAACAAAGGTAAATGAAAGTAGGACTTAATACAAGAAAAAAGTAAACATCTCCTAGACGTGATAAAATCTATCAATGATAAGTATTAGACTTGATGAGCTAAATGTGACAAAAATGTTTCAACATGTCTTATGTTAATTTTCTAAAATAAGTTATTATTATTCCGAGTTTAACACATATACATATGTTAATTAAAAACAACCTTTTTGTTCTTATGTAGTGTTGGGTTGCAATTTTGGTTGTATGCCATAATTCCATCCAGTAGAGTGACAATAGAAAACTTTTGATGATAATCAATAAAAAACTTTTTTCCAAACTTGTCAAATGTTTTGTTAAAAACGTGACCGTTGAAAAAAGGAGGTTGAATAATAAAACTTAAAAAACAAATTATTTTTTTAAGAGTGTGCATCAAAATGGCCCGTTTAATAATGGAGAGTAAAAATATAGTCAAATTGTTTCAACGAACAAGGGTTCAATTGGATGTCTCTTAAAAAAAATCCGCGGGTACGGGTGATGGATCCAATGGATCCGCATCCACGACCCGCGGGTGCTATCCCTAATTGTGACAAGTACAAATCAACTAAAAGTCTAAAAAATAAATGCTCTTATAGGGACCAAATGTTCACAATAATTGCCTAAGCTAGATATGAAACAAATAGTTCATAAAAAAAAAAAAAAAGGTCGTTGTGCGTTTTCGGGATGATAGCCGAAATACACTTACAAAAGTAGGTCAGCCGTCAATTCTTTATGGCCATATCAACGTAGATCAATAAAATCATTTATGGTTATGATAAAAGATTAATTAAAAATTAATTGTTTTTTGGTCTTGGATTCTCGGTAACAAAAGCAAAGGTTGTTTTTGGTTGCCACAACAAACAAGACAGAGGTTGTTGACTTTTGTTGTTAAACATGGCACAAGTGAACAATAACAATAGATTATTGTTTTTGAAAAGAATAATGATGCGTTAATTTTATTATATAAAATAAAATTAAAGAAAATGGTTTTCATTGATGACTATGAACAAACGCAAACAAAGTGTTTGTGGTATTTGGTGATTAAAAAAAAAGTGCATCTAAAGCTTCTACTGAAAATAATATGCATCTAAAGCTTCTACTGAAAATTAATGTGCAAGGTACAACGTATAACTATATGGTCAAATTCATTTGAGCCTTCGGAGTCACAAGTATATGATGTATATATATATTACTCAATTAACAAAATAGTAAATCTAAATTAATTCATATGAATAGTAAAACGAAATTAATTAATTTACTATTCACATAAAAAAGCGCATATGATAAAAAGCGCATCGCATATGATAAGCGCATATGATAAAAAGCGAATATGATGAAAAGCACAACGCATATGATGAAAATCGCATATGATTAAAAGCGCATATGGTGAAAAACACAGCGCATATGATTAAAAGCGTATATGGTGAAAAGGATATATGATAAAAAAAAAACACATATGGTGATTAATGGAAAGCACATATGGTGATTAATGAAAAGTATATTGTGAAAAAGAATCACAAATGTTTCTTGAAAGAATTCAAGGTAAGATATATGAACCAATTCATCCATCATGTGAACCATTTTGATATTTCATGGTTCTAATAGACGTATCTAGCGGATGGTCTCATATTTGTATGTTATCAAGCCGTAATATGGCATTTGCAAAGTTTCTTGCACAAATTATTAAATTGAGAACACATTATTCTGATTACACCATTAAAAGGATGAGACTTGATAATGCTGGTGAGTTAACATCTCAAGCATTTAATGATCATTATATATCTACAGGGATTGTTGTTGAACATCCAGTTGCTCATGTGCATACAAAATTGGTTTAGCTGAATCAATAGATAAACGCTTACAGCTAATAACTAGACAATTGATAATGAGTACAAATCTCTCAATATTTATATGTGGACATGTAAATTTACATGCTGCGACATTAATTCGCATTATACCATGTGGAAGTCGTAAATATTTTCACTTAATACTTGATTTTGGCCAAGAGCCAAATATTTTCTACCTTAAAACATTGGTTGTGCAGTGTATGTTCCAATTGTATCACCACAACACAATAAAATGGTTCTTCAAAGAAAGATGATAATATATTTTGGATATAAAACATCTTCAATCATAAGATATATTGAACCCATGATGGGTGATGTTTTTACAGCACGTTTTGCTGATTGTCATTTTAATAAAACATTGTTCCCTAGATTAGGGGAAAAATAAAAATAAAAAATAAAATGATGCTTCATGATGTGAACATCAATTAAGGTATATTGAACTCGCACAAAAGAATGTGAAACGAAAGTTCAAAAATAATGCATATGCAAGAACTTGCAAATTAATTACTTTATGCATTTATAGATATAAAAAAGTGACTAAATCATATATACCAGCGATAAATGCTCCAGCTCGAACTGAAATTCTAAAAGCTGGCAATAATGTCACTGTTGAGTCTTTGCCACGCATCAAACGTGGAAGATCAATTGGTTTCGAAGATAAAAATCCTCGAAAAAGAAAATCAGCTGATAATGAGGTAAGAGAAAGTGTTCAAGAAGAACCACAAATCAATATTCCTTCTGCAGAGGATATTGATAAATGTAAATACTAAAATTGCGATAAATTATGCAATATTATGGAACCGAAATGAAACTAAAATCTCTATGAGATATTTTCATATAATGTTACAATGACATCATGAATAAAGATGATGATCTGGAACTAAAATCTGTCATTGAATATACAAAATGGAGATGATTGAGCTCAATGGAAAGGAGCAATAAGAGCTGAATTAGAATCGCTCGATAAAAGAAAAGTTTTCGGATCAATCGTTATCACTTTTAAAGATGTGAAACGTATGGGATACAAATGAATTTTTATCCAAAAAGAAATGTGCAAATGAAGTTACAAGGCAAAACTAGACTTGTAACTCAATATTTCCCACAAAGACCAGAAATGAATTAGGAGGAAAAATTATCCTCCTGTAATGGATACAATTACTTATTAGATACTTAATCAACCTGGTAGTTATTTAAATGCATCTCATGAATGTTGTTACTACTTATCTGTATGGATCACTTAATAGTGATATATATGAATATACCTAAAGGGTTAAGGTATCATAAGCATCTAATGTAAAACCCAAGGGAATATATTCCATTAAATCACAAAGATTTCTAAGTGGGTTTATACAAACGGGACGTATGTGGTATAACCGATTAAATGACTACTTGATAAAAAAAAAGGGTATAAATATAAACTTATTTTGCACGTATGTTTTATAAAAACAATGTTCGGATATGAGATCGTAGTTGTTTATGTCAATGTTCTTAACATCATATGAACAAATAAAGAGATCTATGAAATCATTCAATTTCTAAAGAATTATTTTGAAATGAAAGATCTTGAAAAAACCAAGTATTACCTTGGATTGCAAATTGAGCATATGCCTAATGGTTTACTTGTACATCAAACAACTTATACCGAAAAGATTTTAAAACATTTTTTTTAAAGACAAACTCATTGTTGTTAGATCACTCAATATTGACACTGATCTATTTCATCCCTGCGAAGATCATGAAAATTTTAACAGATCGGAAGTTCTATATTTTAGTGCAATTGAGGTTCTTATGTATCTTATAGATTATACAAGATCTGACATTTCTTTTGCAGTTAATTTGTTGACAAGGTTCAGCTCAGCCCCTACCAAAAGACATTGGAATGGGATCAAACAAATAGTTTGATACCTTCGGGGAACTACTGATTTATAATTATTTTATTCTAACAACTCGAAACAAGATTTGTTTGGTTATACAGATGCAGATTATTTATCCGATCTACATAAAGCTAAATCTCAAACTGGATATGTATTCCTAAATGGAGGCACCGCAATATCATGACGTTCTCAAAACAAACACTTGTTGCAACATCATCAAATCATGCCGAAGTGATTGCATTACATGAAGCTACTCGGGAATGATTTTAGTTAAGATCAATGATACAAATCATTATTGATTCTTGTGGACTAGAACGCTATAAAAGCGTAACAACTATCTATGAAGATAATACAGCTTACATAATACAAATGAAAGAAGAGTATCAAAAATGACAGAACAAAACATAAATGCTGACGAGGCGCTAAAGCTATAAACGGTCTTAACGGTCATAAGTTTGATGGAAAAGAATGGTATATTGGTAAGGCTCAGAAAAAGACTGAAAGGGAATAGGAACTGAAACAACGGTTTGAACAAACCATGAAGGAGACTGTAGACAAATCACGAGGGCCAAACTTGTACATAAAAGATTTAGATGATACAGTTTCAGATGAAAACCTCAGATTTTTCTCATATACTCAAGATATCGTAAAAGACAACCAGATTAAAATGAGATACGTTCAATCAACAACTCTGCTGATCTTTATACCAAAGCACTGCTAACTGCTATTTTCAGAACACACGTTCATAATATTGGCATGAGGCATGTTCAGAAGATGTAACAACTCAGGCGTTGCCTACTTGAGGGGGAGTCAACTTTATGCTGCACTCTTTTTCCCTTAGCTAAAGTTTTATCCCAATGAGTTTTCTTTAGCAAGGTTTTTAACGAGGCAGTACTAGTTATTCTCTAATAAAATTGTCATCCAAGGGGGAGTGTTATAAAATATCTAGATTGTGTTATAAAATATCTAGATTGGATGTTAATTTTATTATTATTATATTTCTTGCATAGTAATATTTTATACTATAAATAGACATGTATGGTAACCATTTAAGGTGCACCATTTCTCTTGAAATATCAATATCAATATTTCTTCTCTCCTTCTTCTCTCTTTTTCTCTCTTTGTTCTTATAACCATTAAAGGTAGTTATAAGCCTACTGAATTATAACAATAATAATATAATAATTAATGAGGCGATGCTACAGAATATGGCAGTAGGTTCGGCCACCAAGTGTATTAACTTTGCACCTCAAAAACTTGGTATATTTGTGTGGTGTGCGCAACGAAGACGCCTCCCGGCCCGGTTTGAATTAGATAAAAGGGGTATAGATCTCGACTAGGTATTATGTCCCAATTGTAATAATGAGGCTGAGTCGGTTGATCATATGATCCTTACATGTCCGGAAGTAAAAGAGCTTTGGTGTCAAATTGCTAAATGGTATTTCGGGGGTAATGTTACTTACCCAAGTTTGGTTGATATGTTCCAAGGCAAATCATTGTCGACATATGACTCGTTCTCGAAATTATGGAAAGCCATGGAGTGGGTGGCGGGTTATTTGATATGGAGAAATCGTACTCTAAAGATTTTTTAAAATAAGGATTGGAATATCCCGATGGTAGTAAACGAAATCCAAGCTAAAAGTTACTTTTAAATATCTTCGCACTCAAAGAAGCTACATTTAGATTAGAACCAATGAATTCTCAACCCAAATATCTATGACGACCATGGCTAATAGTAGTAACATGTAGTACTTGATCATATATATAAGCATATATATGTATATTTTAAATGCAAAAGGCAACTCAGATACAAGTGTAAATAGAACCACGAAGATAAATAAGCAATTGCGTATTACGCCATGACATTGCGGTTCTGCGCATAATTTGAGATTTCGAAGATGTCCAGCACAAACATTGCGGATCTGCTACTTCTACGCGAACATTGATTTCGCAGATATCCCAAACCTATAAATAGGGAGCTTGGCCTCTCATTTTAGGTTGTTGATTCTGTACAATTGCTCCGGTTTTTATGGTTCACTTATGAATACGCCCAAGTATCAATCATAATCAAGCCAATGTAATGCGATCAAGACCGGGACATGGTGATTGATTACTTGAATCTAAGTGGAAGACGATCATAAGGTCCCAAAAAACATTATCAACACCATCATCCACTCCTCATTGCACTCAATTCCTAAATTAGACTAAACATCTAATTTATGATTGATCAATTGGCGCCATCCGTGGGACATGAATTAAAATTGAATTCGATAAATCTGTTTCGCGTAATCGAATGATTTAATTGTGAATTCAATTGTGATCGTGTTCTTGTTTAATGATTTGCAGGTTCATACATTTACAGTGTTTGATCGTCTGATTTGAATAGAAAATGAAAAGGTTAAATGACAATGCAGTTGCTAAGAGAACTGCGAAATTGGCAAGGCTTCAATGCCGACGAGATAATAGATTTAAAAATGATTCAAAGGCTAATAAGCTTACAAAATTAAAGCGAAAACGGTCAGCAGAGCCAAATTCGCGCAGAAATGAGATAGTTTGTGCAAATAAGCAACAAATGCAAGAAGCAAAAATAGTAAGCATGGTTCATAAGTGAAAGAAAGCTCATAAGAGAAAAGCCGGGGAAACGCTTGAAAAATGGCAACTTGCGCCAATCACATTTCCACCAACGCAGAACTGCGGCATGATTGATTCACCAGTAATTATATCTTGCAAAATTGTAAACACTGGAATCGCAATTATGAAAATGTATGTGGATACGGGAAGTAGCGTAGACATCATATACGAATAATGTTTTTGCATGCTACCAGAAAGTATCAAGGCAGAGCTAATACCTACTACAGTTTCGCTGTCTGGTTTTGCAGGAGAATCTGCATGGCCGGTTGGACAATTGCCGCTCAATATTGAGCTTGTTGATGAAACACATGCAAATTTAATGCGCCAAGCATGGCTAGATTTGTATGTCATGCGATACATTTCGCGCTATAATATGTTGTTGGGACGTTCTGCACTATCAAAATTTGGAATAATTCCTTCAAGTATACACGGAATGATAAAGTTTGTAACATGCAAGGGTGTCGCAACTATGAGCTCTGCAATGATACAACCAATTTATGCAAATGTTAACACGCAAGGCGCAGTAATTGAAAATGCCGGTGTGGAAGATAATTTGGTTGTCATAAACCGCGATTATCCAGAACAAACAATCAAAATCGACAGTAATATAGATGCAGATGTTAAAAATAAATTAGTGCAATTGCTTATAGCAAACATGGATGTCTTCGCATGGTGTGAGCAAGACATGACTGGCGTTCCAAAGATAGCGAAACACAAACTTAATGCAAATCCTGTGCTAAAACCAATAATTCAAAAACGCAGAGGTATGGCTCCAGATCGCATGAAGTGGCTATGTGAGGAAGTAAGTAAACTTGCTAAGGAAGGTATTTTACGCGAAGTAAAATACCAAACCTGGGTTGCAAACCCAGTGCTGGTTAAAAAGCCTGATGGATCGTGGTGGATGTGTATTGATTTCAAAGATATCAATAAAGTTTGCCCTAAAGACAACTATCCACTACCAGAAATAGATTGGAAAGTTGAATCCCTGAATGAATATCCTTTTAAGTGTTTTCTAGACGCTTACAAAGGATATCATCAAATCCCAATGGCGGAAGACGATGAATATAAAACTGCGTTTCATACAGGCAAGGGCATATATTGCTATATCAAGATTCCATTTGGACTTAAGAATGCTGGTGCTACATATCAACGCCTGATAGATAGCGCATTCGAAAGTCAAATTGGACGCAATCTTGAAGCGTATGTAGACGATTTGGTAATTAAGAGCAAAACGCAAGATCAAATGTTGCAAGATATTGCGGAAACATTCCAAAATCTACGCAAAATTAATATGAAGCTAAATCCATCCAAATGTAGTTTTGGCGAAAAGGAAGGGAAATTCTTAGGGTATTATGTTACTGAGCAAGGCATTAAGGCCAATCCCAAAAAGATATCCGCAATTGAAAACATGACAGCGCCAAAAACGATTAACGAAGTGCAAAGCTTAACAGGAAAGTTGGCAGCTTTGACCAGATTTTTTCCAAAAGCTGCAGAAAGACAATTGCCTTTCTTTAAAACGCTAAAAGGATGCTTGAATCAGAAGAATTTTGTATGGACTACGAAAGCAGACAACGCATTTCAAGAAATGAAGCAACTATTGGCAACGCTACCTACGCTAACTGCGCCAATCAAAGGCGAAGTTTTATACCTTTATGTCTCAATTGCGAATGAGGTTTTTGGCTCGGTATTGGTTGCGAAACGCGAGAAAACGCAGAATCCAATTTATTTTGTAAGTAAGGCACTTGCAGGAAGCGAGATTAACTATGCGCCAATGGAAAATTTGTCTACGCATTGCTCCTAACTTCAAGAAGGTTGCAGAGATACTTTCAAGGGCATCATATTCATGTCTTAACTGATTTGCCAGTTAAACACGTTCTCAATAAGCCTGAAATATCTGGAACACTTTCCAAATGGGCAATTGAGTTGGGATCTTATGAAATAACATATCTTCTGTGAACTTCTGTGAAAGGACAAGTTTTGGCGAATTATCTTGCGGAAATGACAGGCGAATTGGAAGTAATCCATGAGCGAACAGAGTTGCAACCTGGGCAGGGTGAAACATGAGATTTATTTACTGATGGCGCGTCATGTGCAGAAGGCGTGGGCGCAGGCTTAATTTTAACAAGCCCAAGTGGTGAGGAACATACATATGCATTGCGTTTCAATTTTGATGTTACAAATAATGAGGCTAAATATGAGGCGCTGCTTGCTGGATTAAACATTGTGCATAAATTGAACATCACTAAGCTACGCGCATTTGTTAATTCGCAGTTGGTTTCTAATCAGTTTAATGGCTCCTTTGATGCACATGAGCTCTCTATGCAAAAACATTTGAAATTGCTGAAAGAAACTGCAGAAAAGTTTGAGCACTTTGAGCTCGCACAAGTTTCAAGAAGCCAAAACAAAAAGGCAGATGCATTAAGCAAACTTGTAGCCTTAACTTTTTCACATTTCCAAAGGCAAGTTTGGGTGGAAGAGTTTCCCAGCAAAGCAATTGATGGCGGGTTAGTTGTTGCGGCCATTGAAGAAGTGCAACCAAATTGGATGAGACCAATCATCGAAAATCTACGCAATAATGTACTGCTAGAAGATAAAAATGAGGCAAGATTAGTGTGCATAAGATCGCCTATGTATACCATTGAAAATCATATCTTGTATCGCAAATCTTATTACGGGCCACTAATGCGCTGTGTTGGGCCCGCAGAGGCATAGATGATCATTGAAGAAGTGCATAGCGGCTCTTGTGCACTGCATTCTGGTTATAAGACTATTGCGTCTAAGATTATGCACTTGGGGTATTTCTGGCCAATCTTATATCGCGATGTGGCAAAAATAGTAAAAAGATGCAAAAGTTGTCAAAGGCATGCGCCGCAGAACAGAAAATCAAGGCACGATATGATTCCAGTAAACTTGCCATGGCCATTCTATAAATGGGCAATTGATATTGTCGGGCCATTTCCTGCAGGCGCAGGAAATGTTAAGTTTTTAATTGTTGCAATCGACTATTTCACCAAGTAGGTAGAAGCGAAAGCATTGCGCACAATCACAGGAGTGCAAGTGCGAAACTTTGTTTGGGAATATATCATTTTCTGGTTTGGCATACCTCATGAAATTGTCAGCGATAATGGTGCGTAGATAGCGAAAGATCCATTTAGAAGTTGGTGTGAAGAATTAAATATCGTGCAAAAATTTACATCTGTTGCGCATCCGCAAGCCAATGGGTTATGCGAAGTAACTAATCGCGATATTTTTAGCGGTATTAAAAAGCAGTTAAATGAAAAGCGAACTGGATGGGTTGATGAACTATCCAATGTGCTGTGGACACATCGCACAATATTAAAGAAAAGTACTAGCGAAACACCCTTTAGTCTAGTGTATGGCTCGGAAGCAATGATTCCCGCAGAAATTTTTGTGCCAACACATAGGATTGCCAATTTTGATGAAAATGCAAATAATGTCGCGTTGTGTGAAAATTTGAATTTTGTGGAGGAACGCAGATTAATGGGTGCAATAAAAGAAGCGAATAATAAGCAACAGATTGTGAAATATTATAACAAAAAAGTGTGTGCTTTAGCCTTTAATGTTGGCGAGTGGGTTTTACGTAACAATGAAGCAAGCCGCGCAGAAAATGTTGGTAAATTGGGACCTAATGGTGTATCCTAGGAGATACACGCATAAAAACACCATTTTCATACAGAAAAATGGGTCAAGCAACACAAAAGATAATTAAATTTGGCGGTTTCCAGTATTCGCCGCCCAGCGTATAGCAGGTCGCCCAGCGTCAAGCGTAAGCCCTGCAGGCAGCTTCTATGCTTAAGCCCTTTAATTCAGCGCGTGAATGGCATGCAGCCACGTCAGCACACACCACCAACATTCCGGATACTTCACGTAACAGAACCATTCAGTGATTTACACGTGTAACCCGTGAATTTCGGACATTATGCGCCTATAAATAGACCCCCTGGGTCACCACATTTCATCATCATTCTGATCTGAACTTTAGTCAGAGAGAAGTACACTTTCTCTCTCACACAGTTCTTTCTCACTCTAAACATACATTAGCCGCTTAGTAGTAATACGCTATACGGATCAACTTCAGATTGATCCTCATATTGATTGAGGCCACCCCACGGATTACTCATCCGTGTTTCGGGTCTGCAGAGATTATTTCTCGAGGGCAAACAACAATCAATAGTATACACCACACGCTGAGCAGCTATTGACTTGTACTGGTACCTTACAGCCGCTATACGGAAAATCGTACCAACAAATGGCGCCATCCATTTCAAAGACCAGCAAAAACACCAAGGGCACGAAGGCAACTGAAACAACCTCAACAAAAACAGCACTCGAACCAATCGATGAAAACATCGAGAATATACTAGTGGATCAACTAACTCTTGAAGAAACTTCAATTGAAGAAGAGGACCAACTACACCCTGGTAACACAGATGATCGAGTTCATGAAACTATACCACGATTGAAGAAACCATTGATGGGAAGTTCTAGTGGAGGAATGTGGAAAGCTAGGCGAGGAACACACAATGTTTCTTTTAAGAGGACAGCTGATGAGAATGTTAAGCACAACAACAGAGGAAAGACAATCTCAAAATCACAATTGTTCAAGCTATTCAATCAATTGAACACTCTTGTCGATGAAACTGAAACTCAACACAGTGATGAAGGTTTTGTGGAAGATGATTGGAATTTTGGGGAAGAAGACGAGCAGTTCTTTATGACGGAGGAAATGGTAGGAAAGTTACTGGATGGAATTTTGACTAAAACGGCACCATCACTGTATAAGCAGAAATTAGCACAACCAGCCATCCGTGCAACGGCTGTGGATAATTTGCTTGCTTTGATTACTGGTGATGAAGCTATCAAATCGCCAGCAATGGCAGAGTCAACACAGTGTTTTATCCCTAGAATTGCAGATTATCCATTACCAAGAAATTTAGGAATTCCATCTATCGGTGTTTATGATGGCACAACAGATCCAGAAGACTTCCTCACCATGTTTGAAGGTGTTATGAGGTTGCAGCATTGGGAAGATGAAACTGCATGCCATATGTTTCTAATGGTACTGCAGAAAATGGCAAGGGAATGGTTTGCTAGTTTGCCACCAAGGAGTATTACCAGTTTCCTTGATTTGAGGGCAAAGTTTGTGATGCAATATCAAAGTTTGAGAAGCTGCACGTTATCACATCTTGATGCACATGAGATAACAATGCACCAAAATGAATCACTGAGTGATTTCATGAAGCGTTATACCATTGAATGTCAAAAAATACCAGACATACCAGAGTCTCAGCTTGTTTCAGGGTTTATATTTTGTCTTGATCAGCGACGTTTTGCACGATTAATTCATGCTTTGCGTTATGATGTTCCAAAAACATTGCATTGGGCATTGATTATTGCTCAGAAACACTTGAGAGCAGGAGAAATGGGATATCCAAGAGTGGATAATTATCAAAGAAACTTTAGGCAGCAAGGTGGAGAATGGAACAGGAATGACAACTATCAGAAGCAACGTGGGTATGACAACAATTATCAGAAACAGCAACACGGTTGGAGGGGGGAATAATCATCCAAATGACAATTATCACCATCGAAAGCCATTAGACAGGCATCCACTTATCATGGCTTTAACCAAGACTCCAAAAAAAATCTTGTTCACAGAACCTGTTAAGGAAACCTTTCACTCCCCACCACCAATGGAAGAACGTCAGGGACCACAGAGTGACAAGTGGTGTGACTTCCACGAAGCGTATGGACATGATACTGATAACTGTAAGTCATTGATGAGAGAGATCATTGCAAAGATCAAGGCTGGGGAGTTAAATCATCTTTTACCAGGGAAAAAGTACAGGAGAAATGATCCAAACAAACGTTTTGCTTGGCAAGGAAAAGTGCGTCACGGTGGACGGCATGATTGGAACAGAAAGGAAGAAAGAAATGATGAGAGGTAACCAACCCCTGAAATACACATCAAGGTTATATGGAATGAGGTAGAGGAAAATGAAACAGACGGAGAACGCAGGATGGAGAACTGGATGTATGCTCCAATCATATTTCACACCATTCGAAATTGGCGTCTATCAGAGGAGCCTGTAGTCATTTTAGCTATAATTGCAAACAGAAACATCACTCGAATCTATACTGATACAGGTAGTGAAGCAGATATTTTATATTTGCATTGTTTCAGCGATTATCCGTTCAGCGTGAAGGATAGGCTTCACTTCACGACCTTGAAAATTGCTGGCATCTCGGGAGAATCAATAAAGGCAGTTGGTAAAGTGAAGCTGGATGTAACATTGGGAACACATCCTTTGGTTCGAACAGAAATTGTGGATTTTACAGTTCTTGATGGCAGATCAAGATTCAATGCATTGTTTGGAAGGTGGACTCTTCGCAAATTTGGAGCAATTACTTCTACACCGCATGCAGAATTACGTTTCCCAACACCAAATGGTGTGGCAGTGATAAGCTCTAAATATGTGGGTCCAGCTAGGGAAAGATCAGTTGTTTATGAAGCTCAGGGAAATTTTGTTAGAGGGGAATCGCCGAGACAGTTGTTTAGTAAAAATGATGTGAACGGGTATTTCAAACCACCCAAAATGTGAAGACATTAAAAACAAGATGCAACACGCTGCACGGAAGACAGTATAATAACATGAATCGTGCAGAGCAGTTTTTATCACGTTTTCTAATTTTCATCAGTTCAGACAAAAGCACAATACACTTTTTGTAATTTTCTGATTGGGCTTAATCACCCCATACGAATATGTTGCACAAAATGTTGTATGTGTGGCAAAGAATTATCAATAAAGTTTTATTTTTTCTCATGCAAAACGATACGCGTTACGAATGTAAAACATAGCATTCATACCTACCCACATAAGGCAAGGCATTTTTATGCCCCCGATGGTAGAGGCTCTTGTGTCAACATTATAGACACAAGGGATCGGCTAGTATAAAGTGTTTACTTCACTAGAGGGCACCGAGGCAAAAGTAAAGATCTCATAATGTCATGACATATGATATCGGCTAAAAAGTCACGTATTCACCCCGGTATTAAGGCCCAAAAACAAGAAAGATTCGAACTTTGTCGGCAAAATACCCACTTCGTCAGTTAGAATTGAAGAACAAGTAATTACGAAGGCAGTGCAAAAAGAATCAAGAGAATCGGAGCTAAAACGAAGATTCTAGAGCAAAAACGGTGAAAGACAAGAAATCAAGTTACGATCCAGGAAAATCAGGCTAACCAAGCCAGCATACGGCTTGCCAAATGGTGTGCCAGTATGGCAAACGGCCTGCCAAATGGTCAGATCAAACGTGCTCGATAAATGGCTTGCCTTAGCAAACGGCCTCCAAAAACGGCCTGCCAAACGGCCTGCCAGCCGTTTGCAGGCAAAAATCTTGCTTATTTAAAGGGTCTTTGTAATTCATTCCAACACACACTTCAATTCACTTCTTTCTCTCTCTTGTACAATATTAGTCATACTCTCAAGGCCTTCAACTCCGTGCGGGAAACCTAGTACCCAGAGAAGAACGCCGAAGATTGTATTAGGAGCGGTCTGGAGTCTTGAAGTTGTCACTTTTGTATTCGGAACTCGTTTAATCTACTGGTACTTCTATCCCTTATCTTTATATAATGTCTTCTATCATTATGTTATGTGATATTGTTGCCATGATTAGCGAGTAGTTATCTTTAGTGTATGCTATGATGTAAGCAGTTATAATGCCGAAATAATATTATGGTTTGTGTATGCTGTTGAAATGCTTTCTGATTATTCTTTAAACTCAATCGCTTTTCCAACTAATAGAACGTAGTTATTGGCTTTGTTATTGGGAAGTCGAGAACTCCGATTTAGAGTACACTATCTGTGTCACCCCTTGGTAAGAGAAGTCTATCGGATACAATGTAAGATCGACTGAGGCACATTGGTTGTAGTAAGTCTATCAAGCTTTGTATTCCGACTGAGGACTCTTTCGTAGTGAAACATCTGACTAGACCCTTAGTACATTGTCAGTCCCAGACCATGCTAGTGTAGTCACCAAGCATATAAACTTTGTACATGCACGCTGAAGCACAGCGGTTGTTGTAAGCTGTACCTCTACTAAGTAAGGCCATGGAACCCGGTCAGTGTTGATTAGTACACTGCACCATAACGCGGTCTCAAGCATTGCACTCCGCTTGAGGGATTCTTAGTTAATTAAGGAACTATTTGTTTAGACACATAAAGGATTGGACCATTAGGATAACTGAACGCGTTCATGGAAGTCAGCTTGACTTGGCCATGGTGTTCTTTATGGTTGAACTCTTTTTAAGGGCCTAACTATCTTTTAAAAACCAATCATTAACGAAAGCATTGAAACACATCACGTCTCTCGGATATGGTAAACCATGTATTCTATTATACTTAAGAAAGTTTAGACCATTGTGGAATGTTAATACGTCACCCAACAGAGTCGCTCAATTAGATGAGCCGTCTGAACGTGTATGCCTGTAGTCAGACTGCACGGGCGTCGGGGGTAAGGGACGTTGCTGTCTATTCAGAATATTCAAGCCTAACGCAGTACCCAATGACATGTCTTATGACAGGGGCGTTTAGGACCAGTGTAATGAATACAAGGCCTCTACCTATTCATGAGCCAACATTCCATAATCTCGGCAGAATAACTGATGAGGTCATAGTATGCACTCACTTTAACCTTATCTGTATTACGAATTTTATCGCATTTACTTTATCTGTCTTATAAATTAGAAAATCCTAAAATTAAGTAACCACTACTCCTTCCTAACTATCTTAGGCTTAAATATAGGTTCGATTCTATTGATATCTCAAAAATACGACTCTAGGTCATACTTCCCTTACTCATACTAAGGAGTAGTACGATTTATACCCCGCTAAATATAAATTTAAAACAGTACCTTCCCCTGGGTGGCTGATCCTGGCACGCTGCGGCCCGACGACACCGCACGAATAAAAACCGTCCGTTTTTGGCGCCGCTGCCGGGGAACTGGTATCAGGCAATACTGATCTCTATCAAACTTATTCACAAGCATTTAATGGTGTCTAAGAAAGACAATTATACACGGACTTGGTTGTTGGATTTTTCGAAAAGTCGCCAATTATATTAGGACCAAAAGGATCCTGCCTCTCCGTAGTCGGCCTGGCCACTTGGTTTGTTGAATAGTTCGTGCGGAGCTCTGTTACCGAAATACCAGGGAATCAGTAGCTAGAACCATAAACATATTCAACCATAAGGATAGTTAGTTAATTTAAATTAGATTACCTTAAATTAGATTACTTTAGACTACCTTAGATTAAATTAGATTACATTACCTTAGAATTAGACTACCTTAGACTAGTTTAGCTTACATTAGATTACTTTAGAAATTTAGTTTATTTGCTAAAAATTAAAAACAAAAAAAAGGCATTCCAGTGTATGACCCAAACCCGATCTAGACCAGGGCCGTTGTTATTCGTACCTGATCCAGACGCAATAATCTCTAAAGCACGCAAGGAATCACGAATCAGAAATCAAATGGCGTTACGCGTTACTTTAGCAAAAAAATACTAAACCCTCGATTGAAGGTCGAGGAGGACCGATCATATTTCCGGAGATTCAAGGACACTTGTTCGAGTTAAAACATCACATCATCCAGCTCATTCAAAACAGTTGTCAGTTTCATGGATTACCGAATGTCGATCCTAATTCTCACCTTGATAAATTCATATCTCTTTCGAACTCCTACAAACAGCCAGGGATAGGACAAGATATAGTCTGACTATACTTGTTTCCCTATTCTCTCACTCATCATGCTCAAACTTTATTCGAAGGACTGGAAAAAGATTCCATCACGTCATGGACGGAGATGGCTACTAAATTCCTAACCAAATATTTCCCTCCTTCTAAACAAACCAAACTAAAGAATGACATCATTAACTTCAAATAAAGTTATGATGAATCTCTTTACACTGCATGAGAGCGATTCAAAACCTTGCTGAAGAAATGCCCTAATCACCAGCTAGAACGGTCAGCCCAAATATGTACCTTCTATAATGGTATTATGCTAAATCATAGGACGACGATCGATGCAGCAGCTCAAGGGAATCTGATGAACCAAACCGCAGACGAAGCATGGGAGTTGCTTGAGAACATGACAATGCATCATCATGACTGGAACAGTGGTGAAACAACTTCATCATCTGCCCCACTCTCTGCACTCAACAATCAAACGGAGGCCATCAAATCCCTCACAGATAAGATGGAATCTCTCGCTAAACAACTCGGAGAATTGAAGACACAGCCGCAGCAGGTCAACCAAGCTCAGGCTTGTTTTAATTGTACCAACCCGCAACCCACTGAAGAATATCATGTTGAGTAGGAAAACCCTGACGGTTTAGTCTGTTATGTCTAATACCCAGCTCATCCACCAAATCCCGGATTCAATTAACAACCTAGGGTTAATCAATTTCAGCGAAGCAATCAACCTTTCCGCTATTGCTATCCACCTTATCCAGCCCAACAATCTCAATTGACCTACGATCAACCACTTCCACTCACTGGTACCCCAGTTGAGGAAAATTCCCCTACCACCCAGATTACGAAAGCAGCTAACCCCACTCTCGGAGCTGATGATCAGTTGACTCAGTTCATTCAAGGACAACAACAGCTAAATCAAAGAACTGTAGCCAGGCAAGATCAGACGGAGATACTAATGAGAAACCAATTGGCTCTGCTCAAAAGTCTGGAAACGCAGCTCGGACAGTTATCACAACGCCTTGAAATCCGACCGCAGGGAAGATTGCCAAGTAATACTATCCAAAATCCCCACATAGAAGAAGCAAAACAAATGGATTCTGTAATCCCAGAGGAAGAACCACTGAGAAGGTCAGCCAGGCTCAAGAACAAATCAACATATACTCAGAAGCTGACCCCGAAAACTCCAGTTCGTGTACCATATCCTGGAAGGCTACAAGAAGAACCATCTAAGCTTGATTCCTTCAAACTTGATGGAAGATTCCTGGACACTATGTCCAAAGTTCCCAATCAGAAGAGATACATTCGAAGGCTTCTCTCTACAAAGGAGAGGATACCGGACTCTAACAAAATTCCACTGAGTGAAGAATGTTCTGCATTACTCAGGAACTCTCTACCACCGAAGCTAGGAGATACATGCCGATTCATTTTCCCATGTTCAATCTACCAATCTGGAACCATTCATGCGTTAGCAAATTTAGGAGCGTGTATTAACCTAATCCCCTACTCTCTCTATAAGAGATTAGAGTTAGGAGACTTGTCACCAACTAAAATGACAATCCAACTTGCCGATCATACAATTCGATATCCTAAGGGCATAGTTGAGAACGTCTTGGTGAAAGTCAACAAATTCTTGTATCCTACGGATTTCGTAGTAATGGATATTAAGGAAGACCTACACACTCCAGTAGTGTTAGGAAGACCTTTCATGAATACGGCCAGGACTGTCATTGATGTGTACAATCAAACCTTGATCTTACGATCACATGGGGAGAGCGTTACCTTCAAAATCGACCGACCAACCGATCTTTCTGGACAGGCAGAGATGTTTGCTATTTCCACCAGACGGATCACTTCTGATGACGATTCATCACCTCCAGTCGATGATATCGAGATCGGTGTCGAATCAAAGCCTGTAGACAACCCAGAAATGGAAGAAGATGATCCCAGCGAAGAAATAGAGGAAGAGGAGGAATCTGAAGAGGAAGAGGAAATGGAAGACGTAAAAGAAACTGCGACAATACCCGCTCCAAGCATTGAGCGTCATGAGGAAATAATGAGGCTTGAGACGGATGATCACAGTTTAATCATCCGCTTCAAGAAGAAGACCGACAAAGCTGAGGTCAAGGATATAGAAATTGATCCTGCAAGTATCAAACTGGAGAATCAGAATACTGAAGAAACCCGTTCATCAGACACATCGTCATAAGAACAATACACCGATGATGACGAGGTAAGCAACATGAAGACATTCTGAATAACTCACACTCTCCAACCGAACCAGATCAAGGGGAGCCGGACTCTTCTTCAGATCGGATTCCGGTTATATCTACACATGCAGACATGATAACCTTCATCAATGATACCGATGAATTTGAAGATATTCTCAAAGCCATCCGAAAATCAACCATTGATTTTTCGCTACGCTTAACAGAACGAATTATGGCTATCCGAGAAGAACACAACCTCTATCTCCGAAGAGAAGACAATGATGTTGAAAACCTAGAAGAACGCATTCAAGAGTTTATCAACTCTCTTCACAATCATATCTACCAAGAAGAAAGGCAACGAGAGCACAATTCAGTGGTTCGCACTATTCTTGAGACAAGATTTTGTCGAGATCAGAAGATCATTTACTCTAAGGTCTATAATGCCTTAGCCAGATCTGCACTTCCATTCTCACGAAACCAACGAGCACTACTGACTCTCATCCGGAAGTATATGGATCTTTCCACCTGACGCCAAACTTATCACTCTGATTTGCAAATGATCGAGGATATTCATAGCCTTTTCGCTCTCTTGGAAAGAGATAATTTCGAAAGCACACCAGACAGACTAGTGATTTAAATATAATTGATCACCATGCTGATCTGATTATCAAAGAGTTACGAGACGCTGTTACGGAGGAAATAAGGCGAAACAATCCATTCTCTCATCTTGAACTAGATCGAGTCAACATTACCACCTATGTTACAAAACAGGTATTACGTATCTTCCACGAATCCACAGATCCTAGTTTTACATTTAAAGCTGGATGTCGGGAGATATACTCAAAGACGGTGACATTAATGCTCGGATCAGGATTGCTGTTCACTTCTTTTCAGCTTCGTCTTTTAACAAATCTATGCAAAGCTACAGACTCTTACTATGGAGAACACCATTCCGAAGACTTCGAGATTCTAAAAATACAGTTTCTAACATTGTTTGAAGACCTCCGAAATGAGCATCCCATCAGAGAAACAATCACCACCAGCACTGCCTCTATGATTAACATTTATGGGTCAACCAGCAGAGCCGTGGATCATATTCTCATCAGACTTCAAGACTTATCAAGAGTCGAAACTGTGCACTACTTATCATTCAGAAGATCTTCAAGAGAAGTACCGGATCTTCTACCACTATTAGTCCGGCACTTTCTCAGGATTTACCCGCCAAGACTCACCTTCCCTCGAGAAGACCAAGATCACAACCATCAGCAAGGAATTTTTGCTTTTTAAAGCATCATTACGATCGAGCCAACGACCTTAAAGAAAAGCGCTTCTCGGGAAGCAACCCGTGCAATAAAGTAGAGTAGAAGAATAAAGGATGACTAATGAGCCGATAAAAGACACAAGGATTGGAAGTTATCCGCATCTGCTAGGGGTATTTCTTTCTTTTCGCTACTAGCTCAAGATTCAAACTATGTCACATCCTAGTTTATCACTAAGTGTGGGATAACACCCAATTGAAACACTAGACAAATATTCCCAAATCTTCAATTAAAACTCCTAAGTGTGGGATACACTAGGAACATTGAGGACAATGTTCGTCTAAGTGTGGGATGTTGGTATAATATTTTTATGTTGTATTAAAATAACCCATTACGAAGATTCCAAGTCCTTAAGCCAAATTTCAAAATTTTTGCAAAAGAAAGCCTTTTCGAAAAAGTATTTTTGAAAACTTAAAACGTTTGTCAATAAAAATAAGGCTTAAGTAGGGTGGAATTCTTGTTAGGTTGAACCAAATTTCTAATAGAGCATTGCATGACTAAGGCATTATCGACCTAAATTGATTATGGTGAGGCACCCCAAATAAGACCAGCATTCATCATTAATGCTTCACTATTTTTCGTTGAGAGTGCCGATGCATGTGCTCAGAATCAGAATTTGCTTTAGATCTACATCCCCAAGCAGCGAAACGAGATTCGGTTGTAATCAAAAGAGCTAGCCATTTGTCAAAAATAAGCCTTTCGCACCTCCACTACTTCTGCTCCACCACCACACCCACATCATCTTTACTATTACTCGAGAAATCCAGAAAACGAGATTCCTTCCGAAAACTGGATGTTATAAACATCTCAAGTATCATGGCAAAGGTCTGGAAAAAGTTTATCGGCAAAAAGTTTCTCGAGATGAAGTCTCCAAAAAAAATATATATATATATTTCTGAAAAAGAGCAGAACTCAATAAGAGAAATGCCGAAGAGAACTTGACCGAAAATGATTATCAAATGAAGAAAAGATTCAAAAAAAAAAAGTGCTTCTCAAAAATACTTCAGCACTCCGAATAAAAGTCTAAAGACTACATTACCCTTTTTATCTCACCCCTTAAAAATAACTTCACTACCACTCCAAAATTCCTTCTCCATCATTGACAAATGACCTACAAGCTGAGATTACTACCGTTCTCGCATTAGCAGCAAGGATTTGAGTCTTTATCAAGCCTATGATGATGGGTGCAGCATGACTGGCTATGAGTGTATTCATTTCTTAGATCTATAGGGAACCCTAAACACTTGAGTGATTGAGTGACCCGTGAAAGCTAGCCTATGTCATGTAACATCCTCGCATGCTTGCAGAGATAATTTCAATCATAACATATATGACTCACCTTATCTTTTTGCTCTTATAATAAAAAGCAAACTGCTTAGGCTATTAGAAAAGAAACGCCGAAAAGATTCTTAAGTAAACGAGAGTTTGCTTGAGGACAACTAAAGTCTAAGTGTGGGATATTTGATATCGGCTAAAAAGTCACGTTTTCACCCCGGTATTAAGGCCCAAAAACAAGAAAGATTCGAACTTTGTTGGTAAAATACCCACTTCGTCGGTTAGAATTGAAGAACAAATAATTACAAAGATGGTGCAAAAAGAATCAAGAGAATCGGAGCTAAAACGAAGATTCTAGAGCAAAAACGTTGAAAGACAAGAAATCAAGTTATGATCCAGGAAAATTGGGCTGACCAGGCTAGCAAACGGTCTGCCATACGGCTTGCCAAACGGCCTGCCAAATGGTCAGATCAAACGGGCTCGATAAACGGCTTGTCTTAGCAAACGGGCTCCAAAAACGGCCTGCCAGCCGTATGCAGGAAAAAAATCTTGCTTATTTAAAGGGTCTTTGTCATTCATTCCAACACACACTTCAATTCACTTTTTTCTCTCTCTTGTACAATATTAGTCATACTCCTAAGGCCTTCAACTCCGTGGGGGAAACCTAGTACCCGGAGAAGAATGCCGAAGATTGTATTAGGAGCGGTCTGGAGTCTTGAAGTTGTCACTTTTGTATTCGGAACTCGTTTAATCTACTGGTACTTCTATCCCTTATCTTTATATAATGTCTTCTATCATTATGTTATGTGATATTGTTGCCATGATTAGCGAGTAGTTATCTTTAGTGTATGCTATGATGTAAGCAGTTATAATGCCGAAATAATATTATGGATTGTGTATGCTGTTGAAATGCTTTCCGATTATTCTTTAAACTTAATCGTTTTTCCAACTAATAGAACGTAGTTATTCGCTCTGTTTTTGGGAAGTCGCGAACCCCGATTTAGAGTACACTATCTGTGTCACCCCTTGGTAAGAGAAGTCTATCGAATACAACGTAAGATCGACTGAGGAACACCGGTTGTAGTAAGTCTATCAAGCTTTGGATTCCGACTGAGGACTCTTTCGTAGTGAAACATCTGACTAGACCCTTAGTACATTATCGGTCCCAGACCATGCTAAGTCACCAAGCATATAAACTTCGTACGTGCACGCTAAAGCACAGCGGTTGTTGTAAGTTGTACCTCTGCTAAGTAAGGCCATGAAACCCGGTCAGTGTTGATTAATACACTGCACCATAATGCGATCTCAAGCATTGCACCCCGCTTGAGGTACTCTTAGTTAATTAAGGAACTGTTTGTTTAGACACATAAATGATTGGACCGTTAGGATAACCGAACGTGTTCATGGAAGTCAACTTGACTTGGCCATGGTGTTCTTTATGGTTGAACTCTTTTTAAGGGCCTAACTATCTTTTAATAACCAATCATTAATGAAAGCATTGAAACACATCACGTCTCTCGGAAATGGTAAACCATGTATTCTATTATTCTTAAGAAAGTTTAGACCATTGTGGAATGTTAATACGTCACCCAACCGAGTCGCTCAATTGGATGAGCCGTCAGAATCTTCAAGCCTAACGCAGTATCCAGTGACATGTCTTATGACAGGGGCGTTTAGGACCAGTGTAGTGAATACAAGGCCTCTTCCTATTCATGAGCCAGCATTCCATAATCTTGGCAGAATAACTGATGAGGTCATAGTATGCACTCACTTTAACCTTATCTGAATTACGAATTTTATCACATTTACTTTATCTGTCTTATAAATTAGAAAATCCCAAAATTAAGTAACCACTACTCCTTCCTAACTATCTTAGGCTTAAATATAGGTTCGATTCTACTGATATCTCAAAAATACGACTCTAGGTCATACTTTCCTTACTCATACTAAGGAGTAGTACGATTTAGGCCCCGCTAAATATAAATTTAAAACAGTACCTTCCCCTGGGTGGCTGATCCTGGCGCGCTGCGGCCCGATGACACCGCACGAATAAAAACCGTCCGTTTCGGCCATATCAACATACAGAATGGTTTATCACAGCGACATAAATCCATTTATATTTTGAAAACATAAAAAATTAAATACAAGTGTATTTTGTAAGCCGCACAACACTTGAGCGCAACACGCTAAACGGAACACCAATAATTCTATAAACAGAATTTTCTCCAACAGATTTATCAATTTTTATAACATATAAATGGCATAACAGCATTATGATTGACTCACATCATACTTCAAAAACTGTGTGAGAATTCTCAAATACTTCTTTGAAAAACAAATGCTCTGCTACAGAATGGAGAACGGATAAATTGTTTGACATATTCATTACACAACAATAACAAAGTTATACATGTTTTGCTACATGCAGATACAAAAAAAAAGGTATACAATTTTAATAACCTGTATACGTAATACCATTTAGGTAGCAGTAAATCTCTGATTCATAAAGAGGAATCATGTAATGATGCATTACGAACAACAGATGACGGATGACAGTTCAATTAATGTACAACATCAAAAATCAGTTCAAGGCAAAAGTCATTTCATATGATGTAATATATACAATCTAAGCTTTCTAAGAGCTTGCAATGGTTAAACACATTTAGCAGTGATATGTTAATCATGGAAAGCAACGAAAAATACCAACATTAAACATAAGAACATAATATATATACAGCAAAAAGATGTTACATGTTGTTATTATAGATTAAATGTGTTTTCAAATAGGCACATCTAGAATATCCTTAACAGACACATCTTCCCTAGCACATATTTCTTCTAAAGAGTTAATCTTCAGAGAAGTGACTTCACCAATGGGCAACTGCAGTTTAGCACCAGCATCTGGTTTGATGTGTTTTGCAATTGCAGCTGGTAAGGGGTCAGGTCTCACAAGAAGAGCATTCAAAATTTCCCCCATAGTATCTGAAAGGTCACTTTCCGTATATGCCTCCAGATATCTATGAAAAGTCTGCCCAACAAGGGGAGAGCTCAACATCCTTTGAACAAGAGCAGGGACACCAGCCTTTAACTCAATAAAATTCTTCTCAGCATTAGCAGCAGCAGCATTCTTTTCCTCTAACAAATGATTCTTTTCCTCCAACATTTCCTTCAATTCTTCATTATTCTTCAGCAGCTTATCATTCTCTTTCATGAATTTTTCTTTCTCCACCCTTTTCGAAACACATTTTGTTTCCACCACCTGCAATAAGTCATCTTTCTTCTTTGAAGCATCCTCTGCAGTTTTCAACTTCAAGTTGGCATCTTCTAGGTCAAGTTCGAGCCTCTTTGCTTTAGTAGCATTATGCACAGCATTAACAACAATAATCTCATGAGCTTTTTGCATTTTAAGATCATGAATCACATGTTGATTCAAGAGCACTAATGCTGCAGCAGTGGATTGATGACTTTGTTTATAAGTCATGGTGGATAGAGAGGAGAACAAATCAGTAATGGTGTTTGCCTGCATTGAATACAATGGTCATGATAAGAAAACAATTATCAGTAAAATGATGTTGATAGATCATAAATCTTATAAGGGTTACCTTCTGAAACTCAGCAAAACTATCAGATTTGTTGTTGGGATCCTCAAGAAAAGCTTGTAGCCTCCTAGTGGTATGTATGGTGGTTGGGTAGATGCAGAGGATTGATTTGTGTCAGTCCCTTTAGGAGTATGTAGAGTATTGAATGGAGGGGTTTCAAAAGATTCATCATCTTGAGTTTCTTCATCATCATCATCACTGTCATCTTCAACATCAACAGTCTTATTGCTCTCATGATCTTTCCAAGTAGAAGTATCAACAACATCATCTTAAAGAACCAATCCTATAAAATGAAGAAACATATAAATATACAATATAGCTTCAACACAAATTATTAATTTACTTACACAGATACAGATAAGATACATACTTCTCTTTTTTGGTTTTTCAGCAGCTTCACCAGCTGGACGCTTCCCTTCACGTTTAGAGCGCCTTGCAGACTTCTTGACGCTAGACGGTTGGGGAGTATTTTCAATCATTTCAACATCAGGAGATGGTTGAACAATACCACCATCTCCACCATCGACAGGCCGCTCTGTGCTCTTCAGCTGTTGCTCAAATTCAGCATCTTTGGCTTTGTCAGCCTCAATTTCAGCAGGGGTTTTGGGCCGTTCAGAAACTATCAAAGGATCTAGATTGGTCTTCTTAAAAGTTCTGTAAACCTGCATCTCTTCTTCTACAAACAGACAACATACAAAACAAGCAGAAATATATATAAGAGAACATATACAACTCATGGCAACATAACAAAGAGCAAAATATATCAATAAAGGCACCTACCACAGCCTTCCTAGCGCAGCACCGGCATATATGAAAGGACCCGTTCATATACATTATAAACGAATCTCAATAATTGATTACATCGTGAGGTATTTGACCTCTATATGATACATTTTTCAGACATTGCATTCGTTTTTAAAAGATAAACTCTCTTTACATTGAAAATTGTCAGACATGCATACTATTTCATAATATCCACTATCCAACTATAACTTGACTTAATAATAATCTTTGATAAACTCAATGACTCGAATGCAACGTTCTTCGAAATATGCCATGAAGACTCCAAGTAATATTTTTAAAATGAGCAAGTGCACAGCGGAAGATTTCTTTAACACCTGAGAATAAACATGCTTTAAAGTGTCAACCAAAGGGTTGGTGAGTTCATTAGTTTATCATAAATATTCATTTTTATCATTTTAATAGACCACAAGAATTTCATTTCCAGTTCTCATAAATATACGTCCCATGCAGTGAGACAAAAATATCATTCATATGGATTGAACACCTGGTAACCGACATTAACAAGATGCATATAAGAATATCCCCTGTCATTCCGGGAAATTCTTCGGATATGATAAAAACAACATCGAAGTACTAAAGCATCCGGTACTTTGAATGGGGTTCGTTAGGCCCAATAGATCTATCTTTAGGATTCGCGTCAATTTGGGGGTCTGTTCCCAAATTCTTAGGCTACCAAGCTTTGTAAAGGGTGATATCCGGTATAATGATTCAACCATAGAATGTAGTTTCGATTACTTGTGTCTATTTCGTAAAACAGTTATAAAAGCAGCGCATGCATTCTCAGTCCCAAAATATATATTGCAAAAGCATTTAAAAAGGGAGCAAATAAAACTCACCTAATGTATTTTGTAGTAAAAATACATAGGACGACATTTAACAATGCAGGGATGGCCTTGGATTCACGAACCTAAAATATATATTTGTATGTTGGTCAATATTTGTCTAACAAATTAGGTCGAATCATAGTGTACCACAATCCTAATGCTCGAGACTAATATACAAAAGTCAACAAAAGTCAATTTGACTAAAAAATGATTTCAAAATCTATACATGGGTGTTATGACGATATATGAGAGGAATGGAGAAAAACTCGTGATTGGTACAACCCGCTCTTGGACTTAAGACTATGCGCGTCGCGTGAAGGCCCTTTACTAAAAACATAGAAGGTAAGGGCGGGTTTATTATATATTTTAAATGTCGTTGTTTTTATATTTTTAAATATTTTTAAAAGGTTTATTAAAGTAAATAATATAATTTATTTATTAATAAATAAAAATTTTATATAAAAATATACTTTTATGTATCGTAAGTAATAAAATTTATAAAGTTCATGTAATATCATAAAATATTATGATAGGTTTTATTAAGGTACTTATATTATTTGTGTTACATATTTATTTGATAAAATAACATTGGTAATAATAATAAGTAAAAGTTGTATTATTTTTAATAATAATTATTATTATCTTTATAATAAGGATATTAATTTTTTATATATTTACTAACAATGATATATGATAAAATGATAATTCTAATTCATAAGAATAATAAAATTTTGGTTAACAATGATATTCCTCTTAAAAATAATAATTTTATAAAAATGATATTTTTAGTATTAATAATACTTTTAATAATAATAGTGATAAAAATAATGGAGAACGATAATTTTATCTAAATCAATGTCTTACAATATTTTAAATTTCATCATGATACTCATACTCATTATTTCCTAATCGATTTGTTAGTAACTTTTAAATCATCTTTTATATCGCGTTCCTTTTAATGATAATAATTGTAATTATAATAATTAAGCGTTACTAATATTAGTTTTTAATAATAATAATACTAATAATAATAAATATTATGATAAGGATATTACTAACAACTATTTTAATGATAATAATAATAATAATACTAATTATAACTTTAACGATAAAAACGATAGTAATAATAATAAATATAACAATTTTTAATAATGATACTTTTTATGGAAAAAAATCATAATAATAATAATAATAATATTAATATTAATAAAAATAATAATAATAATAATAATAATAATAATAATAATAATAATAATAATAATAATAATAATAATAATAATAATAATAATAATAATAGTAATAATAATAATTCGATAAAAATTAGAACGATGATAATAACGACGATAATAATAATCATTTTTACAAAAATTCAATTGGCGATAACTTCTAATCCGTTCATCGAAACCATTCGACATCTAAATAAAAAGTTCTTAATTTTTCGCTAGCTTTCCAACGACATGCATATCTTATACCTTATCTCAAACGCATGTGTAACTAACTCAGGATTCAACATATTCTATCTAAGGCAATATCAAAAGTACAAACACGCATAATCCTATATTCTCGAGCACTAGTCAGGGATACACTATTAATATGTAAAAATTAATTTACGAGTACTCACGTATCAATATTGAGAGTCAATATTGCAAGAAAGGTACATAGACACAACGGAGATAATAAACACTAGATTGACCTCACGAGCATACCCATGAACCATACCCATCACCTCCATAGCTATAACCCATATTTTTCTTAGCCCTATCCTACTCGAAAAACCCGTTGATAATACTAAAAACGAACATATATTTCATAGCATTATCCCTCAAGAAAGACAAGCTTTTAGTTGCAATTGTCCTATTTACAAGTGATATTCGTTTAAATAATAAAAGGTGAAGACAAAAGACAGATTCGACGAATTGAAGACGCAAACGACCAAAAAGCTCAAAAGTACAAAGTACAATCAAAGTGGTTCAAATTATTGATGAGAAACGTCTCAAAATTACAAGAGTACAAGACGCGAAACACAAAGTACAAGATATTAAATTATACGCAAGGACGTTCGAAAATCCGGAACCGGGACCAAAGTCAACTCTCAACGCTCGACGCAACGGACTAAAAATTACAAGTCAACTATGCACAAGAATAAAATATAATATTTAAATAATTATATAAATTATTTATATATTATATATTATTATAAAAACCGTCGGCAAACAAGAAAACAAAGGAGTGTGAGCTGATACCTACCTCCATGCGATCGCATGGCCTGGAGGCACAAAAGGCATGCGATCGCATGGCCCTAAAATCCAGGCCACATGCTATAAATTCGCGTGTTTTGGCTCAGTTTTTAAAATATATCAATCCATCTCTCTATCTCACTCACGTATATATATATATATATATATATATATATATATATATATATATATATATATATATATATATATTTGTATTATAATTTTAATTTTAACTTTAAATTCTAATAATAAGGGTATGTTAGCGAATGTTGTAAGGGTGTAAGTTGAAATTCTGTCCGTGTAACGCTACGCTATTTTTAATCACTGTAAGTTATGGTTAACATTATTTTTAATTTAATGTCTTGTAGCTAAGTTATTATTATGCTTATTTAAGATGAAGTAATCATGATGTTGGGCTAAAATATTAAGACGGGGTAATTGGGCTTTGTACCATAATTGGGGTTTGGATAAAAGAACGACACTTGAGGAAATTAGACTATGGGCTATTAATGGGCTTTATATTAACTAAATGATACCTCGTTAATTTAATATATAGACTTATAATTTGACGTATTTATATAAAACCACATACGCTTTACTAGGTACGGTGGACGGGATATCTATAAATACCAATAATTGTTCATTTTACCGGACACGGAACTGGATTAATAGTTAATAGACTTGTTGAAACAGGGGTGGATTACATTCAAGGGTAATTGGTGTAATTGTTAACAAAGTAGTAAAACCTTGGTTTACACGCAGTCGATAACCTGGTGTATTCATTAAACAAAGTATTAAGACCTTGTTACAATTCGAATCCCCAATTAGTTGGAATATTTAACTTCGGGAATAAGAATAATTTGACGAAGACTTTTGCACTTTATAATTATGACTGATGGACTATTATGGACAAATCCGTATGGACATATCGAATAATCCAGGACAAAGGACAATTAACCCATGGGAATAAACTAAAAATCAACACTTCAAACATCATGATTATGGAAGTTTAAATAAGCATAATTCTTTTATTTCATATTTAATTGCACTTTTAATTATCGCACTTTTATTTATTATCATTTTATTTAATTGCATTTTTAATTATCGTACTCTTTAATTATCGCAATTTTATTTTATCGCACTTTTATTTATCGCAATTTCATTATCGTTATTTACTTTACGCTTTAAATTTAGTTATATTTATATTTTACATTAGGTTTTAACTGCGACTAAAGTTTTAAAATCAACAAACCGGTTATTAAACGGTAAAAACCCCCCTTTTATAATAATAATAATACTACTTATATATATTTTTATATTTTTACAATTATAGTATAAGTAAAAAAATATAGCGTTAAGCTTGGCTAAAGATCCCTGTGGAACGAACCGGACTTACTAAAAACTACACTACTGTACGATTAGGTACACTGCCTATAAGTGTTGTAGCAAGGTTTAGGTATATCCATTCTTTAAATAAATAAATATCTTGTGTAAAATTATATCGTATTTAATAGTATTTCGTTGTAAAAATAATACTATTTCCTAGTACACCTCGCACACATCAAGTATTTTTGGCACCGCTGTCGGGGAACGCTAAAACGCCGAAAGCGCAACGCTATAAAAAAAAGATTTTTTTATTAAGTTCTTTGTATAAAAATATACGTTTTAAATTTTAAAATACAAAAATATAAAAACAAAAACAAAATTTATATATTTTTAAGAAATTGTTAAATATATAAGTTTTATAAAGTTTCTTTATTTTTAGTTTGTAAAAATATAAATTTTATTTAAATATTTTGTATTAATATAAAACAGAAAACTAAAAAAAAAATAAAAAAACATTCGGGCCACTACACTGTAGCAGCCCATAACCTGGCCTGAAACGCTAGCTCATGCGATCGCATGAGCCTGAAGGCAAAAATTCATGCGATCGCATGAATGTACCCGACACGCCACAGTTGACCTAATTCATCATTAATTACGGAGTATATTTTTATTATTATTATTATAACCCTAATTAGGTTTAGATTATTTAATTATTTAGTATTAGTTTTAATTAATTTGTTTTATTTAGTTTAATTAGTTTTAATAAATTATAAAATTAATAGTTTTATAAAATAAATAATATAAAAATAATATTTTTATAAAAATTGTACTTGTTACAACTTTAAGTATATTTTTATATTTTGTACCTTTTTAATCGTTTATTCATAATATTTATATTTTTCGCTCGTAATTAGTTTTAAGATATAGTTTTTGCCATAGTTATTTTTATTTCTAGATTTTTAGGCTTTGCCGTAAAATCCCTTAAGTGCTTTTTCTTTAGACTAAGATTTAGGTGCTTTAGAATTTTGCGACGCCGTTTTTATATTTTAGTACCTTTCTAAGTTATTGCCATTTGGGATATAGTTTTTCTTTTAAGCTTTAATATTTTTAGACGCAACTTTTAATTCTTAGTTTTTAATTCCTTTTTAAGTTTCGACGCGCTACTTTCTTATTTTTATTTTTCGACGCCTATTATTTTTCGACGCCTATTATTTTTCGACCTTTTATTTTTCAATGTTTTTCGACGCGTTCTTTTTCTTTCTTATTTCTCGACACTCTAGTTTTTAGGACATAGAATTTTCTATTTCTTCTCTAAATTTCTTTAAATTTCAACGAAAAATTATTTTAAGTGGTTAAATTGATAGACATCCATTTTCTGGTTCGTAGTAATAGTTGGATTTGTACGTCGACCAGGTTATTGGAGCCAAACAGTACTCAATTATATTGAGACCAAACGAATCCTGCCCCTCTGTTACATCTTTTGGCTGTTCGAAACGTAGGCAAAATCAGAAAAGTCTATTAATTTGATAACTTATATAATTTTTCTTATTTTTATAACTAATAGGATATTCAGTGAATGCACCGAGCAAAACGTTCACCACCTTTTGTACGTTCACCACCTGTAACTCGATCAAGACATCTAGCAAATATTGTCGCCGTTGATTTTTCTTTAGAATCGTCATCCAGTCGACCAAGTACTCCAATTCAAATTTCCGATAATCCATTTTTTGAACCCGACCTCACAATTGAGAACCCGGAGGATATTCAGGGACAATTCAGAGATCCTGAACCATTAATCTTTCCTCCGGAATCACCAATCATTCAAACAGAGATTGTTGAGGAACAACCCATTAAATCAGAATCCTATAGTGATTCAGATTCAACAAATTCAATCATGAAGAATCTGGAACCTCTAAGTATGGAAGACCGAATGCGAGCTAAACGCACTGGCCAAGGTCACGCAATTACTCAACCAGACATTAATGCGCCAGATTATGAAATCAAAGGACAAATCCTACACATGGTAACAAATCAATGCCAATTTAGTGGTGCACCGAAGGAAGATCCAAATGAACATCTTCGTACCTTTAATAGGATCTGTACACTATTTAAAATCCGAGAAGTGGAGGATGAACAGATATATCTCATGTTATTTCCCTGGACTTTAAAGGGAGAAGCCAAAGATTGGTTAGAATCGTTACCTGAAGGGGCGATTGATACATGGGATGTTTTAGTTGAAAAATTTCTTAAACAATTCTTTCCGGCATCTAAAGCCGTAAGACTTCAAGGAGAAATTGTTACGTTCACACAAAAGCCAAATGAAACTCTATATGAGGTGTGGACAAGATTTGGAAAGTTATTGAGGGGATGTCCGCAACATGGTTTAGACACCTGTCAAATAGTACAAATATTCTACCAAGGATGAGACATCACTACACGTAAAGACATCGATATAGCAGCTGGTGGTTCTATTATGAAGAAAATAGCAACTGATGCTTACAAAATTATTGATAACACTGCTTCCCACTCACATGAGTGGCGCCAAGAAAAAGATATCGTTAGATCATCTAAAGCAGCTAGAGCCTATTCTAGCCATGACTTAGATTCCATTTACGCAAAGATAGATGCTGTCGAGAGACGAATGGAAAAGATGACTAAGGATATTCACTCAATAAGAATTAGTTGTGAGCAGTGTGGAGGACCACATTTGACAAAAGATTGTCTCAGTATTGAACTAACAATGGAACAAAGAGAGAATGTTTCATACATAAACCAAAGGCCTGGAAATAATTATCAGAATAATTATTAACCGCCAAGACCGATCTACAATCAAAATCAGAATTATAACCGAAATGTTCCATACAACAACCAACAAGGTCCAAGCAATCAACAAGTATCCAATAATACTTACAATCATCAAAGACCTAATTTTCAAAACAAACCACCACAAACCGATGATAAAAAGCCAAATTTAGAAGATATGATGTCGAAGCTAGTTGAATCTCAAACTCAGTTTTTCACATCTCAGAAACAAACCAATGAACAAAATGCTCAAGCATTTAGAAATCAACAAGCTTCTATTCAAAATTTGGAACAAGAAGTAAGTAACCTAGCAAGGTTGATAGGTGAAAGAAAACCGGGAAGTTTACCTAGCGATACTAATGCTAACCCCCGGAATGAAACAGCTAAAGCCATTACCACAAGAAGTGGTATTACACTTAAAACACCTGAAATACCTGTAATTTCTGATGAAGCTATTCCTACTCCATAAGAACCACAATCTGATCAAGATAAGGAAAAAGAACCGATAGTTAAAAAGGTTAATGAAGATAACACAGTTAAGGCTAAACCTTATGTTAAACCATACCAACCACCACTTCCTTACCCGAGTAAAATGAGAAAAGAAAGACTTGAAGCCGAGAAATCCAAATTCTTGGATATGTTTAACAAATAAATGTAAATCTTCCTTTCCTTGATGTAATTTCAGGAATGCCTATATATGCCAAATTCTTGAAAGATCTAATCACAAATAGAAAGAAAATGGAAGAACTCTCGGCTGTTACTATGAATGCTAATTGTTCTGCAGTGCTGTTGAATAAGATACCAGAAAAATTATTTGATCCAGGAAGTTTCACGATTCCATGTTATCTGGGTAGTCTTAGTTCAATTGAAGCATTGGCAGACTTATGTGCTAGTATAAATCTAATGCCGTATTCACTATACGCTAAACTAGAACTTGGAGAATTGAAACCAACACGAATAAGTATACAACTGGCAGATAGATCAGTAAAATATCCTAGAGGGATAATGGAGAACATGCTAGGTAAAGTTGGTACTTTAGTATTTCCAGTAGATTTTGTTATTCTGGATATGGAAGAAGATTCTCGAGTTCCTCTCATATTAGGAAGACCATTCTTAAACACAGCTAAAGCAATAATAGACGTGTTTGGTAAGAAACTGACCCTAAGTATAGAGGACGAGAGTGTTACCTTTTCAGTGGATAGAGCCATGCAACAACCGCAATCAGCAGATGATACATGTTATTATATTCAAACTATAGATTCACATGCAGAATTGTTAGAAGAATTTCCAGAATTACAAGGAACAGGAGAATGTTCTTTAGGAGAAGGAACTGAACCAATTGATGAAACTGAAATGTTAGCTACACTTATGGCTAATGGATATGAACCAACAACAGAAGAAATTCAAATGCTAAAAGAAGAAGACAGATATCGATACAAATCATCGATAGAAGAACCACCGACATTAGAGTTAAAGCCACTTCCAAACCATTTGAAATATTCTTATTTACATGGTGAGTCTGAATTACCTGTAATAATATCATCTTCTCTTACTGAAAATGAAAAATCTCAACTCATTTCTGTGCTAAAAGCTCATAAACCAGCTATTGCATGGAAGATTCATGATATTAAAGGAATAAGTCCTTCGTATTGCACACATAAAATCCTTATAGAAGAAGGCCATAAAACGTATGTGCAACGCCAACGAAGACTAAATCCTTATATGCAAGATGTTGTTAAGAAAGAAATTATTAAACTGCTTGATGCAGGTTTAATTTATCCAATTTCTGATAGTCCATGGGTAAGCCCAGTTCAATGCGTACCTAAGAAGGGTGGCATGACTGTCATCACAAATGAAAAAAATGAGCTTATTCCTACTAGGACTGTAACAGGATGGCGTGTATGTATTGATTATAGAAAATTAAATGACCCCACCAGAAAAGATCACTTTCCCTTACCTTTCATTGATCAAATATTGGAAAGATTAGCTGGAAATAGTTACTATTGTTTTCTTGATGGTTTTTCCGGATATTTTCAAATTCCAATAGCACCCGAGGACCAAGAAAAAACCACATTCACGTGCCCTTATGGTACTTTTGCTTACAAACGCATGCCATTTGTACTTTGCAACGCCCCTGCAACCTTTCAAAGGTGCATGATGGCGATTTTTCACGACATGATAGAAGAATGCATGGAAGTTTTCATGGATGACTTTTCAGTCTTCGGTGATACATTTGAATCAAGTCTAGTTAATCTTGAACGAATGCTTATTAGATGCGAACAGTCAAATCTAGTACTTAATTGGGAGAAATGCCATTTCATGGTTAAAGAAGGCATCGTTCTTGGTCATAAAATTTCAAAGGAAGGAATTGAAGTGGATAGAGCTAAAGTAGATGTAATTGCTAAACTTCCACATCCCACCAATGTTAGAGGAGTTAGGAGTTTTCTAGGGCATGCCGGTTTTTACCGACGTTTCATAAAAGATTTTTCTAAAATTGCCACTCCTATGAATAAACTCCTAGAAAAAGATGCTCCATTCATCTTTTCGGATGAATGTATGAAATCTTTTAATATTCTTAAAGAAAAACTCACTAATGCGCCGATCATGATAACTCCAAATTAGAATCTATCATTCGAACTTATGTGCGATGCAAGTGATTTTGCAATGGGAGTCGTTTTAGGACAAAGGATTGAAAAACGATTTTAACCTATATATTATGCTAGTAAGACATTACAAGGAGCACAAACAAATTACACAACTACTGAAAAAGAACTCCTTGCTATTGTTTTTGCTTTTGACAAATTTCGTTCATATCTCGTTCTAGCTAAAATGGTGGTCTATACCGACCATTCTGCTCTTAGATACCTATTTTTGAAACAAGATGCCAAACCATGATTAATCCGTTGGATCTTACTCTTACAAGAGTTCGATATTGAAATCCGAGACAAAAAGGGAGCAGAAAATCTCACCGCCGATCATCTTTCTCGTCTTGAAAATCCTGAATTAGAAGTTCTAAATGAATCGGCCATACAAGACAACTTTCCTGATGAATATCTATTGAAAATAGATTGTAATGAAATTCCATGGTTTGCAGACTATGCAAACTACTTAGTATGTGGATTCCTTGAAAAAGGATTGTCGTACCAAAAACGAAAGAAATTCTTTAGTGATATAAAACACTATTTCTGGGAAGATCCACATTTGTTTAAAAGTTATCCCGATGGAATAATACGCCGATGTGTATTCAGAGATGAAGCTAGTAAAATCTTAAACCATTGTCACACAGGACCAACAGGAGGGCATTATGGGCCTCAACTCACAGTAAGAAAAGTTTACGATGCTGGATTCTATTGGCCTACAATTTTCAAAGACGCACACCTTCTTTGCAAATCCTGTGATGCTTGTCAAAGGGCCGGAAAAATAAGTCAACGTGATGAAATGCCACAAAATGTAATTCAAGTATGTGAAGTATTTGACATTTGGGGTATTGACTTTATGGGTCCATTTCTAAAATCTCATAATAATCTCTACATTCTCGTTGCCATTGATTATGTATCCAAATGGGCGGAAGCACAAGCTCTCCCAACTAACGATGCACGAGTTGTAGTCAACTTTTTAAAACATCTTTTTGCTAGGTTTGGAACACCGAAAGCTTTAATAAGTGATCAGGGTACTCATTTTTGTAATAATCAACTTGAGAAAATTCTTAAAAGATATGGAGTAACTCATAAAATCTCAACTGCTTATCATCCACAAACAAGTGGACAAGTTGAAAATACCAACTGAGCTTTAAAACGTATTCTAGAGAAAACCGTAGGATCAAGTCCGAAGGAATGGTCCATGAAATTGGAGGATGCACTCTGGACTTTTAGAACAGCCTACAAAACTCCAATTGGAACCACACCTTTTAAACTCGTTTACGGAAAAGCATGTCATCTTCCAGTAGAAATTGAACACAAAGCATTTTGGGCTTTGAAGACATGTAATCTGGATTTACATGAAGCTGGACGTCTACGGTTAAGTCAACTAAACGAATTAGAAGAATTGAGACATGAAGCATACGAAAATTCGTTAATCTATAAAGAAAGAACGAAGAAATGGCATGATAAAAGAATCAAAAGTTCAAAAGAATTTAAGGAAGGAGACCAAGTTCTTCTTTTCAATTCACGATTCAAGCTATTTCCTGGAAAATTGAAATCAAGATGGTCTGGACCATTTATAGTCAAAAGAGTTTTCCCATACGGAATAATAGAGTTAATAAATTCAAATGGGATTGAATTTAAAGTTAATGGTCACAGAGTTAAACATTACATACATGATCCGATGGAAGTTGACAACGAAGTTAATCACAATTTCAACACCACATCTAACTAAGTGTGGGGAGGTTCGAATCTTTTTAGGGTAATATGTATTTCTGTTAGAGTTAGATATTCTGTTTTCGTGTAGTTCTCGAGAATGGAATCCGAATGGTCTTTCCCTAGTAGACCCTAAAGAACTAGTCTTCTCCCCCCATTCTGAATTTTTATTTTTTTTAGGTTTTACGAGATGAAGACTTCCTGTGAACTAAACCATGGTCTAATGCTACACGCTTTGATCACTAAACGTAATAATGACACCCTTCCAAGTGAATTGGTATCATTAATCAGAGGTAAATTGGACGGAGTAAGAAAAGAATCCAGGAACGAAAATAATAAGTTACATTTTGGTAAAGGAAAATCAAAGTCCACAGCGAAAAGAAGAGCACGACACCTTGAAAGATGTCACAAATGCGAAAAATGGTCACACGAAGGAAAATGCTCGACGAATCAGACATATTCCAATACCGAATTCGTTACTTTATGCAGAGATGGACTGTTCATATGTTTCGAAGAAAAAATGTTGAATGCTCGAGGTTACGCCTATGTAGCTATGGAAAACCAATTAGTCCGACTATCTTATGAGTGGGCTAAAGCAGGTCACTGAGAATTCCATATCACAGGTAAGTATGTACAGTTTTTATTTTTATTTTTATTGCTTTGAACCTTTTGATAATAAACGCTAAATCGTTCGCTATAAAGTATTAAATTGATATTCAATAAAATTAGGTTTTGCGACCGAAATTATTGATACCATACAAAAATTTATTACATCACTGCGAAATTTACCGTTTATTCTTAAGGTATAAATATCTTTAATCAATCAACCCAAAATATTTCAAAAATTCGTCATGAGTTAAACTAGGCTATGGAACCAAAATTACTTTACCAAAAAGAGGGGCGTATATTTTTGATAATATTTGATTTTTTAAAGTGGGATAAAAGACCAAAAAGATTTTTAATTTTATTTTTACTTTGTTTTTAAAATTTATATTAAATTATTAATGTAAACTTTTTAAAATGAATATATTTAAGTTTGTAAATATTTGAAAATTTTATATTTTTAATATAAGTTTGTATGTATAAAAACAAAAATATAATAAAAATTTCGTGTGAATTTATAATTTTCATAATATGAATTTTTAATTTTATGCATTTTAAATTTAAGTTTGGTGTGAATTTAAAAACAAAAATATACTTTATTTCGTTAAGTTAAAAATATGATTTTTAAAATTCGTCGTGAGTTGAAAACTAGGTCGTTGAACTAAAATTGCTTTATCCGAGGGCGGGACGAGAAATTTTATTATCATTATTTTTAATCTTATTGAATTAAAGTATGCCAAAAACATTAAAAAAAAAACCAAAAATCTTTGCTTTTAAACGCCAATATGTTTGGAAACTTTGGTAAAATTTAATCATTTTTCTACGCTAATCACCCTCAATAATTTAAATTGTTACTGATTTCTTGCAAATGAGGGCATTGCAAGATCTTAAGTGTGGGAAGGGGTTAAATTCTTTCGGATTTTTAAAATTTTTGACTTATGCACTTGGTTACCATTAAAAATACTAGTAACGCAGTAGTTGTATTAGAATCTAGTGCTCTCTGATAATAAAGAACAGCCCTAGTCTTATATACTGACTACCCAATTCTAGTAAAAAGTTTCAAAATTTTCAATTAAATTAATTCAAAATCATGTTTATACATATTTATGAACGATAAAACTACGTGTTATCACCGAAATTATTTATACCTCGGAAAAAACATAAATTGAGAAACAACCCAAAATGTTAGAATTCATTTAAAATGGAATAGAAGACAATAAAAAGGCAAATAAAAGAAAATAAAAGCCAAGTGTGGAAAAAATTTACCAAGTTATTTAGAACATATGTCACATATTTTTGTACAAATAATTGAAGATACTTTTGTTTTGGACAATTTTATTAGTTTTACCCAATCTCTTATAATATATTTGAAAGAAAAGATGGAACTACACAATGAATCAATTCCATCATTAAAAGGAAGTAAAGTCTTCTGAAAAAGACAAGCGCTTCTTGATTTAGGTCAGGAAGTTGTCGTCCAGACCAGTTGTAGAGTCTACGAAAAACCTTGAAAAGTTTTCTCGAAAATCAGCTGGAAATCCACGGACCTCAGAATCAAACAGGGTCGCCAAGTGGTCAGACTTATCCTAACCATGAGAGGATCTGTCTCGTACAATGGGGAGGACGCCGTGCAAATTAGCTTGATAAGACTAATGAATCAGACCCCCAGAAAAGGATAATCTCCTTAAAAGATCAAAATTCAGCTTTTAAGTCTTATATTACTCAATCCTAAAGATTGACCTTAAAGATTGAGAATTACAAACTCATGAAATTCGATGATATCTAAACTCGAGCTTGAATGAGAAAATATTTTGATCAAAATTACAAACCGATTTGTTTTCTGAAAATCCAATTTTCAATGCATTCATTACCATTGAATGTAAAATCCTGAGAATTCACCTGGAATTCATTAGGTCACCTGAACCAAATCGGGTGTCAACCGTAAGAACGGTGGTTGTATAGCATGGTCAAAGACAGGATCTTGTGCCAGACAGAAAAATTATACGGGTGAGCTTTACTATTGCTCCTACAAAGGATAGTAATTGCATTCGACACGTTATAGACCATAATTAAAAGCATGTCAGAGGACATTGCCTTAACAGTTGTTTGTTCAACGCTTTCCTTTACAACCGGGCGGTAGTTTATCAAGAAAGGTAATATACGGAACAAGTAAACTGGACGTGTTGCTTTCTCAATACAAGGTTAGCAAGTGGGTGACACAAAACCGCAAGTTTTGAGCTAAAATTTTCAAATCTGAAACCCACCAAACTCACAAAAACATTTTGCAAACACCTGTGAAGGGTTATTCCGGAAAACTTATCTAGGGTAAAAGCTAGATTTAATTTTCAAAAGATCAAATGTTTTCATAAAGATCCAATTTCCTTAAGGATCAAAATTTTCATAGTCATGTGGGACTGCAAACCACATCGTTACTACCATTATTTATACCGCCGTATAGAAATCACTGATGTACAAAGTGTGAAGAATAAACAAGTGATTCTAGTATTTTTATTTCAAGAGTATATTACTTGAGGACAAGCAACGCTCAAGTGTGGGAATATTTGATAATGCTAAAAATAAACATATATTTCATAGCATTATCCCTCAAGAAAGACAAGATTTTAGTTGCAATTGTCCTATTTACAAGTGATATTCGTTTAAATAATAAAAGGTGAAGACAAAAGACGGATTCGACGAATTGAAGACTCAAACGACCAAAAAGCTCAAAAGTACAAAGTACAATCAAAGTGGTTCAAATTATTGATGAGAAACGTCTCAAAATTACAAGAGTACAAGACACAAAACGCAAAGTACAAGATATTAAATTATACGCAAGGACGTTCGAAAATCCGGAACCGGGACCAAAGTCAACGCTCGACGCAATGGACTAAAAATTACAAGTCAACTATGCACATAAATATAAGATAATATTTAAATAATTCTTAAAATTATTTATATATTATATTTATTTATTAAACCGTCGGCAAACAAGAAAACAAAGGAGTGTGAGCTGATACCTACCACCATGCGATCGCATGGCCTGGAGGCACAAAAGCCATGCGATCGCATGGCCCTGAAATCCAGGCCACATGCTATAAATTCGCGTATTTTGGCTCAGTTTTTAAAATATATCAATCCATCTCTCTATCTCACTCACGTATATATATATATATATATATATATATATATATATATATATATATATATATATATATATTATAATTTTAATTTTAAATTCTAATAATAAGGGTATGTTAGCGAATGTTGTAAGGGTGTAAGTCGAAATTCTGTCCGTGTAACGCTACGCTATTTTTAATCACTGTAAGTTATGGTCAATGTTATTTTTAATTTAATGTCTCGTATCTAAGTTATTATTACGCTTATTTAAGACGAAGTAATCATGATGTTGGGCTAAAATATTAAGACGGGGTAATTGGGCTTTGTACCATAATTGGGGTTTGGATAAAAGAACGACACTTGTGGAAATTAGACTATAGGCTATTAATGGGCTTTATATTAACTAAATGATACCTCGTTAATTTAATATATAGACTTATAATTTTACGTATTTATATATAACCACATACGCTTGACTGGGTACGGTGGGCGGGATATCTATAAATACCAATAATTGTTCATTTTACCGGACACGGAACTGGATTAATAGTTAATAGACTTGTTGAAACAGGGGTGAATTACATTCAAGGGTAATTGGTGTAATTGTTAACAAAGTAGTAAAACCTTGGTTTACACCCAGTCGATAACCTGGTGTATTCATTAAACAAAGTATTAAGACCTTGTTACAATTCGAATCCCCAATTAGTTGGAATATTTAACTTCGGGAATAAGAATAATTTGATGAAGACTTTCGCACTTTATGATTATGATTGATGGACTATTATGGACAAATCTGTATGGACATATCGAATAATCCAGGACAAAGGACAATTAACCCATGTGAATAAACTAAAAATCAACACGTCAAACATCATGATTATGGAAGTTTAAATAAGCATAATTCTTTTATTTCATATTTAATTGCACTTTTAATTATCGCACTTTTATTTATTGTCATTTTATTTAATTGCATTTTTAATTATCGTACTCTTTAATTATCGAAATTTTATTTTATCGCACTTTTATTTATCGCAATTTCATTATCGTTATTTACTTTACGCTTTAAATTAAGTTATATTTATATTTTACATTAGGTTTTAACTGCGACTAAAGTTTTAAAATCGACAAACAGGTCATTAAATGGTAAAAACCCCCTTTTATAATAATAATACTACTTATATATATTTTTATATTTTTATAATTATAGTATAAGTAAAAAATATAGCGTTAAGCTTGGCTAAAGATCCATGTGGAACGAACCGGACTTACTAAAAACTACACTACTGTACGATTAGGTACACTACCTATAAGTGTTGTAGCAAGGTTTAGGTATATCCATTCTATAAATAAATAAATATCTTGTGTAAATTATATCGTATTTAATAGTATTTCGTTGTAAAAATAATACTATTTCCTAGTACACCTCGCACACATCACCCCTCTTGAAATAATTCAATCATGACCTCGTCGTAATATTTTATGTATAAATAATAATACTAATACCACTAAAAATAATAATACGATTTATAATAATAATCTTAATAATAATAATAAATATAATTATATAACTAATAACTACGGAGTAATAAGAACTTGTGTCGATGTGTGTGTGAAATACATTTGACCGAGCTTTATTTATAGATGGTTTCCAGGATTTAGACTCCATGCACTCGCATGGAGTCTCATTGAAATTGTTATGCGACCGTATGATATAAATTAACAGCTCATATGCACTAATGTCACCTGCCGACACTCGTTATTAATATTATATATCACTCGTATCATTCATACGTAGTATTACGTAATATATATAACTTTATATATTATTTTATATATAATATATTTAATCTTTAGAATTAATTAAATATTATATTATATTTACGCTTATGGTAAAAATATAATTTTTACAAAAATGAAACGGACGTGGTCTCACGACTCATGTACCACTTTCGATTTTTCGAGCGCACTTTCGTACGTTTAGAAAACTAGCCTTTTACGTTACGCGACGTGTACCTTTAGTAATAGTTTGATTTATTCATCAATAAATTACTTTGTAAAAATGTATCTTATAAAATTTGAGCGTCATGGTCATTTGCTTCTATAAATCAGTGACTCATTGTTTACCAAAATATTTTATTTTAAATTTAGACGTTTTATGACGAGATCAATATATATAGATATATATATATATATTTTTAGAAATATAAATTTTGTATCCAAAATCTTTCATCTAACTAAATAACATTTAGGTTTTCGAAACTATTTATTTTTCAAAGTTTATTTTCATTTCATTTAGGAAAATAGTTTAGCGCGTAACGTTTTTCTTTTTAAGAATTTAAATGGATACAAGTACTAATCGTTTTTAAATATCAATTACGTCACTAGGCGGGTGTTACTATCATATGCTTAATTTGAAAACATATATATTTAATGAACACGTTTTAAATACACGTTACAACCAATATTTCAACTTACGTTTATTTATTTAAAGGCAGTTTAGATAGACAAGTCTTGTTATATGAAAAAGTGTTTTCGTACAGTTGAAAACTACATCAATTGATTACTATGGAATTCCATCGACAAACATATGGAACCAAATACTATATTGTAAAGTATTTATACTTAATATTTCGTTAACGTTATCAAGTTATAATATCTACACATATACATATATAATCATATTCATTCGTATAATGGTTCGTGAATATTTTGAATTTGGTTGAGGTTAAATGAATGTATGAACACGGTTTAAAATTCTTTAGATTCAACTTACAAACTTTGCTTATCGTGTCGGAATAACATAAAGATTAAAGTTTAAATTTGGTCGGAAATTTCTGGGTTGTCACAGTACCTACCCGTTAAAGAAATTTCGTCCCGAAATTTGAGTGGAAAGGTCGTGAATGATAATAAGTATGTTTTCATGATGCATACGGGCTGAAAATTAGAGTTTTATCATCAGCGAAAATTTTGGATAAACAAACCATTTATATGAAGAGTACGAATGAAGCTAACATAGAAGAGTGAAATGAGTAAGTGTAGATTCATCTTATCATTTGACGTAGATAAAATTGATTTCCAGATTTCAAGGGATTTGAAGAAAATCTTCGTAATAAGATTTGATTCTCCGGTAACCAAGGGAATTAGGATCCGCTTTAAATGCGACCGTTCATTTTAATTGTTCTGTCGGAGATTTTCTTATAAATTTACCTCCTTCGTTTCCTTACAACTCACACCTTCTGTTGATGCATTTTATGCAAGTCCCTAGACATCTACCCACGTCCATTATAGGTACAACAGTTTACAGGCCACCATGATCATTCGTTATAATCCTATCCGTGTTTGCATGTGGTTACAGAAACTACAGGAACGAGATTTGGATGTTTGGCTATGTTAGACTTAGTCAGACGTACGAGGGAAGCCTCACTCGTTCGGCTGACAGGCTCATACGCACGGTTGATGCTGAGCTAAGTCACAATTACAACCTAAATGAGAAGACACGAGTGAGTGATCATCCGTACGGCTGATGAAGCCAAATCGTACGTGTGATGGATGAATCATACGGGTGAGTCAACAGCAGGGGTATATAAAGTCTTATGTTCTTCATTTTAAGTTAAGCCTCTCATTTGTTACACACACTCAGATCTGGTGAGTTCCTCCGATTTTCTCTCAGCCCAAATCACCTAGGTGGTGAATAATAGCTCTAGGTGTTGATCTAATCATACTTGATTTAGTTATGGTTTGACTAAATTAATCCCAAAAAGCTTAACCTATTCACTATAGGGTTTGATTCGCTTATTCCGCCATTGTGTGAGTTAAATCTATTGATTTCTAAGTTCCTAGTCATATTTCATCACCTTCTATTCTTTCTCCCTCAACTCATATTTTAAAGTATTCATCAATATGCTCCATCCAGTTCTGATTCTCGATATACTTCTAACTTTCATATCGGTCATTCTTCTTTTTCATCTACTGCCAGAAAAATCTATTTACTTCTACTATACTCTTGGGTTTATAGTGTTTCTAGTTCTCCCGTGTCTTTATATTGTTATATGCATCGACATATACGGTTTATAATTTCTGGGTGGTTGTTGGGTTTTATATCTTCCCTTATTTTTCGATGTCCCTGCTTCTGTCTTCCATAATCATTGTCATCTCCAGTTAATGCTTTCTTTTATTTGCTGCGATTTATACCCCAATTTCTATTTCAGAGCTCTGTCCTTTTGTTTCTTCTTCTTATGGTTATGCACCACTTGTAATGGTACAGAATTCGCAGATATGAATTTCGGAATGAACATTGTTAATGTTCTAGGAAGGAAATTGTAATGGCAAGATCTTGACTTGTTAAATTATCAGAATACCTCGGAAAAGATCGAATCATCAAGAAAATATTTTCTTGATATTTTTAGAGATTAAGTAGAATACAAGAGTCGTGTAACATGGCACATGATGACGGTATGGTCTGTGAATCATCATGTTTCATTAGAAACTCAGCATGAATTACTGTAATATAATCACGTTGATTAAGTGTCATTATATTATACTAACTCATGCTTCAGCTCCCAACACTACTTCAAAAATATTTCTATTTTAAACTCGAATGTTTCAGAATTTAGAAACTAAAATAGTTTCTTTTATGATGTAATACAGATAGCGCGAAGAGGTAAATGATTTCAGATAAGAATAATTATGGAAATATCTTCAGAAATATGGATGATATTTATAATGAAAGATACGATGATATCTTAGAATTTCTAATATCCGAGGATGATGAAGGATATTGTCTGCAGGGGTTTAGAGTCAGGAGCAAGGTATTCGATAATGACTTCAGCAGATATTGAATCATTTGGATTCTTTGATGGCAGGTTCAGCCTTTGTGATTTGTCCACAGCTTCCTTCATACTTTGCTCAATTCGTTTTCCAGTTCCAACTCTTTTCTTTTTCTGAGCTCTGCCAACACACTACTCTTTATTATCAAATTTTTTACTGTTAAGGTCGTTTTATAGTTTTTGCTACTTTATCAACAATTTCGAGAACTACTCCGCAGTTTAGAGTGTTTTTCAGAAACTTCACATACAAGTATGTAAGTCCAGGAGATAGATATTATATATACACATGTAACTGTTGGCGTGGACATGCTGCGAGATTTCAAAATACTGATTGCTAATTCCCGATGATTCGTATGGCAATTCTCGTTACAAGATGCGAATGAGTAAATGATGGGGTTTCGGTAATTATACTGATTCTTCGAAAGGTCAAAGATCAGTGAAGTTGTGAATAAATTTATTGCTAATGTGGTGAAACATGAAAGGTTCTTCGGTAACAAAAGGGTAATCATATATATCAAGATTATGATAAGGCTACACCGAATGAAAAAATCGAAGTTGTCTTGCTGGAGCTGTGATAGAATTTGCTACTTTGAAAAGGAATTGCAAAGTTATTTTTGCTAATAAATGCCAAAGGATCTGACACAGATATGTGTTGAATTATGACTTTGATTTCGATAGCTTTTTAAGTATATAACTGTGGGTAATATGTGGTTGGATTATCATCTCGATTACTCATTATTTGAAGTGTCTTCAGAAATTTTCGAAGGGTTTGAACACAGATGGTAATCATTAATATACATTTGATGTTCTAACACAGTTTTGAAGTCAAAGTATAGCTTTGAAAGATGTAGGAATCTAAAAGTGATGGTACCGGTTATATCTCGAATTGAATTCTGAGGTTTCAAAATCAGAATATGTAATTGAGTTTGAATGAATATGGTTGTTTTGATTTCTATGAAAGAATGTATATTATTGTGAAAGTAGGAAGTATAGTTGATAATTTGCTTAATCTGATTCGAAGAATGTAACATATTAATTGTGAATATATATATATATATATATATATATATATATATATATATATATATATATATATATATATATATATATATATATATATATATATATATATATATGGGTATTACCTACCCGTTAAAAAAATTTCGCAATTAATATTTTGTACATAAGAATTTTATTACAGTCTTTATGAAAATATATATGTATATATTCTCCTCAGATGTAACATAGATTTTAATGAGTTAATACTAAATTAAACTCATTCGATTTACGGTTGGAACTAGAATTGAATAATCCCTTGAAGGCTTTAGAGATTAAATAAGTATTTCTTCAATAATATTGAAATTATGAATCAATACTTCGTTATTTGTTGAGGCGTGATGTTGGTTTTCGTTAAATTCTTATGAACTTCGCAAAGTACGAATGATGTTATCTGAAAAGTTTCGGGTACATCGATGATGAAAGTGTAAAATCAAATATATACTTGATTTATTATGAATTGGAATTTGTTTGAATTGAGACAGAGATTGTAGTTGACGCTGGTTAAGTTGCGGGCGAAAGACGTACATTATTGCATATTTGTAATATGAATTAACCAAGTAGTTAAGAGTCATACACAATAGCTTAGCACGGAAAGATTTATTTATTTATTTTTAAATGTATATATATGTAAAATATACATATAATTTTTTCAGAGGGAATGAGTTAATTCTTCATAACTCGCTAATACAATATACGCGTTATTGATTCGTAATGATGTCCACAGTGATTCTTGAATTGACGGAGCTTGTGATGTTATAGATGTTGTTGATTCTGATGCTGACTACACTAACGGTGCTGGTGACGCTGACGGTACTGATGATGCTGTTGGTAAAACAAGTTTAGCTAGTTAATCACACACCATTTTTGTCAGGGTTTCTACTCTTCCTTCTATCATTTCGGTTTGCTTAACTGCTTTATGGTTAGGGCTAGATTAGATAATCTCTAAGACTTTAGAGATTACATAATCTCCGCAGAATGTTTCTCCAATGAAGTTATGAATTAATACTTCGTCGGTTATTGTTGTTGGTATTCCTTGGTATCTATGGTGCGTATGACGTTGATGCTCGTGGGACAGATTGTGAAGTTGAGGGTTACGACGCAGTTGTGGTTGGAGGTGGTAATGGTACTGTTGGCGTTGATGATGGTGGTACTGGTTATGCTGCTGATGCTGCTGATGGTGTTTGTAATCTTTGTACCATATTCTCCAAAGCCACTACCCGAGCACGAAGCTCGTTGACTTCTTCTATTACACCGGGGTGATTGTCGGTTAGGACGAGCGGATAAATAAAATCTAGAATTTGATGTAGTATATAATCGTGACGAGATACTCTGGAAATGAGAGAGAAAATGGTGTTTCAAACAGGTTCGCCGGTAAGTGCTTCAGGTTCTTCGCCAAGAGGACAATGTGGTGGATGGAAAGGATCACCTTCTTCTTGTCTCTAATGATTGAGGAGGCTACGAACCCATCCCCAATTCATCTAGAATAGGTGATGACTGATTAGTTGATCCATTCCGGTCACACTGCTTTCGGAGCTTGAGTGAGAATCCATTTCGGAATTCCAGTGACTTGAACTAACGATGAATTCCATTTCGTACGATTGGATAAAGGATTTTTCGATATGAAATGATCTTCTGGCTATCGGATGGTATTCCAATTACATAGAATATCTATATATGTAGAGCAAAAGATTTCGTAAATTACGGAGGAATTTACGGAATATATCAGGCAAAGTCTAAAGTAACAGATACGATAAAATATGATTTAGCAGATACGCTAAGATATGAATTTTTGTCTGTACACTATTCATGCAATCAATGTAGCAAGACGTGTCTAGACTTAAGAATGATAAGTAGGTAATTTTCTACGGATGATAAGTAGATGATTTTCGACACAAAATGATAAGCAAAACTCTTGACATGCAGACACGATCGAAGTCCAGACTCACTAATGCATCCTAACGACTTATCAGTTAGACACACTAATGCAGACCTGGTTCGCTAAGACCACCGTTCTGATACCAACTGAAAGGACCTGTTCATATACATTATAAACGAAGATCAATAGTTGATTACATCGCGAGGTATTTGACCTCTATATGATACATTTTTCAGACATTGCATTCGTTTTTAAAACATAAACTCTCTTTACATCGAAAATTGACAGACATGCATACTATTTCATAATATCCACTATCCAATTATAACTTGACTTAATAATAATCTTTGATAAACTCAATGACTCGAATGCAACGTTCTTCGAAATATGCCATGAAGACTCCAAGTAATATTTTTAAAATGAGCAAATGCACAGCGGAAGATTTCTTTAACACCTGAGAATAAACATGCTTTAAAGTGTCAACCAAAAGGTTGGTGAGTTCATTAGTTTATCATAAATATTCATTTTTATCATTTTAATAGACCACAAGAATTTCATTTCCAGTTCTCATAAATATACGTCCCATGCATAGAGACAAAAATATCATTCATATGGATTGAATACCTGGTAACCGACATTAACAAGATGCATATAAGAATATCCCCTGTCATTCCGGGAAATCCTTCGAATATGATAAAAACAAAATCGAAGTACTAAAGCATCCGGTACTTTGGATGGGGTTCGTTAGGCCCAATAGATCTATCTTTAGGATTCGCGTCAATTTGGGGGTCTGTTCCCAAATTCTTAGGCTACCAAGCTTTGTAAAGGGTGAAATCCAGTATAATGATTCAACCATAGAATGTAGTTTCGATTACTTGTGTCTATTTCGTAAAACAGTTATAAAAGCAGCGCATGCATTCTCAGTCCCAAAATATATATTGCAAAAGCATTTAAAAAGGGAGCAAATGAAACTCACCTAATGTATTTTGTAGTAAAAATACATAGGACGACATTTAACAATGCAGGGATGGCCTTGGATTCACGAACCTAAAATATATATTTGTATATTAGTCAATATTTGTCTAACAAATTAGGTCGAATCATAGTGTACCACAATCCTAATGCTCGAGACTAATATACAAAAGTCAACAAAAGTCAATTTGACTAAAAGATGATTTCAAAATCTATACATGTTTATTATATATTTTAAATGTCGTTGTTTTTATATTTTTAAATATTTTTTAAAGGTTTATTAAAGTAAATAATATAATTCATTTATTAATAAATAAAATTTTTATATAAAAATATACTTTTATGTATCGTAAGTAATAAAATTTATAAAGTTCATGTAATATCATAAAATATTATGATAGGTTTTATTAAGGTACTTATATTATTTGTGTTACATATTTATTTGATAAAATAACATTGATAATAATAATAAGTAAAAGTTGTATTATTTTTTAATAATAATTATTATTATCTTTATAATAAGGATATTAATTTTTTTTATATTTACTAACAATGATATATGATAAAACGATCATTCTAATTCATAAGAATAATAAAATTTTGGTTAACAATGATATTCCTCTTAAAAATAATAATTTTTATAAAAATGATATTTTTAGTATTAATAATACTTTTAATAATAATAGTGATAAAAATAATGGAGAACGATAATTTTATCTAAATCAATGTCTTACAATATTTTAAATTTCATCATGATACTCATACTCATTATTTCCTAATCGATTTGTTAGTAGCTTTTAAATCATCTTTTATATCGCGTTCCTTTTAATGATAATAATTGTAATTATAATAATTAAGCGTTACTAATATTAGTTTTTAATAATAATAATACTAATAATAATAAATATTATGATAAGGATATTACTAATAACTATTTTAATGATAATAATAATAATAATACTAATTATAACTTTAACGATAAAAACGATAGTAATAATAATAAATATAACAATTTTTAATAATGATACTTTTTATGGAAAACAATCATAATAATAATAATAATAATAATAATAATAATAATAATAATAATAATAATAATAATAATAATAATAATAATAATAATAATAATAATAATAATAATTCGATAAAAATTAGAACGATGATAATAACGACGATAATAATAATCATTTTTACAAAAATTCTATTGGCGATAACTTCTAATCCATTCATCGAAACCATTCGACATCTAAATAAAAAGTTCTTAATTTTTCGCTAGCTTTCCAACAACATGCATATCTTATACCTTATCTCAAACGTATGTGTAACTAACTCAAGATTCAACATATTCTATCTAAGACAATATCAAAAGTACAAACATGCATAATCCTATATTCTCGAGCACTAGTCAGGGATACACTATTAATATGTAAAAATTAATTTACGAGTACTCACATATCAATATTGAGATTCAATATTGCAAGAAAGGTACATAGAAACAACGAAGATAATAAACACTAGATTGACCTCACGAGCATATCCATGAACCATACCCATCACCTCCATAGCTATAACCCATATTTTCCTTAGCCCTATCCTACTCGAAAAACCCGTCTTGAAATAATTCACTCATGACCTCGTCATAATATTTTATGTATAAATAATAATACTAATACCACTAATAATAATAATACGATTTATACTAATAATCTTAATAATAATAATAAATATAATTATATAACTAATAACTACGGAGTAATAAGAACTTGTGTCGATGTGTGTGTGAAATACATTTGACCGAGCTTTATTTATAGATGGTTTCCAGGATTTAGACTCCATGCACTCGCATGGAGTCTCATTGAAATTATTATGCGACCGTATGATATAAATTAAAAGCACATATGCACTAATGTCACCTGCTGACACTCATTATTAATATTATATATCACTCGTATCATTCATACGTAGTATTACGTAATATATATAACTTTATATATTATTTTATATATAATATATTTAATCTTTAGAATTAATTAAATATTATATTATATTTACGCTTATGGTAAAAATATAATTTTTACAAAAATGACACGGACGTGGTCTCACGACTCATGTACCACTTTCGGTTTTTCGAGCGCACTTTCGTACGTTTAGAAAACTAGCCTTTTACGTTACGCGACGTGTACCTTTAGTAATAGTTTGATTTATTCATCAATAAATTACTTTGTAAAAATGTATTTTATAAAATTTGAGCGTCGTGGTCATTTACTTCTATAAATCAGTGACTCATTGTTTACCAAAATATTTTATTTTAAATTAAGACATTTTATGACGAGATCAATATATATATATATATATATATATATATATATATATATATATATATATATATATATATATATATATATATATATATATATATATATATATATATATATATATATATATATATATTTAGAAATATAAATTTTGTATCCAAAATCTTTCATCTAACTAAATAACATTTAGGTTTTCGAAACTATTTATTTTTCAAATTTTATTTTCATTTCATTTAGGAAAATAGTTTAGCGCGTAACGTTTTTTCTTTTTAAGAATTTAAATGGATACAAGTACTAATCGTTTTTAAATATCAATTACGTCACTAGGCGGGTGTTACTACCGTATACTTAATTTGAAAACATATATATTTAATGAACACGTTTTAAATACACGTTACAACCAATATTTCAACTTACGTTTATTTATTTAAAGGCAGTTTAGATAGACAAGTCCTGTTATATGAAAAAGTGTTTTCGTACAGTTGAAAACTACATCAATTGATTACTATGGAATTCCATCGACAAACATATGGAACCAAATACTATATTGTAAAGTATTTATACTTAATATTTCGTTAACGTTATCAAGTTATAATATATACACATATACATATATAATCATATTCATTCGTATAATGGTTCGTGAATCTTTGGAATTTGGTTGAGGTTAAATGAATGTATGAACACAGTTTAAAATTCTTTAGATTCAACTTACAAACTTTGCTTATCGTGTCGGAATAACATAAAGATTAAACTTTAAATTTGGTCAGAAATTTCCGGGTTGTCACAATATACTCAGCACGCCAATTGTTACTCATTTTACAGAGAACTAATATGGCATCATAATCATTATATGACCTTTGTGGAAATTGAAATGTCTTCAAAGTGTCAAGAATAAAATTTTCATCATCAGATAACGTGATGGATTTGCTAACTCCTATGGTAGTTTTTCTCCATCCACGAACACACGCCCAGGCATCCTGAATAACCCTCTCATTGACAAAGAAATAGGGATCTTTCCAGTTTTTCAAGGAACTTTCCTACACCCTAGTAAAAGCCTTATTTGGCTTACAGTCAAATGTATACCAGAATTTGCTAACTAATCTAGTCCTAAACAATTCACGAAAAATATTTACATTTGGGACTTCACCTACGGCATTACAGTACATTTCAAAAACAATATTTTTTTAAACCCTAATGGATGAATTTGGCTAAGACCTATTCCATAATGGGCAAGAATCTATTGGAGGAAAGAAGAGAGAGGAATACGAAGGTTTCCTATGGTTAATTGAAGTTTATAAAGAGTAATCATCTTTTTAGGAGGTTTATTCGCTCTATCGTTAGGCGACGGAACAATAGGGTTTAACAATCTCAAATATTTGTGTTTTCTACATAGTTCTTCTATATCGGCTTCAATGATATTGGAAGGGATGGTGCTAACATCACGATTATCTCTTTGAGAAGAAGTGCTGCTGGACTCGGCCATGGTAGTATGAAAAAATTAAAATTCAAACAGAAGAAAAGATGAACAATCACTGACCTTGCACTTAACAGATTGCTAAAATGAATAAATTGCAAGATATCTTCCCAGCAAATAATCAGTTTTCTGAAGAGGAAAAAGGTAAAAGGACCGGGCTATTTATAGTCAAGAAAATTGATAATAAAGGGATGAGATTGAGACACGTGTATGGGCCAGATTAATTAGACAGTAATTTAAATTTTGAAAATAAAACAAAAATATTTTGGGGGCAACTTCATAATTTGTAATGTGACGTCAGCACAGAGAAACAGACAGCTACAGCAGTTTTATGTCTTCGAGAAAAAAGGCATCTTTTATTTTTTAGTTTAATGACTTTATTTTTTGCAAAAAATAAAGACATTAAACTGGGGGGACTTAATGGTGTATCCTAGGAGATACGCGCATAAAAATACCTTTTCATACAGAAAAATGGGTCAAGCAACACAAAAGATAATTAAATTTGTCGATTTCCAGTATTCGCCGCCCAGTGTATAGCAGGCCGCTCAGCGTCAAGCGTAGGCCCTGCAGGCAGCTTCTATGCTTAAGCCCTTTAATTCAGCGCGTGAACGGCACGCAGCCATGTCAGCACACGTCACCGACATTCCAGATACTTCACGTAACAGAACCATTCAATGATTGACACGTGTAACCCGTGAATTTCGGACTTTCTGAGCCTATAAATAGACCCCCTGGGTCACCACATTTCATCATAATTCTGATCTGAACTTCAGTCAGAGAGAAGTACACTTTCTCTCTCACACAGTTCTTTCTCACTCTAAACATACATTAGCCGCTTAGTAGCAATACGTTATACGGATTGATGTTAAAGCAGAGGGGTACGAAATAGTTATTATTTTTACTATGAAATACTATTAAATACGACACAATTTTACACAAGTTATTTATTTATTTATTGAATGGAATATACCTAAACCTTGCTACAACACTTATAGGCAGTGTACCTAATCGTAGAGTAGTGTAGTTTTTAGTAAGTCCGATTCGTTTCACAGGGAGCTGGTGAATACGTACTATATTTTTAACAACTATATTGTACAAAATATAACTATATATATATAAGTATTATTATTATAAAAGGGGGGTTTACCGTTTAATGACCGGTTTTTCGATTTTATATTTTAAGCGTAAAGATAAATGACGATAATATAAATGACAGAATTTAAATTGCGATAAAGTAAATTGCAGTAATTAAAATGACAGTAAATAAAGGTACGATGAAATATGAATTAAAAGTATTATGCTTATTTAAACTTCCGTAATTATGATAGGTTCGACAGGTTCCAATAAGTTGTCGCTCAATTAGACAATACCCCCTATCTATTAATAGTCAATAGTCCAATGTCCACAAGTGTCGGTCTTTTGTCCAAACCTTAATTATGGTACAAAATCTAATAGCCCAATCTTAATTTTTAGTCTAACATCATGATTACTTCGGCTCAAATAAGCATAATAATAACTTAGTTACGAGACATTAATTTAAAAATGAAGAACATAGCTTACAGTGGTGATTAATCGCGTAGCGTTAAACGGACAGAGTTCCGACTTTAAACCCCGTAAAACATTTCTTACATTAATCCAATTATTATTAAACTTAAATTAAACTTTAAATTATAAATATATATATATTATTATTACAGAGAAGGAAAAGAAAAAGATGTGTACATAATTCTCTGAAAAACGTTGCAATTTATAGATGTGGCCAGATTCTGATGCCCATACGATCGCATGGATTTTGTGCCTTCTGGCCATGTGATCGCATGGCTGCCTGGGACAGCTCACATATTTTTGTTTTCTTATTTGCCGACATTTTTATTAAATAATATAATATATATATATATATATATATATATATATATATATATATATATATATATATATATATATATATATATATATATATATATATATATATATATATATATATATAATTTTAAGAATTAATTATATATTATATTATATTCATGTGCATAGTTGATTTGTAATTTTAGCTCCATTGCGTCGAGCGTTGAGAGTTGACTCTGGTCCCTGTTCCGGATTTTCGAACGTCCTTGCGTACTATTTAATATCTTGTACTTTGCGTTTCGCGACTCGTACTCTTGTAATTTTGAGACGTTTCTTATCAATAATTTGAACCACTTGGATTGTACTTTGTACTTTTGAGCTTTTTGGTCGTTTGCGTCTTCAAATCGTCATTTTCTTCTTTTTTCTTCGCACTTATTTATTTAAACGATTATTACATAAAAATAGAACAATAGTAACTAAAAGATTTACATATTGGAAGGATATTGTGCCTAAATATATGTTCATTTAGAGCACTACCAAATATCTCCACACTTGAGCGTTGCTTGTCCTCAAGCAATACAGAACTTAAAATAAAATCACACTTCACTCGAATCACTTTTTTTTTATTCTCACACTTTATACATTAGTGATTTTGATACAGCGGTATAAATAATGATAGTAACGATGTGGTTTACAGTCCCACATGACTATGAAAATTTAGATCCTTTAGGGAAATTGGATCTTTATGAAAACATTTGATCTTTTGAAATTTCAATCTAGCTTTTACCCTAGATAAGTTTTCCGGAATAACCCTTCACCGGTGTTTGCGAAATTGTTTTTGTGGGTTTTGTGAGTTTCAGATTTGAAAATTTTAGCTCAAAACTTGCGGTTTTGTGTCACTCACTTACTAATCCTTGTATTAGGAAAGCAAGCGTCCAGTATACTTGCTCCGTATATTACCTTTTGGTAACCTACCGTCCGGTTGTAAAGGAAAGCGTTGAACAATGAAACAACCCAACCCGTATTCCATACAATAATTTTTTTTTTTATAATACACATTTACGCGCCAATTAAATATGTAAACCATTCCACGCGTTTCGTTAAAACATACAACAAGTTTAGTGTTTACAAAAGGCACAAAGGCCATTAACGAATGCGATACAAGTTGACCAATACAAAAATGATAGTTTATAATCCAAACGACACTCGAGCATGGTTTGGGGCTAAACTACCCAAAACGTTAGGCCAACTTCAAAAGCTAACACCAAAAGCACCCCCCCCCCCCCCCGACAACATAAGCGGGAGACCACTAGCCCAAACGTATGCCCTTACCCTTGTCCAAGTCGGAACCTATAAAATGGTAAACAACGAGAGGGTAAGCAAGGCTTAGTGAGTGCAACAATTATACATACATATATAATTATTCCACTCACCTTAACACTTTGGTGGTGATTCAAATGCTTCCGTACACTTCGAGCAAAGTACCTAATACATAGGTACACATTCAATACACAACTAATGGCTTTTACCACCTTACTTATACTTTGAGCATTTAATGACCCATTAGCATTTATTAGCTCACTTACACCCAACACCGCCCATAAATGGCCAAGACTCATGTTAAATCACTAAAGCTAGTGATTTAAAGTCTATTAACATTAACTAGCACAACCTAGGGTAATTCATACCCATCTCACCCAAACTAGGTCAACATTACCCATTTTGACTCATTTTAACACTTTGACTCACAAACTAGTCATACTTAGTTCATTAACTATTCTCATCATCATTAACAAGTGTATTAGTGACAAAGAACCCATTTAACACTTTCAACTTCAAATCCTAAGTCCAAACCCTATATTATTGTTACTTAGGGTTTCCTTTCATCAACACAACCCAAATTCACCCATTTGAACCCCAAATGGGTCACATAAGTTCCAAATGAACCAAAACCCTAGCATAACTAATTAAAACTCGAAACATAGAGTTAGAACTTACCAAGACTATCTTCTTGTAGCTAACAACAAGGAGAACAACTTTAACTCTTGCTCCTAGGTTTGATTCACAAATCTCCAACTCCAAATCTTGAGTTTAATCTAAATGGGTTTTAAGTTTTGGGAGAGAAAATGGAGAGAAAAGAGAAAAAGAAATGAATTAAATGGATATGTGGTGGAGAGTTAATGCTTCCATCAGATCCACATGTCAATTTACCAATTTGCCCCTCAAAGTCATTTAATTGGAGCTAAAACCGGAATCTGTCCAGCAGATTTGCCGCGGCGCGGCCCAAATGTCGCGGCGCGACATATCGAAGGAAAATGAACCCTTCTTAACCCAACTTCTGATCCAGAATTGCTTTATGTGTCGCGGCGCGACCCTGTTTGTCGCGGCGCGGCATTAGCCGTCACCTGGACACCTCGACAACCTTAAACGAATTTTGATTTTATTTGATTCGCACACTTAAAACCCGCTTCCTACATTCGCCTAAACTTCAACAATAGTCTCATAAGACTTAACGCTATCAAAGCCCATGTATACACTTGTAGGCACACACATTAACAAGTATATATATATATATATATATATATATATATATATATATATATATATATATATATACATATCTACTCATATATCTATACAATTTACGCATAATCTAGCGAGTTACAACGTATAAATGATTAAGTATGTACCTTTCGATACGTACGGGAAAACGGGGTGTTACAACTCTCCCCCACTTGAATCGGAGTGCGTCCTCGCGATCCAAGCTGAATGACAAGCCGGAAGATAAACCAGCACAAACTCTTCGGGTTCCCAAGTAAACTCGTAACCCTTACTCTGACGCCATTGAACTTTAAAAGTCCTTATCTCTTTATGTCTCAATCTTTTGACCTTCTCATCAAGTATGGAAATCGGTTCCTCGATATACTCTAACTTATTATTTAGCTCAATCTCGTCTAATGGTACCCAAGATGACTCATCCGCAAGACACTTACGGAGGTGGGAAACATGAAATGTATTATGGATCCCCGCAAGCTCTTCGGGTAATTCCAAACGATACGCGACTTCACCAACACGAGCTAAAACCTTAAATGGTCCAATAAACCGAGGAGCTAACTTTCCTCGTTTTCAAAATCGAATAATACCCTTCCACGGCGAAACCTTAAGCATCACCATGTCACCTTCTTGAAATTCGATCGTTCGTCTACGCTTGTCGGCATACGACTTTTGCCTATCTTGAGCCTTTTTCAAATGCTCTCGAATAATATCAATTTTGCTATTCGTCTCTAAGACCAAATCGGTACTTTCGATTTCCTTTTGTCCCACTTCACCCCCAACAAATCGGGGTTTGACATCTACGCCCATAAAGCATCTCATATGGTGGCATCCCAATACTAGTATGATAACTATTATTGTACGAGAATTCCACCAAAGGTAAGTGCTCGTCCCAACTACCACCAAAATCAATAATGCACGCTCGTAACATATCTTCCAAAGTTTGATTCGTACGTTCGGTTTGACCGTCTGTTTGAGGATGATATGCCGTGCTCAACTTCAATTGCGTACCCATATCTTCATGAAATTTCTCCCAAAACCGAGACGTAAAACGGGTATCTCGATCCGAAATAATAGATATAGGAACACCGTGTCGAGAGATGACTTCCTTGATAAACAACTTAGCCAACGTCTCCGACGATATCGCTTCCTTAATGGGAAGAAACAAAGCGCTTTTTGTCAATCGATCAACTATAACCCAAATCGAATCAAATTGGGTCCTCGCCGTTTTAGGTAACTTTGTGATGAAATCCATGGTAATGTGCTCCCATTTCCATTTCGAGATTTCTAACGGTTGTAACTTACCATACGGCTTTTGGTGCTCGGCCTTAACTTGCAAACATGTGACGCATTGCTCAACATACATCACAACATCACGTTTCATGCCCGGCCACCAATAATCTTTCTTTAAGTCAAGATACATTTTCGTTGCGCCCGGATGAATGGAATACTTTGACTTATGTGCTTCATCTAGTAGCACTTGTCGATAATCACCCATCTTAGGCACCCACACTCTTCCTTGAAAAGACAATAAACCCCGCGAGCCCATAGTAATGAACTCTGATTGTCCCACAATTCGCTCCGCATGCTTGTTGTGAACGTAAGCCTCTATTTGAATCACACTGAGTTTTTCAAGAAAATCGTTAGTAATAATCATACGTAACAATCCCAATCGTAACGCCGGGTGATGACTCTTTCGACTTAACGCATCCGCGACCACATTCGCCTTGCCCGGATGATAAAGTATTTCACAATCATAATCTTTCACCACATCCATCCACCTACGTTGACGATAATTCAAATCTCGTTGATTAAAGAGGTGTTTCAAACTCTTATGATCCGAATAAATCGTACACTTGACACCGTACAAGTAATGGCGCCAAATTTTCAATGCATGCACAACCGCCGCCAACTCAAGATCATGAGTCGGATATCTCGTCTCGTGTTCCTTTAATTGTCAAGAGGCATAAGCGATGACTTTACCTCTTTGCATTAGAACACACCCGAGTCCATTTAGCGAAGCATCACAATAAACCGTCATGTCTTCCACACCTTCCGGCAAAACTAACACCGGAGCTTGACACAACTTCTCTTTTAACAATTGAAAAGCAATTTCTTGCTCGTTCTCCCACATAAATCTCGCATTCTTCCTTGTCAATTTCGTCAACGAAGAAGCGATCTTAGAAAAGTCTTGGATAAACCGACGATAATAACCGGCCAATCCGAGAAAACTTCGGATTTTCGTAGGCGTAGTCGGTTGTCTCCAACTCTTCACCGTCTCTATTTTCCCCGGATCCACTTGAATACCGTCCTTGTTCACAATGTGGCCAAGGAATTGAACCTCCCTTAGCCAAAATTCACATTTGGAGAACTTGGCATACAACTTCTCCTTTCGTAATGTCTTCAATACTTCACGCAAATAACGTTCATGTTCGTTCATACTCTTTGAATAAACAAGTATGTCGTCAATGAACACAATTACCGACTTGTCCAACATAGGTTGGCACACTCGGTTCATAAGATCCATGAATGCCGCCGGTGCATTCGTAAGACCAAAAGGCATAACTACGAACTCAAAATGCCCATAACGTGTTCGAAAAGCTGTTTTCTCAATATCTTCCTCACAGACCCGCATTTGGTGATAGCCGGACCGTAGGTCAATCTTTGAGAAGTACGTCGCACCTTGGAGTTGGTCAAACAAATCATCAATCCGAGGCAATGGATAATGATTCTTGATCGTCACTTCATTCAACTCCCGGTAATCGATGCACATCCGCATACTACCATCCTTCTTTTTCACGAATAAAACCGGAGCGCCCCATGGCGAAGCACTCGGTCGAATAAAACCCTTCTCAAGCAACTCTTGGGTTTGATTTAACAACTCTTGCATTTCCGTTGGTGCTAAACGATAAGGAGTTTTAGCAATGGGAGTAGCTCCCGGAACCAACTCAATGCGAAATTCAACTTGTCTTTCCACCGGAACACCCGGTAACTCGTCCGAAAAAACGTCTTCAAATTCCCTAACCACCGAAATTTCACGAATAGGTGGTGGCTCATCACGAGTATCAACAACATGGGCAAGAAAAGCCAAGCCATCACTAGCAAGAAAACGACGTGCCCGTGCAAAGAACATATCGGCACAAGTCTTCTTCGTCTATCGCCATGAATAATCAACTCTCCTCCACTTGGGGTCTTCACACGAATAAACTTTTCATGGCATGCAATATCGGCTCTATTTCGATCGAGCCAATCCATACCAACAACGATATCAAAATCGCCCAACGTCATAGGGATGAGATCAATTTTAAAGTTTTCGGCACCAAAAATGACATCACAGTTCTTACACACATCAACCACTAGCACCGTCTTGCCGTCCGCTATTTCGACTTCTACCGGATGACTTAACTTAGCTAACGGTCTATCAAGTTTAGGCACAAATTTTGGAGACACAAACGACAAATTTGCACCGCTATCAAAAAGAATCCTTGCCGGATTAAAATTAACCAAGAAGGTACCTGAGACAACTTCGTTGGATTGCTTGGCTTCGTCGTTAGTCATCAAATAGTTTCGACCTCGAGCCGTACCCGCCGCCTTCTCTAGCCTTTTAACATTATCGTTGTTCAAATCGGGACACTCTGACTTTCGGTGTCCTTCTTTGTTGCAATTAAAACAAGTGAGCTTGTTTGTTGAATTTGGCTTCGGACAATCTCGAGCCATATGTCCACGTACCCCACAATTGTAGCAAGTAGGGACAAAGTTCCCAAAACCACCGGTAGCGCCCTTCTTCACACTATTGACACTTTCGGAACCTTTCTTGTTCTTTTTATTGGAAAAGTTCGAATGACTCGGACCTTCAAACTTTCTTTTAGAAAAAGTGAAATCACTCTTCCTTGGAACCTCCGGCTCAAAACCCCGGGCCAACTCGAATAGCTCTTCGAAAGTCTTAGCCATTCCCCGGCTAATCTTACCCTTTAACTCGTCGCTCAAGGTACGGTAGAAATCTTTCATTAGCTTGTGATCGTCACCAACATATTCCGGGCAAAAACGAGTCTTTGCCAAAAAGGTAGACTTGAGAGTAACCAAGTCCATTGAACCTTGTTGCAAATGATGCAACTCGTCCCGGATTCTATCAAGGTCGGAAGAAGTTCGGTATTCTTGGAAGAATTCCTTCTTAAACTCCTCCCATGTCAAGCTCATGCATTGCTCTTCACCATACAAATTGATTTTATCGTCCCACCACAACTTGCCTTCTTCACGTAACATGCTAGACCCATATCTCGTCTTCTTCTCGGGAGGACACTCCGCGGTACGGAACGCTCCCTCGATATCGGAAATCCAACAAGTGCTTTTTAATGGATCCCTCACCCCATTAAACATCGGAGGTTGAGTATCCTTGAAATTCTTGTAGTGGAAGTCCCGCCTTCCTTCACCTCCTTCACCGCGAGGATAAATGTTTCTAGCATCAAGGGCCTCTTCGATAGTGGCCTTTATTCGTTCATTTATCAAATCGGTCACTTGCCCATCGACCGAATCTTGGAAGACCTTTCGGACGTCCGTAAGAAAATCCGCTTTTAACTTTTTAAAGACGGCCTCAACCTTAGCCGAAAACTCGACGTCCTCACTTGTACTTCCGTTATCATGATCGGGACCGTTTCTCATCTTCATTCTATAAAACGGAATAGGTTAAACCATGTAACGAAAAGACATAACACGTAAGTATATACATGTACACCACACTACCCCATCTTGCTCAACAATCATCGTACATTACTCGTTTGACACGATTTGCACCCGTAACAACGGTAGCTAATCGTTGTTACGCGAGCACGTCGCATTAACTCGCTAATACAACGTCCGTCTTGCTTGATGATTGCTAAACACAATACAAAACAATTAGCACAAGGTTAGTTCACATAAACCAAGGCACTAACAATTCCCGATTAGACCCAAAGTCCTACAAGTCCCACATAAAGCGCTCACACAATAAAGCCCAAGTTTAGGCACCTATCTCAAGTCGCCTAAATCCCTTAGACCATGCTCTGATACCACTTGAAACAACCCAACCCGTATTCCATACAATAAATATTTTTTTTATAATACACATTTACGCGCCAATTAAATATGTAAACCATTCCACGCGTTTCGTTAAAACATACAACAAGTTCAGTGTTTACAAAAGGCACAAAGGCCATTAACGAATGCGATACAAGTTGACCAATACAAAAATGATAGTTTATAATCCAGACAACACTCGAGCATGGTTTGGGGCTAAACTACCCAAAACGTTAGGCCAACTTCAAAAGCTAACACCAAAAGCACCCCCCGACAACATAAGCGGGAGACCACTAGCCCAAACGTATGCCCTTACCCTTGTCCAAGCCGGAACCTATAAAATGGCAAACAACGAGAGGGTAAGCAAGGCTTAGTGAGTGCAACAATTATACATACATATATAATTATTCCACTCACCTTAACACTTTGGTGGTGATTCAAATGCTTCCGTACACTTCGAGCAAAGTACCTAATACATAGGTGCACATTCAATACACAACTAATGGCTTTTACCACCTTACTTATACTTTGAGCATTTAATGGCCCATTAGCATTTATTAGCTCACTTACACCCAACACCGCCCATAAATGGCCAAGACTCATGTTAAATCACTAAAGCTAGTGATTTAAAGTCTATTAACATTAACTATCACAACCTAGGGTAACTCATACCCACCCAAACTAGGTCAACATTACCCATTTTGACTCATTTTAACACTTTGACTCACAAACTAGTCATACTTAGTTCATTAACTATTCTCATCATCATTAATAAGTGTATTAGTGACAAAGAACCCATTTAACACTTTCAACTTCAAATCCTAAGTTCAAACCCTAGATTATAGTTACTTAGGGTTTCCTTTCATCAACACAACCCAAATTCACCCATTTGAACCCCAAATGGGTCACATAAGTTCCAAATGAACCAAAACCCTAGCATAACTAATTAAAACTCGAAACATAGAGTTAGAACTTACCAAGACTATCTTCTTGTAGCTGACAATAAGGAGAACAACTTTAACTCTTGCTCCTAGGTTTGATTCACAAATCTCCAACTCCAAATCTTGAGTTTAATCTAAATGGGTTTTAAGTTTTGGGAGAGAAAATGGAGAGAAAAGAGAAAAAGAAATGAATTAAATGGATATGTGGTGGAGAGTTAATGCTTCCATCAGATCCACATGTCAATTTACCAATTTGCCCCTCAAAGTCATTTAATTGGAGCTAAAACCGGAATCTGTCCAGCAGATTTACCGCGGCGCGGCCCAAATGTCGCGGCGCGACATATCGAAGGAAAATGAACCCTTCTTAACCCAACTTCTGATCCAGAATTGCTTTATGTGTCGCGGCGCGACCCTGTTTGTCGCTGCGCGGCATTAGCCGTCACCTGGACACCTCGACAACCTTAAACGAATTTTGATTTTATTTGATTCGCACACTTAAAACTCGCTTCCTACATTCGCCTAAACTTCAACAATAGTCTCATAAGACTTAACGCTATCAAAGCCCATGTATACATTTGTAGGCGCACACATTAACAAGTATATATATATATATATACATATCTACTCATATATCTATACAATTTACGCATAATCTAGCTAGTTACAACGTACAAATGATTAAGTATGTACCTTTCGATACGTACGGGAAAACGGGGTGTTACAAACAAGCAACTGTTAAGGCAATGTTTAATGACATGCAGATGTTCATGGTCTACAACGTGTCGGATGCAATTACTATCCTTTGTAGGAGCAATAGTAAAGATCACCCTATAATTTTTCAGTCTGGCACAAGGTCCTGTCTTCGACCATGCTATGCAACCACCGTTCTTACGGTTGACACCCGATTTGGTTCAGGTGACCTAATGAATTCCAGGTGAATTCTTAGGATTTTACGTTCAATGGTAATGAACGCATTGAAAATAGGTTTTCAGAAAACAAATCGGTTTTAATTTGATCAAAATATTTTCTCGTTCAAGCTCGAGTTTAGATATTATTGAATTCCATGAGTTTGTAATTCTCAATCTTTAAAGTCAATCTCAAGGATTGAGTAATATCAGGCTTAAAAGCTAATTTTTAATCTTTCAAGGAGATTATCCTTTCTGGGGATCTGATTCATTAGTCTTATCAAGCTAATTTGCACGGTGCCCTCCCCATTTTATGAGACAGATCCTCTCATGGTTAGGATAAGTCTGACCACTTGGCGACCCTGTTTGATGCTGAGGTCCGTGGATTTCCTGCTGATTTTAGAGATGATTTTTCTAGATTTTTCGTCAACCTACAGCTGGTCTGGACGACAAATTCCTGACCTAAATTAAGAAGTGCGTGTCTTTTTTGAAAGACTTTACTTCCTTTTAATGATGAAATTGATTCATCGTGCAGATCCATCTTTCTTTCAAATATATATTACAGTAAATTAGGTAAAACTGATTAAAATCGTCCAAAACAAAAGTACCTGCAATAATCTTGTACAAACATATGTGATATGTGTTTTAAATAACTTGGTAAATTCTTCCCACACTTAGCTTTTATTTATTTTTTTCTTTGCCTTTTTATTCTCCTCTATTCCATTTTAAATGAATTCTAACATTTTGGGCTGTTTCTCCATTTATGTTCTCTCCGAGGTAACAATAATTTCGGTATTATAACCTAGTTTTATCGTTCATAAATATGTATAAACATGATTTTGAATTCATTTAGTTGAAATTTTTTCAAATTTTCACAAAATTTGGCAATTAAACTAAGTGTAAACCCGAGAGAATTTATAACCCTTCCCCACACTTGAGATCATGCAATGCCCTCATTTGCATGAAATCAGACTATAATTATAAATTCATGAGGGTGATTAGTGTAGAAAAGTGATTAAAAATACCGAGTTTGCAAACATATTATTTTATATCACATTTGATATTTTGCGTCTTGTCGTCAAAATTAGTAGCTTTTGCTGAACTTTAATGTCAATCTTTGAAAATGCGCTATTTTACCTTGTTTTGTACATAAGATAAACTACAAACATATAATATATATATATATATATATATATATATATATATATATATATATATATATATATATATATATATATATATATATATATATAAAACCTTTATTCATTAAAACAATTTAAAATTTTGTTTCCTTTTACTTTAGGTAGTTTCGGTATGTTTACCTAGTCTGTCCCTCGACAAAATTTAAAATTTGTCATTTTTAAAGCGATTGTTTTAAAAGCAAAGATTTTTGGGTTTTTTAAATTTTTTTTGGTATACTTTAGATCAATAAAATTAAAAATAATGATAACAAAATTTTTCGCCCCGCCCTCGGGTAAAGCAATTTCGGTTCCATGACCTAGTCTTCAACTTACGATGAATTTTAGAAATCATTTTTTAAACTTAATGAAATAAAGTAATTTTTGTTTTTTAAAATCACACAAAAATAAATTAAATTGAAAAAGCGTATTAATTTCTTACAAAACCTACAAAACAAAAATTCAGAATGGGGGGAGAAAACTAGTTCTTTAGTGTCTGCTAGTGGAAAAGACCAATCGGATTCCTTTCTCGGAACTACACGAGAACAGAACAACTAACTCTAGACAACGTTTTCTTTTTAGAACATTTGAATCTCCCCATACTTAGGTATATGTGGTTTTGAAATTGTGATTAACTTCATCGTCAATTTCTTTTAGACCATAATCAACTTGCATATCTGTGACTTTTGCTTTAAGCCATTGGTCGGATTCTTGTGTAACTTCCACAAATTTAACTAGTTTCGCCTTTTCTTTAGGCGATAGATTGGATACTAACCGGTTACATAACTTAAAGTTTCCCTTGGTTCTAGCATCGCGAATTCGTTTAATAAGTTTCTTCATTGAACTGTTAATAACGGGATCTTTTAATTTCGTATCAACAACGGGATTCTTTGTTATCAGGTCATCATTAGGTGTTACTTCATCTTCCCCACACTTAGGCATTTTATTATTGCTAAGCACTACCGTTGGAGTTGGTAAAACAATATGGTTCTTACCAATCGTTTTTGTTGGTTCAACGGTTTTGGTTGGTGGAGATTTAGACTTTCGACTCACAAAAGTGATCGATTTTTCATCATTACTAAGTGTCATTCTACCCTCTCTTACATCAAATAACGCCCCGGTGGACGCTAAGAATGGTCGACCTAAAATTAGAGGAATGTTTGGGTCCTCTTCTATGTCAATGACAATGAATTCGACTAGAAAGGTTAAATTACCCACTTGAACGGGTAGGTTGTCAGCAATTCCAACTGGGTGCCTAATGGTTTGATCAAAGAGTCGGACACTCATCTCTGTTGGACTTAACTCACCTACTCCTAATCTCTTATATAATGAAAGAGGCATAACACTCACACTCGCACCTAAATCTGCTAGTGCATCATACATGACACAATCACTAAGTAGACAAGGAACAATAAATTCACCCTGATCACCCAACCTGGGTGGAACTTTTGGTGGAACTGTCTTTACCGGATTAACTTTTACGGTTTTTGTTTCTTGCACTTTCTTATTCTTCTTCTTCTTTCCAGAGGTATCACAAACTTTATTACCTATTACTTTCTCATACTCAACTCCTTTTCTTGGAAATGAGATGGGTGGTCTGTATGGAGCCACCACTGGCTTTACATACTCGGGTGGTGGTGGTGTTGTAACTTCTTCATTGTTACTCACATATAAAACCTTCCCATCTTCTGATGCTGGTTTTTCAGAATTTGTTGAAACCATATTAACATTCTCATTCCGAGGATTTACTTCAGTATTACTAGGTAGCTTTCCTTGTTCCCTCTCACTCATCATGCTAGCAAGAGTACCTACGTGTTTTTCTAGATTCAAAATGGAAGCTTGTTGAGTTCTTAATGACTGATCAAACCTCTCATTCGTTTGGGTTTGAGATGTAATAAATTGTGTTTGAGATTCCATTAGCTTTGCCATCATTTCTTCCAGATTTGGCTTTTTCTCTTCGGTTTGTTGTGGTTGTTTATACAAGCTAGGTCTTTGTTGATTGAAAATGTTGTTTTGAGTTGGTTGGTTATTCGGACCTTGTTGGTTATACGAGTTATTATTGGGTCCAATTGGATTGTAAAGAATATTTTGATTTCGATTGAAGTTTGGCCTTGGCGGTTGATAATTATTTTGATAATTATTTCTCGGCCTTTGGTTCATGTAGAAAACATTCTCTCGTTGTTCCATCGTTTGCTCGATGTGACAATCTTTCGTTAAGTGTGGTCCACCGCATTTCTCACAACTGATTCTTATTGCATGAATATCTTTAGTCATCTTTTCCATTCGTCTCTCGAAAGCATCTATTTTTGCGGAAACGGAATCAAAGTCATGGCTAGAATCAGCTCTAGCCGCTTTAGATGAACGAAAAATATCTTTTTCCTGGTGCCACTCATGCGAGTGGGAGGCTGTGTTATCAATAATTTTGTGAGCTTCGGTTGCGGTTTTCTTCATAATGGAACCACCAGCTGCTATGTCGATGTCTTTTCGTGTAGTAATATCGCATCCTTGGTAGAATATTTGTACTATTTGATAAGTGTCTAAACCATGTTGCGGACATCCTCTCAACAACTTTCCAAATCTTGTCCACGCCTCATATAGAGTTTCATTTGGCTTTTGCGTGAACATAACTATTTCTCCTTGAAGTCTCACGGCTTTAGATGCCGGAAAGAATTGTTTAAGAAAATTTTCAACTAAAACATCCCATGTATCAATCACCCCTTCAGGTAACGATTCTAACCAATCTTTGGCTTCTCCCTTTAAAGTCCAGGGAAATAATATGAGATAGATCTGTTCATCCTCAACTTCTCTGATTTTGAATAGAGTACAGATCCTATTAAATGTTTGAAGATGTTCATTTGGATCTTCTTTTGGCATACCACTATATTGGCATTGATTAGTTACCATGTGTAGGATTTGTCCTTTGATTTCATAATCTGGTGCATTAATGTCTGGCTTAATAATGGCGTGACCTTGGACCGTGCGTGTGGCTCTCATTCGGTCTTCCATACTTAGAGGTTCAGTTACTTCCATAATTGAATTTGTTGAATACAAATCACTAGAGGATTCTGATTTAACGGTTTGTGGTTCAGGAGGAATGATTAGTGGTTCTGGATCTTGGAATTGTCCTTGAATGTCCTCCGAGTTCTTAATTGTGAAGTCGGGTTCAAAAGATGGATTATCGGAAATTTGAGTTGGAGTACTTGTTTGACTAGATGATGATTCTAAAGAAGAATCAACGACGATAATATTGGCTAGATGTCTTGATCGAGTTACAGGTGGTGAACGTATGAAAGGTGGTGAACGTTTTGCTCGGTGCATTCACTGAATATCCTATTAGTTATAAAGATAAAAGTTATATAAGCTATCAAATTAATAGACTTTTCTGATTTTGCCCACGTTTCGAATAGCCAAAAGATGCAGCAGGTAGCCAGGACCCTTTAAATCGGAAGCCCACAACTCGCCACTAACAAATCCAACTATTACTACGAATCAGAAAATTTTGGATGTCTATCAATTTAATCGCTTAAATTAATTTTTTGTTTTGAAATTTTAGAGAAGAAATAGAAAATTCTATGTCCTAAAAACTAGAGCGTCGAGAAATAAGAAAGAAAAAGAGCGAGTCGAAAAACGTCGAAAAATAAAAATCGAAAAATAAAAATAAGAAAGAAAAACGTCGAAACTTAAAAGTCTAAAAACTAAATCTAAAAAGTTGCGCCTAAAGGTATTAAAGCTTAAAAGGAAATCAATATCCAAAATGGCAATAACTTAAAAAGTACTAAAATCTTAAAACGGTGTCGTAAAATTTTAAAGGACCTAAATCTTAGTCTAAAGAAAAAGCACTTAAGGGATTTACGGCCAAGCTTAAAATCTAGAAATAAAAATTAACTACGGCAATATACTAGATCAAAACTAATTAGGAACGAAAAATTATAAAATTGCGCTTTAACTAATAAAAAGATACAAAATATAAAATAAGCTTAAAGTTATAAAAATACAATTTTATAAAAATATTATTTTTATATTATTTATTTTATAAAAGTATCAATTTTATATAATTAAAAATAATATATAAACTTAATATTACAATTTAAAAATAAAACTAGAATTAAAAACTTATTAATAAACTTAAACCCTAAATAATAATAATAATAAATTAAAAACCCTACCTGCAATAAATGCGTCAAAGGATCAGCCTGTCAGACGCTCATGCGATCGCATGAATATTAGGCGATGGGCTCATGCGGTCACATGGCCCAATATTCCAGAACTGATTTGGGCTTTTTAAACTGACTCGGCCCGTTTTTAATTTATTTATTTTTATTTGATTTTTATATTTTCTGATTTATATTTATATAAAATATAAAGAAAACTTTATATTTAAAATTCTAAAAATAAAAATATTTTTTAATTTTATATATCTTAAAAATATATATATATATATATATATATATATTTAAACACTTATAATTATATATATATATATATATATATATATATATATATATATATATATATATATATATATATATATATATATATATATATAGTAATTTTTTTATATATATTTTTTTATACAAAATATTTTTACAAAATTAGAGATAAGAAATATAGCGTAAAAATATAGCGTTTCGCCGGGTCCCCGGCAGCGGCTCCAAAATCTTGATGTTAAAGCAGAGGGGTACGAAATAGTTATTATTTTTACTACGAAATACTATTAAATACGACACAATTTTACACAAGTTATTTATTTATTTATTGAATGGAATATACCTAAACCTTGCTACAACACTTATAGGTAGTGTAGCTAATCGTAGAGTAGTGTAGTTTTTAGTAAGTCTAGTTCGTTCCACAGGGAGCTGGTGAATACGTACTATATTTTTAACAACTATATTGTACAAAATATAACTATATATATATATATATATATATATATATATATATATATATATATATATATATATATATATATATATATAAGTATTATTATTATAAAAGGGGGGTTTACCGTTTAATGACCGGTTTGTCGATTTTATATTTTAAGGGTAAAGATAAATGACGATAATACAAATGACAGAATTTAAATTGCGATAAAGTAAATTGCAGTAATTAAAATGACAGTAAATAAAGGTACGATGAAATATGAATTAAAAGTATTATGCTTATTTAAACTTCCGTAATCATGATGTTCGACGTGTTGATTTTAATTTATTACCCGGGTTAATTGTCCTTTATCCTGGATTATTTGATACCTATTTGGTTTTTGTCCATAATAGTCCATCGGTCATAATTATAAAATGCTCGTCAAATTAACCTTATTCCCGAAGTCAAATATTCCAACTAATTAGGGATTCGAACTGTAACAAGGTTTTAATACTTTGTTAATAATTACACCAGGTTATCGACTGCGCGTAACCCAAGGTTTTAATACTTTGTTAACAATTACACCAATTATCCTTGTATGTAATCCACCCCTGTTTTAGTGAGATATGAATATTAATTTACCCACTTGATCAGAATGAATAATCAATTACCCAACCCAAATAATTAATTAAATGATCGTAAAAGATGTTGTATAAACGTCACTAAATAGGACATACATAATCATTTTAATAATTATTAGATTAAATAATTTGAAGATAGGTTCGACAGGTTCCAATAAGTTGTCGCTCAATTAGACAATACCCCCTATCTATTAATAGTCAATAGTCCAATGTCCACAAATGTCGGTCTTTTGTCCAAACCTTAATTATGGTACAAAATCTAATAACCCGATCTTAATTTTTAGTCTAACATCATGATTACTTCGGCTCAAATAAGCATAATAATAACTTAGTTACGAGACATTAATTTAAAAAGGAAGAACATAGCTTACAGTGGTGATTAATCACGTAGCGTTAAACGGACAGAGTTTCGACTTTAAAACCCGTAAAACATTTCTTACATTAACCCAATTATTATTAAACTTAAATTAAACTTTAAATTATATATATATATATATATATATATATATATATATATATTATTACAGAGAAAGAAAAGAAAAAGATGTGTACATAATTCTCTGAAAAACGTTGCAATTTATAGATGTAGCCAGATTCTGATGCCCATGCGATCACATGGATTTTATGCCTTCTGGCCATGCAATCGCATGGCCGCCTGGGACAGCTCACATATTTTTGTTTTCTTATTTGCTGACATTTTTATTAAATAATATAATATATATATATATAATTTTAAGAATTAATTATATATTATAATTATATTATATTCATGTGCATAGTTGATTTGTAATTTTAGCTCCGTTGCATCGAGCGTTGAGAGTTGACTCTAGTCCCAGTTCTGGATTTTCGAACGTCCTTGCATACTATTTAATATCTTGTACTTTGCGTTTCGCGACTCGTACTCTTGTAATTTTGAGACGTTTCTTATCAATAATTTGAACCACTTGGATTGTACTTTGTACTTTTGAGCTTTTTGGTCGTTTGCGTCTTCAAATCGTCATTTTCTTCTTTTGTCTTCGCACTTATTTATTTAAATGATTATTACATAAAAATAGAACAATAGTAACTAAAAGCTTTACATATTGGAAGGATATTGTGCCTAAATATATGTTCATTTAGATCACTATCACGGATCAACTTCAGATTGATCCTCAGATTGATTGAGGCCACCCCACGGATTACTCATCCGTGTTCCGGGTCTGCAGAGATTATTTCTCGAGGGCAAACAACAATCAACAGTATACGCCACACGCTGAGCAGCTATTGACTTGTACTGGTACCTTACAGCTGCTATACGGAAAATCGTACCAACAGGACCCAATTGGGAAGGACCCTACCAAATAATAGCAATAAACGCTGTTGGTTCTTACAAGCTCGCAGACATCAACGGAAGAATCATCCCTAATGCATGGCAAGCTACGCTGTTAAAAAGATTTTACGCATAAGTTGTTAATTGCTCAATGATTTACACGCAGAAATATTCAAAAATGTTGTTGTAATTCTGTAAGCATAAATGTGTATGCAATTGTTTGCAAATAAATAATACCTATTTACTTCTTTGAAAAGGAACGATAATTTTTTTGTGGTTTAATATTTTTTGCAAAATGGTTAAAGTCCATGCAAATGCTTAAACGTGTCATATTTGTAATAGCGAAGGAAAAGACCGCTATAATGGAACATATTTTTAAAAGTGTTAGCGAAATGATGGAACTTGTATATATTATTTTCCTAAGTTGTGAATTTGTCCAACTTAGATGCTTCGCTAAAACACATTTGACGTACTTTAAACGCAACATTTTACCCAATGATCGTTTCGGCGGACTTGGAAGATTCGTAAGGTATATTGATTATACAATTAAAAGATTGTTTCGTGAAAGTAAATATTTATTATGTGCACAATAATGAATATCGAAATTTCAAAGGACAAGTCTAGCGATTACGAATACAAAAATGAAACAAAGCACTCTAAAAATAAACAATTGCAATTGAATATAATAAAGGGAACCTTTTATTAATAAAACGCAGAGATAGCTGCGTTAACTATTACAAAATAACAGCACGAAATTACTGCACTTGTTCATCAATATTTTTGCTAAGGTCAAGTTTCTTGATGGCCTCAGCAGTTGCATCCCTGTTCTTGCTAATAGCAATAACTTGAGGGATGTGAATCTAGCTAATCTCCACTTTGGCTTGTTCATACATTTCATCAGCCTCTTTGCGGCTGCAAACCATCTCCGCTATATCATCTAGCAGCGGATCTGGTATCTCGCAGACCTCAGCAAGGCGAGATAAAAACTTAACATGTTCACATTGCTGAAGTGCAACAATATAAACATCAAATCGTTCAGAAACAGGATGCGAGTCCATAACTTTTAGCACAAACTCAGGTAAGTGTTGGCGCAACATTGCAAATTCCAATTGTGAAGCAACTTTAGCAAAGTTGGCTTCATCGCGCTCAGAAGTGCGCTCTTCAAGTTCTTTTTTCGCAGCCTCAAGGGCCGCTGTTAAGTTCTTTTCTTCAATTGCCTTCTCAGACAATTGCTTTTTAAGCTCTTCTACAGCCTCGTTGGCAATTTTGAGGTTTACAAAAAGGGTGAAACATTGTTTTTGAGCTTGAGCCATTTTGGCGGGCTCCTCAACAAGTTTGAGCTGTTCGCTCTTTAAAACATTGTAAAATTGCTCTTGGAGAGCAATCATATCAGCGACCGAGTTGAAGGCCATGGAGAAGTTTTGCACAAAACCGTTATGTGTGTCGGCAGAATTAAGCTTTGAAAATTCGTGGCGTAGGTCGTCTGGAATCGCCAGCTTCATTTTCTGATATTGCTCCTCCGCAGCAGATGGAGAAGCGCACAGATATCCAGGAAACCCATCAATCCTTACTGAATTAATTGGGTTTGGAGTGCGAAAAGTATCATCATATTTGGTAAGAGAGAGAAGGCCGGACTCGAGCGAAGTGTTGGATTGCTCAGCTGCAAAAGAAAATACATATCAAATTGAATGCAGCAAATACATGCAAAAATAAACTGTGAAATCGCTATGCGAATAAAAGAGGCAAATAAACTTATGAGTTTTTGTTTCAGAAGAGTAATCTGAAACGATTGGAGTCTCGACCAAACTTTTAGTGTTTGATCGAGTTCGCTTTTGCTCAGATGCAGAAGGAGCAACATACTTGCGTTTCTTCTCCGTATCTGCGGCAGAAGGTGTACCCGTACTCTTTTTAGCAGAAGAAGATAGAGCCTTAGCTTCTAGGCTTCTTAACCGAAAAGCAATGAAGTTTTTGGGGTTATCCTTTTGGCTAAGTTCCTGAATCTTCATGTTTAACAGTTAAAGTGGTTGCAAAGATTGCTAAAAAGAAGTGATGTGATAATTGGTAATTGATATGTTAAGAATTTGAAATAAAATAAGACGGCAATGTATATATACGTGTGTGTAAGGTATCCTTTGTAGTTTGTACATCTATGCATTTTCTTTTTCTCGGAGAAAAGTACAAATTTACAATTCACTTACAGAATGTTTCATGCATTAGCAACATATATCTCGCGCGAATTCTTGTTTGTATGATTACGATAATTTAATTTTCAATATCTAAAACTAGTTAAATTATAAATTAAATTAAATCTATATATATAATTGGGATGCACAAATCAATTTTGGTGTTCTAAAAATAATCTTCATTGTCATCTTCTTATTAGACCATGAATAACTCTGCATGTGACATCACAGGAGTATTGTACACTTTTTGACCAAAAAGTGTAATCTTCATGTGACGTGGCAGTGTCACTCTTTGACCCTCAATAACCCAAAATGTCATCAATTTGTGTCAAATTCGAGTATGGTCCACTATTAAATATAAATTTAATATATTATTTAAAACACTAAATTATTTTAATATTCATAAAATTAAAAAAATACATTCGGACAAAAAAATTGGAAAAAAATACATTACGGAAAAAAATGGATTCTGAAACATAAAAAAACTAGTCGTCTTCGGATGAGTCGATGTTTTGATTATCGTTTTGTGTTGGCGGTGGTGTTGGTTGGAGCAAGTGTGCATCTTTGTCGAGAAACACTTTTTGAAGTACCTCGATCATTTGTTTTCGGACTTCGTCATTGATTTCCGAGGGGTTTATGGCTAAAATGCTAGCACCTTGAAACGCGGTTTGGAGTGTTGCTTCCTTTTTTGCATGAGCTATACCCGTTGTTCTTTCCGCCTTAGGATTTGAAATAGCTTCCAAAGCTCTTCCGCTTTTGATGAACATGATGTAGAACGAGTTGTGTCGGTGCTCGTGCTTGTTGATCGAGCCTTCTTTTTTGCCCTTTCTCAGCCCATTGGCCTCGAAAAAGGATCGTCGTCCAAAAGATCGTTTTAAGAAAGTGGAACATTAAACTTTTCATCGTCGACATCTAAAGAAACATGACTACGGGTGCCGGGAACGTACCACTTCGACTTATATTTCAAAAAACGCCAAGCATACATCATATTAGATTTTTTCCCTTTGTTATTAAGTATGTAGATTTCATGGGCTCGCTGCTCTACATTGAGCTCGCTCTCACCGTTTCTCCAATTACGGCGGGACTCGTTGTAAGCGGCATTAAACTCCGAACAATTTTTGTTGATGTTTCTCCATTTTGAAGACAACTGATCGTCGCATCTATACCACTCGTGCTTATTGTTATTAAATTTCTTATAAATCGAACCCCACAACGATTCATACTTTGGTGAATTTCCCTTTCGGGAATCTTGAGACGAATCGATCCAACATTGCGCCAACTACTCTTCTTCTTGGGTGGTCCATGCTTTGCATTTTTTTTAATCGGAACTTGATCGACAACTACATTTATATAAAGCAACAACCGAATTATGAATATATTTACCCGAATATATATATATATATATATATATATATATATATATATATATATATATATATATATATATATATATATATATATATATATATATATATATGATTTTTCTAAAGATAGCCCTAAGGGCAATCTTTAAACTTTGGTGAATTTCCCTTTCTAAATGATACAATTTTACAAACATTGCATTGGTTTTTAAAAGACAAACTTTCATCACATCGAAACTTGACGGCATGCATACCATTTCATAATATATCCAACTATCAATGACTTAATAATATTCTTGATGAACTCAATGACTCGAATGCAACGTCTTTTGAAATATGCCATGAATGACTCGAAGTAATATCTCTAAAATGAGCAAATGCACAGTGGAAGATTTCTTTCAAACCTGAGAATAAACATGCTTTCAAGTGTCAACCAAAAGGTTGGTGAGTTCATTAGTTTATCATAAACAATCATTTCTATCATTTTAATAGACCACAAGAATTTCATTTCCAGTTCTCATAAATATACGTCTCATGCATAGAGACAAAAATCATTCATATGGATTGAACACCTGGTAACCGACATTAACAAGATGCATATAAGAATATCCCCTATCATTCCGGGAAATCCTTCGGACATGATAAAAATGAATTCGAAGTACTAAAGCATCCGGTACTTTGGATGGGGTTCGTTAGGCCCAATAGATCTATCTTTAGGATTCGCGTCAATTAGTAGATCGGTTTACTAATTCTTAGGTTACCAAGCAAAAGGGGCATATTTGGCTTCGATCATTCAACCATATAATGAAGTTTCGATTACTTGTGTCTATTTCGTAAAAACATTTGTAAAAATTTCGCATGTATTCTCAGCCCAAAAATATAAAGGGTAAAAAGGCAAATGAAACTCACAATCCAATATTTTGTAGTAAAAATATTCATACGACGAAACTGAACAATCCAGGGTTGGCCTTGGATTCACGAACCTATATCAATTATATATATATATTAACACATATAATGGTAATCGAACAATTTATGTATTATTAGTGTATTAATTGTTACTTTAATTATGTTTTTCATTAACAACCTAATTAATTACATTTATTAATATTTATTGTAAAAATATTAATATAGTTATGTTATATGTAGTAAATATGAATTTTATATAACTAGTAGTTATTTGATAAAATAATATTGTTAATAATAGATAAAAAGTTGTTTCATCCTATAATAATAATAATAATAATAATAATAATAATAATAATAATAGTTATAATAATAATAATGATAAAAATGATAATTTTAATAATAATGATAGAAAATTGATAATTTTAATAATACTTTTAATAATAATAATAATAATAATAATAATAATAATAATAATAATAATGATAATTTTAATAATAATGATAGAAAATTGATAATTTTAATAATACTTTTAATAATAATAATAATAATAATAATAATAATAATAATAATAATAATAATAATAATAATAATGGTGATAACTTCACTGAAAATGATAATTTTAATATTTTTAGTAATAACAATGATAATAATATTAGTAATAATAATTTTACTAATAATAATTTTACTAATAATGATAATAATAATGATATTAATACTAATAATACTTATGTTAATAATAATAAGGATATTAATGATAATAATAATAATGTTAATAATAACTATTAATCATAAAATTTTTAATAATAATACTAATAATAATACTCATTTTAATAATAGTAATAACTATAATCATAATAATAGTAATAGTATTCTTAATAATCATATTAATTGTGATGCTAGTAATATTAATAACTGTAATGTAAATATTTGTATTAGTATATAATAATAATAATGATAATAATTAAAAATATAAGAAAACTACCTTAAACATCATATAAAGGAATAAAAGCCATAGCACGGGCTCGAACCCGCGACCTCCCGTTTAACAAACACCTAACCAACCATTTATCTGCTAGTTTATTATTGAAATAATTCGCCTGCTTAAATAATTAACATATAAGCAACCGTTATCAAATTTCTCCTAAATTCCTCATCATTATCGTTATCATCATATCAACACGTAACCATCATCATCATCCTTATGCCCATCGTGATCATCATATGTATCATGACATAGCATCATCATCGTCATCAATATCATCATCTCTACTATCCTATCATCATCTTATGTATTATAATTATCATGATATATCGACATTTCATGATCCTCATTATCATACTATCCATAATCATCCTAATCATAATCATAATCATAATCATAATCATAATCCTAGTCTTCATCATCGTGTTTATTATCTACTCGCATCATCATCTTTAATATTCATCACCTGATTATCGTTTATCACCATCAAGCATGATCATCATTACCCATCATATCCTATTATCATTCTTCTAATCCTCCATCGTTATTCGTTGTTTTACTTCTTCTTCCTCATTTCTTGCTACTGTATCACCATGATTCCATTCCTCTATCTTCTGTTAGTCGAATACATAAAAAAAAATACAACTAGTGAGCCTGTCTACTAGACAAATCAATCCTATGGCCCAACAACAATAACTAGTTCTCGGCCCATCAGAATATCTGTGTTTATTTCAAATAGCGGCGGCCCAATTTGTTTAAATGAATTCAAAAGCTTATGGCCCAATACTCCAAGGATAGTTACAACCCAAGTAGAATTCTGTGGTTATTTTGGTTCACTCGTCAACCTTACAGCAACCTCAATAATAATTGTGATATACTTTTTGAAAAAGGAAAATATCACATGGTAGGGTAACAGGTAGCATGGAATTTCAATAGAATGTGTCTTATGCAAATAAAATAAGTGGGTAATGTCGGCCATAAGTAAAAAGGATATCCACAAAAGCGGGTTAACGGTGGAACTTCAATTCTTCATCATCATTATCATATTTTCGCCTTATCCACACGTATCATCATCTTCCCTACTTCGTCTCTTCTTCTTCATCACTCATCATCATCATTCGCTGTATTAAAACAGTAACAACAAGGCTTCTGTAGCAGTAAACAACGAGCTGGAAAAATAAGGTGTTCGTTTGTGTTGGGTTGAAACAGAAAAATACAGCGGTAACAACAGTGATTTACGGTGATGATGGCTCATGTGTTGTTCAATGAGGAAAAGAATAGAAACATAAAACATCGGCTGTAGCAGTTCATGGATCAACACAAAAAGAAAAGAGAGAGAGGAGAGAGAGAGAGAGATGGAGTGTGAAGTTTAGGGTGATTGGAGATGAAGTGGTGAACGATGGTAAATCATGATGGATGTAGTGGTGATGAAAGATTCACGGAGGTGGTGATCATGGGTTAACGAGGGTGTTGATAATCATGGTTCTTCGGTTATAAGAAATTAATAGAGGGAGTTTGAGGTAGGGTGTTCATCGGTGATGAAAGGTGGTCACGAAGGAGATAGGAAGGAGAAAAGAAAAGTGGCCGGGTGTAGATGGTGACCCACAGTGGTGTATGGTGGCGGTAGAGGGTTCTACGATGGTGGTTTGTGGATTTGAATAAAGTCGACGATTCAAGGAGTTTTGAGTTTTACATGTATGTATCTATCGATGTATATATATATATAGAAAAAGAGTTTCATAGAAATATATATATGTAATATAATACTCTAACAACTTGGAATCGACTAAAAATAGTATAGCCGCCCACAGTGTTTATTTCTACCGGTATAGTTTGGTCGATCATGGGTGTTATATATATATATATATATATATATATATATATATATATATATATATATATATATATATATATATATATATATATATATATATATATATATATATATATATATATCTTAAATATGCAAGTGGAAGGTGAAAAGAAACAATCTAATGTGAAGACCCGTCCTAATCCATCCGGACGAAGTCCATATCGATTATAAACGATTCACAACAGTTGATTACATCGCGAGGTACTTGACCTCTATATGATACATTTTACAAACATTGCATTCGTTTTTGAAAAGACAATCTTTCATTACATCGAAAGTTGACGGAATGCATACCATTTCATAATACATTTAACTATAATTAACTTAATAATAATTTTGATGAACTCAATGACTCGAATGCAACGTCTTTTGAAATATGCCATGAATGAATCCAAGTAATGTCTCTAATATGAGCTAATGTACAGCGGAAGATTTCTTTCATACCTGAGAATAAACATGCTTTCAAGTGTCAACCAAAAGGTTGGTGAGTTCATTAGTTTAACATAAATAATCATTTCATAAATTTAATAGACCACAAGATTTCATATTTCCATTTCTCATAAACATACGTCCCATGTATAGAGACAAAAATATCATTCATATGGATTGAACACCTGGTAACCGACATTAACAATATGCATATAAGAATATCCCCATCATTCCGGGATCCTCCTTCGGACATGATATAAATTTTGAAGTACTAAAGCATCCTGTACTTTGGATGGGGCTTGTTGGGCCCGATAGATCTATCTTTAGAGTTCGCGTCAATTAGGGTGTTTGTTCCCTAATTCTTAGATTACCAGACTATAAAAAGGGGCATATTCGATTTCAATAATTCAACCATATAATGTAGTTTCGATTACTTGTGTCTATTTCGTAAAACATTTATAAAAATTGCGCATGTATTCTCAGCCCAAAAATATAAAGGGTAAAAAGGTAAATGAAAACTCACCTAATGTATTTTGTAGTAAAAATACATATGACGATATTAAATAACTGAACAACGCAGGGTTGGCCTCGGATTCACGAACCTATATCATTTGTATATAAATTAAAATGTATAATCGTAATCGAACAAGTTTATATATATATCTTAAATTATATCTTATACTTGTTTATTTTGTGTATAACTTTAAAATGTTTAATATTTATATATTTAGTTATATTAATATATATATATATATATATATATATATATATATATATATATATATATATAGTTAGTATTATATTTAAAATCATTAGTTGATTATCTGTAAGTATTTATATAAATTCTATTAATTTGTTTCATATATTGTATATAAAATATTAATGTATTTTTAGTATATATAAAGAGTATATTTTATGTACAAAATATTTATATGTTAAAATGATAGTTTTGATAACAATGATTTACTCATACTAATATTAATAATCTTATTGATAATAATAATAATAATACTAATAATAGTAATGTTATGGTTTAAAATAATACTTAGGTTAATAATAACAACAATACTAATAATTACAAAAATGATTAGTCAGTAATTCTAATAATAATAATATTATTCATATTTGTGACTATAATCGTAATTCGTAATACTAATAATAAAGATAACTAATACTTTTATTAGTAATATTAATAATAATAACTATCATGTTAGTCTAAATAACAATTTCTAATAATAACATTGATAATTCTATAATTTTAATCATAATACTTATAATACTAATTATAATGGCAATTCTAATAATTATAATGATAATACAAATAGTACTAGTAATACTTTTAATTCTTGCAACTATGATATTAGTAATAAATACTATATCACTAATAATAACAAACATAATAAAAATCATAATAATATCAATAACAATATTCATAATAATGAAAATAATAACAATAAAAAAAATACTTATAATAATAATCATTATAAATAAAAGGAAAAACTACCTTAAAAACGAGTTGTAAAAAGAACTGCCTCCGCCTAGACTCGAACCCCCGACCTCTTGCTTAATGCCATCAACCCCTAACCGTCCCTCTGTTAATATTTTTCTGAATTATAACATAGTCTATATCTATATATCCAATTCATCTATCTGTTATCTCTTTTTCTTAATCATCATCGACATCATTTACAACATTTACAACATCACCAAATTACAGTATCATGTCATCTTCGTTTACATCTTCCTCATTGTCCATCGGTATCCATCATCATCTTATCATCGTGAAGTCATCATCATTTCCATTATCGTGACATCATCACCTTCTTCGCGATATCACATCATCTTCTATATCATCACCCTCCGTAATCATTATCATTCATTCTTAACATCATCTAAATGAGTATCATCATCATCAACTAATCATCTATCATACATATCATCATCTTCAATGATCTCCACAATCATTTTCAAAATCCATTATGATTTTATGTATTAACATATATATTCATCATCTTCACTCTAACATCTTAATCTTCGAACCTCTTCATGATTTTCTCGTACATCATCACAATCATTCGCGACACTTTATCATTATCATCATCATATCTTTACATCTATCACCACTCATAATACCGTGATAATATAAAAAAAAAATGAAACGCGTAATATAGAAATGGGTTATGTCAGCATTTGGACCCGGTTGTCTTATCATATGATTACTTTATTAGCACATTCCATTATTGTAAAATTCCCACTGACGAAAGATTATTGGCAAGTGGTTTAAATTGCGGTCAAAAAGAAAAAGGAAGTACTTTATAGTAGCCACTTGTTTTCATATAACAATTCAAAAGTAATTCAAGTTGCTACTAGTTGGATTGATGAGGGTTTTGGGTTGGTTTATGGTGTCGTGTGAGACTGAACAACAGAAAAAAATAACTGCAAACAGTATTATAACAATGGCGTTTGGGATGGTTCGTGGGTTGCAAGAACAGAAGGCCGAAAGTTTAGTTGATCGTGGTTAAATGGGTGCTGAAGTGGAGATGGCATGATGGTGGTTTTTGACAGTAGAAAAGCAGCTTTTGCTGCTGGTTGAACGAGAATTACAACAGAAATAGCAACAGCTACCTTGTTGGAGTAATTCGATAGTATTAGTTAAATTCGATGATTGTTTTGTTTTGGTTTTTGGTCCCAGTAGTGAAACAGAAACCGAATGGCAAAGAGAAATAGGTCACTTGATTTAAACAAGAACATAGCAGCAACATGTATTATGGTCGTGGTTTATTGATGGGTTGTCGACCAATGATTAGTAGCAGCAAGATTATAGCTGTAGCTATCGAAGAAAAAAAATATAGAAAGCATGGTGGTTTACGTTAAAGATTAGGAGAGAGAGAGAAAGAGATGGAAAGGTAGTGGCTTACAGTTGTTCACGGCAATATCAACAGCTAGACAGAAGACCATAGCAGTCGTAGTCTATTTGCAGCTGAGACAGAAAATGAAACAGATTGGAAGGAAACAATTGAAGAAAGTATAATTGTGTTGTTAGTATTGTGGTTACGATTGTAAACAGAAGAGAGAGAAAAATTAAGAGAGAGAGAGAGAGATGAAGGCGGTATTCCAATCATGGTGGCGTCGGTTTGAAGATGAGGGTGATAGTTTGAGAGTGAAGGTGGTGGACGGTTGTGATTTTCTTCGTGAGTTCTGGGTTCTTGGTGGTGAGATTGGTGATGAGAATGATATGGAAGAATTGAATGTTTTCTCTCAACAATAACAATAATTCGTTTGTTTTAATCCAGGTCGACAATCACAAATTTTGATCAGGACAAAAATATAATAATAATACAAGTAAAGGTAGAATGTGATTGAATAAAGTGGTACCATTGATAAAGATACGTAACTGATTGAAGACAGGAAACAAAATTTAAAACAGTTCGATCGTGATTGAAATCTGCATCTGATTCTATATATTGTTGATTTATAAATTATCATGATGTTACTAATAAATATATTAATAATAATAATATAATAAAAATACTGATAATCATAAAATAATAATATTACTAGTCAAAAATAATACTAATAATATTATCAATAATATTAATAATAATACTTGTACTTATCAAATTTTCATATATATATATATATATATATATATATATATATATATATATATATATATATATATATATATATATATATATATATATATATATATATATTTTTACAAACAATTGTTCGTGAATCGTCGGGAACGGTCTAAGGTCAATTGAATATATTAAACAGTTCAAAAATTTGAGACTCAACATTACCGACTTTGCTTATCGTTTCGAGATCATAGTAAGATTAAGTTTAAATTTGGTCGGAATTTCCTGGGTCATCACAGTACCTACCCGTTAAAGAAATTTCGTCCCGAAATTTAAGTGAGGTGGTCATGGTTACCAATAAAAATGTTTTCATGACGAATATAAGTTGATAAATAGAGTTTTATCATCATTGAGTAATATAGATAAAATGATTTGATTAATCGAAGCGTACGAATGAAGCTGTCACAACAGATTTAGATAGAGATTTAACTTTTGACGTAGTCACGGTGAAATTTAGAAAATAAGGTGCGTCTTAGATTTTGACGTTGTCTTGGTTAAATTCCGGAATTCAAGGGATTTGAAGAAAATCTTTGAAATCTATAAGATCTGGTTCTTCGGGATTTATGAAAATTAAGATCTTCATAATTAAATACGGTGATCTGCCTCGATTACTCTGTCTGATATTTCTACTATAAATGAACTTCATCCGTTCCATTATTTTCACCATTCCAATACTTTCTTTCTTAGTTCGTACATCTAAAGGATTGTGAAAATGCTTAATCCAGTTCTAATCCTTAATGTTTTCTTAATTATCATTTCTGTCATCCTTCTTTTCAATCTTCCACCAGAAGAATCTGTTTACTCCTATTATTACCTTGGGGTAATACTATTCTTAATTATACCATGTCTTTATATTGTTATTCGTATTAATATCCACGGTTTGTAACCTCCGTGTTGTTATTGGGATTTATATTTTCTCTTATATTTTGGAGCTTTGTCCCTTCGTTTCTTCTTCTTGCTATCAAACACCGCTTGTAATGGTTCAGATTTCGCAGATATAAACTTCGGAATGAACATTGTTAATGTTCTAAGAAGGAAATCGTAATGGCATGATTTGATTTGTCAAATTACCAGAATATACGGAAAGATAGAACTATTAAGAATATATGTTCTTAATATGTTTGGAGATTGAGTAGAATGTAAGAGTCATGTAAATAGCACATGATGACGGTATGTTCTGTGAATCATCACGTTCCATTAGAAACTCAGCATGAATTACTGTAATATAATCACGTTGATCAAGTGTCATTATATTATACTAACTCATGCATCAGTTCCCAACATTACTTCAATAACATTCATATTTTAAGCTCGAAAGTTTACTGAATATAGAAACTAACAGTTTCTATATGATGTAATGCTGATAGCACGAAAATATTAATGATTTCAGATAAGAATAGTTATAAAAATATCTTCAGAAATATGGAGGATATTTATAATGAAAGATATGATAATATCTCGGAATATCTAAGATCAGAGGATGATAGAAACTATTGTCTGCAAGGGTTTAGAGTAAGGAGCAAGATATTCATTAAAGACTTTAGCAGACATTGAATCATTTGGATTCTTTGAAGTCAAAATTATTCTTTGTGATTTGTCCACGACTTTCTTCATAGTTTCGCATAATCTGCTTTTCGGTACTAAATTTTTCTATTGAATGTTTCCAATATATGATACACAGGAAGCACGAAGAGGTATATAATTTCGAACGAGAATATTTATGAAAATATCCTCAGAAATATCGAAGATATTGATGATGATATTTTGGAATTTCTAAGTTCGATGGTTGATGGAGAAAGATTTTCCGCAAGATTTTAACATGACTTCGGAGCAAGATATTCTCTAAAGATTTCAACGGATCCAGAATTATCTGGATTCTTTGGATATAGGGTATGGTTCTTGTATTTCTCCTTGGTCTCCTTCATAGTTAACTCTATCCGTTATCCAGTTCCAATTTTTCTGAGCTTTTCCAACATATTATTCTTTATCATCAAACTTCCGACGATTAAGGTCGTTTACGGTTGCCTACAGTTTCTGCTGCTTCATTCAGCTTTTTCAAAGTTCAAAGTATTGATTCATAGGCTTGGTGCTTTTCAAAATTTCAGAATTGAGGATCGTAATATTTCGAGATAATTGTTATATGTATACATATAACTATTGATGTGGAAATGCTACGAGATTCGGAACACTGATTGCTGATTCTCGATAATTGGTATGGCAATTATTGTTACAGGGTATGGATGAATATACGATGGGTTTTCAATGAGTATAATAATTTTTCGAAAAGTCCAAATTCATTGAAGTTGCTGGTAAGTTTACTGCTAATGTGGTGGAATATAAATGGTTCTCCGGTAATGATGATGAAGGGCGAACTTATATATCAAATTTATAATAAAGTTTATTCGAATGAGAAGTCAGAATTGATTTGCTGGAGCTGTGATAAAATTGGTTAATTTGGAAAAAGAGTTGAAATATTATTTTCGGTAATAACAATGCCAAAGGAGCTGGAACAGACACGTGTTAAATGTTTACACAGGTTCCTTGTATTTTCAGGTGCATAACTATATGCATCAATCTTTTCTTCCGTAGATGAAGTGCGGTTGGTTCATCCCATCGATTGAGGCGTTTTCAAGAATCATGAAAGGTTTGAACGCAGATTGTAATCGTCAAGATACAAATGAGGTTTAAGATGAAATCAAGTGGCAACTTGAGGAATTATTTAATTGTAGAAGATGAAATTTATTTACAATCTTTTAAGTCGAAATGTGTTGTATTTAATATTTTCTACTCTTTTAATAATTTTTAATTGTCCATAATAGTAGTCCAATAGTCCAATAGTTCAATAGCTCCACCTAAACTAGTATATTTTAAGGAAATAGTCATATAGTAACAGTTAGCTAGGAACAGTTAGCTAGGATCTTGTTAGCGTGGTTTCTTAACAAAATTTCATATTGTTAATTAGTCTGTTTCTAATCAATTTTTATTGTGTTCATTATTTCTTCATTATGCCACTTGTTGGATTCTGGTAAGTCAAAATCCAAATATGAAATTGAATTTGAATGTAAATGGTTATTCTGTGGTGAACGGATTCGTATATCGGTAGATGTAAATAGGATAGTAAATGATTGTTGAATCAGATTCGAAGAATGTACAGTGTATCTTATTAATGTGAACTCTAAATATTCCTCGGGTATTACCTACCCGTTAAAATATTCTCACCATTAACAGTTTGTACAATAAAAATTTTAATTACAATCTTTATGAAAACATATATACATATATATTTTCTTCAGACGTAATTATGGATTTAATGAGTCAATGTGATATTAAACTCATTTGGTTTACCATTAGAACTAGAATACATAATCTCTAAAACATTTAGAGATTACTTAATCGTCATGAAGAACGAAGATAATCGATGTAGAATGATACGTAGAACGATGATTATACTCGAGGTACATAATGAGATGTTAAGGCATGGATTGTTGATGGTACTGGTGTTGTTACTGATGGTACTGTTGGTGCCGATGATGTTGCTGAAGCTGGTACATTTTGTACCATATTCTCCAGATTGATTACTCGAGCGAGAAGTTCGTTGACTTCTCCTATTATTCCAAGATGATTGACGGTTGGAACAAGCAGATGAATAAGGTTTAGAATTTTAGATAGAATATAATAGTGATGAGCTATCCTGGAAATGAGGTTGAAAATGGTGTTTCGGATAGGTTCGTCGGTAAACGCTTCAGGTTCATTGTCAAGAGGTGAATTCGGTTGGTGGAAGGGATCGCCTTCTTCGCGTCTCCATTTATTAAGTCGACTACGAATGCATCAGATGAATTTGGGGATGGCTGATTGATTGATTCATTCTGGTGACATCGCTTTCAGAGCTTAGGTGAATATCCATGTCGGAATAGCTGTCGGAATAACTATCGAAATTGTTATCGAAATCTGAGGGACTCGAACTGGTTGAGGGATTCATCTTGTACAATCAGATGAAGGATTTTCGATAAGAAATAGATTACAGGATGTAGATTAGTACCCTGCAATACATAATTTACATATGCATATATAATACTAAAATCCCATAAGTTACGGAGGAATTTACGGAATATGTCAGACAAAGTTACAGTAACATGTACGCTAAGATATGAAGTAGTAGATACGCTAAGATATGAATTTTGTCTTTACACTATTCATGCAGTCAATGCAGTAGAATGTGTCTAGACTAAGAATGAGAAGCAAGTGATTCTCTAAGAATGATAAGCAGGTAATTTTCGACACGAAATGATAAGCAAAACTTTTGACATGCAGACACGGTCGAATTCCAGACTCACTAATGCATTCTAACGACTTATCAGTTAGACACACTATTGAAGACCTGGTTCGCTAAGACCACCGCTCTGATACCAATTGTGAAGACCCGTCCTAATCCATCCGGACGAAGTCCATATCGATTATAAACGATTCACAACAGTTGATTACATCGCGAGGTACTTGACCTCTATATGATACATTTTACAAACATTGCATTCGTTTTTGAAAAGACAATCTTTCATTACATCGAAAGTTGACGGCATGCATACCATTTCATAATACATTTAACTATAATTAACTTAATAATAATCTTGATGAACTCAATGACTCGAATGCAACGTCTTTTGAAATATGCCATGAATGAATCCAAGTAATGTCTCTAATATGAGCTAATGTACAGCAGAAGATTTCTTTCATACCTGATAAACATGCTTTCAAGTGTCAACCAAAAGGTTGGTGAGTTCATTAGTTTAACATAAATAATCATTTCATAAATTTAATAGACCACAAGATTTCATATTTCCATTTCTCATAAACATACGTCCCATGTATAGAGACAAAAATATCATTCATATGGATTGAACACCTGGTAACCGACATTAACAATATGCATATAAGAATATCCCCATCATTCCGGGATCCTCCTTCGGACATGATATAAATTTCGAAGTACTAAAGCATCCGGTACTTTGGATGGGGCTTGTTGGGCCCGATAGATCTATCTTTAGAGTTCGCGTCAATTAGGGTGTCTGTTCCCTAATTCTTAGATTATCAGACTATATAAAAAGGGGCATATTCGATTTCGATAATTCAACCATATAATGTAGTTTCGATTACTTGTGTCTATTTCGTAAAACATTTATAAAAATTGCGCATGTATTCTCAGCCCAAAAATATAAAGGGTAAAAAGGTAAATGAAAACTCACCTAATGTATTTTGTAGTAAAAATACATATGACGATATTAAACAACTGAACAGCGCAGGGTTGGCCTCGGATTCACGAACCTATATCATTTGTATATAAATTAAAATGTATAATCGTAATCGAACAAGTTTATATATATATATATATATATATATATATATATATATATATATATATATATATATATATATATATATATATATATATCTTATACTTGTTTAGTTTGTGTATATCTTTAAAATGTTTAATATTTATATATTTAGTTATATATATATATATATATATATATATATATATATATATATATATATATATATATATATATATGGTTAGTATTATATTTAAAATCATTAGTTGATTATCTGTAAGTATTTATATAAATTCTATTAATATGTTTGATATATTGTATATAAAATATTAATGTATTTTTAGTATATATAAAGAGTATATTTTATGTACAAAATATTTATATGTTAAAATGATAGTTTTGATAACAATGATTTACTCATACTAATATTAATAATCTTATTGATAATAATAATACTAATAATAGTTATGTTATGGTTTAAAATGATACTTAGGTTAATAATAACAACAATACTAATAATTACAAAAATGATTAGTCAGTAATTCTAATAATAATAATATTATTCATATTGGTGACTATAATCGTAATTCGTAATACTAATAATAAAGATAACTAATACTTTTATTAGTAATATTAATAATAATAACTATCATGTTAGTCTAAATAACAATTTCTAATAATAACATTGATAATTCTATAATTTTAATCATAATACTTATAATACTAATTATAATGGCAATTCTAATAATTATAATGATAATACAAATAGTACTAGCAATACTTTTAATTCTTGCAACTATGATATTAGTAATAAATACTATATCACTAATAATAACAAACATAATAAAAATCATAATAATATCAATAACAATATTCATAATAATGAAAATAATAACAATAAAAAAAATACTTATAATAATAATCATTATAAATAAAAGGAAAAACTACCTTAAAAACGAGTTGTAAAAAGAACTGCCTCCGCCTAGACTCGAACCCCCGACCTCTTGCTTAATGCCATCAATAACTAACCGTCCCTCTGTTAATATTTTTCTGAATTATAACATAGTCTATATCTATATATCCAATTCATCTATCTGTTATCTCTTTTTCTTAATCATCATCGACATCATTTACATCATTTACAACATCACCAAATTACATTATCATGTCATCTTCGTTTACATCTTCCTCATTGTCCATCGGCATCCATCATCATCATATCATCGTGAAGTCATCATCATTTCCATTATCGTGACATCATCACCTTCTTCGCGATATCACATCATCTTCTATATCATCACCCTCCGTAATCATTATCATTCATTCTTAACATCATCTAAACGAGTATCATCATCATCAACTAATCATCTATCATACATATCATCATCTTCAATGATCACCACAATCATTTTCAAAATCCATTATGATTTTATGTATTAACATATATATTCATCATCTTCACTCTAACATCTTAATCTTCGAACCTCTTCATGATTTTCTCGTACATCATCACAATCATTCGCGACACTTTATCATTATCATCATCATATCTTTACATCTATCACCACTCATAATACCGTGATAAAATAAAAAAAATGAAACGCGTAATATAGAAATGGGTTATGTCAGCATTTGGACCCGGTTGTCTTATCATATGATTACTTTATTAGCACATTCCATTATTGTAAAATTCCCACTAACGAAAGATTATTGGCAAGTGGTTTAAATTGCGGTCAAAAAGAAAAAGGAAGTACTTTATAGTAGCCACTTGTTTTCATATAACAATTCAAAAGTAATTCAAGTTGCTACTAGTTGGATTGATGAGGGTTTTGGGTTGGTTTATGGTGTCGTGTGAGACTGAACAACAGAAAAAAAATAACTGCAAACAGTATTATAACAATGGCGTTTGGGATGGTTCGTGGGTTGCAAGAACAGAAGGCCGGAAGTTTAGTTGATCGTGGTTAAATGGGTGCTGAAGTGGAGATGGCATGATGGTGGTTTTTGACAGTAGAAAAGCAGCTTTTGCTGCTGGTTGAACGAGAATTACAACAGAAATAGTAACAGCTACCTTGTTGGAGTAATTCGATAGTATTAGTTAAATTCGATGATTGTTTTGTTTTGGTTTTTAGTCCCAGTAGTGAAACAGAAACCGAATGGCAAAGAGAAACAGGTCACTCGATTTAAACAAGAACATAGCAGCAACATGTATTATGGTCGTGGTTTATTGATGGGTTGTCGACCAATGATTAGTAGCAGCAAGATTATAGCTGCAGCTATCGAAGAAAAAAAATATAGAAAGCATGGTGGTTTACGTTGAAGATTAGGAGAGAGAGAGAGAAAGAGATGGAAAGGTAGTGGCTTACAGTTGTTCACAGCAATATCAACAGCTAGACAGAAGACCATAGCAGTCGTAGTCTATTTGCAGCTGAGACAGAAAATGAAACAGATTGGAAGGAAACAATTGAAGAAAGTATAATTGTGTTGTTAGTATTGTGGTTACGATTGTAAACAGAAGAGAGAGAGAAATTAAGAGAGAGAGAGAGAGAGAGAGATGAAGGCGGTATTCCAATCATGGTGGCGTCGGTTTGAAAATGAGGGTGATAGTTTGAGAGTGAAGGTGGTGAACGGTTGTGATTTTCTTCGTGAGTTCTGGGTTCTTGGTGGTGAGATTGGTGATGAGAATGATATGGAAGAATTGAATGTTTTCTCTCAACAATAACAATAATTCGTTTGTTTTAATCCAGGTCGACAATCAAAAATTTTGATCAGGACAAAAATATAATAATAATACAAGTAAAGGTAGAATGTGATTGAATAAAGTGGTACCATTGATAAAGATACGTAACTGATTGAAGACAGGAAACAAAATATAAAACAGTTCGATCGTGATTGAAATCTGCATCTGATTCTATATATTGTTGATTTATAAATTATCATGATGTTACTAATAAATATATTAATAATAATAATATAATAAAAATACTGATAATCATAAAATAATAATATTACTAGTCAAAAATAATACTAATAATATTATCAATAATATTAATAATAATACTTGTACTTATCAAATTTTCATATATATATATATATATATATATATATATATATATATATATATATATATATATATATATATATATATATATATATATATATATATATATATATTCATTTACAAACAATTGTTCGTGAATCGTCGGGAACGGTCTAAGGTCAATTGAATATATTAAACAGTTCAAAAATTTGAGACTCAACATTACCGACTTTGCTTATCGTTTCGAGATCATAGTAAGATTAAGTTTAAATTTGGTCGGAATTTCCCGGGTCATCACATCTAATACTAGTTAAAGAAAAAGGGACAAGTGAGAAGTGGTGATGGTTGAATCTACATAAATTGTATATGTATATATATATTACTTCGTGTGGTTTAATTTGTGAAGGACAACCAAAAACAGTAATATTTGCATAATTCAAGATTTGCAAAATATTTCCAATTATCAGTATTCTATGACATCAATTATTTAACAATGATATAATACACACACACACACACACACACACACACACACACACATATATATATATATATTTTATATAGAACTTTATTAATTATATGAATTGGATTTAGTACAGATAATTTTACCTACATATTTATTTACACATAATGATTTGTGAATCGTCGGGAATAGTCGAAGGGTAATTGATTACATGAACACCGTTCAAAGTTTTTGAAACATCAAACAGACTTTGCTTATCGTGTTGGAGTAAAGATTAAGTTTAAATTCGATCAAAAATTTTCGGGTCGTCACAGTACCTACCCGTTAAAGAAATTTCGTCCCGAAATTTGATTGGGATGGTCATGACTGACAATAAGTATGTTTTCATGACACATATGAGCTAGGAATTAAAGTTTTTATCATCAATTATTAATATGGATAAAACAATTCATTTATGTGAAGAGTACGAGTGAAGCTATCACAAAAGAGTGAAAAGAGTAAATGCAGGTTTGTCTTAACCGGTGACGTAGTCACGGTTGATTTCCAGAAATCAAGGAATTAAAGAATATCTTCGTAATCTGAATAAGATCTGATCCTTCGGAATTTAAGGAAATTAGGATCCTCTTTGATTAAATGCGATAATCTGTTTTGATTGCTCTGTCGGATAATTCATTATAAATCCACCCTCTTCATTTCCTTTATATTTTGGAGTTCTATTCTTTTGTTTTCTCTTCCCGACTTTAAGTCAAGCGAAAAATGGTCCAGAATTCGTAGATATGAATTTCAGAATGATCAGAGTTAATGTTCTAAGAAAGAAATTGTAATAGCACGATTCTTGATTAGTTAAATTATTAGAATTCAGGAGAAGAGATAGAACTATCAGGAAAATATGTTCTTGATATGTTTGGAGATTTGGTAGAATGTAAGAGTCGTGTAACATGGCACATGATGACGTTAGGGTCTGTGAATCATCACGTTCCATTAGAAACTCAGCATGACTTACTGTAATATAATCACGTTGATCAAGTGTCATTATATTATACTAACTAATGCTTCAGTTCCCAACACTACTTCAAAAACATTCATAACTTAAATTTGAATTTTTCAGAATTTAGAACCTAAAACAGTTTCCTTTCTGATGTAACACTGATATCGCGAATAGACAAATGATTTTAGATAAGAATAGTTATGAAAATATCTTCAGAAATATCGAGGATATTTATAATGAAAGATACGATGATATCTTAGAATTTCTAATATCGATGGATGATGATGAAGATTTTTCCGTAAAAGTGTAGAGTCAGGAGCAAGTATTCGTTAATGACTTCAGTAGATACTGAATCATTTAGATTCTTTAAAGACAGGTTTAGTCTTTGTGATTTATCCACAGCCTCCTTCATACTTTGCTCAATCCATTTTCCAGTTCCAAACCTTCTCTGAGCTTTTCCAACATACTATTCTTTATCATCAAAATTTTGTCGGTTAAGGTTGTTTACGGTTGTCTACAGTTTCTGCTGCTTCATTAAGCTTTTTCAAAATTTTGGAGTATTGTTTCGTAGACTGGGTGCTTTTCAGAAATTCATAATTGAAGATCATAATTGTAAGAGATAAAGGTTATATGTATACATATAACTGTTGATATAGACATGATACGAGATTTCAAAATACTGATTGCTAATTCTCGATAATTGGTATGGCAATTCTTGTTACAAGATGCGGATGAGTATATGATAGAGTTTTAATGAAAATAATGATTTTTCAGAAAGTTAAAGATCAATGAAGTTGCTGGTAAGTTTACTGCAAATGCGGTGGGATATAAATGGTTCTTCGGTAACGATGACGAGAGGCAAACTTATATATCAAAGTTATAGTAGAGTTCATTTGAATGAAAAGTCAAAATTGATTTGTTGAAGCTGTGACAAAATTGGCTAATTTGGAAAGGGATTTCAAAGTTATTTTCGGTAATAACAACGCCAAATGAGCTAGCACAGATATGTGTTAAACGTTTACTTAGGTTCCGAGTGTTTTTCAGGTGCATAACTATATGCATCAATCTTTTCTTCCGTAGATAAAGTGCGGTTGGTTCATCCTCTTGATTGAGGTGTTTTCAAGAATCATGAAAGGTTTGAACACAGATTAAAATCGTCAAGATACAAATGAGGTTTAAGATGAAATCAAGTGGCAAACTTGAAGAAATGTTTAGTTTCATATGTTATAATCAATATTTTAATTCATTTTAATTGTCCAATGTTATTAGTCCAAAGTCGATAGTCCACAGTTAACAGTCTAATAATTTATATATAGTTTAATATATAATATTCGAATTAATTAATACGTATCGTGACCCGTGTACATGTCTCAGACTCGATCATAACTCAAAGTATATATATTATTATAGAATCAACTTCAACCCTGTATAGCTAACTCAAACATTACTGCATATATAGTGTCTATGGTTATTCCAAATAATATATATATATATATATATATATATATATATATATATATATATATATATATATGCGTCGACATGATATGTCAAAACCTTGTATACGTGTCCCGATATTTAAAGTGCGTAAAAATAAATAACAAAAATTAAATGACGGTTAATAAAATTGCGAGAATTAAAATTGCAATAAATAAATTGCGATAATTAAATTGCGATAATTAAAATGTAATACGGAATTAACAGTTAGCTCGGAACAGTTAGCGTGGATTCTTAACAAAATTTCTCATTGTTAATTTGTTTGTTTCTAACAAATTTTATTTTGTCAAATGTTTTCTTCATTATGCCACTTGTTGGATTCTGATAGGTCAAAATCTAAATATGAAATTGAATGAAAATGGTTATTCTGCGGTGAACGAATTCGTATATCTGTGGATGTAAGTAGGATAGTAAATGACTGTTGAATCAGATTCAAATATTCCTCGGGTATTACCTACCCGTTAAAATATTTTCACCATTAACAGTTTGTACGAAAGAATTTTTAATTACAATCTTTATGAAAATATACTTACATATATATTTTCTTCATATGTAATATAGATTTAATGAGTTAATATGATATTAATCTCATTTGATTTTTCGGTTGGAACTAGAATAAATAATCTCTAAAACTTTAGAGATCACTTAATCGTTATGTAGAACGAAGATAAATAATGTAGAACGTCATGTAGAACGATGATTATGCTAGAGGTATAGATTGCGATGTTGAGGTGTGTGATGCAGATGTTGTTGTTGGTGGTACTTAGTACTGTCGGTACCGATGTTGGTGGTACTGTTGGTGCCGGTGATGTTGCTGAAGTTGGTAAATTTTGCACCATATTCTCCAAATTGATTACTCGTGCGCGAAGTTCGTTGACTTCTTATATTATTCCGGGATGATTGTCGATCAGAACGAGCGGATGAATAAGATTTAGAATTTAAGATAGAATATAATCGTGGCGAGATATTCGGGAAATGAGGGTGAAAATGGTGTTTCGGATTGGTTCGTCGGTAAGGGCTTCAGGTTCTTTGCCAAGAGTGCAGGTTGGTGGGTGGAAAGGATCGCCTTCTTCTCGTCTCCATCGGTTAAGTCGACTACGAACCCATCAGATGAATTGGGGATGGCTGATTGGTTGATCCATTCCGGTTATACTGCTTTCGGAGCTCAAGTGTGTTTCCATATCGGAATAACTGTCGGAATAACTATCGGAATAGCTATCGGAATCTGAGGGACTCGAACTGGTTGAGGGATTCATCTCGTACGATTAGATGAAGGATTTTCGATAAGAAATAGATTATAGGATGTAGATTAGTACCCTGCAATACATAATTTACATATGCATATATAATACTAAAATCCCATAAGTTACAGAGGAATCTACGGAAGTTGTCAGGCAAAGGGAACAATAACAGATATGCTAAGATATGAATTTATCTATACACTGTCTATGCAATAGAGGCAGTAAGACGTGTCTAGACTTTAAGGATGATAAGCAAATAATATTCGACACTAAATGATAAGCAAAACTTTTGACATGCAGACACGGTCGAAGTCCAGACCCACTAAAGCATCTAAACAACTATCAGTTAGACACACTAATGCAAGACCTGGTTCGCTAAGACCACCGCTCTGATACCACATGAAGCGACCCGTCCTAATCCATAAGGACGAATACAATAACATATGATTACATCGTGAGGTATTTGACCTCTAAATGATATAATTTTACAAACATTGCATTCGTTTTTAAAAGACAAACTTTCATCACATCGAAACTTGACGGCATGCATACCATTTCATAATATATCCAACTATCAATGACTTAATAATATTCTTGATGAACTCAACGACTCGAATACAACGTCTTTTGAAATATGCCATGAATGACTCCAAGTAATATCTCTAAAATGAGCAAATGCACAGCGGAAGATTTCTTTCAAACCTGAGAATAAACATTCTTTCAAGTGTCAACCAAAAGGTTGGCGAGTTCATTAGTTTATCATAAACAATCATTTCCATCATTTTAATAGACCACAAGAATTTCATTTCCAGTTCTCATAAATATACGTCTCATGCATAACGACAAAAATCATTCATATGGATTGAACACCTGGTAACCGACATTAACAAGATGCATATAAGAATATCCCCTATCATTCCGGGAAATCCTTCGGACATGATAAAAACGAATTCGAAGTACTAAAGTATCCGGTACTTTGGATGGGGTTCGTTAGGCCCAATAGATCTATCTTTAGGATTCGCGTCAATTAGTAGATCGGTTTACTAATTCTTAGGTTACCAAGCAAAAGGGGCATATTTGGCTTCGATCATTCAACCATATAATGTAGTTTCGATTACTTGTGTCTATTTCGTAAAAACATTTGTAAAAATTTCGCATGTATTCTCAGCCCAAAAATATAAAGGGTAAAAAGGCAAATGAAACTCACAATCCAATATTTTGTAGTAAAAATATTCATACGACGAAACTGAACAATGCAGGGTTGGCCTTGGATTCACGAACCTATATCAGTTATATATATATATTAACACATATAATGGTAATCGAACAATTTATGTATTATTAGTGTATTAATTGTTACTTTAATTATGTTTTTCATTAATAACCTAATTAATTACATTTATTAATATTTATTGTAAAAATATTAATATAGTTATGTTATATGTAGTAAATATGAATTTTATATAACTAGTAGTTATTTGATAAAATAATATTGTTAATAATAGATAAAAGGGTGTTTCATCCTATAATAATAATAATAATAATAATAATAATAATAATAATAATAATAATAATAATAATAATAATAATAATAATAATAATAATAATAATAATAATAATAATAATAATAATAATAATAATAATAATAATAATAATAATAATAATAATGATAAAAATGATAATTTTAATAATAATGATAGAAAATTGATAATTTTAATAATACTTTTAATAATAATTTTAATAATAATAATAATAATAATAATAATAATAATAATAATAATAATAATAATAATAATAATGGTGATAACTTCACTGAAAATTATAATTTTAATATTTTTAGTAATAACAATGATAATAATAATATTAGTAGTAATAATAATAACTATAATAATAATAATAATTTTACTAATAATGATAATAATAATGATATTAATACTAATAATACTTATGTTAATAATAATAAGGATATTAATGATAATAATAATAATGTTAATAATAACTATTAATCATAAATTTTTTAATAATAATACTAATAATAATACTCATTTTAATACTAGTAATAATAATTATAATCATAATAATAGTAATAGTATTCTTAATAATCATATTAATTGTGATGCTAGTAATATTAATAACTGTAATGTAAATATTTGTATTAGTATATAATAATAATAATGATAATAATTAAAAATATAAGAAAACTACCTTAAACAGCATATAAAGGAATAAAAGCCATAGCCCGGGCTCGAACCCGCGACCTCCCGTTTAACAAACACCTAACCAACCATTTATCTGCTAGTTTATTATTGAAATAGTTCGCCTGCTTAAATAATTAACATATAAGCAACCGTTATCAAATTTCTCCTAAATTCCTCATCATTATCGTTATCATCATATCAACACGTAACCATCATCATCATCCTTATGCCCATCGTGATCATCATATGTATCATGACATAGCATCATCATCGTCATCAATATCATCATCTCTACTGTCCTATCATCATCTTATGCATTATAATTATCATGATATATCGACATTTCATGATCCTCATTATCATACTATCCATAATCATCCTAATCATAATCATAATCATAATCATAATCATAATCCTAGTCTTCATCATTGTGTTTATTATCTACTCGCATCATCATCTTTAATATTCATCACCTGATTATCGTTTATCACCATCAAGCATGATCATCATTACCCATCATATCCTATTATCATTCTTCTAATCCTCCATCGTTATTCGCTGTTTTACATTTTCTTCCTCATTTCTTGCTACTGTATCACCATGATTCCATTCCTCTATCTTCTGTTAGTCGAATACACAAAAAAAATACAACTAGTGAGCCTGCCTACTAGACAAATCAAGCCTATGGCCCAACAACAATAACTAGTTCTCGGCCCATCAGAACATCTGTGTTTATTTCAAATAGCAGCGGCCCAATTTGTTTAAATGAATTCAAAAGCTTATGGCCCAATACTCCAAGGATAGTTACAACCCAAGTAGACTTCTGTGGTTGTTTTGGCCCACTCGTCAACCTTACAGCAACCTCAATAAAAATTGTGATATACTTTTTGAAAAAGGAAAATATCACATGGTAGGGTAACAGGTAGCAGGGAATTTCAATAGAATGTGTCTTATGCAAATAAAATAAGTGGGTAATGTCGGCCATAAGTAAAAAGGATATCCACAAAAGCGGGTTAACGGTGGAACTTCAATTCTTCATCATCATTATCGTCTTTTCGCCTTATCTACACGTATCATCATCTTCCATACTTCGTCTCTTCTTCTTCATCACTCATCATCATCATTCGCTGTATTAAAACAGTAACAACAAGGCTTCTGTAGCAGCAAACAACGAGGAGAAAAAATAAGGTGTTCGTTTGTGTTGGGTTGAAACAGAAAAATACAGCGGTAACAACAGTGATTTACGGTGATGATGGCTCATGGTGTTGTTCAATGAGGAAAAGAATAGAAACATAAAACAGCGGCTGTAGCAGTTCATGGTTCAACACAAAAAGAAAAGAGAGAGGAGAGAGAGAGAGAGAGAGAGAGAGAGAGAGAGATGGAGTGTGAAGTTTAGGGTGATTGGAGATGAAGTGGTGAACGATGGTAAATCATGATGGCTGTAGTGGTGATGAAAGATTCACGGAGGTGGTGATCATGGGTTAACGAGGGTGTTGATAATCATGGTTCTTCGGTTATAAGAAATTAATAGAGGGAGTTTGAGGTAGGGTGTTCATTGGTGATGAAAGGTGGTCACTAAGGAGATAGGAAGGAGAAAAGAAAAGTGGCCGAGTGTAGATGGTGACCCACGGTGGTGTATGGTGGCGGTAGAGGGTTCCAAGATGGTGGTTTGTGGATTTGAATACAGTCGACGATTCAAGGAGTTTTGAGTTTTACATGTATGTATCTATCGATGTATATATATATAGAAAAAGAGTTTCATAGAAATATATATATATGTAATATAATACTCTAACAACTTGGAATCCAATAAAAACAGTATAGCCGCCCACAGTGTTTATTTCTACAGGTATAGTTTGGTCGATCATGGGTGTTATATATATATATATATATATATATATATATATATATATATATATATATATATATATATATATATATATATATATATATATATATATCTTAAATATGCAAGTGGAAGGTGAGCAGAAACAATCTAATACTAGTTAAAGAAAAAGGGACAAGTGAGAAGTGGTGATGGTTGAATCTACATAAATTGTATATGTATATATTACTCCGTGTGGTTTAATTTGTGAAGGACATCCAAAAACAGTAATATTTGCATAATTCAAGATTTGTAAAATATTTCCAATTGTTAGTATTCTATGACATCAATTATTTTACAATGATATAATACACACACACACACACATACACACACACACACACACACACACATATATATATATATATATACATATATATATATATATATATATATATATATATATATACATATATATATAGAACTTTATTAATTATATGAATTGGATTTAGTACAGATAATTTTACCTACATATTTATTTACACATAATGATTCGTGAATCGTCGGGAATAGTCGAAGGGTAATTGATTACATGAACACCGTTCAAAGTTTTTGAAACATCAACATTACAGACTTTGCTTATCGTGTCGGAGTAAAGATTAAGTTTAAATTCGATCGGAAATTTCCGGGTCGTCACAGGTTCTATATACCCGTGACCCGCCCGTCGGGTTGTTTTTTTTGCTCGTTGAGACTCATTACCCACCCGCGGGTAAAAAAACTTCGCCCATGCCCGTGACCCGCGAATACCCATGACCCGCGGGTAAACCCATGGGTAATTGTATCATACAACTTCGTTAAAATTTTTTTCGGAAAATTAGATAATTTTATTATTTATGAACTATATGTACAAGATACATGTGTAAAATGACGTGAAAATCAAGTTTTTTACTTATATTTAATATTATTTTTTAATCATTATTGCATTACAAGTAAAATCATTTTTAAATTTGATAATTGTATGTATAAACTCGCGGGTAAATTAAAAAAAGTCTCATGAATTAGCGGATCGGGTTTTACCCGCGACGGGTAGTATGTAACCGCGACCCGCCCGCGACCCGTTGGTGGGTATAATTTTTTACCCGTACCCGTGCCCGCGGGTAGGATTTAATGATATTACCCGCCCATCACGGGTCGGGTACCCGCAGGTCACGAGTTTTTTCTCGCCCATTGCCATCCCTACTTTGACGAGTGACGCCGCGTTAAAAATGGTCTTATACACATATTTCTGTATAACTACTTAGCTAAACGCATAGTTTATGTACCGTTATGTAGTGTCTGATATCGTATGATGAGATATATAATGGTGATGGTTTAACAATACAATATCATTACTATACTTAGTTTTTTCATGAATAACATTGAAAATTGGTTTGAAAGTATCCTTATATGACAAGATTATTAATATTACAAATCACACTACGCATGTTGTTTTAAAAGAAGTGTTGCAAGCTTTGTAAATCATTTGAACTTTTCACATTTTTAAATTACATATTATTCATCATAATTTTATAATTTATATTATATTATCTTGATTTCATTATTTAATAATTGTAATTTCGCAATAACAATAACGAACTAGAATTATAATTATGCATGGCACGAGCAAAAAAATTAAGTAGTACACTACTATATATGTTTGTTTTTGTATTTTTAATCCAATTTTAATAGTTTCACGTCTATTTGTGACTCTTTTTTTTCCCGAAAATAATGAAACCGATTTTATGATAATAATTTATAATAATAATATAATAATAAATATAGTGGGCCTACAGAGGTCGGCCTAGTAGAATATTAGAAGCCCATATAAAGTCAAACGGGCTGGTCCATATTAATCATCCGGAGCCCAAATTATTTTTTCACTGGCTCCGGACGCCACGCCACTCTAAATTACAATTTACACATAAACACCTTCTCCTCTTATTTCATTTCAATTTCTTTGGGTTTTTTATGACAATCACAGTCATAATTCCGGCTACCTTCACGTCCACAGAGATATACATTCATAAGTTCATATATATGTATACCCCCTCATTAAAATTTCAATCATCTGCAAACTCAATACTTCATGGAATTCAAACAATCAACAACACAAGACACCGTTCAAGAGATTCATTGACTTCTTCCCTTCAACTGGTACAAATTTTCTCCAATTTTTTCGTTTTAATTTCATCTTTTTGAAATTTCCGTTAATCGTTTTGTTATAAAGGTACTTGCTTTTTGCAATTGTGAACGAATTATAGATGTTTGATGGGTTAGTGGGGTGTAATTTTGTTTTATTAGGGTAGTTAGTGATTTGGGGTTTTTTAGAACTAGGGTTTGTGATGAAAAGCCGGTCACATAGGTTACCGAAGATTTCGGACACACCGGATGACTGGGTGGATGAATCATGGGTGGTGGATTGTGTTTGTGGGGTTAATTTTGATGATGGGGAAGAAATGGTTGATTGTGATGAATGTGGTGTTTGGGTGCACACCAGGTGTTCGAGATATGTCAAGAGTGAAAAATTGTTTGCTTGTGATAAGTGTAAAAGTAGGAGGCTTAAGAAAGAGAGCGAAGAAACGGAAGTTGCACAATTGTTAGTTGAATTGCCTAGTAAAACGTTGAGGGCCGATAATCCGTATATGAGTTTCGCAAGTCAAAATCTATTTCATGTTTGGACTGAGGTTCCTGTGGAAGAAAAGGTGCACGTGCACGGTGTACCTGGTGGCGATCCTGCTTTGTTTAATGGAGTTTCTTCACTTTTTGGTCCTGAACTTTGGAAATGTACGGGTTATGTTCCTAAAAAGTTTAATCATCAATATCGGGAGTTCCCTTGCTGGGATAATAGGCCTGATGATGATCATCATGATGATGATGATAAGAATAGGCGAGAGGAAAATGGTAATCATGATAACAATGGGGCAGATGCATTGTTTTTTTTGTCAAAGAAGAATGGTGAACTGAAAACTCAAGTTAATGGAGTAGGTTTGTTGGATATGGGCCCACCAAGTGGTGTTACAATGAAGCAAGATGTAGGTAGACACAAGAAAGTTTTGAAGGATCAAAACAGGAAGAAAATTGTCAAATCTATAGAGAAAGATGTGGATACTAAGAAGAGAAAGCATCATTTTGCTGATACAGGTATTCTTATGAATTTTATGTTAGTTATAAGCTATTACTCTGTTTTAAACTGTTTTTTTCTAGTTTTGAGATTTGTGTGAATATGATTATGAATCTATACATTGCAATTAAAAACCTTTAATAACACATGTTCACTTTACTATAATAGTAGTGCGCACCACATCAAGTGATGTAAAGAAATTAGAATCAAACGAAAAGAAAGCTCTTAAGGTTTTTAAGACTGATAAGCAAAGATACAGACATGATAAATCAGAAGTGGATGTGCAGAACGTTGATGGTTCAAGACCTATTCCCTCAAACGAATCAAAACAAATGGAAGAAAAGGATGGAATCCAAGTTCATTCAAGTGATCAAGTTTCTTTTAAAAAAGAGAATGGCATGACATCATCGTTAATACGAAGTCCAATGGAAACTAGTACCACGATGCATAAGGTATGTAACAGTGTAATTCAAATTTGTAAATAGCGGTTAGTTCATGGTTTGAAGGATAGGTGTCCAAAGCTGTCTTAATATATATTTGCCTAAAACTCAACAACTGGTTGTCTAATTTGCAACTATAAACAGAATAATATTCACATTCAAAGACCATCTCCTAAAGCCTTATTAGATCTGATTTTCGGATTCTGTCAAGTAATCACGGTATAACACACACCTAAACATAGATCAAGCCTATATACTCTTTAGCCTACGACTTGCACAATTTTAGTGAACTGCTAGGAGGCGTTCATTAATTGTTTTTTTCTTTAGCTAATCTGATGTACTTGTGGTAGGAACCTCTATAGTCAAGAAAATATATGGCAAGAAACCTCGATACCTACATGGACCACACACGTAGTATTTTCCACATAACCGGAGAACTGTGGGTCAGTGGGTGTGTTTAGTTGTGAAAAGTTTGTCACAAACCTCCATATTTAAGTTATTAAGTATCTAAAATATGAAAAAATTGTCCTTTTCTAGTTAAGTATTGAAAATTGGAAAAAAAAATTCCCTGTTACATTTTTTGGAGAAGTTTGAAGATTGTGGAAAATTTTCTTAGAATTTTTTTAGAGTTTGTTTCGAAATTTTTTCTAAAAAGTGGGCCACCATAACTAAATACGCCCTTAACTTTCCATTTTTTGGTTGTGGGTGCTTGTTGTCTTGAACCGAAGCTGTAGTAGTATCTTGTAAAATAATCTTTTTTCTTTGTTGATATATCTATAAACCCCCTGGAGTGTGTGTTTGAGGTTAACTTTATTCCCATAAACAGCTTTCCGAGCATCTAGAATGCTTCGAACCTGACATGGATGAACATAATTTTTAGCCATTTTTAATGTACTTAAGTTATGATATGACATATTAGAGCAAGGAATGAGATATATATTTGAACAATACGTGAAGATTTTGTGAGTTTTGCTAAGAAATGGGCTATACAACCAATATAAAGGCAAAATAAGGATAATATTACTTTGACTATCTTAAATCTTAATTGCGTTGTACAAATAATTAAAAATATCATGTAACTAGTTGAATTATTATCTGTTATCACTCTTTGTACTCGGATTAAGCATGCAAGAATTATTAGACCTTCAAAATTTCATCAAATACACAATGTATATCTCCTTTTGCACTTATTCCTACTAAAATGAATCATTAAATAGTAAGCATCTTGTAGTGTTGATTTTAGCCTTTTGTCTGCTTTTGTTTGAAGCTGAGCTCTGTAGTTTTATTTGAAATACACTGGCTATAACATTGTTTTAATTTCCTTTTTAGGATGGCCATGTTGCTTATGACAATGGAAGAAGTAACAGTATAAGTAATGGAAGTAGGTCTAATATGAACAATCTGGAACAAGTTGACTCAGTCCCAAATGGCAAACTCCATGCTCAAATTGACGTAAAATCTGAAGAAATGAATCACTCCGTAAAGACTACTGATTCTCAAAATGTTCATCCTAGTGATTTAAAGTTGGATAGCTCTGAAACCTTGGCCCAAGATACAAAGGTTCCTGATGATCCTTCTTCTGCGAGTTTTGAAATGAAGAAAGAAGCCGTACGTGTGTCAAAAACGGTGCAAACCGTTGTGAAAGACCCGCCACACATTGATACTAAAGCGGATGATCCTGGTGAATCATACGGTGGTATCAGGCCCAAAGGACCAGTGAGCGGATCAGAAAATTCGACAGTAGCTCAGAGTTCTTCAGAAGCCCAAATTAAATTAAATGGGACAATGTCAAGTCCAAAAGTTGCGTCTAGTCATCGTAAAGTGAATGTAAAATCTTCTTCAATACCGTCTGTTCCTGATAAGGCAGGATATTCTATTCATGATGATCGTAAGATCAAAAAGGATAATAATGGGGACACTTTTGAGAAACCAAAGAAATCAGTAAAAGAACCTCCAAAATCTTCGTCGACATCCGATCTAAAGTCTTCACATTTGAGCAGGTCATCACTTGCTCCTGTTTCGAAGAAGACTTTATCTGATTTGAAGGACTCTTCGGTCTTATCATCCTCTAAAACCTCTTCTGCCACCCGGGACGCCACCCGGGACTCTGGTGATTCTGCCAGCTCATTGCGACGTGATAACGGTGCGCACAAACAAAACAAAAAATCAGAAAAGACGACTCAGTTAAATAGACATCATGCACCAAAGAATCATCCTCCACATGTAAACTTAAGTGATGAAGAGGTATTAATGGAATAATATATCTTCATTTATGAAGTATTATATATTTTTTGTTTAGTATGTTTTTTTTATGCAGCTGGCTTTACTTCTACATCAAGAATTGAATAGCTCTCCAAGGGTTCCACGAGTGTCACGTATGCGCAATACTGGCAGCTTACCTCAGCTAGCTTCTGGTACGTCTACTAGCATACTAATGAAACGAACATCTTCTGGAGTAAAGGATAACGAGGTGGTATTAAGAAAGAAAAATAAGGATAAGGATTCAGGAAATAATACGGTGACTAATTCCCGTGAGGTAGATGGAGGAAAAAGAACGGATAAAACACCTTACGTGGCCTACTCAAGGAGGCACGATCCACACAAAAATGGTTCGGCAAAAATGGTGCACCCTCCTGCTGCAACAACAGGTAGCTGTGGTCCATCTTCTTCTAATGAAGTTAATCAGAATGCTTCTGATGTTGAAACCGGTGTAATCACCCATCGCACTTTACCAGGTCTGTTTACATAAGTTGTTGTCCAGTAACATATATTATACCAATATGTTTTTTAACATCTTACTTTTTATTACTACAGCGTTGATTGGTGACATTATGAGCAAAGGTAGGCGGATGACATATGAAGAACTCTGCAATGCTGTTTTGCCGGTATAATTCTATGTTTGAATATCCGTTTATTGTTGGTTGCATGTTAGTTTGAGCTGATCATACCGACCCATACATACCTATGAATGGGTCAATTATGCTTTTGGTTTATATCTAACGATTAAAATAGTTAAACCAAAGAGCATTTGGCCTAGTGTGGTATGTGATAAACCCATCAACCAAAAGGTTGTGGGTTTGATTGTCATTGGAGACAATATGCACATGAATGTATCCAAATCAGACATAAATTTACATAGTAGGTCGGATCGAGGTGGGTTTGCTGTTATAAATAATAATAAAAATAATCACTGAAATAATGTAATTATTTTGATTTTTTTGACAAAAAAAAAAATTGTGCAATTTTTTTTTGATTTAACCGGACCTGACCCAAACTCGATTCGACTGATTTACCCAACACGCCTGACTTGTCTAATTTCTCACCTCTAATGTTGATGATAATAATAATGCGAATGTTTATTGTCTGACATTGATAATGATGTACCCGTTTTCCAGCACTGGCCTAATTTGCGTAAACATAATGGGGAGCGTTATGCATATTCTAGTCATTCGCAAGCTGTGCTTGATTGCTTGAGGAACCGGAGTGAATGGTCCAGATTGGTTGATCGTGGCCCTAATAAGGTATGCAAGGATCACTGATATACATATTGCATCTAAAATTTTGTTATTAGCCTGGTCAATTCAAATGGTTTAATAATCAATACATCAATACTTGTTTTGCAGACAAATGTGGGTAGGAAAAAACGCAAGTCTGAAGCAAACGCACCAAATCTTGAATCAGAAGATGACGAAGATTGTAGCATAGACAGAAACACAAAAGATGTAGATAATAGTAATGGGAAACGATTAGTAGCAAGAAAACAAAGGCGACTTACTCTGCAAGGAAGAAAAATAAAGGATGTTAGAAGGAGACGTAAAACAGAAGATAGTGATGTCGAGTCTTCTGATGAATCTAATGAAGAAAGTGAGTACAGTGATGAAGAAATGCAAGATGGGAAAACGTCTGGAGGTCCGAATGAGGCTTCTGGTAGCTCAGATGAAACGGGAACAATGTCATAACGTTGTTTATAATGCGCCCTTTTAACGGTAAATGATTAGGATAGAGGGTTTGTTGTATTCTAGCAATTAGTTTTGATAATAATATCTTGAAAGTAGGACAGAATAGTAATGACAATATAGCTAGATTGAAAGTAATCAGGCTGTTTGACTAGAGTTTGTATGCATGCTTGTTAGCTGTGAGTTGCAGAGTTTGTGGTATAAGATGGATGCAAGATATAACTTTCTAACCCCGGCATCTTTCTTAAATCTTAATGATATGAATGTTGGTTGGATCATACATACCCTTCTTTGTAATTGTAATATTATCAATATTAAAATTAAAATATATAGATATAGGTATGTGGCAAGAAAAAGAGTCGGAATTCAGAGTATAAAAAACATCCTTGAAGTTTTTTTTTTTTTTTTTTTTTTTTTTATACATTTACTCGTTTTGATAAGAATGGTTATAAATTACACAATTGATTACAAAAATGATAAAAATAAATTAAAATGTTATATTAAATGTCTAAATCAATAGTATGCTTCTAATGAAAAAATTGTAGAGACAGTTTCTCTACTTGCTATTTTTTAGTTGATAATTTTAAAAGATGAAAGAAATAGTAGAGATGTTCAACTTTTGCTCTTTTCCATCTTTCTTTATTCTTCGTTCTCTGCCTCTTTATTCGATGCTCTGACTATTATATTACTCCATTTTTATAAAATTTAATAAATTAAATAAAAAAGTTTTCTTCACAAGCAAACATGGAACCCAATTGAAATCCAACTCATTGTCAATAATAGTACGATTCCGATACTGTTCTTCAAAACACTTCTTTCCTGGAAAACAGAAAAAGATGCCATTAGTTAGTGATTAAAAGAATTTATTACTCCATTATGTTTTAGATAATAAATGTAAACGATAAGAATTAAAATACAATAACAATGACTATAATAGGTATCATTTTCGTGTAATGAATGGCTAGAATAACACACATGAAAACGGAGTAATCACCAATATAAAACGACACCTTTTTTCTAGTTTTATCACATTAATGATTAATGATTCTCATATTATTATCACATGCTAAATTTATGCTCATTCATAGCAGGGATAGAAAAAATAGATAACTTTTTATAAACAAACCAAAGTGAAAGTGAACTAAAAAAAGTGTTAAAAGAAACTTACCACAGAGGAGATTGACATATAACCATCGGAAGGATTCTCCGGCGACAAAACAAACGGCGGCGGCAACGTTCCGGTCTTATTATGACCGGAACTTCCTCCATTCGAAAACCCTAGATCATAAGCCGGAGTTCCATCCGGCTTAAACAAACCATAATTCCTTTCAGAAGTGGGCCCAGGCTTCAAATTCTCATTAAACAATGCAAACACAAAAATATTCAAATCATAATCAGGCATTGCTGGTGTTCTTTTTTGTTTATTAACAATTTTTAATAAGTTTCCGTTGTACTTCTTAGCGTTTTCAGGTGACGCCCCGGGTTCATCATCGTCTCCTTTTGATGGCCATCCAGTTTCAGATATTTGAACATGAAGTTTCTTGTAACCCAAGGAACCTAGAGCTGCGTACACTGCATCAATTTGTGCGAACAACATGTTGTCGTAATGCAAATTGGTTTTGGAATCTTGAATTCCGTCGTTGGGTTGAAACAGAACGTAATCTAGTGACACCTGCTTTGAGTTACCTGCACATCATAATATATGTGTAAATGTAAATGTTAAAATAATTAATGCTTCTCTATGAGATATATCCAAGTAAGAAAGATGTTTGTACTAGCATTCGTGCAAAGTCGGTTAGGGTCGTGCTCAATTGTTAGACCATAACTAACCGAGCGTCATAAATGGAGCTTCAGCTTTGTTGGCATTTTTGACGGAAATTGGCGCCGGTTAACCCGGCGTTAGTTTCTGACACATGCAACCGTTAGTCACAATTTCGACAGAAGATCAAGGGAGTGTGAGGCAGGGAGGAACCAATCAAAGAATTAACATTATTATATTTTTGCTTTTTATTTATTTTTTTCTCACTCAATTTACAATCAGATTTTACCACTATCACCCTACAAATATTTGACCTTTTGGGTTAACGGAAGTCAAATATGATCATAGTCAAAAACCCATTTTTCATCAAAAAGTACACAATCTGCATGTAAGTAACATACAGGGTTAGAAATGGTCTTTGTATCAAATAAATCGATGAATTTTGTCAAGCAGACTAATTAATAGTCTCTATCGATTTGTACTTCAAACAAGATCTTTGGATCTTCTATAGTTTAATTTCTGTTTTTTCGCTAAAAAAAAGTAAGCAAGATCTTGAAAATGAAATAAATATTCAAAATCTTGCAAAAAGATGGTCAGCATTGCTGGTTATCAACGTTTTACAAGATACATATAATCTGCTTTTTGAATGGTACTATCCACATTGCATATAATAAAAAAAGTTTTCATTTTTTGGTACTTTTACTATAGATGTTATATATGCATTCTAATGAATTCAATAAGTAATCTATGGATTAATCTTTACCTTTGTACGCGAAGAAAGGATATGCATTGATCAAAAAAGGCGAACATGTTTCGGAAAGGAAATCCAAAATCGGAGTAAGACAACGGATTAGATCCTGCCTGAAAGCTCCTGAAGATGGAGGATAAGAAGTTTCTAGAACAGCTAAAGAATGCGGTGTGGTTACAGTAATTTTCGAGTCTAATTTCATGTTAACTAATGCAGTGTGTATGTTCTGCATAGCTGGAAGTAAGTAACCAGAGAGTGACGTGTCGTTAAATATCAAAACTTCGTTTCCAACCGCAATGGAGGTGATTTTAGTAGATGGAAGATAAGGTTGAATGTTTGAGTTGACCCATGATTGACCCGAGTCAGGGTCTTGTAGATTTGATAAGTGTTCGTTACCAATCCCAACGACGAATTCAACGTTTGTGTTGGCAAATGCTTTTAGTACTTTAGGATCAGCGTCGTAAAGTTTGATTTTATTGACACCGATGGATTTGACTAATGGGACTGCTTTTTCGGGCGATGGTAAGTTGTTGGCGATTTTGCCGTAATTGATTCCGATTGAAGATACGAATGCCGCAGGAAAAAGGAGGAGGAGGAGGAGGGCGGAGAAGTGGCGGAAATGGGTGGTGGAAATTGACATTGGGTGGTGGATTGAAATTTGTGGTGGTGGTGGTGTTTAAGATAAAGTTAAGTAGTGGCAATGGGTTGAAAGTGTTGTATTTGGATGTTTACATTCTTTTGAGTAAATATTCCTAAAGTGATATAAACAGATGGTTTTGGGTTTTTATATGTTGCTTTTGCAATTTTCTTTGATGATAAATGAAATAATAAAAGAAGGGAATAATTGAAGATGAAGAAATGTGTGATGGACATTTGATGTTGAGCATAGTAGAGGATAGTAGTACCCTCTTTTAATGATTTATACAGTTACATCTGTTCTGCTTTTAATTTTGACAAATATTGAAGTTGACCCTAACAAGATATTTTGGGTGTCCCAGCTCCAGGTTTTTTAACCGAAATGAAAAATATAAATGAATATACCAAAAGTAAGACAATCATGAAATAAGTATGGAAAGAACATTGTAAAGAATTTGTGCTGTAATCTAAGTTTAGAGTATGATTGTTTATATTCCAAGTTAAGAATCACTGAATTTGGTCAAAAATGAAACTTTCATGCTTTTTTTTTGTTCTGAATTTGAGTTGGTGATGAGACTTGGGTTCTTAATAATGAGTTTCATGTGGTTGATTTGGTCAGGGAACAAGTATGTTTCTGGTGGAGGATTTTAAGTATCTTTAAATACATGTATATGATCTTGTTATTTATAAATACTTCACCTGTTATCTTGTGATATTAACAGCTTTGTTCATATAATAGTTGGTAACACAGGCTTTAACCTTTTTCATCATGTACAGTTTTCCTTGAAGTATGGTTTTGGAATCTTGATTATATAGTTAAGTCATGACTGTTAACTGTTGGAGTATATTACAGAGTATAATCTAAACGAAACATAAAGCTATCCAATTTCGTAATAATGACTCGCCACTGCTTAATCCTCCTAATGTGGTAGCTACACATTTACACGTTTGTAACTTTGTATGTTAAAGAGACTACTCCACATTATATAAGGTGTGATTAAGACTGATAATAACAATTTATCGAACAATAACTTTTGGTTTTATTATTGACATGAAAGGTATATTATATATAGCGATTAATATTGATTTTTTGATAATGGTTATATAAATGTACAATATATTTATACACTTTAACGACATGTCGTTATATACATCCTTCATGAGTTGATATATTTATGCATACAATATAAATAAAAAAACTTTTAATACGATTCGAGGTTTCAAGGATATTTCCGGGCATTCATTTGGTTGGTTTACATCCAGTCGGTAATAATAAGATACCTGTCATGTTGACCTCTATTTGTGTGCTTTCAGATTAGTTAGGATTGCGGGTGCTGCCATATGAAGATAGGGTAGTTTGAGTGATTCCTCGTTAAGGATTGGTCAGTTTGAGGTGGATTTTGCCACGTCATTAACCGATTTTCGAGTGTACTAGACTTCCTTGAAGTTTGTTTCTTTGGATTGGCTGTCGTTTAGAGTTCGGGGTATTTTGAAGGTGTGTTTTCAAGTGTTGGTTATCAATATGTTAGCATTTGTTTCCAATTTTCCATGATGTTTTAATGGCTTGTAACAGTTTATTGAGTTTAGCAGTGTAATGTTATATTGTTTTTAGATTGTATTGGGTCCATATCAATTGATTTAGTTATTTATAGACCGTTTTAAGTCTTGTCAATCACACTTTAGGTCTAGGTCAATTGTAACACTTTACATCACCTGAGATCTATTTTAATTTGGGATTCGTTTGATTACCTCTTAATTAAATAGTTCAGTAATGAATGATAAATCATTTAGCATTCGACGCGTTTGTTTCTGACATCTGAATGACATATGGTGCTTAATGATTTAGAATTATGTCTTAAATCATTCAGAGTTGAAATAACTCATTAAAGACTTAAATTTTATGTAATATTATCTTTAAGTTATCAACAAGACTTGGTAAACAACTATAATATATTTTTATCTATGTAAGCGGTTGGTGGCCTGCCTTCTTTAGGGGAGGTCAGGAGTTCGACCCTCGTTGGCTACATATTAAAAACACAATTTCATCCCTGTCATGAAGTATCCACCCATGGCACATTTCTCATATAGTTTGGGGGTAAAGGGGAGAGGGTTTTACTTGGCCGTGCCTTTGAATCGGTTTCAAGGTTTCCTCCCGTACAGCGATGGGGGCGGGGTTTATCGCTGCATCGGCATAGTCAAAACGGGAGATGATCGCAACGGGTGGTTAAAGTCCCTCTCGGGTGATCCCAATCGCTGTTAAAAAAAAAAAGTTCAATAAAATAATTTTATATATTTACATTCTCTATTTTTGGAGGGAGTAAAAAGATATACTACTACGGTGTAACAAATAAATAAGAAACTTTTCTTTTCTCCCAAGATTTGGTTCCCAATCCCTTTTTATAAGTTTTCTGTTACTTTATCCGACGAAACTTCCCGGCGTCCGTCTCAACCTCCGATCTCTACCGTCGATACTCGTTAACTCCGGTATTTATCAATTTAACGTTACCTCTCTTTTTATTAAATTAAAATATAAGTACTTATAATCTTCGATTCGATATACAAATTACTTACATTGCTATAAAACTTAGTTTTTTAACTCCAGGTTACGTTACATTGCCATAAAACATTGTAAATGTTTTTCTTAACTTTTATCTGATTTGAATAGGCTTACGTTATTATGTGGTTGGTGCTGCTCATTGATTGATAAATTGATTGCATGTATTATTAAACTCGAACATTATAATTTGAAATAATTTCTATTGTGTCTTATTCCAGTATCACCATAAACATGACATCATCATATCTTCCAGCCACGTCAGCATCACTTGACCTGGCTTCAGAAGCCAAGAATCGACATGAAGCTATTACCATACTCTATCAGGTCCTGAATAACCCTGCAGCTTCTTCTGAAGCTTTACAGGTCAAAGAACAAGCTATTGCAAAACTAACAGAACTCCTTAAAGAAGAAAACAGAGGAGATGATCTTCATAGTCTTTTGACCACATTAAGACCCTTCTTTTCACTAATTCCAAAATCCAAAACAGCAAAAATCGTAAGGGGAATCATAGATTCAATTTCCAAGATACCAAACACCACCAGTCTTCAAATATCACTATGTAAAGAAATGATAGACTGGGCTCGATCTGAAAAACGCACCTTTTTAAGACAACGAGTTGAGGCCCGGCTTGCTGCTTTGTTAACGGACTGCAAGGAGTATTCAGAAGCTTTGACCATCCTTTCGGGTTTGGTCAAAGAGGTGAGAAGATTAGATGACAAATTGCTTCTTGTTGATATTCATTTATTAGAAAGTAAATTACATTTTTCATTAAGAAACATTTTAAAGGCAAAAGCTGCATTAACATCTGCTAGAACAACTGCAAATGCAATTTATGTTCCTCCTGGTCAACAAGGAACCATTGACTTACAGAGTGGGTTAATTTATGCTGAAGAAAAGGATTATAAAACGGCGTATAGTTATTTCTTTGAAGCATTTGAGGCATTTAATGCACTTGATGATTCTAGGGCTGTTTATAGTCTTAAGTATATGTTGCTATGCAAGATTATGGTTAACCAGGGTGATGATGTGGCGGGGATAATCTCATCGAAAGCTTTGAAGTTTTTAGGTCCAGAACTTGATGCAATGAAAGCTGTTGCTGATGCTTATGCAAAGAGGTCGTTAAAGCTGTTGGAAACGGCCCGTCAAGATTTTAAGGTCCAGTTGGATGAAGACCTCATTGTCCATAGGCACTTGTCTTCCCTTTATGACACACTATTGGAGCAAAACTTGTGCAGGTTAGGAATATTGTCATCTTGTGTTTATAATGTGTAGAGGTGGCAAAATGGGTGGGGCTGCTTGGTGGGTGGGTAATAGGTCAAAACGGGTCGCACCAAATTCACCCACAATCATTTTTTTTTCTTCCATATATTCAATTTTTTGTTGTGTTACATTTGATCTTGGTTTAGGGGGAGTATATTAATTGATTCACTTATGGATTTGTGCAGGTTGATTGAACCATTTTCAAGGGTTGAAATAGGTCACATAGCAAGTTTGATTGAGCTTCCATTAGAGCACGTGGAGAAAAAATTGTCACAGATGATATTGGACAAAAAGTTTGCTGGAACGTTAGACCAGGGTGTTGGGTGTCTCACTATTTTCGAAGATCCAAAAACGGATGCAATCTTCCCTGCAACACTTGATACCGTTCAAAACACGGGTAAGGTTGTCGACAGCTTGTTTGTTAGATCAGTCAAAATAATGGCATGAAATGATGCAAATTACGCGCTTTATATACTTTCGTATTTGGAATTTTGGATGTTAATCTGATTTTGACTTTGTTGGATTGTAGCTATTTGCATAATGGGACTGAAAACAGAGCCCTTGGTTTGAAATCATCAATTGCAAGACCATTTCAGTTAAGTAAATCACCAATAACGCTTAAAAACTCTTCATACTTGCAACATGTCCAAAAGACTGATTTTTACAAAGGTTATTTCAGCATACATAAGTTTACATCATGGCGATTTTGTGATTTTAGGATCGATCTCAACCGTTGATAACTTGATATGAATGACACACATGAGAATAATCTGACATAGCTCTGAAAAGCTCGGGCAACCGAATTTTTAAACTCCCTAAAGATTTATCCCTCACTTGAATACAAAGCTTTTGATGAGCTTCCACTTCATCTTCAAGTCTCTTTTTTGACGGTTCCACAACAAACTGCCTTTCTGCAACAGGTTATGCCCCACCCGTGACCCGGTTTGTATCCGTTTCATCTTGCGGACCCCGTCTCATGATATACTTCTGATACCAATCTTCAAAAGCTTGATTCTTTCTTAAGTACTCCTTTCTAGTTTCCTCCCATTTATCTTTAAGCTTCATTTCTTCCTCCTGATGATTCATAAGCTTTTGAAGATGATCGTGCCATGAATGTAGAAGCGTTTGGATCGGAGGGTGTTGGATTCGGGGTGGGGACGATATCTTCTCTTTTAAGCTGCTTTCGATCGGGACAAGGTTTAATTTTAACCAATTGTTGAGGGCTTGAACATATTGTTTTTAAGGAGTTACTAAGGTTTCAAAGTGTGCGAGCCACCCTTGAACGACGTGATAGAGCTCAGAGCTGCACGGTTCGTTCGCAATGGTGTTTTGTCGTTTCTTTTGGGGCTCCCGATACGTCAAGAGACTTGAGTTCGCTCAGAATCATTAATTGGTTATCATGGTGTTCACAGAGAGTCCCACATCTTTGACATCCTGCAAGATGTTAAAAGGGGTATTTAAGGTATTCGCAAATATTCATGGATTGAAGAAGTGTTCTAATAATGAAATTAGTAACCGAACAGCAAAATCCAGAGAAGAAAGATCTGTAAGGATATTAGGACACAAAACAACGCAACTGATTCAACAAGATCACTCACCGATAGTAATTCTACAAGATTACTAACCCACTTAATGAACGAAAGATTATAAATGCAAGAAATGTAAATTGACACAAGAGATAACGTGGTTATATGCAATCGTTGTGATTGCTTTAGTCCACGGACCAACTAGAGAATGTATTACTGAATATTTGTGGTGTGTTTACAATGAGTTACAAGAGGGTCTATTTATAGAATGGTTTAAAGAGTAAGCTAAAAACAATTCCTTGAAGCTTCATGTGAGTTTCCTGACAGCTTCATGGAGGCTACATGTGAGTTTCCTGACAGCTTCGTGGAAGCTACATGTGAATTTCCTGAAATCTTCCCTCTAATTGTTTAAAGTTCTCCATATCTCCAACAATCTCCCACTTGGAGACTTTGAACAAACCCAACCTTCGACAACCCAAAATATCAACGATCTAACCAAGAACGTTAAACCACCATTATACCGCCAAACTCCATTTGGGACATGCACACTCAACACATACTTCGGATGAGCAGACTTTCGATACAAGGTCTTCAACACTACTTGTTAGAATTGAAACATTAACTCTCTAATTCTCTAGTTGGGGTCTTCTCTCATCAATTCATTAGAAGACCAATTGAGGTAATGCAAAACCTCAATTTCTCTGTCGTAACAACCTTAGTAAACATATCAACAGGATTCTTCGTACCAAGGATTTTCTCCAATAATAAAGTACCATCATTTATATGTTGTCGAATAAAATGATACCTTATATTGATGTGTTTCGTACGACTATGAAACACCGGATTCTTCCCAAGATGAACCGCACTTTGATTATCACAATTCAAGACGCAATAGTCTTGTCTTTTACCCAACTCACCTAAGAAGTTTTTCAACCAAACAAGCTCTTTAGAAGCTTCTGCAATAGCCATATATTCGGCTTCGGTGGTTGATAAAGCAACACTCTTTTGTAGTCGAGACATCCAACTAACCGCCGTCTTCCCTATTGTGAAAACATAACCCGTAGTGCTTTTCCCCGAATCGTCACATCCACCCAAATTAGCATCCGCATAACCTCTAAGTATGACATTGCTTTTAGAGAAGCACAATCTCATATTAGAAGTACCTTTCAAATAACGAAGTAACCATTTAACCGCTTCCCAATGCTCTTTCCCCGGATTAGATATATAACGACTTACAACTCCCACTGCTTGAGCAATATCGGGTCTTGTACAAACCATGGCATACATAATGCTACCCACGGCCGATGCATATGGAACCTTTTTCATATCCGTTTTGTCTTTTACCGTCTTTGGTGATTGACTTTTTGATAACTTAATCGTGCTACCCAAAGGCATAGAACGAGCCTTTGAATTCTCCATATTAAACCTCTCTACTACTTTCTCAATATATTTGGATTGAGACAAGTATAGAGTACCTTTCACACGATCACGCACAATACTCATGCCAAGTATTTGCCTAGCACCACCAAGATCTTTCATCTCGAATTCACGGGAAAGTAATCCCTTCAACTTGTTAATTTCGGACATGTTGGAACCTGCAAGTAACATGTCATCAACATACAACAATAAGATTATATAAGAAGACTTGAGTTTCTTCAAGTAGCAACAGTGATCCGCTTCACATCTTAAGAAACCAATCTTCTTCATAAAATCATCAAACTTCAAGTACCATTGCCGAGGTGCTTGCTTCAATCCATACAAACTTTTCTTTAGCTTACAAACCCACTTCTCTTTACCCTTTACCTCAAAGCCCTCGGGTTACCTCATGTAGATCTCTTCAACAAGATCACCATGCAAGAATGCGGTCTTCACATCTAGTTGCTCTAGATGTAAGTCTTCGGATGCAACCATAGAAAGTACCAAATGAATAGTAGTCATCTTCACCACCGGTGAAAATATCTCTTGGTAGTCAACTCCTTTCTTTTGTTGAAAGCCTTTAACCACCAAACGAGCCTTGTACCTTTTCTTGCCATCCAACTCATTCTTGATTCGATACACCCATTTACTTTGCAACGCCCTTTTATCGTGAGGTAACTCACTAGTGACCAAGTTTTATTCTTCTCAAGTGACCCCATCTCTTCTTTCATGGCAAGCTCCCATTGTATGGATTCTTTTGTCTTCCTTGCCTTAAAGTAACTTTCGGGTTCACCATTCTCGGTATAGAGCAAGTAATTTGCTGATGGAGAATACCTAGGATTAGGTTTGGGCACTCTAGTCGAGCATCTTAGTGTAGGAGTAACCGAAATGGTTGGACCGGTTTCATTTGTATCCTCCTTATCACTAGAACTCGCACTATGTTCGAAATCATCACCGCTTTCCGAACCATCCCCATCATTAGCATTTTTCGACGCCTCACCGTTAATTGGAAATTCATTGTTACCCGTACTCCCACTAGAACCTGCAAGATCATTAATAGAAATATCGTCAAAAGTAACATGACCCGGTTTAGAACTCCCCGTTTCCGGTTTGCCATAAACCGAATCTTCATCAAAAGTAACATCGCGAGAACGAATTACTTTTCTAGCCTCGTTATCCCAACAACGATAACCCATTTCATCCGACCCGTAGCCTATGAAAATACACTTCTTTGACTTAGCTTCAAGCTTGTCTCTATCCGCATCTTTGGTCTTCACATATGCATTACACCCAAAGATCCTAAGGTGACCATAACTGACCTTCTTACCATGCCATTCTTCCTCGGGAATTCGGAAACCCAACGGCGTTGAGGGTCCCCTATTTATCAAATAAGCCGCCGTATTTACCGCATCCGCCCAAAACATCTTAGGCAAACCGGCATGTAGTCTCATACTCTTAGCCCTTTCATTTAACGTACGATTCATACGTTCGGCGACCCCATTGTGTTGCGGTGTCTTCGGTACCGTTTTCAACATTCTAATACCGAGCTTTGCACAATGGTCTTTAAACTCAAGACTACCATATTCTCCTCCATTATCCGACTTCAAGCACTTGACTTTCAAGTTAGTCTCATTTTCTACCATAACTTTCCACTTCACAAAAGTATTAAATACATCGGATTTAGCTTTAAGAAAATAAACCCATACCTTTCGAGTGGAGTCGTCAATGAAGGTGACATAATAGCGAGAACCTCCATGTGATTCTACATTGGTTGGACCAAACACATCCGTATGAACGAGCTCCAATTTCTCCAACTTAGGTGCATTCCCCGATTTTCCAAAAGTCACCTTCTTTTGCTTCCCATATACACATGGTTCGCAAAACCCAAGTTCTACCTTTTTTAAATCCGGAATTATCCCACTCGAAACAAACATCTTCATACCTTTCTCACTCATATGCCCGAGTCTTCGGTGCCATAGAGTTGATTCGGATTCAACATTCACCGTAGCAACCACCGTGTCTTCATCAAACACTTCAACCATATAAAGAGTTCCCCTTTTATGTCCACGAGCCACAATACTACCACCCTTAACCACCTTCCATTGGTGGTTTTCAAAAGTAACCACGTTACCTTCATCATCTAATTGACCAACCGAAATAAGTTTTCTTTTCAATTTAGGAATGTACCTTACGTTCTTCAAAGTCCAATTAGAACCAAGAGTAGTCTTCAAAACAACATCTCCAATGCCCTCTATGTTGAGTTGCTTGTTGTCCGCCAATCTCACCTTGCCTTGGTATGAACGAAAATTCTTCATCATGCTTTTGACATGAGTAGCATGAAACGAAGCTCCCGAATCCAAAATCCAAGACTCCATAGAATTTTCAACACTACACAAAAGTGCATCATCACTTTCCCCTTCGGCCAAGTTTACACCTTTCGCGAAACCATTTTTGCAATTCCTTTTAAAGTGCCCTTTTTGATTGCAACCCCAACAAACAGCTTCACTTCTATCTTTCGATGGATACCTCTTCTTAGACTTCTTTCTACCCTTTTTCTCACCGCGATCAAATTTCCTACCACGGTTGTCGGTACTTAACAAGGAACCGGATGTCGATTCCCCCGAGTTTCTCCTACGAGTATCTTCACCAAGAATCAAATCCCTTATTCCTTCAAACGCTAGCTTAGTAGTTCCCGTAGAGCTACTAACTGCGGTAACCGTACCCGACCAACTTTCCGGTAATGATGAAAGCAAGATTAGTGCGTTTAACTCATCATCAAACACAATATCTACCGATGCTAACCTCTATATGATGTTGTTGAACTCGTTGATATGATCTGTTGCACTCGTACCTTCCTTCATCTTCGTATTGAACAATTGTTGCATGAGAAAAACCTTATTAGAAGCGGTAGGTTTCTCATACATGTTAGAGAGTGCTTTCAAGCAAGCAAACGTCGTCTTCTCATTCACAACGTTGTATGCAACGTTCTTAGCAAGTGAAAGACGAATCGCACCCAAAGCTTGACGATCCAAAAGCGTCCAATCGGCATCGCTCATGCTTTCTGGCTTGATCTCTAACAGAGGTTGATGTAGCTTCTTTTGATACAAGTAATCTTCAATTTGCATCTTCCAAAAGCCAAAGTCTCTCCCATCGAATCGGTCGATTCTAAACTTTCCGTCTTCCGCCATCGTACCCAAAGTCGAAACCTTGAGCTCTGATACCAGTTGTAAGGATATTAGGACCCAAAACAACGCAAGTGATTCAACAAGATCAGTCACCGATAGTAATTCTACAAGATTACTAACCCACTTAATGAACGAAAGATTATAAATGCAAGAAATGTAAATCGACACAAGAGATAACGTGGTTATATGCAATCGTTGTGATTGCTTTAGTCCACGGACCAACTAGAGAATGTATTACTGAATATTTGTGGTGTGTTTACAATGAGTTACAAGAGGGTCTATTTATAGAATGGTTTAAAGAGTAAGCTAAAAACAATTCCTTGAAGCTTCATGTGAGTTTCCTGACAGCTTCATGGAGGCTACATGTGAGTTTCCTGACAGCTTCGTGGAAGCTACATGTGAATTTCCTGGAATCTTCCCTCTAATTGTTTAAAGTTCTCCATATCTCCAACAAGATCAACCAACTTTAACTTTATTGAAGCATTTTAGATACTTTATGTGCTAAATATGTCAAGCTTTACATTTTCACCTTTGACGTACTTATTCTATTCCATGTTTTATATACTTTGTTATCAAATATAAAGTCTAACTTATTGCAAGTAATTAATCGGGTTCATTCACATCAAACCTGGATAAAATACACATCTCATATTGTTGTCGACTCAATAATGCGACGAATATGGCGAGGGTCAAGGGGATGCGCAACTCTGCGGGGTCAAGGGACAGCGCCCCTGGTTGGGTCACGCTCCCAGGTGAGTGGACAGGGGTCGAGGGGGCAACGCCTCGAAACCTCAACCGAAAAGACACTATATGTTATGTCGAAAAGGTGTCTACCAAGAGTTCCCAACCAAAAGTTAGTTACACATTTTCGTGTAACGGTGTTTCCCGCCAATATAAAGGCTTACACCCTTTCATTTACAACAGTCAATATAACATAATTGCTTAATTCGTTTTGGCACTTTTGCTTTCACACACAATTTATTCTCATTTATCCGATAATTTGAGTTGTGATTTCATTGCCAAAAACACAAATTTCGTTCTTGTCTTATCCCTGTAAAGATTTCGTGAAACCAAGACAATCATTGAATCGGAATATTTTATAGAGAAAGTGAATACACGATTCAAGAATCAATCCGGACAGTCAAGTCATGCCCTTTTTCCTAACGCATATATCATAGATATAAATTCTAAAAGGTAAAGGTAGAATAATGTAACATATACCAAAGGCTTATATTATTGATTTCGTGCAAGAGTATATGATCGATGAACCGGAGCGTATCGGAAGATCTCAAGCATACATTCCAAGAGAGCGAGAGGTTGCAACGCAATGTTTATGGGATGATTATTTTTCCGATTCGCCAGTTTAAAAGACGTTTTTGTATAAGGCGTCAATTGTTCATCGGAATTTTTAAATGATATATCTCAATTCCACTAGTGATAATATTCCCGATAATTTAAAATATTTTGTTGAACATAGTGATGCACTCGGTAGACAATCTTTTACTATTATTCAAAAATGTACGTCCACCCAACGCGAACTGGTGCATGGAACGACTGCGGATATGTTCGATGAAATAATTACAAATGAGCGAATAATCGCCAAAACTATGTCTTGAGAACTTTTGTAAATGTATCATCGACTTATATCGCGTAATGTATATGAGAAGGCCGACGGAACAAGACATTGCACGTTTATATAGTGCACATAAAGAGAAACACGAGTTTAAAGAGATGTTGGGTAGTATTGATTGTATGCATTGATAGTGGAAAAATTGTTCCAATGGATAGAAAGGAAAATTTACTAGGAGTGACTAAACACGTCGTACGATCTTGCGTGAAGCTGGTGCTTTATAAGATTTATGGATATGGCATGCATTTTTCGCGATTACATGTTCTAATAATGATTTGAATGTTTTGAACCAATTTACTTGGTTTGATGAACTTAAGAGAGGAATTGCTTCACCCACATCATTTGATGTCAATGAATGTCATTATACTAAAGGGTATTACCTAGCCGACGGTATATAATCGGATTGAGCGACTCTTATCAAAGGTTGGTTGTGTCCTACTCATGAACAAAGGGCTAAATTCAGTAGATTTCAAGCTATAGTGCACTTACGCTTTGTTCCCGAGTTATATTTTGAGAAGAAAAGAAAGTAATTGAAATGAAAAATGAAATGGTGTTCTCAAGTTTTTATTTCGAAAGAAAAGAATGGAAGAGGATTAGAAATTTAGTGCAATTTTTCCTCTTAACTATCCTTCCATTTTGGAAGGATCCCACTTCTCTCTCCTTCATTCCTCTTCATTTCATTTCATCTCTTTCATAAGCATTTGGGGTTCTTCAAAGTCGATTTCATGTCTTGAATATACCTTCACGTAGTATGACTGTGAACAAGATGAGTAGAGTGATGTATTGTTGATTAATTCTTCATAACATGTTTCGAAAAGACAATTGATTCACACTTACTGCATCTATCTATGAAAAGACCTGTTGTTCGTAACCAAGAGAACCGGCCCCAACGAGTTAGAGATGGAGGTTGGGATCAAGCACCGTTAGAGAGATACGAGATAAACGAATTCATGACCAACTCACAGATGATTTAGTTGTGCAGATTTAGCATTTTCCTCTTAATTTTCGCACTTTAAATGTTTATGTAACTTATATCATGTTGTTTCATTTATGTCATTTTTATTTTATGTAATTTTAAATGTATAAAACTTGAATGTAGGCAAAGTACACATGTTATGATTGGTTACTCATTATCCAAATACATTTGATGAGAGCAAACACATAGTACTCCGTACGTGGTCATCAAATCGCAAAAATATAGTACTGCATAAGAGCATTCCCAAAGGGAATGTCAATCGTTTGCCAATCCTTTGTCAATCTCAAACACCCATTGAAAGTGTGTTGTTAATATTTTGCCAATTCTTTTTAGCCATTCATTTTGTGAATTTGAAACATATATCATGAACCATATGTCCTTATTTACTTGTACAATTTGTTCTTATATTTGTACCACGATATAATTAATTAATTTTGAATGGTTGAGAAAGGGTTGTCAATCTCAAACACCCATTGAAAGTGTGTTGTTAATATTTTGCCAATTCTTTTTAGCCATTCATTTTGTGAATTTGAAACATATATCATGAACCATATGTCCTTATTTACTTGTACAATTTGTTCTTATATTTGTACCACGATATAATTAATTAATTTTGAATGGTTGAGAAAGGGTGTGATGGTTGGGAGTGATATGTGATGAGTTAGTGATAAAAAGAAAATGAGAAGAAAATGATGTGAAGGAAATGAGTAAGAAATGTTGATGTGACGCTGATGGAAATGCTCTAATAGACTATTTACTGGTACTAGACTTGCTCAGAAACTGTTAACCATAAGACCATTTGTAGTGATGAATCGTGTTGGTTGTTCGTATTCGTGTTGGTTGATTTTTGATGTGGAGTATTGGTGGCGTTGGTTAGAAGTGTTGTGATAATGTGTTAAAATATAATTGGTATAATTAAAAAGGGATAAAAATAAAAATTTTAAAATAATATATGATTAATAAATATATAACGATGCTGGTTGTTTCATCCGTTGGAAACCAACACCCCCCAAAATGGTAAAACCAACGCCTCACTATGGCATTTGTTGGCGTGGCATATATGCCACCTAGACTTCCAACGCCAACTTTTTCAACCAGATGGTCTAATAGAGTAAATTTAGAATTTTTTTTTTAATAATTTTTCACTAATTACCTTATAATACTAAATGCCAAACAGATTATGCCAAACAGATTATGGCCGTTTGACACAAACCAAAGCCAAAACCAAGTTCAAAACGACAACGCCAAAAAAAAAAAAAAAAAAAAACCCCCAAAACTTTTACTCAATCTGCAATTTAACCCCCTAAAATAGGGGTATAAATCGTAAGTTCATTACCTTATAATACTAAATGGCAAACAGATTATGGCCGTTTGACCCAAACCAAAGCCAAAACCAAGTTCAAAATGCCCAAAACAAAAACAAAAAAAACACACCCAAACCTTTACTCAATCTGCAATTTAACCCCCTAAAATAGGGGTATACATCGTAAGTTCATTATTTTAATTAGAAACCTTTAACAAACTCCACTCAAGTTTCTAAGGGGATATATCTCCTCGCCCGCCGCGAGTTAAATTTTCTCGACATTACTGTTCAACTCGAAATAATTTTACGAACACAACGCGACTAACTATACGCGAAACGGACGTTTTTCAGAAAACGCTAACATTTCAGAATATCTTTCATACACATATATACACGTATAACAAACTACCCAACCTAACTAGATCATATCGATGGTTCCATTTCCTTTTTTTACGCAAATTCCTGACATTAAAAACGCGAAGGCCAATAGATATACTAGGTACTAACCACCTGTATTACGTAACGTTACGTTTACTATGAATATGCAACCCGAAAAGCCCCGCAGCATCGCGCGGGTTACTTTTACTAGTTATTAACATTCAACATGTCAAATAAAACTACAAGGAATATAGACGAAATAGAAAAAACGATTTAATAATGAAAAAGAACTACTTCATTGACAGATTTTTTGGTGAGTGCAAATCTAAATCTATAGCGACTTGAAGAAAAGTAGGTGCTAAACTACATTAAACAAAATATCTTTGGGTCTTAGAAATTCATGAAATTTCAATGAAAAATCACCTAAAAATATCAAACCACCAACCATCATACAGGTATTACTATTACCATGCACCAAAATGAATAAACCGGTCCTCCGTGGCTCTGTACAAACCTTTCTTTTCCTGCCAAACAACCCAATGTCAAAAACCCAAATTAATGCAAATATTACTTGACCTACATCTGTACATACTAAATAATAGTACAAAGATAGCAAATGATTATCTTAAAATAAAGAATTACAACAATTTACGCATACCTCTAGGGTATTTCATGCAAGACTGCAAAGTCGGTGAAAACTATTAACAAAAACACACTTCCTATGCAGCAACTCTATGAAACCTCTTGCTTATTTTTGGAGGGCGGTCATTTGTTTTTCCAACTCGCGCTTTTGTTGCTGATATAAAACAAAATTAAATAAATGGTTAAATAACCAAAAGGAATTAAAAAAGAAAAGAAAAACTAAATGTGTAAATGACCACAAGTTAATCTAACCTTGTGAAACTTCTCCCAAAATGTGCTGGACCTTTTTTGTAGTAAACACCACTCCATGGCCATATCATACTCGATATTATTTGGCTGTGAAGGATGAGAGGTTGATACAGCTTCAGCTTCATCCTGTACAATGAAAACATCAAAAGTCAACACTGAAAAAGATTTATATACACAACAAAATGTATTATGTATACAAAAGGACGAAAGAGTGAATACACCACCTCGCGATTATTATACTGATTCTTAGCCTTATAAACATCAAGGTGACCAAAAAAATTTGAATTTCCCTTTGTAGATAAAGGAGGACAACGAGTACCAACAAGTGGCCTACAAATAAAAACAATGTAAGTTGACAAACAAAACTAAAAATAAGGGTAATCAAAGAATTATCAGCAAGAAATGGATAAATAAGAAATAATGCAGAACTAATACAAATGGATAGTTACCTTCCATTTGATTTTAACATCAAGCATTCTTCATCCAATTTGTTAAGGACTTTCTTTGCTGCTTCATTTGTTTTAAATAAAACAAGAGCTTGAGCTACAAATTACACGTATATAATATTAGTTTACACTTATGCACAGAAAAAAATAGATAAACGGATATCTCAACAACGGTTTTTTAATCAGAAAAACATACCATAATGCGGACTAGAGAGTGCAGTACTCTGTAAAATCTTAGCATCACAATTTTCTGTAAAAGCATGCCATATTATACCCTGACATACACATTATAAACAGTCAGATTACCTACAATGATAACAAAAATATATTATAATTATAATCCACGTTGGTGAATTGGAATGACATATACCTCCACATCTGCTGACGTATAATCTGGATCCACGTTATAAAGCAGAATGGCTGCTCCTTGATCATGTGCATTCTTCAAGAGTTCTTCCCATGGCTATACAAGAGCATATCAAATTAATAAGATTATAAATACAGACTTCATATGTCATAAACTTTTAAGAGAAATAAATTAAGATACAGTGAACTAAATGAAAAGAAATTGGTAGAAGAAAATGGATGTGAAGAATACTTACAGGTCGCCTAAACCAACCGTCTTTCTCCTGTCAAAATATTACAGTGTAAATGTTACTAATAGTCAGGACAAGAGTTCAGCAACATAAAATATAGATATGACATCAATGGTGATAAAATGACATAAAATCATGTGAAATTCATCATACAAAATAACACGGGAAATAGTCACAAAGACGTGATAATAATATCTGCACAAAATTTTCAAAATGTTTGTCTAGGACTGTCATACATGTTCAGATATGCTGATGGGGCATGTCATCAGTTTTACACATTGGCTCACTAGCAAGTATAATTGACCATTTTATGTTACATGAGTATGTGTAAAACCAATAGGTGTAGGTTGCAGATCAAATTGTTTTGAAACCTCAAATCATCAAAAAAAATTAAAATGTGATTGCTTATTAACAACTGTAACTAGGCTACTATTTGGTGAGATTTACATCCAATTAGATAGGCAAGCAAATATTCATAATACAAATCAGCACTCTTCAAAGAAGAAAAATACACATTAAAAACATAATTAAAATTTAAAAATATTAAAATACAAACGGAAGGTTATAAATCTAATTTCCGTTTAAATCAACACATTTCACATAAAGAAGAGGGCTGCACAATATAATTACTAAAACAAAAAATAAAGCAAATGTAAGTTTCAAAAAAGGTTTAAAGAACCCATAATGCATGGCTCGAACAAAAAATCTTAAACACTAGACATCCTTATGAAAAGCCCACCCGACCAGATTGGATCAGTTTGCCAGATTCATTCAAATTCGGCCTGTGCACATCGTTATGCACACTTGTATATGAACTTAAGTTTCACTTCCTACTTTATTTTGAAATAAAGGGTATTATTATTATTATAAAAGTTATTCAAAAAGTGAACTTACAGAATTAGGTTTAGGACCACATTCAAATTCCTGGTACGATGTTTTATTGTCTCTATCAGTTGTCGAAGCAGACCCCTTGAAAGATTTGGTCAAGGCAAGCTTCCTTTTACTCTCACCTGGTTGATCCTCTTTAAGCTCCTTATTATTATTCACAACCGAATCCTCAACAAGTCCAGATTTTGATTTTCCTTTTAATAATTCAGAATTCGCTGCAATATCTTTCCCATTACCCCCCTTATTACTAGAGCCCGGTTTTGTACTATCCGAATTTTTGAACAAATGACCATCTCTTGATTTCTCTAACGATTTGCCTTCCAAATTAGATGAGATCTTGCCATTTTTGTGGTTTGGTTTTCCTCCCATTGTTCCCGAACCTTTCAAATTATTAACATTACCAGGTAGCTTTTCTTCATGTTTCGATTTACTAACAACTGCTAATTTCTTACCTTCAAGTTCAACCTGGTTTCCATTAGCTGGTTTTTTATCACCAACTGTGTTTTTCTTCAAGGGTCGATCATGTAATTTATCAGATCCTGTAGTAGGACTCCTTTTTCTCTCCTTATTTTCCACCTTATCAGACTTACCCGTTTTACCCGTTTCCAAATGGATACCAGATTTTTCCAAAGACTTCACATTATTATCATTGACCGGTAACTTGTTTTCATCTTTTGATTTACCATCATCTGGTAAATTGACTGAATTGTCAACCGCGAGTTTTTCAGAGGGCGTATCAGTCATTTTCTTCTCAGATCCCCGGGCAACTTCAAGTTCTACAGTTTTTTCCTTAGGTGGTTTAGCATCATCGGGCTTACGTTTCTTAAAGGGTGGATCTTGTAAATTGTCAGATCCGTTAGGCGTCTTGTTCTTCACTAACGTATTAGGAATATTTTTGTCTTGAGTTTCACCTTTTTCAGCATCTTTAATCGGGTCAGGTACGTTTTTTAACGCAAGCAGTAATGGTTCGCTAGTAATAGTGTTGTTCGGGTTTTCTTCCTTCCTCCCAGATGTACTTTCCGGGCCAGGACTGACACTTTCACCCTTTTCTCGGTTAAATACATACTTAACTGTATAAATAAATAAGTAAATAATTATAATTATAATTATAATACAAAGAAGAATGAGATATCACAAAATGTAGACATAGTATAGAAAACATAAGTTAGTGTGAATATAGAGAAGACATACTTTCGAGCCCACCAATTTCCTCATCTAGTTTATCCAATATAGTACAGCTTTGAACATCAAAAGTACGATAAAATATAAAGTCAGCAGCTTTAAGTTCCTTATCTGATGGTTGGGGGTTTCTACTATCCTTCGATATGCAGACAACATTGCAAGGGCCAGCAATAGCTTCCTGATCAAAGAATGACAATAATTAGCACCATGGAAACTTCATAAAGTAAGCCTTTACCATTTTAGACAATTTGAGACGTTTGGATGCAGGAAACTAAAACACAATTAAAGAAAGGCAAGCCCGTAGAGTCACACAGCCTATGTCTATTACATGAACGTAGACCGATAGGACAAAAGAGATACTATGGATAAACTACTAGGCCTAATTTACAGTGGTATCCTAGCTCTTGAAGGTAGAGAGTAAACGATCAAAGTTTTCCTAATTAGGCTCCCAAAAAAGGCAAGTATTTTTACTTGGACATACTTGGCCTAACCAGGTTATCCCGCGAGTCGTGAATGTTTTCAAGACGTGGTTGGAGGTTAAGCAAAAACAGTTGAAGGCGGATGATCACACACAGACAAACGTGGGTGTTTTAGAGATGGAGTGGTGAAAGCATAGTTGTAAAAAATGTGATCCATGAGTTAAAATCGTATCTAGTTGGTCAACATTTCTAAATGAATTTATATTAGAATATTGGGTTTGACCAACTGGATGATTATGTTTATGTGTCTAAGCACTTATGTTATAGTTAATAGTTGATGTCTGTTTATGTATATTTGTGTAGTCTTCTATATTTACACAATAATTTTGAAATTAAATATACAACAACAACAAAATGCAATACCACATGAGTGGTGTATGGGGAGGTGAGATGTAGACAATCCTTCCCTTAACCGAGAATATAAACAAGTCATTTCAGTGAAAAACACTCTCAAAAGTAGAGAAAGTCATCTCTCTCTCTATTCGACGGATAAAAAGATCGCTTCCGAGTGGACCTCAGACCAATAAGTAAGAAATCTTTTTAAAAAAAATAGTAAAATAAAATTGAGACGCCATGAAAATAGTAGAATCACATTTCCATGGGTTTTATATTAAACTCACTAAGTTATATATTAAACTCACTAAGTTATTTTTAAGTAGAAAATCCTTAACCACTTGTTTATATTAAACTCACTAAGGGTGCGTTTAATAAAACTGAATGATTTAGTGCTGAATGGTTCAGAGCCTCTGAATAAGGTTTGCTCTAAATGAAAATAAGCTGTTTGATAATTATTTAGAATGAACGATATGTACTGAGTAAAACTACCTTATTAACGCGTTACATTAATAAAAACTTTACTATACTTGTTAGTTAAGTGATCGGGGTATGATTTCAGGACAATATTACAGAAAATTTAGGCTCTTAATGGTTAAGAGAGTGTTTCTGCTCTGAATGGTTCAAAGCTTAATTCTGAACCATTCAGCACCATATGTCATTCAGAGGCCAGAAACAAACGCACTGAATGCTAAATGGTTCAGCATTCAGTGCTGAACCATTCCATTAAGAGGTAAACAAACGCACCCTAAGTTAATAGGAAGTTATAATAAGCTCACTTTCAAAATTCCATGGGTTTCAAACTTCCTATTAAACTCACTAAGTTAATAGTAGAATCAAATTTCCATAGATTTTAAAGCTCACTTTTAGCAAAAACATTAATCAATCATCTCATCTTCCTATTAAACTCACTAAGTTAGCCTTTAGTAAATAAATTTCGATGTGAGTGCAATATGTATATAAGTATGTAGATATAAATATAAATATAAAAAATACCTCCTTACCAATCCTAGTTCTGGTCCTCCATAATAAGAGAATAAGTATATATTTATACACGGACATATATAAGTCAATATTCAAGAACACGACAAACTTGTGACTACGTATATATTTGTATCCCTACACCTAAAGGCAATAGTAAGTATCAATACCTACTGAAACTATACCCTTCTATCCTAACATAAATTGTCCAACGTATTCCTTTTCTTTTAAAAGCAAGGCCTCAAGTATAGTTAGATAGTTAGTGAGGACTGAACTTAGAGTCTCCATTAAACATTCCTAAGCATCCAGCCACTAAACCACCCCTTAGGGTTATCCGAAGTATTCCTATTAGAAGTCGGCCACCAAAAGACACTTTTAAATTCAACTCTAAACGAAGCATTTGTCCACCCCTTCTCAATTCGTTGTTAAAAAAGCTTCCACTCTCCTAGTAGACTATTATTAGGTTCCACTCTCCTACTACCATTGAATTTAGCCTCTCCTAATATATCCTTACGATTTAAACTATCCTTCTCCTAGTTTGTGGATGATGGTTATGAACTAGTTCCGCATATAAACTCTGGATGGTATTATATTGTAAGATGGTTAATAACATGTCCACCTTAGCATCCTCAATTTCGCCATTTCCATCCTATTGTTTGAGCCTTTTGTCATCGGCATATATTCTTAGTCGTGCAACATAGTTGGTCTTCTTCCACTCTACATAATTATCTTTTCAGCTATGAAGGTACTTTCTTCTAGTCGCTCTCCACTTCGAACAACCTACTTTATTATGGTGGGTTGCTCGTGTATACGGTAGTAAATGTATAGGATATTCATAAGTTATTAACGAATGCTTTCCAAAATAAACCAACGTTGAGAGCCTAGTGGTTGGACCCAAGATCCTTGCAAGAGGTCTCGGGTTCAAATCTAGCGTTGGCAACGAATAGGTTTTAAAACGGTCACAAAGTAATCCAACTAAGCGTAAAAATACTCACCCTTCAGGATGCATGCAGGTCCAATAATGTCCGAGTACATTCTAATATGATGATGAACCCAAGATTTGATCGTAGTTGTTATCAATCACTCTAACTATAGCACTTCGATAGTAAAACAATGTTATAATTAATTAAAGGCAACTACAACTAGTAACACTGTCAGCGACTTGACTACCACTTAGAGCCTTATTTGAATTCCATGCAAGATATAAAACCCATGAAAATTTGATTCTACCATTTTCATGACATCTCACTTTTTTATTTTTAATGTTTTATTTTTATTTTTATTTTTATTTTTAAAAATTTCCTACTTATTGGTCGGAGGTTCTTTTGGAAGAAATCTCTTTATCCGTCGAATAGAGAAAGAGGAGACTTTCTCTACTCTTGAAGTGTTTCACTCCGAGTGGAGAATGACTTCTATTTATTCTAGGATAGAGGAAGGATTGTCTACATCTCACCTCCCACATACCCCACACATGTGGGATTGGAATTTTTTTTTTGTTGTTGTACAACTAGTAACATGTAGAAGTAGTACTCTCTCGAACTTGTAAGTCCTTATTACAAGGTACATAAATGACTTTACAAACAAGAAATGTGTTGTCCTACGCCTTAAACCTTGTCTCCCATAGTTTAGAGCTTGCACATATCATCACAAAATAAACATAAGGAAGATATATGATGGAAAATAAAATGTGGAAAATTGTAATTACCAAGGAATTAAGATAGAGCTTGCACATATCATCACAAAATAAACATAAGGAAGATATATGATGGAAAATAAAATGTGGAAAATTGTAATTACCAAGGAATTAAGATTGGTTAAACCACGACCATCACCGGATGCAAAAAGAACTTCATTTTCGAGAAACTTGGTCTCTCCAATCCATTTTGTGATCTCTTCCGGACGGAAAAACCAATGGACTTTAACTTTCTTTGTCTTATTATCCAAATGCTCCCATATTTTCGTCAATTTGCCAATGTAAGGCTCTTGCAAACCTTCCTTGTACATATACACACAATCATATAGCATGTACTTCACGCCATCATATTCAAAAGATTCATAAAACTGAATTCCCTTATTTTTTCCAACACCTCTTTTCTTAAGCCATTTAAATTCGGGGTTAGGATACTCCTCAACTTTTTCCATATAAAATATGCAAGGCTCCGTCAAGTCGATGAAGATTCAAGCGAATTCTAAACCTGAAAAACACACGACATAAATTTGAGCAAACATCAAAAATCCAATTCCATGGTCACTTTAACCAACGTGAAGTACCTCTTCAACCATCGCGGGAAAATAAATATACCCGATTCAATTGACCGTAATACGTAAAGAAACCAGAGATCTAATCTCAACCAAAAAGGTCAAAGCAAAAGCCAATCTTAATCTTAGTTGGTGGTAAACATACGGTTACCCTGCAGAACTTATACAAATGTCATGGACGTACTATTTAGATACTAAAACCTAAGGCATGCATCACCACCCAAGAACCTCTTCATATTATTTTCATATTATCTAGAGCCATGTGTCTAAACATTATTAAATATAAGCTACAGCAATTTAATTTAGACTAGAGCTGTATATAAAGGCTATCGTTAGATGTTTAGGGTAAATGTGATAATTTCAAATTGCATTCACCTTCATCTCAATATGACACATGTTATTGAAGATTTACTTTTTAAAATGTATGGTCATTTTGAGGCATCTAAAATCTAGCGCATGTCATGAATGTCACATGTTACCGTGCCACTTATCCTTAATGCCCAATTTATTATTTAAGTTAGCAATTTTATGTAAATTCCTTTTAATAATTTAGAACTATGTATTTTTTAATATATTATACTAGTATTTCTTAACAATGGGAATGTTGTTGCATTTACTTTTGTTAAAATAATTCTAAATTTCTAAATGAAGAATAAAAACATAATGGACAAACCTATATTAAGAACCAAATTCACCTCTTACCACCAAACTACGACATCAAATAATTCTAAATTTCTAAATGAAGAATAAAAACATAATGGACAAACCTATATTAAGAACCAAATTCACCTCTTACCACCAAACTACGACATCTCTATCAAGAAAGCACGCAACCTTCACATATCACCAATTAGGAACCAAGTCATTATGTGAACACAATGATTTCTCGTGACACATAAATTTATGGTTGCTTGTTTAAAATAAGTAAGGCGGAATATTTGTGTGAGTTTTAATTATTGATTATAGATTATAGAAATGGTAATGACATGTGCGAAAGGGTTTTATAGGCAATTACATGATGGTGCAATAGGTGATGGTAGTTAAGGGTACTGACAAGCAAAGAGATTATGTTTGATTTTGTTAATAAGAAGGTTAAAGGTGGTTAAATATTCAATACTAAAAAAGGTAAATTTGTGCGAGTTTTAATTATTGATCATAGAAATGGTAATGACAGGTGCGGAAGGGTTTTATGGGCAATTACATCATGGTGCAATAGGTGGTGGTAGTTATTAGTTAAGGTTGGTGACGAGCAAAGAGATTATGGTTGATTTTGTTAATAAGAAGGTTATAGGTGGTTAAATATTCAATACTAAGAAGGTTTATGTGTCCATTTGGTAGATGGAGGTGTAAACAAATTCCAAGGTTGCTTAATTCTCTACTCGGAGGGTAATCAGTCAGGACTTTGGAAGGAGTAATCGACAATTCGGGAATTAATCAGACTGGACTTTTTATACATTTAAGTACAAGATTTCAAAATTATATGTGTAAATATAGAAGAAAACCATAAACATAAACTTTGACATAATTGTTCATTTATTCGAGATCTATAAAATTCTACTTTCAATTCATATTAAAATGATGACCAATTTTTATTTTGACTTTGCCAAACAAACAAATTCAATTTTGACCTACTAACCGACATTGACCGATTAACTAAATAGATTTTGAAAAACTGGATCGGTCAGTTCTTAACAAGAGTAATCAGGATTAAACGGGGGTAATCGAGGTTTTTTTCAACAGCACCAAATTCAGGTTGAATTTTGAAAATGTCCGCACACTTCATCGCCCATAACTATTTTGTTCATTCGTAGTTATGAGCTGCTATAGCAATTATACAATGACCAAACTATCCATCCACCTTTCTTAAACAAGTTAATTCAATGACTATAATATTGATTAACTTCTCCCTTCCGTGGTACCAACACCACCCTTGATGGATCACTAATCCATATGATTCATGCATAGCAACCCCTCCAAATAAATGGGTAAATCTCATTCTTTTCAAAAGAAAGACTTTTCAAAAGAAAGACGTGACTTCAAATATATAATTTGGATGTTTGTGTTTACAAAGAGCCAATATGAGAGGATGGTAGCATTGTGTGCAAAATAGATATCAAACGAAGCATTACGTAGAACATTCAAATAAAGAACTTATTGTCTAAGAACTTTCAAAAGAAACGACAACTCTTGAAATTTTAATATTTTAGATGCTAAATGAGAAAAATTGTGATTAAGAGATCATAAGAATGCTTCATAGAACCCCAAAATAGCTTAGCAGTTGAGGTGGCCAGATAAAAAAGTCAAAAACGATCACACGATAATTAAGTTATGTAATACTGTAAATTTCTACATTGTTTATAAAGTTATCTTACCTATCATAATTGACTTCCATTAATTAGAATACAACATACAATGTTAAAAAAATTACTATGACTTAATATATTATTAAGTGTAGAGTTTAAATCAAGCTTTAACCGAAGTAAAGGGTGATAAATGTGAAATTTTAATAAATACTCCGTATATTAAAAGACACGTGATGGTCTTTTCTTCTCCACAATTTCACCGACATCTTTTTTTTCTTTTTTCTACCCACATTGTCACTTACACCTTTTTTGTTTACTTTCTCAATCGAACCCTTGAATTAACTGAAAGTATTCACTTAAAACATGAAATGAACAAATTTGCTGTTGATTTGAACAAATTCGGTGACAATTTAAAAAAATCAACACGTTTGATTATCGTTGATCGTCGTTAATCAGCGATTGACTGGCGGTTGACCGAGTAATTGTCCTAATTAGGGTTCGAGAACTCGGGGAGCCAGTGGAAACGAGATTTTCCGAGATTTCCAAGACTCGTTACCCCTAAATTTGTTGCAAAGCGAAATTAGGGGTGGGATATGAATTGTTTGTTCTTTTCTACTTAGAGCACTCACTTCGTCGCTATCATGCTATCATGTTGTCAGGCTTTTAGATTTCATGCTTTCAGGATGTTACCAATCCTTCTAAGACTCCCATTTTACATCCCTATACTATAGGGTTTTGTAAACTTTCCATCTTTATTATTTTAGTTATCTAAACATAATTCTAGTGCTAATTTTGCAACATACATGATTTATATGTACACAAAACAATATTACTTTAAGTTTTATTCGGTCAACCTTATGCCTTTTTTAGTTATTCAAATATATTTATAACTATAATTTAGATCTAGTAATTGAGATATTTGTACAGAAATATTGCAACATATTTTTGTTATACATGTTTTTGTTAATTTGTATTGAGTTAATTGCTTTTATTGGTTATGTTGTTTTTTGGGTTAGTGTTTATACAAGAAGTTAAAGCATTATATTTGTGGCAGAGCCATCAACGAACATACGACAAAAACGTATATTTAAGACAATTGTTCAAATTACAAATGTGTTCTAAAAATGTGCTTATTGATGTCAATTTACTATATACAGATCCACATTGAACTCCATGATTATATAGCTAGTAAAAAATATGTATTTAAAAAGGACTACATACTAGAAAATGAATGAACTTTGAGAACGTTCTTTTAGAACTCAGAAGCTTTCTTGACAAAAAGTAATTAACAGAAATGTTTTAACATACATTAAGTAGATTAAATCTATCAGCACTCACACATACCTGATAAGTAGGATTAGTTAGCTACTAAAGTTAAGATACCTACATTTTATAATTCAAAAGAAATTTTAAAGAGCATAGATAGAGAGTGGAAAAGGGTAATACCTCAAACGCAGCGAAAACTGGACCTTGATTTACACGAGGAGAGATTACCGTTGTTGCTGAGATGGATGAAGAGAGAACAAACATGTTAAATAAACTTAAAATAGTTCAATAAAGATAAGTGACATTAATAAATAATAAACACTCACTAGAAAACTGAACCTTTTTTTGGCAAAAAAAAAAAAACATAAAATTAAATATATAACAAAGGATTTATCAAAAAGATGAACCACCGTAAGAGATACAAGCAAAAGAAGCCTTAAAAACAAACTAAACAGCCAAGACTAAACCCAAACCTATAACAAAAACACATAAAAAACTAAAGACGCAAGCTTGAACGACATCCGCAAAGCACAAAAGAGGAAACACATATCGACATTGACGTAAAACAAATATACGAAATCCAAAAAAAGTCACAGCAAATATTCATTCTATACAAAAACCCGGGATTATTCTCAGGTGTGATATCATATACTAACAATTTAGGTATAAAACTTTACATCATTAGTTAAGCTTATATTGACTCAAAATCAAACTTTATTTTTCAGTATTCAACAATGTATGTACGGAGTATAAAATTGAATGTACGTTCGATAGAAACCCTATCACGATTATTACACATCGATTAAACCTGATAATCACATTCGTTTATCGAAACATAAACCCTAAAGTCATACTACGAGATTTCGTTGTTTCAATTTTTCAACACATAGTTTCCTTCTCATCCGCATATCTGAAACCCTAAATTATTTAAATTAAAATTCGTAGTAAAAACAGATATTTACCTGGTCGCTCGAAAGTGAAAATCACGGACAATACGTTACGGCGTTGACGACGGAGACGGTAACGGCGCGACGGTGGATGGTTGCAATCGGTGACGATAAATTGATTAGGGCAAATTGATTGTTTTTATCTGGTATGAGGGTGTGTGTTTGGTATTGTATTTTTAACTTCCCCCGCTAAACAAAGCCCCAATCCGTCGCTATATTTGGCTTTTATATTTGTGCGTGTACGTATTTTTGGTAACCGCCCAAATAATGAAATTAGGAGAATCACTAAAGTTTTAAAAAAATTGATTAACCAAGAATTCATTTATTTGTGTTCACTTTACTTTACAAAATTTAAGTTTCATATCTTATAGTTGTGTAAAGTTGAAAGTCTAAGTTTTTGACTTAGGGTTTTACCAAGAACATGAGATCTAGACTTTTTAGTCTAAGATCTTTAATATCTAGTTAAGATCTAAGCTCTCTAGCTTAAGGTCTTGATTATTTAGTTTGATTCAAAGTTTATAGCTTTATAAGACTTGTATTTGTGTTGAAACTAAGAAAAGTGATGCAACTTTGGTTCATCACCTTGCTCAAACTCTCACATGAGTTGTGTTTTAATTCTTAGTCTTGATTATTGTGTGTTGATGGTATAACCTTGGTCAAAAGTGATGCAAACACATCAACGAGTTGTACACTTGAAGCTATAAGCATCAAGGATGAGAACCGTGATGAGCATCAAGCACCAAGAATCCCACCAGAGCACCTTTCTTACTGTTTTCTGGATCTGATCGGTCACCTAGGCTACTGGAAAAGTTGATTTCCAGATAGTTTGGTTCGAGTAGATGACTTTTTGTTTAAGACTCGTCTTAATCCGATATACGGTTTAGGATTTATAGCCTTCCGAAAGTCACTACGTCTTTGTAACGTTGTGCTGAAATTTCTGACCTACTCTCACTTAAACCATCGCCACGGTCAAACGAAGACGAGTTTGGTTCTGAAAATTGGTCAGTGGTTGGAGGACTCACATACGGAGCCATGGCCACTGACTACGCATCTTTTCAATTTGTATAGAGGTCGTAGCAGCTGAACGAAGTCAGCCTTTGTTTCGATCTCTATTCTTGATTGAAACCTACTTTACTTATTTGATTGATGATGAATGATGATGATACTTAAGACTTAATTTACGTACTTTCAAACCTTTGGGAACGATTTACTGACTTAGTAACTTTTGACTTAGGTTGAGGACCTTTCGGACCAACTACTTGCTTACTTATCTCGTATCGACTTTTACTGCTTATTCACTGTGAGTTATAGCTTCCCTTTTTACTTCAACTATTTTCTGGAATGAGAATACATGCGCTTTTTATGTTTTACTTACTAGGCACGAGTACTTAAACTTTTATATGTGTGGGTTATATAATGTAAAGACTCGTCCTAATCCATAAGAACGAATACAATAACATATGATTACATTGCGAGGTATTTGACCTCAATATGATACATTTTACAAACATTGTATTCTTTTTTAAAGATAAACTTTCATTACATTGAAAGTTGACAAGTATGCATACCATTTCATAATATCCATCTATAAATGATTTAATCTGTCATTTACTTAATCATAATCTTTACTGAATTCAACGACTTGAATGCAACGTCTTTTGAAATATGCCATGAATGACTCCAAGTAATATCTTTAAATTGAGCAAATGCACAGCGGAAGATTTCTTTCAATCCTGAGAATAAACATGCTTTAAAGTGTCAACCAAAAGGTTGGTGAGTTCATTAGTTTATCATAATCGATCATTTCCATAATTTTAATAGACCACGAGATTTTTTTAAACATAATTCCAATAGCAGAATCATCTCGTCTGCATAAAGGTAAAATCATTTCCAATAATATAATAGACCACAAGATTTCCATTTTTCATAAACATAATCCTCAAGCAGAATCCTCTCATCTGCATTAAGGTAAAATCATTCATATGGTGAACACCCGGTAACCGACATTAACATCATGCATATAGAATATCCCAAAAACAGAAATCCATCTGTATAATATAAACTCGAAGTACTAAAGCGTACCATTTTTCAGTTTGGGGGGAGTTAGTGCCCGTAGATCTACCTTTAGGATTCGCGTCAATTAGGGTGTCTGTTCCCTAATTCTTAGGCTACCAAGCTAAAAGGGTGATGTTCGATTCGATAATCCAACCATAGAATGTAATTTTCGAGTACTTGTGTATATTTCGTCAAACATTTATAAAATCAGCGCATGTATTCTCAGTCCCAAAAATATATATTGCAAAAGCATTTAAAAAGGGAGCAAATGAAACTCACAATACTGTATTTCGTAGTAAAAATACGTATAACGTCATTGAACAAGTGCAAGGTTGGCCTCGGATTCACGAACCTAAATTAAGTATATATATTTTTATGTTGGTCAATAATTGTTTAATAATTTAAGTCAAATCATACTGTACCACAATCCTAATGCTCGAGACTAATTTGCAAAAGTCAACAAAAGTCAATTTGACTCAAAAATGATTTCCAAAATTTATACATGATTATTATATAGTTTAAATATCATCGTTTTATATTTTTAAATATAGAATAAATAATATAATTTATTTATTATAATAAAAATATACTTTTATATATCTTAAGTAACAAAATTTATAAAGTTCATTTAATATCATAAAAATATTATGATAGGTTTTATTAAGGCAATTTATATTATTTGTATTACATATTTATTTGATAAAATAACATTGATAATAATAATAAGTAGAAGTTGTATTATTTTGTAATAATAATTATTATTATTCTACTAATAATAATAACAATATTTATATTTACGAAAAATTGGTATTATGATAAAATGATAATTCTTAATAATAAAAATAATGAAATTTTATATTAACAACGATATTCCTACTAAAGTAATAATTTTGTAAAAATGATAGTTTTAATGTTAATAATACTTTTAATAATAATAGAGATAAAAATAATGAAAAACGATAATTTTATCTAAATCAATATCTTACGATATTTTAATTTCATCATGATACTCATACTCATTATTTCCTAATCGATTCGTTTAATAACTTTTAATCGTCTTTTATATCGCATTCATTTTAATGATCATAATAATTAAGTGTTACTAATATTAGTTTTAATAATAATAATAATAATAATAATAAATAATAAATATTATGATAATGATAATACTAATACTATTTTAATGACAATAATAATAATAATAATACTAATTATAACTTTAACGATAATAACGATAGTACTAATAATAAAATAACAATTTTTAATGATAATACTTTTTATTGATAATGATAATAATAATAATAATAATAATAATAATAATAATAATAATAATAATAATAATAATAATAATAATAATAATTTGATAAAAACTAGAACGACGATAATAACGACGATAATAATATTCATTTTTAATTAATAATACAAAAATTCAATTGACTATAACTTCTAATCCGTTCATCAAAACCATTCGGTATCTAAAGGAAAAGTTCTTAATTTTTCGCTAGCTTTCCAAGGACATGCATATCTTATACCTTATCTCAACCTCATGTGTAACTAATTCATGATTCAACATATCCTATCTAAGGGTAATATCAAAAGTACAAGCATGCATAATCCTATATACTCGAGCACTAGTCAGGGATACACTATTAGTATGTAAAAATTTATTTACGAGTACACACGTATTAATATTGAGATTCAATATTGCAGGAAAGGAACGTAGACGCAACGGAGACGATAAATACCAAATTGACCTCACGAGCATACCCATGAACTATACCCATTACCTCCATAGCTATAACCCATAATTTCCTTAGCCCTATCCTACTCGAAAACCAGTTTTGAAAATAACCCACTCATGACCTCGTCGTAGTATTTTATGTATAATACTAATAATAATTACTCCTAATACTACTTAATAATAATCATATGACCAATAATAATAATAATATAAATAATAATAATAATAAGAACAGAGGGAGTAATATATCGGTGATATATGTGTGTGTACCAGTGAATAACTCGTTCCATTTATAGTGTGTTCAACATTTTGACTCCATGCGAATGTAGTGACCCGAACTTTTCCATGTTTATATATATTAATTGTGATTGATATTTACATGATTAAATGTTTCCAACATGTTAAACAATCAAACTTGTTAAGACTTGATTAATTGAAATATGTTTCATATAGACAATTGAACACCCAAGTTGACCGGTGATTCACGAACGTTAAAACTTGTAAAAACTATATGATGACATATATATGGATATATATATAGTTAACATGATACTATGATAAGAAAACATATCATAAAGTATATTAACAATGAACTACATATGTAAAAACAAGACTACTAACTTAATGATTTTTAAACGAGACATATATGTAACGATTATCGTTGTAAAGACGTTTAATGTATATATATCATATTAAGAGATATTCATACATGATAATATCATGACAATATAATAATTTAAAATCTCATTTGATATTATAAACATTGGGTTAACAACATTTAACAAGATCGTTAACCTAAAGGTTTCAAAACAACACTTACATGTAACGACTAACGATGACTTAACGAATCAGTTAAAATGTATATACATGTAGTGTTTTAATATGTATTTATACACTTTTGGAAGACTTCAATACACTTATCAAAATACTTCTACTTAACAAAAATGCTTACAATTACATCCTCGTTCAGTTTCATCAACAATTCTACTCGTATGCACCCGTATTCGTACTCGTACAATACACAGCTTTTAGATGTATGTACTATTGGTATATACACTCCAATGATCAACTCTTAGCAGCCCATGTGAGTCACCTAACACATGTGGGAACCATCATTTGGCAACTAGCATGAAATATCTCATAAAATTACAAAAATATGAGTAATCATTCATGACTTATTTACATGAAAACAAAATTACATATCCTTTATATCTAATCCATACACCAACGACCAAAAACACCTACAAACACTTTCATTCTTCAATTTTCTTCATCTAATTGATCTCTCTCAATTTCTATCTTCAAGTTCTAAGTGTTCTTCATAAATTCCAAAAGTTCTAGTTTCATAAAATCAAGAATACTTTCAAGTTTGCTAGCTCACTTCCAATCTTGTAAGGTGATCATCCAACCTCAAGAAATCTTTGTTTCTTACAGTAGGTTATCATTCTAATACAAGGTAATAATCATATTCAAACTTTGGTTCAATTTCTATAACTATAACAATCTTATTTCAAGTGATGATCTTACTTGAACTTGTTTTCGTGTCATGATTCTGCTTCAAGAACTTCGAGCCATCCAAGGATCCATTGAAGCTAGATCCATTTTTCTCTTTTCCAGTAGGTTTATCCAAGGAAATTAAGGTAGTAATGATGTTCATAACATCATTCGATTCATACATATAAAGCTATCTTATTCGAAGGTTTAAACTTGTAATCACTAGAACATAGTTTAGTTAATTCTAAACTTGTTCGCAAACAAAAGTTAATCCTTCTAACTTTACTTTTAAAATCAACTAAACACATGTTCTATATCTATATGATATGCTAACTTAATGATTTAAAACCTGGAAACACGAAAAACACCGTAAAACCGGATTTACGCCGTCGTAGTAACACCGCGGGCTGTTTTGGGTTAGTTAATTAAAAACAATGATAAACTTTGATTTAAAAGTTTTTATTCTGAGAAAATGATTTTTATTATGAACATGAAACTATATTCAAAAATTATGGTTAAACTCAAAGTGGAAGTATGTTTTCTAAAATGGTCATCTAGACGTCGTTCTTTCGACTGAAATGACTACCTTTACAAAAATGACTTGTAACTTATTTTTCCGACTATAAACCTATACTTTTTCTATTTAGATTCATAAAATAGAGTTCAATATGAAACCATAGCAATTTGATTCACTCAAAACGGATTTAAAATGAAGAAGTTATGGGTAAAACAAGATTGGATAATTTTTCTCATTTTAGCTACGTGAAAATTGGTAACAAATCTATTCCAACCATAACTTAATCAACTTGTATTGTATATTATGTAATCTTGAGATACCATAGACACGTATACAATGTTTCGACCTATCATGTCGACACATCTATATATATTTCGGAACAACCATAGACACTCTATATGTGAATGTTGGAGTTAGCTATACAGGGTTGAGGTTGATTCCAAAATATATATAGTTTGAGTTGTGATCAATACTGAGATACGTATACACTGGGTCGTGGATTGATTCAAGATAATATTTATCGATTTATTTCTGTACATCTAACTGTGGACAACTAGTTATAGGTTACTAACGAGGACAGCTGACTTAATAAACTTAAAACATCAAAATATATTAAAAGTGTTGTAAATATATTTTGAATATACTTTAATATATATGTATATATTGTTATAGGTTCGTGAATCAACAGTGGCCAAGTCTTACTTCCCGACGAAGTAAAAATCTGTGAAAGTGAGTTATAGTCCCATTTTTAAAATCTAATATTTTTGGGATGAGAATACATGCAGGTTTTATAAATGATTTACAAAATAGACACAAGTATGTGAAACTACATTCTATGGTTGAATTATCGAAATCGAATATGCCCCTTTTTATTAAGTCCGGTAATCTAAGAATTAGGGAACAGACACCCTAATTGACGCGAATCCTAAAGATAGATCTATTGGGCCTAACAAACCCCATCCAAAGTACCGGATGCTTTAGTACTTCGAAATTTATATCATATCCGAAGGGTGTCCCGGAATGATGGGGATATTCTTATATATGCATCTTGTTATTGTCGGTTACCAGGCGTTCACCATATGAATGATTTTTATCTCTATGTATGGGATGTGTATTGAAATATGAAATCTTGTGGTCTATTGTTACGATTTGATATATATATAGGTTAAACCTATAACTCACCAACATTTTTGTTGACGTTTAAAGCATGTTTATTCTCAGGTGAATATTAAGAGCTTCCGCTGTTGCATACTAAAATAAGGACAAGATTTGGAGTCCATGTTTGTATGATATTGTGTAAAAACTGCATTCAAGAAACTGATTTCGATGTAACATATTTGTATTGTAAACCATTATGTAATGGTCGTGTGTAAACAGGATATTTTAGATTATCATTATTTGATAATCTACGTAAAGCTTTTTAAACCTTTATTTATGAAATAAAGGTTATGGTTTGTTTTAAAAATGAATGCAGTCTTTGAAAAACGTCTCATATAGAGGTCAAAACCTCGCAACGAAATCAATTAATATGGAACGTTTTTAATCAATAAGAACGGGACATTTCAGTTGGTATCCGAGCGTTGGTCTTAGAGAACCAGAAAATTTGCATTAGTGTGTCTTATCGAGTTTGTTAGGATGCATTAGTGAGTCTGGACTTCGACCGTGTTTTCTTTAAAAATGATTGCTTAACATTTTTGTTGGAAACTATATATTTTTAACATATGAATATTATGTGATATATTAATCTCTTAACGTGTTTGATATTATGTGATAGATGTCTACCTCTAGAACAAGTCCCATTGACTCACCTAATAATAATGAAGAGTCAAATGTAAATTGGAATGATTTGTGGACTGATTCACAAGTTCCCGAAGAGGAACCGGAAGAAGAGTCGGAACCGGAAGAAGAATCGGAACCGGAAGAAGAATCGGAACCGGATGAAGAAATAGAACCGGTGGGGGAAATAATAAAACGGTTAAGTAAAAGAAAATCCTCAACCAACCGACCAAGGTTAATTATGGTCAATGGTGTTTCCGCCAAGGAAGCAAAATATTGGGAGGATTACCAATTCTCCGATGAATCGGATTCCTACGAGAATTCCGATGATGTTATAGAAATTACCCCAACTGAATTTAAAAAGGCAAAAGAAAATAATAAGGGAAAGGGCATAAAAATAGAGAAATCTAATTCCAACCCCGATGAACTTTATATGTATCGTCAACCCCCGAAGTCCTTAAGTTGTAACAATGACCCGGGAACCTCTAAACCACCAGGTTTTTCTAAACCAATGTGGACAACGACGGCTCGTATTAGGGGAACATCATATATCCCTAGAAACTTGGCAAAACGAACAAAAATCGAAGAAGAAGAAACGAGCGAGTCGGAATAAGATAGTTGTATTCGTGTGGTGTAATATATGTAATATAGTGTTCTTATGCTTTATGATATATGTAAAAATTGCTTGTATTAATAAGTATTTTTTTTATGAATCTAACTCTTGTCTATTTTACAGTTTAAAAACACAAAATGGATAGACAACCCAATATTTTAAGAGACCTACCCGGAGACATGATTGATGAAATCTTGTCTAGAGTCGGCCAGAATTCTTCGGCACAACTATTTAAGGCGAGATCAGTTTGTAAGACATTCGAAGAACGTTCCAAGAATGTCTTGGTTTATAAGAGACTTTCGTTTGAAAGATGGGGGATATCACATTGGGAAACCCATAAGTTACGATGTGTTTATTTTGACGCATATATTGCGGGGAACCCAAATGCTATTTTACGCAACGGGTTAAGAAATTATTTTGACTCAATATATCCGAATATTGGACTTCGTGATTTAGAAAAAGCGGCTAACATGCAACATAAAGAAGCATGTTATGCTTACGGATTAGTAATGTTCGCTTCTCACCAAAGTGAGAACAAGAACATTGGGCTACAACTATTAAAAAAAACGTTCCCACAAGTGACGGAGTCGGTAATTGGAGTAAGAAATGAGGTTTTTAGATTGTTACGGGACTGTTGGACATTACGTAACCCTCGTCCCTTTGACGACGTTACAACACGTTGTCTTATCAACGGCCATAACGGTTATGTTCCACAAGACCAAGGATGGGAAGTAATCCTAGTAAAACCAGAATGCATGACTTGTTTCTGGACGTATGAATTACGTGTCTTTATTGCCTTTGCTGAACGACTTGTGTACTAGCTAGAATTATCTTCACAACCATCTTGTATCAAAGTTATTGTGTGCTATATTTCATGCTTTATGTAAAATAAGCGGTATTGTAAGTTTGTAAAATATTGTATAAAAGTTTGAACGCGAAATATTATTATAATCAGTTTTTCATATAGAATTGTAGTAGTTGAATTGTATATTAGCTACTAAGTATGAACTTAACGGGTAGGTACTACCCGAATTTAAACTTATAAAACGCTAATATGAAGAAAAAGCTTTTATAAATGAGTTCATATTATGCTACGAAATACTATTAACTACTCTTAATATTCTGTATGATTAACTTGTTCCATTTAACTATTTTGAAGGAAATGGCACCGACTACTTGACACACCGTGAATATGAATGAAGAGGAATTCCGTACTTTTCTAGCTTCAAACATAGCCGCAGTACAGGCTGCGCTACATACCAACAATAACCTTGGATCTAGCAGTACAGGAAATCGTGTAGGATGCACCTACAAAGAATTCACTGCCTGCAAACCTTTGGAATTTGATGGAACCGAAGGACCGATCGGATTGAAACGGTGGACCGAGAAGGTTGAATCGGTGTTTGCCATAAGTAAGTGTACTAAAGAGGACAAAGTGAAGTACGCTACGCATACCTTCACAGGTTCTGCGTTAACATGGTGAAATACCTATCTAGAGCAAGTGGGACAAGATGATGCAAACGCACTACCGTGGTCAGCATTCAAGCACTTGATGAACGAGAAGTACCGTCCCAGAACCGAGGTCAATAAGCTCAAGACAGAACTTAGAGGGTTACGAACCTAAGGATTTGATATTACCACGTACGAAAGACGATTCACAGAATTGTGCCTATTGTGTCCGGGAGCATTCGAAGATGAGGAAGAGAAGATCGACGCGTTTGTGAAAGGATTACCGAAAAGAATCCAAGAAGATATAAGTTCACACGAGCCCGCCTCCATACAACAGGCATGTAGAATGGCTCACAAACTCGTGAACCAGATTGAAGAAAGAATTAAAGAACAGACTGCTGAAGAGGCCAATGTGAAGCAAGTCAAAAGAAAGTGGGAGGAAAACGGTGATAAGAATCACCAATACAACAACAACAGCAATTACAACAATAATCGCAACAATTATCCCAACAATCGCAACATCAATCGCAACTACAACAAACGGCCCAACAACAACAACAACAACAACAGCAACTACAACAATCATCCCAACAACAATAATAACCGCAACAACAACAACAATCAGAAGCAGCTATGCCAAAGGTGTGAAAAGAATCACTCGGGGTTCTGCACCAAATTTTGCAACAAGTGTAAAAGAAATGGTCATAGCGCGGCGAAGTGTGAGGTCTACGGACCAGGGGTTAATAGAACGAAAGGAACAAATGGTGTCGGAACGAGTAATGGCGGAGCAAGTAGTGTCGGAGTAAGTTATGCCAATGTAGTTTGTTATATATGTGGAAAACCGGGCCACATTATTAGAAATTGCCCGAACCAGGAGAACACGAATGGACAAGGCCGCGGAAGAGTTTTCAATATTAATGCGGCAGAGGCACAGGAAGACCCGGAGCTTGTTACGGGTACGTTTCTTATTGACAATAAATCTGCTTACGTTTTATTTGATTCGGGTGCGGATAGAAGCTATATGAGTAGAGATTTTTGTGCTAAATTAAGTTGTCCATTGACGCCTTTGGATAGTAAATTTTTACTCGAATTAGCAAATGGTAAATTAATTTCAGCAGATAATATATGTCGGAATCGAGAAATTAAACTGGTTAGTGAAACATTTAAGATTGACTTGATACCAGTAGATTTAGGGAGTTTTGATGTGATAATCGGTATGGACTGGTTGAAAGAAGTGAAAGTAGAGATCATTTGTTACAAAAATGCAATTCGCATTATACGAGAAAAAGGAAAACCCTTAATGGTGTACGGAGAAAAGGGCAACACGAAGCTACATCTTATTAGTAATTTGAAGGCACAAAAACTAATAAGAAAAGGTTGCTTTGCTGTTCTAGCACACGTCGAGAAAGTACAAACTGAAGAAAAGAGCATCAATGATGTTCCCATTGCAAAAGAATTTCCCGATGTATTTCCGAAAGAATTACCGGGATTACCCCCACATCGATCCGTTGAATTTCAAATAGATCTTGTACCAGGAGCTGCACCAATAGCTCGTGCTCCTTACAGACTCGCACCCAGCGAGATGAAAGAACTGCAAAGCCAATTACAAGAACTTTTAGAGCGTGGTTTCATTCGACCAAGCACATCACCGTGGGGAGCTCCTGTTTTGTTTGTCAAGAAGAAAGATGGTACATTCAGGTTGTGTATCGACTACCGAGAGTTGAACAAACTTACCATCAAGAACCGCTACCCACTACCGAGAATCGACGACTTATTTGATCAACTACAAGGCTCGTCTATTTATTCAAAGATTGACTTACGTTCCGGGTATCATCAAATGCGGGTGAAAGAAGATGATATTCCAAAGACTGCTTTCAGAACACGTTACGGTCATTACGAGTTTATGGTCATGCCGTTTGGTTTAACTAATGCACCAGCTGTGTTCATGGACCTTATGAACCGAGTGTGTGGACCATACCTTGACAAGTTTGTCATTGTTTTCATTGATGACATACTTATTTACTCAAAGAATGACCAAGAACACGGTGAACATTTGAGAAAGGTGTTAGAAGTATTGAGGAAGGAAGAATTGTACGCTAAGTTTTCAAAGTGTGCATTTTGGTTGGAAGAAGTTCAATTCCTCGGTCACATAGTGAACAAAGAAGGTATTAAGGTGGATCCGGCAAAGATAGAAACTGTTGAAAAGTGGGAAACCCCGAAAACTCCGAAACACATACGCCAGTTTTTAGGACTAGCTGGTTACTACAGAAGGTTCATCCAAGACTTTTCCAGAATAGCAAAACCCTTGACTGCATTAACGCATAAAGGGAAGAAATTTGAATGGAATGATGAACAAGAGAAAGCGTTTCAGTTATTGAAGAAAAAGCTAACTACGGCACCTATATTGTCATTGCCTGAAGGGAATGATGATTTTGTGATTTATTGTGACGCATCAAAGCAAGGTCTCGGTTGTGTATTAATGCAACGAACGAAGGTGATTGCTTATGCGTCTAGACAATTGAAGATTCACGAACAAAATTATACGACGCATGATTTGGAATTAGGCGCGGTTGTTTTTGCATTAAAGACTTGGAGGCACTACTTATATGGGGTCAAAAGTATTATATATACCGACCACAAAAGTCTTCAACACATATTTAATCAGAAACAACTGAATATGAGGCAGCGTAGGTGGATTGAATTATTGAATGATTACGACTTTGAGATTCGTTACCACCCGGGGAAGGCAAATGTGGTAGCCGATGCCTTGAGCAGGAAGGACAGAGAACCCATTCGAGTAAAATCTATGAATATAATGATTCATAATAACATTACTACTCAAATAAAGGAGGCGCAACAAGGAATTTTAAAAGAGAGAAATTTAAAGGATGAAATACCCAAAGGATCGGAGAAGCATCTTAATATTCGGGAAGACGGAACCCGGTATAGGGCTGAAAGGATTTGGGTACCAAAATTTGGAGATATGAGAGAAATGGTACTTAGAGAAGCTCATAAAACCAGATACTCAATACATCCTGGAACGGGGAAGATGTACAAGGATCTCAAGAAACATTTTTGGTGGCCGAGTATGAAAGCCGATGTTGCTAAATACGTAGGAGAATGTTTGACGTGTTCTAAGGTCAAAGCTGAGCATCAGAAACCATCAGGTCTACTTCAACAACCCGAAATCCCGGAATGGAAATGGGAAAACATTACCATGGATTTCATCACTAAATTGCCAAGGACTGCAAGTGGTTTTGATACTATTTGGGTAATAGTTGATCGTCTCACCAAATCAGCACACTTCTTACCAATAAGAGAAGATGACAAGATGGAGAAGTTAGCACGACTGTATTTGAAGGAAGTCGTCTCCAGACATGGAATACCAATCTCTATTATCTCTGATAGGGATGGCAGATTTATTTCAAGATTCTGGCAGACATTACAGCAAGCATTAGGAACTCGTCTAGACATGAGTACTGCCTATCATCCACAAACTGATGGGCAGAGCGAAAGGACGATACAAACGCTTGAAGACATGCTACGAGCATGTGTTATTGATTTCGGAAACAGTTGGGATCGACATCTACCGTTAGCAGAATTTTCCTACAACAACAGCTACCATTCAAGCATTGAGATGGCGCCGTTTGAAGCACTTTATGGTAGAAAGTGCAGGTCTCCGATTTGTTGGAGTGAAGTGGGGGATAGACAGATTACGGGTCCAGAGATTATACAAGAAACTACCGAGAAGATCATCCAAATTCAACAACGGTTGAAAACCGCCCAAAGTCGACAAAAGAGCTACGCTGACATTAAAAGAAAAGATATAGAATTTGAAATTGGAGAGATGGTCATGCTTAAAGTTGCACCTTGGAAAGGCGTTGTTCGATTTGGTAAACGAGGGAAATTAAATCCAAGGTATATTGGACCATTCAAGATTATTAATCGTGTCGGACCAGTAGCTTACCGACTTGAGTTACCTCAACAACTCGCGGCTGTACATAACACTTTCCACGTCTCGAATTTGAAGAAATGTTTTGCTAAAGAAGATCTCACTATTCCGTTAGATGAAATCCAAATCAACGAAAAACTTCAATTCATCGAAGAACCCGTCGAAATAATGGATCGTGAGGTTAAAAGACTTAAGCAAAACAAGATACCAATTGTTAAGGTTCGATGGAATGCTCGTAGAGGACCCGAGTTCACCTGGGAGCGTGAAGATCAGATGAAGAAGAAATACCCGCATCTATTTCCAGAAGATTCGTCATCACCTTCAACAGCTTAAAATTTCGGGACGAAATTTATTTAACGGGTAGGTACTGTAGTGACCCGAACTTTTCCATGTTTATATATATTAATTGTGATTGATATTTACATGATTAAATGTTTCCAACATGTTAAACAATCAAACTTGTTAAGACTTGATTAATTGAAATATGTTTCATATAGACAATTGAACACCCAAGTTGACCGGTGATTCACGAACGTTAAAACTTGTAAAAACTATATGATGACATATATATGGATATATATATATAGTTAACATGATACTATGATAAGAAAACATATCATAAAGTATATTAACAATGAACTACATATGTAAAAACAAGACTACTAACTTAATGATTTTTAAACGAGACATATATGTAACGATTATCGTTGTAAAGACGTTTAATGTATATATATCATATTAAGAGATATTCATACATGATAATATCATGACAATATAATAATTTAAAATCTCATTTGATATTATAAACATTGGGTTAACAACATTTAACAAGATCGTTAACCTAAAGGTTTCAAAACAACACTTACATGTAACGACTAACGATGACTTAACGAATTAGTTAAAATGTATATACATGTAGTGTTTTAATATGCATTTATACACTTTTGGAAGACTTCAATACACTTATCAAAATACTTCTACTTAACAAAAATGCTTACAATTACATCCTCGTTCAGTTTCATCAACAATTCTACTCGTATGCACCCGTATTCGTACTCGTACAATACACAGCTTTTAGATGTATGTACTATTGGTATATACACTCCAATGATCAGCTCTTAGCAGCCCATGTGAGTCACCTAACACATGTGGGAACCATCATTTGGCAACTAGCATGAAATATCTCATAAAATTACAAAAATATGAGTAATCATTCATGACTTATTTACATGAAAACAAAATTACATATCCTTTATATCTAATCCATACACCAATGACCAAAAACACCTAAAAACACTTTCATTCTTCAATTTTCTTCATCTAATTGATCTCTCTCAAGTTCTATCTTCAAGTTCTAAGTGTTCTTCATAAATTCCAAAAGTTCTAGTTTCATAAAATCAAGAATACTTTCAAGTTTGCTAGCTCACTTCCAATCTTGTAAGGTGATCATCCAACCTCAAGAAATCTTTGTTTCTTACAGTAGGTTATCATTCTAATACAAGGTAATAATCATATTCAAACTTTGGTTCAATTTCTATAACTATAACAATCTTATTTCAAGTGATGATCTTACTTGAACTTGTTTTCGTGTCATGATTCTGCTTCAAGAACTTCGAGCCATCCAAGGTTCCATTGAAGCTAGATCCATTTTTCTCTTTTCCAGTAGGTTTATCCAAGGAAATTAAGGTAGTAATGAGGTTCATAACATCATTCGATTCATACATATAAAGCTATCTTATTCGAAGGTTTAAACTTGTAATCACTAGAACATAGTTTAGTTAATTCTAAACTTGTTCACAAACAAAAGTTAATCCTTCTAACTTTACTTTTAAAATCAACTAAACACATGTTCTATATCTATATGATATGCTAACTTAATGATTTAAAACCTGGAAACACGAAAAACACCGTAAAACCGGATTTACGCCGTCGTAGTAACACCGCGGGCTGTTTTGGGTTAGTTAATTAAAAACTATGATAAACTTTGATTTAAAAGTTGTTATTCTGAGAAAATGATTTTTATTATGAACATGAAACTATATTCAAAAATTATGGTTAAACTCAAAGTGGAAGTATGTTTTCTAAAATGGTCATCTAGACGTCGTTCTTTCGACTGAAATGACTACCTTTACAAAAATGACTTGTAACTTATTTTTCCGACTATAAACCTATACTTTTTCTGTTTAGATTCATAAAATAGAGTTCAATATGAAACCATAGCAATTTGATTCACTCAAAACGGATTTAAAATGAAGAAGTTATGGGTAAAACAAGATTGGATAATTTTTCTCATTTTAGCTACGTGAAAATTGGTAACAAATCTATTCCAACCATAACTTAATCAACTTGTATTGTATATTATGTAATCTTGAGATACCATAGACACGTATACAATGTTTCGACCTATCATGTCGACACATCTATATATATTTCGGAACAACCATAGACACTCTATATGTGAATGTTGGAGTTAGCTATACAGGGTTGAGGTTGATTCCAAAATATATATAGTTTGAGTTGTGATCAATACTGAGATACGTATACACTGGGTCGTGGATTGATTCAAGATAATATTTATCGATTTATTTCTGTACATCTAACTGTGGACAACTAGTTATAGGTTACTAACGAGGACAGCTGACTTAATAAACTTAAAACATCAAAATATATTAAAAGTGTTGTAAATATATTTTGAACATACTTTAATATATATGTATATATTGTTATAGGTTCGTGAATCAACAGTGGCCAAGTCTTACTTCCCGACGAAGTAAAAATCTGTGAAAGTGAGTTATAGTCCCATTTTTAAAATCTAATATTTTTGGGATGAGAATACATGCAGGTTTTATAAATGATTTACAAAATAGACACGAGTATGTGAAACTACATTCTATGGTTGAATTATCGAAATCGAATATGCCCCTTTTTATTAAGTCCGGTAATCTAAGAATTAGGGAACAGACACCCTAATTGACGCGAATCCTAAAGATAGATCTATTGGGCCTAACAAACCCCATCCAAAGTACCGGATGCTTTAGTACTTCGAAATTTATATCATATCCGAAGGGTGTCCCAGAATGATGGGGATATTCTTATATATGCATCTTGTTATTGTCGGTTACCAGGTGTTCACCATATGAATGATTTTTATCTCTATGTATGGGATGTGTATTGAAATATGAAATCTTGTGGTCTATTGTTACGATTTGATATATATATAGGTTAAACCTATAACTCACCAACATTTTTGTTGACGTTTAAAGCATGTTTATTCTCAGGTGAATATTAAGAGCTTCCGCTGTTGCATACTAAAATAAGGACAAGATTTGGAGTCCATGTTTGTATGATATTGTGTAAAAACTGCATTCAAGAAACTGATTTCGATGTAACATATTTGTATTGTAAACCATTATGTAATGGTCGTGTGTAAACAGGATATTTTAGATTATCATTATTTGATAATCTACGTAAAACTTTTTAAACCTTTATTTATGAAATAAAGGTTATGGTTTGTTTTAAAAATGAATGCAGTCTTTGAAAAACGTCTCATATAGAGGTCAAAACCTCGCAACGAAATCAATTAATATGGAACGTTTTTAATCAATAAGAACGGGACATTTCAGCGAACGCATGGAGTCTCTTGGTTTAAATCATGCGATTGCATGATGAGGAAATCCAACTCATAAACAACGAATCCAATGTTGCCGACGGTTTTTATGTATCATATGTTTTATATATATATATATATATATATATATATATATATATATATATATATATATATACATATATATATATTATTTAATATATAATATATTTAATCTTTAGAATTAATTAAATATTATATTATATTCTCGTGCATAGTTGATTTGTAATTTTAGCACTGGTGACTTGTACGTTGACATACGACCTATGCACCGGTTCCGATTTTCCGAACGCATTTCCGTACGCTTAGAAAACTAGCACTTTACGTTCCGTGACGTGTACCCTTATTAATAATTTGAATTTCTCATCAATAAATTACCTTATACAAAATGTAACTTATAAAATTGAGCATTTGTGGTCATTTGCTTCTATAAATCAGTGACTCGTTGTTTATCAAAATATATTATTTTAAATCAGTACGTTTTATGACTAAGTTAAAAAATATATATATTTTTATTTAACATTTGAAAATTTGTACAATATATATATATATATATATATATATATATATATATATATATATATATATATATATATATATGTGTGTGTGTTTGAAATATTTATCTAATGATATAGTATTTAGTCTTTCAAAACCAATTACATTTCAAAGTCCATTTTATATAATTTAACTCATTTTATATAATAGTAGTTATTTTTCCAAATAATGTTTTTAATACAAAAACTAACTAGTTGATTTATCAAGGGACACGAGTTAACCAAGTAAAGTAAAATTTTTTTTTTTTGAAATTTAAACGGAAATGATTACTAACTTTTGACTAACTCTTGTAAATGACACTTTTGTAAATCACTTTTACCAAATAGTCCGGATATCGTTAAAAAGGAAAGGTTTTTTTAAATCAAGTGGACCTCTTAACAGAGACTCGTAATCATAATTCAAGGTAACTGTTAAATCAATCATTTGATATTATCATCAAACTCCATCGATAAACATATGGAACTAAATACTATGAAGTAAAGTATTTATACTTAATACTTTGCTAACGTTTTCAAGTTATAAGATATACACATATTCATATATAATCATTTACGTTCATTTAATGGTTCGTGAATCATAGGAATTTGGTCGAGGTTAAATGAATGTATGAACATAGTTTGAAGTCCTTGAGATTCAACTTAACAAACTTTGCTTATCGTGTCGGAAACATATAAAGATTAAAGTTTAAATTTGTTCAGAAATTTTCGGGTCGTCACAGTACCTACCCGTTAAAGAAATTTCGTCCCGAAATTTGATCGTGGTCGTCATAGTTAACCATAAAAATGTTTTTATGACAAATATGGGTCGATAAATAGAGTTTTATCTTTATTGAGTAATATGGATAAAACAATTTGATTACGCGAAGAGTATAAGTGAAGCTATCGCAAAAGGAATGAAATGAGAAATAAAGTTTCGTTTTAACTATTGACGTTGTATAGGTTGAATTCCGGAATTCAAGGGATTTAAAGAAAATCTTCTAAATTCAAAAGATTTGTTTCTTCGGCGAATAAGGAAATTAGGATCTCTCTAATTAAATGCGGAGATCTGTCTTGATTTCACTATCAGATATTTCACTATAAATTAGCTTCTTCCTTTCCGTTACTTTTACCATTCCTATACCCAATTCCCAAATTCAAAAGTTTATGAAAATACTAAATCCAGTTCTGATCCTTGTCCTTATCCTTACTATCGCAACCATCATTCTCATTTTCCAACTTCCACCAGAGGAATCTGCTTACTTCTACTTTGCCCTTGGGGTTATAGTGCTTTTAATCTTCCCGTGTCTTTATGTTGCTGATAATGCTAAAAACGAACATATATTTCATAGCATTATTCCTCAAGAAAGACAAGCTTTTAGTTGCAATGGTTCTATTTACAAGTGATATTCGTTTAAATAATAAAAGGTGAAGACAGAAGACAGATTCGACGATTTGAAGACGCAAACGACCAAAAAGCTCAAAAGAACAAAAGACAATCAAAAAGGTTCCAATTATTGATAAGAAACGTCTCGAAATCACAAGAGTACAAGATTCAAAACGCAAAGTACAAGATATTAAATTGTACGCGAGGACGTTCGAAAATCCGGAACCGGGACTAGAGTCAACTCTTAACGCTCGACGCAACGGACTAAAAATTACAAGTTAACTATGTATATAAATATAATATATTATATAATTAATTATATTAATTATATATATATTATATATATATATATTAAAAACCGTCGGCAGCAGGAAACTCCAAGGGTGTGAGCTGTAAATATCTCTCCGCGACTCGCGGAGTTTTAAGGCCATTTTGCCGCGAGTCGCGGAGCCTCAAATTTCACTTCTGGCTATAAAGCCAACCGAATTCTGATCAAAATCAACATCTTTTTTTTCTCTTCCTCTTCATACGTAAATATATTTATATTTATAATTTATATTTTAATTTTAATTATAATTCTAATAATAAGGGTATGTTAGCGAATGTTGTAAGGGTGTAAGTCGAAATTCTGTCCGTGTAACGCTACGCTATTTTTAATCATTGTAAGTTATGTTCAACCTTTTTACATTAATGTCTCGTAGCTAAGTTATTATTATGCTTATTTAAAACGAAGTAATCATGATGTTGGGCTAATTACTAAAATTGGGTAATTGGGCTTTGTACCATAATTGGGGTTTGGACAAAAGAACGACACTTGTGGAAATTAGACTATGGGCTAATAATGGGCTTTATATTTGTTTAACTAAATGAAAGTTTGTTAATGTTAATATAAAGATTTACAATTGGGCGTCCCTATAAATTACCATATACACTCGATCGGACACGATGGGCGGGGTATTTATTTGTACGAATAATCGTTCATTTAACCGGACACGGGAATGGATTAATAGCCACTAGAATAATTAAAACAGGGGTGAAATTACATTCAAGGGTAATTGGTGTAATTGTTAACAAAGTAGTAAAACTTTGGTTTACACGCAGTCGATAACCTGGTGTATTCATTAAACAAAGTATTAAAACCTTGTTACAATTCGAATCCCCAATTAGTTGGAATATTTATCTTCGGGTATAATAATAATTTGACAAGGACACTTGCAATTTATATTTATGACTGATGGACTGTTATGGACAAAAACCAGACGGACATATTAAATAATCCAGGACAAAGGACAATTAACCCATGGGCATAAAACTAAAATCAACACGTCAAACATCATGATTACGGAAGTTTAAATAAGCATAATTCTTTTATTTCATATTTAATTTCCTTTATTTTATATTTAATTGCACTTCTAATTATCGCACTTTTATTTATTGTTATTTTATTTAATTGCACTTTTAATTATCGTACCTTTTAATTATCGTAATTTTATTTTATCGCATTTTTATTCGCAATTTCATTATCGTTATTTACTTTACGCTTTAATTTAAGTCTTGTATTTATTTTATATTTTACATTAGGTTTTAACTGCGACTAAAGTTTTAAAATCGACAAACCGGTCATTAAACGGTAAAAACCCCCCTTTATAATAATAATATCACTTATATATATATATTTGTATTTTTATAAAAGTAAACTAATATAGCGTTGAGCTTTGTTTAAGAATTTCCCTGTGGAACGAACCGGACTTACTAAAAACTACACTACTGTACGATTAGGTACACTGCCTATAAGTGTTGTAGCAAGGTTTAAGTATATCCATTCTATAAATAAATAAATATCTTGTGTAAAATTGTATCGTATTTAATAGTGTTTTCCTAGTAAAATAATAACTATTTTATATACACCTCGTTCGACATCAAGTATTTTTGGCGCCGCTGCCGGGGAACTATCTTAAACGCCGGAAGCGCAACGCTAATATATAAAAAAAAAAAAGATGTTGATTTTGATCAGAATTCGGTTGGCTTTATAGCCAGAAGTGAAATTTGAGGCTCCGCGACTCGCGGCAAAATGGCCTTAAAACTCCGCGAGTCGCGGAGAGATATTTACAGCTCACACCCTTGGAGTTTCCTGCTGCCGACGGTTTTTAATATATATATATAATATATATATAATTAATATAATTAATTATATAATATATTATATTTATATACATAGTTAACTTGTAATTTTTAGTCCGTTGCGTCGAGCGTTAAGAGTTGACTCTAGTCCCGGTTCCGGATTTTCGAACGTCCTCGCGTACAATTTAATATCTTGTACTTTGCGTTTTGAATCTTGTACTCTTGTGATTTCGAGACGTTTCTTATCAATAATTGGAACCTTTTTGATTGTCTTTTGTTCTTTTGAGCTTTTTGGTCGTTTGCGTCTTCAAATCGTCGAATCTGTCTTCTGTCTTCACCTTTTATTATTTAAACGAATATCACTTGTAAATAGAACCATTGCAACTAAAAGCTTGTCTTTCTTGAGGAATAATGCTATGAAATATATGTTCGTTTTTAGCATTATCAAATATTCCCACACTTGAGCGTTGCTTGTCCTCAAGCAATATTGTCTTGAAATACTAGAATCACTTCTTTATTCTTCACACTTTGTACATCAGTGATTTCTATATGGCGGTATAAACAATGGTAGTAACGATATGGTTTACAGTCCCACATGACTATAAAAATTTAGATCCATTAAGGAAATTGGATCTTTATGAAAACATTTGATCTTTTGAAAATTAAATCTAGTTTTTACCCTAGATAAGTTTTCCGGAATAACCCTTTACCGGTGTTTGCAAAATTTTTTTGTGGGTTTGGTGGGTTACAGATTTGAAAATTTTAGCTCAAAACTTGCGGTTTTGTGTCACCCACTTGCTAACCTTGTATTTGGAAAGCAACACGTCCAGTTTACTTGTTCCGTATATTACCTTTCGGCAAACTACCGTCCGGTTGTAAAGGAAAGCGTTGAACAAGCAACTGTTAAGGCAATGTCCCGTGACATGCTTTTGATTATGGTCTATAACGTGTCGGACGCAATTACTATCCTTGGTAGGAGCAATAGTAAAGCTCACCCTTATAATTTTTCGGTCTGGCACAAGGTCCTGTCTTTGACCATGCTATGCAACCACCGTTCTTACGGTTGACACCCGATTTAGTTCAGGTGACCTAATGAATTTCAGGTGAATTCCTAGGATTTTACGTTCAATGGTAATGAACGCATTGAAAATGGGTTTTCAGAAAACAAATCGGTTTATAATTTTGATCAAAATATTTTCTCGTTTAAGCTCGAGTTTAGATATCATCGAATTCCATGAGTTTGTAATTCTCAATCTTTAAGGTCAATCTCTAGGATTGAGTAATATCAGTCTTAAAAGCTGATTTTTAATCTTTAAGGAGATTATCCTTTCTGGAGATCTGATTCATTAGTCTTATCCAGCTAATTTGCACGGTGCCTCCCCATTGTACGAGATAAATCCTTCTCATGGTTAGGATAAATCTGACCACTTGGCGACCCTGTTTAATGCTGAGGTCCGTGGATTTCCTGCTGATTTTAGTGATGACTTTTCTAGATTTTTCGTCAACCTACAGCTGGTCTGAACGACAACTTCATGACCTAAATCAAGAAGCGCGTTTCTTTTTCGGAAGACTTTACTTCCTTTTAATGATGGAATTGATTCATCGTGTAGATCCATCTCTTCTTTTCTTTCATCGGGTAAAACAGTTTAGTTTAGTCCAAAGCAAAAGTATTTTCAGTTATTTGTTACAGATATATGTGACATATGTTTAAGATAACTTGGTAAATTTTCCCACACTTGGCTTTTATTTTCCTTTTTATCGTCCTCTATTCCATTTTAAATGAATTTTAACATTTTAGTTTGTTTCTCAATTTATGTCCTTTCCGAGGTAACAATAATTTCGGTGTTAAAACCTAGTTTTATCGTTCATAAATATGTATAAACATGATTTTGAATTCATTTATTTGAAAATTTTGAAAAATTTTACTAGAATTGGGTAGTCAGTATATAAGACTAGGGCTGTTCTTTTTTTATCAGAGAGCACTAGATTCTAATACAACTACTGCTTTACTAGTATTTTTAATGGTAACCAAGTGTTTAATATAAAAATTTTAAAATCCGAAAGAATTTAACCCCTTCCCACACTTAAGATCTTGCAATGCCCTCATTTGCAAGAAATCAGTAACAATTTAAATTATTGAGGGTGATTTGTGTGAAAATGATTAAATTTTTACCAAAGTTTCCAAATATATTGGCGTTTGTTTGCTGAATGATAAATGGTGCACATCATTTGTTCATTCCGTCTTGTTGTTATTTCACATATATTTTGCATCTTGTCGTCAAAATTAGTTGCTTTTGCTGAACTTAATGCCAGTCTTTGAAAATGCGTTGTTTTACCCTGTTGTGTACATAAGATAAACTGCAAACATATATACATATTTTTGAAGTTTGGTATATTACCCCACATTCAAAAATTATTAAAATCTAAGAATAAAAGTTAGATAATTATAAAAATGATTACAATATTAACAAAAGTATTAAACATATCAATAATTACAAATTACAAAATAAAAATAAAAATAAGTAAACTAAGGATGATATTGGTACCAATAGGGGTTCCACGCATAACCATAAGTGCTATAGAATGCTTCGGCAGGGTCATACGTAGGATATGGTGGCTGCATCTCTATCGACCAAGGAGGGAAGACGGGTTTCGGTGTAGGAATATAGTTTCTACCTATATGTTGGCAATGCGCTATGATCTGGTTCTGATGAACTTGCCAATCTTCAAATGCTCTCTGTCTAGCATTTTCGTATTCCTGAGAAGCTATAAACCTATGCATTTCTTGCATCTCATTCCCCCCTCCTACATTACCTTGTTCCTGGTTTCTCTCTACCTGTGGATGTCTACCATTATATCGTACTGCGGCGTTATTTCGCCGCTTCAAAACTTTCGCACCATGGTATACATTTAAACCTATAGTGTCGCGGGGTTCCGGCTCTTCTACTAATAATCCCCCCCGACTTATATCCACACCGAGATATTCACCAATCAAAGTAATAAAAATACCACCTCCTATTATGCTATGTGGACGCATCCCTCGAACCATAGCTGATAAATAATAACCCACACAATATGGTATACTTACAGCGCTGTGTGGGTCTCGAATACACATATGGTAAAACAAATCTTGTTCATTTACCTTTTCTTTGTTTTTACCCCTTTGTGTAATCGAATTAGCTAAAAACCTATGTATTACTCTTAATTCGGCTCTATCTATATCCAAATAAGAGTAGTTTCCCCCTTTAAAACGGTGATGGCTTGTCATTTGACTCCACACACCGTGTGTATCAAAATTTTCATCTATTTTCCTACCGTTTAGTATCAATCCTCTACAATCGGCAGACGCTAATTCCTCAGGCGTGTATATACGTAAAGCCTGAGCCATGTCCAGTAAAGACATGTGGCGCATCGAACCGCCTAACAAAAATCTAATAAAAGAACGATCGGTTAAACTAGCTACCCGATCATTCAACTCTATACTACATAACAACTCTTCACACCATACTTTATATACAGGTCTGCGTATGGTGAATAAACATATCCAGTCATTAAAAGAAGAATTACCATACCTCTGTACCAGTAATTCCCTAATTGGCCCGGCCAATTCTACAGCTTCCAAGGGTCCCCATTCTATGACCCTCGGTACCTCAACAACCTTGGAATGAAGAGTATGCAAACCCCGTTGATATTTTGGATAATCTATCCAAAGTCTGTCAAATCGCAGGTTCGGGTGCAACTGTTCCAAGTGCATATCTGAAAAGGTCATGACTGGATGAGGTACATCCTGCTTGTAGTAGTTATCTACCTCCTGTTGTTCCAAGTTCTCAGCAGGAGCATGACAGGCTTGGGATGAAGATTCACCCCTTTCATTCTGCAAAACACATCAAACACAAATTTTGTGCATCCAAATATGCATTAGTGTCAGCAAAATCATCAATCAAAATAATTACAATGATATTATCAATTTACATCAAACTTAAGCTTATTTTCACATTTTTATCAAATCTACACTTTTTCAAATAAGCATATACGAAAATTTTCGCCAAGTTCATAAGCATTCAACCCAAATAACATGTCAAAATAATCATTACTAGCAATCAAACAAGTCTCAAATGGCATTATCTTTCAAAAATCAAGTTCATGAATTTTGGACTTGAAAAAGTCCACTTTAATTCTCAAAATCATGTTTAGGCTCAAAGTTTGGATCATTTAACTACCTAGACATGTTACACTACTCAATTTAGCAACAATTCATGACAAAAATCGGCCATAACCTGTTTATATCAAAAAGCCCCAAATTGCTCAAGAACACAAACCCTAGATTATTCAAAATTTGAAGTTTAAGGCTTCTAATCATGTTAAACAGCATCAATCTAGGTTATACAAGCATAATACATAAACAATTTAAGTCTAATTACACTAAAAAGCATCAAAATCAAATTGGGTAAAAATTAGCTCAAGAACACTAAAATTCGAATTAAATGGTGTTTAGGTGTAGAAATTTACCGTTTTTCTTGAGTAGTTCCTAGATATCATCCTTCTCAACATGATTTTAGCAAAAAAATTTGGTGATTAACGGTTAAAAATTGAGATTTTTGGGGGTGATTTTCGGGTTTTTTCGCAGTGTTTTTTCGAGCTGTATGTGTGTTTTTGTGTGGGTTGAGTGAACTGATCGTGCAGCTTGTTATATTTTTTTTTTCTGTAATTTTGTCCCTCCGCGAGTCGCGGAGTTTTGCACTTCAAACTCCGCGAGTCGCGGAGTTTGCCCTTTTTTTTTTTTTTTTTTTTTTTTTTTTTTTATAAAATCATTAACTTATAAAATAATTAAGAAATTAATTTTAAAATTTTGTTTCCCTTGTTATTTAGGACGAGGTCGTTTCGGATCGATGTCCTAGTCCGTCCCTCGACAAAATTTTAAAATTTGTCTTTTTGTAGCGATTGTTTTAAAAGCTAAGATTTTTGGGTTTTTTAATGTTTTTGGCATACTTTAAATCAATAAGATTAAAAATAATGATAATAAAAGTTCTCGTCCCTCCCTCGGGTAAAGCAATTTCGGTTCAAAGACCTAGTCTTCAACTTACGACGAATTTTAAAAATCATATTCTTAACTTAATGAGATAAAGTAAATTTTTGTTTTTAAATTCACACAACTTAAATATAAAATTCAAAATTAAAAATTAAAAATTCACACCAAACTCAAAATTTGAAATGCATAAAATTAAAATTTCATATTTTAAAAATAATTAAAAATTCACACCAAACTTAATTTAAAAATTTATAAATTCATATCAAACTTATATTAATTTTTCAAATATTTACAATTTTTAATTATAATTCTAATAATAAGGGTATGTTAGCGAATGTTGTAAGGGTGTAAGTCGAAATTCTGTCCGTGTAATGCTACGCTATTTTTAATCATTGTAAGTTATGTTCAACCTTTTTACATTAATGTCTCGTAGCTAAGTTATTATTATGCTTATTTAAAACGAAGTAATCATGATGTTGGGCTAATTACTAAAATTGGGTAATTGGGCTTTGTACCATAATTGGGGTTTGGACAAAAGAACGACACTTGTGGAAATTAGACTATGGGCTATTAATGGGCTTTATATTTGTTTAACTAAATGAAAGTTTGTTAATGTTAATATAAAGATTTACAATTGGGCGTCCCTATAAATTACCATATACACTCGATCGGACACGATGGGCGGGGTATTTATATGTACGAATAATCGTTCATTTAACCGGACACGGGAATGGATTAATAGCCACTAGAATAATTAAAACAGGGGTGAAATTACATTCAAGGGTAATTGGTGTAATTGTTAACAAAGTAGTAAAACCTTGGTTTACACGCAGTCGATAACCTGGTGTATTCATTAAACAAAGTATTAAAACCTTGTTACAATTCGAATCCCCAATTAGTTGGAATATTTATCTTCGGGTATAATAATAATTTGACAAGGACACTTGCAATTTATATTTATGACTGATGGACTGTTATGGACAAAAACCAGACGGACATATTGAATAATCCAGGACAAAGGACAATTAACCCATGGGCATAAAACTAAAATCAACACGTCAAACATCATGATTACGGAAGTTTAAATAAGCATAATTCTTTTATTTCATATTTAATTTCCTTTATTTTATATTTAATTGCACTTCTAATTATCGCACTTTTATTTATTGTTATTTTATTTAATTGCACTTTTAATTATCGTACCTTTTAATTATCGTAATTTTATTTTATCGCATTTTTATTCGCAATTTCATTATCGTTATTTACTTTACGCTTTAATTTAAGTCTTGTATTTATTTTATATTTTACATTAGGTTTTAACTGCGACTAAAGTTTTAAAATCGACAAACCGGTCATTAAACGGTAAAAACCCCCCTTTATAATAATAATATCACTTATATATATATTTGTATTTTTATAAAAGTAAACTAATATAGCGTTGAGCTTTGTTTAAGAATTTCCCTGTGGAACGAACCGGACTTACTAAAAACTACACTACTGTACGATTAGGTACACTGCCTATAAGTGTTGTAGCAAGGTTTAAGTATATCCATTCTATAAATAAATAAATATCTTGTGTAAAATTGTATCGTATTTAATAGTGTTTTCCTAGTAAAATAATAACTATTTTATATACACCTCGTTCGACATCAAGTATTTTTGGCGCCGCTGCCGGGGAACTATCTTAAACGCCGGAAGCGCAACGCTAATATATAAAAAAAAAAAGATTTTTAGTTACTTTTATTAAAAATTCGTTTTTGTAAAAATACGTTTTAAATATTCGAAAAATATAAAAAGAAAAACAAAAATATTAGTATTTTTAAGATTTTGTTAAATATTTAAGTTTTATAAGTTTCTTTATTTTTATTTTAGTTTATAAAAATATAAGTTTTAATTTTAATATCTTTTATTTAATTAAAAAAACAGAAAACATAAAAAAAAAAAAAAAAAATAAAGAAAAACGCGTAAAAAGTGAAACCTGTCAACTGAATTCCTGAACCCCGCGACTCGCGGGGTTTTATTCTTTATTTGCCGCGACTCGCGGAGGCCCTCTGACACACGGACAAAAACCCTAATCAAGCATTGATTACGGGTATTTTTAATTATTATTATTATTAAAACCTAAATATTATTATTATTATTATTAGTTTTATTTTACTTTTTATTTATTTATATATTTTAGTTTAATTAGTTTTATTAAAATTATAAAATTAGTAGTTTTATTAAATAAATAATATAAAAATAATATTTTTATAAAAATTGTACTTTTTACAACTTTTTGTATATTTTTATATTTTGTCCCTTTTTAATCGTTGTAGCGTAATATTTGTATTTTTAGCTCATATTTAATTTTAAACTTAGTTTTAGCTATAGTTATTTTTACTCCTAGATTTTTAGGCTTTGCCGTAGAATTCCTTAAGTGCTTTTTCTTTAGACTAAGATTTAGGTGCTTTAGAATTTTGCGACGCCTTTTTAAGTTTTAGTTTCTTTTTAAGTTATTTTCATTTGGGATTTAGTTTTTCCTGTAAGCTTTAATATTTTTAGAGACCTTTTACTATGTATCAATTATCATTCCAATTAGTAATTTCAATTTGCGATTATAATTTTAAGTTAGTTGTAGTAATAAGGTTAAATTAGTTAAGTATTTTTAAGTTTTTATAAGTTTCTTTTATTTTTCCGTCACCTTTTATTTTTCAACCATATTTTTTTTCTTTTTCGACCTTTTTCGACGAACTCTTTTTCTCTCTTATTTCTCGCTATTCTAGTTTTAGGACTTAGAATTTTTTCTACTTCTTATCTAAATTTCTTAAAATTACGAAATTTATTTTAAGTGGTTAAATTGATAGACATCAAAATTTTCTGGTTCGTAGTAATAGTTGGATTTGTACGTGGACCGGGTTATTGGAGCCAAACAGTCCTCAATTATATTGAGACCAAACGAATCCTGCCCCTCTGCTGCATCTTTTGGCTATTCGAAACGTGGGCAAAATCAGAAAAGTCTATTGATTGGATAACTTATTATAATTTTTCTTTCCTTTTAAAAACTAATAGGATATTCTGTGAATGCACCGAGCAAGACGTTCATCACCTTTTGTACGTTCACCACCTGTAACTCGATCAAGACATCATTTAACAAATATAACCGCCGTTGATTTTTCTTTAGAATCGTCATCCAGTCGACCAAGTACTTCAGTTCAAATTTCCGATAATCCAGTTTTTGAAACCAACCTCACAATTGAGAATCCAGAAAATATTCAGGAACGGTTCATAGATCCTGAACCATTAAACTTTCCTCCGGAACCACCAATCATTCAAACAGAGATTGTTGAGGAACGAACTATTAAATCAGAATCATTCAGTGATACCGATTCAACAAATTCAATTATGGAGAATCTGGAACCTTTAAGTATGGAAGACCGAATGAGAGCTAAACGCACTGGCCAAGGTCACGCAATTACTCATCCAGACATTAATGCGCCAGATTATGAAATCAAAGGACAAATTCTACACATGGTGACTAATCAATGCCAATTTAGTGGTGCGCCGAAGGAAGATCCAAATGAACATCTACGTACCTTTAATAGGATCTGCACACTATTTAAAATACGAGAAGTGGAGGATGAACAGATATATCTCATGTTATTTCCCTGGACTTTAAAGGGAGAAGCCAAAGATTGGTTGGAATCGTTACCTGAAGGAGCGATTGATACATGGGATGTTTTAATTGATAAATTTCTTAAACAATTCTTTCCTGCATCAAAAGCCGTAAGACTTCAAGCAGAAATTGTTACGTTCACACAGAAGCCAAATGAAACTCTATATGAGGCGTGGACAAGATATGGAAAGTTGTTAAGAGGATGTCCGCAACATGGTTTAGACACCTGTCAAATAGTACAAATATTCTACCAAGGATGCGACATCACTACAAGGAAAGACATAGATATAGCAGCTGGTGGTTCGATTATGAAGAAAACCGAAACTGATGCTTACAAAATTATTGATAATACTGCTTCCCACTCACATGAGTGGCACCAAGAAAAAGATATCATTAGATCATCTAAAGCAGCTAGAGCCGATTCTAGCCATGACTTAGATTCCATTTCAGCAAAGATAGATGCTTTCGAGAGACGAATGGAAAAGATGACTAAAGATATTCATGCTATACGAATTAGTTGTGAGCAGTGTGGAGGACCACATTTGACAAAAGATTGTCTCAGCATTGAATTAACAATGGAACAAAGAGAGAATATTTCATACATAAACCAAAGGCCTGGAAATAATTATCAGAATAATTATCAACCGCCAAGACCGATTTACAATCAAAACCAGAATTATAACCGAAATATTCCATACAACAACCAACAAGGTCCTAGCAATCAACAAGTATCCAATAATACTTACAATCAGCAAAGACCTAATTTTCAAAACAAACCACCACAACAAACCGATGATAAAAAGCCGAATTTAGAAGATATGATGACGAAGCTAGTTGAAACTCAAACGCAGTTTTTCACATCTCAAAAACAAACCAATGAACAAAATGCTCAAGCATTTAGAAATCAACAAGCTTCTATTCAAAATCTGGAACAAGAAGTAAGTAACCTAGCAAGGTTAATAGGTGAAAGAAAACCGGGAAGTTTACCTAGTGATACAAATGCTAACCCCCGGAATGAAACAGCTAAAGCTATTACCACAAGAAGTGGTACAACACTTAAACCACCTGAAATACCTGTAACTTCTGATGAAACTATTCCTACTCCACAAAAACCACAACCTGATCAAGATAAGGAAAAAGAACCGGTAGTTGAAAAGGTTAATGAAGATAACACAGTTAAGGATAAACCTTATGTTAAACCATACCAACCACCACTTCCTTACCCGAGTAAAATGAAGAAAGAAAAACTTGAAGCCGAGCAATCCAAATTCTTGGATATGTTTAAACAGATAAATGTAAATCTTCCTTTCATTGATGTGATTTCAGGAATGCCAAGATATGCTAAATTCTTGAAAGATCTAATCACGAATAGAAAGAAAATGGAAGAACTCTCGGCTGTTACTATGAATGCTAATTGTTCAGCAGTGCTGTTGAATAAGATACCAGAAAAACTATCTGATCCAGGAAGTTTCACAATTCCATGTTTTCTGGGTAGTCTTAGTTCAATAGAAGCATTGGCAGACTTAGGTGCTAGTATAAATCTAATGCCGTATTCACTATACGCTAAACTAGACCTTGGAGAATTAAAACCAACCAGAATAAGCATACAACTAGCCGATAGATCAATAAAATATCCTAGAGGGATAATGGAGAACATGCTAGTTAAAGTTGGTACTTTAGTATTTCCAGTAGATTTTGTTGTTTTGGACATGGAAGAAGATTCTCAAGTTCCTCTCATATTAGGAAGACCATTCTTAAACACGGCTAAAGCAATGATAGACGTGTTCGGTAAGAAACTGACCCTAAGTATAGAGGATGAGAGTGTTACCTTTTCAGTGGATAGAGCCATGCAACAACCACAATCTGCAGATGATACATGTTATTATATTCAAACTATAGATGCACATGCAGAATTATTAGAAGAATTTCCAGAATTACAAGGAACAGGAGAATGTTCTTTAGGAGAAAGTAATGAACCAATTGATGAAGCTGAAATGTTAGCTACACTTATAGCTAATGGATATGAACCAACAACAGAAGAAATTCAAATGCTAAAAGAAGAAGACAGATATCGATATAAATCATCGATAGAAGAACCTCCGAAATTAGAGTTAAAGCCACTTCCAAACCATTTGGAATACGCTTATTTACATGGTGAATCTGAATTACCTGTAATAATATCGTCTTCTCTTACTGAAAATGAGAAATCACAACTCATTTCTGTGTTGAAAGCTCATAAACCAGCTATTGCATGGAAGATTCATGATATTAAAGGAATAAGTCCTTCGTATTGCACACACAAAATCCTTATGGAAGAAGGTCATAAAACATATGTGCAACGCCAACGAAGACTAAATCCTAATATGCAAGATGTAGTTAAGAAAGAGATTATTAAACTGCTAGATGCAGGTTTGATATATCCAATTTCTGATAGTCCATGGGTAAGCCCAGTTCAATGCGTACCTAAGAAGGGTGGCATGACTGTCATCACAAATGAGAAAAATGAGCTTATTCCTACTAGGACTGTAACAGGATGGCGTGTATGTATTGATTATAGAAAATTAAATGACGCCACCAGAAAAGATCACTTTCCCTTACCTTTCATAGATCAAATGTTGGAAAGATTAGCCCGAAATAGTTACTATTGTTTTCTAGATGGATTTTCCGGATATTTTCAAATTCCAATAGCACCCGAAGATCAAGAGAAAACCACATTCACGTGCCCTTATGGTACTTTTGCTTACAAACGCATGCCATTTGGACTTTGTAACGCCCCTGCAACCTTTCAAAGGTGCATGATGGCGATTTTTCATGACATGATAGAAGAATGCATGGAAGTATTCATGGATGACTTTTCAGTCTTCGGTGATACATTTAAATCATGTCTAGTAAATCTGGAACGAATGCTAATTAGATGCGAAAAATCAAATCTAGTACTTAATTGGGAGAAATGCCATTTCATGGTTAAAGAAGGCATCGTTCTTGGACATAAAATTTCAAAAGAAGGAATCGAAGTGGATAGAGCTAAAGTAGATGTAATCGCTAAACTTCCACATCCCACCAATGTTAGAGGAGTTAGGAGTTTTCTAGGGCATGCCGGTTTTTACCGACGTTTCATAAAAGATTTTTCTAAAATTGCCACTCCTATGAATAAACTCCTAGAAAAGGATGCGCCATTCATCTTTTCAGATGAATGTATCAAATCTTTTAATATTCTTAAAGAAAAACTCACTAATGCACCAATCATGATAACACCAAATTGGAATCTACCATTTGAATTAATGTGCGATGCAAGTGATTTTGCAATGGGAGCCGTTTTAGGACAAAGGATTGAAAAACGATTTCAACCTATATATTATGCTAGTAAGACGTTACAAGGAGCACAAACGAACTATACAACTACTGAAAAAGAACTCCTTGCTATTGTCTTTGCTTTTGACAAATTTCGATCATATCTCGTTCTAGCAAAAACGGTGGTCTATACCGACCATTCTGCTCTTAGATACCTATTTTCAAAACAAGATGCTAAACCAAGATTAATCCGTTGGATCTTACTCTTACAAGAGTTTGATATTGAAATCCGAGATAAAAAGGAGCAGAAAATCTCGCCGCTGATCATCTTTCTCGTCTTGAAAATCCCGAATTAGAAGTTCTGAATGAATCGGCCATACAAGACAACTTTCCTGATGAATATCTATTGAAGATAGATTATAAAGAAATCCCATGGTTTGCAGACTATGCAAACTACTTAGTTTGTGGATTCCCTGAAAAAGGATTATCGTACCAAAGACGAAAGAAATTCTTCAGTGATATAAAACACTATTTCTGGGAAGATCCATATCTGTTTAAAAGTTGTCCCGATGGAATAATACGCCGATGCGTATTTGGAGATGAAGCTAGTAAAATTTTAAACCATTGTCACACAGGACCAACAGGAGGGCATTATGGGCCTCAACTAACAGCAAGAAAAGTTTATGAAGCTGGATTCTATTGGCCTACAATTTACAAAGACGCACACCTTCTTTGCAAATCCTGTGATGCATGTCAAAGGGCCGGAAAAATAAGTCAACGTGATGAAATGCCACAAAATGTCATCCAAGTATGTGAAGTATTTGACATTTGGGGTATTGACTTTATGGGTCCATTTCCAAAATCTCATAATAATCTATATATACTCGTAGCCATTGATTATGTATCTAAATGGGCGGAAGCACAAGCTCTCCCAACTAACGATGCACGAGTTGTAGTCAACTTTTTAAAACGTCTTTTTGCAAGGTTTGGAACACCGAAAGCTTTAATAAGTGATCGGGGTACTCATTTCTGTAATAATCAACTTGAGAAAGTTCTTAAAAGATATGGAGTAACTCATAAAATCTCCACCGCATATCATCCACAAACAAGTGGACAAGTTGAAAATACCAACCGAGCTTTAAAACGTATTCTAGAGAAAACCGTAGGATCAAATCCGAAGGAATGGTCCATTAAATTGGAGGATGCACTCTGGGCTTTTAGAACAGCCTACAAAACTCCAATTGGAACCACACCTTTTAGACTTGTTTATGGAAAAGCATGTCATCTTCCAGTAGAAATTGAACACAAAGCATTTTGGGCTTTGAAGACATGTAATCTTGATTTACATGAAGCCGGACGTCTACGATTAAGTCAACTAAACGAATTAGAAGAATTAAGACATGAAGCATACGAAAATTCGTTAATCTATAAAGAAAGAACGAAGAAATGGCATGATAAAAGAATCAGAAATTCAAAAGAATTTAAAGAAGGAGACAGAGTTCTTCTTTTCAATTCACGATTCAAGCTATTTCCTGGAAAATTGAAATCAAGATGGTCTGGACCATTCATAGTCAAAAGAGTTTTCCCATACGGAACGATAGAATTGATAAATTCAAATGGGATTGAATTTAAAGTTAATGGTCACAGAGTTAAACATTACATACAGGGTCCGATGGAAGTCGACAACGAAGTTAATCACAATTTCGACACGACAGCTAACTAAGTGTGGGGAGAATCAATTCTTTAAAGGATAATATGTATTTCTGTTAGAGTTAGATTGTCTGTTTTCGTGTAGTTCTCGAAAATGGAACACGTATGGTCTTTCCCTAGCAGACCCTAAAGAACTAGTCTTCTCCCCCCATTCTGAATTTTTATTTTTTTTAGGTTTTTACGATATGAAGACTGCCTGTGAACTAAACCATGGTCTAATGCTACACGCTTTGATCACTAAACGTAATAATGACATACTCCCGAGTGAAATAGTATCAGTAATCAGAGAAAGAATGGACGGAGTTAGAAAAGGATCCAGATGCGAAGATAATAAGTTACAATTTGGTAAAGGAAAATCAAAATCCGCAGCGAAAAGAAGAGCACGACACCTAGAACGATGTCACAAATGCGGAAAATGGTCACATGGAGGTAAATGTTCAAATAATCAAACCTATTCAAATACCGAATTTGTTACTTTATGCAGAGACGGACCGTTCATATGTTTAGAAGAAAAGACAATGAATGCTCGAGGTTACGCCTATGCAGCCATGGAAAACCAATTAAACCGACTATCTTATGAATATAATAGATCATATAACTAAGAAATCTATTTCACAGGTATGTCTGTACAGTTTTTATTTTTATTTTTATTTTTAACCTTTTGATAATAAACGCTAATTTGTTCGCTAAAAAGTATTAAATTGGTATTAAATAAAATTAGGTTTGGCGACCGAAATTATTGATATCGTTCAAAAATTTATTACATCACTGCGAAATTTAACGTTTATTCTTAAGGTATAAATATCTTTAAACAATCAAACCAAAATATTTCAAAAATTCGTCATGAGTTAAACTAGGTCTTGGAACCGAAATTACTTTACCGAAAAGAGGGGCGCATATTTTTGATAATATTTGATTGATTAAAGTGGGATAAAAAGACAAAAAGATTTTTAATTTTATTTTTACCATGTTTTTAATCTTAATATTTAAATCTTAAATTAATATTGTAAACTTTGTAAAAACAATATATTTAAAAATTGTAAATATTTGAAAAATTAATATAAGTTTGATATGAATTTATAAATTTTTAAATTAAGTTTGGTGTGAATTTTTAATTATTTTTAAAATATGAAATTTTAATTTTATGCATTTCAAATTTTGAGTTTGGTGTGAATTTTTAATTTTTAATTTTGAATTTTATATTTAAGTTGTGTGAATTTAAAAACAAAAATTTACTTTATCTCATTAAGTTAAGAATATGATTTTTAAAATTCGTCGTAAGTTGAAGACTAGGTCTTTGAACCGAAATTGCTTTACCCGAGGGAGGGACGAGAACTTTTATTATCATTATTTTTAATCTTATTGATTTAAAGTATGCCAAAAACATTAAAAAACCCAAAAATCTTAGCTTTTAAAACAATCGCTACAAAAAGACAAATTTTAAAATTTTGTCGAGGGACGGACTAGGACATCGATCCGAAACGACCTCGTCCTAAATAACAAGGGAAACAAAATTTTAAAATTAATTTCTTAATTATTTTATAAGTTAATGATTTTATAAAAAAAAAAAAAAAAAAAAAAAAAAGGGCAAACTCCGCGACTCGCGGAGTTTGAAGTGCAAAACTCCGCGACTCACGGAGGGACAAAATTACAGAAAAAAAAAATATAACAAGCTGCACGATCAGTTCACTCAACCCACACAAAAACACACATACAGCTCGAAAAAACACTGCGAAAAAACCCGAAAATCACCCCCAAAAATCTCAATTTTTAACCGTTAATCACCAAATTTTTTTGCTAAAATCATGTTGAGAAGGATGATATCTAGGAACTACTCAAGAAAAACGGTAAATTTCTACACCTAAACACCATTTAATTCGAATTTTAGTGTTCTTGAGCTAATTTTTACCCAATTTGATTTTGATGCTTTTTAGTGTAATTAGACTTAAATTGTTTATGTATTATGCTTGTATAACCTAGATTGATACTGTTTAACATGATTAGAAGCCTTAAACTTCAAATTTTGAATAATCTAGGGTTTGTGTTCTTGAGCAATTTGGGGCTTTTTGATATAAACAGGTTATGGCCGATTTTTGTCATGAATTGTTGCTAAATTGAGTAGTGTAACATGTCTAGGTAGTTAAATGATCCAAACTTTGAGCCTAAACATGATTTTGAGAATTAAAGTGGACTTTTTCAAGTCCAAAATTCATGAACTTGATTTTTGAAAGATAATGCCATTTGAGACTTGTTTGATTGCTAGTAATGATTATTTTGACATGTTATTTGGGTTGAATGCTTATGAACTTGGCGAAAATTTTCGTATATGCTTATTTGAAAAAGTGTAGATTTGATAAAAATGTGAAAATAAGCTTAAGTTTGATGTAAATTGATAATATCATTGTAATTATTTTGATTGATGATTTTGCTGACACTAATGCATATTTGGATGCACAAAATTTGTGTTTGATGTGTTTTGCAGAATGAAAGGGGTGAATCTTCATCCCAAGCCCGTCATGCTCCTGCTGAGAACTTGGAACAACAGGAGGTAGATAACTACTACAAGCAGGATGTACCTCATCCAGTCATGACCTTTTCAGATATGCACTTGGAACAGTTGCACCCGAACCTGCGATTTGACAGACTTTGGATAGATTATCCAAAATATCAACGGGGTTTGCATACTCTTCATTCCAAGGTTGTTGAGGTACCGAGGGTCATAGAATGGGGACCCTTGGAAGCTGTAGAATTGGCCGGGCCAATTAGGGAATTACTGGTACAGAGGTATGGTAATTCTTCTTTTAATGACTGGATATGTTTATTCACCATACGCAGACCTGTATATAAAGTATGGTGTGAAGAGTTGTTATGTAGTATAGAGTTGAATGATCGGGTAGCTAGTTTAACCGATCGTTCTTTTATTAGATTTTTGTTAGGCGGTTCGATGCGCCACATGTCTTTACTGGACATGGCTCAGGCTTTACGTATATACACGCCTGAGGAATTAGCGTCTGCCGATTGTAGAGGATTGATACTAAACGGTAGGAAAATAGATGAAAATTTTGATACACACGGTGTGTGGAGTCAAATGACAAGCCATCACCGTTTTAAAGGGGGAAACTACTCTTATTTGGATATAGATAGAGCCGAATTAAGAGTAATACATAGGTTTTTAGCTAATTCGATTACACAAAGGGGTAAAAACAAAGAAAAGGTAAATGAACAAGATTTGTTTTACCATATGTGTATTCGAGACCCACACAGCGCTGTAAGTATACCATATTGTGTGGGTTATTATTTATCAGCTATGGTTCGAGGGATGCGTCCACATAGCATAATAGGAGGTGGTATTTTTATTACTTTGATTGGTGAATATCTCGGTGTGGATATAAGTCGGGGGGGATTATTAGTAGAAGAGCCGGAACCCCGCGACACTATAGGTTTAAATGTATACCATGGTGCGAAAGTTTTGAAGCGGCGAAATAACGCCGCAGTACGATACAATGGTAGACATCCACAGGTAGAGAGAAACCAGGAACAAGGTAATGTAGGAGGGGGGAATGAGATGCAAGAAATGCATAGGTTTATAGCTTCTCAGGAATACGAAAATGCTAGACAGAGAGCATTTGAAGATTGGCAAGTTCATCAGAACCAGATCATAGCGCATTGCCAACATATAGGTAGAAACTATATTCCTACACCGAAACCCGTCTTCCCTCCTTGGTCGATAGAGATGCAGCCACCATATCCTACGTATGACCCTGCCGAAGCATTCTATAGCACTTATGGTTATGCGTGGAACCCCTATTGGTACCAATATCATCCTTAGTTTACTTATTTTTATTTTTATTTTGTAATTTGTAATTATTGATATGTTTAATACTTTTGTTAATATTGTAATCATTTTTATAATTATCTAACTTTTATTCTTAGATTTTAATAATTTTTGAATGTGGGGTAATATACCAAACTTCAAAAATATGTATATATGTTTGCAGTTTATCTTATGTACAAAACAGGGTAAAACAACGCATTTTCAAAGACTGGCATTAAGTTCAGCAAAAGCAAGTAATTTTGACGACAATGATGCAAAATACATGTGAAATAACAACAAGACGGAATGAACAAATGATGTGCACCATTTATCATTCAGCAAACAAACGCCAATATATTTGGAAACTTTGGTAAAAATTTAATCATTTTCACACAAATCACCCTCAATAATTTAAATTGTTACTGATTTCTTGCAAATGAGGGCATTGCAAGATCTTAAGTGTGGGAAGGGGTTAAATTCTTTCGGATTTTAAAATTTTTATATTAAACACTTGGTTACCATTAAAAATACTAGTAAAGCAGTAGTTGTATTAGAATCTAGTGCTCTCTGATAAAAAAAGAACAGCCCTAGTCTTATATACTGACTACCCAATTCTAGTAAAATTTTTCAAAATTTTCAATTAAATGAATTAAAATCATGTTTATACATATTTATGAACGATAAAACTAGGTTTTAACACCGAAATTATTGTTACCTCGGAAAGGACATAAATTGAGAAACAAACTAAAATGTTAAAATTCATTTAAAATGGAATAGAGGACGATAAAAAGGAAAATAAAAGCCAAGTGTGGGAAAATTTACCAAGTTATCTTAAACATATGTCACATATATCTGTAACAAATAACTGAAAATACTTTTGCTTTGGACTAAACTAAACTGTTTTACCCGATGAAAGAAAAGAAGAGATGGATCTACACGATGAATCAATTCCATCATTAAAAGGAAGTAAAGTCTTCCGAAAAAGAAACGCGCTTCTTGATTTAGGTCATGAAGTTGTCGTTCAGACCAGCTGTAGGTTGACGAAAAATCTAGAAAAGTCATCACTAAAATCAGCAGGAAATCCACGGACCTCAGCATTAAACAGGGTCGCCAAGTGGTCAGATTTATCCTAACCATGAAAAGGATTTATCTCGTACAATGGGGAGGCACCGTGCAAATTAGCTGGATAAGACTAATGAATCAGATCTCCAGAAAGGATAATCTCCTTAAAGATTAAAAATCAGCTTTTAAGACTGATATTACTCAATCCTAGAGATTGACCTTAAAGATTGAGAATTACAAACTCATGGAATTCGATGATATCTAAACTCGAGCTTAAACGAGAAAATATTTTGATCAAAATTATAAACCGATTTGTTTTCTGAAAACCCATTTTCAATGCGTTCATTACCATTGAACGTAAAATCCTAGGAATTCACCTGAAATTCATTAGGTCACCTGAACTAAATCGGGTGTCAACCGTAAGAACGGTGGTTGCATAGCATGGTCAAAGACAGGACCTTGTGCCAGACCGAAAAATTATAAGGGTGAGCTTTACTATTGCTCCTACCAAGGATAGTAATTGCGTCCGACACGTTATAGACCATAATCAAAAGCATGTCACGGGACATTGCCTTAACAGTTGCTTGTTCAACGCTTTCCTTTACAACCGGACGGTAGTTTGCCGAAAGGTAATATACGGAACAAGTAAACTGGACGTGTTGCTTTCCAAATACAAGGTTAGCAAGTGGGTGACACAAAACCGCAAGTTTTGAGCTAAAATTTTCAAATCTGTAACCCACCAAACCCACAAAAAATTTTGCAAACACCGGTAAAGGGTTATTCCGGAAAACTTATCTAGGGTAAAAACTAGATTTAATTTTCAAAAGATCAAATGTTTTCATAAAGATCCAATTTCCTTAATGGATCTAAATTTTTATAGTCATGTGGGACTGTAAACTATATCGTTACTACCATTGTTTATACCGCCATATAGAAATCACTGATGTACAAAGTGTGAAGAATAAAGAAGTGATTCTAGTATTTCAAGACAATATTGCTTGAGGACAAGCAACGCTCAAGTGTGGGAATATTTGATAATGCTAAAAACGAACATATATTTCATAGCATTATTCCTCAAGAAAGACAAGCTTTTAGTTGCAATGGTTCTATTTACAAGTGATATTCGTTTAAATAATAAAAGGTGAAGACAGAAGACAGATTCGACGATTTGAAGACGCAAACGACCAAAAAGCTCAAAAGAACAAAAGACAATCAAAAAGGTTCCAATTATTGATAAGAAACGTCTCGAAATCACAAGAGTACAAGATTCAAAACGCAAAGTACAAGATATTAAATTGTACGCGAGGACGTTCGAAAATCCGGAACCGGGACCAGAGTCAACTTTTAACGCTCGACGCAACGGACTAAAAATTACAAGTTAACTATATATATAAATATAATATAATATATAATTAATTATATTAATTATATATATATTATATATATATTTTAAAAACCGTCGGCAGCCAGAAACTCCAAGGGTGTGAGCTGTAAATACCTCTCCGCGACTCGCGGAGTTTTAAGGCCATTTTGCCGCGAGTCGCGGAGCCTCAAATTTCACTTCTGGCTATAAAGCCAACCGAATTCTGATCAAAATCAACATCTTTTTTTTCTCTTCCTCTTCATACGTAAATATATTTATATTTATAATTTATATTTTAATTTTAATTATAATTCTAATAATAAGGGTATGTTAGCGAATGTTGTAAGGGTGTAAGTCGAAATTCTGTCCGTGTAACGCTACGCTATTTTTAATCATTGTAAGTTATGTTCAACCTTTTTACATTAATGTCTCGTAGCTAAGTTATTATTATGCTTATTTAAAACGAAGTAATCATGATGTTGGGCTAATTACTAAAATTGGGTAATTGGGCTTTGTACCATAATTGGGGTTTGGACAAAAGAACGACACTTGTGGAAATTAGACTATGGGCTATTAATGGGCTTTATATTTGTTTAACTAAATGAAAGTTTGTTAATGTTAATATAAAGATTTACAATTGGGCGTCCCTATAAATTACCATATACACTCGATCGGACACGATGGGCGGGGTATTTATATGTACGAATAATCGTTCATTTAACCGGACACGGGAATGGATTAATAGCCACTAGAATAATTAAAACAGGGGTGAAATTACATTCAAGGGTAATTGGTGTAATTGTTAACAAAGTAGTAAAACCTTGGTTTACACGCAGTCGATAACCTGGTGTATTCATTAAACAAAGTATTAAAACCTTGTTACAATTCGAATCCCCAATTAGTTGGAATATTTATCTTCGGGTATAATAATAATTTGACAAGGACACTTGCAATTTATATTTATGACTGATGGACTGTTATGGACAAAAACCAGACGGACATATTGAATAATCCAGGACAAAGGACAATTAACCCATGGGCATAAAACTAAAATCAACACGTCAAACATCATGATTACGGAAGTTTAAATAAGCATAATTCTTTTATTTCATATTTAATTTCCTTTATTTTATATTTAATTGCACTTCTAATTATCGCACTTTTATTTATTGTTATTTTATTTAATTGCACTTTTAATTATCGTACCTTTTAATTATCGTAATTTTATTTTATCGCATTTTTATTCGCAATTTCATTATCGTTATTTACTTTACGCTTTAATTTAAGTCTTGTATTTATTTTATATTTTACATTAGGTTTTAACTGCGACTAAAGTTTTAAAATCGACAAACCGGTCATTAAACGGTAAAAACCCCCCTTTATAATAATAATATCACTTATATATATATTTGTATTTTTATAAAAGTAAACTAATATAGCGTTGAGCTTTGTTTAAGAATTTCCCTGTGGAACGAACCGGACTTACTAAAAACTACACTACTGTACGATTAGGTACACTGCCTATAAGTGTTGTAGCAAGGTTTAAGTATATCCATTCTATAAATAAATAAATATCTTGTGTAAAATTGTATCGTATTTAATAGTGTTTTCCTAGTAAAATAATAACTATTTTATATACACCTCGTTCGACATCAAGTATTTTATAATAACTATAAATAACTATTTTTTTTTTTATGTTTTCTGTTTTTTTAATTAAATAAAAGATATTAAAATTAAAACTTATATTTTTATAAACTAAAATAAAAATAAAGAAACTTATAAAACTTAAATATTTAACAAAATCTTAAAAATACTAATATTTTTGTTTTTCTTTTTATATTTTTCGAATATTTAAAACGTATTTTTACAAAAACGAATTTTTAATAAAAGTAACTAAAAATCTTTTTTTTTTATATATATTAGCGTTGCGCTTCCGGCGTTTAAGATAGTTCCCCGGCAGCGGCGCCAAAAATACTTGATGTCGAACGAGGTGTATATAAAATAGTTATTATTTTACTAGGAAAACACTATTAAATACGATACAATTTTACACAAGATATTTATTTATTTATAGAATGGATATACTTAAACCTTGCTACAACACTTATAGGCAGTGTACCTAATCGTACAGTAGTGTAGTTTTTAGTAAGTCCGGTTCGTTCCACAGGGAAATTCTTAAACAAAGCTCAACGCTATATTAGTTTACTTTTATAAAAATACAAATATATATATAAGTGATATTATTATTATAAAGGGGGGTTTTTACCGTTTAATGACCGGTTTGTCGATTTTAAAACTTTAGTCGCAGTTAAAACCTAATGTAAAATATAAAATAAATACAAGACTTAAATTAAAGCGTAAAGTAAATAACGATAATGAAATTGCGAATAAAAATGCGATAAAATAAAATTACGATAATTAAAAGGTACGATAATTAAAAGTGCAATTAAATAAAATAACAATAAATAAAAGTGCGATAATTAGAAGTGCAATTAAATATAAAATAAAGGAAATTAAATATGAAATAAAAGAATTATGCTTATTTAAACTTCCGTAATCATGATGTTTGACGTGTTGATTTTAGTTTTATGCCCATGGGTTAATTGTCCTTTGTCCTGGATTATTTAATATGTCCGTCTGGTTTTTGTCCATAACAGTCCATCAGTCATAAATATAAATTGCAAGTGTCCTTGTCAAATTATTATTATACCCGAAGATAAATATTCCAACTAATTGGGGATTCGAATTGTAACAAGGTTTTAATACTTTGTTTAATGAATACACCAGGTTATCGACTGCGTGTAAACCAAAGTTTTACTACTTTGTTAACAATTACACCAATTACCCTTGAATGTAATTTCACCCCTGTTTTAATTATTCTAGTGGCTATTAATCCATTCCCGTGTCCGGTTAAATGAACGATTATTCGTACAAATAAATACCCCGCCCATCGTGTCCGATCGAGTGTATATGGTAATTTATAGGGACGCCCAATTGTAAATCTTTATATTAACATTAACAAACTTTCATTTAGTTAAACAAATATAAAGCCCATTATTAGCCCATAGTCTAATTTCCACAAGTGTCGTTCTTTTGTCCAAACCCCAATTATGGTACAAAGCCCAATTACCCAATTTTAGTAATTAGCCCAACATCATGATTACTTCGTTTTAAATAAGCATAATAATAACTTAGCTACGAGACATTAATGTAAAAAGGTTGAACATAACTTACAATGATTAAAAATAGCGTAGCGTTACACGGACAGAATTTCGACTTACACCCTTACAACATTCGCTAACATACCCTTATTATTAGAATTATAATTAAAATTAAAATATAAATTATAAATATAAATATATTTACGTATGAAGAGGAAGAGAAAAAAAAGATGTTGATTTTGATCAGAATTCGGTTGGCTTTATAGCCAGAAGTGAAATTTGAGGCTCCGCGACTCGCGGCAAAATGGCCTTAAAACTCCGCGAGTCGCGGAGAGGTATTTACAGCTCACACCCTTGGAGTTTCTGGCTGCCGACGGTTTTTAAAATATATATATAATATATATATAATTAATATAATTAATTATATATTATATTATATTTATATATATAGTTAACTTGTAATTTTTAGTCCGTTGCGTCGAGCGTTAAAAGTTGACTCTGGTCCCGGTTCCGGATTTTCGAACGTCCTTGCGTACAATTTAATATCTTGTACTTTGCGTTTTGAATCTTGTACTCTTGTGATTTCGAGACGTTTCTTATCAATAATTGGAACCTTTTTGATTGTCTTTTGTTCTTTTGAGCTTTTTGGTCGTTTGCGTCTTCAAATCGTCGAATCTGTCTTCTGTCTTCACCTTTTATTATTTAAACGAATATCACTTGTAAATAGAACCATTGCAACTAAAAGCTTGTCTTTCTTGAGGAATAATGCTATGAAATATATGTTCGTTTTTAGCATTATCAAATATTCCCACACTTGAGCGTTGCTTGTCCTCAAGCAATATTGTCTTGAAATACTAGAATCACTTCTTTATTCTTCACACTTTGTACATCAGTGATTTCTATATGGCGGTATAAACAATGGTAGTAACGATATGGTTTACAGTCCCACATGACTATAAAAATTTAGATCCATTAAGGAAATTGGATCTTTATGAAAACATTTGATCTTTTGAAAATTAAATCTAGTTTTTACCCTAGATAAGTTTTCCGGAATAACCCTTTACCGGTGTTTGCAAAATTTTTTTGTGGGTTTGGTGGGTTACAGATTTGAAAATTTTAGCTCAAAACTTGCGGTTTTGTGTCACCCACTTGCTAACCTTGTATTTGGAAAGCAACACGTCCAGTTTACTTGTTCCGTATATTACCTTTCGGCAAACTACCGTCCGGTTGTAAAGGAAAGCGTTGAACAAGCAACTGTTAAGGCAATGTCCCGTGACATGCTTTTGATTATGGTCTATAACGTGTCGGACGCAATTACTATCCTTGGTAGGAGCAATAGTAAAGCTCACCCTTATAATTTTTCGGTCTGGCACAAGGTCCTGTCTTTGACCATGCTATGCAACCACCGTTCTTACGGTTGACACCCGATTTAGTTCAGGTGACCTAATGAATTTCAGGTGAATTCCTAGGATTTTACGTTCAATGGTAATGAACGCATTGAAAATGGGTTTTCAGAAAACAAATCGGTTTATAATTTTGATCAAAATATTTTCTCGTTTAAGCTCGAGTTTAGATATCATCGAATTCCATGAGTTTGTAATTCTCAATCTTTAAGGTCAATCTCTAGGATTGAGTAATATCAGTCTTAAAAGCTGATTTTTAATCTTTAAGGAGATTATCCTTTCTGGAGATCTGATTCATTAGTCTTATCCAGCTAATTTGCACGGTGCCTCCCCATTGTACGAGATAAATCCTTCTCATGGTTAGGATAAATCTGACCACTTGGCGACCCTGTTTAATGCTGAGGTCCGTGGATTTCCTGCTGATTTTAGTGATGACTTTTCTAGATTTTTCGTCAACCTACAGCTGGTCTGAACGACAACTTCATGACCTAAATCAAGAAGCGCGTTTCTTTTTCGGAAGACTTTACTTCCTTTTAATGATGGAATTGATTCATCGTGTAGATCCATCTCTTCTTTTCTTTCATCGGGTAAAACAGTTTAGTTTAGTCCAAAGCAAAAGTATTTTCAGTTATTTGTTACAGATATATGTGACATATGTTTAAGATAACTTGGTAAATTTTCCCACACTTGGCTTTTATTTTCCTTTTTATCGTCCTCTATTCCATTTTAAATGAATTTTAACATTTTAGTTTGTTTCTCAATTTATGTCCTTTCCGAGGTAACAATAATTTCGGTGTTAAAACCTAGTTTTATCGTTCATAAATATGTATAAACATGATTTTAATTCATTTAATTGAAAATTTTGAAAAATTTTACTAGAATTGGGTAGTCAGTATATAAGACTAGGGCTGTTCTTTTTTTATCAGAGAGCACTAGATTCTAATACAACTACTGCTTTACTAGTATTTTTAATGGTAACCAAGTGTTTAATATAAAAATTTTAAAATCCGAAAGAATTTAACCCCTTCCCACACTTAAGATCTTGCAATGCCCTCATTTGCAAGAAATCAGTAACAATTTAAATTATTGAGGGTGATTTGTGTGAAAATGATTAAATTTTTACCAAAGTTTCCAAATATATTGGCGTTTGTTTGCTGAATGATAAATGGTGCACATCATTTGTTCATTCCGTCTTGTTGTTATTTCACATGTATTTTGCATCATTGTCGTCAAAATTACTTGCTTTTGCTGAACTTAATGCCAGTCTTTGAAAATGCGTTGTTTTACCCTGTTTTGTACATAAGATAAACTGCAAACATATATACATATTTTTGAAGTTTGGTATATTACCCCACATTCAAAAATTATTAAAATCTAAGAATAAAAGTTAGATAATTATAAAAATGATTACAATATTAACAAAAGTATTAAACATATCAATAATTACAAATTACAAAATAAAAATAAAAATAAGTAAACTAAGGATGATATTGGTACCAATAGGGGTTCCACGCATAACCATAAGTGCTATAGAATGCTTCGGCAGGGTCATACGTAGGATATGGTGGCTGCATCTCTATCGACCAAGGAGGGAAGACGGGTTTCGGTGTAGGAATATAGTTTCTACCTATATGTTGGCAATGCGCTATGATCTGGTTCTGATGAACTTGCCAATCTTCAAATGCTCTCTGTCTAGCATTTTCGTATTCCTGAGAAGCTATAAACCTATGCATTTCTTGCATCTCATTCCCCCCTCCTACATTACCTTGTTCCTGGTTTCTCTCTACCTGTGGATGTCTACCATTGTATCGTACTGCGGCGTTATTTCGCCGCTTCAAAACTTTCGCACCATGGTATACATTTAAACCTATAGTGTCGCGGGGTTCCGGCTCTTCTACTAATAATCCCCCCCGACTTATATCCACACCGAGATATTCACCAATCAAAGTAATAAAAATACCACCTCCTATTATGCTATGTGGACGCATCCCTCGAACCATAGCTGATAAATAATAACCCACACAATATGGTATACTTACAGCGCTGTGTGGGTCTCGAATACACATATGGTAAAACAAATCTTGTTCATTTACCTTTTCTTTGTTTTTACCCCTTTGTGTAATCGAATTAGCTAAAAACCTATGTATTACTCTTAATTCGGCTCTATCTATATCCAAATAAGAGTAGTTTCCCCCTTTAAAACGGTGATGGCTTGTCATTTGACTCCACACACCGTGTGTATCAAAATTTTCATCTATTTTCCTACCGTTTAGTATCAATCCTCTACAATCGGCAGACGCTAATTCCTCAGGCGTGTATATACGTAAAGCCTGAGCCATGTCCAGTAAAGACATGTGGCGCATCGAACCGCCTAACAAAAATCTAATAAAAGAACGATCGGTTAAACTAGCTACCCGATCATTCAACTCTATACTACATAACAACTCTTCACACCATACTTTATATACAGGTCTGCGTATGGTGAATAAACATATCCAGTCATTAAAAGAAGAATTACCATACCTCTGTACCAGTAATTCCCTAATTGGCCCGGCCAATTCTACAGCTTCCAAGGGTCCCCATTCTATGACCCTCGGTACCTCAACAACCTTGGAATGAAGAGTATGCAAACCCCGTTGATATTTTGGATAATCTATCCAAAGTCTGTCAAATCGCAGGTTCGGGTGCAACTGTTCCAAGTGCATATCTGAAAAGGTCATGACTGGATGAGGTACATCCTGCTTGTAGTAGTTATCTACCTCCTGTTGTTCCAAGTTCTCAGCAGGAGCATGACGGGCTTGGGATGAAGATTCACCCCTTTCATTCTGCAAAACACATCAAACACAAATTTTGTGCATCCAAATATGCATTAGTGTCAGCAAAATCATCAATCAAAATAATTACAATGATATTATCAATTTACATCAAACTTAAGCTTATTTTCACATTTTTATCAAATCTACACTTTTTCAAATAAGCATATACGAAAATTTTCGCCAAGTTCATAAGCATTCAACCCAAATAACATGTCAAAATAATCATTACTAGCAATCAAACAAGTCTCAAATGGCATTATCTTTCAAAAATCAAGTTCATGAATTTTGGACTTGAAAAAGTCCACTTTAATTCTCAAAATCATGTTTAGGCTCAAAGTTTGGATCATTTAACTACCTAGACATGTTACACTACTCAATTTAGCAACAATTCATGACAAAAATCGGCCATAACCTGTTTATATCAAAAAGCCCCAAATTGCTCAAGAACACAAACCCTAGATTATTCAAAATTTGAAGTTTAAGGCTTCTAATCATGTTAAACAGCATCAATCTAGGTTATACAAGCATAATACATAAACAATTTAAGTCTAATTACACTAAAAAGCATCAAAATCAAATTGGGTAAAAATTAGCTCAAGAACACTAAAATTCGAATTAAATGGTGTTTAGGTGTAGAAATTTACCGTTTTTCTTGAGTAGTTCCTAGATATCATCCTTCTCAACATGATTTTAGCAAAAAAATTTGGTGATTAACGGTTAAAAATTGAGATTTTTGGGGGTGATTTTCGGGTTTTTTCGCAGTGTTTTTTCGAGCTGTATGTGTGTTTTTGTGTGGGTTGAGTGAACTGATCGTGCAGCTTGTTATATAATTATTTTCTGTAATTTTGTCCCTCCGTGAGTCGCGGAGTTTTGCACTTCAAACTCCGCGAGTCGCGGAGTTTGCCCTTTTTTTTTTTTTTTTTTTTTTTTTTTTTTTTTATAAAATCATTAACTTATAAAATAATTAAGAAATTAATTTTAAAATTTTGTTTCCCTTGTTATTTAGGACGAGGTCGTTTCGGATCGATGTCCTAGTCCGTCCCTCGACAAAATTTTAAAATTTGTCTTTTTGTAGCGATTGTTTTAAAAGCTAAGATTTTTGGGTTTTTTAATGTTTTTGGCATACTTTAAATCAATAAGATTAAAAATAATGATAATAAAAGTTCTCGTCCCTCCCTCGGGTAAAGCAATTTCGGTTCAAAGACCTAGTCTTCAACTTACGACGAATTTTAAAAATCATATTCTTAACTTAATGAGATAAAGTAAATTTTTGTTTTTAAATTCACACAACTTAAATATAAAATTCAAAATTAAAAATTAAAAATTCACACCAAACTCAAAATTTGAAATGCATAAAATTAAAATTTCATATTTTAAAAATAATTAAAAATTCACACCAAACTTAATTTAAAAATTTATAAATTCATATCAAACTTATATTAATTTTTCAAATATTTACAATTTTTAAATATATTGTTTTTACAAAGTTTACAATATTAATTTAAGATTTAAATATTAAGATTAAAAACATGGTAAAAATAAAATTAAAAATCTTTTTGTCTTTTTATCCCACTTTAATCAATCAAATATTATCAAAAATATGCGTCCCTCTTTTCGGTAAAGTAATTTCGGTTCCAAGACCTAGTTTAACTCATGACGAATTTTTGAAATATTTTGGTTTGATTGTTTAAAGATATTTATACCTTAAGAATAAACGTTAAATTTCGCAGTGATGTAATAAATTTTTGAACGATATCAATAATTTCGGTCGCCAAACCTAATTTTATTTAATACCAATTTAATACTTTTTAGCGAACAAATTAGCGTTTATTATCAAAAGGTTAAAAATAAAAATAAAAATAAAAACTGTACAGACATACCTGTGAAATAGATTTCTTAGTTATATGATCTATTATATTCATAAGATAGTCGGTTTAATTGGTTTTCCATGGCTGCATAGGCGTAACCTCGAGCATTCATTGTCTTTTCTTCTAAACATATGAACGGTCCGTCTCTGCATAAAGTAACAAATTCGGTATTTGAATAGGTTTGATTATTTGAACATTTACCTCCATGTGACCATTTTCCGCATTTGTGACATCGTTCTAGGTGTCGTGCTCTTCTTTTCGCTGCGGATTTTGATTTTCCTTTACCAAATTGTAACTTATTATCTTCGCATCTGGATCCTTTTCTAACTCCGTCCATTCTTTCTCTGATTACTGATACTATTTCACTCGGGAGTATGTCATTATTACGTTTAGTGATCAAAGCGTGTAGCATTAGACCATGGTTTAGTTCACAGGCAGTCTTCATATCGTAAAAACCTAAAAAAAATAAAAATTCAGAATGGGGGGAGAAGACTAGTTCTTTAGGGTCTGCTAGGGAAAGACCATACGTGTTCCATTTTCGAGAACTACACGAAAACAGACAATCTAACTCTAACAGAAATACATATTATCCTTTAAAGAATTGATTCTCCCCACACTTAGTTAGCTGTCGTGTCGAAATTGTGATTAACTTCGTTGTCGACTTCCATCGGACCCTGTATGTAATGTTTAACTCTGTGACCATTAACTTTAAATTCAATCCCATTTGAATTTATCAATTCTATCGTTCCGTATGGGAAAACTCTTTTGACTATGAATGGTCCAGACCATCTTGATTTCAATTTTCCAGGAAATAGCTTGAATCGTGAATTGAAAAGAAGAACTCTGTCTCCTTCTTTAAATTCTTTTGAATTTCTGATTCTTTTATCATGCCATTTCTTCGTTCTTTCTTTATAGATTAACGAATTTTCGTATGCTTCATGTCTTAATTCTTCTAATTCGTTTAGTTGACTTAATCGTAGACGTCCGGCTTCATGTAAATCAAGATTACATGTCTTCAAAGCCCAAAATGCTTTGTGTTCAATTTCTACTGGAAGATGACATGCTTTTCCATAAACAAGTCTAAAAGGTGTGGTTCCAATTGGAGTTTTGTAGGCTGTTCTAAAAGCCCAGAGTGCATCCTCCAATTTAATGGACCATTCCTTCGGATTTGATCCTACGGTTTTCTCTAGAATACGTTTTAAAGCTCGGTTGGTATTTTCAACTTGTCCACTTGTTTGTGGATGATATGCGGTGGAGATTTTATGAGTTACTCCATATCTTTTAAGAACTTTCTCAAGTTGATTATTACAGAAATGAGTACCCCGATCACTTATTAAAGCTTTCGGTGTTCCAAACCTTGCAAAAAGACGTTTTAAAAAGTTGACTACAACTCGTGCATCGTTAGTTGGGAGAGCTTGTGCTTCCGCCCATTTAGATACATAATCAATGGCTACGAGTATATATAGATTATTATGAGATTTTGGAAATGGACCCATAAAGTCAATACCCCAAATGTCAAATACTTCACATACTTGGATGACATTTTGTGGCATTTCATCACGTTGACTTATTTTTCCGGCCCTTTGACATGCATCACAGGATTTGCAAAGAAGGTGTGCGTCTTTGTAAATTGTAGGCCAATAGAATCCAGCTTCATAAACTTTTCTTGCTGTTAGTTGAGGCCCATAATGCCCTCCTGTTGGTCCTGTGTGACAATGGTTTAAAATTTTACTAGCTTCATCTCCAAATACGCATCGGCGTATTATTCCATCGGGACAACTTTTAAACAGATATGGATCTTCCCAGAAATAGTGTTTTATATCACTGAAGAATTTCTTTCGTCTTTGGTACGATAATCCTTTTTCAGGGAATCCACAAACTAAGTAGTTTGCATAGTCTGCAAACCATGGGATTTCTTTATAATCTATCTTCAATAGATATTCATCAGGAAAGTTGTCTTGTATGGCCGATTCATTCAGAACTTCTAATTCGGGATTTTCAAGACGAGAAAGATGATCAGCGGCGAGATTTTCTGCTCCTTTTTTATCTCGGATTTCAATATCAAACTCTTGTAAGAGTAAGATCCAACGGATTAATCTTGGTTTAGCATCTTGTTTTGAAAATAGGTATCTAAGAGCAGAATGGTCGGTATAGACCACCGTTTTTGCTAGAACGAGATATGATCGAAATTTGTCAAAAGCAAAGACAATAGCAAGGAGTTCTTTTTCAGTAGTTGTATAGTTCGTTTGTGCTCCTTGTAACATCTTACTAGCATAATATATAGGTTGAAATCGTTTTTCAATCCTTTGTCCTAAAACGGCTCCCATTGCAAAATCACTTGCATCGCACATTAATTCAAATGGTAGATTCCAATTTGGTGTTATCATGATTGGTGCATTAGTGAGTTTTTCTTTAAGAATATTAAAAGATTTGATACATTCATCTGAAAAGATGAATGGCGCATCCTTTTCTAGGAGTTTATTCATAGGAGTGGCAATTTTAGAAAAATCTTTTATGAAACGTCGGTAAAAACCGGCATGCCCTAGAAAACTCCTAACTCCTCTAACATTGGTGGGATGTGGAAGTTTAGCGATTACATCTACTTTAGCTCTATCCACTTCGATTCCTTCTTTTGAAATTTTATGTCCAAGAACGATGCCTTCTTTAACCATGAAATGGCATTTCTCCCAATTAAGTACTAGATTTGATTTTTCGCATCTAATTAGCATTCGTTCCAGATTTACTAGACATGATTTAAATGTATCACCGAAGACTGAAAAGTCATCCATGAATACTTCCATGCATTCTTCTATCATGTCATGAAAAATCGCCATCATGCACCTTTGAAAGGTTGCAGGGGCGTTACAAAGTCCAAATGGCATGCGTTTGTAAGCAAAAGTACCATAAGGGCACGTGAATGTGGTTTTCTCTTGATCTTCGGGTGCTATTGGAATTTGAAAATATCCGGAAAATCCATCTAGAAAACAATAGTAACTATTTCCGGCTAATCTTTCCAACATTTGATCTATGAAAGGTAAGGGAAAGTGATCTTTTCTGGTGGCGTCATTTAATTTTCTATAATCAATACATACACGCCATCCTGTTACAGTCCTAGTAGGAATAAGCTCATTTTTCTCATTTGTGATGACAGTCATGCCACCCTTCTTAGGTACGCATTGAACTGGGCTTACCCATGGACTATCAGAAATTGGATATATCAAACCTGCATCTAGCAGTTTAATAATCTCTTTCTTAACTGCATCTTGCATATTAGGATTTAGTCTTCGTTGGCGTTGCACATATGTTTTATGACCTTCTTCCATAAGGATTTTGTGTGTGCAATACGAAGGACTTATTCCTTTAATATCATGAATCTTCCATGCAATAGCTGGTTTATGAGCTTTCAACACAGAAATGAGTTGTGATTTCTCATTTTCAGTAAGAGAAGACGATATTATTACAGGTAATTCAGATTCACCATGTAAATAAGCGTATTCCAAATGGTTTGGAAGTGGCTTTAACTCTAATTTCGGAGGTTCTTCTATCGATGATTTATATCGATATCTGTCTTCTTCTTTTAGCATTTGAATTTCTTCTGTTGTTGGTTCATATCCATTAGCTATAAGTGTAGCTAACATTTCAGCTTCATCAATTGGTTCATTACTTTCTCCTAAAGAACATTCTCCTGTTCCTTGTAATTCTGGAAATTCTTCTAATAATTCTGCATGTGCATCTATAGTTTGAATATAATAACATGTATCATCTGCAGATTGTGGTTGTTGCATGGCTCTATCCACTGAAAAGGTAACACTCTCATCCTCTATACTTAGGGTCAGTTTCTTACCGAACACGTCTATCATTGCTTTAGCCGTGTTTAAGAATGGTCTTCCTAATATGAGAGGAACTTGAGAATCTTCTTCCATGTCCAAAACAACAAAATCTACTGGAAATACTAAAGTACCAACTTTAACTAGCATGTTCTCCATTATCCCTCTAGGATATTTTATTGATCTATCGGCTAGTTGTATGCTTATTCTGGTTGGTTTTAATTCTCCAAGGTCTAGTTTAGCGTATAGTGAATACGGCATTAGATTTATACTAGCACCTAAGTCTGCCAATGCTTCTATTGAACTAAGACTACCCAGAAAACATGGAATTGTGAAACTTCCTGGATCAGATAGTTTTTCTGGTATCTTATTCAACAGCACTGCTGAACAATTAGCATTCATAGTAACAGCCGAGAGTTCTTCCATTTTCTTTCTATTCGTGATTAGATCTTTCAAGAATTTAGCATATCTTGGCATTCCTGAAATCACATCAATGAAAGGAAGATTTATATTTATCTGTTTAAACATATCCAAGAATTTGGATTGCTCGGCTTCAAGTTTTTCTTTCTTCATTTTACTCGGGTAAGGAAGTGGTGGTTGGTATGGTTTAACATAAGGTTTATCCTTAACTGTGTTATCTTCATTAACCTTTTCAACTACCGGTTCTTTTTCCTTATCTTGATCAGGTTGTGGTTTTTGTGGAGTAGGAATAGTTTCATCAGAAGTTACAGGTATTTCAGGTGGTTTAAGTGTTGTACCACTTCTTGTGGTAATAGCTTTAGCTGTTTCATTCCGGGGGTTAGCATTTGTATCACTAGGTAAACTTCCCGGTTTTCTTTCACCTATTAACCTTGCTAGGTTACTTACTTCTTGTTCCAGATTTTGAATAGAAGCTTGTTGATTTCTAAATGCTTGAGCATTTTGTTCATTGGTTTGTTTTTGAGATGTGAAAAACTGCGTTTGAGTTTCAACTAGCTTCGTCATCATATCTTCTAAATTCGGCTTTTTATCATCGGTTTGTTGTGGTGGTTTGTTTTGAAAATTAGGTCTTTGCTGATTGTAAGTATTATTGGATACTTGTTGATTGCTAGGACCTTGTTGGTTGTTGTATGGAATATTTCGGTTATAATTCTGGTTTTGATTGTAAATCGGTCTTGGCGGTTGATAATTATTCTGATAATTATTTCCAGGCCTTTGGTTTATGTATGAAATATTCTCTCTTTGTTCCATTGTTAATTCAATGCTGAGACAATCTTTTGTCAAATGTGGTCCTCCACACTGCTCACAACTAATTCGTATAGCATGAATATCTTTAGTCATCTTTTCCATTCGTCTCTCGAAAGCATCTATCTTTGCTGAAATGGAATCTAAGTCATGGCTAGAATCGGCTCTAGCTGCTTTAGATGATCTAATGATATCTTTTTCTTGGTGCCACTCATGTGAGTGGGAAGCAGTATTATCAATAATTTTGTAAGCATCAGTTTCGGTTTTCTTCATAATCGAACCACCAGCTGCTATATCTATGTCTTTCCTTGTAGTGATGTCGCATCCTTGGTAGAATATTTGTACTATTTGACAGGTGTCTAAACCATGTTGCGGACATCCTCTTAACAACTTTCCATATCTTGTCCACGCCTCATATAGAGTTTCATTTGGCTTCTGTGTGAACGTAACAATTTCTGCTTGAAGTCTTACGGCTTTTGATGCAGGAAAGAATTGTTTAAGAAATTTATCAATTAAAACATCCCATGTATCAATCGCTCCTTCAGGTAACGATTCCAACCAATCTTTGGCTTCTCCCTTTAAAGTCCAGGGAAATAACATGAGATATATCTGTTCATCCTCCACTTCTCGTATTTTAAATAGTGTGCAGATCCTATTAAAGGTACGTAGATGTTCATTTGGATCTTCCTTCGGCGCACCACTAAATTGGCATTGATTAGTCACCATGTGTAGAATTTGTCCTTTGATTTCATAATCTGGCGCATTAATGTCTGGATGAGTAATTGCGTGACCTTGGCCAGTGCGTTTAGCTCTCATTCGGTCTTCCATACTTAAAGGTTCCAGATTCTCCATAATTGAATTTGTTGAATCGGTATCACTGAATGATTCTGATTTAATAGTTCGTTCCTCAACAATCTCTGTTTGAATGATTGGTGGTTCCGGAGGAAAGTTTAATGGTTCAGGATCTATGAACCGTTCCTGAATATTTTCTGGATTCTCAATTGTGAGGTTGGTTTCAAAAACTGGATTATCGGAAATTTGAACTGAAGTACTTGGTCGACTGGATGACGATTCTAAAGAAAAATCAACGGCGGTTATATTTGTTAAATGATGTCTTGATCGAGTTACAGGTGGTGAACGTACAAAAGGTGATGAACGTCTTGCTCGGTGCATTCACAGAATATCCTATTAGTTTTTAAAAGGAAAGAAAAATTATAATAAGTTATCCAATCAATAGACTTTTCTGATTTTGCCCACGTTTCGAATAGCCAAAAGATGCAGCAGAGGGGCAGGATTCGTTTGGTCTCAATATAATTGAGGACTGTTTGGCTCCAATAACCCGGTCCACGTACAAATCCAACTATTACTACGAACCAGAAAATTTTGATGTCTATCAATTTAACCACTTAAAATAAATTTTCGTAATTTTAAGAAATTTAGATAAGAAGTAGAAAAAATTCTAAGTCCTAAAACTAGAATAGCGAGAAATAAGAGAGAAAAAGAGTTCGTCGAAAAAGGTCGAAAAAGAAAAAAAATATGGTTGAAAAATAAAAGGTGACGGAAAAATAAAAGAAACTTATAAAAACTTAAAAATACTTAACTAATTTAACCTTATTACTACAACTAACTTAAAATTATAATCGCAAATTGAAATTACTAATTGGAATGATAATTGATACATAGTAAAAGGTCTCTAAAAATATTAAAGCTTACAGGAAAAACTAAATCCCAAATGAAAATAACTTAAAAAGAAACTAAAACTTAAAAAGGCGTCGCAAAATTCTAAAGCACCTAAATCTTAGTCTAAAGAAAAAGCACTTAAGGAATTCTACGGCAAAGCCTAAAAATCTAGGAGTAAAAATAACTATAGCTAAAACTAAGTTTAAAATTAAATATGAGCTAAAAATACAAATATTACGCTACAACGATTAAAAAGGGACAAAATATAAAAATATACAAAAAGTTGTAAAAAGTACAATTTTTATAAAAATATTATTTTTATATTATTTATTTAATAAAACTACTAATTTTATAATTTTAATAAAACTAATTAAACTAAAATATATAAATAAATAAAAAGTAAAATAAAACTAATAATAATAATAATAATATTTAGGTTTTAATAATAATAATAATTAAAAATACCCGTAATCAATGCTTGATTAGGGTTTTTGTCCGTGTGTCAGAGGGCCTCCGCGAGTCGCGGCAAATAAAGAATAAAACCCCGCGAGTCGCGGGGTTCAGGAATTCAGTTGACAGGTTTCACTTTTTACGCGTTTTTCTTTATTTTTTTTTTTTTTTTATGTTTTCTGTTTTTTTAATTAAATAAAAGATATTAAAATTAAAACTTATATTTTTATAAACTAAAATAAAAATAAAGAAACTTATAAAACTTAAATATTTAACAAAATCTTAAAAATACTAATATTTTTGTTTTTCTTTTTATATTTTTCGAATATTTAAAACGTATTTTTACAAAAACGAATTTTTAATAAAAGTAACTAAAAATCTTTTTTTTTTTATATATTAGCGTTGCGCTTCCGGCGTTTAAGATAGTTCCCCGGCAGCGGCGCCAAAAATACTTGATGTCGAACGAGGTGTATATAAAATAGTTATTATTTTACTAGGAAAACACTATTAAATACGATACAATTTTACACAAGATATTTATTTATTTATAGAATGGATATACTTAAACCTTGCTACAACACTTATAGGCAGTGTACCTAATCGTACAGTAGTGTAGTTTTTAGTAAGTCCGGTTCGTTCCACAGGGAAATTCTTAAACAAAGCTCAACGCTATATTAGTTTACTTTTATAAAAATACAAATATATATATAAGTGATATTATTATTATAAAGGGGGGTTTTTACCGTTTAATGACCGGTTTGTCGATTTTAAAACTTTAGTCGCAGTTAAAACCTAATGTAAAATATAAAATAAATACAAGACTTAAATTAAAGCGTAAAGTAAATAACGATAATGAAATTGCGAATAAAAATGCGATAAAATAAAATTACGATAATTAAAAGGTACGATAATTAAAAGTGCAATTAAATAAAATAACAATAAATAAAAGTACGATAATTAGAAGTGCAATTAAATATAAAATAAAGGAAATTAAATATGAAATAAAAGAATTATGCTTATTTAAACTTCCGTAATCATGATGTTTGACGTGTTGATTTTAGTTTTATGCCCATGGGTTAATTGTCCTTTGTCCTGGATTATTTAATATGTCCGTCTGGTTTTTGTCCATAACAGTCCATCAGTCATAAATATAAATTGCAAGTGTCCTTGTCAAATTATTATTATACCCGAAGATAAATATTCCAACTAATTGGGGATTCGAATTGTAACAAGGTTTTAATACTTTGTTTAATGAATACACCAGGTTATCGACTGCGTGTAAACCAAAGTTTTACTACTTTGTTAACAATTACACCAATTACCCTTGAATGTAATTTCACCCCTGTTTTAATTATTCTAGTGGCTATTAATCCATTCCCGTGTCCGGTTAAATGAACGATTATTCGTACAAATAAATACCCCGCCCATCGTGTCCGATCGAGTGTATATGGTAATTTATAGGGACGCCCAATTGTAAATCTTTATATTAACATTAACAAACTTTCATTTAGTTAAACAAATATAAAGCCCATTATTAGCCCATAGTCTAATTTCCACAAGTGTCGTTCTTTTGTCCAAACCCCAATTATGGTACAAAGCCCAATTACCCAATTTTAGTAATTAGCCCAACATCATGATTACTTCGTTTTAAATAAGCATAATAATAACTTAGCTACGAGACATTAATGTAAAAAGGTTGAACATAACTTACAATGATTAAAAATAGCGTAGCGTTACATGGACAGAATTTCGACTTACACCCTTACAACATTCGCTAACATACCCTTATTATTAGAATTATAATTAAAATTAAAATATAAATTATAAATATAAATATATTTACGTATGAAGAGGAAGAGAAAAAAAAGATGTTGATTTTGATCAGAATTCGGTTGGCTTTATAGCCAGAAGTGAAATTTGAGGCTCCGCGACTCGCGGCAAAATGGCCTTAAAACTCCGCGAGTCGCGGAGAGGTATTTACAGCTCACACCCTTGGAGTTTCTGGCTGCCGACGGTTTTTAAAATATATATATAATATATATATAATTAATATAATTAATTATATATTATATTATATTTATATATATAGTTAACTTGTAATTTTTAGTCCGTTGCGTCGAGCGTTAAAAGTTGACTCTGGTCCCGGTTCCGGATTTTAGAACGTCCTTGCGTACAATTTAATATCTTGTACTTTGCGTTTTGAATCTTGTACTCTTGTGATTTCGAGACGTTTCTTATCAATAATTGGAACCTTTTTGATTGTCTTTTGTTCTTTTGAGCTTTTTGGTCGTTTGCGTCTTCAAATCGTCGAATCTGTCTTCTGTCTTCACCTTTTATTATTTAAACGAATATCACTTGTAAATAGAACCATTGCAACTAAAAGCTTGTCTTTCTTGAGGAATAATGCTATGAAATATATGTTCGTTTTTAGCATTATCAAATAAACTCCTGTTTTGACCGTTTAACAAGGTTAGTTTTCTGAAAACCCATTTTCAATGCGTTCATTACCATTGAACGTAAAATCCTAGGAATTCACCTGAAATTCATTAGGTCACCTGAACTAAATCGGGTGTCAACCGTAAGAACGGTGGTTGCATAGCATGGTCAAAGACAGGACCTTGTGCCAGACCGAAAAATTATAAGGGTGAGCTTTACTATTGCTCCTACCAAGGATAGTAATTGCGTCCGACACGTTATAGACCATAATCAAAAGCATGTCACGGGACATTGCCTTAACAGTTGCTTGTTCAACGCTTTCCTTTACAACCGGACGGTAGTTTGCCGAAAGGTAATATACGGAACAAGTAAACTGGACGTGTTGCTTTCCAAATACAAGGTTAGCAAGTGGGTGACACAAAACCGCAAGTTTTGAGCTAAAATTTTCAAATCTGTAACCCACCAAACCCACAAAAAAATTTTGCAAACACCGGTAAAGGGTTATTCCGGAAAACTTATCTAGGGTAAAAACTAGATTTAATTTTCAAAAGATCAAATGTTTTCATAAAGATCCAATTTCCTTAATGGATCTAAATTTTTATAGTCATGTGGGACTGTAAACCATATCGTTACTACCATTGTTTATACCGCCATATAGAAATCACTGATGTACAAAGTGTGAAGAATAAAGAAGTGATTCTAGTATTTCAAGACAATATTGCTTGAGGACAAGCAACGCTCAAGTGTGGGAATATTTGATAATGCTAAAAACGAACATATATTTCATAGCATTATTCCTCAAGAAAGACAAGCTTTTAGTTGCAATGGTTCTATTTACAAGTGATATTCGTTTAAATAATAAAAGGTGAAGACAGAAGACAGATTCGACGATTTGAAGACGCAAACGACCAAAAAGCTCAAAAGAACAAAAGACAATCAAAAAGGTTCCAATTATTGATAAGAAACGTCTCGAAATCACAAGAGTACAAGATTCAAAACGCAAAGTACAAGATATTAAATTGTACGCGAGGACGTTCGAAAATCCGGAACCGGGACTAGAGTCAACTCTTAACGCTCGACGCAACGGACTAAAAATTACAAGTTAACTATGTATATAAATATAATATATTATATAATTAATTATATTAATTATATATATATTATATATATATATTAAAAACCGTCGGCAGCAGGAAACTCCAAGGGTGTGAGCTGTAAATATCTCTCCGCGACTCGCGGAGTTTTAAGGCCATTTTGCCGCGAGTCGCGGAGCCTCAAATTTCACTTCTGGCTATAAAGCCAACCGAATTCTGATCAAAATCAACATCTTTTTTTTCTCTTCCTCTTCATACGTAAATATATTTATATTTATAATTTATATTTTAATTTTAATTATAATTCTAATAATAAGGGTATGTTAGCGAATGTTGTAAGGGTGTAAGTCGAAATTCTGTCCGTGTAACGCTACGCTATTTTTAATCATTGTAAGTTATGTTCAACCTTTTTACATTAATGTCTCGTAGCTAAGTTATTATTATGCTTATTTAAAACGAAGTAATCATGATGTTGGGCTAATTACTAAAATTGGGTAATTGGGCTTTGTACCATAATTGGGGTTTGGACAAAAGAACGACACTTGTGGAAATTAGACTATGGGCTAATAATGGGCTTTATATTTGTTTAACTAAATGAAAGTTTGTTAATGTTAATATAAAGATTTACAATTGGGCGTCCCTATAAATTACCATATACACTCGATCGGACACGATGGGCGGGGTATTTATTTGTACGAATAATCGTTCATTTAACCGGACACGGGAATGGATTAATAGCCACTAGAATAATTAAAACAGGGGTGAAATTACATTCAAGGGTAATTGGTGTAATTGTTAACAAAGTAGTAAAACTTTGGTTTACACGCAGTCGATAACCTGGTGTATTCATTAAACAAAGTATTAAAACCTTGTTACAATTCGAATCCCCAATTAGTTGGAATATTTATCTTCGGGTATAATAATAATTTGACAAGGACACTTGCAATTTATATTTATGACTGATGGACTGTTATGGACAAAAACCAGACGGACATATTAAATAATCCAGGACAAAGGACAATTAACCCATGGGCATAAAACTAAAATCAACACGTCAAACATCATGATTACGGAAGTTTAAATAAGCATAATTCTTTTATTTCATATTTAATTTCCTTTATTTTATATTTAATTGCACTTCTAATTATCGCACTTTTATTTATTGTTATTTTATTTAATTGCACTTTTAATTATCGTACCTTTTAATTATCGTAATTTTATTTTATCGCATTTTTATTCGCAATTTCATTATCGTTATTTACTTTACGCTTTAATTTAAGTCTTGTATTTATTTTATATTTTACATTAGGTTTTAACTGCGACTAAAGTTTTAAAATCGACAAACCGGTCATTAAACGGTAAAAACCCCCCTTTATAATAATAATATCACTTATATATATATTTGTATTTTTATAAAAGTAAACTAATATAGCGTTGAGCTTTGTTTAAGAATTTCCCTGTGGAACGAACCGGACTTACTAAAAACTACACTACTGTACGATTAGGTACACTGCCTATAAGTGTTGTAGCAAGGTTTAAGTATATCCATTCTATAAATAAATAAATATCTTGTGTAAAATTGTATCGTATTTAATAGTGTTTTCCTAGTAAAATAATAACTATTTTATATACACCTCGTTCGACATCAGTTGCAATAAACATTGATATACACGGTTTGTAATTTATGTGTTATTATCGGGCTTTATATCTTCCCTTATACTTCGAAGTCTTTGCTTCGGTTTTCTATAATCATTGTCATCCCCAGTTAATGCTCTTTTTTATTTGCTGCGATTTATACCCTAATTTCTACTTCGGAGTTTTGTCCCTTCGTTTCTTCTTCTTGTGACTAAGCATTGCTTGTAATGGTCCAGAATTCGCAGACATGAATCTCAGAATGAACATTGTTAATGTTCTAAGAAGAAAATGGTAATGGCACGATCTCGATTTGTTAAATTACTAGAATACTCTGGAAAAGACTTAGTCATCAAGAAAATATTTTCTTGATATTTTAGAGGTTAATTAGAATACAAGAGTCGTGCTACATGGCACATGATGACATTATGATCTGTGAATCATCACGTTCCATTCAGAAACTCAGCATGAATTACTATAATATAATCACATTGATCAAGTGTTATTATATTATAATAACTCATGCTTCAGCTCCCAACACTACTTCAAAAATATTCTTATTTTAAACTCGAAGGTTTCAGAATTTAGAAACTAAAATAGTTTCGTTTATGATGTAACACAGATAACGCTATGAGATAAATGATTTCAGATAAGAATAGATATGAAAATATCTTCAGAAATATGGAGGATATTTATAATGAAAGATACGATGATATCTTATAATTTCTAATATCAGATGATGATGAAAAATATTGTCCGCAGGGGTTTAGAGTCAGAAGCAAGGTATTCGTTAATGACTTCAGCAGATACTGAATCATTTGGATTCTTTGAAGGCAGGTTTTGTCTTTGTGATTTGTCCACAGCCTCCTTCATACTTTGCTCAATCCGTTTTCCAGTTCCAAACCTTCTCTTTTTCTGAGTTTTGCCAACACACTATTCTTTATCATCAAACTTTTTACTGTTAAGGTCGTTTATAGTTTTTGCTACTTCATCAGCATTTCGAGAACCATTCCGCAATTCGGGGTGTTTTTCAGTAACTTCACATTCGAAGTGTGTAAGTCCGTTATATGTACACATATAACTATTGGCGTAGACATGCTGCGAGGTTTCAAAATACTGATTGCTAATTCCCGATGATTCGTATGGCAATTCTCGTTACAAGGTGCAGATGAATAAATGATGGGGTTTAAATATAATGATTTTTTTTCCGAAAAAATCAAAGATCAGTGGAGTTGTTGGTAAATTTATTGCTAATGTGGTGGAACATAAACGGTTCCCCGTTAACGATGGTGAAAGGGCCATGTATATATCGAGGTTATAATAAGATGTTTCAACTGAAAAGTCGAACTTGACTTGCTGGAGCTGTGACAAAACTGGCTACTTTGAAAAGGAATCGCAAAGTTATTTTTGCTAATAAATGCCAAAGAATCTGACGTAGATACGTGTTTAAACTTTTACTTTGGTTTCAAGAGTTTTTCAGGTACATAACTGTGGGTAACATGTGGTTGGATCGTCATCCCGATTGTTTATTATTTAAAGTGTCTTCAGGAATTTCGGAGGACTTGAACACAGATTGTAATCGTTAATATACATATGATGTTCTAACACAGTTTTGAAGTCAAAGTATAGCTTTGAAAGATTTAGGAATCTAAGAGAGATGATACCGATTATATCTCGAATTGAACTCTGCGATTTCAAAATCAGAATATGTAATTGAATTTAAATGAGTATGGTTATTTTGATTTTTATGAAATAATGTGTATCGTTGAGAAAATAGTGAGTATAGTTGATGATTGTTGAATCAGATTTGAAGAATGTAACATATTAATTGTGAATTTATATATTTCTCGGGTATTACCTACCCGTTAAAAATTTTTTACCATTAATATTTTGTACAAAAGAATTTTTATTACAGTCTTTATGAAAATATATAGGTATGTATATTTTCTTCAGATGTAATATAGATTTAATAAGTTAACATTAATTTAAACTCATTTGATTTACGGCAATAATTCCTAAAACTTTAGAAATTACGTAATCTTCGTGGATTATTTCTTCAACATAAATGAAATCATGAATCAATACTTCATTATTCATTTTTATTGATATTTCTTCAGTGAATGGTGTTAGTGTTCGTGGAATTTTGTGAACTTCACAAGGTACGAATGGTGTTGTCTGAAAAGTTTCGGGCGCATCGATAATGAAGGTGTAAAATCAAACATATATTTGAATAATACACTTGATTTATTATGAAATGGAATTCATTGAATTGAAACAGAGATTGTAGTTAACGATGGTTAAGTTGCTGACGAAGGATGTACATCATAGCATATTAGTAATATGAATTAACCGAGTAGTATCTACCCTTATTCAATTCATACATAATAGCTTAGTACGAAAAGATACATTGTGGTTTTAAAAATTCATATATATAAAATATATAATATACATATAAATTCTTCAGATGAAATGAGTTAGTACTTCATAACTTGTTGATACAATATATCCGTTGACGATTGTGGTGTCGATATCTGAGGTGGTTATAGACTTTACGGAATTTATGGTGTAGTAGGCGTTGCTGATGCCGGTAATACTATTAGTGATGTCGACGGTACTGCTAATGCTGGTGGTGTTGACGGTACTGCTGATGCTGATGATGCCGACGGTACTGCTGTTCATGCTTGTGTAACTTGTGTCGTTTGTAAATCACGCACTATTTCAGTCAGGGTTTCTACTCTATCTGATTTATGGTTAAGGCTAGAATAGATAATCTCTAAACTTTAGAAATTACATAATTGTCGTAGAATGTTTCTTCGATGAAGTTATGAATCATCACTTCATCATGTTGGTATTCCTTTGTATCTTACGTCGATTCTCGTGGGACAGATTGTAAAGTTGAGGTTTACGACGCGGTTGTGGTTGGGGGTGGTAATGGTACTGTTGGCGTTGATGATGGTGGTACTGGTTATGCTGCTGGTGCTGCTGCTGGTGTTTGTAACCTTTGCACCATATTCTCCAAAGCCACTACCCGAGTGCGAAGCTCGTTAACTTCCTCTATTACACCGGGGTGATTGTCGGTTCGGACGAGCGGATAAATAAAATCTAAAATTTGATGTAGTATATAATCGTGACGAGATACTCTGGTAATGATAGAGAAAATGGTGTTTCGAACAGGTTCACCAGTAAGTGCTTCAGGTTCATCGTCAAGAGGGCAATGTGGTGGATGGAAGGGATCACCTTCTTCTTGTCTCCGATGATTGAGGAGGCTACGAACCCATCCCCAATTCATCCAGAATAGATGATGACTGTTTGGTTGATCCATTCCGGTTACACTGCTTTCGGAGCTTGAGTGGGATTCCATCTCGGAATTCGAGTGACTTGAACTGATGCCAAATTCCATTTCGTACGATTGAATAAAGGATTTTTCGATATGAAATGATTTTCTGGCTAACGGATGGTATTCTAATTACATAGAATATCCATGTATATAGAACAAAAGATTTCATAAATTTCGGAGGAATTTACGGAATATGTCAGGCAAAGTTTACAGTAATATATACGATAAGATATGATTTTGCAGATACGCTAAGATATGAATTTTGTCTATACACTATTCATGCAATCAATGCAGCAAGACGTGTCTAGACTAAGAATGATAAGCAGGTATTTTTTCCTAAGGATGATAAGTAGATGATTTTTGACACAATAATGATAAGCAAAACTTTTGACATACAGACACGGTCGAAGTCCAGACTCACTAATGTATCCTAACGACTTGTCAGTTAGACACACTAATGTAGACCTGGTTCGCTAAGACCACCACTCTGATACCACATGTAAAGACCCGTCCTAATCCATAAGAACGAATACAATAACATATGATTACATTGCGAGGTATTTGACCTCTATATGATACATTTTACAAACATTGCATTATTTTTGAAAGACAAACTTTCATTACATCGAAAGTTGACAAGTATGCATACCATTTCATAATATCCATCTATAAATAATTTAATCTGTCAATTACTTAATCATAATCTTTACTGAATTCAACGAGTTAAATGCAACATCTTTTGAAATATGCCATGAATGACTCCAAGTAATATCTTTAAATTGAGCAAATGCACAGCGGAAGATTTCTTTCAATCATGAGAATAAACATGCGTTAAAGTGTCAACCAAAAAGTTGGTGAGTTCATTAGTTTATCATAATCGATCATTTCCATAATTTTAATAGACCACAAGATTTTTTAAACATAATTCCAATAGCAGAATCCTCTCGTCTGCATAAAGGTAAAATAATTTTCAATAATATAATAGACCACAAGATTTCCATTTTTCATAAACATAATCCTCAAGCAGAATCCTCTCGTCTGCATTAAGGTAAAATCATTCATATGGTGAACACCTGGTAACCGACATTAACATCATGCATATAGAATATCCCCAAAACAGAAATCCATCTGTATAATATAAACTCGAAGTACTAAAGCATACCATTTTCCAGTTTGGGGAAAGTTAGTGTCCGTAGATCTACCTTTAGGATTCGCGTCAATTAGGGTGTCTGTTCCCTAATTCTTAGGCAACCAAGCTAAAAGGGTGATGTTCGATTCGATAATCCAACCATAGAATGTAATTTTCGAGTACTTGTGTCTATTTCGTCAAACATTTATAAAAGCAGCGCATGTATTCTCAGTCCCAAAAATATATATTGCAAAAGCATTTAAAAAGGGAGCAAATGAAACTCACAATACTGTATTTCGTAGTAAAAATACATATAACGTCATTGAACAAGTGCAAGGTTGGCCTCGAATTCACGAACCTAAATTAAGTATATATATTTTTATGTTGGTCAATAATTGTTTAATAATTTAAGTCAAATCATAGTGTACCACAATCCTAATGCTCGAGACTAATTTGCAAAAGTCAACAAAAGTCAATTTGACTCAAAAATGATTTCCAAAATTTATACATGATTATTATATAGTTTAAATATCATCGTTTTATATTTTTAAATATAGAATAAATAATATAATTTATTTATTATAATAAAAATATACTTTTATATATCTTAAGTAACAAAATTTATAAAGTTCATTTAATATCATAAAAACATTATGATAGGTTTTATTAAGGTAATTTATATTATTTATATTACATATTTATTTGATAAAATAACATTGATAATAATAATAAGTAAAAGTTGTATTATTTTGTAATAATAATTATTATTATTCTACTAATAATAATAACAATATTTATATTTACGAAAAATTGGTATTATGATAAAATGATAATTCTTAATAATAAAAATAATGAAATTTTATATTAACAACGATATTCCTACTAAAGTAATAATTTTGTAAAAATGATAGTTTTAATGCTAATAATACTTTTAATAATAATAGAGATAAAAATAGTGAAAAACGATAATTTTATCTAAATCAATATATTACGATATTTTAATTTCATCATGATACTCATACTCATTATTTCCTAATCGATTCGGTTAATAACTTTTAATCGTCTTTTATATCGCATTCATTTTAATGATCATAATAATTAAGTGTTACTAATATTAGTTTTAATTATAATAATAATAATAAATATTATGATAATGACAATACTAATACTATTTTAATGACAATAATAATAATAATAATAATAATAATAATAATAATAATAATAATAATAATAATAATAATAATAATAATAATTATAACTTTAACGATAATAACGATAGTACTAATAATAAAATAACAATTTTTAATGATAATACTTTTTATTGATAATAATAATAATAATAATAATAATAATAATAATAATAATAATTTGATAAAAACTAGAACGACGATAATAACGACGATAATAATAATCATTTTTAATTAACAATACAAAAATTCAATTGACTATAACTTCTAATCCGTTCATCAAAACCATTCGGTATCTAAAGGAAAAGTTCTTAATTTTTCAGTAGCTTTCCAAGGACATGCATATCTTATACCTTATCTCAACCGTATGTGTAACTAATTCAGTATTCAACATTTCCTATCTAAGGGTTTTATCAAAAGTACAAGCATGCATAATCCTATATACTCGAGCACTAGTCAGGGATACACTATTAGTATGTAAAAATTTATTTACGAGTACTCACGTATCAATATTGAGATTCAATATTGCAGGAAAGGTACGTAGATGCAACGAAGACGATAAATACCAAATTGATCTCACGAGCATACCCATGAACTATACTCATCACCTCCATAGCTATAACCCATAATTTCCTTAGCCCTATCCTACTCGAAAACCAGTTTTGAAAATAACCCACTCATGACCTCGTCGTAGTATTTTATGTATAATACTAATAATAATTACTCCTAATACTACTTAATAATAATCATATGACCAATAATAATAATAATAATATAATAATAATAATAATAATAATAATAATAATAATATAAATAATAATAATAATAATAATAAGAACAGAGGGAGTAATATATCGGTGATATATGTGTGTGTACCGGTGAATAACTCGTTCCATTTATAGTGTGTTCAACATTTTGACTCCATGCGAACGCATGGAGTCTCTTGGTTTAAATCATGCGATTGCATGATGAGGAAATCCAACTCATAAACAACAAATCCAATGTTGCCGACTGTTTTTATGTATCATATGTTTTATATATATTTTATTTAATATATAATATATTTAATCTTTAGAATTAATTAAATATTATATTATATTCTCGTGCATAGTTGATTTGTGATTTTAGCACCGATGAATTGTACTTTGACATACGACCTATGCGCCGGTTCCAGTTTTCCGAACGCATTCCCGTACGCTTAGAAAACTAGCACTTTACGTTCCGTGACGTGTACCCTTATTAATAATTTGACTTTCTCATCAATAAATTACCTTATAAAAAATGTAACTTATAAAATTGAGCGTTGTGGTCATTTGCTTCTATAAATCAGTGACTCGTTGTTTATCAAAATATATTATTTTAAATCAGGACATTTTATGACTAAGTTAAAATATATATATATATTTTTATTTAACATTTGAAAATTTGTACAATATATATATGTTTGAAATATTTATCTAATGATATAGTATTTAGTCTTTCAAAACCAATTACATTTCAAAGTCCGTTTTATATAATTTAACTCATTTTATATAATAGTAGTTATTTTGCCAAATAATGTTTTTAATACAAAAACTAACTAGTTGATTTATCAAGGGACACGAGTTAACCAAGTAAAGTAAATTTTTTTTTTTTTTAAATTTAAACGGAAATGATTACTAACTTTTGACTAACTCTTGTGAATGACACTTTTGTAAATCACTTTTACCAAATAGTCCGGATATCGTTAAAAAGGAAAGGTTTTCTAAATCAAGTGGACCTCTTAACAGAGACTCGTAATCATAATTCAAGGTAACTGTTAAATCAATCATTTGATATTATCATCAAACTTCATCGATAAACATATGGAACTAAATACTATGAAGTAAAGTATTTATACTTAATACTTTGCTAACGTTTTCAAGTTATAAGATATACACATATTCATATATAATCATTTACATTCATTTAATGGTTCGTGAATCATAGGAATTTGGTCGAGGTTAAATGAATGTATGAACATAGTTTGAAGTCCTTGAGATTCAACTTAACAAACTTTGCTTATCGTGTCGGAAACATATAAAGATTAAAGTTTAAATTTGTTCGGAAATTCCCGGGTCGTCACATATAACGGCATAAACTTTCCCCTTAGCTCGGTAACGTTTAATCATTGGTTTTTGAACCGGTGAACACGAATCTTAGATATGGATCCATAGGGTTTGACATCCCCACTCGGGCTAGTCGCGCTAGCATTTAACGGGTGTTTAATACTTTGTAGACTTACGCACTCGCCAAGTGTACTTTTAGGGGGTGATATTTACGTTAAGTTAGTTCCAAGTGCCCACAGTTAAGCATATACTTTTCATACTGTTTTGAATACGAAATCTCGTGGCCTACAATACATTATTGTTACAATTAAACTATAGCTCACCAACATTCGTGTTGACTTTTAAGCATGTTATTTCTCAGGTGCTTAGACGTTTGATGCTTCCGCTGTATTAGTCTCGCTGTTAGACTTGCTGTATAGACTCCCGCTGCTTTTGTTTAGAGATGTCTCTGCATGAAACTTTTACTTTGCATTTACGAACTATGTTACTTTTGAACAATGAATTTGTAATGACCTTTGAGTCTCGTACTTATGTTATTGCTTTCTATTCGTAGAAGCACACTATCGTTTGTAAAACATTTGACATCAGTAAAGACGTTACCCTTTTTTATGAATGCAAACTTATTTTAAAACAACATATAGTGTTTGACCTTGTAATGATCCTGTTGTTGATGATCTGTACACGTTAATTTTGTACGGGGCGTCACATTAACACTTATGTGTTATGACTAATCATAGTTAATTTGTCATTAAGATGTAATTAAGCGTAATTAACCAATATTAGTGTTTTTTGACCAAAACTCAATTGAGTATGGAGAGGGCATCTATTCTAAGCGTGTTGAGAAAAGTTTCATGAATTATAGATGTCGAGAAGTAGTCAAACTAAATTTGATCGAAAATGGTGACAGAGAATTATGCGATCGCACTACGGTTGACCGTGGTGGTGACCGTGCAACTTGTTTTCATAAAACTGTGTTGCAATTCAGTCTGGGCTTCTACGGCTAAGTATACGGTCGACCGTACTTTGACAGTGTACTTTAATGATCTTTATTTTCATTCTATAAGTTTTGTTTGACTTGGTCATTTGCAAGATCAAGTATGGATTAATGAACTTGCGTGTTTTATGTTAAGATGTCGATCATCACTTATGCATATGTATGCGTCATCATCAAAACATATTTTTTGGTTAAGTATCATACTTAACTTTGTCGGTTAGTCAATTAACCAACATTCAACCAACATTCTCCTCCTTTTTTGATGATGACAAACATACAAGTGATAAGGGACATTTTGCTATAAATACGCAAGTGTTAACATCGCCTTATCCATTTTTTCTCCCCCTTTTGTCGAAGCAAAAAGGTTAGCTCCCCCTATAACTATGCTCGCCCGTAGAGCAAAGCTCCCCCTTAAATTGTGCACGATGGAAAATATTTATTAAAAAACATAACAAGCACACATTTTATTCATAGCAAACAGGAAACATAGATATGCATACATGGAAATATGCATGGATAATACAACAAGTCATTCCTAGATTCGTTCTACATGGGGCAAGAGGTGCTTGGTTGTGATGAGCACCTTCCACAAACAATGTTGTTCTGAAATCGTCGTAAGATCTTGTAGGTTCGACGATTCTGACGATGAAGAATGGACATTTGAGTGGAGGATAATAGCGCAATGAACTGGTCATCTTCAACACTATCATCGGATCCCGTAACACTCCAGGCAGGTGTGTTTTAACCTTCTGTTTCTTCATTAAAAGGTCGAACTGAATCATAAACTTATTGGGAAGGTGGTTAGACCAACAGGATGAAGATCTTGAACATACAGTTGCGTGAAGATTTTCGTTAGGTGTGCTCCATGAGGAAGGGAGAGTGATTCATTGTACACCAACCCACTCATCCCTTTTGCCATGAAAAGTGCCATGTTGACTTGAATTCGGTGTTGGAGACACCAGAGTAAAGAGGCTTCACAGGCATGGACCTTTGTGGAGAGTTTTTCCACCTTGCAGTAGATATTTTGGTTTATGAACTTGAGCCAAAGGTCAAACTTTAGTGCAAGATGATTTTCCTTAAGGTCATCGTTTTGGATTTCAATGTCATTGATGGGCCTTTGACGAAAGGTGTTGATAATGTCACCTTTTGTGACAAACTCAGGAATACAATAGAGGTATGGACTGTAGGTGAAGAATTCCACACCTTCATCAGGTACATGCGTAAATTTTCCAAAGTCTTTAAGAGACATGGAAAACCCTTTATCAAACAACTGGAATTTGATGTTGTTTGGGGGAGTGAATTCATAGTTCGCATAGAATTCTTGAACTAGAGTGGAGTGAATGGGACCTCTTAAGGTTAAGAATGCATCCCATTTTATGTGAGCAAAATTTTCGAGAAGGTCCTCGGGAAAGTGCTCAATAGTGACCACACAACCTTCGACGATTGGTCTAGTGCTAACCATTTGTCGGTTGTGATTGATCATATCACTTTCTTCTTTGGAGTTAGGAAAGTGAATATCAAAGGTGTCGGAAACGGAAGAAGACAAGTCGATCACGAAAGGATTGTTAGGGGACTTGTTTGTTTGACTCATTTTGAGTGAAGTGGTGTAGTGAGTCTTGCATCATGATCTTTTCAATTTAAAGGGAAGGAGATGAGTCTTCATTTAATCTTCCATTCCCTTTTGGAGTAATTAAATCTTTTGATGAATTGAATCATATTTAAGTATGCTAATTTGCTAAGGACACTTTGAAAACAGATCCATTTATGTTTGAAAGATTCAATGTGCATTAACATTTTAAGGAGAGAGAAAAGGTAGAATGTCAGGCTGATGCACGGTCGATCATACGGTCGACCGTGTAGTTGACCGCATGAGTTCTGGAAATATTTGTTTTTAATTTAACAAACTAGTCTTTGCCCAGATTGACCCATTCAAGCAAATATTATTCAAGAAATATTCAAATAGTCATGAGAACAAACATTCAATCACATAATATATTACAAAATAAAACATTCAAACAACATTGTAAATTCATCTTCTTCCACTACTTCCTTCACCTCTACTTCTCACATCGCTGCTTATTCGGCATGAGAAAGCCCTTTTCGTTTTCTTCAATAGCAGTTGGATCTTGGATTGATACTTCTTTATCTTAGTTTGGTTCAGGTAGATTCGTTCTACTTTTGATTCATGATCCAAATCATAAAAAGAATCATTAGCTTCATCTGGAAACAGTTCTTCATCACTGTCGGATATTTCTTCCAAATTGATTTGTGAGTTGGTCGTAGCTTCATAGACCCTTTCAATCTCATCAGAGTCATCTTCATCTTCGCATCCCATCAAAGTTAACGTATGACGATTGAATATTTGATTGGTTAGATTTATGTGAATGTCATCCATTACTTTTAGTTTGTCAAACAAATAGTGATATGCATTCCATAAGGAAGAGCTCTTGTTGAGTTCTTTGGTACATTGCTCATTCGTATGGCCATAAAATAAGCCATATCAACTGGTTCTTGCATTTCCAGACACCAAAGGAGAGCCATTTGAACAGCATGAATATGCGAGCGATTTCCCATTTTACAATAAATATTGTAGTTGATCACTGTGTTCCATATGCAGAACTTCTTTCGCATGTGTTTGCCTAGTACACCCCGATTGATGATTTCTTCTCTTGGAGCATTGTCTTCACACAGTGTCTGAATAGCCGCGTCTCTATTAATGAAGTCTGGGAGATAGGTAAGACTATGTCGTGTGTGGAAGAACCTTCGTTCATTTGTTGAAACTCCCAACAATTTTCTGAATTCATGAAGGGGTATCGTTGTTCTTGTTGCTTTCAACCTAAAAGAAACTGATCCATCAACATAGATGAAACTAGAGTAAAAGCTTCGAACGAGTGATGGATATATTGGTCCATTTAGATCAAGAAATACATTCCAATTTAAATCTGAGAAGACTGCAACCATTTCAGGAAATCTTCCACTTCGACTCTTCTTTCGTCTGCTATTCTTCGATTACTCACTTTTTCTCTATTGGGTGTTGATCGGTGCGGAAGAAAATTTGGATGAAATTTCTCCTCGATTAGCCATTTTCTGCACAATGACACTTTTAATTAGTTCAAAGTGTATATGTGATTCAATTTTAGGCAATGTGTTTTGTAAACTTTAATTATCATCAATACTTAGATGTTTTGATGTTAATGTTCTTCACATTTTCACTCTTCATTAGTGTCAATGAGTTTGCAACTAGATTATGATATTCACAAAGTTCATATGTGTTCTAGATTTTTAAGATCATAATTAACACATGTTTTGACATCTAACATTATCACACTCAATTTGTAACAATGTAGTTTATATCATATGAACAATGATTATATGAAAATCTAACCTAGATGTATAATAAACCCTAGAATTGTCGAAAGTTAAATTAGTGCATAGATAGACATCATTACAATCGTTTAAGTTGTTCTCAAGAACAATTTTGATTGTTTGCATTAATTTGGGTTTTGGGACATTCTAGTTAGGGTTTCTTCACAACATTAGTGAAGAGTTCATCATACAAACACAATTGAATGATAGGAAAGTAAGGATTAATCATACCGAAAGTAGGAATTGAGATGGAAGGAATGCATGTTCTTCTATGTGCGGTCGATCTCCTCAGCCGTGCAGAGGGTATTTGTTTTGAAGTGAGTTTGAATGAAATGAAAAGTGAGGGTTTTATTAGATTTAAAACAGAGTCAGGCCGCGCACGGTCGAAGTACGGTTGACCGTGGCATTGGCCATGGGAAAGACTTCCAGACTTTTGAAACAAGTTTCTACGGTCGTGTATGCGGTCAGCCGTGATGCAGCCGTGGATCTCCTGATGAAGAATTTCTTCACTTCTTCTTCTCTTGAGCGCGCTTTGACGATTCTTGAAGCGACCCGTCCTAATCCATAAGGACGAATACAATAACACATGGTTACATTGCGAGGTATTTGACCTCTATATGATACATTTTACAAACATTGTATTCATTTTAAAAAGACAAACTTTTATTTACATCGAAAGATGACAGACATGCATACCATTTCATAATATCTAAACTATAAATGACCTAATCTGTCATTTACTTAATAATAATCTTTATTGAACTCAACGACTTGAATGCAACATCTTTTGAAATATGCCATGAATGACTCCAAGTAATATCTTTAAAATGAGCAAATGCACAGCGGAAGATTTCTTTCATACCTGAGAATAAACATGCTTTAAAGTGTCAACCAAAAGGTTGGTGAGTTCATTAGTTTGTCGTAATCAATCATTTCCATAATCTTAATAGACCACAAGATTTCATTTTCGTAATAATTCTACACTCGCAAGTGTATAAAAATCATTCATATGATCGACACCTGGTAACCGAACTGAAATGTCCCGTTCATATTGATTATAAATGTTCCATATTAATTGATTTAGTTGCGAGGTTTTGACCTCTATATGAGGCATTTTTCAAAGACTGCATTCGTTTTTAAAACAAACCATAACCTTTATTTTATCGACAAGGTTAAAAAGACACCACCTAGATTATCCAGAAATGATAATCTAAAAATATCACACTTACACACTACCAATACATATTGGTTTACATTATTAATATGTTACAACAAAGTAAATCTCGAATGTATTTTTAAACAATATTATACAATCATGCTGACACCGAATCTTGTCCATATTTTAGCATGCAACAGCGGAAGCTCTTAATAATCACCTGAGAATAAACATGCTTTAAATGTCAGAAAAAAATGTTGGTGAGTTATAGGTTTAACCTATATATTTATCAAATCGTAATAATAGACCACAAGATTTCATATTTCAATATACATCCCATACATAGAGATAAAAATCATTCATATGGTGAACACCTGGTAACCGACATTAACAAGATGCATATAAGAATATCCCCTATCATTCCGGGAAATCCTTCGGACATGATAAAAACGAATTCAAAGTACTAAAGCATCTGGTACTTTGGATGGGGTTCGTTAGGCCCAATAGATCTATCTTTAGGATTCACATCAGTTAGTAGATCGGTTTACTAATTCTTAGGTTACCAAGCAAAAGGGGCATATTCGGCTTCGATCATTCACCCATATAATGTAGTTTCATTTACTTGTGTCTATTTCGTAAAATATTTATAAAACTGCATGTATTCTCATCCCGAAATATTAGTTTTTAAAAGTGGGACTATAACTCACTTTCACAGATTTTTACTTCGTCGGGAAGTAAGACTTGGCCACTGGTCGATTCACGAACCTATAACAAATATGTACATATATATCAAAGTATGTTCAAAATATATTTACAACATTTTTAATACGTTTTAATGATTTGAGTTTATTAAGTTAGTTGTCCTCGTTAGTAACCTACAACTAGTTATCCACAGTTAGATGTACAGAAATAAATCGATATATATATTATCTTGAATCAATCCACGACCCAGTGTATACACGTCTCAGGCTAGATCACAACTCAAAGTATATATATTTTTGGAATCAACCCCAACCCTGTATAGCTAACTCAAACATTACTGCATATAGAGTGTCTATGGTTGTTCCAAATAATATATATACATGGGTCGATATGATATGTCAAAACATTTGTATACGTGTCTATGGTATCCCAAGATTACATAATATATTAGAATATATGTATTATACAATCTAAATTAGCTAGGATATGATTAATATAGATTTGTTACCAATTTTCACGTAGCTACAACAAGCAAAAGTATCCAATCTTGTTTTACCCATAACTTCTTCGTTTTAAATCCGTTTTGAGTGATTCAAGTTGCTATGGTTTCATATTGAACTTAAGTTTATGAATCTAAATAGAAAAAGTATAAGTTTATAGTCAGAAATACAGATTACAAGTCATTTTTTTAAAGGTAGTCATTTCTGTCGAAAGAACGACGTCTAGATGACCATTTTGGAAAACATACTTCCACTTTAAGTTTAACCATGATTTTTGGATATAGTTTCATGTTCATAATAAAAATCATTTTTCCAGAAGAACAACTTTTAAATCAAAGTTTATCATAGCTTTTAATTAACTAACCCAAAACAGCCCGCGGTGTTACTACGACGGCGTATATCTGGTTTTACGGTGTTTTTCATGTTTTTAGGTTTTAAATCATTAAGTTAGCATATCATATAGATATAAAACATGTGTTTAGTTGATTTTAAAAGTCAAGTTAGAGGGATTAACTTTTGTTTGCGAACAATTTTAGAATTAACTAAACTATGTTCTAGTGATTACAAGTTTAAACCTTCGAATAAGGTATTTTTATATATATGAATCGAATGATGTTATGAACATGATTACTAACTCAGGTTTTGTGGATAAACCTACTGAAAATGAGAAAAATAGATCTAGCTTTAAAGGATCCTTGGATGGCTTGAAAGTTCTTGAAGTAGAATCATGACACAAAAACAAGTTCAAGTAAGATTTCCACTCGAAATAAGATTGTTAAAGTTATAGAAATTGAATCAAAGTTTGAATATGAGTATTACCTTGTATTAGAAAGATATCTTACTGTAAATAAAAAATATTTCTTGAGGTTGGATGATCACTCAAAGTGGATTTGCAAGATTGGAAGTAAGCTAGCAAACTTGGAAGTGTTGTTGGTGTGTTCTTGAGTAGTTGTTTCATAACTTGGTTTATGTATGGATTTATGAACTAGATTGAGCTAGATTTTGATGAAGATGATGAAGAACACTTAGAACAATGGAATAACACTTGAGAGAAAATAGTTTGATGCATGTAAGTTGCAAAATGAAAGTGTGTATGTATGTGTTCATTCACGTGAACATGGTGTCACCATATAGGCTCTATTAGTTTGTTATTTTGTCAGATATTTCATGCTAGATGTTAAATTTTGGTTCCCACATGGTTAGGTGACTCACATGGGCTGCTAAGAGCTGATCATTGGAGTGCATATACTAATAGTAAATACATTTAGAAGCTGTGTATTGTACGAGTACAAATACGAGTGCATACGAGTAGAATTGTTGATGAAAATGAATGAGGATGTAATTGTAAGCATTTTTGTTAAGTAGAAGTACTTTGATAAGTGTCTTGAAGTATTTCAAAAGTGTATGAATACATATTAAAACACTACATGTATATACATTTTAACTGAGTCGTTAAGTCATCGTTAGTCGTTACATGTAAGTGTTGTTTTGAAACCTTTAGGTTAACGATCTTGTTAAATGTTGTTAACCCATTGTTTATTATATCTAAAGAGATGTTAAATTATTACATTATCATGATATTATGATATATTAATATATCATAGTATGATATATATATATATAGTTAAATGTTGTTACAACGATAATCGTTACATATATGTCTCGTTTCGAAATCATTAAGTTAGTAGTCTTGTTTTTACATATGTAGTTCATTGTTAATACACTTAATGACATGTTTACTTATCATTTATCATGATTAAACATAGTGTATCAATATCTTAATATGATTCATATGTATTTAGTAAGACGTTGTTATAACGATAATCGTTATATATATCGTTTTCGAGTTTCTTAATTCAATAGTCTCATTTTTATGTATATAACTCATGGTTAAAATACCTAATGAGATACTTACTTATCATAATATCATGTTAACTATATATATATATCCATATATATGTCATCATATAGTTTTTACAAATTTTAACATTCGTGAATCACCGGTCAACTTGGGTGGTCAATTGTCTATATGAAACCTATTTCATTTAAACAAGTCTTAACAAGTTTGATTGCTTAACATGTTGGAAACACTTAATCATGTAAATAACAATTTCATTTAATATATATAAACATGAAAAAGTTAGGGTCACTACACGAACTAACAAGGATGCATATAGAATATCCCCCGCATACTCGCAAGTATGCTATATAACGGCAATCGCAATCACCTTTTTAAATCGAAGTACTAAAGCATTCCAAATTCCATAATGGGGTTTGTTAGGTCCATAGATCTATCTTTAGGATTCGCGTCAATTAGGGGCCATTTCCCTAATTCTTAGGTTACCAGACTTGAAGGGGCGATATTCGATTTTGATAATCCAACCATATAATATAGTTTTAAGTACTTGTGTCTATTTCGTCAAACATTTATAAAAGCATTGCATGTATTCTCAACCCAAAAATATATATTATGTGACGATCGCTCCAAATTCATATGAACGAACACGTCATTCATTGATTTCATTGCGAGGTATTTGACCTCTATATGATACGTTTTGTAAACATTGCATTCTTTTGAAAAGGCACACCATAAATGAATATTTAAATCAAAGGTTTTCGACATCTGATGGTTTCTACATATAGACAATCACCATAAATAATAGTTTACAACAGTACTTCTGTTGACAATGCAGTTAAAATAAGATACATGGTGATGATTTGGTGAATGCAACGTTTCCTTGAAAAATATGTCATGTAAGACTCCATGCACATAGCTTGTCTAACATCTAAGCAAACAGCGGAAGACTTCTAGGAAACCTGAGAATAAACATGCTAACAGGTGTCAACACAAAGGTTGGTGAGTTCATAGTTTTAATGTTTCGTATAATCTGTATATAAAGGTGGATCACAAGATTTCAGTTGTTTCATCTGAAACGTTTATCAAAATATTCTACGAAATTGAGCACCCTGGTAACTAAACTTTAACGTATATATATAATTGGTACCCTTTGTATAATCATCTTAATAATATACGCAAACCAACGTGTACGCTTCTCAAATAGCATACATCCGTTAAAAGGCTAGTGCTCTAGCTCGGACGGGGATATCAAGCCCTATGGATCCATATACTACTACTCGCGCCCACCAGTTCTTATAACTGGCAGTTACTAGTTACCAAAGCTAAGGGATTTTCGGTTCAAACTCGGTGTAGAATTTAGTATGTACTTGTATCCATTGCGTTTAAAATAAAGTGCATGTATTCTCAGCCCAAAAATATAGATTGCAAAAGCAATTAAAAAGGAAGCAAATGAAACTCACACTTTATAATTATTGTAAAACAGTTATTAAAGCATTTGCATGTATTCTCAGCCCAAAAATGTAAAGGGTAAAAGGGATCATATGAAACTCACCTTAGTAGCATATAAAGTCGTTCACCAAAATGTGATCGAAACTCAGGATATCAAATAACCGTAGTCCTCAACCTAGAGAACATATGTTGGTCAATAAATGTCTATCAAGCTAGGTCAGGTCATAGTGTATCACAATCCTAATGCTCGAGATCGACATACAAAAGTTATCCAAAGTCGTTTCAAAAAGTCAATTTTGACAATAGTTTAATAAAATGAGACTTGCCTTATATAAAGATTCATTTACTCGGTTGGTAATATTCAAAAATCCAATTTATAAATCTCGTAAACAAGTTGTTTAAATCTTAATTGCAGATTCAAAAGCAATTTCAATTAACGTCAATCATAATTCAGTTGATCATATCTTTTAATCCGTTCATCGAAACTATTCGATATCTAAATGAAAAGTTATTGATTTTTCGTCAGCTTTCCAAAAACATGTTTATCATATACCTTTTACCAGTAATATATGTATTTAATTCGTGATTCATTATAAACTGTTTAGTGACGAAATTTAGCATACAAGCATGTATAAATATATATACTCGAGCACTAGACATGGATACACAATTAATATATAAAAGATAAAATATGAGTGCTTACGTATCAGTATTGAGATTCAATATTGTAGGAAAGTACGTAGACGTAACAGAGATGATAAACACTAAGTTTGATTCACAAATATACCCCCGAACATTATCCATAACCTCCTTGGCAATAACCCATAATTTCCTTAGCTCTATCCCGCTTGAAAACCATTTTGAAAGTGACACGCTCATGACCTCGTCGTAGTATTTTATGTATAATACTAATTAATAATATTACTACTAATAATATTAAGATTAATAATAATATTAATCTTAATAATAATAATAATAATAATAATAGTAATAATAATAATAATAATAATAATAATAATAATAATAATAATAATAATAATAATAATAATAATAATAATAATAATAATAATAATAATAATAGAGAAAGAGATCGAGGTTGAGAAAGGAGTGCAGCAGAAACAAAAAAAGCTCGAGCTTAAATAGATGTGGCCTGGAATTCCCTGCCATGCGATCGCATGGCTGGGAAGTGTAATTCCCATGCGATCGCATGGGTAACTTTTCCAGCTCACATGTTTTTGTTTTAACGCTTGTCGCCATATTATTATATTAATATAATATATATAATTTAAATTAATTAATTATATATTATATTTTATTCCCGCGCATAGTTGATTTCTAATTTTTGTTCCGATAAGTCGTACGTCGTCACTCGACTTAGGTTCCGGTTTTTCGAGTGTCCCTTCGTACGCTGAGAAAACTTGTACATTACATTTTGGGACACGTACCTTAGTCAAAATATAGCCTTAAATTATCTCTAAATTATATCACTCGAAATATAACTTATACATTTGAGTGTTTTGGTCATTTACTTCTATAAATCATCGTCTCGATATTTGTTAAAATACATTTTAAAATAGTGTTTACTGTAGTAATTTACTGTAGCAATTTTTACTGTAGCAATTCACTGTAGCAAATAGTGATTTTCGAAAACACTGTAGCATTTTGGGTACTGTAGCAATTTGAAAATACTGTAGCAAATTAGTGTTTTACTGGTTCATCTTAAACGCTTTAGTTAACTTATCTAAATATCAATCGAATCAATAAACGAATGTTACTATCGTTTACTAAATAACTTGAAATTATATATATGTATATATCTTTTTAATATACATAAATCAGTTTTTAAATACACATTGGAAGTTATTTATAAATAAATGTTAATAATAAATATTTTAACTTATCATATATATTCAAATAGATATTTAAACCAATAAGTTTAATGTACGGTATCAAACAATTAATACATTGTTGCCTTTTCAAGTTATAGTATATATGTATCTATTTACATATAATTGTTCGCGAAACGTCGAAAACAACCGAATGGTATTTAAATATATAAAAGTAGTTCAAAAATTTTGAGATTCAACTTCATAGACTTTGCTTATCGTGTCGGATATGTTAATCATACAAAGATTAAGTTTAAATTTGGTCAGAAATTTCTGGGTCATCACATATTACAAAAGCATTTAAAAAGGGAGCAAATGAAACTCATAATACTGTATCTTGTAGTAAAAATACATATGACGTCATTGAAAAAGTGCAGAGTTGGCCTCAGATTCACGAACCTAAATTAAGTATATATATTTATATGTTGGTCAATATCTGTCTAACAATTTAGGTCAAGTCATAGTGTACCACAATCCTCATGCTCGAGATCGATATGCAACGTCAATAAAAGTCAACTTGACTCAAAATGACTTCCAAAATCAATACATGTTTATAATATAACTTAAATATAGTTGTTTTATATATTTAAATCGTTTTATCGGATTTATTAGAGTAACTAATGCAAATCATTTATAAAAATTTATATAAAAAATTTTATATATAATAAAAATATACTTTTATATATCTTGAGTAATAAAATTTATAAAGTTCATTTAATATCATAAAAATATAGTGGTATGTATTATTAATGTAATTATATTACATGTGGTAAATTATCTTTATATCACATATTCATTTGATAAAATAATATTGATAATAATAATAAGTAAAAGTTTTATTATTTTGTAATAATAATAAATATTATTATTCTTCTAATAATAATAACATTTTTTTATATTTACTAAAGATGATATTAATTATGATAAAATGATAATTCTAATCATGATAATCTTAATAATAACGATACTTTTTAATATTAACAGTAATAAGAATATATAATCGTGATATATAATCGTGATATTTTTCTGCTTCTTTTCCAAAACAATGAGCGAGCTTTAATTTTTTATTGAATCCATTCAGTCTATAAATCAATTGATCATTCTCAACAGATTCAATCGACTTCCTCTCATCAATTATCAAATTTAACAGATATATATATATTAATTTTTATTTTTTTATTTTTTTACCATCGGTCCCACTGTTCTTGTTCATTTTTCTAAAAGCTCAAATTTGTAATCCATTTCAAAATCCTTAAATTTAGAGTTGTTAGGAATCCTCTAAACGATCTTTCTCCAAAATTTGAAGTTCCAATTCGTTGTATTAATCACGAATTTTTGAGTCAAAGTTTCAAAATTTAAAAGCAACTTTTGTTCTTCAATCGAATTCGAGATTTCTGTTACAATTCAAGTTAAATTGATAATTCCTAAAGTTTCTAAGAATGATTTTGAACTTATTTCATGTAGTAACCTCTATCTAAAACGAGCTCGAATTCAAAAATCACATTTTTTTTAAAAAAAAGTTGCGACAGCAGTAGCTGTTTTAATAATTTTTTATTTTTTTATTTTTTTTTAAATTATCAAGAACACTCTTGTTAGTTTATGGTCGTTACAAGTCGTAATTGAATTCGTAAACTCGTTATCTTGATTGTTGAAGTTCCATGGTAGACTAGATTTCATGAAGAAGAAGAATAGGAAACAAATAAGAAAAACGGGTTACATTTATATTATTTGGGTGTAATTCCAGAAAACAAGTATGGAGTGATGGTTGAGGGTGTTAGTGTACGAGTGGGAGGTCTCGGGTTCGAGCCCGTTCGCGGCATTTTTTTAAAGGCTTATAAGGTAGTTATTATTATTATTATTATTATTATTATTATTATTATTATTATTATTGTTGTTGTTGTTGTTATTATTATTATTATTTTAATTATTATTATTATGATAATTATTATTATTATTATCATTAATCTAATTAGTAGTATTATCATTATTATTATTACTAGTATCATCATTAAGTATTGTTATTATTATTCTTATTATTATTATTATAGTTATTATTATAATTTTGAAAGCAATACAAATTATTATTATCATTGTTATTAGTATTAGTATCATTTTATATTTATAAGTATTATTATTAATGTTATCATTATTATTATTTCTAATATGATTATCTTTATTAATATTATTATTATTAAAAAGTATTATCATTTTTACAAAAATTATTATTTTTGCTATCATTAACACTATATTATTATTATTATTATTATTTTTATTACTAGTATCATTATGAATATTACCATTATCATTATGAATATTATTATTATTATTATTATTATTACAAAATAATACAACTCTTTATTCATTATCATTATTAAAATCATTTTATCAAACAAATACTTATATATAGAATATATATATATATATATATATATATATATATATATATATATATATATATATATATATATATATATATATATATATATATATATATATATATATATATATATATATATGAAACAACCCAACCCGTATTAAAACCGGCCCATAAATTTTTTTCCTTTTAATACGCGTTAAATAATACTTTAGGTCCCGTTACACATATTCCAAAACGTATTTGTTATCAAAGTAAGTTCATCGAACTTAAAACATACATTAATGATTTAAACTCCTTAATACAATGGTTCATTAATTAAATCGTAAACCGGTTATAATCATTATGACCCGACTAGTTACGTTTACACAAAACCGAGCATGGTGATTTGGGACTACGCTACCCAAATCCTAATCGAGTCCAAAAGCAAGATCTTCTAAAGCAACCTAGCCGAGATCTCTAATTCCCAAGCTTACCCGAGCCGCCAAGCATGCGAACCTATAAAAATATCAACAACGAGAGGGTAAGCTAACGCTTAGTGAGTAAGAATATACTACATACATATATATGCATAAAATGGACACGCCACAAAATAGCAAATACCGCATACCGGAGCATCCAAACATAAAGGCAAGCTAGTCTAAGCATACCGTAAGATCACTAAGCAATGAGCTAAAGATACATCAACAAAATATAAGTTTGCCAACAACGATGTGAACAATGCCAATAAGCTACACCCGGAGGGTTAGCTACAACACGACAATACAACATTATATGTATACAATATATATGTATATATATGTATATATCTCTCGAATAACATAATTTGCTTACGCTTACAACACAATAACCATGGTTAACCAATCGTACAAGGGAACGATACTCGTAAGAGACCGTCGGAGTTCGTAACATCCATTAGCGTTACTTAAACACCGCGTAATCACTAATCCCCCGGGTGATGTCTTAAACACCGCGACTAATTCACCCCCATGACAATGTGGCGTCTTAAACACCGCGACGAATCCACACGTCAATCAAAATAATGAGTGGTGTCTTGAACACCGCGACAATTCCACTCCCATGACAATGTGGTGTCTTAACCACCGCGACAATACCACATGCCAATCAAACAATGAGTAGTGTCTTAAACACCGCGACACTACTACTCGTTACTTAGAATGTGGTGTCTTGAACACCGCGACAATACCACATTCATACTACACAAATAAATACATTATATACGTACACGCATAATTATTCCACTCACAATATTAACCCTTCGCCATTGGGGTTATATAATCCACATCACACGCCCACGTGATAGAGTACACGCAAGGTGTGCACCTCGTCAAAGATGGTCAACCAAAACGCACAACCGTGCCAATTGGACCTACACACAAGTCCATCAATCCACCTATATGTGAAGTGAGCTCTATAACCGAGAACCACTTCACCCGACCCGCACCTATATGTGAAATGTCCCGTTCTTATTGATTAAAAATGTTCCATATTAATTGATTTCGTTGCGAGGTTTTGACCTCTATATGAGACGTTTTTCAAAGACTGCATTCATTTTTAAAACAAACCATAACCTTTATTTCATAAATAAAGGTTTAAAAAGCTTTACGTAGATTATCAAATAATGATAATCTAAAATATCCTGTTTACACACGACCATTACATAATGGTTTACAATACAAATATGTTACATCGAAATCAGTTTCTTGAATGCAGTTTTTACACAATATCATACAAACATGGACTCCAAATCTTGTCCTTATTTTAGTATGCAACAGCGGAAGCTCTTAGTATTCACCTGAGAATAAACATGCTTTAAACGTCAACAAAAATGTTGGTGAGTTATAGGTTTAACCTATATATATCAAATCGTAACAATAGACCACAAGATTTCATATTTCAATACACATCCCATACATAGAGATAAAAATCATTCATATGGTGAACACCTGGTAACCGACATTAACAAGATGCATATATATAAGAATATCTCCATCATTCCGGGACACCCTTCGGATATGATATAAATTTCGAAGTACTAAAGCATCCGGTACTTTGGATGGGGTTTGTTAGGCCCAATAGATCTATCTTTAGGATTTGCGTCAATTAGGGTGTCTGTTCCCTAATTCTTAGATTACCAGACTTAATAAAAAGGGGCATATTCGATTTCGATAATTCAACCATAGAATGTAGTTTCACGTACTTGTGTCTATTTTGTAAATCATTTATAAAACCTGCATGTATTCTCATCCCAAAAATATTAGATTTTAAAAGTGGGACTATAACTCACTTTCACAGATTTTTACTTCGTCAGGAAGTAAGACTTGGCCACTGGTTGATTCACGAACCTATAACAATATATACATATATATCAAAGTATGTTTAAAATATATTTACAACACTTTTAATATATTTTGATGTTTTAAGTTTATTAAGTCAGCTGTCCTCGTTAGTAACCTACAACTAGTTGTCCACAGTTAGATGTACAGAAATAAATCGATAAATATTATCTTGAATCAATCCACGACCCAGTGTATACGTATCTTAGTATTGATCACAACTCAAACTATATATATTTTGGAATCAACCTCAACCCTGTATAGCTAACTCCAACATTCACATATAGAGTGTCTATGGTTGTTCCGGAATATATATAGATGTGTCGACATGATAGGTCGAAACATTGTATACGTGTCTATGGTATCTCAAGATTACATAATATACAATACAAGTTGATTAAGTTATGGTTGGAATAGATTTGTTACCAATTTTCACGTAGCTAAAATGAGAAAAATTATCCAATCTTGTTTTACCCATAACTTCTTCATTTTAAATCCGTTTTGAGTGAATCAAATTGCTATGGTTTCATATTGAACTATATTTTATGAATATAAACAGAAAAGTATAGGTTTATAATCGGAAAAATAAGTTACAAGTCATTTTTGTAAAGGTAGTCATTTCAGTCGAAAGAACGACGTCTAGATGACCATTTTAGAAAACATACTTCCACTTTGAGTTTAACCATAATTTTTGGATATAGTTTTATGTTCATAATAAAAATCATTTTCTCAGAATAACAACTTTTAAATCAAAGTTTATCATAGTTTTTAATTAACTAACCCAAAACAGCCCGCGGTGTTACTACGACGGCGTAAATTCGGTTTTACGGTGTTTTTCGTGTTTCCAGGTTTTAAATCATTAAGTTAGCATATCATATAGATATATAACATGTGTGTAGTTAATTTTAAAAGTCAAGTTAGAAGGATTAACTTTTGTTTACGAACAAGTTTAGAATTAACTAAACTATGTTCTAGTGATTACGAGTTTAAACCTTCGAATAAGATAGTTTTATATATATGAATCAAATGATGTTATGAACATCATTACTACCTCAAGTTTAGTAGGTAAACCTACTGGAAGTGACAAGAAATGATCTAGCTTCAAAGGATCTTGGATGGCTTGAAAGTTCTTGAAGTAGGATCATGACACAAAAACAAGTTCAAATAAGATTTTTACTCGAATTAAGATAGTTTATAGTTATAGAAATTGAATCAAAGTTTGAATATGAATATTACCTTGAATAAGAAAGATAACCTACTGTATATAACAAAGGTTTCTTGATCTTATATGATTACTTGGAATGGATTAGAAAGCTTGGAAGTAAATTAGTAAACTTGAAGGGATTTTTGAAGTGTTCTTGAAATGTTCTTCCTATGATGATTATAGCTTGATTCTTGAAGTGATTTTTGATGAAGATGATGATTAACTACTGGAAAAATACGTTCATAATAGTGTGTGTGTGTTGAGAGAGAATTAGAAAGAGAATTGGAAGTGAAATGGAGTGAATGATGAGTGGTAATTGGTGAGTGGTGAGTGAGGTTAAAAGGAGTTCTAGTTAGTTGACTAGCTCATGGTAGAAGTTAAAATTGATTAGTCATACATGAAATTATCAAGAGTGGAATCCTATGCTAGTTTCTATTGGTATATACTCATAGTAAGTACGTTTTGAAGCTGTGTATAATACGGGTAAGAATACGACTAGAATTCTTGATGAAAGAAAAGAATGGAAAAGTAACTGTAACCATTTTCGTTAAGTATGAGTGTTTTGATATATGTCTTGAAGTCTTCTAAAAGTATTTTAATACATCTAAATACACTACATGTATATACATTTTAACTGAGTCGTTAAGTCATCGTTAGTCGTTACATGTAAGTGTTGTTTTGAAACCTTTAAGTTAACGATCTCAATTAATGTTGTTAACCCATTGTTTATTATATCTAATGAGATGTTAAATTATTATATTATCATGATATTATGATATATTAATATATCTTAATATGATATATATACATTTAAATGTCGTTACAACGATAATCGTTACATATATGTCTCGTTTCGAAATCCTTAAGTTAGTAGTCTTGTTTATATGTATATAACTCATTGTTAATATACTTATGGAGATACTTACTTATCATAATCTCATGTTAACCATATGTATATCCATATATATATCGTCATGTCGTTTTTACAAGTTTTAACGTTCGTGAATCGCCGGTCAACTTGGGTGGTCAATTGTCTATATGAAACATATTTCAATTAATCAAGTCTTAACAAGTTTGATTTCTTAACATGTTGGAAACATTTAATCATGTAAATATCAATCTCAATTAATATATATAAACATGGAAAAGTTCGGGTCACTACAGGTAATACCCGAGAAATATTTATATCTCACATTAATATGTTACATTGTACATTCTTCAATTCTGATTCTCATGAATTATATTCATTCGTATTCTGTGATGAATTATCACATCAAACCACCGAAATTATCATTCATTACTTTTGAAATTTACAACATTTATTCGTCAACCGTTAGATCCGTTGACAGGTTACATCCTGCGTTCAACGATCAAATTCAAAATCCTTGAAAATACCTTAGAACTATAACTAACGATTCAGATTCATTAACCCTAATAATGCTGATGAAGCAGCAAAAGCTGTAGATGGTCTTAATAACCAGAAGCTTGATAATAAAGAATTGTGTGTTGAAAAAGCTCAAAAGAAAATCTGGTATTGAAGAACGGATTGGGCAAAACATAAAGGAAGCTGTGGATAAATCACAAAGACTAAACCTGTATTCAAAGAATCTAGATGATTCAGTATCTGCTGAAATCATTAGCAATTACCCTGCTCCTTACTTATCTTAAATCCTTACAGAAGAACTTTCCTCATTATCATTTGATCTTAGAAAATTCTAAGATATCATCGTATCTTTCGTTATAAATATCCTCAATATTTCTGAAGATATCTTCATAACGATTCTTGTCCGCAATTGATTACTTCTTTACGACATCTTTATTACATCATAAAGGAAACTATTTTAGTTTCTATATTCTGTAAAATTCGAGTTTAAATTATGAATGATTTGAAGAAGTGTTGGAAATTGAAGCATGAGTTAGTATAATGTAATGACGTCAGGCCAACGTGATTATATTACAGTAAGTCATGCTAAATTTCAAATGAAAGATGATGATTCATAGACTTTATAATCATCATTTGCCATGTTACATGACTCTTACATTCTACTTAACCTCTGAACATATCAAAAACATATATTCTTGATAGTTCTATCCTCAGTGATCCTGGTAATTTAACAAATCAAATCGTGATATTACGTTCCTTTCTGCTTAGAACATTAGGTTCATTTGAAACTTCATACCTACGAATTCTGGACCATTATTCGCTTTACTTAAAGTCGAGAAGAGAAAACAAGAGCATAGAGCTCCGACATATAGAGGAAAATATAAAGCCCGATAACAACACTGAAATTACAAACCGTGTATATCAATACGTATAGCAATATAAAGACACAGGAGAACTAAAAACACAATAAATCTAAGAGCATAGTAGAAGTAAACTGCCTCTTCCGGTGACAGATGAAAAAGAAGAACGATAGATATAAAAGTCAGGACTATATCCAGAATTAGAACTGGATGGAGCATATTAATAAATCTTTTGTAAGTATGATTTGAGGAAAGAAAGTATATAAGTGGTGAAGATAATGAAACGGAAGAAGCTAATTTATAGCGAAATTCCAGACACAGCAATTGAGGCAATTCACCGCATTTAATCAAAGAAAATCCCAAATTCCTTAATTACCGGAGAATCAAATCTTGTACAGATTATGAAGATTTCCTTCAGTCCCTTGAATTCTGGAAATCAATCGTGACTACGTCAAAAGTTAAAGCAAACAGATATTTCTTCATTTCAATCTTTTACAATAGCTTCGTTTATACTCTTCCTGTAATCGAATCGTTTTATCTATATTACTCAATAGTGATAAAACTCTATTTATCAACTTATATTCGTCACAAAAACATTTTTATTGTTAGCCATGATGACCACAATCAAATTTCGGGATGAAATTTCTTTTAACGGGTAGTTACTGTGACAACCCGAAAATTTCCGACTAAATTTAAACCTAACTTTTATATAATTCCGACGATTCACGAACCATTAATTATAAATAATAAGTATTAATATTAATTTGTTATATTAACATTATTATTATTTATCATCATTTACAAGTATTACAACTATTACTAATGTTATTATTATTATTAATAATTATTAATAACATTAATATTATTAGTATTATCACTTTTACTAAAAGTGATAAGATTATTATTAAAATTATTATAAATATCTTTATTATTAATACATTTATTATTAAAAGTGTTATTAACATTCTATAATGATTATTATTATTAATTATAAATAAAATTATCATTTTTATCATTAATATTGTTATATTAATATTGTTATCATTATTTTTATTTATCATTAATAATATTATTATTATCATCATTATTACTTTTATTATTATATTATCAAATTATTATTATTAATATATTTATTAATTAGTTATTATTAAAAATAAATAAAAAGTTAAGAACAATGTACTAAATCAGTATATATAAATCTATTTTATTTTTTTAATTTTTTTATTTCCCTCTGTAATTGACTTCTGCGTTTTTTTTTATTTATCTGCTTTTATTTTTTATATATAATTGTGATATTTTTCTGCTTATTTTCCAAAACAATGAGCGAGCTTTAATTTTTTATTGAATCCATTCAGTCTATAAATCAATTGATCATTCTCAACAGATTCAATCGACTTCCTCTCATCAATTATCAAATTTAACAGATATATATATTAATTTTTAATTTTTTTTACCATCGGTCCCTCTATTATTGCTCATTTTTCTAAAAGCTCAAATTTTTAATCCATTTCAAAATCCTTAAATTTAGAGTTGTTAGGAATCCTCTAAACGATCTTTCACTAAAATTTGAAATTCAAATTCGTTGTATTAATCACGAATTTTTGAGTCAAAGTTTCAAAATTTAAAAGTCAACTTTTGTTCTTCAATCGAATTCGAGATTTCTGTTATAATTCAAGTTAAATTGATGATTCCTAAAGTTTCTAAGAATGTTTTTCAACTTATTTCATGTAGTAACCTTTATTTAAAACGAGCTCGAATTCAAAAATCACATTTTTTTAAAAAAAAAAAGTTGCGACAGCAGTAGCTGTTTTAATAATTTTTTTTTTAAATTATCAAGGACACTCTTATTAGTTTATGGCCGTTACAAGTCGTAATTGAATTCGTAAACTCGTTATCTTGAATGTTGAAGTTCCATGGTAGACTAGATTTCTTGAAGAAGAAGAATATGAAACAAATAAGAAAAAGGGGTTACATTTATATTATTTGGGTGTAATTCCAGAAAAACAAGTATGGAGTGATGGTTGAGGGTGTTAGTGTGCGAGTGGGAGGTCTCGGTTTCGAGTCCGGTTCGGGGCATTTTTTTTAAAGGCTTATAAGGTAGTTCTTATTATTATTATTATTATTATTATTATTATTATTATTATTATTATTATTATTATTATTATTATTATTATTATTATTATTATTATTATTATTATCATTAATCTAATTAGTAGTATTATCATTATTATTATTACTAGTATCATCATTAAGTATTGTTATTATTATTATTATTATTATTATTATTATTATTATTATTATTATTATTATTATTATTATTATTATTATTATTATTATTTTGAAAGCAATACAAATTATTATTATCATTGTTATTAGTATTAGTATCATTTTATATTTATAAGTATTATTATTAATGTTATCATTATTATTATTACTAATATGATTATCTTTATTAATATTATTATTATTAAAAAGTATTATCATTTTTACAAAAATTATTATTTTTTGCTATCATTAACACTATATTATTATTATTATTATTATTTTTATTACTAGTATCATTATGAATATTACCATTATCATTATGAATATTATTATTATTATTATTATTATTATTACAAAATAATACAACTCTTTATTCATTATCATTATTAAAATCATTTTATCAAACAAATACTTATATATAGAATATATATATATATATATATATATATATATATATATATATATATATATATATATATATATATATATAGAGAGAGAGAGAGAGAGAGAAATATATAACAAGTGAAATAATATATATATAATTATTTGATTACAAGTATATGTGTTAATATATATACTTGATATAGGTTCGTGAATCCGAGGTCCACTCTGTACTTGTTCAGTACCATCCTATGCATATTTACTACAAACTATCGTATCGTAGCGTGAGTTTCATTTGCTCTCTTTTTATCTATATTTTTGGGCTGAGAATACATGTACAATTTTTATAATTGATAGACACAAGTACAAACTCTTATGCGACCAACATGAGTACTTTTTTATTGTGTTCATTTGAAACATGTAAAACCCTGCTTTGTAATATCATTAATTGCTAGATAATGAAGAGGCAAACGGAATTATTATAAATAGCGCTATTGGGAGTAACGTCCCGCACTGTTGACCTCATGTCAATTGGTGGTATAATAATGATCTCGACAATTACATATGTATTGTCTCGGGGTAAAATCGTTTAGTTTTGATATTATACGCTCATGGCATACTTTTGATATACGTAATATATCGTCTTTTATTAAATCTTGTGATCTATTACTGAAATCATTATTTATGACAAACCTATGAACTCACTCAACCTCGTGTTGACTTTTTAAGCATGTTTATTCTCAGGTACTTAAATATTGCTTCCGCTGTATATCTGCTGCTCTGATGATGATTTCTTGCCATGCTGGAGTCTTCATGCATTACTTACCGATTCATTTAAAAACATTTAATGCGCTAAATACAATGTAATCTATTTATCTTCCGCTGCAAAACTCAATAAAACGTCTTATATAGAGTCGTTCTCGTTTATACAACTGTGATTTGATATAATTAGTCACAAATACCCCAGACCCTATTTGGGGGTGTGACAATATGAGTGTAGTACGAGATAAAATCACAAGACATTTTATAGAATCTAGGTGAATGTCATTTTAGTTATATGTTAGCGTCACTTTAATTTGGAATCATCATCAAGATATATGGTCTTTGTTGTTGCGATTTAAATATAAGAAATTAAATAAATATATATTTAGTTTTAATAGTTATAATTAATAATTAATTATAAATATAAATAATAATATTGTTTACTCGCTATATATTGATACATTTATATTACTATATAAAGAGTATTTGACAACATCTTGTTAATATTCATAAAAGTTATATAAATTTATGCATCTTGAATTTATATGTTTTATTATTTTAAAAGAATACCCCTTTGATAAATTTACATGTTAACATTTCAAATAATCAGATTTTGTCAAACACTAAAATAAAAACAGATTATGTGATTATTGCGATATCAAACAAATAATTAAATGTCAAACACCATATATCAAAATCGCGTTTTGATACAACGGATTATTTGATTTTGATTATTTAAAACGCATAATCAATTTTCAAAACGCAAATAACCCCCTAATTATCACATCAATCGTATATAGAAACAACATTTAAAATATGGCAAACTATATCAAAAGGTAACATTTTACCTCAATTTGCTATTTTAGGTCACCTATCTTATTTTGACGTTTAAATGATTGTTTTATCAACTATTAGTAATAAAGAGGAGTATCATTACTTTAAGTGAGAAGTCCGTTAAAAAATTAACGATACTTATTTTTTTAAGTATATCATATGCAAACGTGATCATTGGCATTTACCGAAGGATATGGAAGACATCGTGAATGATGATTTTTACAAACCGGATATTTACTTAATTTTCGTTATGTTCGTAATATGATGGTAGAAGATTAACGGTGAAATGTCCCGTTCATATTGATTATAAACGTTCCATATTAATTGATTTCGTGGAGAGGTTTTGACCTCTATATGAGACATTTTTCAAAGACTGCATTCATTTTTAAAACAACCATAACCTTTATTTTATCTATAAAGGTTTAAAAAGCATTACGTAGATTATCAAATAATGATAATCTAAAACATACCGTTTACACACGACCATTTCATAATGGTTTACAATAAGAATATATTACATCAAAAATAAGTTTCTTGAATGCAGTTTTTACATAATATCATACAAGCATGGACTCCAAATCTTGTCCTTATTTTAGTATGCAACAGCGGAAGCTCTTAATAATCACCTGAGAATAAACATGCTTAAAACGTCAACAAAAATGTTGATGAGTTATAGGTTTAACCTATATATTATCAAATCATAATAATAGACCACAAGATTTCATATTTCAATATACATCCCATACATAGAGATAAAAATCATTCATATGGTGAACACCTGGTAACCGACATTAACAAGATGCATATAAGAATATCCCCTATCATTTTGGAAAGTCCTTCGGACATGATAAAAACGAATTCGAAGTACTAAAGCATCCGGTACTTTGGATGGGGTTCGTTAGGCCCAATAGATCTATCTTTAGGATTCACGTCAATTAGTAGATCGGTTTACTAATTCTTAGGTTACCAAGCAAAAGGGGCATATTCGGCTTCGATCATTCACCCATATAATGTAGTTTCATTTACTTGTGTCTATTTCGTAAAACATTTATAAAACTGCATGTATTCTCATCCCAAAATATTAGTTTTTAAAAGTGGGACTATAACTCACTTTCACAGATTTTTACTTCGTCGGGAAGTAAGACTTGGCCACTGGTCGATTCACGAACCTATAAGAAATATGTACATATATATCAAAGTATGTTCACAATATATTTACAACATTTTTAATACGTTTTAATGTTTTAAGTTTATTAAGTCATCTGTCCTCGTTAGTAACCTACAACTAGTTGTCCACAATTAGATGTACAGAAATAAATCGATATATATATATTATCTTGAATCAATCCACGACCCAGTATATACACGTCTCAGGCTAGATCACAACTCAAAGTATATATATTTTTGGAATCAACCTTAACCCTGTATAGCTAACTCCAACATTACTGCATATAGAGTGTCTATGGTTGTTCCAAATAATATATATACATGGGTCGATATGATATGTCAAAACATTTGCATACGTGTCTATGGTATCCCAAGATTACATAATATATTAGAATACATGTATAATACAATATAAGTTAGCTAGGATATGATTTGTATAGAATTGTTACAATATTTTCCGTAGCTACAACAATAAAAAAAATATCCAATCTTGTTTTACCCATAACTTCTTCGTTTTAAATCCGTTTTGAGTGAATCAAATTGCTATGGTTTCATATTGAACTCTATTTTATGAATCTAAACAGAAAAGGTATAGGTTTATAGTCGAAAATAAAAGTTACAAGTCATTTTTGTAAGAGGTAGTCATTTCAGTCGAAAGAACGACGTCTTGATGACCATTTTGAAAAACATATTTCCACTTTGAGTTTAACCATGACTTTTGGATATAGTTTCATGTTCATAAGAAAAATCATTTTCCCAGAAGAACAACTTTTAAATCAAAGTTTATCATAGTTTTTAATTATCAAACCCAAAACAGCCCGCGGTGTTACTATGACGGCGTATGTCCGGTTTTACGGTATTTTTCGTGTTTCCAGGTTTTAAATCATTAAGTTAGCATATAATATAGATATAGGACATGTGTTTAGTTGATTTTAAAAGTCAAGTTAGAAGGATTAACTTTTGTTTGCGAACAAGTTTAGAATTAACTAAACTACGTTCTAGTGATTTCAAGTTTAAACCTTCGAATAAGATAGCTTTATATTTATGAATGGAATGATGTTATGAACATCATTACTACCTCAAGTTTTGTGGATAAACCTAGTGGAAAATAGACAAATGGATCTAGTTTCAAAGGATCCTTGGATGGCTTGAAAGTTCTTGAAGTAGAATTATGACAAGAAAACAAGTTCAAGTAAGATTTTCACTCGAAATAAGATTGTTATAGTTATAGAAATTGAATCAAAGTTTTAATATGAGTATTACCTTGTATTAGAAAGATATCTTACTATAAATAAGAAAGATTTCTTGAGGTTGGATGATCACTTTACAAGATTGGAAGTAAGCTAGCAAACTTGGAAGTATTCTTGATTTTATGAAACTAGAACTTATAGAATTTATGAAGAACACTTAGAACTTGAAGATAGAACTTTAGAGAGATCAATTAGATGAAGAAAATTGAAAAATGAAAGTGTTTATAGGTGTTTTTGGTCGTTGGTATATGGATTAGATATAAAGGATGTATAATTTTGTTTACATGTAAATAAGTCATGAATGATTACTAATATTTTTGTAATTTTATGAGATATTTCATGCTAGTTGCCAAATGATGGTTCCCACATGTGTTAGGTGACTCACATGGGCTGCTAAGAGCTGATCATTGGAGTGTATATACCAATAGTACATACATCTAAAAGCTGTGTATTGTACAAGTACGAATACGGGTGCATACGAGTAGAATTGTTGATGAAACTGAACGAAGATGTAATTGTAAGCATTTTTGTTAAGTAGAAGTATTTTGATAAGTGTATTGAAGTCTTTCAAAAGTGTATGAATACATATTAAAACACTACATGTATATACATTTTAACTGAGTCGTTAAGTCATCGTTAGTCGTTACATGTAAATGTTGTTTTGAAATCTTTAGGTTAACGATCTTGTTAAATGTTGTTAACCCATTGTTTATTATATCTAAGAGATGTTAAATTATTACATTATCATGATATCATGATATATTAATATATCTTAGTATGATATATATACATTAAATGTTGTTACAACGATAATCGTTACATATATTTCTCGTTTCGAAATCATTAAGTTAGTAGTCTTGTTTTTACATATGTAGTTCATTGTTAATACACTTAATGACATGTTTACTTATCATTTATCATGATTAAACATAGCGTATCAATATCTTAATATGATTCATATGTATTTAGTAAGACGTTGTTATAACGATAATCGTTATATATATATCGTTTCGAGTTTCTTAATTCAATAAACTCAATTTTATGTATATAACTCATTGTTAAAATACCTAATGAGATACTTACTTATCATAATATCATGTTAACTATATATATAATCATATATATGTCATCATATATCTTTTACAAGTTTTAACGTTCGTGAATCACCGGTCAACTTGGGTGGTCAATTGTCTATATGAAACCTATTTCAATTAATCAAGTCTTAACAAGTTTGATTGCTTAACATGTTGGAAACATTTAATCATGTAAATATCAATTTCATTTAATATATATAAACATGAAAAAGTTCGGGTCACTACAAACGGTACATGTATGTGCCAATTAGCAGACTTGCATATGTTCGTTATCCTTAGGTAAGTGCCAATTGTTAGGTTTGCATATGATTTACTTAAAAAATTGAGTATCGCTAGTTTTTTGACGGAGTTCTAACTTAAAAGTAACGATGCTCCTCTTTTTTATTATCATTTAATAAAACAAACATCTAAACGTTAAAATAAACATATATGACCTAAAATAAAAAATTTAGGTAAAAAAGTTACCTTTAAGTTGAATTTACCCTTTTAAAAAAGTTTAACTATTTATCAAAACATTGCATATTGCATATGATTATGATAGATGATAATTATAAAAACTTAACTTTGAGATCCATCACTTATTTTTCGTGTTTCATATATACATAATACATTTATTCATTTTATTCATATCTTTACACTATTATAACAAAAGAGGTATTTGCAAGGCAAAATCACAAAAAGTGACATTATTATTATTATTATTATTATTATTATTATTATTATTATTATTATTATTATTATTATTATTATTAGTTATTATTATTATTATTATTATTATTATTATTATTATTATTATTATTATTATTAGAATTTTATTAGAAATATACTAAAAGAGATGTAAACTTTGATCGTTCTGGGGAAACGATATCCCCTCCTCCACTCCATTTTTCAGTTTAACCCCCTCAACTACACCCAACTTGCAAACAATACACCAAACTTCATGGGGTAAACCATAAATTCTTTTACTTAAAATAAAAACTCCACCCAACCACTTCGACAGCCCGTATCTTCCTGCTCGCCGCGAGTTAAATTTTTTACCAACCACACCGTTAAACTCGAAATATTTTTATGAACAAAACGAAACTAACTACGTTCGAAACGGACACTTTGTAAAAAACGTTAAACACAACGACAGCCCGTATCTTCCTCTTCGCCGCAAGTTAAATTTTTTCTATAGCACCGTCAGACGCGAAATAATTTTACCAACAAAATGAAACTAACTACGTTCGAAACGGACATTTTTTAAAAAACTCTAAACACAACGACAACCCGTATCTTCCTGTTTGCCGCGAGTTAAATTTTTTCGACAGCACCGTTAGACTCGAAATAATTTTATGAACGAAACAAAACTAACTACGTTAGAAATGGACACTTTTTAAAAAACGCTAAACACAACGACTTCTACAACGACGCTTAACACATTAGGTTAAATTTGAACACGCATGACGAAATCCCCCGTCGCATCGCGCGGGCCGGATCCGGACTAGTTATTAATTATACTCATTTTATACATTTATGTAAAATTATTATTAATTATTAGTTAATTGAATAAATACAAAACATTACTAAAAGAAAATACACTTAATAACATTGATTTTAGTTGTCTTTGGCCATGACTAGTAAATGACACCAGCTAACAAAAGTTTGTATAATTATTAGGTCAACATTTAAGATTAATGAGCATGGAGAGTTTGCTCGTTGCTATCGAAAATGACTCGCCCCATATATTTATCATTATAATTGGCAATCGACGGTAGATAAAAGAAAAAAGTTCATAGTTGGTCCCCAACGTTTGTATCAAAAATCAAGATGAGATTTAAACTTTAAATCGATCATCGTTAGTCCCAAATTTTTAACTTTGTACACTTTTGGTCCTAGAATTAACTTTCGTTAATTCTATCCAGTTAAAAAAACCAGCAATCACATGCTAGTTTTTTTTTTTGTCTTTTCCCGTACACCTATTTTTAACCCTAAGACCACAATTAGTGCAGCGTTATGGGCCATTTTTTACTTTCATCACGCCACTATGGGGCGTGATGGGAGGGAAATTATGTGGGCGTGATAAGAGCATCACGGAAGAGAAAATGGGGGTGATGGAGATTTTAACCAATCCTAGTTTAGATAAATCCTTTTATAATCTAATTAAATCAGTAAAAATAATAAAATATCTCCATCACACAACCATCACCCCATATCACCACAAACTCCATCACATCATCACCTTTGCCAAATCAGCACTATACTCCACAAAAACACTCTATCACGCCCACATAAAAATGGTCTAATATGTTTGTCTATTGTATATTGTATATCCAACACGATTGTTATATGTCCAATTCAGTAAATTGAACTCGAACCCTAATTCAATAAATTGAACCCGATAGTCCCATACTCTAATTTTCTAAATTGAACTCGAACGTTCCCAGTTGATCGTATTCAGAGTGATGGAATATTGATGGTGTCGTCGTCGATCAATAATTCGAAAATCATGGATAGGAGGTAATCTAGGACGTCAAATATTGGTAGTGTTTGGTGTTTATGTAATGATGAAGTAAAATGTAATGTAGTTGTAGCTGATTAGATTCTTATGTTCAGTATGGAATTTTAATTATGATGGGTTAGTTTGTCATGTAATTTATTGAACATCAATGATCAATGAAGGGAATTTGCAAACGCGAAGTAGTACAATTTGTATAAAGTTGGTGTACATAAAGTTTTATAAAGAGGTCGCTTATATAATAAAACCAAATGAATTAGGGTCTGGTTTTGCTAATCGTATAATGACCATATTACCCATCACATTTTCAGCACATGTCAAACTTAACGGCTTTGGACTAAAGAGCTATTAACTTCGGGACCAACCGTGTACAAAGTTAAAAACTTAGGATCAACCATGATCAATTTAAAGTTAAGGTCCCAAGTTGATTTTTGGTACAAACGTCGGGGACCAACCATGATTTTTTTCTAGATAAAAAGTGTTTTATTATATGAAACGTAATAAAATAAATATATACTTTACTAGAGGTCATAAAAAAAGTTGAAACAAATTTTATTTAATTAAAAGAAAAAAAGAACAATTTTAAGACCACATTTTCTAATATTATAAGAGCGATTTCTTAAATTTAATTACATAAAAGGTTTCATATGTATATATGTTAGCTAAGTTAAAGAGGATAAAATATAGCATAAAAGAAACCGACATCAATGGAACGTATGAACAAGAATATCTACTTAAAATAATACATGCTCATATGTTGCAGGCAAATAGTCAATTAAAATGATCAATATAAAAAAACAAACTTGAAATGTCAATGATACAGTGAAGAGAAAATGATAGGGACAACAAAGTTAAACTAAATAGAAGCTAGAAAAATTTAATAGAAGATGACTTTATAAGGAAAGATAAAGCAATGATAGGGACAACAAAGTTAAACTAATAGAAGCTAGAAAAATTTAATAGAAGATGACTTTGTAAGGAAAGATAAAGCTACACGTGAAGAAAAAACGATAGTGAGGAAGATAAAACTAACTACAGTTGATCTAGATGACTAATGACATAACTAAATACTCCATTCGCAGGCTTTGAGTCCTAATTATATATCGAATTAAAATAAATAGAAGTGAATTTGAATAAAGTTTATTTATACTTTGTATAAATGTTGTTAGTGCATACAAATTTTGTACAATTCAAAAACCGTTAAATTTAAAATCAAACGTAACCGCTATGTATAACTTATATATTTATGCATCTTAACTACGGACTGGAGGCTATAGTTACTGAATTCCATAACGCTGCATTTTCGAGATTTTTTTTTTAATGGAAAGGAAATAAAACATATGGATTAAAAAATAATAGTGATTCTCGAATTTTTATTTTAAACAGTAATGAGATGATTGTAGATAATTAGGAAGAATAGTACATTTTGTTTTTGTTAAAAACACTATCCGCCTATATTTGAACGGTTTAAAAAGAATAGTAAAACAGTTTTATTTTCCATTATTTTCGGCTGAAAATAAATAAATAATAAAAATAAAAACTCTATAATACAGCGCAAAAGAAAAGGTACTGTGCCCCCGCCCCCCCCCCCCCCCCCCCCCCCCCCCCTAAAACAGCACTGCAATTTTCGGAGTACAAAATATTAGTCTTGGCGGTCTTCAATCAAGTTCAAATCCTTTGAACACTCAGACGAGGGCTTAAATGAACTAACTAGGGCTCCAATCGACTGAAATCATATCTTCACAGAATGTCGTCAGATGCTCCATCACGCTCTCGCGTTGATCAGGTCCGTCTTCATTTATTTTCCCTAATTTTGTATATCAACTACGAATCTATATCTATATATGTATATATAGGGGTTATATATACGCGAATTAGGGTTCCTGTGAGGATGAATATTTAGGGTTTTTCCAAACTATAAAACCGAAAGTTTTCACGACTATGTGTTCTTCTGAGTGGGAATCGATTCAATTGAAATTCAGCATCTTTTTATATGAATATCAAAATATGTTTATTACGGAGTATAAAACTGTTAAAGATAGTAGCTTGCGGTGGTTTGGTAACTAAATTAAATGATACAAAAGTCTGTTTTCTAGACAAGTCGTTGTTTCCAATTCCCAAACCCTAATAATTTCGTACTCCATATGATTTACCATTTAATTCAAATATGGCTGAAGTCATAGATACAACAATGGGTGGGTCATTTGGTTGTGAAGTGTTACTTGCTTGGGCAGTTGGGTGTCATTGGCAGTTATTTCTAGTTACATTTGGATGACAATGCTACGTTGAAACTGTAGTTTTTACCGATTTGACTTGGTCCCGAGTATGTTTTAGCAATTATGGTTTGACACTTTGACTTATATGTCCTATTAACGATGGTTTTACTTTAAGCTTTTTGTCTGAAGCATTTTTCGGGTTTCGATATTTGTTGGGTCAAAATGAATCCTCACATCAATAGAACAGAAGAAACATAACAATCTTACCAATCTGCATATGCAACATCTATTTATTTATTTACTGGTTTTATATAGTTTTATATTAGTATGATCAGAAACCACGCTAGTTAACATTTTTGTCTTTTGATTTCATTTTACACGGCTATATTGGTATATTAGAACTAGAAAATGGAAGAACAAACCTATCTGACTTTGTTACATTATTGCCTTGTGCAGTTTTTCTCTTCGAAGAAAAAAAATAAGTTTGTATCACCTCTTACAAAATCAGGGAAAGTTGTACCAGATGCAAAACGTTCAGTTGAAGTGTCTCCTAGTGCTAAGGGTTCTTTGTCAAGCTTTTTAGTTCCTTCACCAAATGAAAAATGTCATACAGTTTCTGGGCCATATGATAGACAAGATCAAGTAAGAAGAAATCTGACATCAGAGATTGAATCGTCTGTAAGAAATGAAGACAATCTTCACTGTATCCCTTCTAATTCGGTGCATGGTGTCGAGAATTCGGAACTGCAACAGTTTGCAAATAATTTTTTGTCATTTTATTGTAGGTAAGTAACTTATTTATGGGGCATTCATACTCTTTATTTTTCATTAATGACTTAAAAATGACTGCTGCAAGTAGTTTTGAAAGTAATATACATATGTAAGGGGTTTAAATGAGGTGGTTAAATAACTGGCTCAGGACTTTAAGTCAAAATGGTGGCGTCACGTCGGTTATGTTTGGGTTGACCCAAAACACTAATGCTTCTAGAATTATAGGTCAGCAGTGTGTAAAGTATGATTACTGTTACTATATTCTTTTTTGGCAAAAATGATTTGAGAGGGTTTATGCAATAATATACACTTTGGGTGCCATTTGACCCATTTCACCTATTTCCTTACCAGCTATGTTGTTGACTTTGGTATTTGTACCCATTTGACCCTTTTTAGAGATAAGTCATAACCTGAATTGACTCATTACTAGGTCAAAAAAGCCTGCCACATGCTTTCACATGTTGCTTTTCGTTGAGTTGATCTGTTTTGTTGGTTAGCTTTAACAGTTTAACCTTAAATTTCTTTTACCGATACAGTGAACTTCCAACTACAAACGTTAACACAAATAAAAGACCGGGTACTCCATCAGTGATAGATATAGAAGATGAATCGGTTAAGAAGAGACGATTAAATAGTTCTGGAAACCAGCCCCATGCGGAGGAGCATCAATTGGGCTTAAGGAAATGCAATAGAACTTTCACCGAAGATGCTGACATGGCATTATGCGATACACGGGGCCCACAGGCAGTCAAAGTTGGAGCTGAAGAAACTCCTCAGTCAATGCGTGGAAGTTCCATATTTTCACCAGGAGACACGTTCTGGAAAGAGGCAATCGAGGTGGCTGATGGTATGTCCAAAGGAAATAATCTGTTTCTAGCTGGTGGCAAAAACAACTTGAACGGTAATATGGATGCTGACGTGGCATCTTCAGGGTTAAACAGTGATTCCGAACACAAAGAAGTATCACCATTACCCGTGAAGCATTTTGATTTTTCTTGTGAAGGAAAAAATATGGTTGTGGATGCGCCAACTCATTGCATTGTAAATAATTTGAGCACTCCTTGTAACCAAGTTCAACCTTTGTCTAAATTGCAAGATACAACTTCGAGTTGTGTAATTGCTAAAAGGAGAACAGATGTATCAAATCAAATTCACGAGACTAGGACATCTGGTAGTACACCAGGGACAGAATTTAAAAGTACTAGTTTAAATGATTTTAACAGTGTAGAAAATACTCCATCAAGTTCTGTGCCTTTCAATGATCGTTTAGATATTAGCACTTGGCTCCCTTCTGAATTATGCAATGTGTATAAGAGACGGGGGATATCAAAGCTTTATCCTTGGCAGGTACTTTTTTAGGCCACAGTTAATATTCAGACTATATAATTTGTTGTTTTTGATTTTAATTCAAATCTAATTGTCATTGTCCAGGTGGACTGCCTTCAGGTGGAGGGGGTGTTACAAAAAAGGAACCTCGTGTACTGTGCATCAACAAGGTACTTTCGTTGACCAGAGAGTCACAAGTAAATGATTGGGTAATTAGTTTAAATGGTTAAATCTAATATTGTTGATCCACTTATGTAACTTGCTTTATTTAATTAGCACACTAAATAGGATTACAGAACTTCAATATTTATCTAGTTATCTTAGGAAATGATGTCGGAGGTCTAGGCATCAAAAACTCATTGGATGACATCTAACCCGCTTGACACATCCTATTTGACCCACTTCATGTTAATCTGTAATCATAATTAAAATGGGTCAAAATCGATATCTTCTATTTAACAAAGATGATGATTGGTTACTTTTTTCTGCCATAGTGCTGGGAAAAGTTTTGTTGCAGAAATCTTGATGTTACGCCGAGTTTTATCGACACGAAAAGTGGCACTTCTTGTTCTTCCCTACGTATCAATCTGTGTAGAGAAGGTGCAACTATTGCTTTACTTCTGCTTTTATTTATTGTGAGTATTTACTTATTTTAATGCTTCATTATCTGTCTCTTAAGTGTTGCAGGCAGAACATCTTGAAGCCCTATTGGAACCAATTGACAAGCATGTTCGTAGTTATTATGGTAGCCAAGGTGGCGGAACACTTCCTAAAGATACTTCTGTAGCTGTTTGCACAATCGAGAAGGCAAACTCTCTACTCAATAGATTGCTAGAAGAGGGACGCTTGTCAGAAGTTGGGATCATCGTAATTGACGAACTTCACATGGTAATCTAACTTTCGTATATCTTTGAACCATGCAGTACATTGTTTTTGCTGAGGTGGCAGTTGTGAACCATTTACCTATAAATGGGGCTCTTCTGGTTGGATTTTTTATACACAACAAGAGAAACAGATAATAAGAAACACGGCTAAAAATGGAAAGTGTCAATTTATAGTCATAAATGACACTTACTTCAATGATATATACACCACCCAACTCGACTATCCGATTTTGAGCTGTTAGTTAATTCAGACGACCTACCCATTTTGCCACATCCACCTTTTACCATGATCCGGATTATTTTTTTGTGGCCAGGTTGGAGATCAGCACAGGGGATATCTATTGGAACTTATGTTGACAAAGCTTCGATACGGAGCCGGTGAAGGCAGGGTGGAATTTTCTAGTGGAGAAAGTTCCGGAACAAGCAGCGGGAAAACGGACCCCACTCAAGGTCTCCAAATTGTTGGAATGAGTGCGACTTTACCTAATGTTGGTGCAGTTGCTGACTGGCTTCAAGTAAGCTGTGATACAACAGTTCGTGTATGCATTTTGTTAACTCCTACGTTGTTACTAATTTAAATTTAATATTTTTCAGGCAGCATTATACCAGACAGATTTTCGTCCTGTCCCACTTGAGGAATACATTAAAGTTGGTAACACAATATATAACAAAAAGATGGAACTTATAAGGACTATACCAAAAAGAGCTGATCTTGGCGGTAAAGATCCTGATCATATCATAGAGTTATGCAATGAGGTGCAATATTTGACGTCTATATCTATATTATTATTATTATTATTATTATAATTATTATTATTTTTTAAAGCTGAATGTTTATCTTTGAATATACTGAAAGAACATTTTTATGTTGTATTAGGTTGTGCAAGAGGGCCATTCAGTGTTAATATTTTGCTCTAGTCGTAAAGGATGTGAATCAACTGCGAAGCATGTTGCAAAATACTTGAAGAAGTTTTCTGCCAAAACTGATAATGGTGAAAACGATTATCCCGATATTACTTCCGCCATTGATGCATTGCAGAAGTCTCCTGCGGGATTAGATCCCGTACTAGCCGAAGCTCTTCCCTCAGGTGTTGCCTATCACCATGCTGGTCTAACGGTATGTATTCTATCACCTTCAATATTCACATACCCATAAAGTCTTGGTCAAACTCAGTCAAACTCGGGATCACTCTGAAAATCGGTCAAAACTCGGAATTACTTGGAAAACCGATCAAAACTCGGTCAAATTCTGTCAAAGTCAAACCTGGTCAACATCCGACTACTCCTCGAGTTTCCGAGTACTTCCCGGGTAGCGATTTTTTCAACCTTGATAATATCCCCTGACGACGAAACCTAATGCTTGACAAAGTGTAATTTCTTTGACAGATTTTATTTCTTATAAAACATTATGCGAATAATCAACCAAAAGATCCCTTATCTTTTCATTCAGTTATTGTCAATTTCATGTTTTGTCAGTTGATATATTTAAGTTTTTGAGATCTTCCCTTTTGTTACTTAGGTTGAAGAAAGAGAAATTGTTGAAAACTGCTATCGTAAAGGTCTAGTACGTGTCTTAACTGCTACATCCACTTTAGCGGCTGGAGTGAATCTACCTGCAAGGAGAGTTATCTTCCGCCAACCTCGAATTGGTCGGGATTTTTTGGACGGGACAAGATACCGACAGATGTCTGGGCGTGCTGGTCGAACTGGAATTGATACAAAGGGAGAGAGTGTACGTATATCTTCGCTGGGGCTTTTAAATCATGTTTTTATCTAGACTAAATATATCATAAAACTTATGCGTCTTTGTGAACTCAGGTGTTAATATGTAAGCCCGAAGAAGTGAAAAGAATAATGGCACTCATTGGTGACAGCTGTCCACCGTTGTATTCTTGTTTGTCAGACGATAAGAACGGGATGACCCATGCTATCTTAGAAGTCATTGCCGGTGGTATTGTTCAAACTGCTAACGATATTCATCGATACGTTCGATGCACTCTTCTCAATTCAACACAACCTTTTGAAGACGTAGTAAAATCAGCAAAAGAGTCTTTGATGTGGTTGTGCCATAGGAAGTTTCTTGAATGGAGTGAAGATACCAAGTTATATAGTACTACGCCTTTAGGCCGTGCTTGTTTCGGAAGCTCTCTTTGCCCTGAGGAGTCTCTTGTAAGTATCTTGACCTTTTCTTATTAATTGGGTGTGGTTTTTGGGCCGATTTATTTGATTATTATCTTTTTGAATAAGCAGAAATAGTTAAAATTGTTATCGTTCTGATGTTCACGTCTAGTAATCAGTTTTGTCTTGAGTTGCTATAAACTGATGGTTATAAGAAAATAAAATAAAATTATCCAATTAGCTTGTTGGCTTGTTAGTTGTTTCACAGGGACTTACCTTTTTAGTCAAGTTGTCTATTAGATCTTAAATAATACGGAGTAAGAGTTTTACATACAAACAACTCTTTAAATCGTTATTTCTACATTAAACAGAGAAAGCACATTCGAACTACAGCCTGTTAATGTGTTTCATTTTGATCTTGACCATCCAATATCACATAATCATTGTGTAAGTGTAAATCTAACCACTCCTGCTGTTCTTTACCCAATCTATTTTTAGTTGTAGCTATAAATGACTGAATTTACTCATTCATACATAAAAAGAGGTCATTGAGCAGCATTTTATTTTTATTTGATTCTAGATTGTACTAGATGATCTTTCAAGGGCAAGAGAAGGATTTGTGCTTGCGTCAGACTTGCACTTAGTGTACTTAGTAACACCAACTAATGTTGACGTTGAGCCAGATTGGGAACTATATTATGAAAGGTTCATGCAATTGCCTGCTCTTGATCAGGTAATTTATCAACTCATTGATTTTAGTTTCTAATTTTTATGTTTTTGATGGTTCCATATTATGAGATCTATATATATGTGCATTATAGTCAGTTGGGAATCGTGTTGGTGTGCGAGAGCCTTTTTTAATGCGTATGGCTCATGGAGCTCCAATTCGCACTTCAGAAAGATCTAGACACGAGTTAAAAGGGCTTGGTGTGTCAACCAATGGCACGCTGACAGATGAGCAAATGCTTCGGGTGTGTAAAAGATTCTATGTTGCACTCATCTTGTCCAGACTTGTGCAGGTTGGTAATTTTGTACTCAATATCTGAATGGACCATTTAATTTTCTCTTTTCGCACTCTCTAGTTCTGTAATCATCCACAAAGGGTTGGGTCATAAAGGGAGACTCTGGTCAAATGAGGTTGAGTTGGGTCCTACCCAGAACAGAAAAATGGGTTTGGGTCATAAAGGGAAACTCTGGTATTTTTTGTCGTAAATAACTCCTGTAAGATACGATTATAGATGGAGATTATCTCAATATTAATTTACTTTCGAATAAATTTATTTAGCAAGATGTATATTGTTTTGTATATTTTACTTGTTTGACCCATTAATAATGAAACATAACCCAAATCAGCCATTCACTTTTGCTTGACTTGATGCTATATTTGAATGAAGGAAGTACCAGTGGCAGAGGTTTGTGAAGCTTTCAAGGTGGCTCGTGGAATGGTTCAATCCTTGCAAGAAAATGCTGGACGGTTTGCATCGATGGTGTCGGTGTTTTGTGAAAGGCTCGGCTGGCATGATCTCGAGAGCTTGGTTGCCAAGTTTCAAAACCGTGTCTCGTTTGGTGTAAGAGCAGAGATTGCTGAGCTTACCACCATTCCATATATCAAGGTTTGTTTTTAATTTGGCCCGTGAGGTATTATTCAGATCAAGTTATGTGAATCTTATGTTGATTATGATTGCGTTTTGTAGGGTGCTCGAGCTAGGGCCCTTTATAAAGCTGGCTTGCGTACTCCCCAAGCAATTGCTGAAGCATCCATACATGAAATTGCCAAAGCAATATTTGAATCATCATCATGGGATGCACAAGGTAATATATTTGCTATTGATGAGTTATCTATGCAAGATTGGCAGTTTTACCTGTCAATTATGAATTGGACGATTTCTATGATTCTTTATGTCAAGTGGTTCATATCATAAATTTGAACTGAAGGGTAATGGTCAAATGGATTTAGTTAGTTAAAGAGTCAAAACTCACTAGTCACACGAAATGTATTTTGCATATTGCTATAGTTAGCGTCCCACTACCTGGATTAAACTACCGTTTTAATAAGTTCATGAGGGATACTTTGATATACTTCTGCCATTAAGTTATGTAATATATGTTTCTGTGAATCAGAAAACACGGCACAAAAACGTATTCAGTTGGGAGTGGCCAAAAAGATTATGAACGGGGCCCGCAAAATTGTTCTTGAGAAAGCTGAAGAAGCACGAGCTGCTGCTTTTTCGGCTTTTAAAGCTCTTGGAGTTGAAGTTCCTCAGTTTTCTCTTCCCAAATTACCAACAACTTCTGCGAATGTCACTAAGAAAGAAGTAGTTACATCATCACGTGAAGATACCACCAGTAGCTTTGTTTATATGGACCAAAAAGATAAAAAATCAGAAACTGAGGGACTGAAAGATGAAAAATCAGCTGAAGAAAACTCAGATGATACCAGATTAAGTAACTCAAATGCCAACAACTCGGTGGCAACAGTTGACGGTTCGAAAGGAAAGAACGTTAGTGTAAATTCACCACAAAAAGTGCATGCAAATGATAATATATGTGTCGGTAATAAGGAAAGGAACTCTGATAAGGGTCCCATGAATGCAGTCAACACTCCTGGTGGATTCGATTCGTTCTTGGATATGTGGGACCGCACGCACGAGTTCTTTTTCGATATTCATTTCAATAAACGGTCTGAATTTAACACAACTGCCCCTTTCGAATTACATGGCATTGCAGTGTGTTGGGAAGACTCTCCTGTTTACTATATCAGTATCCCCAAGGATTTATATAGTTCCGACAGTAAAAGAATCAAAAGCCCGATTGGTAATAATTTTAAGATGGCAAAACAGAGGTGGCTTCGAGTTAGTTCAATAATGGGAAAAAGTCAAGTCAGAAAATTTGGGTGGAATTTGAAGATTCAGAATCAGGTGTTAAAATATCCCGCTGTTTCTGTTCAGAGATTTGGTGGCACGATTTCTCCCGTAAAAACTATCTGTGTGGAGCTCATTGAAAATAGTTTCTATATGTTCTCTCCTATTCATCTTCAAGATGTCGTTGACTTGTGTGTCGTAACTTGGATTCTTTGGCCTGATGAAGAGAGAAGTTCGAACCCTAATTTGGAAAAGGTATTTCTATATGGTATATTGTTAGGCGGTGATCTAACAGGTTACAGTTTTTACATTTAACCCATTTACTTAGAAATGGGTTGATTTGGATTGTATTTTTATCTCAGACGAGTCAACTGAATTATTTTAGCAGAAGTCGAAGGGTCAAACAGGTTGAAAGTTGCCTAAAATCTATTTAAAGTTAATTTTGCTTATGTAAAAATAATCTAAAGAAATCTATACTTCATCTTTAAGGGTCAAACGGGTCAATTGTTTCTGTTCAGGTCAAATGTCATAACTCTATACTTCGTCTTTAAGGATCTTTGATGATTTTTTTATTATGCAATTCTAAACGTTGTATTTAACTATACAGGAAGTCAAGAAAAGATTATCTAGTGAGGTGGCAGCAGCTGCAAACCAGAAAGGTCGGTGGAAAAATCAGATGCGAAGAGCTGCACATAACGGTTGCTGTAGACGTGTCGCTCAGTTACGAGCTTTATCATCTGTTCTCTGGAAGTTGCTAACATCTGAGAACCTTCACGAACCACTAGTAACTACCGAGATGCCACTGGTAAGGATTTGACAAGTGGCAGAACATGATTGGTCTATTATAACGGAAGCGTTTTTCCCCTTTCTTATACATTGCTAATCTGTTATTACAGGTAAACGTTCTTGCTGACATGGAACTTACCGGAATTGGTGTTGACATGGATGGTTGCATTCAATCACGTTACGCTTTGGGTAAAAAACTAAGATATCTTGAAAAGGAAGCTTACAGACTAGCAGGCACTCGATTTTCTTTATATACAGCAGCCGATATAGCAGATGTACTTTATACACGGTTAAAACTGCCAATTCCCGAAGGTTATAAAGGGAAAAATCACCCCAGTACTGATAAACATTGTTTAGAATTGCTAAGGTAGATTTTGTAAGAATTATACGGAGTGACATATAAATGTATGAAACTTAATTTGAAACATGATGCTGAAATGACTGCTTATTTCAGGCTTGAACATCCTATAATTTCTGTTATAAAAGAGCACCGTACATTGGCTAAGCTCTTGAACAGTACGTTGGGTTCAATATGTTCACTTTCGAAATTATCGATGAGGACTCAAAGATATACGCTTCATGGACATTGGCTCCAAACTTCAACAGCAACAGGACGGTTATCCATGGAGGACCCTAATCTTCAGGTATGTCTTCATGTTTCTGCCCATTAATATAGATATAGGCCCATTCACGTATAAGTAATTGGGTAAAGTTTGTCACCCATATAATATTGTTTCATATTGGTTATTCATCAGCCAAAATTTTGTTGTCTGCTATCTCAGTGTGTCGAGCATATGGTCGAGTTCACAATAAATCGTGATGAAAAAGAGGATGCTGATTCAGGCACAGACCATTACAAAGTAAATCCTCGTGATTTCTTCATTGCTACTCAGGTCAGGGTTTATTCCTTAATTTCATATGGTGTTTCCACATATTTGGTTGTCACCTAAAATTAGAAACGGCCAAACGGGTGGGTAGGGCAGGGTGGTGGGTCTTGTTAATTAACCAGATGAAAACTTGTGTCCTTTTCTGCGCGTCTACTTATTGTGTCAGATATTATATACGAATATACTTGGCTAACTTCTTAAATGAAGTCAGTTAATTTTTATGCATCAAAGATGATTCTATTCTCAGCTATCTTTATTTTATTTTAACTGTTTGATCATTCGTGATATCACAAAAACCAAACAGCTTGTTCATCAGCAAATGGCCATTTCTACTCAAAAGTAACATCTAAATGATACCAGTTGTTTCGTCTCTGTTGTAATATATAATATTGGTGCAGGAAAACTGGTTACTGGTGACTGCAGATTATTCGCAGATAGAATTGAGACTAATGGCTCATTTCTCTAAAGACCCGTCTCTAATTGAGCTCCTAACAAAGCCTCTCGGTGATGTGTTCAACATGATTACTGCAAAATGGACCAACAAAGCAGAGTCTTTAGTGGACCCTAAAGAACGAGAGCAAACCAAAAGACTGGTTTATGGCATTTTATATGGTATGGGACCAAATTCCCTAGCAGACCAACTGGAATGCAGTCCAGATGAAGCTAATGATAAAATTCAGAGCTTTAAAAGGTCGTTTCCTGGCGTTTCTTCCTGGCTTAAAGAAGCTGTGGCAGTATGCCGTCAGAAAGGGTGAGATAATTTACTGTCTGAGTTGTGCATAGAATATAAGAAAAGCAAGTACATCGTCATGATTAGTGGTAGGGTTGCTGAACTCGGAATTACTCGGCGAGTACTCAGTAAAACTTGGGATTATTCGAAAAGTTGGTCAAAACTAGGCCAGAACTCTCGATTGATGGGACAATCGGTCAAAACCCGGTCATGATTTCTCAAAGTCAAACTTGGTCAACATTTGAGTACTCCTCGAGTTGCTGATTACTCTCGGCCAAGTACTCCCCGAGTAGCGATTTTTGAAACCTTAATTAGTGGTGGAAACATGTGGTTAGATCGTGTTTTCTAGTGGCCAAATCGGGCCACAGACCGAACCAGAATACCTGATGTCCATTCTTAATGACTGTATTTTATTGAATAAAATGATTTCGGGGGTTTTATTTCTAATCAATACACCTCTACCGACTTACCCATTTGACTCAGTTGACCCCTGGTTTAGAAAACATAACCCAGTTCGTTGCTCACCAGTCACAAGTAAATGGATCAAATTTGCCACCTCTGCGAAAATGATAATCTTACACACTTCTAGCCATTGTGTATATGATAACTGAATAGTGCTAGGTGTTTTTTTTTTGTTTTTAATTTTTTTTACGATTGGATTTCTATTTCAACGTATATTGGTGTTGTTGTGCAGTTATGTGGAAACCCTAATGGGAAGGAAACGATTTTTGGCGAAAATAAAATTTGGAAATACAGAAGAAAAGTCGAAAGCTCAGAGACAAGCTGTGAATTCCATTTGTCAGGTACATTATTGTAATATCTTTTGCTGTTAATTGAAATTTTAATTTCGCTATTATCGGTTGACATGGATGTTTTTTTTTTTTTTTTTGTAGGGATCTGCAGCGGATATAATCAAAGTTGCAATGATAACTATACATTCTGTAATTAGTGAAGGCGTTGAGAAGTCGGCGTCTAGTTCTCAGTTTGCAGAAAGATTCTATATGCTTAAGGGTCGTTGTAGAATCATTTTACAGGTCAGATTCTATGATTGATATTATTATTTTTTCATCTGTTCTTCATTATAATGCGACGTAACTTTTACAACAACAACAACAACAAAACCCAATAACACCTGAGTGGTGTATGGGGGAGGTGAGATGTAGACAATCCTTCCCGTACCCGAGAATAAAAAACAAGTCCTTTCTCCACCCAGAGTGATCTCAAAAGTAGAGAAAGTCATCCCTCTCTTTATTCGGCGGATAAAGAGATTGCGACGTAACTTTTAACATCAACGAATTTGCGTGATATCTGACGATATTCTTCTCAGGTGCATGATGAGTTAATACTTGAAGCTGATCCGTCAGTTGTGAATGAAGCTGGATTATTGCTTAAAATGAGTATGGAAAACGCTGCTTCCCTTCTCGGTGGGTTATTTGAATTACTGTGTTTCCTGATTTTTATTTGTTTTTTGGTGGCTAATGACAGACAATTTGACCCATTTTTTACTGAATGGGTCAATTTGGGTTTTATTTGTATTTCTAATGGGTCAAAGTCAAACACATTGATCAACACAATTTGGAAAGGGTCAAACAGGTTGAATGCCATGGAAAGTGTAGTTCTAAATCATAGAACATAAGAAATCGTTTATAGAAAAATATAGATTATTATTAGTATTTTGAAAATAAATATTGAATTATTATAGGAAGTGTTTAGGGTTTCGCCAACCCAACCTTAGCCGTAACAAAATATTAGTCATTTGACATGTTACCCAACGTGTTCAACTCAATTTCTTCAAGAATTTAACTAGGAATTATCGAGCTTCAAGAATTTAAAATGCGTTGTCCGAAACTTGTTTTGCACTTGATGAAGTACATAACTCTTTTGACTGATGTAGTTGACATTAATTTGTTTCAGTTCCATTGATTGTGAAGCTCAAGTGTGGAAGAACATGGGGATCTTTAGAACCTCTACTAGTCCCTGGTTAAATACAAAGAATCAACGCTTAAATCGCTATCAGATGGTTATTGCAACGAGCCTTGTTTGTAAGTAATATCATTCACACCACATTCATATACCCCTCCAGCCAATCAGAATCTCATGTAAAATTTTCATTTTTTTGAATATTTATATGCCATATTATTGGCGCGATTTGAGAAATTTTGTTGTATAATAGAGAGGAAAAAAATGTAAACATTGGAGGGCTTCTAGCAGTTCTGTATTTGAAACTTGATAGGAAAGCTCTGTACGAGAGACGAATTTGGACAACTGTACTCGAATTCTTCTTTTTGCTATCAAATCAGAATGTCATTGTTTCGCGTAAGCTTCTTTATTTCCTTCGTAAAACTTGTATGGTATTCAGCTACTACAGTTTCATGAATCATTATGCTAATGACATAACTTTCCATAGTCATTAATTAATAGAGTAAATTACAATTCAGTCCTCGCAGTTGTCCTTATATTACATTCTCAGTCAATCGATCATTATTGTTCGGGTATAGTCCTTCGGCCCGAGTTTTTTTCCCCCATCGCAGGTCTCTGGCTCTAATGAGAGTTAATATTGTTTAACCAGATGAAACAAAAACCGGGTCATGGGACTAATCCGCATAATAACTTTCTTGTTTCTAGTAAACTGAAAACGTAATATATCGACAACCCCATGACTCAAAATATAATTTACTCTTAATTTAATGTTTATTTTATTTTAGGAGTCTTATTTTTACTTTGGTAAAGATGTATCTTGCTGTAGTTAAATTTGTATCTGTGTACTAGACATTTTACCATCATTTTTAAACTGCGGTTAGGAGTCACTGACGGGTTGTCGAACGCGATATTGACTCGATCATTTTCTTGGTGCGAATCATGCCAATCCTACCGCCCCTCAGGAGGAAACCGTCTAACAACCAATCAGCGATATCAATCAATTCGATAAAATAAATTAGAGAGAAAATTGTGTTTTTATTTATTCTTTTTATGTTTAGTGTTTTCTTCCAGTCTCGAGCTTTCACGATTTCGCCGCTCGGACTCCGGGGGAGTGTTAGACGGTACATTATTATATGTGTAGCTCAACCCGATTGCCTAGTGGGCTCGGTCCATTAGGTTAAATTAGGTTTAGGGTTTCTATGTAATCCTATAAATAGTTGATGAATAAAGCATATTACCGACGGGGTTTCTATTATTCAACAGAGTGTGCTAAAACTCCCTCAGGTGAAGCCCGAACGGCAAGACGTTCGCAACTTTCGATGCCCATGAAATGAGCGGGTAACGACAAGAAGAGAAATTTTGCAGCGAGTGAAAGTCGAACCTATAACCTCGTCCTCCCCTATGGCCACTACGCCAACTCCACGTTGTTTACCATCAATTTTCACTAATAAAGTTAAACGCATTAACATGAATTAATACATCAATAATCTTTGCTACATTTTTAAATATAATAATCTTTTAAAATCAAGAATCAGACTTTCTTAATACTGTCCAACAGACTTATGCTGACTCACACCAATCATTTGATTCTTGTCCTTATCATTGTTGCGTTACAAGTTTTATGGGTTACACGATACAATTACATAAACCAATCAAATAATGACGTCCACCATATGCAATATGCCAATATGCATATATCTTCTACTAACTTTTAATTTCTTTCCAGATTAATACTACTGCAGCAGATAAACGTAGAATTAAGCTTTTGTGGGTGATAAACATTTAACATGTAACATCCTCATGTTACGATATAATTATGAAATATTTCTAATATTAAGGCTTTAAGTAAAAGGAGTCATAAAATCAATTGATCATACAATAAACTCTTATAAGATATAACAGACTACTATCAGCATATGTAACATATATGATCATATACAATCTCATTACAATAGTGTACAGTACATCCATGGCATCTGTAATATACATCACAACCCCTAATATAAATCACACCATTATACTCTTTTTATGATAATATTATTATATATAAATATAAAATATATATTTACTAGACATTTCTAATAGTTAGGGACCCAAACCACATGGTCTTCCGGCAAGAAATGACAAACTGGAGTAGTCCCTGGTTTGACATTTAGAACCCTAAACGCTAAATGTTTAGGGTTCCATTTTGCAGTGTCTGTATGACACACTGCAACCGCTTTAACTTTTGTCGCGTCTTCACCAACCAAAGACACTGCATAAGCTTTGGTTGTGGTGGTCTTGTGACAATAGAAAACCGCGTATGGGTACTTTTGTTTGTGGCAAACCACTACTTGATTTGAATCCAATTTCTTCGCTCCTTCGATGGTGTACTTTTGTAACGACGTACGTTTTATAGAGTTGACTTCTGTTGAGACCGCCTTAACGTTTTTACCCAACTCAAATGTACTGAAATCAACCATGGCCTCTAATGAAGTAGCACAAAACTTCTTCTCACCTTCAATGTCCTTATCTTCACATTCCTTGATTGTTTTCTTCATCGATTCGGATTCAATTGTGTCAGGTTCGATGGAGAAACGAGTATATAGTTCCGGAAGCTTCTTTGATGAAAAGGGTATCTTGTCAGCAACTTCACGAGGTAAGAACGTTGACTTTTGACTGGTGACTTTTGTAAAATGCAAGTTCATTGAGTTACCGTGACGAATCTCTTTTTCTAAGAAGAAAAGTGCAACGTTTGGATCGTCTTTGAGTTGATCATCGGTAGCAGCGTACTTGTACAAAAACGGGTCCACCTTTACGTGTACGGGCTTTTGCTTGTGATGACAACGGACAACAACGCCCTTTTTGCCAACAGTGACCTTTGTACAATCCCCTTTCGGTTTTGGTTGTGGTGCATGAACGGTCACACCAGTACCACCTTTGCCCACACCAACATTGGTGCCGGGGGCATGAACAGATACACCACCGTTGCCAACACCAACATGGGTCCCGGGGGTATGAACTGATACATCTTTGTTAACACCAACGTTGGTGGTGCCAGGGGCGTGAACAGATACACCGCCCTTTCCAACACCGACGTTTGTGCCAGGGGCATTAACCGATACACCACCTTTTCCAACAGTTACGTGGGTCCCAGGGGCATTCACGGATACATCGTTGCTAATACCAATGTTGGTGGTGATAGGGGTGTGAATAGAACCACCTTTGCCAACACCAACATTGGTGCCAGGGGCGTTAACAGATACACCGCCTTTACCAATGCCAACGTTCGTGCCAGGGGCATGGATCGATACGCCACCTTTTCCACCAATACCAACATTCGTACCAGGAGCATGAACTGATGTACCGCCTTTGCCAACACCAACATGGATATCCGTGCTCTTATCTGTTCATTCGGGAAAGATAATAATGAAAAAGAAACATAATTATCAGTAAAACTGATTTTCTGATTATATATATATATATACACACACGGACATTTGTAGCTATTCAACTGGTATGTTAATGATAATTATTATCACTGAACAGTAAGTTATATGTCCAACAAGACACACAAGCTAAATTAGATGGGTATCAATATCCGCCCTAGTTCGATTAAAAAAAAAACTTTGTACACTAAAAAAAATAACTAAAAAATAAGGTGTTTTTTAGTGTTACTCCCTTTCATTAGTTTCGTCTAGTCTCAGATCGGGTTCAAGTTCTGACATCGATTATATAAACCATTTTTTTTTTTTATTTTAATTTTGACTAAATTGAATGAATGTTTTTGGCAACTAACCATTAGGTAGAAGATCACTGACTGCTTTGGGCATGGGAGTATTCGGCAACACAGATTTCCAGTATGTTTCTGGAGACACAGCTGCATGGCTCACAACAACTGCCAACTGAAAATAACAAAAATAAACATAAACATTATGATCAATAATAAAATAATGCACATGCTTATATATTTTTTTTTGAATGAAGATTTTTTGGCATCAGTAGATTATTTATTTCAACGACCCTCATCATTTGCACGTATCACACACGTTCGGGCTGAAACTCGAACCCGATCGACGGTACCTGGAACACATCCATTCGGGCAGTGTTCCTGGGTAGAGGTCCGTGAACGAATCCGGGAAAACCTCCCTACAGAGTTAGAAACGATCACGGGTTAACTCGATTAGGCCACTTACATCTAAGTAAAACTACTCCTCCCCTGAGTAGCTAGTCTCGACAGGGTTAATCTTAGTCGTTTAACAGTTTAGCTGTTTACATGCATATATGATACATATAGTACAAGGTAGCTACTATTATTTATTGACACATTTGCATGCTTAATTGTACATATATTTACAAAGTGAATCAAATTAAGTATATATACTCACAGAAAGAAAAGTGAGGATATGTAGGCACCCCATAGATATGATTTAAAAGAACTTGGAATATTAAGACCTGCAAACAATGTGTTTTATATATGAAGGAAGAATAATGTAAACTAGGCTACATATATAGAGGAGGAGACAGTTGAACAAAAAAAAAATAATAATTAGCCACCTGTGAAACATAATTGTGCACAAGTACAAAACAACTTGAGCAAGACCATAAATAACTTTTGGTTTAATCAGACTAAAGTGACAACTAAACGTTTTACCGGCCACTTATGTAAACACAACAACAAAAATTTCTTACTCAAATTCTAGAATGATGTAGACAACTTACATAGTTAAAGTTAATAGTTAGGGATTATAGCCAAAATGCCCATTCCCAAACAAAGTCTTGCGCTGGAGCCAAAAAAAAAAAAAATTTGTCAGGTTGCCCTCGCAAGACGCAAGAAGACTTGCGTCTTGCCCTCGCAAGGCGCAAGCTTGCGTCCTTGCGCCTTGCGAGCTTGCGACCTTATCTGATCAGAAATACGATTTTGTGGATAAGATTTCGTCTGATATCCTAGATTTTTACGGATAACATTTTGTCCCTATATTTAGATTGATCATGAGACTTTGAAATCACAGTCTCATAACAATTTCAAAAGTTTTCAATGCAGAGCTTATACCCACGTTAAGGTACTATTTTAACTATTTTTTCACTATTTTTTGTCATTATGAATTGTGTTAATGATGATAAATTTGTTGTTAATATATGTTGTGGGGGTTATTTTGAGTACATTAACAACATACCCATATATATGCCACGAGATTGTTTTAGAATTCGGTTAAGACTCCCAATTGCGCCCGTAAAACCAATGAATCGGAGAATATTGTTAAAAAATGTTCTTAAAAAGATTGAATTCCCACCCAATTCAGCTGTTTCAATGAGATATGTTTTTAATAATCATGTTTTTGATATTACTGATGACGATGAAGACTTTCAAGAGTTTTTACAATATGTAATTGTAAATGCTCCTATTGATATTTATATTGTCGATAGAGTAATAATGCATCAGCCACAACGAAATCCAGAAACAAAAACTCGACAAACCAGCCACTACTACAACAAAACCAAGAAACCTCCAAAACACCAAAAAACCAAAACCACCAAAACACCAACCACAACAATTGTTACTACAACATGATACCGAAGAAAACCTCGCAAGTAACAATTTCGAAGTGGAAGAACCTGAATTGCCACTTCGAAACACATAAGAGTTTGATTTGCATAACTATGGTCTTGAAAACGTATGTAAAATTAAAGAATTAAACCACCCGTTTGAGGTACCTCTGGTCGAAGATAGTGATTCAGATGGAGGAAAAGACGGAGACGCAGAATTCCAATATGAAGAAGAAAAGCAAGATCCGTTCTGGAATATGCCAACTCTTTTGAGTCAGCATGAGGAAGAGCGCGAACATACGACTGAAATACCAACCACGTATAGGGTGTCAGATTTAATAAAAGTTCGTCAAACTTTCCTAAACAAAGAAGAGTTTATAAACACCCTTTTTACAAAATGTCTTGAAGAAAACTTCCAAATAAAGCCTGTAAAGTCAGAAAAATCTCGGTACATCGCTAAATGTGTGTTGCCAAACTGTGAGTGGAAATGTAGTGCTTACAGAATACGATTCACTGAAAACTTTATGGTAAAGAAACCGCATGACGTACACACATGCTCACGCACACTAATTATGGGAAACAATAAACATGCAACCAAAAAGGTGTTGGGTAGTATGCTTGTGGATTCATTCAAATCTGCAAACCGGGAATATAAAGCAAACGATATACGTGCAGATATAGGCAACCGATTCGGTGTCAGTATATCTTGCAATCAAGCATTGAGGGCCAAATGTCATACATTACAGATGCTTCGTGGGAGTAGTGAAGAGTCGTACCAAATGCTTCCTATTTACCTATATAACATTAAGATTCACAACCCCGGAAGCGTAACGAATTTGATCACAGACAAAGAAAATAGATTTCTGATGTGTTATTATTCCCTTGGCGTAGTTGTAAGTATCACTATTACCATTTGTTTGCGTCCTTGCGTATCTATTAAAAAATATTTGTTTTAACATTGTTCATTCCTGCAGGTTCGATCATTTGTTCAACATTGTCGCCCGATAATCATCGTCGATGGAACGCATTTGAAGGCAGGATATTTGGGTACAAATTTAGTTGCTGTTGCGATGGATGGCAATAATGGAATTTTGCCATTGGCTTATGGAATTGCTGGCGGCGAGACAAACGAGTCTTTGGATTGGTTTTTGGGCAACCTACGAGACCATTTAATGACTTGTGGAATGGGTGATCATATGTCATAGCTTACTTTTATTTCTGATCGAGGTTTGCCAATAGCACATGGTGTTTCAACCGTGTTCCCCGAAGCGTTTCACTGTTTCTGCGCTCGTCATTTGTTTGCAAGCATTAAAAGTAAATTCAACAAATTCAAATATTTTGTATGGCATTATTGGAAAATGGTCAAAGCTTATCGTGTGTCGGATTTTGAGGATCATCTTAATGTATTTCGAAGAAGATTGAAAGCGTCTTACAAAATTTTAAGTGATGTTGGGTTCCACAAATGGTCTAGAAGTAGAGCTGAACATGTTAGGTATTCATACCTTACTAGCAACAGTGTAGAGTATGTTAATGCACTATCCGTACATGCTCGAAAACTACCTGTTTGCATGTTATTGGAATTTTTTCGCGCTTCGGTACAAGATTGGTATTTCAAACATCGCAACCAATCAGTTAGTCTTACTTCAACTGTTACTCCATATACTGAACATAAACTAGCCAAGAGGACGAAAAAGTCAAGAAGATGGCAAGCAATTCCATCGACAAACAATCTAGTAGAAGTGCGCGATGGACGAAAAAATGGCCTCGTTAATCTAGCAGATAAAGTTTGTTCATGTGGGCAGTGGCAGGGATCAGGCATACCATGCGGACATGTTATTGCAGCAGCACGATTCTTTGGAGTAGCTGATGTTACTCAATTTGTATCTCATTGGTTCACGATAGAAACTTATATAAGTACGTATATGGAACACATCCTTCCTTTGCCCCATCGGTCTGAATGGTCGGATCCGGGGCCCAACGTCCTACCAATTGTAAATCCTCCCATTAAGCCGAAAAGAGCTCCCGGACGCCCAAAATCAACAAAACGTTATCCGTCAACGGGTGAAGACACTGAAAAAACAGTAAAAACATGTACTCGTTGCAAAGAACCAGGTCATAGTAGGGATACGTGCAGATCTTCAGTTGATCGAACTGGTGAACCAACCATGAAAAGGGTAGTAAAAACATCGGCCTCAACTTCAAAGTCGAAGAAGGGTAAGGAGAAACTCACTGACAAAGAAGCGTTTCATGCTTATCAGTCTCAGTTTTATGCAACGTGCAATCTAGCGAGCGATAATTAGTAAACCAATCTCCAAGTTTCTGTTTATTTTCGTATTGTATGTTTTTTATGTCATATCGATCGTTGTAATAAATTCTCGAAGTTTATCTATTTTATGTGTGATAATCTATATTTTGGTTTTGGTAGAAAATACTCAAAGACGCAATACACACTTTGCGTACGCAAAACAATACTTAGACGCATACGCAAGGTCGCAGGATAGACCTTGCGACCACATTAAACCATACGCAAAGTCGCAAATTAAATCTTGTGTGATGACCCGTCCAAATCCATCTGGATGAACACGTCATTCATTTTGATAAGACCACAAGATTTAAATGTTGCATGGTACAAATGGGCACGAATCCTATACCCACCTGTAATGTACATGCGATATCTTTTAAATACAGTACACCTTTCTCGTGTACGAAATCATCTTTCATAAATCTTAGTAACGGTACACATATCTCGTGCACAAAAATAACATACACATAACCTGTGTATAAAATCATTCTCTCGATACATAACATCCACTTTTCATTGCTTTCATATCTTGGCTTGGTAACCGACCATAACATATAATGCGCATAATAATATCCCCAAAACAGAACATCTCGTCTGTATAATAATCATATAAACTTCGAAGTACTAAACACCACACCCACTAGCCCTTCCGTCTAGTGAACATTCTGGGTGGGGGTGTTAAACCCGGTAGCTACCTTTAGGATTCGCGTCAATTAGGCGTGCACTAATTCTCAAAATTAGTGATGTTCCCTAATTCTTAGGTTACCAAGCAATAATAATCAGGGGAAAAATATTCATATCAATTGTGGCAATTATCACGTCCACATAATTCAATGGTGGCAATTATCACGTCCAACTAATTCAATCATAATCCACAGAACTTCTGTCTGCATAATAATTCATTCGAGGAATGTTTTGCTTGTGTCTATCTCGTCAAACATTTATAAAAGAATCTCAGTCCAAAAATATAGATTTCAAAGGCATTTAATAAAGTACTTGTAAAACAGTTATAAAGCAGCGCATGTATTCTCAGTCCCAAAAATGTAAAGAGTAAAAGGGAATCAAATGAACTCACCAACCTTTGTGTTGACACTTTTAAGCATGTTTATTCTCAGGTTTCTAGAAGTCTTCAGCTGTTTGCTTATATGTGATACAAGCTATGTGCATGGAGTCATACATGCTTTATTCAAGAAAACTTTGCATTCACAAAATCATTACCGTGTATCTTATTTTGACTTCATTGTCAACGGATGTATTATGGTAAACTATTATTTATGGTGATTATCTATATGTAGAAATCATCAAACGTTGAAAACCTTAGAAATTGATATTCATTTATTGTGTACCTTTTGAAAAGAATGCAATGTTTACAAAACGTATCATATAGAGGTCAAATACCTCGCAATGAAATCAATGAATGACGTGTTCATCCAGATGGATTTGGACGGGTCGTCACAGTTGGTATCAGAGCGTTGGTCCTAGCGAACCAGGTCTTGCATGAGTGTGTCTAACTGATAGTTGTTAGGATGCATTAGTAAGTCTGGACTTCGACCGTGTCTGCATGTTAAAAGTTTTGCTTATCATTTCTTGTCGAAAATTACATGCTTATCACTCTTAAGTCTAGACACGTTTTCCTACATTTATTGCATAAATAGTGTATAGATAAATTTCATATCTTAGCGTATCTGTTACTTTAAACTTTTCCTGGCATCTTTCAAAAATTTCTCCGTAATTTATGGGATTTTGGTATTATATATATGTAAATTATGTATTGAAGAATACCAAATCTAAGTCCTATAATCTATTTCACATCAAAAATCATTTCCCTGATTATACAAGATGGATCCCGTATCTAGTTCAAATTCCTTAAACTCCGACAGCTATTCCGATATGGATATTCACCTGAATTCCGAAGACAGTGTAACCGGAATGGATCAACCAATCAGCCATCACCTATTCTGGATGAATTGGGGATGGGTTCGTAGCTTACTTAATCATTGGAAACAAGAAGAAGGCGATCTCTTCCATCCACCACATTGCCCTCTTGGAGAAGAACCTGAAGCACTTACCGGCGAACATGTTCGTAATACCATTTTCTCTCTCATCTCCAGAATATCTCGTCATGATCATATACTCTCTCAAATTATGGATCTTATTCATCCGCTCGTCCAAACCGCTAATCATCCCGGTGTAGTAGAAGAAGTCAACGAGCTTCGCGCTCGGGTAGTGGCTTTGGAGAATATGGTGCAAAGGTTACAAGCACCAGCAGAATCACCGGCATCAGTAGTACCACCGACAACAACACCAACAGTACCATTACCACCACCAACAATCACATCCACATCACACGCCTCAACATCAAAATCTGTCCCTCGGATATCAACATCATACGCACCATAGGTACTAAGGAGTACCAACAACAATAAACGATGAAGTATTGATTCATAACTTCATCGAAGAAATATTCTACGGCGATTAGGTAATCTCTAAAATCTTAGATATTATTTATCCCAATTCTAACCGTAAATCAGATGAATAGAGATGATAGAAGGAAGAATAGAAACCTTGACAAGAATGGTGCGTAAGGTACAAGCTAGACTTGTTTTACCAACAGCATCAATAGTACCCTTAGCCTCACCAGCACAGTCAGTGCTGTCAACATCGCCTCTAACATCACAAGCTCCGTCAGTTCAAGAAAGCACCGTGGACATCATTACGAGTCAACAACGAGTATATTGTATCAATGAGTTATGAAGTAATAACTCAATTTCTCTAAAGAATTTATATGTATATCTTATATATATAAATTTTAGAACCATCATAAATCTTTTCGTACTAATCTATTATGTATGAATTGAAAAAGGGTAAATACTACTCGATTAATTCATATTACTAATATGTTATGATATACATCCTTCGTTAACGACTTAACCATGGTTAACTACAATCTCTGTTTCAACTAAATGAATTTCATTTCATAATAAACCAGGTGTATTATTCAATTACATAATTGATTTTACATTTTCATTTTCGATGTACTCAAAACTTTCCAGAAAATATCATCTGTGCCTTGTAAGGTTCACACAAATTTTCCACGAGCACCACACCCTTCACCAAGGAATATCAATAAGAATAAATAATGAAGTATTGATTTTATTAGCGAAATACTCCGCAAAGATTATGTAATCTTTAATATTTTAAAGATTAATCATTTCTAAGTCAAGCCGAAAATCAAATGAGCTTAATATGATATTAACTCATTAAATCTGTATTACATCTAAAGAAAATATACATACATATATTTTCATAAAGACGATAATAAAAATTCTTTTGTACAAAATATTACTTGTGAAATCTTTAACGGGTAGGTAATACCCGAGAAATATATAAGTTCACAATTAATATGTTACACTGTACATTCTTCAACTTTGATTCAAAAATCATTAACTATACTCACTACCTTAACTGCAATACACAATCATTCTCATACAAATTCGATTACATATTCTGATATTGATGGATCAGAATCCAAATCATAACTCTGAACTGGTGACATCACTCTTAGATCTCTACATCTTTCAAAGCTATACTTTGACTTCAAAACTGTGCAAGATTATTTAGCGTTGTTTTTATCGAAAATAATCTTGCAATCCCTTTTCAAAGTATCCAGTTTTACCACACTTCCAACCAGTCAACTTCGACTTTTCATATTAGCCTTATTGTAATCTGGACATATACGTTCTTGTTACAGGGGAACCTTTCATGTCCCACCACATTAGCAGTAAATTTACCAGCAACTTCATTAATCTGTGACTTAAGTTTCTTCGAAAAGTCACTATAATTATTCATTGAAACCCTATCATGTACTCATCCACATCTTGTAACAATAGTTGCAGTTCTAACTATCGGGAATTAGCAATCAATATTTCGAATTTCGCAGCAATTCTACGCCAACAGTTATATATATATATATATACATATAATGTCTATCTCCTAGACTTACTTACTTTGAATGTGAAGTTTCGGAAAAACACCCCAAACTGCGAAACTAGTTCTCCGAACTTTGGAAAAATGCTGATGAAGCAGCAAAAACTGTGAACGACTTTAATAGTCGAAAGTTTAATGATAAAGAGTAGTGTGTTGGAAAAGCACAGAAAAAGAGAAAGTTTGGTGTTGGAAAACGGATTGAGCAAACCATGAAGGAAGCTGTGGACAAATCACAAAGACAAAATTTACCTTCAAAGAATACAAATGATTCAGTATCTGCTGAAGTCATTAACGAATACCTTGCTCCTGACTCAAAATCCATTACGAACAAATCTTCTTCATCATCCTTCGATATTAGAAATTCTAAGATATTATCATATCTTTCATTATAAATATCTTCGATATTTCTGAAGATATCTTCATAACTATTATCATCCGAAATTATTTATCACTTCGCGCTATCTGTGTTACATCATAAAAGAAACTATTTTAGTTTCTAATTTCTGAAAATTTCGAAAAATGGATGTTTTTGAAGTAGTGTTGGGAATTGAAGCATGAGTTAGTATAATATAATGACACTTGATCAACGTGATTATATTACAGTAAGTCATAATGAGTTTCTAATGGAACGTGATAAAGGTTCACAGATCATACCATCATCATGAACCATGTTACATAACTCTTTCATTCTATTTAACCTCTAAACATATCAAGAAAATATTTTTCTTGATGATTCGGTCTTTTCCGGATATTCTGGTAATTTGACAAATCAAGATCGTGCCATTACGATTATCTTCTCAGAACATTAACTATGTTCATCCAAAACTCCATACCTACGAATTCTGGACCATTATTCGCTTGACTTAAGGTCGGGAAGAGAAAACGAAAGCATGAAGCTCCGAAATATAATGGAGAATATAAAGCCCGATAACAACCCTGATGTTATGCGAGGCGTATATGAAATAGCTTATATTTTACTAGGAAATACTATTAAATATGATACAATTTTACACAAGATATTTATTTATTTATAGAATAGATATACCTAAACCTTGCTACAACACTTATAGGCAGTGTACCTAATCGTACAGTAGTGTAGTTTTTAGTAAGTTCGGTTCGTTTCACAGGGAAATCTTTTAAACAAAGCTTAACGCTATATTAGTTTTATCTTATAAAAATACAAATATATATATAAGTAATATTATTATTATAAAGGGGGGTTTTTACCGTTTAATGACCGGTTTGTCGATTTTTAAAACTTTAGTCGCAGTTAAAACCTAATGTAAAATATTAAATAAATAAAAGACTTAATTTAAAGCGTAAAGTAAATAACGATAATGAAATTGCGATAAATAAAAGTGCGATAAAATAAAATTACGATAATTAAAGAGTACGAAAATTAAAAGTGCAATTAAATACAATGACAATAAATAAAAAGTGCAATAATTAGAAGTGCAATTAAATATGAAAATAAAGGAATTATGCTTATTTAAACTTCCGTAATCATGATGTTTGATGTGTTGATTTTAGTTTATTCCCATGGGTTAATTGTTTTTTGTCCTGGATTATTTAATATGTCCGTCTGGTTTTTGTCCATAACAGTCCATCAGTCATAAATATAAAGTGCGAGTGTCCTCGTCAAATTATCCTTATACCCGAAGTTAAATATTCCAACTAATTGGGGACTTAAACTGTAATAAGGTCTTAATACTTTGTTTAATAATTACACCAGGATATCGACTGCGTGTAACCCAAGGTTTTAATACTTTGTTAACAATTACACCAAGTGTCCTTGTATATTATTTCACCCCTGTTTTAATAATTCTAGTGACTATTAATTCATTCCCGTGTCCGGTTAAATGAACGATTATTCGTACATATAAATATCCCGCCCATCGTGTCCGATCGAGTGTATGTGGTTATTTATAGGTACGTCCAATTGTAAATCTTTATATTAAAATTAACAAACTATCATTTAGTTAAACAAATATAAAGCTCATTAATAGCCCATAGTCTAATTTCCACAAGTGTCGTTCTTTTGTCCAAACCCCAATTATGGTACAAAGCCCAATTACTCAAATTTAATATTTAGTCAAACATCACGATTACTTCGTCTTAAATAAGCATAATAATAACTTAAGTACGAAACATTAATTTAAAAAGGAGAACATAGCTTACATTGATTATTTATCGCGTAGTGTTACACGGACAGAGCTCCGACTTTAAAACCTGTAAAATAACCTTTGCATAACCCAAAACTAATCTAATATAAAACTACCCTATACTATATATATATATATATATATATATATATATATATATATATATATATATATATATATATATATATATATATATATATATATATTATATATATTTATTATCTATAACAGAGGGAGTAATATATTTATGTGTAAAAAACTCGGCAGAAGCTCGTTGAATTTATAGGAAATTTTGATCCTGGTGTGCTCCGCGATCGTGGAGGTTTAAGCCTTCAGAGCTCCGCGAGTGCGGAGGTCCGAAATCTAGCTCACAAATTTTTGGCCATTTGCTTGTCGGCGTTTTATTTAAATATATATAATATATAAATAATTTATATAATTATTTAAATATTATATTATATTCTTGTGCATAGTTGACTCATAATTTTTAGTCCGTTGCGTCGGGCGTTGATAGTTGGCTCAGGTCCCGGTTCCGGATTTCCGAACGTCCTTTCGTATAATTTAATATCTTGTACTTTGCGTTCCGTAACTTGTACTCTTGTCATTTTTAGACGTTTCTCATCAATAATTTGAACCACTTGGATTGTATCATGTACATTTGAGCTTTTTGGACATTTGCGTCTTCAATTTGTCGTTTTCGCCTTTTGTCTTCGCACTTATTTAATATAAACGATTACAACTGAAAATAGGACAATTACAACTAAATAATTTACATATTAGGAGGATATTGCTACTAAATATATGTTCATTTGGAGCACTATCAAATATCCCCACACTTGAGCGTTGCTTGTCCTCAAGCAATACAGAACTTGAAATTAAATTACACGAATCACTTCTTTATTCTTCACACTTTATACATCAGTGATTTTGATACGACGGTATACACAATGATAGTAACGGTGTGGTTTACAGTCCCACATGACTATTAAAAATTTAGATCCTTTAAGGAAATTGGATCTTTATGAAAACATTTGATCTTTTGAAAATTCAATCTAGCTTTTACCCTAGATAAGTTTTCCGGAATAACCCTTCACCGGTGTTTGCAAAATATTTTTGTGGGTTTTGTGGGTTTTGTGGGTTTCAGATTTTAACATTTTAGCTCAAAACTTATGGTTTTGTGTCACCCACTTGCTAACCTTGTATTGGGAAAGCAACACGTCCAGTATACTTGCTCCGTATATTACCTTTCGGTAAACTACCGTCCGGTTGTAAAGGGAAGCGTTGAACAAGCAACTGTCAAGGCAATGTCCCATGACATACTTTTGATTATGGTCTATAACGTGTTGGATACAATTACTATCCTTTGTAAGAGCAATAGTAAAGATCATCCTATAATTTTTTCGGTCTGGCACAAGGTCATGTCTTCGACCATGCTATGCAACCACCGTTCTTACGGTTGACACCCGATTTGGCTTAGGTGACCTAATGAATTCCAGGTGAATTCCTAGGATTTTACGTTCAATGGTAATGAACGCATTGAAAATGGGTTTTCAGAAAACAAACCTGTTTGTAATTTTGATCAAAATATTTTCTCGTTCAAGCTCGAGTTTAGATATCATCGAATTCCATGAGTTTGTAATTCTCAATCTTTAAGGTCAATCTCAAGGATTGAGTAATATCAGGCTTAAAAACTGATTTTTAATCTTTAAAGAGATTATCTTTTCTGGGGGTCTGATTCATTAGTCTTATCCAGCTAATTTGCACGACGTCCTTCCCATTTTACAAGACAGATCCTCTCATGGTTAGGATAAGTCTGACCACTTGGCGACCCTGTTTGATGCTGAGGTCTGTGGATTTCCTGCTGATTTTAGAGATGACTTTTCTAGATTTTTCGTCAACCTACAGCTGGTCTGGACGACAACTTCTTGACCTAAATCAAGAAGCACTTGTCTTTTTCAGAAGACTTTACTTCCTTTTAATGATGGAATTGATTCATCGTGTAGATCCATCTTTTCTTTCAAATATATTACAGTAAATCGGGTAAAACAGTTAATTTAGTCCAAAACAAAAGCACCTGCAATAACTTTACAGAAACATGTGATAGATAGTTTTTTTAATTGAATAACTTGGTACATTCTCCCCACACTTGGCTTTTTTCATGCGTCTTTTTATATCTTAATAAATAAATTCAAGCGATTTAGTTGTTTCTCAATTTATGTCCTTTCCGAGGTAACGATAATTTCGGCATTAACACCTAGTTTTATCGTTCATAAATGGGGGATGATTCTCACACACACTTTTTTAATCCTCACACACCAATTGAGTATTATTAGAAGAGTAAAAGGTTAAAATAGGTGTGTGAGGATCAAAAAAGTGTGTGTGAGAATCATCCCCCTTCATAAATATGTATAAACATGCTTTTGAATTCATTTAGTTGAAAAATTTTAAAATTTTCACAATATTTAGAAAATAAGCCAAGTATAAACCCGAGAGAATTTATAACCCTTCCCCACACTTGAGATCATGCAATGCCCTCATTTGCATGAAATCAGACTCTAATTATAAATTCATGAGGGTGATTAGTGTAGAAAAGTGATTGAAAATACCCAGTTTGTAATTACAAAGCTCGTCGAATGATAGATGGTGCACCTCATCGTTCATTCCTTCTTGTTTTATCACACATGTTTTTCTTCAAAAACGGTTGCTTTTCTGAACTGTTATCTAATATTTGAAAATACGTCTTTTACCCTAACTCATTATGCATTTTTATTAACGAGTTATGCACTAACCCGAACCCCTAATTTAACATTAAGTGGGGTTAGACTTCCCCACACTTAGCTGACGACATGTGAAGTCGGTAGAATAAGTTCCACGAATTAAAATAGTGAGCCAGTTATTTATATCTCGGGTGGTGTATGATATATCAATGGGTTTAAAGTTTAGACTCACCCGATCGTCACTACTTAATTCTTTTTTAAGTGTAGCTTTTAGTAAATGGATATGTCTCTTTTCTGGTTCTTGGTCAAATGGATCGATATACACCGACATACATATTATAGGGTGGACAATTCCTAACATTTCCTTCCTTTTATTCTCGGGATCAAAGTTTTCACCTCTATTACCCAATTGGGTAAAATCCGAGGTGTCATTATCTATTACAGCTCATAGTTCATCTTCGGTAGATGACTCGTCTATTGAGAATATTGGGTTGGAAGGTTGTGGCTGGATTGAAGTAAATTCTTCTTCATTAACGGTCTTTATCGGTTCCTCCACTTTGGTCTCGGGGGTAAAATTTTCAACGTTATTGTTTTCCCAAGAGTACCAATTTGTCACCCTTACTTCTTCTTGATCCATTGATGGATCGATGATTTCGTCGGTTGAGGCTAATGTGTCGATATGTTGTGAAATTGGTAAAGCTGAATAAAAAGTATCATCGGGATAATTGGTGATTTCGGAGCTCTCGAATTCATCAAAATTCGATGATATGAGATTTTCTTGCACACGACTCCTCAGATCAACAGGTGTGTAATCTGATAGAGTTTCAACTTGCCGATTTACAAACTCTCTCATTTGTTCATTTTGAGAATCAAGTTCTTCGAGTTTGATTTTCATATAATCTAAAGAATTTTCAGGCACATAATTTTCCTCGTCTTTTGGTTGTTGAGTTTGGATATATTCTTGGAAATAATCCCAATTAGAATTGTATTCCTTATAATCATTCTATTCAGGTTCCATGGGTGCATAATTTTCCATAGGAACGTAATAATAACATTCCCATGTTGAGTGATAATCTCCACAGATTTCACAACCAGTTATTGTTTCGTCATTCGTGATCCAAGATTGACCGAACGAATTGTCATCAACACCCGTTTGAGAGTATTGATTTCGTATGTCATAAAGAGTTTCCAAAATATTTTCGAGATTTTTCATAATGCGCTTATTACCAAATTTTAGCTACAATGTGGTGCATTTACTTAATTATCCTATTAGTTATAAAAATAAAAATTATATAAGTTATCAAATTAATAGACTTTTCTGCTTTTGCCCACGTTTCGAATAGCCAATAGATGCAGCAGGGAGCCAGAACCCTTTAAATCGGAAGCTCACAACTCAGCCACTAACAAATCCAACTATTACTACGAAGCAGAAAATTTGGATGTCTATCAATTTAACCGCTTAAAATAATTTTTCGTTTGAAATTTTAGAGAAGAAATAGAAAATCTATGTCCTAAAACTAGATCGTCGAGAAATAAGAAAGAAAAAGAAGCGCGTCGAAAAACGTCGAAAAATAAAAGGCGAAAAATAATAGGCGTCGAAAAATAAAAATAAGAAAGTAGCGCGTCTAAACTTAAAAAGGCACTAAAAATTAAAAATTAAAAGTTGCGTCTAAAAATATTAAAGCTTAAAAGAAATACTATATCCCAAATGGCAATAACTTAAAAAGGTACTAAAAACTAAAAATAGCGTCGCAAAATTCTAAAGCACCTAAATCTTAGTTTAAAGAAAAAGCACTTAAGGGATTTTACGGCAATGCCTAAAAATCTAGAAATAAAAATAACTATGGTAAAAACTATATCTTAAAAGTAAATACGAATGAAAAAAATACAAATTATGCTAAAACAAATAAAAAGATACAAAATCTAAAAATAAACTTAAAGTTTATAAAATTATAATTTTTATAAAAATATTATTTTTATATTAATTATTTTATAAAACTATTAATTTGATAATCTAATTAAACTTAAATACAAATTAAATAATAAAACTAAATTAACTAATTAAATAACTAAACCTAATTAGGTTTTTAAATTAAATAATAAATAATACACCGTAATAAATGCTGAACTAGGGTTTTCTGTGGCCTGTCAGAAGACCTCCACGAGTGCGGATAGTCCCAGTTCAAAACCTCCGCGAGTCGCGGAGGGTTCAATTTCAGCTGAGAAAGGGGTCGATTTTTACAGGTTCAGTTTTTTTATATATAAATATAAAATATATATATAAATATAAATAAATATTTATATAAAACAATAAAATACTTATATTTAAACTCAAAAATAAAAATACTTTTTAACTTTCTATATTTTTTTAATAAACTCTTTTTGTATTTTTATATATATATATATATATATATATATTTTTTTTTTAAATTTATATTGTTTTTCTAAAAATTATATACAAATATTTATACAAATATATATTAAAAATTATAGTGTTTCGCCGAGTCCCCGGCAGCGGCGCCAAAAATACTTGATGTTATGCGAGACGTATATGAAATAGCTTATATTTTACTAGGAAATACTATTAAATATGATACAATTTTACACAAGATATTTATTTATTTATAGAATGGATATACCTAAACCTTGCTACAACACTTATAGGCAGTGTACCTAATCATACAGTAGTGTAGTTTTTAGTAAGTCCGGTTCGTTCCACAGGGAAATCTTTTAAACAAAGCTTAACGCTATATTAGTTTTATCTTATAAAAATACAAATATATATATAAGTAATATTATTATTATAAAGGGGGGTTTTTACCGTTTAATGACCGGTTTGTCGATTTTTAAAACTTTAGTCGCAGTTAAAACCTAATGTAAAATATTAAATAAATAAAAGACTTAATTTAAAGCGTAAAGTAAATAACGATAATGAAATTGCGATAAATAAAAGTGCGATAAAATAAAATTACGATAATTAAAGAGTACGAAAATTAAAAGTGCAATTAAATACAATGACAATAAATAAAAGTGCAATAATTAGAAGTGCAATTAAATATGAAAATAAAGGAATTATGCTTATTTAAACTTTCGTAATCATGATGTTTGACGTGTTGATTTTAGTTTATTCCCATGGGTTAATTGTTCTTTGTCCTGGATTATTTAATATGTCCGTCTGGTTTTTGTCCATAACAGTCCATCAGTCATAAATATAAAGTGCGAGTGTCCTCGTCAAATTATCCTTATACCCGAAGTCAAATATTCCAACTAATTGGGGACTTAAACTGTAATAAGGTCTTAATACTTTGTTTAATAATTACACCAGGATATCGACTGCGTGTAACCCAAGGTTTTAATACTTTGTTAACAATTACACCAAGTGTCCTTGTATATAATTTCACCCCTATTTTAATAATTCTAGTGACTATTAATTCATTCCCGTGTCCGGTTAAATGAACGATTATTCGTACATATAAATATCCCGCCCATCGTGTCCGATCGAGTGTATGTGGTTATTTATAGGTACGTCCAATTGTAAATCTTTATATTAAAATTAACAAACTATCATTTAGTTAAACAAATATAAAGCCCATTAATAGCCCATAGTCTAATTTCCACAAGTGTCGTTCTTTTGTCCAAACCCCAATTATGGTACAAAGCCCAATTACCCAAATTTAATATTTAGTCAAACATCACGATTACTTCGTCTTAAATAAGCATAATAATAACTTAAGTACGAAACATTAATTTAAAAAGGAGAACATAGCTTACATTGATTATTTATCGCGTAGTGTTACACGGACAGAGCTCCGACTTTAAAACCCGTAAAATAACCTTTGCATAATCCAAAACTAATCTAATATAAAACTACCATATATATATATATATATATATATATATATATATATATATATATATATATATATATATATATATATATATATATATATATATATATATATATATATATATATATATATATATATATATATATATATATATATATATATATATATATATATATATATATATATATATATATATATATATATATATATATATATATATATATATATATATATATTATATATTTATTATCTATAACAGAGGGAGTAATATATTTATGTGTAAAAAACTCGGCAGAAGCTCGTTGAATTTATAGGAAATTTTGATCCTGGTGTGCTCCGCGATCGTGGAGGTTTAAGCCTTCAGAGCTCCGCGAGTGCGGAGGTCCAAAATCCAGCTCACAAATTTTTGGCCATTTGCTTGTCGACGTTTTATTTAAATATATATAATATATAAATAATTTATATAATTATTTAAATATTATATTATATTCTTGTGCATAGTTGACTCATAATTTTTAGTCCGTTGCGTCGGGCGTTGATAGTTGGCTCCGGTCCCAGTTCCGGATTTCCGAACGTCCTTTCGTATAATTTAATATCTTGTACTTTGCGTTCCGCAACTTGTACTCTTGTCATTTTTAGACGTTTCTCATCAATAATTTGAACCACTTGGATTGTATCATGTACATTTGAGCTTTTTGGACATTTGCATCTTCAATTCGTCGTTTTCGCCTTTTGTCTTCGCACTTATTTAATATAAACGATTACAACTTAAAATAGGACAATTACAACTAAATAATTTACATATTGGGAGGATATTTGATAAGGCTAAAAAGGAACATATATTTCATAGCAATATCCCTTCTAAATAATAGGTTTTCATATGTAATTATATTATATTTTCATTATAATTGTTTAAATAAATAAGTGCGAAGACAAAAGGCGAAAACGAAGATTTGAAGACACAAACGTCCAAAAAGCTCAAACGTACAAGATACAATTCAAAAGGTTCAATTTATTGATGAGAAACGTCTAAAAATGACAAGAGTACAAGTTACAAAACGCAAAGTACAAGATATTAAATTATACGAAAGGACGTTCGAAAATCCGGAACCGGTACCCGAGCCAACTATCAACGCTCGACGCAACGGAGCTGAAAGTACAAGTCAACTATGCACAAGAATATAATATAATATTTAAATAATTCATAATAAGAATAATAATAAATAATAAAAAGTTGTTAATTGAGCATAGTTAAGGGGTCATAAGTGAAAATTTCAATTCAATATTTGCCTATAAAAGGCAATTCATTTGATCGATTTATGTACACCTTTCTTCATATTTCTTTCTCTCTTCTGTAATATGTAATATATATTTATATTATAATTTTAATATAAGTTAATTTTAATAATAAAGTTATGGTTTAGTTGGGTTATTGTAAGAAATATTTTACGGGTTTTAAGTCGAAATTCTGTCCGTGCAACGCTACGCGATTAATCATCACTGTAAGCTATGTTCTTCCTTTTTAATTTAATGTCTCGTAACTAAGTTATTATTATGCTTATTTGAGCCGAAGTAATCGTGATGTTGGGCTAAAATATTAAGACGGGGTTATTGAACTTTGTACCATAATTAAGGTTTGGGCAAAAGACCGACACTTGTAGAAATTGGACTATTGACTATTAATAGATGGGGGGTATTGTCTAATTGAGTGACAACTCATTGGAGTCTGTCGAACCTATCTTCAAATTAATTAACCTAATAATTAATAATGATTATGATTGTCCTATTTAGTGACGTTCATATGGAATCTATTATAATCATTTAATTAATTATTCGGGTTGGGTAATTGATTATTCAAACTGATCAAGTGGGTAAATTAATATTCATATCTAATTAAAACAGGGGTGGATTACATACAGTGATAACTGGTGTAATTGTTGACAGAAGTGATAACTGCGTCACAGTTTAAATCCTTAATTAGTTGGAATATTTGACTTCGGGTATAAGGGTAATTTGACGAGGACACTCGCACTTTATATTTATGACCGATGGACTATTATGGACAAAAACCAGATAGGTATCAAATAAACCAGGACAAAGGACAATTAACCCGAGTAACAATTAATTAAAATCAAAACGTCAAACATCATGATTACGAAAGTTTAAATAAGCATAATCATTTTATTTCATATTCTATCGCAATTTTATTTATTGTTATTTTATTTATCGTCATTTATTTATTTTACGCACTTTAATTATTGTCATTTATCTTTACGCTTAAAAATATAAAATCGACAAACCGGTCATTAAACGGTAAAAACCCCCCTTTTATAATAATATTACTACTTATATATATATATTTATATAAATATAGTTTTATAAAAATATAGTACGTAATCACTAGCTCCCTGTGGAACGAACCGGACTTACTAAAAACTACACTACTCTACGATTAGGTACACTGCCTATAGTGTTGTAGCAAGGTTTAGGTATATCACATCCGTAAATTAATAAAACTTGTGTCATATTTTGTAGTATTTCCTAGTAAAAATAATACTATTTCGTACCCTCACGCTACATCATCAAGTTTTTGGCGCCGCTGCCGGGGAGCGCTAAAACGCTATATTTTTAATTTATATCTGTAAAAATATAGTTATAAAAAAAGTAATTTCGGGGACACTTTTTGTGTTTTCACGGGGTATTTAAGTTTTTTTTTTTTTTTAGTTTTTGATTGATTAAAGATATTAATTTAAATATAATAATTTAATAAATATAATAATATAATAATATTAAAATAAAATATAATAATATAATAATATTTTAGAATCAAATTTGATACATAAAAGTTTTAAAAGTTTTAAAAAGTCGTATTTATTAAATATTTCAGAGGTATATTATGTAACTTATAATTAATAATTTCTATAATGTCGCTTTCATGTGAATATTAATTAATTAATTTCTTTCCTTTACTATTTTGAATCGTAAAAGTTTTAAAAAGTCGTATTTATTAAATATTTCAGCGGTATATTATGTAACTTGCAATTAATAATTTCTATCATGTCGCTTTCATGTGAATAGTAAATTAATTAATTTCTTTTCATTCATGAATAGTAAATGAGTTAAAAAAAAAGTTTTAAAAAAAATAATAATAATAAAAAAATTATTAATTCCTTTAAAAAAAATTGTGTAAAAAAAATCGTTTTTTTAAGAAAAAAAATTCGTTTTAAAAAATAAAATTGTAAAAAAAAATCATTTTTTTTAGAAAATTTTTTTAAAAAAAAAAGTTTTAAAAAAAAAATATATAAAAAAAAAAATTTTTTTTTAAAAATTTTAAAATCCTTAAAAAATGAAATATAAAAAAAAATTAAAAAAAAAAGTTTTTTTTTATTACCTTTAGATTATTAGACTCTAGTTACAATTTTTAGTATTAAGTTTAGTTTTGCCATAGTTATTTTTATTTCTAGAATTTTTAGGTTTGCCGTAAAATGCCTTAAGTGCTTATTCCTTAGACTAAGATTTATGTGCTTTAGAATTTTGCGACGCCGTTTTTCGCGCTAATTTCTTATTTTTATTTTTCGACGCCTATTTTTCGACCTTTTATTTTTCGACCTTTTTCGACGCGTTTTTTTTTCTTTCTTATTTCTCGCTATTCTAGTTTTAGGATAAGATTTTTATTCTACTTCTTATCTAAATTTCTTAAAATTACGAAAATTTATTTTAAGTGGTTAAATTGATAGACATCAAAATTTTCTGGTTCGTAGTAATAGTTGGATTTGTACGTGGACCGGATTATTGGAGCCAAACAGTACTCAATTATATTGAGACCAAACGAATCCTGCCCCTCTGCTGCATCTTTTGGCTATTCGAAACGTGGGCAAAATCAGAAAAGTCTATTAATTGGATAACTTATATAATTTTTCTTTCCTTTTAAAAACTAATAGGATATTCAGTGAATACACCGAGTAAAACGTTCACCACCTTTCATACGTTCACCACCAATAACTCGATCAAGACATCTAGGCAATATTGTCGCCGTTGATTTTTCTTTAGAATCATCATCTAGTCGACCAAGAACTCCAACTCAAATTTCTGATAATCCATCTTTTGAACCCGACCTCACAATTGAGAATCCGGAGAATATTCAGGGACAATTCCAAGATTCAGAACCACTAATCATTCCTCCTGAACCACAAACCATTAAATCAGAATCTTCTAGTGATTCGTATTCAACAAATTCAATTATGGAAAATCTGGAACCTCTAAGTACGGAAGACCGAATGAGAGCCACACGCATGGGCCAAGGTCACGCCATTATTAAGCCAGGCATTAATGCGCCAGATTATGAAATCAAAGGACAAATCCTACACATGGTAACTAATCAGTGCCAATATAGTGGTGCGCCGAAGGAATATCCAAACGAACATCTTCGTACGTTTAATAGGATCTGTACACTATTCAAAATCCGAGAAGTTGAGGATGAACAGATCTATCTCATGTTGTTTCCCTGGACTTTAAAGGGAGAAGCCAAAGATTGGTTAGAATCGTTACCTGAAGGGGCGATTGACACATGGGATGTTTTAGTTGAGAAATTTCTTAAAAGATTCTTTCCGGCATCTAAAGCCGTGAGACTTCAAGGAGAAATTGTTACGTTCACACAAAAGTTAAATGAAACTCTATATGAGGCGTAGACAAGATTTGGAAAGTTGTTGAGAGGATGTCCTCAACACGGTTTAGACACTTATCAAATAGTACAAATATTCTACCAAGGTGTCAACGTTGCTACACGAAAAGACATCGACATAACAGCTGGTGGTTCCATTATGAAGAAAACCGCAACTGAAGCTTACAAAATTATTGATAACACAGCCTCCCACTCTCATGAGTGGCACCAAGAGAAAGATATATATCGTTCATCTAAAGCGCTAGAGCCGATTCTAGCCATAACTTTGATTCTGTTTCCGCAAAAATAGATGCTTTCGAGAGACGAATGGAAAAGATGAATAAAGATATTCACGCAATACGAATCAGTTGTGAGCAATGCGGTGGACCACACTTAATGAAAGACTGTCACATTGAACAAACGATGGAACAACGTGAGAATGTTGTCTACATGAACCAAAGGCTGGAAAATAGTTATCAGAATAATTATCAACCGCCAAGGCCAAACTTCAATCGAAATCCAAACATTCTTTACAATCCAAAAGGACCCAACAATAACTCGTATAACCAACAAGGTCCGAATAACCAACCAACTCAAAACAACACTTTCAATCAACAAAGACCTGACTTGTATAAACCACCACAACAAACCGAAGAGAAAAAGTCAAATCTGGAAGAAGTGGTATTTAAGCTAGTTGAATCTCAAACACAATTTATTGAAACTCAAACTCAAACGAATGAGAGGTTTGATCAGTCATTTAGAACTCAACAAGCTTCTATTTTGAATCTAGAAAAACAAGTAGGTACTCTTGTTAGATTGATGAGTGAAAGGAAACAAGGAAAGCTACCGAGTAATACTGAAGTAAATCCTCGGAATGAAAATGTTAATATGGCTTCAACAAATTCTGAAAACCAGCATAAGAAGATGGGGAGGTTTTAGATGTAAGTAACAATGAAGAAGTTACACCACCACCACCACCCGAGTATGTAAAGCCAGTGGTGGCACCATACAGACCACCCATCCCATTTCCAAGAAAAGGAGTTGAGTATGAGCAAGTAATAGGTAATAAAGTTTGTGATACCTCTGGAAAGAAGAAGAAGAAGAATAAAAAAGTGCAAGAAACAAAAACAGTAGAAGTAAACCCGGTGAAGACAGTTCCACCAAATCCTCCACCTAGGGTAGGTGATCCGGGTGAATTTATTGTTCCTTGTCTACTTAGTAACTGTGTCATGTATGATGCACTAGCAGATTTAGGTTCAAGTGTGAGTGTTATGCCTCTTTCATTATATAAGAGATTAGGTGTAGGTGAGTTAACTCCAACGGATATGAGTGTTCGACTCCTTGATCAAACCATTAAGCACCCAGTTGGAATTACTGACAACCTACCCGTTCAAGTAGGTAATTTAACCTTTCTAGTCGAATTCATTGTCATTGACATAGAAGAGGACTCAAACGTTCCTCTAATTTTAGGTCGACCATTCTTAGCGTCCACCGGGGCGTTATTTGATGTAAGAAAGGGTAGAATGACACTTAGTAATGTTGAGAAATCGATCACCTTTATGATTCGAAAGTCTAAATATCCACAAACCAAAACCGTTGAACCGACAAAAACGATTGGTAAGAACCATGTTGTTTTACCAACTCCAACGGTAATGCTTAACAATAATAGAACGCCTAAGTGTGGGGAAAATGAAGTAACACCTAATGATGACTTGATAATAAAGAACCCCATAGTTGATACGAAATTAAATGACCCCGTTATTAACAGTTCAATGAAGAAACTTTTTAAACGGGTTATTGATGCTAAAAGTAAGGGGAACTTTAAGTTATATAACCGGTTAGTATCCAATCTGTCACCTAAAGAAAAGGTGAAGCTAGTTGAATTTGTGGATATTACGGAAAAAGCTGGTCACTGCTTAAAGCAAAAGTCACAGATATGCAAGTTGATTATGGTCCAAGAGAAATTGACGATGAAGTTAATCACAATTTCGACACCACATCTACCTAAGTGTGAGGAGATTCAAATATTCTAAAAAGAAAATGCTGTTTGGAGTTAGTTGTTCTGTTCTCGTGTAGTTCCGAGAATGGAATCCGATTGGTCTTTTCCACTAGCAGACACTAAAGAACTAGTTTTCTCCCACATTCTGAATTTTTTTGTTTTTTAGGTTTTATATGAAATTAATATGTTTTCTTTTTAAGTTTTGTGTGAATTTAAAAACAAAAATTTACTTTATTTCATTAAGTTGAAAAAATGATTTCTAAAATTCGTCATGAGTTGAAGAGTAGGTCGTTGAGCCGAAATTACTTTACCCGAGGGCGGGGCGAAAAATTTTGTCATCATTATTTTTAATTTTATTGATTTAAAGTATGCAAAAAAAAAAATATTTGATTTTATAAATTTTTGAACGTGGGGTAATATACCCAACTTTAAAAATATGTATATATGTTTGTATTTTATCATGTAAACAACAGGGAAAAAAACAACGCACTTTCAAAGACTAACATTAAGTTCAGCAAAAGCTACTGATTTTGACGACAAGATGCAAAACAACAAATGTGATATAATAAATGAAGGAATGAACGATGAGGCGCGCCATCTATTATTCGACGAGCTTTGTAATTACAAACTGGGTATTTTTAATCACTTTCCTACACTAATCACCCTCATGAATTTATAATTATAGTCTGATTTCATACAAATGAGGGCATTGCATGATCTCAAGTGTGGAGAAGGGTTATAAATTCTCTCGGGTTTATACTTGGCTTATTTTCTAAATATTATGAAAATTTTAAATTTTTTTAACTAAATGAATTCAAAATCATGTTTATACATATTTATGAACGATAAAACTAGGTGTTAATACCGAAATTATTGTTACCTCGGAAAGGACATAAATTGAGAAACAACTAAAACGCTTGAATTTATTTATTAAGATATAAAAAGAAGCATGAAAAAAGCCAAGTGTGGGGAGAATGTACCAAGTTATTCAATTAAAAACTATCTATCACATGTTTTTGTAAAGTTATTGCAGGTGCTTTTACTTTGGACTAAATTAACTGGTTTACCCGATTTACTGTAAGAAAGATGGATCTACACGATGAATCAATTCCATCATTAAAAGGAAGTAAAGTCTTCCGAAAAAGAAACGCGCTTCTTGATTTAGGTCATGAAGTTGTCGTCCAGACCAGCTGTAGGTTGACGAAAAATCTAGAAAAGTCATCTCTAAAATCAGCAGGAAATCCACGGACTTCAGCATCAAACAGGGTTGCCATGTGGTCAGATTTATCCTAACCATGAGAAGGATTTATCTCGCACAATGGGGGGCACCGTGCAAATTAGCTTGAAAAGACTAATGAATCAAATCCCCAGAAAGGATAATCTCCTTAAAGATCAAAAATCAGCTTTTAAGACTGATATTACTCAATCCTAGAGATTGACCTTAAAGATTGAGAATTACAAACTCATGGAATTCAATGATATTTAAACTCGAGCTTGAACGAGAAAATATTTTGATCAAAAATAAAACCGATTTGTTTTATGAAAACCTATTTTCAATGCGTTCATTACCATTGAACGTAAAATCCTGAGAATTCATCAGAATTCATTAGGTCACCTGAACCAAATCGGGTGTCAACCGTAAGAAACGGTGGTTGCATAGCATGGTCGGAGACAGGACCTTGTGCCAGACCGAAAAATCATAGGATGATCTTTACTATTGCTCCTACAAAGGATAGTACTAGCATCCGACACGTTTTAAGACCATAATCATATGCATGTCATTAGACATTGCCTTAACAGTCTCTTGTTCATCGCTTTCCTTTACAACTGGACGGTAGTTTACCGAAAGGTAATATACGGAACAAGTAAACTGGACGTGTTGCTTTCCCAATACAAGGTTAGCAAGTGGGTAACACAAAACCACAAGTGTTGAGCTAAAATTTTCAAATCTGAAACCCACACAACCCACAAAAATATTTTGGAAACACCGGTGAAGGGTTATTCTGGAAAACTTATCTAGGGTAAAATCTAGATTAAATTTTCAAACAGATCAAATGTTTTCATAAAGATCCAATTTCCTTAAGGATCTACATTTTCATAGTCATGTGGGACTGTAAACCACCTTTCAAATGTGTACTTTGCTTTGGAAACTGAAAGTAAATCGGCTATTTGATTGCAAGTGTCGTTGACCTAAACCCAAGGCAACTGTGGATGACACACTCACCTTTAACCATGGTTCTATCGTTACTATCATTGTTTATACCACCATATCAAAATCACTAATGTACAAAGTGTGATGAATAAAAAAGTGATTCATGTATGTTTTTATTTCAAGTTCTGTATTGCTTGAGGACAAGCAACGCTCAAGTGTGGGGATATTTGATAAGGCTAAAAAGGAACATATATTTCATAGCAATATCCCTTCTAAATAATAGGTTTTCATATGTAATTATATTATATTTTCATTGTAATTGTTTAAATAAATAAGTGCGAAGACAAAAGGCGAAAATAAAGATTTGAAGACACAAACGTCCAAAAAGCTCAAATGTACAAGATACAATTCAAAAGGTTCAATTTATTTATGAGAAACGTCTAAAAATGACAAGAGTACAAGTTACAAAACGCAAAGTACAAGATATTAAATTATATAAAGGACGTTCGAAAATCCGGAACCGGTACCCGAGCCAACTATCAACGCTCGACGCAACGGAGCTGAAAGTACAAGTCAACTATGCACAAGAATATAATATAATATTTAAATAATTCATAATAAGAATAATAATAAATAATAAAAAGTTGTTAATTGAGCATAGTTAAGGGGTCATAAGTGAAAATTTCAATTCAATATTTGCCTATAAAAGGCAATTCATTTGATCGATTTATGTACACCTTTCTTCATATTTCTTTCTCTCTTCTGTAATATGTAATATATATTTATATTATAATTTTAATATAAGTTAATTTTAATAATAAAGTTATGGTTTAGTTGGGTTATTGTAAGAAATATTTTACGGGTTTTAAGTCAAAATTCTGTCCGTGCAACGCTACGCGATTAATCATCACTGTAAGCTATGTTCTTCCTTTTTAATTTAATGTCTCGTAACTAAGTTATTATTATGCTTATTTGAGCCGAAGTAATCGTGATGTTGGGCTAAAATATTAAGACGGGGTTATTGAACTTTGTACCATAATTAAGGTTTGGGCAAAAGACCGACACTTGTGGAAATTGGACTATTGACTATTAATAGATGGGGGGTATTGTCTAATTGAGTGACAACTCATTGGAGTCTATCGAACCTATCTTCAAATTAATTAACCTAATAATTAATAATGATTATAGTTGTCCTATTTAGTGACGTTCATATGGAATCTATTATAATCATTTAATTAATTATTCGGGTTGGGTAATTGATTATTCAAACTGATCAAGTGGGTAAATTAATATTCATATCTAATCAAAACAGGGGTGGATTACATACAGTGATAACTGGTGTAATTGTTGACAGAAGTGATAACTGCGTCACAGTTTAAATCCTTAATTAGTTGGAATATTTGACTTCGGGTATAAGGGTAATTTGACGAGGACACTCGCACTTTATATTTATGACCGATGGACTATTATGGACAAAAACCAGATAGGTATCAAATAAACCAGGACAAAGGACAATTAACCCGAGTAACAATTAATTAAAATCAAAACGTCAAACATCATGATTACGAAAGTTTAAATAAGCATAATCCTTTTATTTCATATTCATTCGCAATTTTATTTATTGTTATTTTATTTATCGTCATTTATTTATTTTACGCACTTTAATTATTGTCATTTATCTTTACGCTTAAAAATATAAAATCGACAAACCGGTCATTAAACGGTAAAAACTCCCCCTTTTATAATAATATTACTACTTATATATATATATTTATATAAATATAGTTTTATAAAAATATAGTACGTAATCACTAGCTCCCTGTGGAACGAACCGGACTTACTAAAAACTACACTACTCTACGATTAGGTACACTGCCTATAGTGTTGTAGCAAGGTTTAGGTATATCCCATCCGTAAATTAATAAAACTTGTGTCATATTTTGTAGTATTTCCTAGTAAAAATAATACTATTTCGTACCCTCACGCTACATCATCAATATTGCTACTAAATATATGTTCATTTGGAGCACTATCAAATATCCCTACACTTGAGCGTTGTTTGTCCTCAAGCAATACAGAACTTGAAATTAAATTACACGAATCACTTCTTTATTCTTCACACTTTATACATCAGTGATTTTGATACGGCGGTATAAACAATGATAGTAACGGTGTGGTTTACAGTCCCACATGACTATTAAAAATTTAGATCCTTTAAGGAAATTGGATCTTTATGAAAACATTTGATCTTTTGAAAATTCAATCTAGGTTTTACCCTTGATAAGTTTTCCGGAATAACCCTTCACCGGTGTTTGCAAAATATTTTTGTGGGTTTTGTGGGTTTCAGATTTTAACATTTTAGCTCAAAACTTATGGTTTTGTGTCACCCACTTGCTAACCTTGTATTGAGAAAGCAACACGTCCAGTATACTTGCTCCGTATATTACCTTTCGGTAAACTACCGTCCGGTTGTAAAGGAAAGCGTTGAACAAGCAACTGTCAAGGCAATGTCCCGTGACATACTTTTGATTATGGTCTATAACGTGTTGGATACAATTACTATCCTTTGTAGGAGTAATAGTAAAGATCATCCTATAATTTTTTCGATCTGGCACAAGGTCATGTCTTCGACCATGCTATGCAACCACCGTTCTTACGGTTGACACCCGATTTGGCTCAGGTGACCTAATGAATTTCAGGTGAATTCCTAGGATTTTACGTTCAATGGTAATGAACGCATTGAAAATGGGTTTTCAGAAAACAAATCGGTTTGTAATTTTGATCAAAATATTTTCTCGTTCAAGCTCGAGTTTAGATATCATCGAATTCCATGAGTTTGTAATTCTCAATCTTTAAGGTCAATCTCAAGGATTGAGTAATATCAGGCTTAAAAGCTGATTTTTAATCTTTAAGGAGAATATCCTTTCTGGGGGTCTGATTCATTAGTCTTATCCAGCTAATTTGCACGGCGTCCTCCCCATTTTACAAGACAAATCCTCTCATGGTTAGGATAAGTCTGACCACTTGGCGACCCTGTTTGATGCTGAGGTCTGTGGATTTCCTGCTGATTTTAGAGATGACTTTTCTAGATTTTTCGTCAACCTACAGCTGGTCTGGACGACAACTTCTTGACCTAAATTAAGAAGCGCGTGTCTTTTTCGGAAGACTTTACTTCCTTTTAATGATGGAATTGATTCATCGTGTAGATCCATCTTTTCTTTCAAATATATTACAGTAAACCGGGTAAAACAGTTAATTTAGTCCAAAACATAAGCACCTGCAATAACTTTACAGAAACATGTGATAGATAGTTTTTTTAATTGAATAACTTGGTACATTCTCCCCACACTTGGCTTTTTTCATGCGTCTTTTTATATCTTAATAAATAAATTCAAGCGATTTAGTTGTTTCTCAATTTATGTCCTTTTCGAGGTAACGATAATTTCGGCATTAACACCTAGTTTTATCGTTCATAAATATGTATAAACATGCTTTTGAATTCATTTAGTTGAAAAATTTTAAAATTTTCACAATATTTAGAAAATAAGCCAAGTATAAACCCGAGAGAATTTATAACCCTTCCCCACACTTGAGATCATGCAATGCCCTCATTTGCATGAAATCAGACTCTAATTATAAATTCATGAGGGTGATTAGTGTAGAAAAGTGATTGAAAATACCCAGTTTGTAATTACAAAGCTCGTCGAATGATAGATGGTGCACCTCATCGTTCATTCCTTCTTGTTTTATCACACATGTTTTTCTTCAAAAACGGTTGCTATTCTGAACTGTTATCTAATATTTGAAAATACGTCTTTTACCCTAACTCATCATGCATTTTTATTAACGAGTTATGCACTAACCCGAACCCCTAATTTAACGTTAAGTGGGGTTAGACTTCCCCACACTTAGCTGACGACATGTGAAGTCGGTAGAATAAGTTCCACGAATTAAAATAGTGAGCCAGTTATTTATATCTCGGGTGATGTATGATATATCAATGGGTTTAAAGTTTAGACTCACCCGATCGTCACTACTTAATTCTTTTTTAAGTGTAGCTTTTAGTAAATGGATATGTCTTTTTTCTGGTTCTTGGTCAAATGGATCGATATACACCGACATACATATTATAGGGTGGACAATTCCTAACATTTTCTTCCTTTTATTCTCGAGATCAAAGTTTTCACCTCTATTACCCAATTGGGTGAAATCCGAGGTGTCATTATCTATTACAGCTCGTAGTTCATCTTCGGTAGATGACTCGTCTATTGAGAATATTGGGTTGGAAGGTTGTGGCTGGATTGAAGCAAATTCTTCTTCATTAACGGTCTTTATCGGTTCCTCCACTTTGGTCTCGGGGGTAAAATTTTCAACGTTATTGTTTTCCCAAGAGTACCAATTTGTCACCCTTACTTCTTCTTCATCCATTGATGGATCGATGATTTCATTGGTTGAGGCTAATGTGTCGATATGTTGTGAAATTGGTAAAGCTGAATAAAAAGTATCATCGGGATAATTGGTGATTTCGGAGCTCTCGAATTCATCAAAATTCGATGATATGAGATTTTCTTGCACACGACTCCTCAGATCAACAGGTGTGTAATCTGATAGAGTTTCAGCTTGCCGATTTACAAACTCTCTCATTTGTTCATTTTGAGAATCAAGTTCTTCGAGTTTGATTTTCATATAATCTAAAGAATTTTCAGGCACATAATTTTCCTCGTCTTTTGGTTGTTGAGTTTGGATATATTCTTGGAAATAATCCCAATTAGAATTGTATTCCTTATAATCATTCCATTCAGGTTCCATGGGTGCATAATTTTCCATAGGAACGTAATAATAACATTCCCATGTTGAGTGATAATCTCCACAGATTTCACAACCAGTTATTGTTTCGTCATTCGTGATCCAAGATTGACCGAACGAATTGTCATCAACACCCGTTTGAGAGTATTGATTTCGTATGTCATAAAGAGTTTCCAAAATATTTTCGAGATTTTCCATAATGCGCTTATTACCAAATTTTAGCTACAATGTGGTGCATTTACTTAATTATCCTATTAGTTATAAAAATAAAAATTATATAAGTTATCAAATTAATAGACTTTTCTGCTTTTGCCCACGTTTCGAATAGCCAATAGATGCAGCAGGGAGCCAGAACCCTTTAAATCGAAAGCTCACAACTCAGCCACTAACAAATCCAACTATTACTACGAAGCAGAAAATTTGGATGTCTATCAATTTAACCGCTTAAAATAATTTTTCGTTTGAAATTTTAGAGAAGAAATAGAAAATCTATGTCCTAAAACTAGATCGTCGAGAAATAAGAAAGAAAAAGAAGCAAGTCGAAAAACGTCAAAAAATAAAAGGCGAAAAATAATAGGCGTCGAAAAATAAAAATAAGAAAGTAGCGCGTCTAAACTTAAAAAGGCACTAAAAATTAAAAATTAAAAGTTGCGTCTAAAAATATTAAAGCTTAAAAGAAATACTATATCCCAAATGGCAATAACTTAAAAAGGTACTAAAAACTAAAAATAGCGTCGCAAAATTCTAAAGCACCTAAATCTTAGTTTAAAGAAAAAGCACTTAAGGGATTTTACGGCAATGCCTAAAAATCTAGAAATAAAAATAACTATGGTAAAAACTATATCTTAAAACTAAATACGAACGAAAAAAAATACAAATTATGCTAAAACAAATAAAAAGATACAAAATATAAAAATAAACTTAAAGTTTATAAAATTATAATTTTTATAAAAATATTATTTTTATATTAATTATTTTATAAAACTATTAATTTCATAATCTAATTAAACTTAAATACAAATTAAATAATAAAACTAAATTAACTAATTAAATAACTAAACCTAATTAGGTTTTTAAATTAAATAATAAATAATACACCGTAATAAATGCTGAACTAGGGTTTTCTGTGGCCTATCAGAAGACCTCCGCGAGTGCGGATAGTCCCAGTTCAAAACCTCCGCGAGTCGCGGAGGGTTCAATTTCAGCTGAGAAAGGGGTCGATTTTTACAGGTTCAGTTTTTTTTTTCTATAAATATAAAAAATACATATAAATATAAATAAATATTTATATAAAACAATAAAATATTTATATTTAAACTCAAAAATAAAAATACTTTTTAACTTTCTATATTTTTTTAACAAACTCTTTTTATATTTATATATATATATATATATATTTTTTAAATTTATATTGTTTTTCTAAAAATTATATACAAATATTTATACAAATATATATTAAAAATTATAGCGTTTCGCCGAGTCCCCGGCAGCGGCGCCAAAAATACTTGATGTTATGCGAGGCGTATATGAAATAGCTTATATTTTACTAGGAAATACTATTAAATATGATAATTATAGCGTTTCGCCGAGTCCCCGGCAGCGGCGCCAAAAATACTTGATGTTATGCGAGGCGTATATGAAATAGCTTATATTTTACTAGGAAATACTATTAAATATGATACAATTTTACACAAGATATTTATTTATTTATAGAATGGATATACCTAAACCTTGCTACAACACTTATAGGCAGTGTACCTAATCGTACAGTAGTGTAGTTTTTAGTAAGTCCGGTTCGTTCCACAGGGAAATCTTTTAAACAAAGCTTAACGCTATATTAGTTTTATCTTATAAAAATACAAATATATATAAGTAATATTATTATTATAAAGAGGGGTTTTTACCGTTTAATGACCGGCAGTTAAAACCTAATGTAAAATATTAAATAAATAAAAGACTTAATTTAAAGCGTAAATTAAATAACGATAATGAAATTGCGATAAATAAAAGTGCGATAGAATAAAATTACGATAATTAAAGAGTACGAAAATTAAAAGTGCAATTAAATACAATGACAATAAATAAAAGTGCAATAATTAGAAGTGCAATTAAATATGAAAATAAAGGAATTATGCTTATTTAAACTTTCGTAATCATGATGTTTGACGTGTTGATTTTAGTTTATTCCCATGGGTTAATTGTTCTTTGTCCTGGATTATTTAATATGTCCGTCTGGTTTTTGTCCATAACAGTCCATCAGTCATAAATATAAAGTGCGAGTGTCCTCGTCAAATTATCCTTATACCCGAAGTCAAATATTCCAACTAATTGGGGACTTAAACTGTAATAAGGTCTTAATACTTTGTTTAATAATTACACCAGGATATCGACTGCGTGTAACCCAAGGTTTTAATACTTTGTTAACAATAATTTGAACCACTTGGATTGTATCTTGTACATTTGAGCTTTTTGGACATTTGCGTCTTCAATTCGTCGTTTTCGCCTTTTGTCTTCGCACTTATTTAATATAAACGATTACAAATTAAAATAGGACAATTACAACTAAATAATTTACATATTGGGAGGATATTGCTACTAAATATATGTTCATTTGGAGCACTATCAAACCCCGAAATTACAAATCATGTATATCAATGCGTATAGCAATATAAAGACACGGGAGAATGAAAAACACTATAACCCCAAGGTAATGGTAGAAGAAAATAACTTCCTCTGGTGGTAGATGAAAAAGAAGAATGACAGATATAAAAGTTAGGAGTATATCAAGAATCAGAACTGGATGAAGCATTTCACAATCTTTTGGAAGTACGAAATAAGGAAGAAGATGTAGGAGTGGTGAAAATAATGAAACGGAAGTGGTTAATTTATAGCGAAATATCAGACATAGCAATCGAGGCAGATTACGCATTTAATCAAAGGAAATCCTAATTTCCGCAATTACCGAAGAATCAAATCTTATTTAGATTATGAAGATTTTCTATTCTTTAAATTCTGGAAATCAATCGTTACTACATCAAGAGTTAAAACGAATCTCTATTCTCCATTTCACTCTATTACGATAACTTCCCTCATACGCTTCGAGTAATCGGATTGTTTGTCCATATTATTCAACGGTGATAAAATTCTATTTATCAACTCATATTCGTCATGTAAACATTTTTATTGTTAGCCATGACGACCTCACTTAAATTTCGGGACGAAATTTCTTTAACCGGTAGGTACTGTGATGACCCGGAAATTTCTGACCAAATTTAAACTTAATCTATAACGTTTCCGACACGATAAGCAAAGTCTGTAATGTTGAGTCACGAAAGTTTTGGAACTATATTCATGTAATCAATTATTCTTTGACTGTTCTCGAAGATTCACGAACAATATATATATATATATATATATATATATATATATATATATATATATATATATATATATATATGATTTCAAGTTATTTAGTAAACGATAGTAACATTCGATTATTGATTCGATTGATATTTAGATAAGTTAACTAAAACGTTTAAGATGAACCAGTAAAACACTAATTTGCTACAGTATTTTTGAATTGCTACAGTATCCGAAAAGCTACAGTGTTTTCGAAAATCACTATTTGCTACAGTAAAAAAACTTTGCTACGGTAACTTTGTTACAGTAAACACTATTTCAAAATGAAAATGTATATATGTATATGTATATACTACGAGATGATGATTTATAGTAGCAAATGACCAAAACACTCAAATGTATAAGTTATATTTTGAGTAACATAGTTTATGGATAATTTAAGTCTATATTTTGATAAATGTACTAGCCGCGTAACGAAAAGTACTAGTTTTCTCAGTGTACGAAAGGACGTTCGAGAAACCGGAAGCGGGATATAAGTCGAGTGAAGATGTACGACTTATCGGAACAAAAATTACAGATTAACTATGCACAAGAATTTAATATAATATATAAATAATTATATAAATTAAATATATTATATATATTATTAAAAAATATGTCGACGAGCTAAAAGATAAAAGATTGTGAGCTGGATCCTTGGCTCATGCGATCATATGGCTGCACCACACAAGCCTCATGCGATTGCATGAGGTGGTTTGGTGGCTCAAGTGCTATAAATTCGATCATTTTGCATTTTGTTCACTTCACTTTTATATATTACTCCGTAAGTTATTTATTTATTTAAATTATTATTATTATTATTATTATTATTATTATTATTATTATTATTATTATTATTATTATTAAGAGTAATATTATTATTAATCTTATTATTACTAATATTATTAGTATTATACATAAAATACTACGACGAGGTTATGTCCAAACGATTCCAAAAATGTTTTTCGAGCGGGATAGAGCTAAGGAAATTATGGGTTATTGCCAAGAAGGTTATGGGTATTGTTCTGGAGTATTACTTCTAAGTCAAACCTAGTGTTTATCATCTCTGTTGCGTCTACGTACTTTTCTGCAATATTGAATCGCAATATTGATACGTAAGCATTTATATCTTATCTTTTATACATTAATTGTGTATCCATGTCTAGTGCTCGAGTATATATATTTATGCATGCTTGTATGCTAAATTTTATCGTTAAACAGTTTATAATGAATCACAAATTAAATACATATATTACTGGTAAAAGGTATATGATATACATGTTTTTGGAAAGCTGGCGAAAAATCAATAACTTTTCATTTAGAAATCGCGTAATTTCGATGAACGAATCAAAAGATATGGTCAACTGAATTATGATTGACGTTAATTGGAATTGCTTTTGAATCTACAATTAATATTTAAACAACTTGTTTGTAAGATTGATAAATTGGATTTTTGAATATTACCAACCGAGTAAATGAATCTTTATATAAGGTACGTCTCGTTTTGTTGAACAATTGTCAAAATTGACTTTTTGAAACGACTTTCGATAACTTTTGTATGTCGATCTCGAGCATTAGGATTGTGATACACTATGACCTGACCTAGCTTATTAGACATGTATTGACCAACATATGTTCTCTAGGTTGAGATCTACGGTTAATTTTGCATTCCAAGTTTCGGTCATTTTTGGTGAACGACCTTATGTGCTGCTAAGGTGAGTTTCATTTGCTCCCTTTTTAATTGCTTTTGCAATCTATATTTTTGAGCTGAGAATACATGCACTTTATTTTAAAAACAATTGACACAAGTACATACTAAATTCTATACTGAGTTTGAACCGAAAATCCCTTAGCTTTGGTAACTAGTAACTGCCGGTTATAAGAATTGGTGGGCGCGAATAGTAGTATATGGATCCATAGGGCTTGATATCCCCATGCACTAATTCTCAAAATTAGTGATGTTCCCTAATTCTTAGGTTACCAAGCAATAATAATCAGGGGAAAAATATTCATATCAATTGTGGCAATTATCACGTCCACATAAGTCAATGGTGGCAATTATCACGTCCAACTAATTCAATCATAATTCACAGAACTTCTGTCTGCATAATAATTCATTTGAGGAATGTTTTGCGTGTGTCTATCTCGTCAAACATTTATAAAAGCATCTCAGTCCAAAAATATAGATTTCAAAGGCATTTAATAAAGCACTTGTAAAACAGTTATAAAGCAGCGCATGTATTCTCAGTCCCAAAAATGTAAAGAGTAAAAGGGAATCAAATGAACTCACCAACCTTTGTGTTGACACTTTTAAGCATGTTTATTCTCAGGTTTCTAGCCTTTCGCTGTTTGCTTATATGTGATACAAGTTATGTGCATGGAGTCATGCATGCTTTATTCAAGAAAACTTTGCATTCACAAAATCATCACCGTGTATCTTATTTTGACTTCATTGTCAACGGATGTATTATGGTAAACTATTATTTATGGTGATTGTCTATATGTAGAAATCATCAAATGTTGAAAACCTTAGAAATTGATATTCATTTATTGTGTACCTTTTGAAAAAAATGCAATGTTTACAAAACGTATCATATAGAGGTCAAATACCTCGCAATGAAATTCCTGTGCAGCCTTTTTTGGATCTCAAATGTCATCAAGCCCCTTCCATGCAAACACCAGTCTCTCCAAATGGATGCACACCCTGTAACGACCCGTCAAAATCGCTATTGACGAGGCACGTTAATCATTGATTCCACAGTGAGGTTTCGACCTCTATATGATACGTTTTGATAAAATATTGCATTCATTAAAATAAGTGACTTTCTAAACATAGAAAGTTATAAACATGTGGGCAAGTGCTTAGGTATAAGCAAAACCCCGAAATACATAAGTCTTTAATTTACAGGTTGACATCACAGTCTAATTATTTATTACACAACGCAGTTTTATTTTGAATGCAATAAACTTTGTACAAAGCATGAGAGACTCCATGCAGGCAACAAGCACATCACAGCGGAAGCATTCTAAGGACCTGAGAATAAAACATGCTAAAAAGTCAACACGAATGTTGGTGAGTTATAGGTTTAATTGCTCGAGTCATAAACATATATAAAGATAGACCACAAGATTTCATCAAAAGTTTATCAATAGATTCTACGTAACAGAGCACCCTGGTAACTAAACTTAACGCTATAGTGATAATTACCCCATTCGTTTTAATACACGCAAACCAACGTGTCTTAAACTCAAATAACATACGTCCGTTAAAAGGCTAGCGCTCTAGCTCGGACGGGGATGTCAAGCCCTATGGATCCATATAAAATTATTCGCGCCCACCAGTCCATATCCTATGTACTGGCAGCTACTAGTTACCAAAGCTAAGGGATTTTCGGTTTAACTCAGTGTAGAATTTAGTATGTACTTGTGTCTTATCGCGTTTAAAATAAATTGCATGTATTCTCAGCCCAAAAATATTTAAAGTATTTAAAAAGGGAGACTATAAACTCACAGTTCAATATTGCGATTCAATATTGTAGGCAAATTGCGTAGACGTAATGATGGTAGATGACTGTATGGTTGGCCTTGGATTCAAGAACAATACCCCGAATAATACCTAATATTTCCTTAGCTTAAAGCGGTTTGAAACCCGAATTAAAAACACCCTCGTATATACCTTATTATTATTAAACTTAAATTTAAAATTATAATTATAATATAAATATAAATATTAAGAGAATAAATGTGAAAAACTTCGTCGAACAAACTACGTATTTATATTACTTTTCGATTTACTGTAGCTCATGCGATCGCATGAGTTTTCAGTGTTTTTGCCATGCGATGGCATGGCCGCCTTTTCCGTTTTTGTTTGCTAGTTCGTCGACATCAAATAGTGTTTACTGTAGCAAATAGTGTTTACTGTAGCAAATAGTGTTTTACTGTAGCAAATAGTATTTACTGTAGCAAATAGTGTTTACTGTAGCAAAATACGGTTTCACTGTAGCAAATAGTGTTTTACTGTAGCAAAGTAATTTTGCTGTAGCAACTAGGGTTTTACTGTAGGAAAGTCGTTTTTACTTGTATATATATATATATATATATATACATACATATAATTGTTCATGAATCGTTGAGAGTAGTCAAAGGTAATTGTATATATGAAACAGTTCTAAAATTTTGAGACTCAATCTAACAGACTTTGTTTAACGTGCCAAAATAATAAATCGTATAGAGAATTGGTTTAAATTAGTCGAAATTTTTCGGGTCATCACAGTACCTCCTCGTTAAAGAAAATTTCGTCCCGAAATTTTGAGTAGTACCTGTTTCATGAGTGATATCAGTGAACAAATGTGGATACTTTTGCTTCATTTGATCTTCACGTTCCCAAGTAAACTCGGGTCCTCGTCTTGCGTTCCAACGAACCCTAACTATCGGTATTTTGCTTTGTTTTAATTGTTTGACCTCACGGTCCATGATTTCAACAGGTTCTTCGACAAAATGGAGTTTATCATTAATTCGTATTTCGTTAAGAGGAATTACGACATCCTCTTCAGCTAAACATTTCTTCAAATTTGACACGTGAAATGTGTCGTGAACACTACTAAGTTCTTGCGGTAGCTTTAATCGATAAGTAACTGCTCCAATTCTTTCGGTGATTTCAAAGGGTCCTACGTACCTAGGACATAGCTTTCCTCGTTTACCGAATCGTACAACGCCTTTCCAGGGTGACACTTTCAACATGACTTTGTCGCCCACTTGAAATTCTAGCGGTTTTCTTCTTACATCAGCATAACTCTTTTGGCGACTCATGGCCGTTTTCAATCGCTGTTGTATTTGAATGATCTTTTCGGTGGTTTCGTGAATAATTTCTCGTCCAGTAAGTTGTCTTTCTCCTACTTCACTCCAACAGATAGGAGATCTGCACTTTCTACCGTAAAGTGCTTCAAATGGTGCTGCGTTGATGCTCGTATGATAGCTGTTATTGTATGAAAATTCTGCCAACGTTAAGTGTCGATCCCAACTGGTTCCAAAGTCAATCACGCATGCCCGTAACATGTCTTCCAATGTTTGTATTGTTCTTTCACTTTGACCATCTGTCTGTGGGTGATAAGCGGTGCTCATATCTAATCGAGTTCCCAATGCTTTTTGTAATGATTGCCAAAAACGTGATGTGAATCGGGTGTCGCGATCAGATATGATGGAGATGGGTACACCATGCCTGGAAACTACTTCCTTCAAATATAGGCGTGCTAATTTCTCCATACTGTCTGTCTCCTTTATTGGTAGGAAGTGAGCTGATTTAGTTAGACGATCAACTATCACCCAAATAGTATCATGACTACTTGCAGTCCTTGGCAATTTCGTAATGAAATCCATGGTTATTCTTTCCCATTTCCACTGCGGAATTTCTGGTTGTTGCAGTAATCCTGACGGCTTTTGGTGCTCAGCTTTAACCTTTGCACACGTCAAACATTTGCTTACATAAGTAGCAATTTCTGTCTTCATATTAGGCCACCAATAGAACTTCTTGAGATCGTGGTACATTTTCCCATTTCCTGGGTGAATTGAGTACCTCGTTTTGTGTGCTTCATCTAGTACTAGTTGCCTTAGGTTACCATGTCTTGGTACCCATATCCTACCAGCAAAATACAGGGTTCCATCGGCTTTTACTTCAAGTTGTTTTTCTAACCCTTTGCTCATTTCACCTTTTTCATTTTCTTCTTTTAAAGCTTCTAACTGTGCTGCTTGAATTTGCTTTGTGAGATCAGTACGAATTGTAATATTCAAAGCTCGGACCCTAAGAGGTTTTACTCTTTCTTTTCGACTTAGGGCATCAGCTACAACATTAGCTTTTCCGGGATGGTAACGGATTTCACAATCGTAATCGTTTAATAACTCTACCCAGCGACGTTGCCTCATATTGAGTTGTTTTTGATCAAAAATATGCTGAAGACTCTTATGGTCGGTGTACACTGTACACTTGGTGCCATATAGATAGTGTCTCCATATTTTGAGTGCAAAAACTACTGCTCCAAGTTCCAAATCGTGCGTCGTATAGTTCTTTTCATGAATTTTTAGTTGTCGTGAGGCATATGCGATAATTTTTGTGCGTTGCATTAATACATATCCTAAACCTTGGCGCGAAGCGTCACAATAGATCACAAAATCATCATTTCCTTCCGGTAATGAGAAAATGGGTGCAGACGTTAACTTCTTCTTTAATAACTGGAATGAGGATTCCTGTTCCGTGGACCAATCATACTTCTTTCCCTTTTGAGTCAATGCAGTTAAGGGTTTGGCGATTCTAGAGAAATCTTGAATGAATCTTCGGTAGTAACCAGCAAGACCTAAGAATTGGCGGATTTGTGTTGGAGTCTTCGGTGTTTTCCATTTACTAATGGCTTCGATCTTGGCGGGGTCAACTTTAATTCCATGTTTACTGACAACATGGCCCAAAAATTGTACTTCTTGTAACCAGAAATCACACTTCGAAAATTTTGCGTACAATTCTTCTTTCTTGAGTATCTCTAGTACCAGTCTTAAGTGTTGCTCATGTTCTTCCTTGTTCTTCGAGTAAATCAATATGTCGTCGATAAAAACAATGACAAATTTGTCTAAATACGGTCTACAGATGCGATTCATTAGATCCATGAATACTGCTGGAGCATTAGTCAATCCAAAAGGTATGACTAAAAATTCATAGTGATCGTAACGGGTTCTGAACGCTGTTTTAGGAACATCTTCTTCCTTCACTCTCAGCTGATGATATCCGGAGCGTAGATCAATCTTAGAATAAACACTTGATCCTTGCAATTGATCAAACAAATCATCAATCCTCGGTTATGGGTACCGATTCTTGATCGTTAATTTATTTAATTCTCGGTAATCTATGCACATTCTCATAGATCCATCCTTCTCCTTGACGAACAGAATAGGAGCACCCCAAGGTGAAAAACTAGGACGAATAAATCCACGGTCCGATAATTCTTGCAACTGGTCTTGTAATTCTTGCATTTCTGAAGGTGCAAGTCTATATGGAGATCGGGCTACAGGTGCAGCTCCTGGTATGAGATCAATCTGGAATTCTACACATCTGTGTGGAGGTAGCCCCGGTAATTCTTCTGGAAATACTCCGGGATATTCTCTTACAACCGGCATGTCATTAATGCTTCTTTCTTCTGTATCGATCTTCTTTACATGTGCCAGAATAGCATAACAACCTTTTCTTATAAGTTTCTGGGCCTTCATACAGCTGATAAAGTTCAGCTTTGAGTTGCTCTTCTCCCCATAAATCATTAATGACGTTTCATCCTTACGAGGGATGTGGATTGCTTTCTCAGCGCAAACAACTTCCGCTCTTGTTTTGGACATCCAGTCCATGCCAACGATTACATCAAAACTTCCTAATTCTACGGGTATCAAATCAATTTTGAAGGTTTTACCAGCGAGATTCATTTCACAACCATGGCAAATTTTATCGGCTTTTATCAGTTTACCATTAGCTAATTCAATAGTATATTTATCGTCTAGAGGTAATGATGCACATTTTAGTTTAAAACTAAAGTCTTTACACATATAACTTCTATCAGCACCCGTATCAAACATAATAGAAGCTAGTTGATTATTAACGGTAAACGTACCCGTGACAAGATTAGGATCCTCACGTGCTTTACTGGCACTAACATTAAATGTCCTCCCACGTGCGGGTTCTTTGTTCTTCTCCTTATCAGGGCATTGATTTATAAAGTGACCAGACTTCCCGCATCCATAACATTTCTTGACATCGGTCAATTTTGTCTTTACTTCAGAAACGGTGGCATAACAATCTTTCGCCACATGTCCTTTCTTGTTGCACTTATCACAGACCACTTGGCAATAGCCTGCATGATGTGTGTAACACCTTTTGCAGAACGGATGAGGTCCCTTATAGTTTGGACTTGCAGTTGCCCCATCTTGTTTACCTTTAAAAGTTTCTTGTTTCTTCAGGTGAGTACTTTTGCCCTTATAGTCTTCCCATTTCCTCTTTCCTTCAGTTGTCTTGACTTCGGTAATTGGTGCCTTAATCGAACTCTCTGTGATCTGGTCCATGAGTTGGTGTGCCATTGTCATGGCTTCCTGCATCGTATTTGGTTTGGATGATGTAACATTTCCTTTGATATTGATCGATAAACCGTCAATATACATTTCTATCTTTCGTTTCTCGTTTGGCACCAATTCGGGACACAATAAGGCTAGTTCTATGAAACGCTTTTCATAGTTATTGAGATTCGCGCCGATAACCTTCAGATTACGTAACTCAGATTTCATTTTTCTGATCTCGTTTCGAGGACAGTACTCCTCGATTAGCATCTTTTTCAGTTCTTCCCAAGAGATATCATATGCCGTATCTATTCCTTCTGCTTTAGCATAATTGTTCCACCAAGTAAGTGCACCGTCTTGCAACGTACACGAAGCATACTTTGACTTGTCTCCGTTCGCACAATTACTGATTTTGAAAACGGACTCCATCTTTTCAAACCATCGGGTTAGACCGACTGGTCCCTCAGTTCCACTAAACGTCTGTGGTTTGCATCCTTGAAAAGTTTTGTATGAGCATCCGTTTCGTGAGTTTGTGTTTACATTTTGCTGCCTCGGCTGTTGCTTTTGCTGCCTCGGCTGCAGCAATTCTTTCATTCACACGTTTCTCGACTAGTTGCTCAAACTCAGCATCCGACATTTGAGACATGTTTCTTCAATAAACACAACAGATATAATTTAATCATATAGAATATTATAGGTAAAATGAGTTGTCAATAGTTAATCGTAGCATATTAATAATATGAACCGATTATTATAAAAGCCTTTTCTTCTTATTAGCATTTTATAATTATTTCTAGGGTATTACCTACCCGTTAAGTTCATACATAATAGCTAGTACAAGGAATTAACTACTAAAATCCTAATAATATTCCACTATGAAAAATTATAGCGAGTTACTACATTATTATGTAATAATAATAATAAGAAGTAGTAATAATACAAATAATCATTCCATGCATTTATTATTAATAAACCAAAATAATACAATACCATACAATACTGATATTTTACATATGCTTATTTTACATAACAAGATAGAGTAGCACACATAAGCAATAGAATAGCGCATGGAAGATTTATGGTTGCGAGGTCGTTTATTCAGAACTATCAGAAACTTCTTCCCATTTGGTTCTCTCTGCCAATTATTTGTGTGCACATGGTCCGACAGACATTCTGGCAGTGTATATTATTTTTGGTTGGGGTTTTGAGGTACCCGTTGCCTCAGTGGGTTTAATACAATAAGGGTGGTTACGGATCGAATGGTCATGTTCCTTTTTAATAATTAAGCACTTTTTATTATTGTGGTTGTTTTTATTATCTATAGCAAGTTGGAATTTCTCCTTAGTGATCTCTTTTATTTCATTAGCGAGATCCTCCTCCTTACTGATTTCGTCTGATGACGAACTGTCTGAGTCATGTGTAGGAGAATATGATGACGAACTGCAAGAATATGTACCGGTGGTCATGAACCGAAATCTGCCAGGCGTAATCGGCACAACCCGCCCATCGGCGGTATATCTGGACCAATGTCCATATTTGTTTAGAAATGGACGATCCTCATTTACTCCAGGGATCATGGGTCCATGCCAACGATACTGTGGCTCCGGAAAACTAGAGTTGGGTGGAGCTGGAACCTCCTCTGGGTTTACCGGGAGTTGAGATTCCCCGGCTAACACAATTTCTTCTTTAATAGGTATTGGAACGCCCTTTTCAGTTGTGGATAGAATAGATTCAGTGTCCGATTCCGAGTCGTACAAAATGATAGGATTAGAAGAAGTCATCTATCACATAATTGAAACAACAATTACGTTAGCATATAAATATATTACATATAATGTTTTTGACCAAATGATAAGCAAAAATCAGTAAAAACAAATATGGTCATAGTCCAGACTCACTAATGCATCCTAACAATTACCAGTTAAACACACTAATGTAATTTCTGGTTCCCTATGACCTCAAGCTCGGATACCAACTGTAACGACCCGTCAAAATCGCTATTGACGCGGCACGTTAATCATTGATTCCACAGTGAGGTTTCGACCTCTATATGATACGTTTTGATAAAATATTGCATTCATTAAAATAAGTGACTTTCTAAACATAGAAAGTTATAAACATGTGGGCAAGTGCTTAGGTATAAGCAAAACCCCGAAATACATAAGTCTTTAATTTACAGGTTGACATCACAGTCGAATTATTTATTACACAACGCAGTTTTATTTTGAATGCAATAAACTTTGTACAAAGCATAAGAGACTCCATGCAGGCAACAAGCACATCACAGCGGAAGTATTCTAAGGACCTGAGAATAAAACATGCTAAAAAGTCAACACGAATGTTGGTGAGTTATAGGTTTAATTGCTCGAGTCATAAACATATATAAAGATAGACCACAAGATTTCATCAAAAGTTTATCAATAGATTCTACGTAACAGAGCACCCTGGTAACTAAACTTAACGCTATAGTGATAATTACCCCATTTGTTTTAATACACGCAAACCAACGTGTCTTAAACTCAAATAACATACGTCCGTTAAAAGGCTAGCGCTCTAGCTCGAACGGGGATGTCAAGCCCTATGGATCCATATAAAATTATTCGCGCCCACCAGTCCATATCCTATGTACTGGCAGCTACTAGTTACCAAAGCTAAGGGATTTTCGGTTTAACTCAGTGTAGAATTTAGTATGTACTTGTGTCTTATCGCGTTTAAAATAAATTGCATGTATTCTCAGCCCAAAAATATTTAAAGTATTTAAAAAGGGAGACTATAAACTCACAGTTCAATATTGCGATTCAATATTGTAGGCAAATTGCGTAGACGTAATGATGGTAGATGACTGTATGGTTGGCCTTGGATTCAAGAACAATACCCCGAATAATACCTAATATTTCCTTAGCTTAAAGCGGTTTGAAACCCGAATTAAAAACACCCTCGTATATACCTTATTATTATTAAACTTAAATTTAAAATTATAATTATAATATAAATATAAATATTAAGAGAATAAATGTGAAAAACTTCGTCGAACAAACTGCGTATTTATATTACTTTTCGATTTACTGTAGCTCATGCGATCGCATGAGTTTTCAGTGTTTTTGCCATGCGATCGCATGGCCGCCTTTTCCGTTTTTGTTTGCTAGTTCGCCGACATCAAATAGTGTTTACTGTAGCAAATAGTGTTTAATGTAGCAAATAGTGTTTACTGTAGCAAATAGTGTTTACTGTAGCAAAATACGGTTTCACTGTAGCAAATAGTGTTTTACTGTAGCAAATAGTGTTTTACTGTAGCAAAGTAATTTTTACTGTAGCAACTAGGGTTTTACTGTAGGAAAGTCGTTTTTACTTGTATATATATATATATATATATATATACATACATATAATTGTTCATGAATCGTTGAGAGTAGTCAAAGGTAATTGTATATATGAAACAGTTCTAAAATTTTGAGACTCAATCTAACAGACTTTGTTTAACGTGCCAAAATAATAAATCGTATAGAGAATTGGTTTAAATTAGTCGAAATTTTTCGGGTCATCACACACCCAAACCCTACAGTTGCCGGTTTCACCTGCCTGCACTGGCACATTACGCCCAGTTTCAATCATCAACTCCATACTCTCATTGTTTTGGTAGTAATCTTCAAGCTATGATTCTGGCATCTTGTTATAGTAGTCAATCGCGTGCAAGTAGACGGGTAAGTTTTCATACAACATTGTGACAACATGTTGTAGCTGTTCACTTGCAAGACCGGGCAAACAGTCGTAAAAATAAACTTTCATTTCTTCTAACTTTAATGATAGCAGCAAGAAATGTTCTGGGTGTCTAAAGTATACTAGGATCAAGATCTGAAACAGAAAGAAAGTTTAGTCACAAAACCATCCATACGCAAGGACGCAAAATGTACCTTGCGTCCAAATTACACGGATACGCAAGGTCGCAAGACTTACCTTGCGGCCAAATTACATGGATACACAAGGTCGCAAGACTTACCTTGCGACCAAGCACATTACCAGATGCATGGTCGCAATATTTACCTTGCGCCTGTTCCAGTTTACAAAAAACATGTTGTGATTACTAATTATAAACAACACCAGATTGATAATTAGAATGTAAGTACCTGATCACAGGAAGACCAAGCTGGATACATTTCATCACTACCATCCCCAAGAGCAATTATATACGTGTAATTTGGTTCCCTAAAGGCAGTGATTCCTTCATTTTCTTTGAAATTAGGATCTTTGGCCTTGGCCTGCTTCAACTTCTCCTCCTTTTGCTTCAACTTCTCCTCCTTCTCCTTCTGATTTAATCCCTAAAATTCTTTAAAGTTTGCAAGCTGAGCCAGGAATCCAGATGGCATAATCGCCCATCGAGAACTTGCTTTAACCACCTCATGTGAAAACTCAGGAGTGTTAAACATCTGGCTTGCTCTGGGGAGAAATCTCTGATGATATCTTAAAAGAAATGTAGCCCAGCCATCAATGTGCTACAAATTAAGAAGACAGGTTAAGATATTAACACAAATTAATTCATGCCATAAAGACAAAATTAAGATGAACACTCACCAAGTTCTCCAAATATCCTGCCTCTCCTAACCCTAGCAAGCGAATCCAAAACTCCTTACTAAGGTAAATGAACTGATCACTTTGAAAGATGAACATGCGACGGGTCTCTTGCTTGCTCTGTATAATTGTCATGGGATCTTTTGCAGGGGGTGCATGCTTTCTCTGATCTCTCCATGCTCCAGTTGGTGGTGGTTTAAGAAAACCTTGATCATTTATAAGTCTGTCGATCATGGCCCAGATTTCTTCTTCACTAGCCCAGTCCTTTTCCTTCCTTTTTCTCTTAAAACACACCTTCACATCCTTACAACTTACATTCTTTGGTCCTTCTGTTTCACCAGGTGCAACGTTATCAACTACCATAATATCATCATCAGGTTGCTCAACCACAGCTTTCTGATCAACCAATTGCTCATCAACACATTGCTCTTCTGTATCAAGGTTGACCACATTCATGTTTTCCACTTTCTCAATGACATGTCTGGACAACTGTGCAAAACAAGAAATCTGGTTAACAAAAAACACAGACGCAAGGACGCAAGACTAACCTTGCGTCCACATCAGTGAATTAAGAACAACAAATATTTAGGATTTTTTTTTAAAAAAAAACACTATTATAATATTGTAATGCAGAAATTTACCTTCTCAATTGGTTTTCTATTTCTATATCCAGGTGAAGTAAACGGGGACCTTAATGCACGCGTGGGCCGTCTTTCTCTTATTCCACATCGTATTTGCATCGGAGAAGGGTTGACAATCTCATTGTCAGAGAAAGATTTATCATAATACGTATCGTCCTAAGCAAATAACAAATATAAAACAAAAAATATATAAATTCAGATGAGAACAAATATTCAAATGAAAAAAAAAAATTAATAAATTCAAAATATACCGGATACTCTTGCTCTGAAAAAGGGTTTTCTTCGTATTCCGACAATTTCCTTTTACTTTCGGTTAATTCATTTTCAACTTTGTCCATCTGCTCTTTAAATTCTTTTTCACTTTTGTCCACCCGCTCGGTCAACAACGCTACCAAACGATGTAATTCTTGTACCTTGGTATTTTGATGTGTTGATGTCTGTGTCTGTGTCTGTGTCTGCTCTACAGTTTCTGGAATTATTTCGGTTTCATCTTGCTGGATCTCCTGTTCAACTAATGTTCCAAGAAATATTGCTTCACTATCAATCCACCATTGACACTCCTTCTCTGTATCAGTGGGGAAGAGACCACGTAGAGGTTTCTTGTTCTTGGGACAATGATCCCGCATAATAATTAAACACGACTTTATACGCAAGATTACAAAAAATACTTGGAACTTTTCTGGTCAACAAGACGCAAGGACGCAAATATAGGTTTGCGTCTTCAATGTAGCACGTACGCAAAGCCGCAAGTGCAACCTTGCATCCAAGCTTAAGAGAGACGCAAGGACGCAAGAATGGTCTTGCGTCCTTGCCATATCCTCTCTGTTTCAACAGTCAATGGTAATTTCAAAAATTTAATGCAACTAACCTGAATATCTAAGAGTTTAATGTAATCAGAGATTCCGAAAGTCTCCGCTGTTGTATGCTTCCAAAAAAGAGCCCTCGGTACTCCATTCTTGTCCGTTTTTGTAGGAAAGGATTTAATGGTACGACGGTAAGCCTCGAGGATCCAAATCTACAAATAATTTGTTTTAACAATATCAATATATATATTATCTTTAAATAATAAAAGTATTTGAAATCAAACATGTCGTTACCTTAAATGCCCACATAAATCCCGCCAAAGTGTATGCCTTGCCGCTCTCTAATTGGCTTTTCCGAACACCAAACCCTTCACTAACCGCTTCGTAAGTCGGTTCCCATATACGAGACCCCCATGGGTACTTATTAACACTTGAAAAATCTTCAACTAAATATAAGAACTTCTTGTTCACCACATGGGCAGATTGTTTACCCATAAAAGCTCTCTCTACAACTAATATGATTGCTAGTCAAACCACATCATCGTCCGAAACACCAACCCGACTACTTTTTAGAAGCTTCTTTTCAATATCACCAATCAAAATGTTTGTGCTCTCTTTAATGGACGGAAATAAACGTTTTCTAATTGGAGCCGTCTCTTTTTCATAATCTTTAGGGATGTAATGTGCCATATCCGTACGGGTACCGAACAAAAACCCCGTTACTAGACAAAACTCTCAGCGACAAATCTAATAGAAAAATTAGGCTTAAATCTAAACCATATGTCATCTTCCTCCTCTGGGTACTTAGCATCATCAATTCTTTCCGGCCGTACAGTTTTACGTTGGAGCATTGCATGTACAAGTCCGGGATCGTTTCCCATGTATTCAAGATCTAACCATACACCAAAACACGTTTCTTTAAATATTTTAATTTGATTTCCAGTCATTACTTTCTTCACATCACCTATAATACTTATTTTATTCTTCATCGTCAGTTTACCTTCAACCCATCCCTGTAAAATTAACAATAACAACATCAGCATAGGATACGCAAAGGCGCAAGATTGGTTTTGCGTGTTAAACCATTGGTACACAAGGTCGCAAATTTGGTCTTGTGACCAAATTGTGTCCGGAACGCAAAGACGCAAAATGATCCTTGTGCCTGGACAGTCAAACTAATTTGACGAGCAACAAATTGTTGTTTCACCAAATAACTATACAAACCAAGAGATAATATACCCCATTATTAAAAAAAGAAGAAGCAAGAATACGGTTAAATAATGATGATTATCATAGAGACATTTCATCGAACAATAGGTGTGCACGTTTTCACATTTATATATGAACATATGAAATTTATATACAACTCCCATATAACTAACATTATAGTGAAGGAAGAACTAACCTGCGGATTTGCCATTGTTATTAGGTTGATTTCTTGATTTCTTTCTTAGTAAAAATGAAGCAGACGAAGACGATGGTGAGGTAGTTGGTGACGTAGACGCTGGTACGTGGTGGTGTTGGTGAATACGATGAACTGGGGGTAGTGCAGGTGGTGATGGTGGTTACGATCTACTGTTCGAACGAGAGAGAAGATGATGGAGCTTTGCGTATTTGCGTTTGACTAGGTTTGACGTATTTTGCTTCTCTACGTCTGGGGATGTGTGTGTGTGTCAAGTGAATGCTGAAAATAGGTTTATAACCTAATAACAACAAGCGCAAGACGCAAAGACGCAAGGTCGCGAGAACCACAGACTTTGCGTCTTGCGTCCAGTTGCAAGGTTTGATTTGCGTCTGTGCGTATAGTATGATTAATATTTTATGTTGCTGCTGTTTGAGTTTTTTTTTATTTGTTTAACTTCTGTTAATGTATATGTCCATCTATGTTTACAAATATTTATCTAGTGCTCAAGTGCAAGTTTATAAAAGTTATTGACCAAATTACTCCCGTCGTCCTTGAACTTGTACTGAAATTAAAATAAGCAATAAAACAGATAGGCTAAAATTAAAATACCATTAGGATATTTCATTAACCCGAAAGTAGTACAAAAGGCCCTACGACCTAGTTTATTACATGATCAACCCAATTATAAAATTTAAGCAGCATACATAATCTCAGCATTCAACACCTCCCGATCAGAGGGATACACCAACTCATCTTCATCAGCAAAGAAGTTGTTCAACAACATGCCATAGGGCAATCCTCTCCCACCAGCTGCAGGCAATCCCGCCATCCGATTAGCTGTAGTGACCCGAACTTTTCCATGTTTATAAATATATTAAATGAAATTGTTATTTACATGATTAAGTGTTTCCAACATGTTAAGCAATCAAACTTGTTAAGACTTGATTAATTGAAATAGGTTTCATATAGACAATTGACCACCAAAGTTGACCGGTGATTCACGAACGTTAAAAACTTGTAAAAACTATATGATGACATATATATGGATATATATATAGTTAACATGATATTATGATAAGTAAACATATCATTAAGTATATTAACAATGAACTACATATGTAAAAACAAGACTACTAACTTAATGATTTTGAAACGAGACATATATGTAACGATTATCGTTGTAACGACATTTAAATGTATATATATCATATTAAGATATATTAATATATCATAATATCATGATAATATAATAATTTAACATCTCATTAGATATAATAAACATTGAGTTAACAACATTTAACAAGATCGTTAACTTAAAGGTTTCAAATCAACATTTACATGTAACGACTAACGATGACTTAACGACTCAGTTAAATTGTATATACATGTAGTGTTTTAGTATGTATTCATACACTTTTGAAAAACTTCAAGACACTTATCAAAATACTTCTACTTAACAAAACTGCTTACAATTACATCCTCGTTCAGTTTCATCAACAATTCTACTCGTATGCACCCGTATTCGTACTCGTACAATACACAGCTTTTAGATGTATGTACTATTGGTATATACACTCCAATGATCAGCTCTTAGTAGCCCATTTGAGTCACCTAACATATGTGGGAACCATCATTTGGCAACTAGCATGAAATATCTCATAAAATTACAAAAATATGAGTAATCATTCATGACTTATTTACATGAAAACAAAATTACATATCCTTTATATCTAATCCATACACCAACGACCAAAAACACCTACAAACACTTTCATTCTTCAATTTTCTTCATCTAATTGATCTCTCTCAAGTTCTATCTTCAAGTTCTAAGTGTTCTTCATAAATTCTACAAGTTCTAGTTTCATAAAATCAAGAATACTTCCAAGTTTGCTAGCTTACTTCCAATCTTGTAGAGTGATCATCCAACCTCAAGAAATCTTTCTTATTTACAGTAAGATATCTTTCTAATACAAGTTAATACTCATATTCAAACTTTGATTCAATTTCTATAACTATAACAATCTTATTTCGAGTGGAAATCTTACTTGAACTTGTTTTCGTGTCATGATTCTACTTCAAGAACTTTCAAGCCATCTAAGATCCTTTGAAGCTAGATCCATTTTTCTCTTTTCCAGTAGGTTTATCCACAAAACTTGAGGTAGTAATGATGTTCATAACATCATTCGATTCATACATATAAAGCTATCTTATTCGAAGGTTTAAACTTGAAATCACTAGAACATAGTTTAGTTAATTCTAAACTTGGTCGCAAACAAAAGTTAATCCTTCTAACTTGACTTTTAAAATCAACTAAACACATGTTTTATATCTATATGATATGCTAACTTAATGATTTAAAACTTGGAAACACGAAAAACACCGTAAAACCGGACATACGCCGTCGTAGTAACACCGCGGGCTGTTTTGGGTTTGATAATTAAAAACTATGATAAACTTTGATTTAAAAGTTGTTCTTATGGGAAAATAATTTTTCTTATGAACATGAAACTATATCCAAAAATCATGGTTAAACTCAAAGTGGAAGTATGTTTTTCAAAATGGTCATCAAGACGTCGTTCTTTCGACTGAAATGACTACCTCTTACCAAAACGACTTGTAACTTATATTTCCGACTATAAACCTATACTTTTTCTGTTTAGATTCATAAAATAGAGTTCAATATAAAACCATAGCAATTTGATTTACTCAAAACGGATTTAAAATGAAGAAGTTATGGGTAAAACAAGATTAGATATTTTTTGATTTTTGTAGCTACGGGAAATATTAACAATTCTATACAAATCATATCCTAGCTAACTTATATTGTATTATACATGTATTCTAATATATTATGTAATCTTAAGATACCATAGATACGTATGCAAATGTTTTGACATATCATATCGACCCATGTATATATATTATTTGGAACAACCATAGACACTCTATATGCAGTAATGTTGGAGTTAGCTATATAGGGTTGAGGTTGATTCCAAAAATATATATACTTTGAGTTGTGATCTAGCCTGAGACGTGTATACACTGGGTCGTGGATTGATTCAAGATAATATATATCGATTTATTTCTGTACATCTAACTGTGGACAACTAGTTGTAGGTTACTAACGAGGACAGCTGACTTAATAAACTTAAAACATCAAAATATATTAAAAGTGTTGTAAATATATTTTGAACATACTTTGATATATATATACATATTTGTTATAGGTTCGTGAATCGACCAGTGGCCAAGTCTTACTTCCTGACGAAGTAAAAATATGTGAAAGTGAGTTATAGTCCCACTTTTAAAATCTAATATTTTGGGATGAGAATACATGCAGTTTTATAAATGTTTTACGAAATAGACACAAGTAATTGAAACTACATTATATGAGTGAATGATCGAAGCCGAATATGCCCCTTTTGCTTGGTAGCCTAAGAATTAGTAAACCGATCTACTAATTGACGTGAATTCTAAAGATAGATCCATTGGGCCTAACGAACCCCATCCAAAGTACCGGATGTTTTAGTACTTCGAATTCGTTTTTATCATGTCCGAAGGATTTCCCGGAATGATAGGGGATATTCTTATATGCATCTTGTTAATGTCGGTTACCATGTGTTCACCATATGAATGAATTTTATCTCTATGTATGGGATGTATATTGAATTATGAAATCTTGTGGTCTATTATTATGATTTGATAATATATAGGTTAAACCTATAATTCAGCAATATTTTTGTTGACGTTTTAAGCATGTTTATTCTCAGGTGATTATTAAGAGCTTCCGCTGTTGCATACTAAAATAAGGACAAGATTTGGAGTCCATGCTTGTATGATATTATGTAAAAACTGCATTCAAGAAACTTATTTTTGATGTAATATATTCTTATTGTAAACCATTATGTAATGGTCGTGTGTAAACGGTATATTTTAGATTATCATTATTTGATAATCTACATAATGCTTTTTAAACCTTTATCGATAAAATAAAGGTTATGGTTGTTTTAAAAATGAATGCAGTCTTTGAAAAACGTCTCATATAGAGGTCAAAACCTCGCGACGAAATCAATTAATATGGAACGTTTATAATCAATATGAACGGGACATTTCATTAGCAAACACATATGCCAGATTAATTGGGATTTGTTCGAGCAAACACATCAAAAATCAAAACTTCGGTTACATATAGCTCCACATCAGCATCATCTCGAAACATGACATTCCTCTTGATGACCGTCATCATCTGTTGATACTGGTCCTAAATATGTTCTTCCCTGACAATGACATGACCACTGTTTGGCATGTCAAAATCAGGTTTACATAGTCCCAAAACAAACCCAGAAGATGAGAATGAATTTCCTGTAGCTGACCTCCTCGGGGCATTTTTCACATCCTTGCTAAGACTGAAAAACTTGAAATCTCCATCTGGAATATCCAGAATCTCAGCAAACTCCTCCAAAGTCCAATCGCAGGAATAACCAAACATGTTCACGTGAACACATTTCAATTTACGTGGATCAAACACATAGTTTGCATAGAATTCCCTAACAAGTCTGGGATAGTACTCATTATCTCGATAGAGAAAAGCTCCAGCATATATTCCCCGCCAGTACGCAGAAAAACTACCTTGAGCAGCAACGTAAAGACCAGTAAGAATAGGACGTTCGGCTAATAGTCATCGTCTTTCAGCAACTTGTTGTTCTGACTCTCCTTGTGAAACTCCGTGTGAAGCTCTAGCTCTTCTGTCCATGAATATTAACTGAGATTAACTGTAAATAACAAAATAATTAAAAATAATCATCATTAACACAAATAATAAATATTAAAATTAGTGAAGAAAATGCTTAAATTAGTACCTTAAAGTGCCTTTAATCAATGAATTGCACAAGGTTGGAATTGTTATGAGACTGTGAAATCGAAGTTCCAGGGTCATACTATAAATAGGGTAAAAATCTTATCCGACAAAAATCTAGGAAATCTTACTAAATCTTATCTGAAAATTCAACATCTGATCAGATAAGGTCGCAAGCTCGCAAGGCGCAAGGACGCATGCTTGCGCCTTGCGAGGGCAAAACGCAAGTCTTCTTGCATCTTGCGAGGGCAACCTGATAATTTTTTTTTTGGGCTCCAGCGCAAGACTTTGTTTGGGAATGGGCATTTTGGCTATAATCCCTAATAGTTATGCCTTTTTTTTTTTTTTTTTTTTTTGAAAAGCAAGAATATATTGATATAATAACAACATACAATTCATGTGTGGGAGATGGCCTGTGAAATGACTAAACCGCCTGTTGGAAAATTTGGATAAAAACAAGTGTGTGTTTTCACCAATTTTAGACACAAATAATTATATGGTCGAGTGACATATATTGATAACAATTTAGTGGGTTTTGTAGTCCTTGACGAGGGCTTTGAAACGAGCTAAGGAGTGTCCAAAATAGATTAAAGGTGAATGAGATATTGAATCTCAAAGTTGATTGTTTGGTGCAAACTCTAGAAAGTTTTGGTATTTGTCGCACATCGGAAGTGGGAGTTTGGCCTTTGTAGAAAATACACCAAAAATTTAAAGCATAAGCACAATTAGTTTTTCCTCTAAGCCGCAATAAGGTCTCCCCGTGTTCAAGTCCGGCATTAAGCTGCTTCGGACTGGTGTACCCTGGGAACAGACGGAGAATCTGTTTATAGGAATTGTGTCAAACACAAGCCCGGTGCAACCTAATTTTTTTTAACGGAAAATTTTCGCATCGAATACTCTCATTTGCGACACACACACGCTAGGTAGGAAACTCCAAGGATTGACCTGGGTTGCTTGGCAACTAATCGCGGGTTATGGGTTGCATGGCAACTAATCGCGGAAGTATTCCTGGAAAAAACCTCCCCTTATCGGAATTGAACCCGGGTTGCTTGACAACTAATCGCGGGGCCCCCTACTAAGGCTTGGAAATCACTCAGGCAATACCTCGGTGGTAGTTCAACCTAATATCGGTTAGATCGTTCTTAACTTTCTCTTTTTGATTATTTATTAGTAATCTGATTATTACGTTTGTGATAATATGTTTAATTGTTTTAGTTTCGTATATATGTTACTAACAAAACCCACCCAAATTAGCACATGATCACGAGATATTACTGGTTTGCGAGTATAACAAACCCAAATTACAACACAAAATCATGACCATTCATATTCGATATTGCCTACCACGTTAGAACATGATAGGAAATCGTACTTTCATGGAGAGTTTTGATTGGTATATATACTCTAATTACAATGTAGCTAGAGTACACCAATTATTTAATTATTTACAGATTAAGAATGTTAAACTTACTACTTAATTAGCGCTACATTTAAACTTACTGCATTAGTTAAATTAATTGTAAGGTATGATTATTCAATTTTAATGTAAATTTTTCTTATTTAAATTTGATATCAGTATTCTTTATATATAATTTCAAGTTATATATAAACTTACTGCATTAGTTAAATTAATTGTAAGGTATGATTATTCAATTTTAATGTTAATTTTTCTTATTTAAATTTGATATCAGTATTCTTTATATATAATTTCAAGTTATATATAATGAATTAGGTTAGTATCTAGGCTTCGGTCCGGACTGATGCAAGCTTGCCTTTCAAAAAAAAAAAAAAAAAGTATCTAATAAAGTTAAACGTACGTAGCTCTAAGAATTACGTTTAGCATTCTTTCTTCTTTATATATTAATAAGGTTAATGATCATCTAAATCATCATATGAATTAATGGGAAGTAAAAAATTAATTGGAAGCTTCAATTTGAAACACTACAAACGCTTTATGTACTTGCTATACGTTCCAATTTCAACTACTACCATACTACCTACTAGTGTATAATACAGTTAATTTTTAATGATACAAGCTAATCGTACGTAGAAACTGAACTACGGAGTAATAGATGTTTATTGACTCGGTTACGTTGATCTTTGGTTACATAAGCATCATATCGATCGTGTTTCATAAAAAAACCAATGAATTTTGCTTTGATTTCATACTTTTAACATAATGTGCAAGTAATTAACGACTGATTGTCCAGTAATTTATAGTAAACGACACAAAGGGGTACAAAATATAGTATGGATTCCAGATGTTGTTGTTAAGACGTGAGGGAAATTAAGAAGATGAAAATGAAAGGAGATATGAACATTTATTTGGACGTTGGACTTTTGACTCATAATACTAATTACCAAATACATAAATTTATTGTGGTTGTTGATACTTCATATCACTCCAACTAAAAGATACGGAGTAACAATCTTTTTACTATCTACATCCTATACATCTTAAGTGAATTTTTTTTTTGAACATCAAAATTTATTAATAAACTACCCACCTATCAAGCAGCTAGATGGATAAAACACCAAAGATTACACAGACTTTATAAGTCAATCGTTCCAAGAAACATTACATTTACTTCTACTAGAAAACATAAAAACGACATAGAACAAATAGAATCAAATAACTCGTCTTTCCTCATGTTGTCGGCGGGAAAAACGATGCTATTTCTGAACCTCCAAAGAAACCAAAGCAAGGCTGCTACTATCGCGTACGTCTTGCACTTCGACTCTTCGTTCGACTCTTCGTACATCTTAAGTGAATTGATTCTTGAATCGTGTTTTCACTTTCTTTATAAAGTATTTCAATCCAACGATTGTCTCGGTTTCACGAAATCTTTATAGAAATAAGAAAAGAACACAATTTGTGTTTTTGGCAACGAAATCACAAATCAGATTATTAGAGGAAGGAGAATTATGTGTGTCGTGTGTGTAAGCAAAAGTGCCAAAAAACGAAATCAGATAATTTGTTAATTTGGCAGTTACAAATGAAAGGGTGCAACCCTTCATATATTTTTAGCGGGAAAAAACTGTTACACGAAATAATGCAACTTTTGACAGAAAACCCTTGGCAGACACCTTTTCAACATAACATATAGTGTCATTTCAGTTGAGGTTTCGAGGCGCTGCCCCTTGGACCCCGCAAGAGGGCACAACCCCCTTGACCCCGCTATTTATCGCCGCATTATTGAGTCAACGCTTACGGGTGTGCACTCCACACTCACGTTATTAAGTATGACTCAATAGCCTTTACTTACATGTAAATTGCAATAACCTAAATTAACCGTTGGATGACATTAAAATCACCAACATCTTACACACCTTATCTCGTCAGGATTGAATATTGTTCTTGATATAAAAAGATGGGTGATGATATTTTCACATAATTTTTTGATAAATCCACTCATATCTGTGCATTACAGTTTGCACAGTACAATCAAAAGATGCATTAATTTAGTGAATTTATCAAAAACTCATGTGGAAATATCATTAGACAATTGTAATAATTTTATATTTGCTTATTGTTATAAAGCGCCACTTTTCTAAAATTATACAACTAATTTATTACGCAAACTATGAACTAATTTAGTGTATTGGATTACCATTTTAGTTACCAATTGGCCTTGCAAATAAGGTTCTAATGATTACGAGGAGGGTGGAGACGAGATTTGAAGTTAATAATATTATACGATAACTCTATGATTATACTGGTATAGGTATAGTTCATAATATCTCGTGATTGTTAATACATTTTTTAATCATGACATACTTTCTCACTAGCTGCTACATCATCATCACATCAATACTTCATCACTACGACTAACCGAGAACTAATTCACTCTCAACCACCACATATTTCTTCATTAATTTTAATTATATTTATCGAGATGAGTTTGTTTATATATAGTATATAAATATAAATAAAAAATAATTAATGACAGCTTTAGCTTTTAGGACGGGATTATAGCCAAAATGCCCATTCCCAGCAAATTTCTTGCGCTGGAGCCCAAAAAAAAAAAATGTCAGGTTGCCCTCGCAAGACGCAAGGTGCCTTGCGAGTTGCCCTCGCAAGGCGCAAGCTTGCGTCCTTGCGTCTTGCGAACTTGCGACCTTATCTGATCAGATGTTGGATTTTCAGATAAGATTTAGTAAGATTTCTTAGATTTTTGTCGGATAAGATTTTACCCTATTTATAGTATGACCCTGGAAATTTGATTTCACAGTCTCATAAAAATTCCATCCTTGTGCAATTCATTGATTAAAGGCACTTTAAGGTACTAATTTAAGCATTTTTCTTCACTAATTATAGTATTTATTATTTATTTGTATGATGATTATTTTTAATTAGTTTGTTATTTACAGTTAATCTCAGTTAATATCCATGGACAGAAGAGCTAGAGCTTCACACCGACCATCACAAGGAGAGTCATCACAACAAGTTGCTGAAAGACGACGACTATTAGCCGACCGTCCCATTCTTCCTGGTATTAACGTTGTTGCTCAAGGTGGTTTTTTCGCGTACTGGCGGGGAATAGATGCTGGAGCTTTTCTATATCGTCAAGTTAATGAGTACTATCCCAGACTTGTTAGGGAATTCTATGCTAACTATGTGTTTGATCCACGTAAATTGAAATGTGTTCACGTGAACATGTTTGGTTATTCCTACGATTGGACGTTGGAGGAGTTTGGTGAGATTCTGGATATTCCAGATGAAGATTTCAAGTTTTTCAGTCTTAGCAAGGATGTGAAAAAGGCCCCGAGGAGGTCAGCTACAGGAAATTCATTCTCAGCTTCTGGGTTTGTTTCGGGACTATGTAAACCTGGTTTTGACATGCCAAACAGTGGTCCTGTCATTATCAGGGAGGAAGATATTCAGGACCAGTATCAACAGATGATGAATGTCATCAAGAAGAATGTCATGTTTCGAGATGATGCTGATGTGGAGCTATCTATAACTGAAGTTTTGATTTTGATGTGTTTGCTCGAACAAATCTCAATTAATCTGGCATATGTGGTTGCTAATCAGATGGCCGGAATGCCTGCAGCTGGTGGGAGTGGATTGCCCTATGACATGTTGTTGAACAACTTCTTTGCTGATGAAGACGAGTTGGTGTATCCTTCTGATCGAGAGGTGTTGAATGCTCAGATTATGTATGCTGCTCCAATTTAATTAATCTTGGTTGATCATGTAATAAAGTAGGTCGTTGGGCCTTTTGTACTACTTAGTTTGTGTGTTTGTAGTATGTCATTCTGGCTAATGAAATGGTATTTTAATTTTAGCCTATCTGTTTTATTGGTCATTTTAATTTCAGTACAAGTTCAAGGACGACGGGAGTAATTTGGTCAATAACTTTTATAAACTTACACTTAAGCAGTAACAAATAAAAAAAACTCAAATTTAATTGAGTACCAAAAACTTTTATAGATGGACATATACATTAACAGAAGTTAAACAAATAAAAAAAACTCAAACAGCAGCAACAAAAAAATATTAATCATACCATACACAAAGACGCAAATTAAACCTTGCGACTGGACGCAAGACGCAAAGTTTTTGGATCTTGCGTGCTTGCGTCTTTGCGTCTTGCGTTTGTTATTATTAGGTTATAAACCTGATAATAACATTCCCTTGACACACACACACTTACCCAGACGTTGAGAAGCAAATTACGTGAAACCTAGCCAAACGCAAATACGCAAACCTCCATCATCTTCTCTCTCGTTCGAACAGTAGATCGTAACCACCATCACCACCTGCACTACCACCAGTTCATCCATCGTATTCACCACAACCACCACGTACCAGCGCCTACGTCACCAACTACGTCACCATCGTCTTCGTCTGCTTCATTTTAACTACGAAAGAAATCAAAAAATCAACCTAATAACAATGGAAAATCCTCAGGTTAGTTCTTCTTTCACTATATATGTTAGTTATATGGGAGTTGTATATCAATTTCATATGTTCATATATAAATGTAAAAATATGCACACCAACGGTTCGATGAAATGTCTCTATGATAATCATCATTATTTAACCGTATTCTTGCTTTTTTTTTCTTAATAATGGGGTATATTATCTCTTGTTTTGTATAGTTTTTTGGTGAAAAAACAATTTGTTGCTGGTCAAAATAACTTTACTGTCTAGGCGCAAGGGTCATTTTGCGTCCTTGCGTTCCGGTTTGTATATGGTCGCAAGACCAAATTTGCGACCTTGCGTACCTGTAGTTTAGGACGCAAGACCAATCTTGCGTATTTGCGTATCATATGCTGATGTTGTTATTGTTAATCTTACAGGGATTGGCTGAAGGTAAACTGACGATGAAGAATAAAATAAGTATTATAGGTGATGTGAAGAAAGTAATGACCGAAGATCAAATAAAAATATTTAAAGAAACGTGTTTTGGTGTATGGTTAGATCTTGAATACATGGGAAACGATCCCGGACTTGTACATGCAATGCTCCAACGTAAAACTGTACGGCCGGAAAGAATTGATGATGATAAGTACCCAGAGGAGCAAGATGACATATGGTTTAGATTCAAGCCTAATTTTTCTATTAGATTTGGTCGCCTTGAATTTTGTCTAGTAACGGGGTTTTTGTTTGGTACCCGTACGGATATGGCACATTACATCCCTAAAAATTATGAAAAGGAGACGGCTCCAATTAGACAACATTTATTTCCGTCCATTAAAGAGAGCACAAACAATTTGATTGGTGATATTGAAAAGAAGCTACTAAAAAGTAGTCGGGTTGGTGTTTCGGACGATGATGTGGTTCGACTAGCAATCATATTAGTTGTAGAGAGAGCTTTTATGGGTAAACAATCTGCCCATGTGGTGAACAAGAAGTTCTTATTTTTAGTTGAAGATTTTTTCAAGTGTTAATAAGTACCCATGGGGGTCTCGTATATGGGAACCGACTTACGAAGCGGTTAGTGAAGGGTTTGGTGTTCGGGAAAGCCAATTAGAGAGCGACAAGGCGTACACTTTGGCGGGATTTATGTGGGCATTTAAGGTAACGACATGTTTGATTTCAAATACTTTTATTATTTAAAGATAATATATATATATTGATATTGTTAAAACAAATGATTTGTAGATTTGGATCCTCGAGGCTTAACGTCGTACCATTAAATCCTTTGCTACAAAAACGGACAAGAATGGAGTACCGAGGGCTCTTTTTTCGAAGCGTACAACAGCGGAGACTTTTGGAATCTCTGATTACATTAAACTCTTAGATATTCAGGTCAGTTGCATTTAATATTTGGAATTACCATTGATTGGTAATTGACTATTGAAACAGAGAGGAAATGGCAAGGACGCAAGACCATTCCTGCGTCTTTGCGTCTTTCTTAAGCTTGGACGCAAGGTTGTACTTGCGAATTTGCGTACGTGCTACATTGGAGACGCAAAGCTTTGTTTGCGTCCTTGCGTCTGTTTGACCAGAAAAGTTCCAAGTATTTTTTGTTATCTTGTGTATAAAGTCGTGTTTGATTATGCAGGATGATTGTCCCAAGAACAAGAAACCTCTACGTGGTCTCTTCCCCACTGATACTGTGATGACCCAGAAATTTCGACTAAATTTAAACTTAATCTTTGTATGATTAACATTTCCGACACGATAAGCAAAGTCTGTAAAACTGAATCTCAAAATTTTTGAATTACTTTTATATATTTAAATACCTTCGGTTGTTTTCGACGATTCGCGAACAATTATATGTAAAAAGATACATATATACTATAACATGAAAAGGTAACAATGTATTAATTGTTTGATACCGTACATTAAACTTATTGGTTTAAATATCTATTTGAATGTATATGATAAGTTGAAATATTTATTATTAAAATTTATTTATAAATAACGTCCAATGTGTATTTAAAAACTGATTTATGTATATTAAAAAGATATATACATATATATAATAAACGATAGTAACATTCGTTTATTGATTCAATTGATATTTAGATAAGTTAACTAAAGCGTTTAAGATGAACCAGTTAAACACTAATTTGCTACAGTGTTTTCAAATTGCCACATTACTCAAAATGCTACAGTGTTTTCGAAAATCACTATTTGCTACAGTGAAATTTGACTTTGCTACAGTAACTTTGCTACAGTAAAACACTATTTTAAAATGTATTTTTTACAAATAACGAGACGATGATTTATAGAAGTAAATGACCAAAATACTCGAAAGTTTAAGATATACTATGAGTGGTATAGTTTATGGATAACTTAAGGCTATATCTTGACAAAGGTACGTGTCACGAAACGTAAAATGCAAGTTTTCTCAGCGTACGAAAGGACATTCGAAAAACCAGAACCGGGACATAAGTCGAGTGATGACGTACGACTTATCGGAACAAAAATTACAAGTCAACTATGCACGTGAATTTAATATAATATATAATTAATTATTTAAATTATATATATTATATTAATATTTAATTATGTCGACAAGCTAGGAGCCAAAACAATGTGAGCTGTCCCTGGTCCTCATGCGAGTCGCATGGCCAGAAGGCCATTTCCATGCGAGTCGCATGACTCCAGATTTCAGGCCACATCTATAAATTTCAGTGTTTTCGCTCGATTTAAATCACACACATACACAAATATATATATACTCCGTAATATTATTTATTATTTATTATTATTATTATTATTATTATTATTATTAATAAGATTATTATTAATCTTATTATTTTTTTATTATTATTAGTGTTATTATTTTTGCGATACAAAAATAATAATGTACAAAAAAATATTACGACGGAGTGCTGTCCAAGTAATTTTCAAAATATGTTTTCGAGCGGGAAAGAGCTAAGGAAAATATGAGTTATTGCCAAGGAAATTATGGGTAATGTTCGGGGGTATTTTTGTGAATCAAACCTCGTGTTTATCATCTCCGATGCGTCTACGTGCTTTCCTGCAATATTGTATATCAATATTAAACTGTGAGTTTCATATGATCCCTTTTACTCAATATATTTTTGGGCTGAGAATACATGCGACTGTTTATAAATACTAAAAATACTAAATTTATATGCGTGAGTTTCATAAGATCCCTTTTACTCTCTACATTTTTGGGCTGAGAATACATGCAAATGCTTTATTAACCGATATACAATATTTATATGCGTGAGTTCAATTGATCCCTTTTTATACATATTTTCGGGCTGAGAATACATGCGCAGTTTTATAAACTGTTTTAATAAATGGATACAAATACTAAAACTGATTTTGTGTGAGTTTCATTTGCTCCCTTTTTAATTGCTTTTGCAATCTATATTTTTGGGCTGAGAATACATGCAATTTATTTTAAACTCAATGGATACAAGTACATACTAAATTCTACACTGAGTTTGAACCGAAAATCCCTTAGCTTTGGTAACTAGTAACTGCCAGTTATAAGAACTGGTGGGCGCGAGTAGTAGTATATGGATCCATAGGGCTTGATATCCCCGTCCGAGCTAGAGCACTAGCCTTTTAACGAACGTATGCTATTTGAGAAGCGTACACGTTGGTTTGCGTGTATTATTAAGATGATTATACAAAGGGTACAAATTATATAAACGTTAAAGTTTAGTTACCAGGGTGCTCAATTTTGTAGAACCGATTGATAAACATTTCGAATGAAACAACTGAAATCTTGTGATCCACCTTTTATGTAAAACCTATTGATAAACGTTTTGAATAAAACAACTGAACTTTTGTAATCCACATTGATATACGGATTATGTGTAATATTAAAACTATGAACTCACCAACCTTTGTGTTGACACTTGTTAGCATGTTTATTCTCAGGTTTCTAGAAGTCTTCCGCTGTTTGCTCATACGTGATACAAGTTATGTGCTTGGAGTCATACATGCTATATACAAGAAACTTGCATTCATCAAACCATTACCATGTATCTTATTTTGACTGTATTGTCAACAGATGTATTATTGTAAACCATTTAAATGGTGAATGTCTATACGTAGGAATCATCAGATGTAAAAAAAAAACTGGAATTTATATATTCATTTATGAAATACCTTTTTAAACGAATGCAATGTTACAAAACGTATCACATAGAGGTCAAATACCTCGCAATGAAATCAATGAATGACGTGTTCGTCCATATGGATTTGGAGCGATCGTCACAGATACAGAGAAGGAGTGTCAATGGTGGATTGATAGTGACGCGTTATTTCTTGGAACTTTAGTTGAACAGGAGATCCAACAAGAAGAAACCCCAATAATTCCAGAAACTGTAGAGCAGACACAGATACAGACACCAACACATCAAAATACCCGAGGTACAAGAATTACATCGTGTGGTAGCGTTGTTGACCGAGCGGGTAGACAAAAGTGAAAAAGAATTTAAAGAGCGGTTGGACAAAGTTGAAAATGAATTAAGTGAATGTAAAAGGAAATTGTCAGAATACGAAGAAAACCCTTTTCCAGAGCAAGAGTATCCGGTATATTAAAATTTATTAATTATTTTTATTTTTTACATTTGAATATTTGTTCTCATCTGAATTTATATAATATATGTTTTTTATTTGTTATTTGCTTAGGACGATACGTATTATGAGAAATCTTTCTCTGACAATGAGATTGTCAACTCTTCTCCGATGCAAATACGACGTGGAATTAGAGAAAGACGGCCCACGCGTGCATTAAGGTCCCCGTTTACTTCACCTGGATATAGAAAACCAATTGAGAAGGTAAATTGCTGCATTATAATATTATAATTGTGTTTTTTTTGTAAAAAAAAAAATCATAAATATTTGTTTTTCTTGCTTCACTGATGTGGACGCAAGGTTAATCTTGCGACCTTGCGCTTAGTGGACGCAAAGTTAGTCTTGCGTCCTTGTGCTATATGGACGCAAGGTTATTATTGCGTCCTTGCGTCTGTGTTTTTTACTAACCAGATTTCCTGTTTTGCACAGTTGTCCAGACATGTCATTGAGAAAGTGGAAAACATGAATGTGGTCAACCTAGATACAGATGAGCAATTTGTTGATGAGCAAATGTTTGATCAGAAAGTTGTTGATGGACAACCTGATGCTATGGTAGTTGATAACGTTGCACCTGTTGAAACAGAAGGACCAAAGAATGTAAGTGGTAAGGATGTGAAGGTGTGTTTTAAGAGAAAAAGGAAGGAAAAGGACTGGGCTACTGAAGAAGAAATCTGGGCCATGATCGACAGACTTATCAATGATCAAGGTTGTCTTAAACCACCACCCACTGGAGCATGGAGAGATCAGAGAATGCATGCACCCCCTGCAAAAGATCCCACGACAATTATACAGAGCAAGCAAGAGACCCATTGCATGTTCATCTTTCAAAGTGATCAGTTCATTTACCTTAGTACGGAGTTTTGGATTCGCTTGCTGGGGTTAGGAAAGGCAGGATATTTGGAGAACTTGGTGAGTGATCTCCTTAATGTTTTGTTTATGACATGAATTAATTTGTGTTAATATCCTAACCTGTCTTCTTAATTTGTAGCAAGCCAGATGTTTAACACTCCTGAGTTTACACATGAGGTGGTTAAAGCAAGTTCTCGATGGACAATTATGCCATCTGGATTCCTGGCTCAGCTTGCAAACTTTAAAGAATTTTAGGGATTAAGTCAGAAGGAGAAGGAGGAGAGGTTGAAGCAAAAGGAGGAGAAGTTGAAGCAGGCCAAGGCCAATGATCCTAATTTCAAAGATAATGAAGGAATCACTGTCGTTAGGGAACCAAATTACACGTATATAATTGCTCTTGGGGATGGTAGTGATGAAATGTATCCAGCTTGATCTTCATGTGGTCAGGTAAACATTCTAATTATCACTCTGGTGTTGTTTATAATTAGTAAGCAAAATGGTAGTGATGTTTTTTGTAAACTGGAACAGGCGCAAGGTACATATTGCGACCTTGCGTCTGCAAATGTACTTGGACGCAAGGTTAGTCTTGCGATCGTGCGTCTAGTAATGTTCTTGGACGCAAGGTAAGTCTTGCGACCTTGCATCTTCATGTAATTTGGACGCAAGGTTCTTTTTGCGTCCTTGCGTATGGATGGTTTTCTGACTAAACATTCTTTCTGTTTCAGATTTTGATCCCAGTACACTTTAAACAACCAGAACATTTCTTGTTGCTATCATTAAAGTTAGAAGAAATGAAAGTTTATGTGTACGACAGTTTACCCGGTCTTGCAAGTGAACAGCTACAACATGTTGTCACAATGTTGTGTGAAAACTTGCCCGTCTACTTGCACGCGATTGACTACTATAACAAGACGCCAGAATCACAGCTTGAAGATTACTACAAAAACAATGAGAGTATGGAGTTGATGATTGAAACTGGGCGTAATGTGCCAGTGCAGGCAGGTGAAACCGGTGACTGTGGTGTTTGGGTGTGCATCCATATAGAGAGACTGGTGTTTGCACAGGAGGGGCTTGATGACATTGGAGATCCAAAAAAGGCTGCACAGGAATATAGGAACAGAATGGCAAGGGCATTCTTCCGTGCACGTTTTGATACACTACCGCCACCACCAGAGGAAAAAGATGCGACAAAGGATGCTAAAAAGGCTGCACAGGTTGTATGACTGTACCCTTGTTGATATGTATATGTGTTGTTGAACTTGTTTTATGAAATTCTGCTATTTTGAAGGTTGTAATTATATGATACAAGTACTTACTAGTAGGTCTATATAAATGTGACTCGGATTGGAAAGAATAGCAGAGTAGCAGCGCTTAGAAGAAAGATGGACTATCTTGCGACCTTGCGTATGTGTTGATTAGGTCGCAGGGTCTATCTTGCGACCTTGCGTATGTGTTAATGAAGTCGCAAGATCTATCTTGCTCCCTTGCGTATGTGTTAATGAAGTCGCACGGTCTATCTTGCGACCTTGAGTACGTGTTAATGAGGTCGCAAGGTCTATCTTGCGACCTTGCGTACGTGTACATGGTTGGACTCAAGGTTTAATGATACCATAGATAAACCAAAATATAGATTATCACACATAACATAGATAAACTTCGAGAATTTATTACAACCATCGATATGACATAAAAAAAATACAATAGGAAAAGAAAATAAACAGAAACTTGGAGATTGGTTTACTAATTATCGCTCGCTAGATTACACGTTGCATAAAACTGAGACTGATAAGCATGAAACGCTTCTTTGTCAGTGAGTTTCTCCTTACCCTTTTTCGACTTTGAAGTTGAGGCCGATGTTTTTACTACCCTTTTCGTGGTTGGTTCACCAGTTCGATCAACTGAAGATTTGAACGTATCCCTACCATGACCTGGTTCTTTGCAACGAGTACATGTTCTTACTGTTTTTTCAGTGTCTTCACCCGTTGACGGATGACGTTTTGTTGATTTTGGGCGTCCGGGAGCTCTTTTCGGCTTAATGGGAGGGTTTACAATTGGTAGGACGTTGGGCCCCGGATCCGACCATTCAGACCGATGGGGCAAAGGATGGATGTGTTCCATATGCGTACTTATATAAGTTTCTATCGTGAACCAATGAGATACAAATTGAGTAACATCAGCTACTTCAAACAGTCGTGCTGCTGCAATAACATGTCCGCAAGGTATGCCTGATCCCTGCCACTGCCCACATGAACAAACTTTATCTGCTAGATTAACAAGGCCATTTTTTCGTCCAACGCGCACATCTACTAGATTGTTTGTCGATGGAATTGCTTGCCATCTTCTTGACTTTTTCGTCCTCTTAGCTAGTTTATGTTCAGCATATGGAGTAACAGTTGAAGTAAGACTAACCAATTGGTTGCGATGTTTGAAATACCAATCTTGTACCGAAGCGCGAAAAAATTCCAATAACATGCAAACAGGTAGTTTTCGAGCATGTACGGATAGTGCATTAACAGACTCTACACTGTTGCTAGTAAGGTATGAATACCTAACATGTTCCGCTCTACTTCTAGACCATTTGTGGAACCCGACATCACTTAATATTTCGTAAGACGCTTTCAATCTTCTTCTAAATACATTAAGATGATCCTCAAAATCCAACGCACGATAAGCTTTGACCATTTTCCAATAATGTCATTCAAAATATTTGAATTTGTTGGATTTACTTTTAATGCTTGCAAACAAATAGCGAGCGCAGAAACAGTGAAACGCTTCGGGGAACACGGTTGAAACACCATGTGCTATTGGCAAACCTCGATCTGAAATAAAAGTAAGCTCTGACATACGATCACCCATTCCCCAAGTCATCAAATGGTCTCGTAGGTTGCCCAAAAACCAATCCAAAGACTCATTTGTCTCGCCGCCAGCAATTCCATAAGCTAATGGCAAAATTTCATTATTGCCATCGATCGCAACAGCAACTAAATTCGTACCCAAATATCCTGCCTTCAAATGCGCTCCATCGACGATGATTATCGGGCGACAATGTTGAACAAATGATTGAATCTGCAGGAATGAACAATGTTAAAACAAATATGTTTTAAATTTTTTAATCGATACACAAGGAACGCAAACATTAAAATTGTTATTAAATGGTAATAGTGATACTTACAACTACGCTAAGGGAATAATAACACATCAGAAATCTATTTTCTTTGTCTGTGATCAAATTCATTACGCTTCCGGGGTTGTGAATCTTAATGTTATGTAGGTAAATTGGAAGCATTTGGTACGACTCTTCACTACTCCCACGAAGCATCTGTAATGTATGACATTTTGCCCTTCATGCTTGATTGTAAGATATGCTGACACCGAATCGGCTGCCTATATCCGCAAGTATATCGTTTGCTTTATATTCCCGGTTTGCAGATTTGAATGAATCCACAAACATACTACCCAACACCTTTTTGGTTGCATGTTTATTGTTTCCCATAATTAGTGTGCGTGAGCATGTGTGTACGTCATGCAGTTTCTTTACCATAAAGTTTTCAGTGAATCGTATTCTGTAAGCACTACATTTCCACTCACAGTTTGGCAACACACATTTAGCGGTGTATCGAGATTTGTCTGACTTTACAGGCTTTATTTGGAAGTTTTCTTCAAGACATTTTGTAAATAGGGTGTTTATAAACTCTTCTTTGTTCAAGAAAGTTTGACAGACTTTAATTAAATCTGACACCCTATACGTAGTTGGTATTTCAGTCGTCTGTTCGCGCTCTTCCTCATGCTGACTCAAAAGAGTTGGCATATTCCAGAACGGATCTTGCTTTTCTTCTTCATATTGGAATTCTGCGTCTCGGTCTTTTCCTCCATCTGAATCACTATCTTCGACAAGAGGTACCTCAAACGGGTGGTCTAATTCTTTAATTTTACATACGTTTTCAAGACCATAGTTATGCAAATCAAACTCTTCTGTGTTTGATAGTGGCAATTCAGGTTCTTCCACTTCCAAATTGTTACTTGCGAGGTTTTCTTCGGTATCATGTTGTAGTAAGAATTGTTGTGGTTGGTGTTTTGGTGGTTTTGGTGATTTTGGTTTTTTTGGTACCTCTTTTTCTTGGTTTTGTTGTAGTAGTGGCTGGTTTGTCGAGTATTTTGTTTCTGAATTTCGTTGTGGCTGATGCATTATTACTCTATCGACAATATAAATATCAATAGGACCATTTACAATTGCATATTGTAAAAACTCTTGAAAGTCTTCATCATCATCAGTAATATCAAAAACTTGATTATTAAAAATGTATCTCATTGAAACAGCTGCATTGGGTGGAAAGTCAATCTTTTTAAGAACATTTTTTAACAATATTCTCTGATTCATTGGTTTTACGGGCGCAATTGGGAGTCTTAACCGAATTCTAAAACAATCTCGTGGCATATATATGGGCATGTTGTTAATGTACTCAAAAGAACCCCCACAACATATATTAACAACAAATTTATCATCATTAACACAATTCATAATGACAAAAATTAGTGAAAAAATGGTTTAAATAGTACCTTAACGTGGGTATAAGCTCTGCATTGAAAACTTTTGAAATTTTTATGAGACTATGATTTCAAAGTCTCAGGGTCAATCTATATATAGGGACAAAATATTATCCGTAAAAATCTAGGATATCTGACGAAATCTTATCCACAAAATCGTATTTCTGATCAGATAAGGTCGCAAGTTCGCAAGACGCAAGGACGCAAGCTTGCGCCTTGCGAGGGCAACTCGCAAGACACCTTGCGTCTTGCGAGGGCAACCTGGCAAATTTTTTTTTTTTGGCTCCAGCGCAAGAAACTTGCTGGGAATGGGCATTTTGGCTATAATCCCCTTTTAGGACTGTCATTAAAAATAAAAAAAAATATGCATAAAGTAGTTCTACATTATGGCGGTTAAAGGGAGTTATTTTTAGGAAATGGATGACTATTTTTAAAGTACACGCATTTTATACATGTCTTAATGACAACTCTAAGGGTTGTCATTAAAAATATCCTAATTAAAATAAATAAGAATTGAAAAGAACTACCAAGTTTTTAAGTTTTTATTGTGGGAAATTGATCAAAATACATCTTTTTAAGGCTTCAAATAAAATACATTTTTTTTTAAATTGTCTTTTTACACCATTCGGTAGACGGGATTCCGTCTACCACCTTTATCTGTCGTCTACTACCATTTTTACAAAGTAGTCGACGGTGAGATAAAGGTGGTAGACGAATTCACGTCTACTGGCAGGGTTAGTAGACAGCGAGAACAAAGCAGTAGACAGACATTTACAAAGTAGTCGACCGTCTACTGCCTTGTTGTTGCTGTAGACTGCCTTGTTGTTGCTGTCTACTGCCTTGTTAGTGTCTACAAGGCAGTAGACAGCAACAACAAGGCAGTAGACAGCAACAACAAGGCAGTACCACCTTTATCTGTCGTCTACTACCATTTTTACAAAGTAGTCGACGGTGAGATAAAGGTGGTAGACAGAATTTACAAAGTAGTCGACCGTCTACTGCCTTGTTGTTGCTGTCTACTGCCTTGTAGACACTAACAAGGCAGTAGACAGCAACAACAAGGCAGTAGACAGCAACAACAAGGCAGTAGACGGTCGACTACTTTGTAAATGTCTGTCTACTGCTTTGTTCTCGCTGTCTACTAACCCTGCCAGTAGACGGGAATTCTGTCTACCACCTTTATCTCACCGTCGACTACTTTGTAAAAATGGTAGTAGACGACAGATAAAGGTGGTAGACGGAATCCCGTCTACCGAATGGTGTAAAAAGACAATTTTTTTTTAAAAAAAAGTGTATTTTGTTTGAAGCCTAAAAAAAGTGTATTTTGAACAATTTTCCTTTTATTGTTTTTAAATTTTGATCCAAAACGATTATTTTCTGACGTATATATCGCCTTCAATTATGACGTATATCTCGCCTTCAATTATGCTGGAACATGACGAAATGCAGAGCGGAGAGCCCCAAGGTGGACTAGGGCGAGTTGAATGCTAACGCCGCCCTTGAGGGCGCGAGTGAGGGTGGTGTGAGGACGAGCCAACGTTAGAAAAACTCTAAGCAGATTATACATTATCCATGATTACATGCTATGATTTGAAGTTACAGATCGACGAAGTTGTAATTGACCCAATATAACTCTTAAGCCCAAAAAGTCAATAGTTAGCCCAATACTCAAATCCGTGAAGCCCAACTTAACACAAACCCTAATTACACCCGATAACATAACAACCTAATTATACTCTGTTACCCGCTTTTCTTATACGCGAGATCTGCTAGGTTTTTTTTTCATCTGCATCTTGAGCCATGGTACAACCCTAATACAAATCAATCTAGCGTTTCTTTTATATAATTATATATTATATATTATATATGTATATATATATATGTATTATTTATGTATAAATCTGTACTTGATTGCTGTATAAATTTTGGTTGTTATGTAATAATTAGGGTAAGGGAACAGGAAGTTTCGGAAAGAGAAGGAACAAAACACACACACTGTGTGTAAGGTGTGGTCGCCGGAGTTTTCACTTGCAGAAGAGTCGATGCTCCGCTTGTGCTTATCCTGCTGCTCGTGTCAGGAAATGTAAGTCACTTTTAGGGTTCTGTAATCAACTCTGTTTTTGATCTGATATTATCATGTATTTGTGTGCGTACAATTCTATGATTGGGGGTTTGGGTACTTAGAATCATTAGTATTGTTGAATGATTCTAGTATTGTTTGATGTTGTATTTGATTAAGTTAATCGTTGATTTTAACATTGATTTGACTTTGGATGTTGCCATTATTATGTTGTATTGGATAAATTAGGGTTTTATTGTTGGTTTGATTGGTCAAATATTAGTAGATGATGCATGTCCAATTGTAGTAGCAGTAGATTGCTATATATGGGACAATATGTTTGATGATTATGATGGATTTTTTATAAAGTAAATTTTACTACTAACAATTGATGTTTATGACCAAAAGTTATTTGACATTTAACATTTTGCCATGTCGATTCAACATTTTTCATTTTGCTACTACTCAGTGTTGGTTTTATTTTGTAGCTTTGACTTGTTCGCTTTGAATTCAATAAATGGTTGTTTAAAAGGGGGCCTAAAGTATGTCCTAAAGTATTGATATCACTAGCTTGATTGGATTCATTTGGATTCATGGTGCTGCCTAAATAGTTCCGGCATAAGAATAACGTTTTGTTAGGTACATCTTACCTCCTTGTACCTCTGGGATTGGGAACTGTTATTGTTGTATTGTTAGTTACATACAAGAACTGATAGTCTGACTACGGGTTTGAAATGAGTAATAAAGTGATCTAGATTAAATGCATCATTTTTATGCATTTGATTGGATTGAACAAATAGAACTGGTTCACAATAAGGGTTCTATAATCCAAGATGAATATGTATGCTTTATCTGTTGGTGATGGAATAGATTATTTCTCTGTTGAAAATATGCGCGAGGATCAACAAAAAGTATTATTTTACTCTATAAATATAATTATATATTTTTCGTATATGTCTTCATTCAGACAACTGGAGTGAGAAGGCAATCAGAAGAAAGACTACAGGAACTGGCCGGATGAGGTACCTTCGTAATGTTCCTCGTAGGTTTAAGAGCGGTTTCAGAGAAGGTAAGCCTGTTTTGCCTTTACTAGCAAAATCTTGTTATGAAAATATCTATTTTCTTGTAGAGAGTTTGTGTTGATCTTGTTTATATTTGAAAACAGGGACTCAAGCCACCCCAAGGAGCAAAGGAGCTGCTCCCAGTGCTTAGATTTGAAGACATCTGATGTATTCGTGAATCAGTTTATTTAAGTAAAACAAGGTTTTGGATTTTTTATGTTGTGTGCTTCTTATATGTAGAATGTGAACTAAAATGTGCTTCTTTACTTTTGATATGAGATAGAAAGCAGATACTTTCTAATGAAATCCAGGTTCTTTTATGCTATGCTTTATGCACTTCGATTTGCTCCGTCGTCTCTCAACCAACTTAAAGTTGATGTTAGTGAGCTAAAATGTGAACTATTGTTTTTTTTTTCCTTTTGAAGAGAACTACAAAATATTGCATCTTTATGAACTGTGTGGAAGCTGATTTTTGTATTCCTTGGAACCAAAAACTTGTGATATGAAATTTGTTATGTATCCAAGTACCTTTTACATAATCAGCTGGTGTCAAATTAGTAATGAACTTCTACATAAATGTGGCGCTTGAGTCTAGATGTTTGATGTATATATTACATGTCTTACAAGTTTGGCCCTGTATGTAAGCTTGTGGTTTCCGGTTTTCGGACACTTCAATGAGAATGTTGTTGCCTATGTAAAGACTAAAGGAGGTTTTATCCTAAACTCCTAAAAAGGGAGCTTAAAGATATATTAGGTACTTTGTATAGTTTTAAAAGGATAGTATGTTATACAAGTTGTTATTTTTGCATGAAGATTATATTTATATCTATTTGCTGTTTCACATAGCATACAATAGCTGTCAGTACAGAGTTAGAGTGGGGTTCATTTGCGTATGAAACATTTTCATTTTCAGGATTTAGGTCATATAATCTTTTGAGATTTGATTGTTCAAGTATCCCATTGTTAGCTTTTGTTCGAAGAACAAATTGATGATAGATCATATCATCAAAGCCATTTCATAGAACCAATCAGTTGAAAACATGATCTCATTTGCACTTCAAAGCTGATCCTTTTGGTATTTTAAACAAAAAAAATAAAGCACATATTAAACAAAGCTAAGAAACAAGTCTTGTAAAAACCCCTTCCGTACGGAAAAGGAAAATACAAAAGTATACAAATTGTATATGAACCTAAAAAGTACTCGTAGTATGTAAACCAAAGTCGGTGCGCAATCTAATGCTTGAGCCAGTAGTTTCGAAGCTGAGACATGTGCAACAATATTTCATCTCGACCTTGATTCGTAAGGCTGCTAGTCATAATCCATGGTGGTACAGTGTCAAAGTATTCACTAATTAAATCTTGAAAGTCTTGCACATTTTCTTCTGGATGCTTTCCTCCATTCTTTTTCTTTTTCCGTTTATCGCATTTCGTAAATATTATCGTCATCGGGACCTTACAAGGAGAGAAAACAAGGATCATCAGTCTTAGTTACTCCGTATATAACTAAGGGTGTGTGGGCACATTTCAATAAGGCAAAAAGCAAACAAACGGGATAAAAAGAATAGAATTTGTAAAAGAAATTAGAAAATGTGAAATTACTATAATAAACCCGTGCTTATACAAATGTGAACGTTACTGTCACGGTGAACAATTACTATAGGTCACAATCATGTTGAATAACAAAAAGGCTGGTTAAAAAACAGTGAATGACATGAGTTTTCTAGATTTAACGGTACCTGATTCTGACCCAGCCAACTAGCATATTCAAGGTCAATTTTTTTAGCGGGAATACTCGCATCAATAAGAAGGAAGACCGAGACTAATGTTGACCGGTTCAGAAAATAGTCTTTGGTGAACTTGTTCCAATCTTTTCGAAGTTCCCCTGGTGCTGAGGCATATCTGTCAAGAGCATTCGTGTACTATTAAAAAACTGGATTGATACAAACTTAAAGGGCAAGCAGTGATTACTTTAACTTATTGACATAGTAGTATATATGTTCCAGGTGTAAGTACTGAGATGATTAATTTTAAATCTTAATCGTACCCGTATCCTGGCAAGTCCACTAAGTACCAACTATCATTAATTCGAAAGTGGTTGATGCACTGTGTTTTCCCTGTAAAAAAAAAAAGAAAAAAAAAAAGAGAGAAAATGGTTAGATAAGAAAACTAGTTATTACGTCGTAATATTATTATCGGAAAGCAGAGGTGTAACACGAAAACAGTGACCGAAGTTGATGGTCTTGGATTCAACAACTAAGCACAGTCTCACAATGAAGCATCAAACTATTTAACAACCATGTTATGAAGAGGTGCCAACTCATCAAAAGAAACTCAAGTTTCGAGCTTTTTCCAAATAAACTGAAATTATACTGTTAAGATTCGCTTCTCACAGACTATGAGACCCTCAATTCAATTCCACAGACACTTATAACAAGCAATTCGTTTTCAATCAAAAGGTCATCGCTTTATTACAGGATTCTATAAGTCAGAAATTGAAGCCATGGTAACATAACAATGTTAATAACCATATTCAAGACTATAACATATATAAATTCTGGTGGGATCCAAGTATGAAATGCATTTCTTCTCCTATTAATGTCTAAAATAACATAAAGTATAAATTTGTACATTTCCAACATTTAAACTCTCACAGAGGCATTTCATCAAACACATGGTATGCATATACCTGGTTTCTTAGAAGTAAGAGCAAGTTTCTTCCTTTTAACAATGGAATTAAGCAACGAAGATTTGCCAACATTCGAGCGTCCAACAAGAGCAAATTCAGGCCACCCATCATTCGGACAAGCATCCGTTTCAACACTACTTTTCACAAACTCAGCTGAAATTATCTGAGCATCTCTTGCATATTTACTCAGCACAATGTTAGACCCTTTCAGGATTCTTGGTGGTTTTTCAGTTAATATTTCAGTTTCTGGTGGAATGAATAGTTTATCTTGTGAAATCTGTTGTAATGGGGGTTCTTCTGAGATTGATATAGTGGATGTTAAAGATGAGAAGGTTCTGACTTTTGGGGATGGTGATGATAGGAAGATTAGGGTTTTGGGTTTAGTGGAAAGGAAGAATTTTGTGAAGAGAGATAAGGAGTGATGGTGAATTGGGGAGTGAGTGAGGAAGAAGGCCATTGTTGATTTTGATCGTTCTCTTGTTTTTGTTTATGTATCATGATTTTAGGCAGGGGGACAAATATCTTCAAGTTGAATATATATGAAATAAATCAATAATATTTTTTTGTTATCCAGATTTAATATAATTTTTGTTATAATTTAAGAGTTTTATAACTACCTTTAGTGGTCTGACTCTTGGCTATGGACTATTGATATTTAAAGAGAAAGGAGAGAGTAATAAATCTTATTGAAATGAATGGTGCAAAAACTGATTACATTCGAACTTATATTTATACTATAAATTTTACTGTGCAATTAACTATTCAAATGCATGCGTAACTATTATTCAAATTGACATCCACAGCCATTCTTGACTTTTGATTTCATAACACTCCCTCTTGGATGACAATTTGTTTTCATTAGAGATCAACCAGTACTCGTTGTATTAATAATAATTTTAATTTTTTTTAGTATAAATACGATTACTATAAATGCATATAGTATAAATACGTTTAGTATAAATACGAAGATTAAGAGAATATACATATTATGCATAAATAATAAATTTTAAGAATAAACATTAGTATGTATGAAATAAATAATGATTAATTGCATAAGTAATCATAAATGTTAGATAACATAAATATAATTGTTAGTAAAGTTAATAAGAGTTAGATTACAGAAATATAATTCAGGCAGTATAACCGACCATATATAACTTAAATAACATAAAAATAAATGTTAGTGAAGTTAATAAAAATTATATTACATAAATATAATTCAGGCGGTATAACCGACCATATATAACTTAAATAACATAAAAATAAATGTCAGTGAAGTTAATAAAAGTTAGATTACATAAATATAATTCAGGCGGTATAACCGACCATATATATAACCTAAATAACATAATATAAATGTTAGTGAAGTTAATAAGAGTTATATTACAGAAATATAATTTTACTTATGATGATAATAATATTTACTTTACTAATAAATAAAAGAAGATATCGTTAAAGAATTTCTTACCTTGATAAGTGACTTGTGCTTGCTTAGATAAACCTTGATTATACGGAGCACTTCGTGCTGATAACGTGTCATAATTTAAGAGTTTATAACTACCTTTAATGGTCTGACTCTTTGTGATGACCCGAAAATTTCCGACCAAATTTAAACTTAATCCTTAAATGATTTAATATTTCCGACACGATAAGCAAAGTCTGATAAGTTAAATCTCAAACATTTTGAACTGTGTTCATGTATTCATTTAATCTCGACCAAATTTCGACGAGTCACGAACGATTGTAAACATAAGATATGTATATATATGTATATATTATAACTTGAAAACGTTAACAAAGTATTAAGTGTATAATACTTTACATTAAACGTGTTTGTCTCAATATATGTTTTATATGTTTATCGACGGAATTAAAGGATATTATCAAACGATCGAAGTAGAAGATATTTTGATAGCATCTAACAATCACATAGCTATTACGATTGTTACGGGTCTCTGTTGTGAGGTCCACTTCGATTTAGAAAATCTTTCTCTTTTGATTATATTTGGATTTAGATATATAAAATAACTTGCAACGTGTTTATATTGTATATATATATATATATATATATATATATATATATATATATATATATATATATATATATATATATATATGGGTTCGAAATATATAATTTATTTTTTAAAAAAAAGGTTTATAGCACTCGTTTATTGTTTCATAATTAATTAAATATTTCAAAATAATATATATTTTATGATGTGATAATATATAATAGTAATTTAGATATAAAACGTTTTGATATTATTATTTATATTTTAATTGATAACGAGATGTTGATTTAAGGAAGCAAATGACCAAAACACTCAAATGATTAAGTTATACTTCGGGTAATATAGTTTATCATTGATTAAGTCTAATTATTGATAAATGTACACGTCGCGAAACGTAAAGTACAGGTTTTCTAAGTGTACGAAAGGACGTTCGAAAAACCGGAACCGGGACAAAAGTCGAACGTAAATGTACAAGACATCGGGACAAAAATTACAAGTCAACCATGCACGTGAATATAATATAATATATAATTAATTAATATAAATTAAATATATTATATATATTATATAATAATATGTCGACGAGGAAAATAACAAAACATGTGTGATCTGGCAGACCACCCCATGCGATCGCATGGGAAATGGCCTGGAAAGCCATGCGATCACATGGCCACCAGGTACAGACCACACTATAAAAGCTCGATCATTTCTGCTCGTTACACACACATATACCCCTCTGTAATATTATTATTATTTATTTATTTATTTATTTATTATTATTATTATTATTATTATTATTATTAAGATTAATATTATTATTAATCTTATTATTATTAGTAGTATTTGTATTATTATTATTAGTATTATACATAAAATACTACGACGAGGTTATGTCCAAACAATTCCAAAAATGGTTTTCGAGTGAGTCAAAGCTAAGGAAGTTATGGGTTATTGCTATGGAGGTTATGGGTATTACTCGGGGGTTTTGATCATGAATCTAAGGCTAACCTTTCATTTGTCATCTCCGTTGTGTCTACATACTTTCCTACAATATTGAATCACAATATTGATACGTAAGCATTTATATCTTATCTTTTATATATTAATAGTGTATCCATGTCTAGTGCTCGAGTATATACGTTTATGTATGCTTGTATGCTTTAATTTTGTCGTTAGATAGTTTTTGATGAATCACGAATTTGATACATATGTTATTGATAAAAGGTATATGATATACATGTCATTGGAAAGCTGTCGAAAAATTAATAACTTTTCATTTAGAAATCGTGTGTTTTCGAGAAACGGATTAAAAGTTATGGTCAACTGAATTATGATTAACATTAATTGAAATTGGTTTTGAATCTGCAATTGATATTTAAACAACTTGTTTATAAGATTGATAAATTGGAATTTCAAATATTACTAATCGAGTAAATGAATTTCTATAAGGCACGTCTAGTCTTATTGAACAATTGTCAAAGTTGACTGTCTTATCATGTTTTAAAGCTTTATAAACACTATAATCTGATTTTCAAGTATTGAAAAACTATATGAAAATCATGTTCGATTGCCATAAAAATTCAAGTATAATATAGCTCCTGAAATAAATAATATTTTGAGTTTGATAAACTATAAATTCGTTCAATTATCAAGACTTATACTATGTTAATAAACATGTATAGATTTAAAGATCATATTGGATCAGGTTGACTTTTGAGATGAATTTTGTTAACCTTTGCATGTCGGTCTCGAGCATTAGGATTGTGATACACTATGACCCGACCTAGCTTGTTAGACATGTATTGACCAACATATGTTCTCTAGGTTGAGATCTACGGTTATTTTGCATTCCGAGTTTCGGTCACATTTCAGTGAAAGACCTTATGTGCTGCTTAGGTGAGTTTCATTTGCTCCCTTTTTAATTGCTTTTACAATATATATATTTGGGCTGAGAATACATGCACTTTATTTTAAACGCAATGGATACAAGTACATACTAAATTCTACACCGAGTTTGAACCAAAAATTCCTTAGCTTTGGTAACTAGTAACTTCCGGTTATAAGAACTGGTGGGCACGAATAGTGGTATATGGATCCAGAGGGCTTGACATCCCCATCTGTTCCAGGTATAGAAACCCTAGCCTGAACTATAAAACAGACGTATAATTAGGGATGGCAATGGATCTAAAAAAATCCGAGATCCGCGGGTACCCGCGCCCGTGATGGGCGGATAAAATCAAAAATCTTTACCTGCGGGTGGGCGATGGATTTAATCTTCTACCCGTTAGCGGGTCGCGGGAGGGTGATGGATGTATTACATCTGTCGCGTGTAAAATCTGATCCGCGGATCCGATACACCCGTTTGAAGAATCCGCGGATATACCCGTTAAATATCCGAGATCCTTACATTATTGTAATATTCATTGACTTTAAAAAAAATCATACAATAACATAGAAATTTGGTGATAGATCACTATTAAATTCCAGTAGTTTGATGCGTGCAAGTAGTACTAGACTACTAGTATAACGTATTTTGAGTAATTTAACTTATATTGGTGTAGCTTCTAATAGAACCGGAGTTGGCTAAGTCATTAAAATGTGTCAGGCTCGTGTTTTAATCTCTTTTCTGCATTCTTCATTTTCCAGTATTAGCCTAAATGTAATTTAAGGGCCTGTTTGTATGTAATGCGCATCATACGTTGTAAATATTGTTTATCTTTATAAAATTTATAGTTTTTTTAAAAAAAAATTTAGATACAAATGTAGTACTAATTTATGAAAAAGATCCGCGGATAAATCCGTAGCCCGCGGATATCCGCGGGTACGGGCGATGGATCCAAAATTAAATCAGATAATGAAGATCCGCGGGTTGACGGGTTGACAAAAAATCTGCGGGTACGGGCGATGGATCCAATGGATCCGCATCCGCGACCCGCGGGTGCCATCCCTACGTATACTATTTGAGTTTAGTACACGTTGGTTTGCGTGTATTGTACATGTTGGTTGCATGTATGTTAAAACAGGGGTACTTATTATATAGACGTTAAAGCTTAGTTACCAGGGTGCTCAATCTTGTAGAATATTTTGATAAACGTTTCTGGATGAAACAACTGAAATCTTGTGATCCACCTTTATATACAGATTATGCGCAACATTAAAACTATGAACTCACCAACCTTTGTGTTGACACTTTTAAGCATGTTTATTCTCAGGTTCCTAGAAGTCTTCCGATGTTTGCTTATACGTTATACAAGCTATGTGCATGGAGTCATACATGCTTTATTCGAGAAAACTTTGCATTCACAAAATCATCACCATGTATCTTATTTGACTGTATTGTCAACGGATGTATTGTTAGAAACTATTATATACAATGATTGTCTATACGTAGAAATCATCAGATGTCGAAAACTTTGGATTTATATATTCATTTATGGTGTACCTTTTCAAAAGAATGCAATGTTTACAAAACGTATCATATAGAGGTCAAAACCTCACTATGAAATCAATGAATGATGTATTCGTCCAAAGGGATTTAGAAGGATCATCACAGTTGGTATCAGAGCTTGAGGTCATAGGGAACCAGAATTTGCATTAGTGTGTTTAACTGGTAATTGTTAGGATGCATTAGTGAGTCTGGACTATGACCGTATCTGTTTTTACCGAGTTTTACTTATCATTTCTTGTCAGAAATTACATGCTTATCATTCTTCAGTCTAGACACATCTTACTGCATTGATTGCATGAATAGTGTATAGACAAAATTCATATCTTAGCGTATCTGCTAATTCATATCTTAGCATATCTGTTACTGTAACTTTGCTTGACATCTTCCGAAAATTTCTCCGTGATTTATGGAATTTTGGTATTATATATACATATGTAAATTATGTATTGAAAAGTACCAATCTAAATTCTATAATCTATTTCATATCAAAAATCATCTACCTAATTATACAAGATGGATCTCGTATCTAGTTCAAATTCCTTAAACTCCGACAGCTATTCCGATATGGATATTCACCTGAACTCAGAAGACAGTGTAACCGGAATGGATCAACCAATCAGCCATCACCTATTCTAGATGAATTGGGATGGGTTCGTAGCCTGCTTAGTCATTGGAGACAAGAAGAAGGTGATCCCTTCCATCCACCATATTTCCCTCTTGGGGAAGAACCTGAAGCACTTACCGGCGAACCTGTTCAAGACACCATTTCTCTCTCATTTCCAGAGTATCTCGTTACGATAATATACTATCTCAAATTCTGAATCTTATTCATCCGCTCGTCCGAACTAACAATCATCCCGGTGTAATAGAAGAAGTCAACGAGCTTCGCGCTCGGGTAGTGGCTTTGGAGAATATGGTGCAAAGGTTACAAGTACCAGCAGCATCACCGGCATTAACAGTACCACAGACAACAACACCAACAGTACCATTACCACCACTAACAACAATCGCATCGCAAACCTCAACTTCACAATCAGTCCCACGAGCATCAACGTCATACGCCCTGTAGATACCAAGGAATATCAACAACAACAAACGATGAAGTATTGATTCATAACTTAATCGAAGAAATATTCTGCAGAGAATATGTAGTTTCTAAAAGTTTTAGAGATTATATATTCTAGTGCAAATTGTAAATTAGATGAGTGGGAGGATAGAAATAATGAAGTGAAACCCTGACAGGAATAGTGCGCGATTTACAAGCTAGAGTCGTTATACAAGCAACATCAACAGTACCGTCAGCATCACCAGCACGTCAGTACTATCAGCATCATCAGCACTAGCAGCACCTATAAAATCACAAGCTCCGCCAGTTCCATAATCACCAACATCATCACAAATCAACAACGCGTATATTGTATCAACGAGTTATGAAGTATTAACTCATTTCCACTGAAGAAATTATATGTATATTTTATATATATATATGAATTTTGAAATCAAAATAAATCTTTTCGTACTAAGCTATTACGTATGAATCTTAACTGGTAGGTACTACTCGGTTAGTTCATGTTACTAATATGCCATGATGTACATCTTTCATTAATGACTTAACAATCGTTAACTATAATCTCTGCTTCGACCTAATAGATTCCATTTCATAATAAATCAAGTGTATTATTCAAATACATGTTTGATTTTACACTTTCATTTTCTATGTACTTGAAACTTTCCAGGAAACATCATTCGTACCTTGCGAAACTCACAAGAATTCCACGAGCACCAACATCATTCACTGAGGAAATATCAATAAAACTGAATAACGAAGTATTGATTACATTAATGAAATACTCCACGAAGATTATTAAATCCTTAATGTTTTAGAGATTATTCATTTCTAATCCAGCCGAAAATCAAATGAGCTTAATATGATATTAACTCATTAAATCTGTATTACATCTGAAGAAAATATACATACATATATTTTCATAAAGACTGTAATAAAATTTTCTGGTACAAAATATTACTTGTGAAACTTTTAACGGGTAGGTAATACCCAAAAGATATATAAATTCACAATTAATATGTTACATTCTTCAATTCTGATTCAGCAAATCATCAACTATACTCACTACTTTCACAACGATATACATTCTTTCCTAGAAATTGAAACAACCATTCGCATCCAAATTTGATTACATATTCTGATTTTGAAAAATCAGAATCCAAGCCAAGATTTAACAGAAAACATCACTCTTAGATTCTTACATCTTTCAAATGCCATACTTTGATTTCAAAACTGTGCTAGAACATAACTTCTATTCATAAAACCCAGAAAAATATTTGTATCATTCAAAATTCTAGAACATCATATGTATCTTGACAATAACAATCTTCATGCAAACCCTTCAAACTTTTGAAAATACCTCGGATTGATAACCGAAGATTCGGTTATGATAACTTTGAATGCTGATGAAGCAGCAAAAACTATAAACGACCTTAACAGCTAAAAGTTTGATAATAAAGAAAAATGTGTTGGCAAAGCTCAGAAAAAGAGAAGGTTTGGAACTGGAAAACGGATTGAGCAAACCATGAATGAGGCTGTGAACAAATCATAAAGACTAAACCTGCCTTCAAAGAATCCAAATGATTCAGTATCTGCTGAAGTCATTAACGAATACCTTGCTCCTGACTCTAAACCTTTACGGAAAAATCTTCTTTATCATCTTTCGATATTAGAAACTCTAGGATATCATCGTATCTTTCATTATAAATATCCTCGATATTTCTGAAGATATTTTCATAACTATTCTTATCTGAAATTGAGACGACCCGTCTTAATCCATAAGGACGAATACAATAACATATGATTACATCGCGAGGTATTTGACATCTATATGATACATTTTTCAAACATTGCATTCGTTTTTAAAAGACAAACTTTATTTACATCGAAAGTTGACGGCATGCATCCCATTTCATAATATATCCAACTATAATTGACTTAGTAATAATCTTGATGAACTCGATGACTCGAATGCAACGTCTTTTGAAATATGTCATGAATGACTCCAAGTAATATCTCTAATATGAGCAAATGCACATCGGAAGATTTCTTTAATATCTGAGAATAAACATGCTTTCAAGTGTCAACCAAAATGTTGGTGAGTTCATTAGTTTATCATAAATAATCATTTCATAATTTTAATGGACCACAAGATTTCATATTTCCAATTCTCATAAACATACGTCCCATGCATAGAGACAAAAATCATTCATATGGATCGAACACCTGGTAACTGACCTTAACAAGATGCATATAGAATATCCCCATCATTCCGGGACACCCATCGGACATGATAATATCGAAGTACTAAAGCATTCCAAATTCCAGAATGGGGCTTGTTGGGCCCAATAGATCTATCTTTAGGATTCGCGTCAATTAGGGGGTCTGTTCCCTAATTCTTAGGCTACCAAGCTAAAAGGGGCATATTCGGCTTCGATCCATTCAACCATATAATGTAGTTTCAATTATTTGTGTCTATTTCGTAAAACAGCTATAAAAATAGCGCATGTATTCTCAGTCCCTAAAATATATATTGCAAAAGCATTTAAAAAGGGAGCAAATGAAACTCACAATACGATATTTTGTAGTAAAAATATGCATACGACAGAACTGAACAATGTAGGGTTGGCCTCGGATTCACGAACCTATAATATTTATATATATATTAAAACATATAATCGTATTTGAATAAGTTTATGTATATATTATTATTAAATTATGTGTTTTATAGATAAATTTAATATATTTAACGTATATATTTTATATCATTAATACTTATTATGACTTATTAATAATACCAATTTATATTAAGGTTTATATATATATAATAAAAGAAAATATACATATATTTATATTTTAATTGATATATTGTACATATAGTTTAGTTAATATCATTTAATAACAAAATACAGTGATATGTAGTACTAATATTATTATAATATATAAAAATATCTATTCGTAATAATACTAACCTAATAAGAATGTTAATACTAATGATAGTAATATTGATAACAATAATAGTGTTAATTTATTACTGATAAAGATAACATCTTTACTAGTTTTTGATAAAGATAATAGTTTTAAATTAAAAAAAATAGCTTTGATAATTTTAATATTTTTAATAATAAAAATAATAATAATGGTAGTAATAATAATAACTATAATAATTATAAAAATAGTAATTTTTCTAATAATGATAATAATAATAATAATATTAATAATAATCATAATTTTAATAATAATAATACTAATACTAATAATAATAATAATTAAAATCATGACAATATTTTAGTAATAATAACATTAATAATACTAAAGATTTTTGGTTTTGCAAAGCTACCTCAAAAGTGTTAAAAAAAACAATTGCCATAAGCCAGGCTTGAACTCAAGACCTCCCGCTGATCTTGCAACACCCCACACCACTCCTCCAATTCTGTGTTTCTAATATATAACACAAACTTAATTTACTAATCCTGTAAACTGTTTCAGCCCATCCGAATAATCCATAGATCATGGCCCAACAGGAAATGAAGGACCTCGGCCCAACAACAAATAAACCTCAGCCCAACAACAAATATGATGTTATGCGAGGTATATATGAAATAGTGTATATTTTACTAGGAAAAAATATTAAATACGATACATTTTTACACAAGTTATTTATTTATTTACAGATGGGATATACCTAAACCTTGCTACAACACTATAGGCAGTTTACCTAATCATAGAGTAGTATAGTTTTTAGTAAGTCCGGTTCGTTCCACAGGGAGACGACTTATTCTACACTATATTTTTAAACAATTATATTTGTACAAAATATATATAATTATATATAGTAATAATATAAAAAGGGGGTTTACCGTTTAATGACCGGTTTGTCGAATTTATATTTTAAGTCACAATTAAAACCTAATGAAAAATATAAATGACTATAATTTAAGTGCGATAATTAAAAGTGCAATAAATAAAATGATAGTAAATAAAAATGCGATAATTAAAAGTGCAATTAAATATGAAATAAAGGAATTATGCTTATTTAAACTTCCGTAATCATGATGTTTGACGTGTTGATTTTAGTTTATTCCCATGGGTTAATTGTCCTTTGTCCTGGATTATTTAATATGTCCGTCTGGTTTTTGTCCACAACAGTCCATCAGTCATAAATATAAAATGCGAGTGTCCTCGTCAAATTATCCTTATACCCGAAGTCAAATATTCCAACTAATTGGGGACTTAAACTGTAACAAGGTCTTAATACTTTGTTTAATAATTACACCAGGATATCGACTGCGTGTAACCCAAGGTTTTAATACTTTGTTAACAATTACGCCAAGTGTCCTTGTTCATAATTTACCCCTGTTTTAATAAGTCTATTAACTATTAATCCATTCCCGTGTCCGGTTAAATGAACGATTATTCGTACATATAAATATCCCGCCCATCGTGTCCGATCGAGTATATATGGTTATCTATAGGTACGTCCAATTGTAAATCTTTATATTAAAATTAATAAACTATCATGTAGTTAAACAAATATAAAGTCCATTAATAGCCCATAGTCTAATTTCCACAAGTGTCGTTCTTTTGTCCAAACCCCAATTATGGTACAAAGCCCAATTACCCAATTTTAGTATTTTAGCCCAACATCATGATTACTTCGTCTTAAATAAGCATAATAATAACTTAAGTACGAGACATTAATTTAAAAAGGAGAACATAGCTTACATTGATTATTTATCGCGTAGTGTTACACGGACAGAGCTTCGACTTTAAAACCCGTAAAATAACCTTTGCATAACCCAAAACTAATCTAATATAAAACTACACTATACTATATATATAATATATATATATTTATTATTATTACAGAGGAGTATTATTATTATTATGTTTTTTATGGCCAAAACTCGTTGCCTTTTATAGATGTGGTCTGATCTTGAGGCCCATGCGATCGCATGGGTTCTCAGTGTTAATCTCATGCGATCGCATGGCCAGTCTGGCCATGCCCAATTGCTTTGTTTTCTAGCTTGTCGACGTTATATTTAATTATATAATATAATATATATAATTTTATATAATTATATATATATATATTATATTATATTCTTGTGCATAGTAGACTCATAATTTTTGGTCCGTTGCGTCGGGCGTTGATAGTTGGCTCAGGTCCCGGCTCCGGATTTTTGAACGTCCTTTCGTATAATTTAATATCTTGTACTTTGCGTTCCGCAACTTGTACTTTTGTCATTTTTAGACGTTTTTCATCAATAAATTGAACCACTTGGATTTGTATCTTGTACATTTGAGCTTTTTGGTCATTTGCGTCTTCAAATCGTCGTTTTCGCCTTTTATCTTAGCACTTATTTAATAATAACGATTACAACTTACAATAGGACAATTACAACTAAATAATTTACATATTGGGAGGATATTGCTACTAAATATATGTTCATTTGGAGCACTATCAAATATCACCACACTTGAACGTTGCTTGTCCTCAAGCAATACAAAACTTGAAATTAAATCACACGAATCACTTCTTTATTCTTCACACTTTATACATTAGTGATTTTGATACGGCGGTATACACATGACTATAAAAATTTAGATCCTTAAGGAAATTGGATCTTTATGAAAACATTTGATCTTTTGAAAATTCATTCTAGCTTTTACCCTAGATAAGTTTTCCGGAATAACCCTTCACCAGTGTTTGCAAAATATATTTTTGTGGGTTTTGTGGGTTTCAGATTTTAAAATTTTAGCTCAAAACTTGCGGTTTTGTGTCACCCACTTGCTAACCTTGTATTAGGAAAGCACACGTCCAGTATACTTGCTTCGTATATTACCTTTCGTTAAACTACCGTCCGGTTGTAAAGGAAATCGTTGAACAAGCAACTGTTAAGGCAATGTCTAATGACATGCAGATGTTCATGGTCTACAACGTGTCGGATGCAATTACTATCCTTTGTAGGAGCAATAGTAAAGATCACCCTATAATTTTTCGGCCTGGCACAAGGTCCTGTCTTCGACCATGCTATGCAACCACCGTTCTTACGGTTGACACCCGAATTGGTTCAGGTGACCTAATGAATTCCAGGTGAATTCCTAGGATTTTACGTTCAATGGTAATGAACGCATTGAAAATGGGTTTTCAGAAAACAAATCGGTTTTAATTTGATCAAAATATTTTCTCGTTCAAGCTCGAGTTTAGATATCATCGAATTCCATGAGTTTGTAATTCTTAATCTTTAAAGTCAATCTCAAGGATTGAGTAATATCAGTCTTAAAAGCTAATTTTTAATCTTTAAGGAGATTATCCTTTCTGGGGGTCTGATTCATTAGTCTTATCAAGCTAATTTGCACGGCGCCCTCCCCATTTTACGAGACAGATCCTCTCATGGTTAGGATAAGTCTAACCACATGGTGACCTTGCTTGATGCTGAGGTCCGTGGATTTCCTGCTGATTTTAGAGATGACTTTTCTAGGTTTTTCGTCAACCTACAGCTGGTCTGGACGACAACTTCATGACCTAAATTAAGAAGCGCGTTTCTTTTTCGGAAGACTTTACTTCCTTTTAATGATGAAATTGATTCATCGTGTAGATCCATCTATTCTTTCAAAAGTATTACAATAAATCGGGTAAAACAATTAATTTAGTCCAAAACAAAAGCACCTGCAATAAACTTTACAGAAACATGTGATAGATAGTTTTTAATTGAATAACTTGGTATATTCTCCCCACACTTGGTTTTTTTCATGCGTCTTTTTATTTCTAATAAATAAATTCAAGCGTTTTAGTTGTTTCTCAATTTATGTCCTTTCCGAGGTAACGATAATTTCGGTATTAACACCTAGTTTTCATCGTTTATAAATATGTATAAACATGATTTTGAATTCATTTAGTTGAAAATTTTTCAAATTTTCACAAAATTTGGCAATTAAATCAAGTGTAAACCTGAGAGAATTTATAACCCTTCCCCACACTTGAGATCATGCAATGCCCTCATTTGCATGAAATCAGACTATAATTATAAATTCACGAGGGTGATAAGTGTAGAAAAGTGATTAAAAATACCCAGTTTGTAATTACAAAGCTCGTCGAATGATAGATGGCGCGCCTCATCGTTCATTCCTTCTTGTTTTATCACACATGTTTTTCTACAAAAATGGTTGCTTTTCTGGACTGTTTGCTAATATTTGAAAATGTGTCTTTTACCCTAACTCATCATGCATTTTTATTAACGAGTTATGCACTAACCCGAACCCCTAATTTAACGTTAAGTGGGGTTAGACTTCCCCACACTTAGCTGACAACATGTGAAGTCGGTAGAATAAGTTTCACGAATTAAAATAGTGAGCCAGTTATTTACATCTCGGGTGGTATAAAATATATCAATGGGTTTAAAGTTTAAACCCACCCGATCGTCACTACTTAATTCTTTTTTAAGTGTAGCTTTTAGTAAATGGATATGTCTCTTTTCTGGTTCTTGGTCAAATGGATCGATATACACCGACATACATACTATAGGGTGGAAAATTCCTAACATTTTCTTCCTTTTATTCTCGGGATCAAAGGTTTCACCTCTATTACCCAATTGGGTGAAATCCGAGGTGTCATTATCTATTACAGCCCGTAGTTCATCTTCAGTAGATGACTCGTCTATTGAGAATATTGGGTTGGAAGGTTGTGGAATGGTGAATTTCGGGATCGAAGTAGATTCTTCTTCTTTAACGGTACTTATCGGTTCCACCACTTTGGTCTTGGGGGTAAAATTTTCAACGTTATCGTTTTCCCAAGAGTACCAATTTGTCACCCTTACTTCTTCTTCATTCATTGATTGATCGATGATTTCGTCGGTAGAGGCTAATGTGTCGATATGTTGTGAAATTGGTAAAGCTGAATAAAAAGTATCATCGGGATAGTTGGTGATTTCAGAGCTCTCGAATTCATCAAAATTTGATGATATGAGATTTTCTTGCACAATATTCCTCAGATCAACAGGTGTGTAATCTGATAGAGTTTCAGCTTGCCTATTTACAAATTCTCTCATTTGTTCATTTTGAGCATCAAGTTCTTCGAGTTTGATTTTCATATAATCTAAAGAATTTTCAGACACATAATTTTCCTCGTCTTCTGGTTGTTGAGTTTGGATATATTCTTGGGAATAATCCCAATTAGAATTGTATTCCTCATAATCATTCCATTCAGGTTCCATGGGTGCATAATTTTCTATAGGAACGTAATAATAACATTCCCATGTTGAGTGATAATCTCCACAGATTTCACAACCAGTTATTGTTTCGTCATTCGTGATCCAAGATTGACCGAACAAATTGTCATCAATACCCGTTTGAGAGTATTGATTAAATTGATTTCGGATGTCATAAAGAGTTTCCAAAATATTCTCGATATTTTCCATAATGCGCTTATTACCAAATTTTAGCTACAATGTGGTGCATTTACTTAATTATCCTATTAGTTATAAAAATAAAAATTATATAAGTTATCAAATTAATAGACTTTTCTGATTTTGCCCACGTTTCGAATAGCCAATAGATGCAGCAGGGAGCCATAACCCTTTAAATCGGAAGCTCACAACTCAGCCACTAACAAATCCAACTATTACTACGAACCAGAAAATTTGGATGTCTATCAATTTAACCGCTTAAAATAATTTTTTCGTTTTTGAAATTTTAGAGAAGAAATAGAAAATTTTATGTCCTAAAAACTAGATCGTCGAGAAATAAGAAAGAAAAAGAAGCGCGTCGAAAAACGTCGAAAAATAAAAATAAGAAAGAAAAACATCGAAACTTAAAAGGTACTAAAATTTATAAACAGCGTCGCAAAATTCTAAAGCACATAAATCTTAATCTAAAGAAAAGGCACTTAAGGGATTTTACGGCAAAACCTAAAAATCTAGAAATATAAAATAAGCTACGGCAAAATACTAGTCTTAAAACTAATTACGAACGATAAAAATACAAATAGTACGAATAAACGATAAAAATACAAATTGTAATTAAAATGATAAAAATATAAATTTTATAAAAATATTATTTTTATATTATATATTTTATAAAAGTATTAATTTTTTTATAATTATAAAACTAATTAAAACTTATATTACAAATTAAATTAAAACTAAAACTAAATATTATTATAAATAACCCTAAATAATAATAATAATAATAATAAAAAATACCCCGTAATAAATGCTGAAATAGGGTTTCTGGCGTGTCAGATCAGGCCATGCGATCGCATGGGTCTGGGTTCCAGGTTTTTTTTTTTATTGTTTTTTATTGTTTTTCTAAAAATGATATATAAATATATGTATACAAATATATATTAAAAATATAGCGTTTCGCCGAGTCCCCGGCAACGGCGCCAAAAACTTGATGTTATGCGAGGTATATATAAAATAGTGTATATTTTACTAGGAAAAACTATTAAATACGATACATTTTTACACAAGTTATTTATTTATTTACAGATGGGATATACCTAAACCTTGCTACAACACTATAGGCAGTGTACCTAATCATAGAGTAGTATAGTTTTTAGCAAGTCCGGTTCGATCCACAGGGAGACGACTTATTCTACACTATATTTTTAAACAATTATATTTGTACAAAATATATATAATTATATATAGTAATAATATAAAAAGGGGGTTTACCGTTTAATGACCGGTTTGTCGAATTTATATTTTAAGTCACAATTAAAACCTAATGAAAAATATAAATGACTATAATTTAAGTGCGATAATTAAAAGTGCAATAAATAAAATGATAGTAAATAAAAATGCGATAATTAAAAGTGCAATTAAATATAAAATAAAGGAATTATGCTTATTTAAACTTCCGTAATCATGATGTTTGACGTGTTGATTTTAGTTTATTCCCATGGGTTAATTGTCCTTTGTCCTGGATTATTTAATATGTCCGTCTGGTTTTTGTCCACAACAGTCCATCAGTCATAAATATAAAATGCGAGTGTCCTCGTCAAATTATCCTTATACCCGAAGTCAAATATTCCAACTAATTGGGGACTTAAACTGTAACAAGGTCTTAATACTTTGTTTAATAATTACACCAGGATATCGACTGCGTGTAACCCAAGGTTTTAATACTTTGTTAACAATTACGCCAAGTGTCCTTGTTCATAATTTACCCCTGTTTTAATAAGTCTATTAACTATTAATCCATTCCCGTGTCCGGTTAAATGAACGATTATTCGTACATATAAATATCCCGCCCATCGTGTCCGATCGAGTGTATATGGTTATTTATAGGTACGTCCAATTATAAATCTTTATATTAAAATTAACAAACTATCATTTAGTTAAACAAATATAAAGCCCATTAATAGCCCATAGTCTAATTTCCACATGTGTCGTTCTTTTGTCCAAACCCCAATTATGGTACAAAGCCCAATTACCCAATTTTAGTATTTTAGCCCAACATCATGATTACTTCGTCTTAAATAAGCATAATAATAACTTAAGTACGAGACATTAATTTATAAAGGAGAACATAGCTTACATTGATTATTTATCGCGTAGTGTTACACGGACAGAGCTTCGACTTTAAAACCCGTAAAATAACCTTTGCATAACCCAAAACTAATCTAATATAAAACTACACTATACTATATATATAATATATATATCTATTATTATTACAGAGGAGTATTATTATTATTATGTTTTTTTATGGCCAAAACTCGTTGCCTTTTATAGATGTGGTCTGATCCTGAGGCCCATGCGATCGCATGGGTTCTCAGTGTTAATCTCATGCGATCGCATGGCCAGTCTGGCCATGCCCAATTGCTTTGTTTTCTAGCTTGTCGACGTTATATTTAATTATATAATTTAATATATATAATTTTATATAATTATATATATATATTATATTATATTCTTGTGCATAGTAGACTCATAATTTTTGGTCCGTTGCGTCGGGCGTTGATAGTTGGCTCAGGTCCCGGCTCCAGATTTTTGAACGTCCTTTCGTATAATTTAATATCTTGTACTTTGCGTTCCGCAACTTGTACTTTTGTCATTTTTAGACGTTTTTCATCAATAAATTGAACCAGTTGGATTTGTATCTTGTACATTTGAGCTTTTTGGTCATTTGCGTCTTCAAATCGTCGTTTTTGCCTTTTATCTTCGCACTTATTTAATAATAACGATTACAACTTACAATAGGACAATTACAACTAAATAATTTACATATTGGGAGGATATTGCTACTAAATATATGTTCATTTAGAGCACTATCAAAATACAAGCCCAAGATTAATTTTTTTTAAGCCTACTAACAAGAAGTCCATTACCACTAATTTGTAAACTTCGTTGGCAAGGAGAGTATATAAAAAAATATCCGACATTAGCAACCCTACCACTTAGCATCAATCATAATTATATCAGTCCTCATCAACGCGTTCTCCTTTTACCAACATAATTATCATTACCCATCGATATAAGTTCGAAATTAAAACAACAAACAGCAGCGGTTGCAGTCCTTCGAACAGAAAACAAAATTTGTAGCATTCGATCACCATCTTTCAAATCATCATTTTCTTCATTGTTAAAACAGAATTAGATGTGGAGAGAAATAGTAATGGTATCAAAATCATGATGACGAATGGTTGTTTGTTGGGTGACGGTTATGATAGAACAGGAAAAAGAACAACAGCGTGGCTGTAGCAGTTGAAATATAGCGACGAGAAAGATAAAAAAAATAACATGGCGGTTATGGTTTGGGTTTACAGTGAATAATAAGTATTGCAGTAGTAGAGGTTCACTATGTAGTGGTGGGTTTACAGGTTCACGAATAAGAAAAAAAAACATAATTGATAACAGCTGCAGTTTGAATGATTGGTCTTTTAGGGTTTTCTTCGACAGAAAAAGGGGAATTAAGTAGCGAGCAGTAGCAGGCTTAATAGGTGGGTGTGTGGTGGTGTTGTGGTGGAGATGGGTGGTTATAGTAGGTGATCGATAAAGGCGAACAAGATGGTGCGTTATTCCTGCTTGAACGAATAGAAACAGAAACTAGTATTTGGTAGCAGCAGCAGTAGGAAACAAGGATGTTGGTGGTTGTTTCATGGTGGTTGTAGGGTGTCGATATGGTTATCAACGATGAAGATTGATATAAGTACAAGTGGTCGTTGGTATTGGGTGGTTTATGGTGATCATGAACCGAATAACAAAATAGTTTTTGGGTTGGATCTTCATGACATAAAACGGGACCAGAAACAGTAATGATGAATGTTCGAGTTGTGATGGTATTATGGTAACAACAATTGATTTTCGGGTGGTTCTTGATGGTGGGTTTTGGTTTGAAGTTATGATCAGAGAAAGAGGGGAGAATTATTGTTGCAATTCGTGGGGCTCTTTGATGTGTAATTGTTCGATCACGAAACAAGTTGGTGTTGGTTCTTAGTGAAGGTGGTGAGTTCTTGATTGTAGACAGAGACGAAAAGAGTTGATGGTGGATAGTTGCTCTCGAATGTGTTATGGGGATTTGACGATTTCATTTGAGTTGCAAAATAGGATATAAAATTAGTAGGGTGAAGGTGATGAAGAAGGTGGTGTACAAGTGTGTTTTCACTCTCCATATATAAGTAATATATATACAAAATTATATTAATCATTATAGTCATTCGGTTACAGAATAAGAAAAGAGAGAAAGAAATGTGATCAATTAAGCACAGTGAATTCCAATTATGCATAGTGTCAAAATAGTAATCTTTAATTAATTGATAGAATTGAGAGTTGGTTTCGTTGATCCTATTCTCTACCGGATGAATACATATATGTAAGTTAAAGATATCATAATAATTAAAGTTATAATATAACTATAATAAGAATCTTAAACAGTGTGTTAAAGAGGGCATCAAATATTTTGAATTTTAATCTACCGACACTTTGCACGGAATATTATATCGTGGTCCGTTGTTAATCAATGGCGGGTAACGCGTCTTCGGAAAAATCCCAAAATTTTAAATTAAGTATCTTTATTTATTTTGATCGTTATGGTATAAAATTCGATCCTTAATTTGTTAGATAAAAATTACATCAACTGTCCCTCTCATTTATGGGTAAAATATTAAAAATGTTAAAATTAAATAATTAGATCCTAAATATACTTTTAATAAGCCTATAACTTATATAACTCATTTTCGGATCACCTTTTATTTTAAAATTACATATGTCCGAATTTAACTTGCTTAATATCAATCGGATCATCAAACGAGTATTACAAGCATTTAATATTTATTTTTAATATACTTTATTTATATATAGAGATATATTTTAAATAATAATTATTATAATATCCTATTTTTTATTTTATAAATTTTTAATAACAACAACATATAATACTTCAAATTATATTTCGAATTATTATATTTCGGACCGTAGGTCGATTTTAGAGAAATACGTTGCACCTTGGAGTTGGTCAAACAAATCGTCAATCCTAGGCAAAGGATAACGATTCTTGATCGTCACTTTATTCAACTCCCGGTAATCGATGCACGTCCGCTATTTCGACTTCTTCCGGATGACTTAACTTAGCTAACGGTCTAATAAGTTTAGGCACAAATTTAGGAGACACAAACGACAAATTTGCACCGCTATCGAAAAGAATCCTTGCCGGATTAGAATTGACCATGAAAGTACCTGAGACAACTTCGTTCAATTGTTTGGCTTCATCATTGGTCATCAAATAGTTGCGACCCCTCGCCGTACCCGCCGCCTTCTCTAACCGCTTAACATTATCATTGCGCAACTCGGGACACTCGGGCCTTTTGTGCCCTTCTTTACCACAATTGAAACAAGTAAATTTGGGTGTGGAAGGTGAGTTGGGGCAATCACGAGAGATGTGACCTTTTTGCCCACAAGTATAGCAAGTGGGTACATGACCACCGGAGCCACCTTTCTTCACACTATTAACACTTTCGGAGCCCTTCTTGTTCTTTTTGTTGGAAAAGCTCGATTGACTCGAATTCTCGAACTTCCTCTTACCAAAAGTAAAACTACTCTTTCTCAACACAAGCGCTTCAAAACCCTTCGCCATATTGAACAATTCATCAAAGCTCTTCACCACGTTCACACTAATTTTCTCTTGATAGTTATCATTCAAGATTCGATAGAAATCTTCTTTCAACATTTTATCATTCCCGACATACTCCGGGCAAAATTGGGTCTTGGACAAAAACACGGATTTGAGTGTTCAAATCCATCGACCCTTGCCTCAAGGAACGTAGTTCATCCTTAAGCCTAGTAAGATCGGCCGAAGTTCGGTACTCATCGAAAAACTCCGCCTTGAATTCATCCCATGTGAACTCCATACATTGTTCTTCGCCATATACTTGGATTTTCGCGTCCCACCATAACTTAGCATCGCCCCTTAACATACTACACCCGTACCTTGTCTTCTTATCAAGAGGACATTCGCAAGTACGGAAAGCCCCCTCCATATCGGAGATCCAACGGGCACTTTTAAGAGGATCTCTTTCGCCATCAAAAGTGGGAGGTTGAGAATTTTTGAAATTCTTATAGAAAAAGTCTCGTCTTCCCGCATTATCTTCGTGAAAAATGGCCTTAACTTGTTCCTTTACCACCCCGACTAGTTGATCGTCGATTGAGTCTAGAAACATCTTCTTGATCTCCATAAGATACTCCGCCTTTTGACTTTTAAGAATGGCCTCAATCTTGGCCGTCAACTCGGCGTCCTCACTTGTATCCCCATTACCATTATCGGGTCCATTTCTCATCTTCATTCTATAAAACGAAATGGATTAAACGACGAAACAAAAGAACATAACACGCATGCATATACGTATACACCACACTACTCCATCTTACTCAACAATCGTCGTACATTACTTGTTTGACACGATTTGCACCCGTAACAATGGTAGCTAATCATTGTTACGCGAGCACGTCGCATTAACTTGCTAGTACAACATCCATCTCGCTTGATGATTTCAACTACAACACAAAACAATTGGTGCAAGGTTAAATCACATAAACCTAAGCACTAACAATTCCCGATCCGACTCGTAGTCCTACAAGTCCCGCTTAAAGCGCATACACATAATAGTCTAAGTCTAGGTACCTATCTCAAGTCGCCTAAATCCCTTAGACCATGCTCTGATACCACTTGAAACAACCCAACCCGTATTCCATTCGATAATTATTTTTTAAATAATACACATTCACGCGCCAATTAAATATGTAAACCATTCCACAAGTTCCATTTAAACATACAACAATTTAAATGTTTACAGAAGGCACGCAGTCTATTAATTAATGTTTAATACAAGTTTGACCCACTACAATGATAGTTTATAATCCAAACGACACTCGAGCATGGTTTGGGACTAAACTACCCAAAACGTTAGGCCAACTTCCAAGCTTCAACAAAACATCATCAAGGGCCACCTAATGCCCGATAACCCCTTTGCCCTTATCCGCACCTGCGACTAAAAAGATAAACAACGAGAGGGGTAAGCTAGTGCTTAGTGAGTGTAATAATTATACATGTTCATATATAACCTACTCATTTGCAAACACTTACACAACACCGCATACAAGCTAGCAATACGACAACCATGCAAACCTCATGCATAAACTACTATCCACAATTTATAAGAAGCTAGCAACACCAATATCATATAGTTCAATATTAAATATGCTAACACCAAATTCACACAACCATGGTTAACCAATAGCAAAAAGGAATGGTACTCAAACTTCCCATCGGTGTTCATAACAACCGTTAGTGCACAACACATATATCACCAACCCTTGGACAACACATATCCGCTCATAAGATCATTAGTGTACAACACATATATCACCAACTTGGACAACACATATCCATTTAATAAACCGTTAGCGTACAACACATATATCACCAACCCTTGGACAACACATATCCGCTCATAAGATCATTAGTGTACAACACATATATCACCAACTTGGACAACACATATCCATTTAATAAACCGTTAGCGTACAACACATATGTTGCTAGATTAGACAACACATATCTGTTCGTAAATCGTTAGTGTACAACACATATAGCACTAACTAGGACAACGCATATCCTTACGTACAAATAAGCACATCATATACGTACAAGAATACTTATTCCACTCAGCTTAACACCTCGGTGGTGATTTAATGCTTCCGAAGACTTCAAAGCAAAGTACCTATTTACATAAGTACACATTCAATTACACACTAGTGGAATTAACCACATTACACAATACTTGAGCATTTAATGACTCAATTCGCATTAAATGACTCAACCACACCAAAACCGCCCTTAAATGGCCAAGACCCGACTTTAACCACTAAAGCTAGTGAATTAAAGTCTTCTAACCTCGACTAACACAAACTTAGGGTAATTCATACCCATTTCACCCAAACTAGGTCAACTAGTACATTTTGACCCATTTTAATTACTTAGCCTCACAATCAAGTCAAACTTACCCATTAACACTTCTTTCATAAATCCAAAAGTGTATTAGTGACTAGCAATACCATTTGACACTTACAACCTCAATCACAAGACCAAAACCCTATTTTGTGGCTATTAGGGTTTCATTACAACAACATAACCCAATTTCACCCATTTTACCCTCAAATGGGTCATACAAGTCTCTAGTCACCAAAACCCTAGCCATTAACCAATTAGAACTTAAAACATAAAGTTAGAACTTACTGAAACTATCAACGTGTAGCTAGAGACACAAGGAACAACTTTAATTCTTGCTCCAAAGATCAACCCTCAATCCTTCACTCTCCAATCTCACTTTTAATTCAAATGGGTTTTAAGTTTTGGGAGAGAAAATGAAAGAAAATAGAAAAAGGAAATGAATTAAATGAACAAGTGGTGGAGATTTAATGCTCCCATCAGATCTACACGTTAAATTATTAATTTGCCCCTTAAAATCCCTTAAAAAGAGCAAAGTCCGGAATCTGTCCAGCAGGACTGCCGCGGCGCGGCTAATTCGTCGCGGCGCGACGTATAAAGGGAAATTAGACCCTTCATAACTCATTCTTTGATCCAGGTTTGCTTGCTATGCCGCGGCGCGGACCACTTTGTCGCGGCGCGGTTTAAAGCTGCACCTGAACAGCTCGACCACCTTAAGCAAATTTTGATTTTTTATTTAATTGTACACTCCCTTCCCGATTCATATATTCGCCTAACCCTCAACAATATTCTCACAAGACTTAACGCTATCAAAACTCATGTATAAACTTGTATATGCGCATATTGTCAAGCATATCTACGTATATACACATATCTACACACATATCTATACATTTCCACATAAACTAACGAGTTATAAATGTACAAATGATTAAGTAAGTACCTTTCGATACGTACGGGAAAACATGATGTTACAACTCTCCCCCACTTGAATCGGAGTGCGTCCTCGCGATCCAAGCCGCATGAAAAGAAGGAAGATAAACCAACACAAACTCTTCAGGCTCCCAAGTAAACTCGGAACCCTTACTACGACGCCATTGAACTTTAAAAGTCCTAACCTCTTTATGCCTCAACCTTTTAACCTTCTCATCAAGTATGGCAATCGGTTCCTCGATATATTCTAACTTATTGTTTAGCTCAATCTCGTCTAAAGGCACCCAAGATGAATCATCCGCAAGACACTTACAGAGATGGGAAACATGAAATGTATTATGGATCCCCGCAAGCTCTTCGGGTAATTTCAAACGATACGCGACTTCACCAACACGGGCTAAAACCTTAAACGGTCCAATAAACCGAGGAGCTAACTTTCTCCGTTTTCGAAATCGAATAATACCTTTCCATGGCGAAACCTTAAGCATCACCATGTCACCTTCTTGAAATTCGATCGTTCGTCTACGTTTGTCGGCATACGACTTTTGCCTATCTTGAGCCTTTTTCAAATGCTCTCGAATCGTATCGATCTTGCTTTCGTCTCTAAAACCAAATTGGTACTCCCGATCTCCTTTTGTCCCACTTCACCCCAACAAATCGGGGTTCGACACCTATGCCCATAAAGCATCTCATAAGGTGGCATCCCGATACTAGTGTGATAACTATTATTGTACGAGAATTCCACCAAAGGCAAATGCTCATCCCAACTACCACCGAAATCAATAATACACGCTCATAACATATCCTCCAATGTTTGATTTGTACGTTCGGTTTGACCGTCCGTTTGAGGATGATACGCCGTGCTCAATTTCAATTGCGTACCCATATCTTCGTGAAACTTTTCCCAAAACCGAGATGTAAAACGAGTATCTCTATCTGAAACAATAGATATAGGAACCCCGTGTCTCGATACTACTTCCTTGACAAACAACTTAGCCAAGGCCTCTGACGATATTGCTTCTTTAATGGGAAGAAACAAAGCACTTTTCGTCAATCGATCAACTATTACCCAAATCGAATCAAATTGGGTTCTCGCCATTTTAGGTAACTTTGTAATGAAATCCATGGTAATGTGCTCCCATTTCCACTTTGGGATTTCTAACGGTTGTAACTTACCATACGGCTTTTGGTGTTTGGCCTTAACTTGCAAACACGTGACGCATTGCTCGACATACTTCACAACATCACGTTTCATGCCCGGCCACCAATAATCCTTCCTCAAATCATGATACATTTTCGTCGCGCCCGGATGAATGGAATACTTTGACTTATGTGCTTCATCAAGTAGCACTTATCGATAATCACCCATCTTAGGCACCCACACTCTTCCTTGAAAAGACAACAACCCACGTGAACCCATAGTAATGAATTCCGATTGTCCCACAATTTGTTCCGCATGTTTTTTGTGAACATAAGCCTCTATTTGAATCACACCAAGTTTTTCAAGAAAATCGTTAGTAATAATCATACGTAACAATCCCAATCGTAACGCCGGGTGATGACTCTTTCGACTTAACGCATCCGCGACCACATTCGCCTAGCCCGGATGATAAAGTATCTCACAATCATAGTCTTTTACCACATCCATCCACCTACGTTGACGATAATTCAAATCTCGTTGATTAAAGAGATGTTTCAAACTCTTATGATCCGAATAAATCGTACTTTTGACACCATACAAGTAATGGCGCCAAATTTTCAACGCATGTACAACCGCCGCCAACTCAAGATCATGAGTCGGATATCTCGTCTCGTGTTCCTTTAATTGTCGAGAGGCATAAGCGATGACTTTACCCCTTTGCATCAAAACACACCCGAGCCCATTTAAAGAAGCATCACAATAAACCGTCATATCTTCTACCCCTTCCGGCAACACTAACACCGGAGCTTGACACAACTTCTCTTTTAACAATTGAAAAGCAATTTCTTGTTCGTTCTCCCAAACAAACCTCGCGTTCTTCCTCGTCAATTTCGCCAACGAAGAAGCGATCTTAGAAAAGTCTTGGATAAACCGACGATAATAACCGGCCAATCCGAGAAAGCTTCAGATTTCCGTTGGCGTATTCAGTTGTCTCCAACTCTTCACCGTCTCTATCTTCCCCGGATCTACTTGAATACCGTCTTTGTTCACAATGTGGCCAAGGAATTGAACCTCCCTTAGCCAAAATTCACATTTGGAGAACTTAGCATACAACTTCTCCTTTCGTAACATCTTCAATACTTCGCGCAAATGACGTTCATGTTCGTTCATACTCTTCGAATAAACAAGTATATCGTCGATGGACACAATTACCGACTTATCCAACATAGGTTGGCACACTCGGTTCATAAGGTCCATGAATGCCGCCGGTGCATTCGTAAGACCAAAAGGCATAACTACAAACTCAAAATGCCCATAACGCGTTCGAAAAGCCGTTTTCTCGATATCTTCCTCACGGACCCGCATTTAGTGATAGCCAGACCGTAGGTCGATTTTAGAGAAATACGTTGCACCTTGGAGTTGGTCAAACAAATCGTCAATCCTAGGCAAAGGATAACGATTCTTGATCGTCACTTTATTTAACTCCCGGTAATCGATGCACATCCGCATACTACCATCCTTCTTTTTCACGAATAAAACCGGAGCGCCCCATGGCGAAGCACTCGGTCGAATAAAACCCTTTTCAAGCAACTCTTGGGTTTGATTTAATAACTCTTGCATTTCCGTTGGTGCTAAACGATAAGGAGTTTTAGCAATGGGAGTAGCCCCCAGAACCAACTCAATGCGAAATTCAACTTGTCTTTTCGCCGGAACACCCGGTAACTCATCCGGAAAAACGTCTTCAAATTCACTAACCACCGGAATTTCATGAATGGGTGGGAGCTCATCACGAGTATCAACAACATGGGAAAGAAAAGCCATGCCACCACTAACAAGAAAATGACGTACCCGTGCAAAAGAACATATCGGCACAAGTTTTCTTCATTTATCGCCTTGAATAATTAACTCTCCCCCACATGGGGTCTTCACACGAATAAATTTTTCATGGCATGCAATATCGGCTCTATTATGATCGAGCCAATCCATACCCACAACAATATCGAAATCGCCCAAGGTCATCGGAATGAGATCTATCTTAAAGTTTTCGGCACCAAACACAACATCACAATTTTTACACACGTCGACCACTAGCACCGTCTTGCCGTCCGCTATTTCGACTTCTATCGGATGACTTAACTTAGCTAACGGTCTATTAAGTTTAGACACAAATTTAGGAGACACAAACGACAAATTTGCACCGCTATCGAAAAGAATCCTTGCCGGATTAGAATTGACCATGAAAGTACCTGAGACAACTTCGTTCGATTGTTTGGCTTCATCATTGGTCATCAAATAGTTGCGACCCCTCGCCGTACCCGCCGCCTTCTCTAACCGCTTAACATTATCATTGCGCAACTCGGGACACTCGGGCCTTTTGTGCCCTTCTTTACCACAATTGAAACAAGTAAATTTGGGTGTGGAAGGTGAGTTGGGGCAATCACGAGAGATGTGACCTTTTTGTCCACAAGTATAGCAAGTGGGTACATGACCACCGGAGCCACCTTTCTTCACACTATTAACACTTTCGGAGCCCTTCTTGTTCTTTTTGTTGGAAAAGCTCGATTGACTCGAATTCTCGAACTTCCTCTTACCAAAAGTAAAACTACTCTTTCTCAACACAAGCGCTTCAAAACCCTTCGCCATATTGAACAATTCATCAAAGCTCTTCACCACGTTCACACTAATTTTCTCTTGATAGTTATCATTCAAGAATCGATAGAAATCTTCTTTCAATATTTTATCATTCCCGACATACTCCGGGCAAAATTGGGTCTTAGACAAAAACACGGATTTGAGAGTGTTCAAATCCATCGACCCTTGCCTCAAGGAATGTAGTTCATCCTTAAGCCTGGTAAGATCGACCGAAGTTCGGTACTCATCGAAAAACTCCGCCTTGAATTCATCCCATGTGAACTCCATACATTGTTCTTCGCCATATACTTGGATTTTTGAGTCCCACCATAACTTAGCATCGCCCCTTAACATACTACACCCGTACCTTGTCTTCTTATCAAGAGGACATTCACAAGTACGGAAAGCCCCCTCCATATCGGAGATCCAACGGGCACTTTTAAGAGGATCTCTTTCGCCATCAAAAGTGGGAGGTTGAGAATCCTTGAAGTTCTTATAGAAAAAGTCTCATCTTCCCGCATTATCTTCGTGAAGAACGACCTTAACTTGTTCCTTTACCACCCCGACTAGTTGATCGTCAATTGAGTCTAGAAACATCTTCTTGATCTCCACAAGATACTCCGCCTTTTGACTTTTAAGAATGGCCTTAATCTTGGCCGTCAACTCGGCGTCCTCACTTGTATCCCCGTTATCATTATCGGGTCCATTTCTCGTCTTCATTCTATAAAACGAAATGGATTAAACGACGAAACAAAAGAACATAACACGCATGCATATACGTATACACCACACTACTCCATCTTACTCAACAATCGTCGTACATTACTTGTTTGACATGATTTGCACCCGTAACAATGGTAGCTAATCATTGTTACGCGAGCACGTCGCATTAACTTGCTAGTACAACGTCTATCTCGCTTGATGATTTCAACTACAACACAAAACAATTGGTGCAAGGTTAAATCACATAAACCTAAGCACTAACAATTCCCGATCCGACCCGTAGTCCTACAAGTCCCGCTTAAAGTGCATACACATAAAAGTCTAAGTCTAGGCACCTATCTCAAGTCGCCTAAATCCCTTAGACCATGCTCTGATACCACTTGAAACAACCCAACCCGTATTCCATTCGGTAATTTTTTTTTAAATAATACACATTCACGCGCCAATTAAATATGTAAACCATTCCACAAGTTCCATTTAAACATACAACAATTTAAATGTTTACAAAAGGCACGAAGTCCATTAATTAATGTTTAATACAAGTTTGACCCACTACAATGATAGTTTATAATCCAAACGACACTCGAGCATGGTTTGGGACTAAACTACCCAAAACGTTAGGCCAACTTCCAAGCTTCAACAAAACATCATCAAGGGCCACCTAATGCTCGATAACCCTTTTGCCCTTATCCGCACCTGCGACTAAAAAGTTAAACAACGAGAGGGGTAAGCTAATGCTTAGTGAGTGTAATAATTATACATGTTCATATAGAACCTACTCATTTGCAAACACTTACACAATACCGCATACAAGCTAGCAATACGACAACCATGCAAACCTCATGCATAAACTACTATCCACAATTTATAAGAAGCTAGCAACACCAATAGCATATAGTTCAATATTAAATATGCTAACACCAAATTCACACAACCATGGTTAACCAATAGCAAAAAGGAATGGTACTCAAACTTCCCATCGGTGTTCATAACAACCGTTAGTGCACAACACATATATCACCAACCCTTGGACAACACATATCCGCTCATAAGATCATTAGTGTACAACACATATATCACTAACTTGGACAACACATATCCATTTAATAAACCGTTAGCGTACAACACATATATCACCAACCCTTGGACAACACATTTTCGCTCATAAGATCATTAGTGTACAACACATATATCATCAACTTGGACAACACATATCCATTTAATAAACCGTTAGCGTATAACACATATGTTGCTAGATTAGACAACACATATCCGTTCGTAAATCGTTAGTGTACAACACATATATCACTAACTAGGACAACGCATATCCTTACGTACAAATAAGCACATCATATACGTACAAGAATACTTATTCCACTCACCTTAACACCTCGGTGGTGATTTAATGCTTCCGAAGACTTCAAAGCAAAGTACCTATTTATATAAGTACACATTCAATTACACACTAGTGGAATTAACCACATTACACAATACTTGAGCATTTAATGACTCAATTCGCATTAAATGACTCAACCACACCAAAACCGCCCTTAAATGGCCAAGACCCGACTTTAACCACTAAAGCTAGTGAATTAAAGTCTTCTAACCTCGACTAACACAAACTTAGGGTAATTCATACCCATTTCACCCAAACTAGGTCAACTAGTACATTTTGACCCATTTTAATTACTTAGCCTCACAATCAAGTTAAACGTACCCATTAACACTTCTTTCATAAATCCAAAAGTGTATTAGTGACTAGCAATACCATTTGACACTTACAACCTCAATCACAAGACCAAAACCCTAGTTTGTGGCTATTAGGGTTTCATTACAACAACATAACCCAATTTTACCCATTTTACCCTCAAATGGGTCATACAAGTCTCTAGTCACCAAAACCCTAGCCATTAACCAATTAGAACTTAAAACATAAAGTTAGAACTTGCCGAGACTATCAACGTGTAGCTAGAGACACAAGGAACAACTTTAATTCTTGCTCCAAAGATCAACCCTCAATCCTTCACTCTCCAATCTCACTTTTAATTCAAATGGGTTTTAAGTTTTGGGAGAGAAAATGAAAGAAAATAGAAAAAGGAAATGAATTAAATGAACAAGTGGTGGAGATTTAATGCTCCCATCAGATCTACACATTAAATTACCAATTTGCCCATTGAAATCCCTTAAAAAGAGCAAAGTCCGGAATCTGTCCAGCAGGACTGCCGCGGCGCTGCTAATTCGTCGCGGCGTGACATATAAAGGGAAAACAGACCCTTCATAACTCATTCTCTGATCCAGGTTTGCTTGCTATGCCGTGGCGCGGACCACTTTGTCGCGGCGCGGCTTAAAGCTGCACCTGAACAGCTCGACCACCTTAAGCAAATTTTGATTTTTTATTTAATTGTACACTCCCTTCCTGCTTCATATATTTGCCTAACCCTCAACAATAGTCTCACAAGACTTAACGCTATCAAAACTCATGTATAAACTTGTATATGCGCATATTGTCAAGCATATCTACGTATATACACATATCTACACACATATCTATACATTTCCACATAAACTAACGAGTTATAAACGTACAAATGATTAAGTAAGTACCTTTCGATACGTACGGGAAAACGGGATGTTACACTCTATTTATTCATTTCACTCTTTTGTGATAACTTCACTCGTACTCTTCACAAAATCGAATTGTTTTATCTATATTACTCAATGATGATAAAACTCTAATTTTCAGCTCGTATGCGTCATGATAACATATTTATTGTCAGCCATAACCATTCCAATGAAATTTCGGGACGAAATTTCTTTAACGGGTAGGTACTGTGATGACCCGAAAATTTCCGACCAAATTTAAACTTAATCCTTAAATGATTTAATATTTTTGACAAGATAAGCAAATTCTGATAAGTTAAATCTCAAACATTTTGAACTGTGTTCATGTATTCATTTAACCTCGACCAAATTTCGACGAGTCACGAACGATTGTAAACATAAGATATGTATATTTATGTATATATTATAACTTGAAAACGTTAACAAAGTATTAAGTGTATAATACTTTACATTAAACGTATTTGTCTCAATATATGTTTTATATGTTTATCGACGGAATTAAAGGATATTATCAAACGATCGAAGTAGAAGATATTTTGATAGCATCTAACAATCACATAACTATTACGATTGTTACGGGTCTCTGTTGTGAGGTCCACTTCGATTTAGAAAATCTTTCCCTTTTGATTATAGTTGGATTTAGATATATAAAATAACTTGCAACGTGTTTATATTGTATATGTATATATATATATATATATATATATATATATGGGTTCGAAATATATAATTTATTTAAAAAAAAGGTTTATAGCACTCGTTTATTGTTTCATAATTAATTAAATATTTCAAAATAATATATATTTTATGATGTGATAATATATAATAGTAATTTAGATATAAAACGTTTTGATATTATTATTTATATTTTAATTGATAACGAGATGTTGATTTAAGGAAGCAAATGACCAAAACACTCAAATGATTAAGTTATACTTCGGGTAATATAGTTTATCATTGATTAAGTCTAATTATTGATAAATGTACACGTCGCGAAACGTAAAGTACAGGTTTTCTAAGTGTACGAAAGGACGTTCGAAAAATCAGAACCGGGACAAAAGTCGAACGTAAACGTACAAGACATCGGGACGAAAATTACAAGTCAACCATGCATGTGAATATAATATAATATATAATTAATTAATATAAATTAAATATATTATATATATTATATAATAATATGTCGACGAGGAAAATAACAAAACATGTGTGATCTGGCAGACCACCCCATGCGATCGCATGGGAAATGGCCTGGAAAGCCATGCGATCGCATGGCCACCAGGTACAGACCACACTATAAAAGCTCGATCATTTCTGCTCGTTACACACACATATACCCCTCTGTAATAATATTATTTATTTATTTATTTATTTATTATTATTATTATTATTATTATTATTATTATTATTATTATTATTATTATTATTATTATTATTATTATTATTATTATTATTATTATTATTATTATTAAGATTAATATTATTATTAATCTTATTATTATTAGTAGTATTTGTATTATTATTAGTATTATACATAAAATACTACGACGGTGTTATGTCCAAACAATTCCAAAAATGGTTTTCGAGTGAGTCAAAGCTAAGGAAGTTATGGGTTATTGATATGGAGGTTATGGGCATTACTCGGGGGTTTTGATCAGGAATCTAAGGCTAACCTTTCATTTCTCATCTTCATTGTGTCTACATACTTTCCTACAATATTGAATCACAATATTGATACGTAAGCATTCATATCTTATCTTTTATATATTAATAGTGTATCCATATCTAGTGCTCGAGTATATACGTTTATGTATGCTTGTATGCTTTAATTTTTTCGTTAGATAGTTTTTGATGAATCACGAATTTGATACATATGTTATTGATAAAAGTTATATGATATGCATGTCATTGGAAAGCTGTCGAAAAATTAATAACTTTTCATTTAGAAATCGTGTGTTTTCGAGGAACGGATTAAAAGTTATGGTCAACTGAATTATGATTAACATTAATTGAAATTGATTTTGAATCTGCAATTGATATTTAAACAACTAGTTTATAAGATTGATAAATTGGAATTTCAAATATTACTAATCGAGTAAATGAATTTCTATAAGGCACGTCTCGTCTTATTGAACAATTGTCAAAGTTGACTGTCTTATCATGTTTTAAAGCTTTATAAACTCTATAATATGATTTTCAAGTATTGGAAAACTATATGAAAATCATGTTCGATTGCCATAATAATTCAAGTATAATATAGCTCCTGAAATAAATAATATTTTGAGTTTGATAAACAATAAATTCGTTCAATTATCAAGACTTATACTATGTTAATAAACATGTATAGATTTAAAGATCATATTGGATCAGGTTGACTTTTGAGATGACTTTTGTTAACCTTTGCATGTCGGTCTCGAGCATTAGGATTGTGATACACTATGACCCGACCTAGCTTGTTAGACATGTATTGACCAACATATGTTCTCTAGGTTGAGATCTACGGTTATTTTGCATTCCGAGTTTCGGTCACATTTCGGTGAATGACCTTATGTGCTGCTAAGGTGAGTTTTATTTGCTCCCTTTTTAATTTCTTTTGCAATATATATTTTTGGGTTGAGAATACATGCACTTTATTTTAAACGCAATGGATACAAGTACATACTAAATTCTACACCGAGTTTGAACCGAAAATCCCTTAGCTTTGGTAACTAGTAACTGCCGGTTATAAGAACTGGTGGGCGCGAATAGTGGTATATGGATCCATAGGGCTTGACATCCCCGTCTGTTCCAGGTATAGAAACCCTAGCCTGAACTATAAAACAGACGTATACTATTTGAGTTTAGTACACGTTGGTTTACGTGTATTGTACATGTTGGTTGCATTTATGTTAAAACAGGGGTACTTATTATATAGACGTTAAAGCTTAGTTACCAGGGTGCTCAATCTTGTAGAATATTTTGATAAACGTTTCTGGATGAAACAACTGAAATCTTGTGATCCACCTTTATATACAGATTATGCGCAACATTAAAACTATGAACTCACCAACCTTTGTGTTGACACTTTTAAGCATGTTTATTCTCAGGTTCCTAGAAGTCTTTCGCTGTTTGTTTATACGTTATACAAGCTGTGTGCATGGAGTCATACATGCTTTATTCGAGAAAACTTTGCATTCACAAAATCATCACCATGTATCTTATTTGACTGTATTGTCAACGGATGTATTGTTAAAAACTATTATATACGATGATTGTCTATACGTAGAAATCATCAGATGTCGAAAACTTTGGATTTATATATTCATTTATGGTGTACCTTTTCAAAAGAATGCAATGTTTACAAAACGTATCATATAGAGGTCAAAACCTCACTATGAAATCAATGAATGATGTATTCGTCCAAAGGGATTTGGAAGGATCATCACACTCTTGGCTATGGACTATTGATATTTAAAGAGAAAGAAGAGAGTAATAAATCTTATTGAAATGAATGGTGCAAAAACTGATTACATTCGAACCTATATTTATACTATAAATTTTACTGTGCAATTAACTATTCAAATGCATGTGTAACTATTATTCAAATTGACATCCAAAGCCATTCTTGACTTTTGATTTCATAACAATTTTGACATATTTTTCGAAAATTATTTTTACTTATTAATTAATACTAGTAGGGTTGCAAAGGGTGGTTGCGGCAATCGTTGCGATCATTTGGTGACAAATCTTTTCGCTCGGAATCGTTTCTGTAAACGCTAATAGTCAGGTCAATATCGTGAAAAATTGGTAAATATTTGTCAAAAAGTTGCGATCATTTGGTGACAAATCTTTTCGCTCGGAATCGTTTCTGTAAACGCTAATAGTCAGGTCAATATCGTGAAAAATTGGTAAATATTTGTCAAAAAGTTGATATTTATCCAGTTTCGTTTTAGTGTAAACAAAAAATACTTTTGACAAAATAATTTTGCAATCCAATTTTCGCAAGTTCGGCTTGACCCGATCGTATATCAATATATATTCGATATAAATCTATAATCTTTGTAGTTGTTTTTGTTTGCAAATGATAATGATATGAATATGAATATTCAGATACGTGTTCCAATTTGAAATCAATTGGTGTTGAAAAAGTCATCAACAATAACAGCTGAATTTGGTGTTTTAATGGAGAAAGAGAGAAAATGACTAAAAATACATTTTTTCCTGCCAAGTAATGTGAATTTGAATAGTTAGATTTAACAGCATTTTAACTATATGTAATGTTTTATGAAGATCGTATCTTTAAATGTGCGTGGTTTCGGGGTTGAGGATAAATTCGGGTGGGTGAAAAATATTTGCTTCAATGAACATCCTAATATCGTGGCTTTACAAGAAACGAAGTGTAAACTAGTTGATGATAGTTGGGTTCATGGTCTATGGGGTTCTAATGATTTCGGGTTTGTTCAAATGGAGGCTCTTGGGAATTCGGGGGGTTTGATGCTTATTTGGGATAAAAATTCTTTTGCGGTTACTAGTGCGGTAGGAAATAAGTACTTCCTTGCAATTCGTGGTAATTGGTGTGGGTCGGGTCAGGAATCAATTATTGTTAATGTGCACGGGCCTCACAATGATGTGGAGAAAAAAATTCTTTGGGACTCTCTTGGTAATCTCCTAAATAGTGTTGACACGGCGTGGGCACTTTGTGGCGATTTTAACGAGGTTAGGAAAGAATCGGATAGGTTAAATTGTACCTTTCATCAAAGACGTGCTAGGAGATTTAATGATTTTATTGTTGGAAACAATCTTATTGAGGTTAACTTAAGTGGTAGGAAATTCACCCGGATAAGTGACGATGGTAGGAAGTTTAGCAAACTAGATAGGTTCTTTGTTACGGATAAGTTCATTAATTTGTGGGATGATCTTTCGGTTATCCCTTTGAAAAGAAAAGATTCCGATAATTGCCCTATAGTTCTTAGAGATAAAATTGTTGATTTTGGGCCTAAACCTTTTAAAGTGTTTGATGAATGGCTCACCAAAAAAGGAGTTGAGGTCATTATTGGTAAAGCTTGGGCTAAAGGGGTGCATGGGTCAAGGAAAGATTGCCTCTTTAGAGATAGGCTTAAAAATATCAAAAGTGCACTAAAAGAATGGAGTAACAAAGAATTTGGCAATTTAGACAAAGAGATTTCAAAGCTTAAATGTGAAGCGGAAGATTGGGAAAAGAAAGCCGAAAACGGGGCTCTAAATGATGTGGAAAGAGAGGCATGGCTTAATTCTAGAAAAGGTTGGCTCGAGAAAGAAAGATGCAAGTCCAATATGTTAAAACAAAAAGCTAGAACGAGGTGGATTTTAGAAGGTGACGAAAACTCAAAATATTTCCACTCGTCTATTCGACGGAAATATAATAAATGCAACATTCGTGGCCTTAATATCAACGGGAATTGGAACGAAAACCCGAGCGAGGTCAAATCCGTTATTTTCGAGCACTACAAAAATATTTTTTGTAAGCCTGCAGGCCATCGTCCACAGCTTATGACCTGGGCTGACCAAAATGGGTCTGTTGGGTCAGGTTCACGGCTATCTGTTGACCAAGCATGTGAGCTTGAATCGCCTTTTTGTGAAAATGAAATTTTGGAGGCCATAAGGAACTGCGGGAGCTCCAAGGCCCCGGGACCGGATGGTTTCAACTTGAACTTCTATAAGAAGTTTTGGCCCATTATTAAAAGTGATCTTGTCTTGGCAATACATTCCTTTTGGGAAAATGGTGACATCTCCCGGGGATGTAATGCATCTTTTGTTACGCTTGTCCCCAAAAAATCCAATCCTATCACCTTGAATGAATATCGACCAATTAGCCTTATCGGAAGCTACTACAAGATTATCGCAAAACTTCTCTCAAACCTCCTTAGAAAAGTTGTCCCTAATTTGGTTAGTTTCGACCAAAACGCGTTTATTAAAGGTAGAAACATTCTAGATGGGGCTTTAATTGCGAACGAAACTATAGACTACCTAAAGAAAAAGCATGAAAAGAGTCTAATTTTCAAAGTGGACTTTGAAAAAGCGTTCGATTGTTTGAGTTGGGAATTTCTAATGGAAGTGATGGAGCACATGGGTTTCGGGTTAAAATGGAGAAATTGGATTATGGCTTGTCTCAAAACGGCCTCCATTTCTATTCTTGTTAATGGGTCGCCCACACGAGAGTTCACAATTGAGAGAGGGGTTAGGCAAGGTGACCCGCTCTCACCCTTTCTCTTCATCCTTGGGGCGGAGGGTCTAAACATACTTACCAAGGCGGCGGTGCATCGAAATCTTTTCTCGGGGGTTGAAATTGGTCACGATAAGATTCCCATTTCCCACCTCCAATACGCGGATGACACCATCTTTTTTGGTTCTTGGGAAGAAAGCAACATTATGAATCTTGTGAAAATCCTAAAGTGTTTCGAACTCTCTTCGGGCCTCAAAGTGAACTATAATAAAAGCAACATCCTTGTTGTTGGGGTTCATATCCATGAGGTAGAGGTAATGGCTAACAAATTTGGGTGTAAGATTGGAACACTCCCGTTTTCTTATCTTGGTCTTCCGGTGGGTGCGAATATGAAAAAATTGGAAAGTTGGGCGCCGGTCATCTCTAAAATTGAAAAAAGACTTTCGAATTGGAAAGCCCGTGCGGTGTCTTTTGGTGGTCGAGTTACCCTTGTTAAATCGGTTCTAAATAGTATCCCGTTGTATTATTTCTCAATTTTCCGTGCCCCGACGTGCGTAGTGAAAAAAACTTGAGAGTGTAAGGCGTTCCTTTTTTGGGGTGGGTCGGGGTTCGGGAAAAAAATGTGTTGGGTTAAATGGGAGGATATTCTTCTCCCTTATGGGTCGGGCGGGTTAAACTTGGGGTCACTAAAATGTAAAAACCTTGCTTTAATTGCCAAGTGGTGGTGGAGGTTTCATACTGAACCCACCGCCTTGTGGGTCAAAGTAATTAAAAGCATTTTTGGGAGTTCGGGGGGTATTGGCTCGGGTACCAGATTTATCTCTAACACATCGGCTTGGTCTTGTATTATTAACACTGTTGAGCATCTTGATTCTTTTGGAGTTCCTTTCAGGGATTCTTTTTCTAAAGTAATAGGCGACGGTGTATCTACGTCTTTCTGGAACGACAAGTGGCTTGGTGACGATTGATTTAAAAACAAATTCAAGAGACTCGCACGGTTTGAATCCAACCTAAACGCTACGGTCCATGATCGCATTGTTTGGAATGGTTCAAAGTGTTCGGGTCAATGGCTCTGGTCTCGCCCACCCTTCGGTAGAGCTGCTACAGAATTAAGCGAGCTGTGCAGAATCATTTCGGCTGCTTCACTTCATCATGAAAAATCATACTCATGGCGGTGGAATGGTTGCCCTTCGGGCAGGTTCAAGACAAAACAGCTCACGGGGATCAGTTCCAAAGTTATTCAGGTGGGTCCGAACGCTTCAGAGACTTTTCGCAATCCTCTAGTCCCAAAAAAAGGTAGAAGTTTTTGTGTGGCGCGCTAGAAAAGGTCGGTTACCCGTTTTAACAGAGTTAGACAAAAGAGGCGTCGATCTTCGCTCGACCCGATGCCCAATATGTGATGACAACGTGGAAATGGTGGACCATTCTCTCATCTTGTGTAAAGTTGCTTTTGACATTTGGTCCAAAGTTTTCGATTGGTGGGGCTTAGGGTGCGTTTCAAACTTAAGTGTCGGTGAACTATTTCGTGGTGCATCGAATCTTAATATGACGGATGAGGGTACTAGCATTTGGCAAGCGGTGGAATGGGCGTGTGGTTATCTAATTTGGAAGAATCGAAACCAAAAGGTTTTCAACAATAAATGTTGGTCCATTCCGAACGCTTTGAACGAGATACAATTATTATCTTTCGAGTGGATCGCGAAGAGATTTAAATCCAAATCGATTGATTGGCATACGTGGCTACATAGTCCTCGGTCACTCGTTACTTAGGTTGCTGTTTTTTTGCGTATGTTATCTGTTTTTTTTCTCCTCTAATATGCTTCCTTAGCATCCTTGTCTGTTAGTGTGTATTTGTGAACATTCTGTGTTGTGGGTGGCCTTTTGTTCATTGTGCAGGCCATGCTGCTGTTGTGTATCCATTCTGTTTATATTGTTCTCTAATAAATGATGCTTTTCAAAAAAAAAAAAAAAAAAAAAAAAAAAAAAAAAAAAAAAAAAACTATATGTAATGTAAATAGTTAGATTTAACAGCATTTTAACGAGCATTAAAAGCATCGATGCATGATGTGCATTTACTTATGTTTCAGAGATCATCAATATAATTTTCAAGAAATAAGAATATTTGACGTAAAGCACAAGTACAAAAAACGAAAGTATAATTTGACAGTAAAGCACAAATACGATTCATATAGTTTGTTCTTTTTATTATGATTTTTAGTTTTATATAATTGACAAGGAAAGGATTCATTTGAGAAAGGTCACTTCCTGGTACAACAGGCTGTCAACAAAATGACCACAAATCCATGGTGAATATTTTCTAACTAAAATAAAACACAAAAAACTCAAATTATTGCTTCACATTATTCATAACAAAAACTGTCTACAGTTTTCTCATCAGCAGAAAGGAAACAAATGGCTAAACCAATATTCGGGCCATTAGAGATGGACGCCACACCTCTATTTAATTTTCTGGCTCTGCTTTCTCAAAGAAAGTCTTCCTCACCCAATCAAATGGCTGCAATACCACATAAACCACAAGACAAATGTTAAAATGAATCCCAGTTTATGTAAATATTGGTAAAATTCTCTCATAACAAACCACAAAGGCACAAACTAACAAGAAAGTCGATGCGTTGTTTGATTTGGACTAAATGAGCTTAATAGAATGAAACTTAGTATGGAGACTAATAAAAAAGTGTGTGTTTTAAACTTATTAAATAAGACGCGTCTTAATACAAAAAACTCAAATAAATGTGAAATCATATTTTTGTCACAATATTTTAAAATTTATGAGCAAGTGTTTTTATAACTACCCCACATAAAGGTTAATTTAGTAATTTCAATTATTCAGACGGTTATTTAGCACAAAAAACAAACAAAAATTATTTATCTATCACTTCTTCCTCAAAGACATCTTATTAAAATTAAGACAATATGACTTGATAAGAAAATAAACAAAACAAAACAAAACAAAAAGACTAAATCCTGAGGCACTCACTATCTAGTGAAAACCTTTGTGATTTCTCGACGATAATAATTAACTCGAGCATCCATAGGAAATATACAATTACTACTATCCAGCTTGCCTTCAAAGATACAAATGAGAGTAGTTGATGGACATTACCCAATACCAGTTTCTGAGTATCATATTTCAGGTTGAAAAACTAAATGCTATCTAGTTGCGGTTAATTTGTTTTCAAGCTGAAATCTATTTTCCATCCCCGTGTGACTTCTATATGACACTTAATGGCTAATGTTTGTTCTATGATGTAATTTATGCACTATGCTACAAGACACATGTAGGATGTCAAGTAGTGATTATCATTAGGGTTAAATTTTATAATGCAAGTCACCACAACTGTAAAATCTTAATTTGGTACAATTCCATTTTTCCTCTAGTAAAAGTTCCATAAAAGATTAACGAAAACATGCATGTTGGCTTGGATTAACTAGTGAAGTAGGAAGTGAAAAATAACGCCTATAATTAAACCAGATTATCCAACTTATCAAGTATAACTAAAACGGTTGAAAGGGTTTGCATCAACTGCTAAAGAGGTTATAGTTGGGAGTGTTTCAACAAAACTCACAACACGTTGAAATCATAAAAATTTAATGACTTTTCGGTGATGGAGGGTGATGAGGGTGTAGGTCCCACTTTTTTAATTTATTTTTCCTCTAGATTGGTTCTCAAAAATGGCTTCTCAAATTTGATTGGGTCCCTCATTCATCCCGCCCGCAATCCAAATCGTGATGCTATCAATCACGCCCAATATTTTTTAGCCCAGCACCCTGCGTTACAGGCGTGATAGGGGCGTCATGATGTCGCTGCACTAATAATGGTCTTAGTAAACTACTCCCATGTTTTATTAATCTGACAATCGGGCTTATGTACAAGTGTACAACTTAAGAAACAATCATCAGAAGTCATTAATCTTGTATCACTTGTACCAATATCTTCAATGTCTTATACAAATAACTGAACTAACGAAGACAGCTGATACTCCAACTACTTTTAACATATATTTTCTACTCTACCCATATATGAAGCAAATTGACGAACTTATTTTTCACACAAGGCTACTACTTTTCATCATCGTGTATTTCCTAGACGAATCTAACCTCACCACTAGTTTCGCAGCTCCATTGTAACCCAAAACAAGCCCATATAAGTACATGCTCCTGATGCTAGCTAGACCTATATAAGCAATTAAATTAGACACATAACCTAAGAGCATAGGTATTCTTACAACATCAAACTCTTAAAAATTAATCGATCCATATTAAATAACTTGAACACAATAAAGTAATTCAACACTTTTAAAGCGGACAAATTTTTCTTAAATTCCTATTAATCTTTATCGAAACCTAATTATGACCAAAAAAATTATGATATAAATTAAAAATTATCATCCAGGTATAGCCTGACCATAAAAACCAAAGTTCTTTCAGAGAGGTTAGGTTCATGAAATCGAAATCCAGATCTACATCAACCATTTCATAAAGCTAATAACAATCAAATGCGAGAACAAGTTTCCATTATAATTAAGTAACGATCAATCGATCCAGCAGATGATTATATATGTTCATAAAAATTGGGGGAAAATGACGTGGACCTGAACGAGCCAAACCGCACCGGTGAAAGCAGCGACGCCCCAAGCAGCGGCGGCTTGAATATCGGTGGCTTGAGGACGAGCGTTTGGCTTGATGAACTTTAGTGCGTTTCCGGCCATTGTTTTCGATCTTCTTTTTTCGTTTATTTTTCAACCCTAATTTTTGTCTGTAAAACGGATTGCCAATTTCTTAGATCCTTCCCTCTATATTTTTATCTTTATGCCTGAAAAGTATAAATTTAGACAAAACTAGTTTTCGAACTCTCACATCGCGCCGAAGATTCGGTTTTCAATGTATTTTATTGCGTTTGGTTTGTAAAATTATTTCGTGGCTAACGATGATGTCGTTGAAGCGCAACTCGAGTCGAACTAAAAGGTATAACCCGTAAAAGATTTAAATGTTATTTTAAATTAACAATATATGTGCATCTCCGCGTTTCGCTATGGAATTGTCGACTTTAAAAATTTAAAGCAAAATCAACGTGTATGAAAAGTAACCCAAATATTTAGCGTTTTCTAAAAAGCGTCCGTTTTGCGTATAGTTAGTGACATTGTGTTCCTAAAATTATTTCGAGTTTAACGATGGTATCCGAAAAATTTAACTCATTGCGAGCGACAAGATATGACCCGTTGAATATTTGGGTGGAGTTTATTTAAGATTTTTTATGAAAATGGTTATTTAACACTTTACCCCTGTTTGGGGGTCGATTTGAATTTTTGAAAAAAGTGTAGGGGCTTTGTTGGTGCAATGAAATTTGGTTAAAATTAAAAAAAAAGGTAAAAAGTCGAAAATTTGTTGGTGCAATGAAATTTGGTTAAAGTTAAAAAAAAAGGTAAAAAGTCGAAAATACCCTTGGTTACTATTCATAATTTATTTCTATTAGATAGTATAGTAATTACTCTCGTCATCCTCGAATCATACGCGTCGTCCTCAAAGTTTAATTTTTATTTTTAATTTTTTTTGCGTTCGTCGTCATTGAACTTGCATTTTATAACGTATGTTGTCCTTCTGTCATTTTCTCTCTTTGAAAGTTTAGGGACGACCGACGTAACTTTGTCTTTTTCTCTTAAATAATTTAATTTATTTTTTCTTTTCATTTTTCAATTTTCTTTTCTTATCACCTTACCTACTTTACCGCTAATGAATAATTAATTATTTGTTATGTATTTTTTATTTAGATTATGTAATTTTATGTTTTAGTAATTTAAATTAATGTATTTTATATTTAATAATGTGACTAAGATGTGTGATTTTTTTGTGTGGAGTAGTGGTGGTGTTGGTTTTTGGTGTGGGTTGTTAGTGGAATGATGATGTAGCATTTTATTTTTAATTTTGTTGTATTTTATTAATTTGTTTTATATTATTGCTAGTTTTTAACAAATAAAAATAATAAGAATAATAATAACGTTTTTTCAAAAACAAAAAAAAATTGATAAACGGCTATTTTTTTTTAAAATTGACCAACGGCTATATTACTCTTGTTGCCGACAAGATTGATAATTCATCACTTCCCGATCAAATTCACATCCATAATTAACTTGTAAACCAACATTCAACGGACTCATTTTGAACAATTGAGAGAGTTTAGAAGTTTAGAATTTGTTGAAAATGTGAAGTGTGAATTGAAGTATTTATAGAAAAAAATATAGCCGTTGGTCGATTTTAAAAAAATATAGCCGTTGGTCGATTTTAAAAAAATGTTATTATTATTCTTATTATTTTTATTTTTTTTTTGTTAAAAACTATCAATAATATAAAACAAATTAATAAAACACAACAAAAATAAAAATAGAATGCTACATCAGCATTCCACTAACAACCCACACCAAAAATCAACACCACCACTATTCTACACAAAAAACCCACACGTCCTAGTCACATTATTAAACATAAAGTACATTAATTTAAATTACTAAAACATAAAATTACATAATTTAAATAAAAAATACATAACAAATAATTAATTATTCATTAACAGTAAAGTAAGTATGGTGATAAGAAAAGAAAAGAAAAAAGAAAAAATAAAAGAAAAGAAAAAATAAAAATGAAAAGAAAAAGAAAAAATAAATTAACTTATTTAATGGAAAAAGACAAAATTACGTCGGTCGTCCCTAAACTTTCAAAGAGACAAAATGACAGAATTGCCTTCACATGTTTGGCACATGCCGAAGGTTAACAGAGGAAAGAGACGGGCAATGTAACACCGTCCATATTTTTTTTTAAATACACAGCGGAAACATTATACATATAATAATTACATAACCATAATTATGTTTTACGATATCACACGGTTATTATAAATCATCTGGTGTTACGTTAAACAACTATTCTTATGTTATACAAAAGACAGCAGAGTTTGATCTTCAAACATATCCAGCAAAACAAGCTCCTCCCAAAACCCTAGCGTATAAGCCTACTTGCAGGGAGGAAGTGGGAGAGTTAGCACAAGGCTAAGTGAATGACACAATCCTAACAGGTATAAGCAGATAGCATCAAGCTAGCCAATACACAAACAAGGTCTTGATAACAAGAGGATCGGCGGCCTGGCCGGGCCCTTAACTCCAATTGATCAAGCTGGAGTATACCGATAATTCCAATTACTGTCTCCCTCAAATAGTATCCAGATGCAGGTGGTGCATCATTCAACTATACTACGCGAATAGTAATTCCTGAACCAGAAAGACTCATTCCTGCCTCTTGCCCAACTTACAAATTTGGCATAGCTACAAAACTATAGCTGCCCCACATGTAAGCCAGTTGCCGCTACAAAATCCGCAATCGACAATATCACTACCAGACTACTAACCCGTAGTCGGCATCCAGGGTGGCCACAACAAATCACAGAATATAGCACAATATATCATATACTAAGTATTCAGGTGAGTAAGCCAAGGTAACAGTAGCATAACCTGCTACTAAATACTTATAAACATTAGGATAGTCCCACTCACCTGAAAATATAAGAACTCAGTAGTCTTATTTCACTGAGCCTTCACCTTTTCCTTTATCACCTGAAAGAATATCATTTCTCTAGTTAGTAATCATTTCAATCAGATCATACATCAGATGAAATAAACACATCAATACATTAAATGAGTCAGAATAGTATTTGACCCAACTATACAAACCCTATCACTCGCACGGGTGGGGTCTCACTCGTGCGACTGACCAGCTCACTTGTACGGATGAGTATCCTCACTCGTACGACTGACAAACTACACCCACGAGTGACTTTAAAGTCCACTCGCATGATTTAGTAGCTCACACGCGCGGTTGGACACCTCACCCGTACGGGTGAGTGTCTCACTCGCACGGTTGAGCAAGAACAGCAGCATAACTGCAATTCCAGCTTTTTCCACCTAATTTAAAGTTTGATTTAGTGTTTTAAAACCTTATCATTGACAAGTAAATCTCAAGACAATTCCAACGATAGTTTATTCGTTGAAAACGGAGTTACGGTTTGAAAGTTATGACCAAAACAAGTTTCCACAAATCTGACCGGTGCTCACACGTGTGGCTGAGGCCTCACTCGTGCGAGTGAGTCCTCACACGTGTGGTTGACTCTCAAAAGTGTGGTCACTCGTGCGGGTGACCTGTCACTCATGTGGGAGCTGAAGAACAGCTCCAGCACGCTGTTTTTCGCGTTTTTGACCCAAAAACTCCATTTTTGCTTGTTTGGGTCGATTCAAAGGCTCAATAATATCACATAATACATATATAAACTATTCCTAACATCAATCAAGCATAAAAAACACAATTAATCAAGAATCAAACTCAAAATTCATCAAAACCCATTTTAACCCAAAACCCACTTTTAAATTCATCAAATTCAGAGATATTTACCTTGTTTGATTACTTGAATCACGGAGAATCAATTACACAAGATCACAGGGATTGATTTGCACTTTTTAATTTTATGAATTTAGAGTAAGTAAGTGTTTTAGGGTTTTTAAGTTACTAAAATAAGAAAGGAAAGAACGAGCTGTGCATATATATCAAATAGGGGTTTCTTCACTATGAGCCTATGAGGGAACCCCTTCCGTCTAACACACGCGTATTTACTAGTTATCTAAAACACAATGTACCCCATTAGGTGGCCCTAACGAGGTCCAATTCACATAACGAAACCTGTTATGTGACCCTTGTCACAAAGCGCACATAACTAACTAATCAAATAATTATTAACCTATAATTATTAAAATCACTAATATTAATAAATTAATATTAACTAAGGGTAAAAGTCATTTACCGCTAGGCCCGATTCGAGGTTGTTACAGACAGTTCACAGAAGGACGACATACGTTATAAAATGCAAGTTCAGTGACGACGAACGCAAAAAAAAACTTTGAGGACGACGCGTATGATTTCAGTATATATTCAAGGACGACGGGAGTAATTTTGTTATAAATTTATGCTGTTTAAGAAATTGGAAACCTAAAAACTATTTGTACATCAAAAATAACTACTCACTTTTTGCAAATAACTAATCACAACAAGCTTAATGTACAATCACTTGATGCATCAAATTAATTCTTTGTGACACTCGTAAAAGCTGTCATCAGAAAAATCCATAAATAATATATTTATAATTTTTTTTTAACTGTAAACATACACTCATTTTTTTTTATCAATGACGAGGCTCGAATTCATAACATCATAATTAGTGAGACTCATTGATACTATTAAACCATAAGCTTTTTGGTTAATTATAATTATAATATAATATAATGAATAATGAATCTTACATACAAGATAATTAAAAAAATTTCCTTTTGATAATGTAGTTATAAGTTTTTCTGATAAAATATATTTATTTTTTAGAAAAAATGATAAACGTGACTCTAAGGGTTATGTTTAAGCATACTAAATATGGTTTAATTTCATATTTGTAAGTCAACCCTGCTATGAATAGTATTAATACCAAAATTACGTAAGAAAATTTGATATTAGAAAAAGGAATTTTTTTTTTCGAAAAGCAAGAATTTTTATAAAACACGAAAAAAGAATACAACAAGGCAAGCCCATATCCGAGGCCTTGATTCTAATCTGTACAGCCTTGGGAAAAGAGATTTTAAATTGCTATTTCCAATCTAATGATCGTTTCAAAACGATGTTGACTCGCCATCACCTACAATCTTCGAAAAGGATGGTGTAAACGCCACCAGAAAATTATCGATTTGTATCCCTGCACGAATGATATTGTTCCAAACCCCTAAAGTCGAACCATGGGATATCTGATAATGCTAAAAACGAACATATATTTCATAGCATTATCCCTCAAGAAAAAAAAGCTTTTAGTTGCAATTGTTCTATTTACAAGTGATATTCGTTTAAATAATAAAAGGTGAAGACAAAAGACAGATTCGACGAATTGAAGACGCAAACGACCAAAAAGCTCAAAAGTACAAAATACAATCAAAGTGGTTCAAATTATTGATGAGAAACGTCTAAAAGTTGCAAGAGTACGAGCCGCAAAACGCAAAGTACAAGATATTAAATAGTACGCAAGGACGTTCGAAAATCCGGAACCGGGACCAGAGTCAACTCTTAACGCTCGACGCAACGGACTAAAAATTACAAGTCAACTATGCACATGAATATAATATAATATATAATTAATTCTTAAAATTATATATATATTATATTATATATAAAACCGTCGGCAAACAAGAAAACAAAGGTTCCTGAGCTGTAAAAGAGGGCCATGCGATAGCATGGCCAGGAAGAACAATTTCCATGCGATCGCATAGCAAGAAATTGGTGGCCACATCCTATAAATTTCGCAGTTTTTGGTCGAACTAAACACATATTTTTCTCATCTCTATCTCTCAACGTAATATATATATATATATATATATATATATATATATATATATATATATATATATATTATAATTTTAATTTTAATTTTAATTTAATAATAATAAGGGTATGTTAGCGAATGTTATAAGTGTGTAAGTCGAAATTCTGTCCGTGTAACGCTATGCTATTATTAATCATTGTAAGTTATGTTCAACCTTTTTAAATTAATGTCTCGTAGCTAAGTTATTATTATGCTTATTTAAGCCGAAGTAATCATGACGTTGGAATAAATATTAAAATTGGGTAATTGGACTTTGTACCATAATTGGGGTTTGGACAAAAGAACGACACTTGTGGAAATTAGACTATGGGCTATTAATGGGCTTTATATTTGTTTAATTAAATGATAGTTTGTTAATTTAATATAAAGATTTACAATTGGACGTACCTATAAATAACCATATACACTCGATCGGACACGATGGGCGGGATATTTATAAGTACTAATAATCGTTCATTTAACCGGACACGGGAATGGATTAATAGTCAATGGACTTATTAAAACAGGGGTGAATTATATACAAGGAATATTGGTGTAATTATAGTTTAAGTCCCCAATTAGTTGAAATATTTGACTTCGGATATAAGGATAATTTGACGAGGACACTCGTACTTTATATTTATGACTGATGGACTGTTATGGACAAAAACCAGACGGACATATTGAATAATCCAGGACAAAGGACAATTATCCCATGGTAATAAACTAAAATCAACACGTCAAACATCATGATTACGGAAGTTTAAATAAGCATAATTCCTTTATTTCATATTTAATTGCACTTTTAATTATCGCAATTTTATTTATTGTCATTTTATTTATCTCACTTTTATTTATCGCACTTTAATTATTGTCATTTACTTTACGCTTTAAATTAAGTCTTTTATATTTTTAATATTTTACATTAGGTTTTAACTGCGACTAAAGTTTTAAAATCGACAAACCGGTCATTAAACGGTAAAAACCCCCTTTTATAATAATAATACTGCTTATATTTATATTTATATTTATATTTATACAAATATAGTTTTAAAAATATAGCGTTAAACTTGGCTAGCTCCCTGTGGAACGAACCGGACTTACTAAAAACTACACTACTGTACGATTAGGTACACTACCTATAAGTGTTGTAGCAAGGTTTAGGTATATCCACTCTATAAATAAATAAATAACTTGTGTAAAATTGTATCGTATTTAATAGTATTTTGTAGTAAAAATATAACTATTTCGTATACACCTATACGCACATCAAGTATTTTTGGCGCCGCTGCCGGGGAACTACTTAAACGCCGGAAGCGAAACGCTATATAAAAAAAAAGATTTTTAATTTACTTTTGTAAAAATACGTTTTAAATATTAAAAATACAAAAATATAAAAAGAAAAACAAAATATATATATTTTTAAGAGTTGTTCAAAATATAAAAAAATTAAAAAGTTTGTATTTTCTTTTAGTTACAGAAACTAATAGGTAGTTTTTTTTTGTAAAAATATAAGTTTTTATTTATTTTATATATTTATAAAACATAAAATTAAAAACAGAAAAAAAAAATTAATAATCGGGCTACACTGTAGCAGCCCAATTTGTGAGCTGAATATTTGGGTCATGCGATCGCATGAACCCGAAGGCTAAAACTCATGCGACCGCATGAGAATTTCTGACACGCGGCTCTGAACCCGGTACAGCAATAATTACGGAGTATTAATTATTATTATTATTATTATTATTATTATTATTATTATTATTATTATTAAAACCCTAATTAGGGTTAGTTATTAAATTAATTTGTTTTAGTTTTATTTAATTTGTAATTTAAGTTAAAATTAGTTTTATTAAATTATAAAATTAATACTTTTATAAAATAAATAATATAAAAATAATATTTTTATAAAAATTGTATTTTTATAACTTTAGTTTTATTTCTATATTTCGTATCCTTTTAATCGTTTATTCATAATATTTATATTTTTCGCTCGTAATTAGTTTTTAATTTAGTATTTGCCGTAGTTATTTTTATCTAGATTTTTAGGCTTTGCCGTAAAATCTCTTAAGTGCTTTTTCTTTAAACTAAGATTTAGGTGCTTTAGAATTTTGCGACGCCGTTTTAAGATTTTAGTTTTTTTTTTTTAAGTTATTACCGTTTTGGATATAGAATTCCTTTTAAGCTTTAATACTTTTAGACGCAACTTTTAATTCTTAGTTTTTAGACTTTTAAGTTTCGACACGCTACGTTCTTTTTATTATTCGACCTTTTATTTTTTGACGTTTTTCGATGCGCTCTTTTTCTTTCTTATTTCTCGACGCTCTAGTTTTTAGGACTTAGATTTTTTTTCTATTTCTTCTCTAAAATTTCTTTAAATATCAACGAAAAATTATTTTAAGCGGTTAAATTGATAGACATCCAAAATTTTCTGGTTCGTAGTAATAGTTGGATTTGTTAGTGGCGAGTTGTGGGCTTCCGATTTAAAGGGTCCTGGCTACCTGCTGCATCTATTGGCTATTCGAAACGTGGGCAAAATCAGAAAAGTCTATTTAATTTGATAACTTATATAATTTTTATCTTTTATAACTAATAGGATATTCAGTGAATGCACCGAGCAAAACGTTCACCACCTTTTATACGTTCACCACCTGTGACTCGATCAAGACATCTAGCCAATATTATCGCCGTTGATTTTTCTTTAGAATCGTTATCAAGTCGACCAAGTACTCCAATTCAAATTTCCGATAATCCATTTTTTGAACCCGACCTCACAATTGAGAATCCGGAGGATATTCAGGGACAATTCAGAGATCCTGAACCATTAATCTTTCCTCCAGAACCACCAATCATTCAAACAGAGATTGTCGAGGAAGAAACCATTAAATCAGAATCCCTTAGTGATTCAGATTCAACAAATTCAATCATGGAAAATCTGGAACCTCTAAGTATGGAAGACCGAATGAGAGCTAAACGCACTGGCCAAGGTCACGCAATTACTTAACCAGACATTAATGCGCCAGATTATGAAATCAAAGGACAAATCCTACACATGGTAACTAATCAATGCCAATTTAGTGGTGCGCCGAAGGAAGATCCAAACGAATATCTTCGTACCTTTAATAGGATCTGTACAATATTTAAAATCCGAGAAGTGGAGGATGAACAGATCTATCTCATGTTATTTTCCTGGACTTTAAAGGGAGAAGCCAAAGATTGGTTAGAATCATTACCTGAAGGGGCGATTGATACATGGGACGTTTTAGTTGAAAAATTTCTTAAACAATTCTTTCCGGCATCTAAAGCCGTGAGACTTCAAGGAGAAATTGTTACATTCACGCAAAAGCCAAATGAAACTCTATATGAGGCGTGGACAAGATTTGGAAAGTTGTTGAGAGGATGTCCGCAACATGGTTTAGACACTTATCAAATAGTACAAATATTCTACCAAGGATACGACATCACTACAAGAAAAGACATTGATATAGCAGCTGGTGGTTCCATTATGAAGAAAACCGCAACTGAAGCTTACAAAATTATTGATAACACTGCTTCCCACTCACATGAGTGGCATCAAGAAAAAGATATCGTTAGATCATCTAAAGCAGCTAGAGCCGATTTTAGCCATGACTTTGATTCCATTTTCGCAAAGATAGATGCTGTCGAGAGACGAATGGAAAAGATGACTAAAGATATTCACTCAATACGAATTAGTTGTGAGCAGTGTGGAGGACCACATTTGACAAAAGATTATCTCAGTATTGAACAAACAATGGAACAAAGAGAGAATGTTTCATATATAAACCAAAGGCCTGGAAATAATTATCAGAATAATTATCAACCGCCAAGACCAATCTACAATCAAAATCAGAATTATAACTGAAATGTTCCATACAACAACCAACAAGGTCCTAGCAATCAACAAGTATCCAACAATACTTACAATCAGCAAAGACGTATTTTTCAAAACAAACCACCACAAACCGATGATAAAAAGCCAAATTTAGAAGATATGATGTCGAAGCTAGTTGAATCTTAAACGCAGTTTTTCACATCTCAGAAACAAACTAATGAACAAAATGCTCAAGCATTTAGAAATCAATAAGCTTCTATTCAAAACCTGGAACAAGAAGTAAGCAACCTAGCAAGGTTGATAGGTGAAAGAAAACCAGAAAGTTTACCTAGCGATACAAATGCAAACCCCCGGAATGAAACAGCTAAAGCCATTACCACAAGAAGTTGGTATTACACTTAAACCACCTGAAATGCCTGTAATTTCTGATGACACTATTCCTAATCCACAAGAACCACAGCCTGATCAAGATAAGGAAACAGGACCGGTAGTTGAAAAGTTTAATGAAGATAACACAGTTAAGGCTAAACCTTATGTTAAACCATACCAACCACCGCTTCCTTACCCAAGTAAAATGAGAAAAGAGAGACTTGAATCCGAGCAATCCAAATTCTTGGATATGTTTAAATAGATAAATGTAAATCTTCCTTTCATTGATGTGATTTCAGGAATGCCTAGATATGCTAAATTCTTGAAAGATCTAATCACAAATAGAAAGAAAATGGAAGAACTTTTGGCTGTTTCTATGAATGCTAATTGTTCTGTAGTACTATTGAATAAGATACCAGAAAAACTTTCAGATCCAGGAAGTTTCACAATTCCATATTTTCTGGGTAGTCTTAGTTCAATAGAAGTATTGGCAGACTTAGGTGCTAGTATAAATTTAATGCTGTATTCACTATACGCTAAACTAGACCTTGGAGAATTGAAACCAACACGAATAAGCATACAACTAGCCGATCGATCAGTAAAATATCCTAGAGGGATAATAGAAAACATGCTAGTTAAAGTTGGTACTTTAGTATTTCCAGTAGATTTTGTTATTCTGGACATGGAAGAAGATTCTCGAGTTCCTCTCATATTAGGAAGACCATTCTTAAACACGGCTAAAGCAATAATAGACGTGTTTGGTAAGAAACTGACCCTAAGTATAGAGGACGAGAGTGTTACCTTTTCTGTTGATAGAGCCATGCAACAACCGCAATCTGCAGATGATACATGTTATTATATTCAAACTATAGATTCACATGCAGAATTGTTAGAAGAATTTCCAGAATTACAAGAAACGGGAGAATGTTCTTTAGGAGAAGGAACTGAACCAATTGAAGAAGCTGAAATGTTAGCTACACTTATGGCTAATGGATATGAACCAACAACAGAAGAAATTCAAATGCTAAAAGAAGAAGACAGATATCGATACAAATCATCGATAGAAGAACCACCGACATTAGAGTTAAAATCACTTCCAAACCATTTGGAATATGCTTATTTACATGGTAAATCTAAATTACCTGTAATAATATCGTCTTCTCTTACTGAAAATGAAAAATCTCAACTCATTTCTGTGCTAAAAGCTCATAAACCAGCTATTGCATGGAAGATTCATGATATTAAAGGTATAAGTCCTTCGTATTGCACACATAAAATCCTTATGGAAGAATGTCATAAAACGTATGTGCAACGCCAAAGAAGACTAAATCCTAATATGCAAGATGTTGTTAAGAAAGAAATTATTAAACTGCTAAATGCAGGTTTAATTTATCCAATCTCTGATAGTCCATAGGTAAGCCTAGTTCAATGCGTACCTAAGAAGGGTGGCATGACTGTCATCACAAATGAAAAAAATGAGCTTATTCCTACAAGGACTGTAACAGGATGGCGTGTTTGTATTGATTATAGAAAATTAAATGACGCCACCAGAAAAGATCACTTTCCCTTACCTTTCATTGATCAAATGTTAAAAAGATTAGCCGGAAATAGTTACTATTGTTTTCTTGACGGTTTTTTCAGATATTTTAAAATTCCAATAGCACCCGAGGATCAAGAGAAAACCACGTTCACATGCCCTTATGGTACTTTTGCTTACAAACGCATGCCATTTGGACTTTGCAACGCCCCTGCAACCTTTCAAAGGTGCATGATGGCGATTTTTCACGACATGATAGAAGAATGCATGGAAGTTTTCATGGATGACTTTTCAGTCTTCGGTGTTACATTTGAATCATGTCTAGTTAATCTTGAACGAATGCTTATTAGATGCGAACAATCAAATCTAGTTCTTAATTGGGAGAAATGCCATTTCATGGTTAAAGAAGGCATCGTTCTTGGTCATAAAATTTCAAAGGAAGGAATTGAAGTGGATAGAGCTAAAGTAGATGTAATTGCTAAACTTTCACATCCCACCAATGTTAGAGGAGTTAGGAGTTTTCTAGGGCATGCCGGTTTTTACCGACGTTTCATAAAAGAGTTTTCTAAAATTGCCACTCCTATGAATAAACTCCTAGAAAAGGATGCTCTATCATCTTTTCAGATGAATGCATCAAATCTTTTAATATTCTTAAAGAAAAACTCACTAATGCACCGATCATGATAACTCCAAATTGGAATCTACCGTTTGAACTCATGTGCGATGCAAGTGATTTTGCAATGGGAGCTGTTTTAGGACAAAGGATTGAAAAACGATTTCAACCTATTTATTACACTAGTAAGATGTTACAAGGAGCACAAACGAACTACACAACTACTGAAAAAGAACTCCTTGCTATTGTCTTTGCTTTTGATAAATTTAGTTCATATCTCGTTCTAGCAAAAACGGTGGTCTATACCGACCATTCTGCTCTTAGATACCTATTTTCGAAACAAGATGCCAAACCACGATTAATCCGTTGGATCTTACTCTTACAAGAGTTCGATATTGAGATCCGAGACAAAAAGGGAGCAGAAAATCTCGCCGCTGATCATCTTTCCTGTCTTGAAAATCCCGAATTAGAAGTTCTAAATGAATCGGCTATACAAGATAACTTTCTTGATGAATATCTATTGAAGATAGATTATAATGAAATTCCATAGTTTGCAGACTATGCAAACTACTTAGTATGCGGATTCCTTGAAAAAGAATTGTCATACCAAAAATGAAAGAAATTCTTCAGTGATATAAAACACTATTTTTGGGAAGATCCACATTTGTTTAAAAGTTGTCCCAATGGAATAATACGCCGATGTGTATTCGGGGATGAAGCTAGTCAAATCTTAAACCATTGTCACACAGGACCAACAGGAGGGCATTATGGGCCTCAACTTACATCAAGAAAAGTTTACGATGCTGGATTCTATTGGCATACAATTTTCAAAGACGCACACTTTCTTTGCAAATCCTGTGATGCTTATCAAAGGGTCGAAAAAATAAGTCAACATGATGACAATGTCACAAAATGTCATTCAAGTATGTGAAGTATTTGACGTTTGGGGTATTGACTTTATGGGTCCATTTCCAAAATCTCATAATAATCTCTACATTCTCGTTGCAATTGATTATGTATCTAAATGGATGGAAGCACAAGCTCTCCCGACTAACGATGCATGAGTTGTAGTCAACTTTTTAAAACATCTTTTTGCAAGGTTCGGAACATCAAAAGCTTTAATAAGTGATCGGGGTACTCATTTTTGTAATAATCAACTTGAAAAAGTTCTCAAAAGATATGGAGTAACTCATAAAATCTCTACTGCTTATCATCCACAAACAAGTGGACAAGTTGAAAATACCAATCGAGCTTTAAAACGTATTCTAGAGAAAACCGTAGGATCAAATCCAAAGGAATGGTCCATGAAATTAGAGGATGCACTCTGGGCTTTTAGAACAGCCTACAAAACTCCAATTGGAACCACACCTTTTAGACTCGTTTACGGAAAAGCATGTCATCTTCCAGTAGAAATTGAACACAAAGCATTTTGGGCTTTGAAGACATGTAATCTTGATTTGCATGAAGCTGGACGTCTACGGTTAAGTCAATTAAATGAATTAGAAGAATTGAGACATGAAGCATATGAAAATTCGTTAATCTATAAGGAAAGAACGAAGAAATGGCAGAATAAAAGAATCAGAAGTTCAAAAGAATTTAAAGAAGGAGACAGAGTTCTTCTTTTCAATTCACGATTCAAGCTATTTCCTGGAAAATTAAAATCAAGATGGTCTGGACCATTCATAGTCAAAAGAGTTTTTCCGTACGGAACAGTAGAATTAATAAATTCAAATGGAACTGAATTTAAAGTTAATGGTCACAGAGTAAAACATTACATAAATAATCTAATGGAAGTTGAAGATGAAGTTAATCACAATTTCGACACCACATCTAACTAAGTGTGGGAAGGTTCGAATCTTTTTAGGGTAATATGTATTTCTGTTAGAGTTAGATATTATGTTTTCGTGTAGTTTTCGAGAATGGAATCCGAATGGTCTTTCCCTAGCAGACCCTAAAGAACTAGTCTTCTCCCCCCATTCTGAATTTTTATTTTTTTTAGGTTTTACGAGATGAAGAATTCCTTTGATCTGAACCATGGTCTAATGCTGCACGCTATGATTACTAAACGTAATAATGACACACTTTCGAGTGAACTGGTATCATTCATAAGAGGCAAAATGGATGGAGTAAGAAAAGAACTCAGAAAAGATCATCATAAGATACATTTTGGTAAAGGAAAATCAAAATCTGCAACAAAAAGAAGAGCACGACACCTTGAAAGATGTTATAAATGCGAAAAATGGTCACACGAAGGTAAATGTTCAAATAATCAAACATATTCAAATACCGAATTTGTTACTCTATGTAGAGAAGGACCGTTTATATGTTTAGAAGAAAAGATATTGAAGAATCGAGGTTACGCTTATGTAGCTATGGAGAACCAAATCACACGACTCTCCTATGAGTCGGCTAAAGCAGGTCTCTGAGAATTCTTTCTCATAGGTAAGTATGTACAGTTTTTATTTTTTATTTATTGCTTTTAACCTTTTGATAATAAACGCTGAATCGTTCGCTATAAAGTATTAAATTGGTATTCAATAAAATTAGGTATGCGTAACCGAAATTATTGATATCATACAAAAATTTATTACATCATTACAAAATTTACCATTTATTCTTAAGGTATAAATATCTTTAATCAATCAACCCAAAATATTTCAGAAATTCGTCAGGAGTAAAACTAGGTCGTTGAACCGAAATTACTTTACTGAAAAGAGGGGCGTATATTTTTGATAATATTTGATTGATTAAAGTGGGATAAAAGACCAAAAAGATTTTTAATTTTATTTTTTTTACTTTGTTTTTAAAATTAAATATTAAATTATTAATGTAAATCTTTAAAATCAATATATTTAAGTTTTTAAATATTTTAAAAATTGATATTTTTAATATAATTTTGTATGTATAAAAACAAAAATATAATATAAGTTTGGTGTGAATTTAAAAACAAAAATTTTCTTTATTTCACTAAGATAAAAATATGATTTTTAAAATTCGTCGTGAGTTGAAAACTAGGTCGTTGAACCGAAATTGCTTTACCCAAGGGAGGGACGAGAAATTTTTTTATCATTATTTTTAATCTTATTGAATTAAAGTATGCCAAAAACATTTAAAAAAAATCCAAAAATCTTTGATTTTAAAACGACGTTTAAAAAGTAACAAATTTTGAAACTTTGTTGAGAGACGGACTAGGACAACGATCCGAAACGCCCTCACTCCTAAAAAGAAACAAATTTTTAAAAATTTATTGATTTATGTTTTAAAAGTATAAGGTTTTTATATTAAAAAAAAAAAAAACCCTGCACCCCATGCGATCGCATGGGGTTTGCACTTGGAATCCATGCGGTCGCATGGAGACCAAATGCAGGTCAGGAACAAATAACCAGCGAGTTCTGCTTCTGTCTCACTCCACACTCACACATATACATACGGGCATATACACACATACACTCCTAAATTCGCCATTTTTTCACCAAATTCAACCAAATTTTGTCCTACAATCCGCTCTAATCATGCATAGGTTTGGATTTTTTAGCAAGAAGGTAAAAATTACACCCCTAAACTCTTAAATTTCTTAGTTTTTGTGATAATTACCAATATTTTACCTAATTTGATTTTGTTAATTTCTAGTGTAATTAGAGTTAAATTGTTAGTATTTTATGCATGTATAACCTAGATTGATGCTAATTAACATGATTTGAAGCCAAAAACTTCAAATTTTTTAGAAATCTAGGGTTTGTGTTCTTGAGCAATTTGGAGCTTTTTGATATAAACAGGTTATGGCCGATTTTTGTCATGAATTATTGCTAAATTAAGTAGTGTAACATGTTTAGGTAGCTAAATGATCCAAACTTTGATTCTAAACATGATTTTTGAGAATTAAAGTAGACTTTTTAGGTATAAAATTCATGAACTTGATTAAATTGATGTAAATGCCATTTGAAACTTGTTTAATTGCTAGTAATGGTTATTTTAACATGTTATTTGAGTTGAATACTTATGAACTTTGTAAACATTTTCATAAATGCTTATTTGAAAAAGTGTAGAATTGTGAAAATTGTGAAAATGTGTATAAGTTTAATTTTGATTAAACATGTTATTGTAATTGTTTCAAGTTGTTATTTTGCTAACACTAATGCATATTTGGATGCACAAATTTTGTGTTTAATGTGTTTTGCAGAGAAATACCGATACTGATGGTGCATCATCATCATCTAGGTAACCTGCTCCAGAACCTGAACCAGAAATGCAATATGAGCCACAATATGAACAAGAACCTGAACCGGAACAATAACAACAACCTGATCAACACGTACCTTATTATGATCCGCAACAAGAATATGTTAATGCCTACGTAATTTTTCTAATTCATCATATAGTAGCACACCCCACGATTCATGAGGAACAGTTGCATCCCAATTTGAGATTTGATCGAAGTTGGAGAGATTACCCGACATATCAAAGTAACAAATTCAAACTAGTAACGAAAAATGTAGAAGTACCGAGGGTAATCGATTGGGAGCCTTTGGAAAGGGTCCAACTAGTTAACTCAGTTAGACGGCATCTGATCCAAAGGTATGGCAGCTCTTCTTTTCCCGATTGGGAGCGTTTATTCACCATTCGTAGGCATGTATATAAGGAATGGTGTGTTGAGCTTATGAGTACTATTTCACTTAATGCGGATGTAGTTAGGTTAGATGATAGAAGTTTTCTTAGATTTATACTTGGTCGTAGGATGTACAGGATGTCCATGCTGGACATGGCCAGGGCTTTACAGATTTACACTCTTGGTGAATTACTACTACCCGATTGTACAAATTTGATTTATCATGGGGAGCGCGTAGATAGGAATTTTGACGCGAACGCCGTCTGGAGGCGTATGTCAGATTATAATGTTTTTACGCTGGGAGGAAGACACTCCTATTTAGATATTAACAAAGCAGAGCTACGTATTATACATAGATTTTTAGCTAATTCAATTACACAAAGAGGTAAAAACAAGGAGAAGATGACCTTACACGATTTATTTTACCTTAAGTGTATTCAAAACCCTAGAAGCTTTGTTAATATCTCCTAATGTGTTGGTTTTTATCTGTCCAAAGTAGTGGCAGGAATACAGGACGGGGGAGTAATAGGAGGAGGTATTTTTGTTACTCTCATTGGAGAGTATTTGGGTGTAGATAGGGATCAAGGGGGTCCACTTATGGTATGTAGGGAATAAGATGATACTTTAGGATTGAAGGTCTATCAGGGTGCTAAGGTATTAAAAAGCAGACGCAATCAGGCAGTACCTTTATGATGGTAGACATCCTCAGGTAGAGAGAGGTTCAGATGAGGAAATGGAGGAAGCAGATGACATTAGGGATGTCATTAGGGAGGCTATGACCGAAGTCTACCAGCGTATAGATGAGGTAGAAATGACAAACCAGGATAGACATAGTCGGTACGAGCAGTGGCAAGCCCGGAATGAGTACGAGCATTCCAGGCAACGACAGCATGATAGATGGCATTATCATCAGCATCATATCATGAGCCAGCTATCACCTCAGGATCACTACATACCGACCCGACCTGCTTACTATCCTCCACACCAGCCCGATATGCGACCACCATTTACTCTCTACGACCCTAACCAGGCCTATCAGTACACCTATAACCAACCATGGAACCCGCCCGACGACATGAACTGGAACCCCTATCCAGATTGATATAGTTCCGTTGGTGATTTTTATGATTTTTATCTTTTTATTATTTTTATTTATTTATGTTTAAACATACAATATTGATATTTTTATGTAAGTTTAATATTTTTATTATGTTGTACTAATATTTCATATTTGATTTGAAAGTGGGATTTTAAGTCCCATTTCAAATTACCATGCATGTTTATATTTGTATTGTATGTATTTTATTTCATATACACAACAGGGTAAAACAACGCATTTTCAAAGACTGGCATTAAGTTCAGCAAAAGCTACTAATTTTGACGACAAAACGAAAAACAAATGTGATGTAACAACAAGATGGAATGAACAAATGATGTGCACCATTTATCATTCAGCAAACAAACGCCAATATGTTTGAAAACTTTGGTAAAATTTAATCATTTTTCTACGCTAATCACCCTCAATAATTTAAATTGTTACTGATTTCTTGCAAATGAGGGCATTGCAAGATCTTAAGTGTGGGAAGGGGTTACATTCTTTCGGATTTTTTAAAAAAAAATTTATACACTTGGTTACCATTAAAAATACTAGTAACGCAGTAGTTGTATTAGAATCTAGTGCTCTCTGATAATAAAGAACAGCCCTAGTCTTATATACTGACTATCCAATTCTAGTAAAAAATTTCAAAATTTTCAAATAAATGAATTCAAAATCATGTTTATACATATTTATGAACGATAAAACTAGGTGTTAACACCGAAATTATTGTTACCTCGAAAAGGACATAAATTGAAAAAACAATCCAAAATGTTAGAATTCATTTAAAATGGAATAGAGGACAATAAAAAGGCAAAGAAAGGAAAATAAAAGCCAAGTGTGGAAAAAATTTACAAAAGTTATTTAAAACATTTATCACATATTTTTGTACAAATAATTGAAGATACTTTTGTTTTGGACAATTTTATCAGTTTTACCCAATTTCTTATAATATATTTGAAAGAAAAGATGGATCTACACGATGAATCAATTCCATCATTAAAAGGAAGTAAAGTCTTCCGAAAAAGACACGCGCTTCTTGATTTAGGTCAGGAAGTTGTCGTCCAGACCAGTTGTAGAGTCTATGAAAAACCTTAAAAAGTTTTCTCGAAAATCAGCTGGAAATCCACGAACCTCAGCATCAAACAGGGTCGCCATGTGGTCAGACTTATCCTAACCATGAGAGGATCTGTCTCGTAAAATGGGGAGGGCGCCGTGCAAATTAGCTTGATAAGACTAATGAATCAGACCCCCAGAAAGGATAATCTCCTTAAAAGATCAAAAATCAGCTTTTAAGACTGAGATTACTCAATCCTTGTGATTGACTTTTAAAGATTGAGAATTCAAACTTATTGAATTCGATGATATCTAAACTCGAGCTTGAACGAGAAAATATTTTGATCAAAATTACAAACCGATTTGTTTTCTGAAAACTCATTTTCAATGAGTTCATTACCATTGAACGTAAAATCCTAGGAATTCACCTGAAATTCATTAGGTCACCTGAACCAAATCGGGTGTCAACCGTAAGAACGGTGGTTGCATAGCATGGTCAAAGACAGGACCTTGTGCCAGACCGAAAAACTATAGGGTAATCTTTACTATTGCTCTTACAAAGGATAGTAATTGCATCCGACACGATATAGACCATAATCAAAAGCATGTCACGGGACATTGCCTTAACAGTTGCTTGTTCAACGCTTTCATTTACAACCGGACGGTAGTTTACCGAAAGGTAATATACGGAGCAAGTATACTGGACGTGTTGCTTTCCCAATACAAGGTTAGCAAGTGGGTGACACAAAACCGCAAGTTTTGAGCTAAAATTTTCAAATATGAAACCCACCAAACCCACAAAAACAATTTGCAAACACCGGTGAAGGGTTAAATCGAAAAACTTATCTAGGGTAAAAGCTAGATTGAATTTTCAAAAGATCAAATGTTTTCATAAAGATCCAATTTCCTAAAGGATCTAAATTTTCATAGTCATGTGGGACTGTAAACCACATCGTTACTACCATTGTTCATACCGCCGTATTAAAATCACTGATGTACAAAGTGTGAAGAATAAAGAAGTGATTCTAGTAAAGTTTTATTTCAAGACTATATTGCTTGAGGATAAGAAACGCTCAAGTGTGGGAATATTTGATAATGCTAAAAATGAACATATATTTCATAGCATTATCCCTCAAGAAAGACAAGCTTTTAGTTGCAATTGTTCTATTTACAAGTGATATTCGTTTAAATAATAAAAGGTGAAGACAAAAGGCAGATTCGACGAATTGAAGACGTAAACGACCAAAAAGCTCAAAAGTATAAAATACAATCAAAGTGGTTCAAATTATTGATGAGAAACGTCTAAAAGTTACAAGAGTACGAGCCGCAAAAAGCAAAGTACAAGATATTAAATAGTACGCAAGGACGTTCGAAAATCCAGAATCGGGACCAGAGTCAACTCTCAACGCTCGATGCAACGGACTAAAAATTACAAGTCAACTATGCACATGAATATAATATAATATATAATTAATTCTTAAAATTATATATATATTATATTATATATAAAACCGTCGGCAAACAAGAAAACAAAGATTCCTGAGCTGTAAAAGAGGGCCATGCGATCGCATGGCCAGGAAGAACAATTTCCATGCGATCGTATGGCAAGAAGTTGGTGGCCACATCCTATAAATTTCGCAGTTTTTGGTCGAACTAAACACATCTTTTTCTCTTCTCTATCTCTCAACGTAATATATATATATATATATATATATATATATATATATATATATATTATAATTTTAATTTTAATTTTAGTTTAATAATAATAAGGGTATTTTAGCGAATGTTATAAGTGTATAAGTCGAAATTCTGTCCATGTAACGCTACGCTATTATTAATCATTGTAAGTTATGTTCAACCTTTTTAAATTAATATCTCATAGCTAAGTTATTATTATGCTTATTTAAGCCGAAGTAATCATGATGTTGGGCTAAATATTAAAATTGGGTAATTGGACTTTGTACCATAATTGGGGTTTGGACAAAAGAAAGACACTTGTGGAAATTAGACTATGGGCTATTAATGGGCTTTATATTTATTTAATTAAATGATAGTTTGTTAATTTAATATAAAGATTTACAATTGGACGTACCTATAAATAACCATATACACTCGATCGGACACGATGAGCGGGATATTTATAAGTACTAATAATCGTTCATTTAACCGGACACGGGAATGGATTAATAGTCAATGGACTTATTAAAACAGGGGTGAATTATATACAAGGAAAATTGGTGTAATTATAGTTTAAGTCTCCAATTAGTTGGAATATTTGACTTCGGATATAAGGATAATTTGACGAGGACACTCGAACTTTATATTTATGACTGATGGACTGTTATGGATAAAAACCAGACGAATATATTGAATAATTCAGGACAAAGGACAATTAGCCCATGATAATAAACTAAAATCAACACGTCAAACATCATGATTACGGAAGTTTAAATAAGCATAATTCCTTTATTTCATATTTAATTGCACTTTTAATTATCGCAATTTTCTTTATTGTCATTTTATCTATCGCACTTTTATTTATCGCACTTTAATTATTGTCATTTACTTTACGCTTTAAATTAAGTCTTTTATATTTTTAATATTTTACATTAGGTTTTAACTGCGACTAAAGTTTTAAAATCGACAAACCGGTCATTAAACGGTAAAAACCCCCTTTTATAATAATAATACTACTTATATTTATATTTATATTTATATTTATACAAATATAGTTTTAAAAATATAGCGTTAAACTTGGCTAGCTCCATGTGGAACGAACCGGACTCACTAAAAACTACACTACTGTACAATTAGGTACACTGCCTATAAGTGTTGTAACAAGGTTTAGGTATATTCACTCTATAAATAAATAAATAACTTGTGTAAAATTGTATCGTATTTAATAGTATTTTGTAGTAAAAATATAACTATTTCGTATACACCTCTACGCACATCAATATCCCATGATCCGACATGAGGTTACCATGAGAACCATAAATACTACGAATAACCACCGCCCACAATGAATTGGTTTCGGTTTTAAACCTCCACCATCATTTACCCAATAATGAAAGATTTTTAATGTTTAAGCACCCAATATTAATCCCTCCCGCCCTATAAGGAGCAATAGTGTGACGACCCGAAAATTCCCGACCAAATTTAAACTTTAATCTTTATATTATTCCGACACGATAAGCAAAGTTTGTTAAGTTAAATCTCAAGAATTTTAAACTGTGTTCATATATTCATTATAACCTCGACCAAATTCCGACGATTCACGAACCGTTATATATATATATATATATATATATATATATATATATATATATATATATATATATATATATATATATATATATATATATATATTATAACTTGAGAATATTAATAAAGTATTAAACGTATAATACTTTACACGAACGTATTTGTTTCAATATGATTTTTGACGAAATTAAAAATATATATATTAAATGATTGAATTATCAGAAACATTGAATTATGATTACAAGTCTCTGTTGAGAGGTCCACTATGATTTGAGAAAATCTATTCCTCTTAACGATATTCAGAATAATTTGTAAAGCTATTTATAAATAAAAATAAAAAGTGTCATTTATGAAAGTTAGACAAAAGTTAGTGGAGAATTGGTTTCCAAAATATTCTATTAATCTATTTTCAAACGTACAAAGACGTTTTCAGTTTAAAAAGAACTTTATTATTAAAACGTATATAACTTTTATAAATATCTAGAATCACTTTTGACAACTCATTACTTAACCAGTATAATAAATATAACGATATTTATATTTTATTTCATTAAATATATATAATGATTTAAATTAATATTATATATATTTATACGCGTATTATACATACATAGTTTTTATACTTTTACTATACTTTAACTTTACCTTTACTTTACTTTTACTTTACTTTAACTTTAATAATTCACTTTAATAATTCATACTTTAATAATTCACTTTAATAATTCATACTTTAATAATTCACTTTAATAATTCAAAAATCTATTATAAATAGAATTCAATAGGTTTCATTATTTCATAGAAACTTGAAAATATATTTCTCTAAACTCTCTCAATCGATTTATATATATATATATATATATATATATATATATATATATATATATATATATATATTTGCTCTGTATTATTTCAAGATATTATTAGTATACATAAAATATTACGACGGAGTACTGTCCGAGTGATTTCAAAATAGTTTTTTTGAATGAGTCGAAACTAAGGAAATTATGGGTTATAGCTATGGAGGTGATGGGTATAGTTCATGGGTATGCTCGTGAGGTCAATCTAGTGTTTATCATCTCCGTTGCGTCTACGTACTTTCCTGCAATATTGAATCTCAATATTGATACGTTCGTGAATCCGAGGCCAACCTTGCACTTGTTAAATGACGTTATATGTATTTTTACTACGAAATACAGTATTGTGAGTTTCATTTGCTCCCTTTTATATATATTTTTGGGACTGAGAATACATGCGCTGTTTTTATAAATGTTTTACGAAATAGGCACAAGTACTAAAACTAATTCTACGTGGGTTTAAACCAGAAATATACCCTTAGCTTGGTAACATTAAACTACTTGTCTATGTACGGTAGGCGCGAATCCTAAAGATAGATCTATTGGGCCTGACAAACCCCATCCTGACTATGGGATGCTTTAGTACTTCGAGGTTATTTTAAACACACCTGATCTGGTGTACTTCAGAGGGTAAAACATGAACGTTAAGGCTTGTTACCGGGTGCCTACAACTTATAGAATACTTTTATACACTTGCGAGTGTACATATATTTATAAACGGAAATCTTGTGGTCTATTAATATATTGAAATGATTGTTATGATAAACCTATGAACTCACCAACCTTTTGGTTGATACTTTAAAGCATGTTTATTCTCAGGTATTAAAGAAATCTTCCGTTGTGCATTAGCTCATTTTAAGGATATTACTTGGAGTCATTTGTGGCATATTTTGAAAGACGTTGCATTCGAGTCATTGAGTTCATCAAGATTATTATTAAGCTAATTATAGTTGGATGTATTATGAAATGGTGTACATGCCGTCAACTTTCGTTGTAAAGAAAGTTTGTCTTTTAAAAATGAATGCAATGTTTGTAAAATGTATCATATAGAGGTCAAATACCTCGCGATGTAATCAACTATTGTGAATCGTTTATAATGTATATGAACGGGTCCTTTCAGTTGGTATCAGAGCGGTGGTCTTAGCGAACCAGGTCTGCATTAGTGTGTCTAACTGATAGTCGTTAGGATGCATTAGTGAGTCTGGACTTCGACCGTGTCTGCATGTCAAAAGTTTTGCTTATCATTTTTATCGGAAATTACCTGCTTATCATTCTTAGTCTAGACACATCTTATTGCATTGATTGCATGAATAGTGTATAGACAAAATTCATATCTTAGCGTATCTGCTAATTCATATCTTAGCGTATCTGTTACTGTAAACTTTGCCTGACATATTCCGTAAATTCTTCCATAATCTACGAAACCTTTTGCTCTATATAATTAGAATACCACCCGATAGCCGGAAAATCATTTCATATCGAAAAATTCTTTATTCAATCGTACGAAATGGAATTCGTCATTAGTTCAAGTCCCTCAGATTCCGAAATGGAATCCCACTCAAGTTCCGAAAGCAGTGTGACCGGAATGGATCAACCAATTAGTCATCATCTATTCTGGATGAATTGGGGATGAGTTTGTAGCCTCCTTAATCATTGGATACAAGAAGAAGGTGATCCCTTCCATCCACCACATTGCCCTCTTGGCGAAAAACCTGAAGCGCTTACCGACGAACCTATCCGAAACACCATTTTCTCTCTTATATCTAGAGTATCTCGTCACGATTACATACTACACCAAATTCTAGATTTTATTTATCCGCTCGTCCGAACCGACAATCACCCCGGTGTAATAGAAGAAGTCAACGAGCTTCACGCTCGGGTAGTGGCTTTGGAGAATATGGTGCAAAGGTTACAAACACCAGCAGCAGCATCAGTAGTATAAACTGTACTACCATCAGCAACACCAACAGTACCATCACCACCACCAACAACAACATCCACATCCCACACCGCAACATCACAATCTGTATCTCAAACATCAACGTCATACGCCCTGTAAATATCCAGGAATATCAACAACAACAACAACAAACAATGAAGTATTAATTCATAAACTTCATTGAAGAGATATCTCTGCGGCAGTTATGTAATCTCCAAAATCTTAGAGATAATTTAATTCTGACCGTAAATCGGATGAGTGAACGGAGATGGTAGAGTAGAAACTTTGATCGAAAATGGTGTACGATTTACAAGCTAGAATTGTTTTACCAACAGCATCAACAGGACCGTAGCACCATCAACACAGTCAGTGCCGTCAGTATCGTCAGAATCAACAGCACCTGTAACATCACAAACTCTGTCAGTTCAAGAATCATTGTGGACATCATTACGAATCAACAACAAATATATTGTATCAACGAGTTATGAAGTATTAACTCATTTCCAATCGAAAGATTTATATGTATATTTTATATGTATAAATTTTTAAACCATAATAAATCTTCCCGTACTAAGCTATTATGTGTGAATCTTAACTACTCAGTTAATTCATATTACAAATATGCAATGATGTACGTCCTTCATCCGCAACTTAACCATCGTTAATTACAATCTCTGTCTCAATTAAATAAAAATCCAATTCATAATAAATCAAGTGTATTATTCCAATATATGTTTGATTTTACACTTTCATCATCGATGTACTCGAAACTTTTCAAATAACATCATTCGTACCTTGCGAAGTTCACAAGAATTTCACGAAAACCAACAAATAACAAAGTAATGATTCATAATTTCAATATTATTGAAGAAATACTTATGCAATTTATAAAGTTTTAGGGATTACTCAATTCTAGTTCCAATCATTAAACAAATGAGTTTAATTTAATATTAACTCATTAAATCTATATTACATCTAAAGAAAATAACACATATATTTTCATAAAGACTGTAATAAACTTCATAAAGACTCGCAGCATGTCTACATCAACAATTACATATACGCACAATGTCTACCTCCAAGACTTACATTCTTTGAATGAGAAATTTCTGAAAACACCCTAAACTGCGAACCAGTTCTCGAAATTTTGAAAAATGCTGATGAAGCAGCAAAAACTGTAAACGACCTTAACAGTAAAAAGTTGGATGATAAAGGATAGTATATTGGCAAAGCTCAGAAAAAGAGAAGCTTTGGAACTGGAAAACGGATTGAGCAAAGTATGAAGGAGGCTGTGGACAAATCACAAAGGCTGAACCTGCCTTCAAAGAATCCAAATGATTCAGTACTTGCTGAAGTCATTAACGAATACTTGCTCCTGACTCTAAACCCCTGCGGACAATATCCTTCATCATCCTCTGATATTAGACATTCTAAGATATCATCGTATCTTTCATTATAAATATCATCCATACTTCTGAAGATATTTTTATAATTATTCTTATCTGAAATCATTTACCTCTTCGCGCTATCTGTATTATATTATAAAAGAAACTATTTTAGTTTCTAAATTCTAAAACATTCGAGTTTAAAATAGGAATATTCTTGAAGAAGTGTTGGGAGCTGAAGCATGAGTTAGTATAATATAATGACACTTGATCAACGTGATTATATTACAGTAATTCATGCTGAGTTTCTAAATGGAACATGATGATTCACAGATCATAACGTCATCATGTGCTATGTTACACGACTCTTGTATTCTCTTTGATCTCTAAATATCAAGAAAATATTTCTTGATGATTCGGCCTTTTTCTGAGATATTATGGTAATTTGACAAGTCAAGATCGTGCCATTACAATTTTCTTCCTAGAACATTAACAATGTTCATTTCAAAATTTATATCTGCGAATTCTGGACCATTACAAGCGGTACTTAATCGCAAGAAGAAGAAACGAAAGGAAATAGCTCCGAACTAGAAATGGGAGTATAAATCATAGCAAATAGAAGAGGGCATTAACTGTGGATGAAAATGATTATAGAAGAAGCAAGGACTTTGAAATATAAGGGAAGATATAAAACCCAACAACAACCCAGAAATCACAAACCGTATATATCAATGCATATAGCAATATAAAGACACGGGAGAACTAAAAACACTATAAAACAAAGAGTATAGTAGAAGTAAATAGATTCTTCCGGAGGCAGATGAAAAAGAAGATCGACAGATATGAAAATGAGGAGTATATCAAGAATCAGCACTGGATGAAGCATATTGACAAACACTTTAAAATATGAGTTGAGAAGGTGTGAGTTGTAAGAAAACAAATGAGGTTGATTTATAGTGAAATATCCGACAGAGAAATCAAAATGGATTATCGCATTAATTCGAAGAGGATCATAATTTCCTTAATCGCCGAATAATCAAATCCAATATAGATTACAAAGATTTTCTTTTCGGAGAATAATCGTGATGACGTCAAAAGATACGATGAATCACTATTATCTTATTTCATTCATTTACGATAACTTCACTCACACGCTTCGAGTAATCGAATTATTTTATCCATTCTTCTTGAACATGATAAAACTCTATAATCGTTATAATAACATTCTCATTGTTAGTCATGATGACCTCTATCAAATTTCGGGGACGAAATTTCTTTAACGGGTAGGTACTATGACGACCCGGAAATTTCCGACCAAATTTAAACTTTAATCTTTATATTATTCCGACACGATAAGCAAAGTTTGTTAAGTTAAATCTCAAGAATTTTAAACTGTGTTCATATATTCATTATAACCTCGATCGAATTCTGACGATTCACGAACCGTTATATATAAATAGATATGTATATGTATATATATATATATATATATATATATATATATATATATATATATATATATATATATATATATATATTATAACTTGAGAATATTAATAAAGTATTAAACGTATAATACTTTACACGAACGTATTTGTTTCAATATGATTTTTGACGAAATTAAAAAAATATATATTAAATGATTGAATTATCAGAAACATTGAATTATGATTACAAGTCTCTGTTGAGAGGTCCACTATGATTTGAGAAAATCTATTCCTCTTAACGATATTCAGAATAATTTGTAAAGCTATTTATAAATAAAAATAAAAAGTGTCATTTATGAAAGTTAGACAAAAGTTAGTGGAGAATTGGTTTCCAAAATATTCTATTAATCTATTTTCAAACGTACAAAGACGTTTTCAGTTTAAAAAGAACTTTATTATTAAAACGTATATAACTTTTATAAATATCTAGAATCACTTTTGACAACTCATTACTTAACCAGTATAATAAATATAACGATATTTATATTTTATTTCATTAAATATATATAATGATTTAAATTAATATTATATATATTTATACGCGTATTATACATACATAGTTTTTATACTTTTACTATACTTTAACTTTACCTTTACTTTACTTTTACTTTACTTTTACTTTAATAATTCACTTTAATAATTCATACTTTAATAATTCACTTTAATAATTCACTTTAATAATTCAAAAATCTATTATAAATAGAATTCAATAGGTTTCATTATTTCATAGAAACTTAAAAATATATTTCTCTAAACTCTCTCAATCGATTTATATATATATATATATATATATATATATATATATATATATATATATATATATATATATATATATATATATATATATATATATATATATATATATATATATATATATATATATATTGCTCTGTATTATTTCAAGATATTATTAGTATACATAAAATATTACGACGGAGTACTGTCCGAGTGATTTCAAAATAGTTTTTTTGAATGAGTCGAAACTAAGGAAATTATGGGTTATAGCTATGGAGGTGATGGGTATAGTTCATGGGTATGCTCATGAGGTCAATCTAGTGTTTATCATCTTCGTTGCGTCTACGTACTTTCCTGCAATATTGAATCTCAATATTGATACGTTCGTGAATCCGAGGCCAACCTTGCACTTGTTAAATGACGTTATATGTATTTTTACTACGAAATACAGTATTGTGAGTTTCATTTGATCCCTTTTATATATATTTTTGGGACTGAGAATACATGCGCTGTTTTTATAAATGTTTTACGAAATAGGCACAAGTACTAAAACTAATTCTACGTGGGTTTAAACCAGAAATATACCCTTAGCTTGGTAACATTAAACTACTTGTCTATGTACGGTAGGCGCGAATCCTAAAGATAGATCTATTGGGCCTGACAAACCCCATCCTGACTATGGGATGCTTTAGTACTTCGAGGTTATTTTAAACACACCTGATCTGGTGTACTTCAGAGGGTAAAACATGAATGTTAAGGCTTGTTACCGGGTGCCTACAACTTATAGAATACTTTTATACACTTGCGAGTGTACATATATTTATAAACGGAAATCTTGTGGTCTATTAATATATTGAAATGATTGTTATGATAAACCTATGAACTCACCAACCTTTTGGTTGACACTTTAAAGCATGTTTATTCTCAGGTATTAAAGAAATCTTCCGTTGTGCATTAGCTCATTTTAAGGATATTACTTGGAGTCATTCATGGCATATTTTGAAAGACGTTGCATTCGAGTCATTGAGTTCATCAAGATTATTATTAAGCCAATTATAGTTGGATGTATTATGAAATGGTGTACATGCCGTCAACTTTCGTTGTAAAGAAAGTTTGTCTTTTAAAAACGAATGCAATGTTTGTAAAATGTATCATATAGAGGTCAAATACCTCGCGATGTAATCAACTATTGTGAATCGTTTATAATGTATATGAACGGGTCCTTTCAAATAGTATTTTCCCATTTTACCCATGACATTTTTGACCCGAAATATCCCTACCCCAAAAAAATTGTGTCTCACACTCTCAAGTAATTTGATTACACATTAAGGGGCACGGTAGAGTGAAAAATAATACAAGAGAGACTATTGAGAACTGATTTAATGAGGACTAATCTTCATCCAAAAGACATCGATCGTATTTTCCAATCTGAAAGTCTCAGTTTGAATTTATCAGTAACCGGTTGTCAAGCACTCAACCTATTCATTTTGATACCGATAGGGAGCCCAAGATATGTAAAGGGAAATTTCCCGGCTTTACACCCCATTCTACGAGCCAATGATTCAACTTCAATATTATTGGTGTCAATGTAAAAAACACAAAGTTTTTAAACTTAAATATAGTATGTTTAAGCGTAGCTCTAAGGGCTACGTTTAGCATTGTCCTTAAGGTTGAGAATAAACGGTCAAGTTTTTAATTGATTTTGTGATCGATTGAGTTTTGAAACTGAAAAGTGTTGGTTAATTTATTGTCATACATTTTAACTATCAAATAAGCATTATATTAATTGTGCAGGGTTACACTCAAATCACAAAGGAGAAAGCTAATTCATTTTAAATGTTTATTTGGTTTACTGTACTCTTTTTAGCAGAATGTAGGGTGAGTGTCTCACGTGATGGACATGGGTTGTGCTGTAGGATTAATGTGCAAGGTACAACATATAACTATATGGCCAACTTCATTTGAGCCTTCAGGGTCACACACATATACACTGAGATGTCAAATAAAATATATATATATGATGTATATATATTACTCAAGTAACAAAATAGTAAATCGAAATTAATTCATTTACTATTCATATGAATAGTAAATGAAACGAAATTAATTAATTTACTATTCAAATGAAATCGACATGATAGAAATTATTAATTATAAGTTACATAACATACCCCTAAAGTATTTGAGAAATACGACTTTTTAAAATCAAATCAAACGAAATATGATATTACAGACAAAGAAATCAAAAACAATATATTCTTTTGATTTGCTTTTTGCTACCAAACAAACAGAGTATATCATATATTCATATATATATATGATCGTTGGGTTATGAAATCAGTAAGAGAGAAGAAAGAAAAAATAACATTTTGGTTTTGCTTTCCTTTGATAAATCTCAACATACACATACGGAGTATTATCGATTAATGTATTAATATAATTGGATTATATTAATACGATATTTGAGTTTGGACTAGCATCCATTGACGGTCGTTTAAAGTGTAGTGTGGACTATCCAAAGAGACGGTCATACTTTTGATCGTAGGTTTCTCTCCGTTCATCAGTTTCTTCAAGAAAGGTATATCGTTTACTCACTTTGTGAATTACATATTTTGACAATTATTAGTGGTGTAACTGGATCTCATTGGGATAAATTAATCGTGTGCATGTTTCATTAAATATATGAATATTTAATCTTTTAAATGTTTTATGAAATAATAAAAGATTATTATTTTAACTATCTGCTGCGTTAATCTGACTAAAAGTACACACGATTTTCCAATAGTGGTATCCGAGCCATTTTTACACCATCTTAATTGTCACTTGATTTTTGTAGATTTAGCTTTGTGGTGAATTGGTAAAAGTCAAAACCTTTATGGTTTTGAAAGTCAACTTTGTTGATTACCTCATGAAGCACGAATAAGATCTGGAAAATATCACTGTTATAAATTTTGAATTTGTTTTTTATGGCTTGAATAATTGTTGTTTATTTCATTCAATGGTTGTACACATGCATTGTAACCATGGACAAGTCATATGTAGGTTTTAATAATGTAGTTATTAAAATTGTGATTGCACATAGCCCATAATGCCCCGACCTATGTATGATTGTTGTGATTGTTGATTACAGCAATATTATGTCATGTTGATTATTTATATTATTAGAAAGGCCATTTTGAAGCCAAAGTTGTATTATATTTATTTTTCATTTTTATAGTATTGTATTTAAGTTTATTTCAATTTGTAAAAGTACTAGTTTAGTTGTATTTTCAAATTTAAATAAATGTAACAAGATGAAGATTGAAGATAAAATACAACATGCTTTTGGCTTAGAAGATGGAGAACATGTCAAGTTGACAACGATGACGTTTGTCAAGTTTTCACTTGATTCTTTAATTAAGTGGGAGCTACGATATTATCCTTAGTTTGTCCTCTTGATCTCATGTCGGCTCATGGGATCAAGCATAGGATTTTTGGGCTAGGCTATGTGTGTGTGATGCATGGTTGTGTTTTAATTTTGCATATATATATAATTGTTGATTAGAATATATATGCTAAATGTTTTTGATGAAAACATTAAATAAAACGGGTAACGAGTTTCAAATAATAAAATTGATGATTTTAAAAGGTTAAACTCTAACGAGTTTAAAGTTAAATAATTTTGAGACTCAAATTATATATATGTTTTTGATGAAAACATTAACTAAAACTCTAAACGAGTTTCAAAGATTAAAATTGATGATTTTAAAATAAGTTAAACTCTAACGAGTTTAATGTTAAATATTTTTGAAACTCAAATAATATATATGGACGACATCTTTTAAAACTGTTTTAAAACGATACACGTTTGTGTATTTGTTATTTTTATATCCTATAAATTAAATAACAAATTAGATCACAAACATAATCGACATATACAATTGGTTAAAATGTTTTTAACTAATAGTGTTTAGAATCTTGTGTGCATGCATTATTCGTTAACACAAACATTTTCAAAATACCCGTCAAAATTAGGTCATGCCATCCAATGAGCTTGCAAACACTCCTCGTTATTTTTCTAACCTATTAAGTCTAGCGTGAATTATAACCACGAGGTGGAATTTCTAATCTAGTAAGACTGGCGTGAATTTCCACTGTTTCCAAATTGGACGACTTAATCGTATTCACGGTGAGACCTGAGTTCGAGGCAAGGATGAGAGAAACATGTCAGTAGATAATAGTAGTTTGTTGAACTACATATATCTCAAGGTCTCATAAAGATCTAAGAGTTGTACTTGTAATGCAATTGGTACCCGCTACCTACCAATAGACTCCATAACTGCTAGCTGATCAACAGATGTGGCTATGGAACCTCTATGTGGATCTTAGGCTTTCGTAAATTAATTATTTTTTAAAAAATATTATAAAAACTTGGGTAGTTAATTTATTAAAGCTTAATATCGAAAATACTAAATTGAATCTTATATCTGTTGTAGATGTCAAATAATCAAAACGTAAACCAAAACACACTTTCTTCTTTGTTGAAGAAGGATAAACTCAGTGTTTAAACTTTCTAGACTGGCACTGCAACCTGAGAATTGTTTTCAAGCATAATTGGAAGTTGAATAAAGTTTAGAACCCATATCCTTTCTTCCTGTTGTGGCAGTTACTGCTGCTCAGTAAAATAATTATCGAATGTTGTTCGATGATCAGGAAGAAATAGGATTGAAGGGTGAAAAAGAATAAGCCGAATACTTTACGGAAGGAAAATGACAAATCATTTTCTAGGAAAAATATTCCACCTTCCAAGAAGGAAAGCCCAACAAAAGACGCCGAATGTTTCCATTGTGGAAAGGTTGGCAATTGGAGAAGGAAATTGTCCTATCTTCCAATCTGAGCTGAGAAAAGGCAACGCTGGTGAGACTAGCAAATCAGGTATATTCCATATATAGTTATATACTTCTTCTAGTGATTCCTAGATCTTTGTTAACTGGTTATGACCTTCACACCTGTAACAATATGAAGGGAATAAGAAGAAGTAATAGATTGAAGAAAGACACACTGGATTTGCAAGTAGGCAAATGGGATCAAGCTTTTGTTAAAGCTATTGGTACCTCTGAACTTACTTCTCTAAGTGGTCTTATTGTTTTGTTGGAACAATAACATTATGCTCTCAATACTGAGAGCGACATAGTTTGAAAGATGCTAGGTTTGAACTTGCATTTACACACTTAGGTATTTCAGTTTCTATGGATAATATATTTATCTTAATACCTATCCACGTGATGGTATTTTTGAATTTGATATGCATAGTGTAATTTCAAATGAGAATTCGGTGTATACCTACATTGCCAAAGTCTTCAAGCAAGACTTGAATAAGACCTATCTATGACATTGTCATGTTGGTCATATAAACAAACAATGCATTTCAAAACTCCAATCTAATGGACTTTTTGAATCAATTGACTCTGAGTTATTTGATGTATGCGAGTCATGTTTATGTGAAAAGATGATAAATGCTTCTTTCTCCGATTTAGGTAAAAGAGCTAAAGATCTTTTATGACTAATGCACACTGTTGTATGTAGCCCTTTAAGAACAATGTATAGATTTATTTAATTTTACTTCATTACATTTACTGTTACAGTAGCTATGATTATGTTCACTTGCTGAAACATAAATATAAAGCTATTTTAACATTCAAAAGTATTCCAAAATGAAGTAGATAATCAGCTTGGAAAGACCATTAAAGCACTTCGCTCCGATGGAGTAAGTAAGTTTATGAGTCAAGAGTTTTTTGGACCACCTAAAGAATTGTGGGATTGTCTCATAGTTCATTCTACCTTACACACCACAACACGATGGTGTGTCTGAGTAAGAAGAATCGAACTTTACTTGATATAGTTTGATTTATGATGAGTCTGATTTCTCTACTACCGTCTTTTAGGGATACGTATGAGAGTCTGCTGCAGGCATACTCAATGTGATTCCAACTATGAAGGTAGAAAAGACACCATATGAGTTATGGCATGGGAAGAATCTCAAGTTATCTTATCTGAAAGTCTGGGGTTGTAAAGCGTACGTGAAGCATGACACTTCAAACAAATTAGAACCCAGAACTATCTAATGTTACTTTGTACGATACATAAAGGAAACAATGGGTTACTACTTTTACTACCAAACTGAAGACAACGTGTTTTCTGCTCGGTCTGCTGAATTTATGGAAAGAGAACTTCTCTTACAAGAAGTCAGTGGGAGTAAAGTAGATCTTGAAGAAATTCAAGTACTTTAAAGTAACATACCTTCAGTAAGCACTAGCAATTCACACGTTGAAACTGAGCGCACAGTTGGTGAGCCCGAACGTATTACACCTGCACTTTATAGATCTAGTAGAACTCATCGACTTATGAGGTTTAAACTGATTAATTCAGATAAACCTCAACTAAGGGATTATGATGAACCCTCTAGCTGCATGAGGCCATATCAGATCTTGAATCTGAAAATGACTATACTCTATGAATACAAATATGCAGTCCATGAAGGATAATCAAGTATGAGACTTGATTGATCTTCTACCCAATTGTAAGACAATGAGGTAAAAATGGGTCTTCAAAGGAAGACTGATATGGACGGTAATGTAAACACTTTTAAAGCTCGATTGGTGACAAAAGGTTATGATGAAAGTTTTTCACCAGTCGCTAGCCTTAAAACAATTAGGATACTTATTGCCATGGTTACTTTTCATGATAATAAAATATGTCTAATGGATGTCAAAACCACTTTTCTAAATGGTGACCTAAACGAGGGCTTATATATGGTTCAGCCGAAAGGGTTTATGAATCCTAAGCATCCTAATAAAGTATGCAAGCTTCTAAAATCCATTTATGGATTAAAGCAAGCATCCAGGAGCTAGAATCTTAAGTTTAATGAGAAAATTAAAGTGTTTAATTTTTTCTCAAAACCAAGATAAGCCCTGAGTTTACATTAGAGCTAGTGGGAGCAAAGTAGTCTTCTTGATCTTATATGTTGATGACATATTACTTATTAGAAATAACATTCCAACTTGCAAGATCTCAAGTCTTGGCTTGAAAAATGTATTTCCATAAAGGATCTTGATGAAGCTACTTATATTATTGGAATGAGGATCTATACAATAGATACAATTGGCTTATTGGTTTGAATCAAAGTACATACATTATCTTGCAGAGATTTAGCATGCAAAACTCCAAGCATGGAGCTTTGCCAATGCAAAAGGGCATAACCTTGAGAAAGTCTCAAAAGTCCTATCACAACAGATGAGGTGAGACAAATGAAATGTATCACATATGCTTCGGCTATATGATCCATTATGTATGCCATGATATGTACTATACTCGATGTTTCATTAGTTTTGAGTTTGACGAGTCATTGTCAACATAATCCAGGTGAAGTATATTGGATTGTTGTTAAGAATATTCTTTAGTATTTGTACAGTACTAATGATATGTTCTTGGTTTACGGTGGTTTGGAAGAAGAGTTAAGTATTAAGTTTTAAACTGATTCTAGTTTCCAAACTGTTCAAGATGATTCTCGATCCAGTCACGTTATTTCTTTGTCATGATGGGCAAGACAGTTGATTGGAAGAGCTCTAGGCAGAGCACTATTGAACAATCTACAACAAAAGTAGAATACATTGTTGACTGAGAAGCTGCTCAGAAAGCTGTCTGGATAAGGAAGTTTGTTGTTATACTCAGAGTAGTACACAACATTTAATCTTCTATAATATGTACTGTGATAGTTCGAGTGTTAATATACTTTTGAAAGAATCACATGTACATAAAAGTATCTGGCACATTCTTCAAAAGTTTGACTACATTCATTAAGTCATTAAGAGGAATGATATTAGTATTCTTAAAGGTTCATACAAATGATAATGTGGCTCACCCGTTCATGAAGTCCATGATGCACAACAAGCATGATGATCATTCTAGTAATACTGGACTTCGTTATGCTACTGATTTTTTTCATTTGTAATTTAGTATTTGGATATTTTTGGAACATTAAGCAGTTTTATATTAATGAATTGATATATAGTTGGTATGATCGTTTTCATTTATATCACTGTGTTCTATATTAGCATGTTTAATCCATGAATAATTGTTGATTATTCAAAATCTTCATAATCGGTCATGTTATGGGAATAACATGAATTAAGATTAATGTGAAATTTTGGTTATATTCATTGATGATGAATAGTTAACTTGTTGAGACCAAAATTCATATGTATTCATTGATGATGAATATTGGAATGACCAAACCATGAGATGTCACTACATGGATCGTAGTCAGTAGTAAATCTTTTAGTGATTATGTTTTTGTGTCCTTAGACTTGAGATGCATGCCCGTCTTGATGAGTGTAGCATTGTATTTTGATATGGTTAAACGCTGTCCTGAATAAGGCTGTTATAAAGGCCATTATTGGGTATAATGTAAAGCTCGTGATAGACACGTGTATGCAATATAGGATTTGTTCCTCTAAAATGTTTGGAGTTAGATACTTTTTGAGCTCCTCGATGAATGAATAAGATATTTGTGTGGCCGCACCCAGATGTAATTAAGATGATAATTAATTTGGTGATCTAATTCAGTTCTAAGATCGAGAAACAAAATTGTTAAACAAATGAGAATAACCGATGATTCATATCTCAAGTTTAACTAAAGTATCTGAAACAAAAGGACGAATGACATTTAAAACTTACCATAAACAGTTTCGAGAAACTACCCTCACATGAATTTGGGGACAATGACGTGTTGCTAGACGCTTACCATTGTTTGTATAGTTACTTGATGTTGTGCCATGCACAAGTGGGAGTATGTAGGATTAATGTGCAAGGTACAACATATAACTATATGGCCAACTTCATTTGAGCCTTCGGGGTCACACACATATACACCGAGACGTCAAATAAAATATATATATGATGTATATATATTACTCAAGTAACAAAATAGTAAATCGAAATTAATTCATTTACTATTCATATGAATAGTAAATGAAACAAAATTAATTAATTTACTATTCACATGAAAGCGACATGATAGAAATTATTAATTATAAGTTACATAACATACCCCTAAAGTATTTGAGAAATACGACTTTTTAAAACCAAATCAAACGAAATATGATATTACAGACAAAGAAATCGAAAACAATATATTCTTTTGATTTGCTTTTTGCTACCAAACAAACAGAGTATATCATATATTCATATATATATGATCGTTGGGTTATGAGATCAGTAAGAGAGAAGAAAGAAAAAATAACATTTTGGTTTTGCTTTCCTTTGATAAATCTCAACATACACATACGGAGTATTATCGATTAATGTATTAATATAATTGGATTATATTAATACGATATTTGGGTTTGGACTAGCATCCATTGACGGTCGTTTAAAGTGTAGTGTGGACTATCCAAAGAGACGGTCATACTTTTGATCGTAGGTTTCTCTCCGTTCATCAGTTTCTTCAAGAAAGGTATATCGTTTACTCACTTTGTGAATTACATATTTTGACAATTATTAGTGGTGTAACTGGATCTCATTGGGATAAATTAATCGTGTGCATGTTTTATTAAATATATGAATATTTAATCTTTTAAATGTTTTATGAAATAATAAAAGATTATTATTTTAACTATCCGCTGCGTTAATCTGACTAAAAGTATACACGATTTTCCAACATGTGCTTCATGGGCCAATTTAGGTTTAGAATACTCGGTTTTATTAATACGAAAGTATGGCAAGAAATTTCGAAATTATTATCTATCCACCAAGGTTCGTAAATGGAGATCAGGGAAGATAAGTACAAAGCTCACTTTACGTTCAATTAAACTAAAATTTCTAAAGATAGTGATTGAATCTATGGATAATAATCAATATATAGTTGTTTCCCGTGTTGACAACGGGCTCATCGGCAAAAAATGAAGTTTTTTTTAGCGGCGAAAGGGATAAATATACATATCTTTAATTTTGAGGCGAGTAATGTTTTAAGTTTTTCTTGCTCTTACATGTCACAAATATTAAACTAATAACTGAGGGCACAACCTCTTTTTATCTCTACTAACTTCCTATGTTGATTATTATTTATGAGTGATGATCCGTACACAACTAATTTTCATTCATACATTATCAAACATGCTTTAAAGTGTTGTATTATACAACATCATAAAACATAAGCATGTTTGGTTTTGTATAGATAAACATTGATTGTGTAAAGGATACCTCCCCCAATATTTATGCTAAACTTGATACCAGAATATATGTGGAGTACACCATTTGGTGGATGTTGAATTAGGGGTGTCTTTTAGGTCTTCAACTTGTTTGTTCTTTAACTTGAAATGATTGATTGAAGAAGTCATTTCAAATATTGTTTCAAGGTTAAAACACTGTAGTTTGTAGGTTTTTCACATTAGATCACCATAAGATCTGATTTAGTCTAGATTCTATTTTTTGGCTCAGTTTTAACTTTTTCCAGTTTAAACCGAATAAACACCTAACAATCATTCATATAAATAATAGACATAACTCAAGAACCAAGCACATATGTGTTAACAGAAACAAATCAAAAAAGGAGATAACAATGGTTTAAAATGTCTATAAAGATTCACATTTCTAATGACTTTTTCAATCAATCCTTTACAAAACAAAGTGATCAAAGCTAAATCTTTACACAATCATCAACAGTAGTAACTAGATCCCCGTGTGATGATCAGTTGGCAACTTGCGAAAGATTCAAGTCATCGATTACGCATTTACGCCGTCTAAAGTGTTTAAAAGTAAAACCTTTAAACCATTGTTTCCAAGCAGCATCTTGTTGCTGCTCAAGCCATGAAAGAAAGCAACTATCCAACAAGCAAAAAAGATTAACATACAGAAGTTGATACTTAACTGGTACGAATCGAAAATTAACCACTTGAACAATTGGCCATATCCCTACTTCTACTACTAACGCTGGAAGAAAATCGCGTTTCACCTCTTCCTTAACTTGACTCACATTTTTACCCGACGCAAAACCCATGTAAGCGAAGAAGACAAATAAATCTATCGGACCAAATATGATCCCGTCTAGTACTACTTTCATAGCAACAAATCGCATCGATCTTGGTGGATATTCGAGTCTGTACTTTAAAAAACGATCTAGACCTATGTACCTACAAAAACACCAAAACAAGCAACGTTTTTATTTTTTTAGAACGACAAACACATCCACATGTAAGATTCGTTTTACTTAAAACAATGACATAATTACTAACCAGAAATGGCCAATGGGCCCGACAAATGCCATACCGAAAAGGCTTATGGTCACGATTCGCCTCCAGTTTATATGTAAATCTCTATCTTCATCCTGTGGAGTTAACAAAAAATTACCTTCAACTTTGAGTAAATTAACCATTATTAGGGTACGTTTGATAAACCTAAATGATTTAGCGCTAAATGATTCATAATCTGAATGATTCAAATGTTCTTAATGAAGTTGTTTCCGAATGAAAATAACATGTTTGATAATCATTTTGAGCGAATAATGTGAATGATATAAAATTACCTTATTAACCTTTGACGTGAAAAAAGGCCCTACAACATAGTTGTTTAATAAGTGTTCTTTATATAATTTAAAGATCATATTACGTAAATTTAAGTACTTAATGGTTAAGAGATACTAGTAATTATGTCAGTGCTGAATGCTGAACTATTCAGCACCATCTGTCATTCAGAGGTAAAAAAACAAACGCGCTGAATGCTGAATGATTCAGCATTCAGCGTTTTATTCAATTAACAGGTAAACAAACGCACACTTAATCTCAAACATAAACATTGTGTATATGGCACAATCAATATACATAGATGCAACAATTCTTTTAATGATTCTTAGACATTATTAACCCTCTAACTCTATATACAAAAACACAAATGTATTTTTAATATGATCATAAATATGTCAAAAAAAAAGAAAAAAGAAAGACTTACAGAAAGAAATATATATCTTTTCCGGGCAGCGGTCACGCGCGTAACAGCCTGAGCAAGAAGATCACCAAGACCCCATATGAAACCACAACTAATTACCTGTGTTTTTACCGGATGTATAGCTAAACAAGTTCTATACCATTTCCAAATCTTCAACATTTCATCAATTTTTTTTTCTTTTTCTTTTTTATTTATAAATAAATATAAATATAGAAACAAACAATCCAAATGAGGGGTTAACTAGGTTGTTCTAAATCTCTATGGCTAAAGGTGAAAACTCAATTATATCTATTTTCACAATGAAGATGATGATTATATTAATGAGAGGGAAACAGGCCATATATCTGGCCATAATAATATTTAATTTTATTTAATTTATTTTACTTTTTGTTGTTGTGGGTTGTATGAATAATGTTGGATGGAGGGAAGGAGAGTTTGAGGAAAATGGAGACAGAAATTTGAAACCTCTGTTTAACGTTGGTTGAGATTCAATTTAGGTGTGTTTAAGTGTTTAACAATTGACAACGTGGAGAAAAGATTTTAATAAATATATTGTTGTATTATTATGTCTTCATGCCCTTTTTTGGTCCTTCAACAAATACACACAACAACAACAACAAATATTACGAAATATTTGTGATTAAACTTGTGATTTGTGAAATGTGACTCAAGCACTACTCATTTATTTGCCAGACTTGATCAACCCATTTTGTTTGGTGAAAAGTGAAAACAGTCACCAAAGTCAAATTAACATTCCCTTAATTTTTTTTTAATGTAAAAAGTTTAAAATTTCGATATGCCGAGTTAACGGCACTAAGGACTTATTTATTTTTTATTTTTATTAAACTCTTTTCATGATGTTTGTAAGAAATAAGTGAGAATAAATATTTATTATTTTTTGAAAAGCAACTTTTATTATTATTAACAAATTTACAAAGAGGTGAGCATAGGAATTGCTCACACGATACAATGCCTCGAAGAATAAATATTTATTGTTTATTTTATGTGTTGAATAACTGACTAAATAATTAAAATTACAAATTTAACTCTGTACATATGTTAGTTATAGACAGTTATGCTAACAGGTTTTAAAAGAGTAGGAGCGAATATGAAAATTCACATTTTCATGACTTATAATATTAAGACATTCTATTTTCGTTAAGTCAAAAACAAACATTATACACTTTTTTTTTTTAACGGCGATTTTTTGGCATCAGTAAATCATTTCTTTCAACGAGCCTCATCATTTGCACGTAGCACACACGTTCGGGCGGAAACCCAAACCCGATCGACGGTACCCGAGAACACATCCATTCGGGCAGTGTTCCTGAGTAGAGGTCCGTGAACGAATCCGGTAAAACCTCCCTATAGGGTCAATATATACCACCTCTATTGGTGTTCAATTGTTTTAAAGAAAATCATGTCATCCCTAAGGATCGAACCCATGACCTCTCCCTATCCCATGACACAAAGTATATGGGGAGAACCGTTGGGCTATGCCCGCAAGTTCACAAACATTATACCCTTATTCAATCTTATATGAGTATCATTAAGTCCAATAAGTTCAATCAAGTCCATTAAGTTATAAATAAACCGAGTCCGACTAAGCAACGCAATATAATCCAAATTCTGAATGACAAACTTTTTGTTCGAGTAAACGATAAACCCTACTCATTTTTTGGTGTATAGTTCTTTTTTGGAAAGTCAATATATATTAAGAAACACCATCAAATACGCAAAAAAGCATGCGGCAAAATAGAATACAAAGATCTGGGCAATAGCCCAACACCAAAAAGACTCCCAATTACAAATCCAGATTCCTATATCGACTACACCTCCACCTGAAACTATTACGACAATTACAACACCAAGCTTTTGGAATTACATTTCCATGAATCAAAGTCACCATGAATAACATTTCTTCTAGAAGACAACCATAGATGCGAAAGGATTCAAAGGCTCACCATTATATCTTCATTTTTAATCTCCACTACTCGACAGGGTTGTGACGAGCTTATTTCGCCACCTCAAAATTAACCACAGAAGAATTTTGCTCGATGCCCATATAGCTTTATTAATATTTTCTGATCCGGTACTATAGTATTATTGACGCTGATAGGGTAGGAATTCGCCTATATAGCTCTATTTTGCGAGGATTTTGGCAACTATCTTGTTTAAACATGCAATCAAACTAATCGGACGAAATTCGTAGGATTGGACACCTTGGGAACGAGGAAAATAAATGAGTTGTTACAACCGTTAGAAAAGTTGTTGTAAAAGTTGAATTTCCGACACACTTTAATATATCATCCTCCAAGATTCCCCGGAATTTTTTTATGAAATTGAAGTTATACCCATCCGGACCTGGCGTTTTCGAAATTGGCACAACTCCAGACTGCCTTCTTGACTTCATCTTTTTCAAATTCTCTACACAAATATTCATTATCCAGGTAATCAAATTTAGCAAAATTATGACTGAAATAACGTGAATTGCAGGCTGTAGAATTTTGGAATTTTTCAGCGAAACTACAATATGCAGCTTCTTTAATATTGCCAGGATCAGAGATCCATTCTCTATTTCTCTATCAATATTAATTCCAGACACACAATTAGATTTTTCCTAACTTTGTGGATATCGTGGAAGTTTTTTGAGTTTCATCCCCATCAATTGCGCAACGAATTCTGCTTTTCTGATGAAACATATCCTTCTTGGTCTTTTCAAGGTTTTCGAGATGCGTAGAAGGTCTTCTTCATATTGTCGGATGTCAGACGCATTAGGAGTAGCCACCTCTGCTATGCTTTCCCAATTGTTTATCTTTTCCTGCATATTGCGAATGTCAACATCTAACTTCCCATTCGATGGGGGAGTGTTGAATAGTTTTCCATTCGGTGTGTTTATTTATAAAATCTGCATGACAAATAATGTTAAACCATTCAACAATTTGTGATGAATCCTTCATAGTTGAGATACCCTCTTAACAATTTCGGACATCTATTTCCTTTAATATCCACTTAAGTTATACGGAGTATCAAACAAACTTATTAAACAATTATATTCTCTTGTTTATTCATTTATAATATAAAGACATTGATTTTAAATTTTAATTGACTTTATTTAGAATGTTCTTTCAAATTCAATAATGACCTTATTAATCGAGTCAACAGCAAGCGTCAATTTATTGATATTTTAACTGTCGCTTAGAGCTTAAATTGAACTTAATGCAGGTTTAAAACCCATGAAAATTTGATTCTACCATTTTCATGGCGTCTCACACTTTTTTTATTATTTTTTATTTTTTTAACATACTTATTGACCGGAGGTCCATTCGGAAGCAATCTCTCTATACATAGAACATTGAGAGATAGAACTTTCTCTACTTCCAGAGTGTTTTACTCTGGGTGGTGACTTCTATTTATTTTAGGATAGAGGAAGATTGTTTATATTTTATGTGAGATTAGATTTTGTTGTTGTTTCAAATTCAATCTAAACATTTTAATTATTTAGATGTTAAATCTAATCATTCTGTTATTAACGCAATATTAGTATTATAAATATAGAAAAAATCATACTCCGTCTATGTTATATTTTGCACTCTTTACATATTTGGCCTCGAGGCAAGTTAAGCCAAACGTATATCAAAGTCAAACAATCAACAGGCAACATATCAATTATCAATTATTCCCGTAATAATCTAATCACATATTAGCTAAGCAACAAATTGTAAAACTCTATTGAAAGAAGTCAAACTCAAACAATATTTTCTTAAGCACAACGTTATTGTCATGGAGTTTTTTAATCCAAATAATGTACTATGACTAGAATATATTGCTAGTTTATTGCTAATCTTTTATTAAACTAATTAAACGTCGTTAATTTAAACATAGATCTCAATCAACTCTCTGATCTAGACTGATCGGATCGAGATGAAGGAAAATTCATTTATTGAAACCCGATCACCGGTGCCATTGTTGTACCGAAGGCATTCAAGTGGCGAAATGATGAACAACTTGGCATCAGTGTCGAGTAGTTTGTTGCCGGCTTTCGGAACTATTGTTGGTGAGGATTCTCCTCCTTTAAGGAAATATGTCATTGCTCCTTATGATCGAAGATACAGGTATGTTATTAGTTATTTTCACAAGTTGTTACATTTACATATTTTGAAGATTGTATATGCATGATACATGAACATGTATCAGGTATCATTACTTTACCTAAGAAAATGACACTTTGAAGTTTGAAAGTTGATTAACTTAGAACAATGAAAAAAAAAGGTACTCCTTTGACGAGGTACAAGACTCAACCAGTGTATACTTTTTTCAATGATTCATTCTCGCTAGTATATATAAGGTCTTCGTAATTTATAGCGTAAAATCATTTTATTAATATTTTGTTTAAGCCGAGTTTTATAAATATTAATTAACTGAATAATTTATTTTGAATAATACCAGGTTTTTTAATACAATAATAGTAGTACATTCGTAAATTGGAACTAAGTGATTATTTAGAAGGTACAATCAGAATATATATGTATAAAATTCATAATGATAACTCTTAGGATTATCATTAGCATTTTTTTTAACGTTATAAATAAATCTATAAAACTTATAGGAAAAATAAACAATTTAAAGGCATACATCAAGGGCCGTGTAAAAATCCAAAGTCCAAACTCGATACGGCCAACACGTTGATAGATGAATCAATTGTTAAAATACAATGCAAATTTAGATAATATGGAATTAGTAGATGTATATATGTAAAATATCTAGATATTAATATGTATAAGAAAATATCTAGATATTATAATATGAGAGAAAAATCTAGAAATTGAAATCTAAAAGAAAAATCTAGATATTTGTAGGTTGTAGAAATATCTAGATATTTATATATCCATGGAAATATCTAGGTTCTAGAATGTTCCATAGAGTAGTATAAATATGGGAGGAGATTTCATTTAAGTTGTGTAGTGTGTGAGAGTTGTGAGGAAGTAAGAAAAGAGTGAGTTAGAGAAAGAACGCTTATAAGTAGCGAGTAGAAAGAAAGTGTGGTGAGTGAGTAATATTGTAATTACATTGTGTATTAATAAAAGTGTTCTTTGTTAAGTTTCCCGATTAAGCCTTAGTTTGTGTTTAAGTTCTTAGTGCACTTGTGTTATTTGTATTATATGGTCGGCTCTGCCGCCTAAGTGATATATGGTCGGTTATACCGCCTAAATGATCTATGGTCGACACTGTCGCCTAAGTATTATTGTGCACTAAGGATTCATAAAAATTAAAGGCTAACCAACGTCAAAGTGTTGGAATAGTGAGTGTTGTATAATCTAGGTCCTTTATAGTAGGTGTGTTGGGCTCGTCGAAGCTTCCAACAATTGGTATCAGAGCGGGTCGTTCGGGACCATTGCTAGTGGAGGTACTCATCAGTAAACGTTGGACGTTTACATCGTCTTGTTAACACCAAAGCCCTAAGGGAAATTCTGTCAGAGCACAGTTAGGAACTGTGAAAGCTCATTGGTCTGGGACCAAGCTTATTGGACATTGGACGTCATGATGGTAGATCTTGCAAGTACGAGCAGTGGAATCAAGAGTCTCAATAACCACAACTATGGTTATTGGCGGACCTGTATAGAATCCTACCTACAAGGACAGGATTTATGGGAAATAGTTGCTGGCAGTGACACAACGCCTCCACCGAAAGAAAATGCCGAAGCCTTGAGAAAATAGAACATCAAGGCCGGGAAGGCTTTATTTATATTGAAGACTACAATCGAGGAGGATTTATTGGAGCACATTCGTGACGAGAAAACACCAAAGGCCGCTTGGGAAACTTTTGAAAAATTATTTTCAAAGAAGAATGAAGCACGCCTCCAGCTCTTGGAAAATGAACTTGCGGGTATCTCACAAGGAAGTCTATCTATTTCTCAATATTTTACCAAGGTGAAATCTATTTGTCGTGAGATATCTCAACTTGCTCCTGAAGAGAAAGTGAGTGATGCAAGGATGAAGAGAATTATCATCCACGGCTTAAGATCCGAGTATAATGGATTTATAGCCGCTGTGAGAGGATGGCCTACTCAACCATCATTAATAGAGCTGGAGAATTTATTGGCTAATCAAGAGGCATTAGCCAAGCAGATGAATGAAGTAACCATAAAAGACGAAGAAGATGCACTCTTCACAAATAAGAAGAAAGCAACATCTCGAAAACAAGAGGCGATGAAAGAAAGTAAGACATATGGGTGGAAGGGTCACCCAAAATCAAAAGGCAATGCTTCAGGGGGAGCTCAACAAGGAAGAAGAGATCATCGCCAACAATACGGGGAAAATGATAAGAGAAAGAATGGTGAATGCTTCAATTGTGACAAGAAGGGTCATTTTGCTCGAGATTGTAGATTCCCCAGAAGGCGAACTTTTGAAGGAAATGTGGCCGCCGCAAGAGATGAGAAGAAAGAGGTCACATTCGAAGCAACCATTAATGAGGAAACATGGAATGCAGAAGCAGGACTCTCCGTTGAAGCTGACATGGATGATCAAGCTCTTACAACAACCTTAAAGTCAAAAATAAACTACAAAGATGATTGGATCATCGATTCTGGGTGCTCAAATCATATGACCAACGATAGGACAAAGCTGCAAGAAATGGAGGATTACAAAGGAAAGAGAGTCGTGTTGACAGCCAACAATTCAAGGTTGTCTATTTCTCACATTGGAAAGACAATAATTCCAAATGAAGGCGACTCTCATAAGCTCCAACTCGAGAAGGTGTATCTTGTCCCTGGCCTAAAGAAGAATTTACTATCAGTACCACAATTGACAGCAGAAGGGAATTATGTGCTCTTTGGACCAGAAGATGTGTCCGTATTCAAGAGAGTGAAGGTGGTTGGCAATCCAATTATGCAAGGAAGAAGAATAGAGTCGGTCTATGTACTATCTGCTGAAACGGCATATGTCGATAAGACTCGAGAGAATGAGACGGCTGATCTTTGGCATGAACGTCTTGGGCATGTGGGCTACAAAAAGTTAAAGGAGATGATGGTAAAACGCATAGTAAATGGGCTTCTTCAAATTGATATCCGAACAGATACAATATGTGCTGGATGTCAATTTGGCAAAGCTCACCAATTGCCATTCAAGGAGTCAGCGCATCAGTCCAAGACACCACTAGAGCTCATACACTCAGATGTTTTCGGCCCAGTGAAACAAACATCACTTGGAGGTATGAAATATATGGTGACATTCATTGATGACTTCTCAAGATATGTGTGGGTTTACTTCATGAAGGAGAAGTCGGAGACTTTTCTGAAGTTTAAAGAGTTCAAGAACAAGGTAGAAAGTGAGCTCAATACTAAGATTCGATGCTTACGCACAGATAATGGAGGAGAATATTTATCAACCGAGTTCAATATCTATCTTAAGAAGCACAAGATCAGAAGGCAATTAACTTGCCCTAATACTCCACAACAGAATGGAGTGGCAGAACGTAAGAATCGTCATCTTGCTGAAACCTGTCGAAGTATGCTTCATGGTAAGAATGTACCAGGAAAATTTTGGGCCGAATGTATGAGGACGACTTCATACGTGATTAACAGACTCCCACAAACAAAGTTGGGATATATTTCACCATATGAAAGATTATGGAAGATCAAGCCAACCGTCAACCATCTCAAGGTTTTTGGATGTGTATGCTACGTCTTCGTACCAGATCATCTACGAAGCAAATTTGATAAGAAGGCAATTCGGTGCATTTTTGTCGGTTATGATGAATCAAGAAAAGGATGGAGATGTTGTGATCCAAATACTGGGAAGTGTCATACTTCAAGAAATGTGGTATTTGATGAAGCTTCTTCATGGTGGTCACCTCAAAAGATAGAGCTTCCAGAATCTCATGGATTAGAAGAAGTTCCAAAAGAAAAAGAAGAACATAAAAAGCACATATCGGATCCAATTAAAGAAGGAGATGGATCGTACTCTAAGGAAACGAGTCCATGGAAAACTGGGGTACATCATCTACATCCGAAGAGGTTCGTCCAAGCCAAATGGATGCCGAGGAGCATGTGCAAGAATTACGGAGATCAACAAGGCCGAGGCAACCTAATCCGAGGTATGCCAATGCTGCTCATGTGGATGAATCAATACCTATTGAGCCTTCCACTTATGAAGAAGTAGCACAAAGTCAAGAATGGCAGAAAGCGATGGAAGAAGAAATTAATGCACTAAAAGAAAACCAGACATGGAGTTTAGTTCCAAAGCCAAAAGATGTAAAACCAATATCTTGTAAATGGGTTTACAAGGTGAAGACTCGATCAGATGGCTCCATTGAAAGGTATAAAGCTCGACTTGTTGCTAGAGGTTTTTCTCAACAATATGGGCTGGATTATGAAGAAACATTTAGTCCAGTGGCGAAGATCACAACAATTCGAGCTCTACTAGCTTTAGCCGCTAGCAAATCTTGGAAGCTGTGGCAGATGGATGTCAAGAACGCTTTCTTACATGGAGAACTTGACAAAGAAATTTATATGGAGCAACCAAGAGGCTTTGAGAACAAGTCCCATCCTGACCATGTCTGCAAATTAAAGAAAGCACTATACGGTTTGAAGCAGGCTCCAAGAGCTTGGTACGGGAAGATTGGCGAGTTCTTAGTACAAAGTGGTTTCACAGTTGCTCCTTCAGATTCTAGTTTATTTGTGAAACAAGATCAAGGAAAACTAGCCATAGTGCTAGTATATGTGGATGACTTAATCATCACGGGAGATCACTATGAGGAGATCCAAAGAACAAGAGAGAATCTGTCTATCAGATTTCATATGAAGGAGCTTGGAGAACTCAAACATTTTCTTGGACTCGAAATAGAGCAGAAAAGAGAAGGATTATTTCTGGGACAACAGAAATATGCGCGAGATCTTTTACAAAAGTACGGAATGCTTAATTGCAAACCTATCTCAACTCCGATGGATCCGAATACAAAACTACGAGCAGATGAAGGAAAAAGTCTTCAAGATGTTACCATGTATCGAAAGATGGTCGGAAGTCTTATTTATCTCACAATAAGCCGGCCAGACATATCTTATGCAGTTGGAGTGGTTAGTCGATACATGAGCAATCCGAAGAAGCCTCACCTTGATGTTGTACGACGCATCTTAAGGTATGTTAAAGGCACTATTAACTTTGGCATTTTGTACAAGAAAACAAAAGAATGTCATGTGACTGGATATTGTGACGCCGATTACGCTGGAGACTATGATACACGACGGTCAACAACTGGATACATGTTTAGTCTTGGATCGGGAGTAATATCATGGTGCAGCAAGAGACAACCAACAGTATCCTTGTCAAGCACTGAAGCAGAATATCGATCGGCAGCATCAGCAACACAAGAAATTATGTGGTTGAAGCAACTAATGGAAGATCTTCATCAATCAACAGATTATCAAGTAAAGCTTTTCTGCGATAACCTATCAGCTATTCGTCTAGCAGAAAATCCAGTCTTTCATGCGAGAACAAAACATATAGAAGTGCACTATCACTATGTTCGCGAGAAGGTCCTTGAAGGAGAGATCAAGATGATGCCAACAAAGACAGATGAACAGGTTGCAGATATATTCACCAAGAGCCTAAGTAAACCGAAGTTTACAAAATTTAGAGAAGCACTTGGAATGGTCTGCAAGACATCGTTGGAAGAAAATTTGCATTGAGGGGGAGTGTTAAAATACAATGCAAATTTAGATAATATGGAATTAGTAGATGTATATATGTAAAATATCTAGATATTAATATGTATAAGAAAATATCTAGATATTAGAATATGAGAGAAAAATCTAGAAATTGAAATCTAAAAGAAAAATCTAGATATTTGTAGGTTGTAGAAATATCTAGATATTTATATATCCATGAAAATATCTAGGTTCTAGAATGTTCCATAGAGTAGTATAAATATGGGAGGAGATTTCATTTAAGTTGTGTAGTGTGTGAGAGTTGTGAGGAAGTAAGAAAAGAGTGAGTTAGAGAAAGAACGCTTATAAGTAGCGAGTAGAAAGAAAGTGTGGTGAGTGAGTAATATTGTAATTACATTGTGTATTAATAAAAGTGTTCTTTGTTAAGTTTCCCGATTAAGCCTTAGTTTGTGTTTAAGTTCTTAGTGCACTTGTGTTATTTGTATTATATGGTTGGCTCTGCCGCCTAAGTGATATATGGTCGGTTATACCGCCTAAATGATTTATGGTCGACACTGTCGCCTAAGTATTATTGTGCACTAAGGATTCATAAAAATTAAAGGCTAACCAACGTCAAAGTGTTGGAATAGTGAGTGTTGTATAATCTAGGTCCTTTATAGTAGGTGTGTTGGGCTCGTTGAAGCTTCCAACATCAATTTATCAGCATTCGGCAAGGCCATGGAATAATCGACAAGGCTCTTAATTAAACATACCGAAAAAGTATATGTGTGGTGATATTTTCACTATTTAATTTAATAAATTTATTATCACACTTTACATTATGCATGTATATCTATCTATATGTATTTGATGCACAAATATGATAAATTTCTAAAAATTAATAGTGAACATATCAATGCTCATTAGAAAAGATCGATTGTTTAAAAGATCTGATATAAAATGAACAAAAAAACATGAGTCACTTGACCAACAAACTCTTAAACCTATTGTCGGCATGGTCATCACCCTTTGATATAAAATATATAAAATATAAAATATAAATTTTTGAAATATAAAATATATAAAAATAAATAAAATAAAAATATTAATAATAATAGACCATTGGAAAAAATATCTTCATTGATTATTGATATTGATATACTATGTATATATAAGACGAATAACATAAGAATAAATTTTTGATTCTAAAACTAGATAGTGTACGGTTACATATTTTTATATCTAAAGTTTTTGAACATATGTACAAATTATGTTTGAATCTAGATGGTGGCAAGCATTTCTAGTGTTACTGGTTATATACTCGGCATGGTCATCACCCTTTGAGCTAGCCTTCAAGAAGGTGGCAACAGGCTCTCTCCTCTATGTCGATTTGGTTGTCGACTTCTTTTTCGCCACTGACATCGTCCTAACATTTTTCGTGGCCTACTTGGATAAGTCAACATATCTGCTGGTTGATGTTCATAGGAAGATAGCCACGAGGTATCCTATTCGTATCATTCTGGAAACCTTAAAAGGCATGCATTAAAAGCACTGATGATTCTATTATATGCATGTTTTCAGATATGTCACTCATATGATGTTCCCAATGGATGTTGCATCAACGCTACCGTTTCAAACCATATACCGAATCTTTACTGGAAAGCTACACCATGGAGAGGTTTTTGGGTTTCTTAATCTGTTAAGGTTGTGGAGGCTAAGGCGTGTTAGTGAGCTATTCTCCAGGTATAAACCACAAAAGTTGTTGGATTGGTCCTAAATGTAGTACTCTTTGAAAATAATCCACTAAGCAAGCACTTTTTCTTTGATCAGGCTAGAAAAGGATACACGTTTCAGCTACTTCGGAACCAGAACCCTCAAATTGATATGTGTTAGTACTACTTTACCAAAGGGTGCCTATTCATCCCATTCACTTAGGAACATATGTTTTATCTCTAAAGGGTAACTTGGGAGGAAACAACAGTTTTAATGCATTAAGCATCATATATCACATTGCTAAAAGGAATATATTTTCTGACACGATAAGAACAGATTCATTTTTTGGGAAAAAAAGTGTTTCGGGTCAATATTGAACCCATCATGCCCAAAGAATTATCCATTATGACCTGTTAGCCAACACACCAATCAGTCACCTCTAGTTTTACCTTAGCTATTTGATCATTCTTGAAGTTGGACTAACCTTACGAATTGGATAATCACAGGTTACCCTTTTTGCAGTGCACTCAGCTGGTTGCTTCTACTATTGGATTGCTACTCATCATAAACCCTCACATGACACATGGATTGGATCAATTATCGTCAATTTTGAGGATAGAAGCATTTGGCTAGGATATACATACTCAATGTATTGGTCAATTGTTACTCTTACAACAGTTGGTTATGGAGACTTGCATGCAGTAAATACAGGAGAAAAAGTGTTCAATATCTTCTATATGTTGTTCAACATTGGGCTAACTGCTTATCTGATCGGAAACATGACCAATTTAATCGTCCATAGCGCTGTCAGAACTTTTATCATGGTAAGTTATTCCTTGATTTCCCTAACTACTTGAATTCAGCTCCTTGATATTGCCATTTTGACCCAATGATCATGAATGAGCCAATCTGGGTTCTGATTTATTCTTATCAGTTTATCAAAAAAAAGTACATGGATAAAAAAGGCTAAAATGGAGTCGGAAAAAGCTAAATAGGAAGCAAAACAAATGAGTAGAATAGATAAATCAGGTTGAAACTCACCCAAAGCATATTTATAGACTAGTATTGATGGGATACGTATAGATTTTGTTATAAAATCCAACACATTACCTATAAGAAATGAATCTACATTTTGTGCAGTCTTCGAAATAGTAAACACATCACATTTCAGCCCGAAGTCCCAAACCCATTTTGCCAAGCCAATCCATTTTGACTGTTACCCAACCCGCTATAGATGCGCTATATAATTCTATCTCTGTACTTATATGTATTGCTGTAGAGAGATTCTATCAACGAGATCTTAAGATATGCAAGCAAAAACAGACTACCAGAAGGATTGAAAGAGCAAATGCTAGCACATATGCAACTCAAATTCAAGACAGCAGAGTTACAACAAGAAGAAGTTCTAGAAGACCTACCAAAAGCAATAAGATCAAGCATTGCCCAACATCTATTTCGCAAAACTGTCGAGAAAACTTATCTCTTTAAACGCATTTCAGAAGACCTTAGCAGGCAATTGGTACATTCCTTGTACAGTACAACTATCAATGCAATGGACATCGATCTATTCCTGATAAACTTCTATTATGGTTTTTTTTGCTAACAGGTTACAGATTTGAAGGCAGAATACTTTCCGCCCAAGGTTGAAGTTATACTACAAAATGAGATACCAACAGATTTCTATATTGTAGTATCCGGGGCCATGGTAAAATCTTTCCCAACTCAAATTTAATTACAACTAATGTACCCATTCAGAATTCTAATAATCTATAATTCCAGGAAGTGCTAACGCACAAAAATGGAATGGAGCAGGTACGTACCCTCATTACTTTCACCATTGTATTAAGCAGTTTACAATATGTTATGAACAAAGCTACAGATGATTGATACATATAAATGTGTTTAACATCATAAACAAAGAATATCATATGCACAATCAAGTTTGTCCAACTGTTCTTTAACCAGATGGATGGGACACGATAAGAGACTGATGCAATTAGTAAGAGAAGTAACCCTTTCGAACAAAAAAGTGACATTGGCAACTATAGTACTTCTTATTAAATAAAAAACCTTAATGTCCTAATGTCATGAAATTTACAAGTTTTTCATAAAATAAATTAGGGATGATAGTTGATATTCTTCAGCAAAATCAAATGCCCTTGTTAAAATGAACTGGGTTATGCCAATAGGTCAACAATATCCAGAGTTTCAAAACACAAATTAATAAAGATCTGAATTTAATTTTCTATAATGATGTTAATAATATCAAATAGGTTATGTTTTGCATAAAAATACATAAAAGAAAATTAATAGCCCCATCCAACTGGGGAGAACAAGATTATATTAGATTGTGATAAGCATGAATAATAGAAAAGGCAATGGAGGTGTATATGTAACTAGTTCTAGTGTATAAATTAAAGTCCATTTTCTATGTTTCAGTCCTTGATAAAATTAGGCCCAATGGATATGTTTGGAGAAATTGGGGTATTCTTCAACATTCCCCAACCTTTCACAGTTAGAAGCAAGAAACTTTCACAGGTAGTTCGAATTAGCCATCATCACTTCAAGCAACTTGTGGAGCCGCTTCATGAAGACGGAAAAACAGTCATGTCTAACTTCACACAGGTTTTCAACTAGCATCTCCTCTTAAATTATGTCTTTATATTGAAATTATAAAAATTTAACACAAATAAATATGAGTGTCTTAAAAAGGATTGTGCAAGTTCGTTATAAGTTGGTGGTTGATTTCACAGCCACTCAAAGTGCATAATTCTTTTTGAAGCTGACATATTGGTTCTCAGTATCTGAAGGACTTGAAGAAGGAAGTGCAGGATGAGATGCCATTCTTAACAGAGCTTCTATTAGACTTAAGTTTGGAGGTAATACTTCATAGGAAAACTTATTAGACTCTTATGTTACTTGATTATCTTTAATGTGATTGCATCATCAATTATGTTAGCTTAGTGAATGAAATTTTCATAAGACGAGCGATATTCAGTTTTTCGACACTATCTTATACACATTTTGAACTCCTTAAAATAGCTCATAGTGCAACTCAATGAGGTGAATAACTAATAACACATGAAGAAACAACGTATGCAAATTATCTATTAGTCAGACAACTAGAATATGTTTCCTTAGTTAATTTAAGCATAAGTTGTTATAGTATATCTACACATTTTATTCATTTATGAAGAGGAAAAACCTTATTCGTTTACCCGTTTATTAATTTCTAAGTCATTGCATTTGATTAGGCTATTATCATTACTTTTGGACCTTCATATAGAAGTACACGTTAAATGTATATCGAAGAATGATGAGTGAGGTGGTGCTTTTTAAGTCAATGCCTTCGTATGTATGTAAATGCTTATAGGGAAAATTATGTTTAAGTTCTAATGTTCTGCTTCTAATAAATGCATATTCTACCCGATTTATAAACGATTCTGAAACACTCAGGAATACGAAGCGTGGTCAAAACATAAGCAATGAACATGATTCTACTGAATGTAAGTATATAAGTATTCATATAAGTTGACAACAATTAGATTATTGCTAAAGTGAAGACATGTTCCATGGAATTTAAAAGCTACTTGATAGTGATTGATGTACATTATATCCAGTTAGTCATATTTTGCTTACTCATTCAATGACTACTACTATACAAAATACAACAGCTTATGAATGTTAACATTTCTCTACACATCCTCATTTCAGCATGCCACGCCAGCTGATGAATCAGAAAACCATGCAACATCAAATAATGGTCTAGAAGAACGAGAAGGTTGGTGATATTTCGTATAGTTCGCTGAAAAGACTTATACACAAAGAGCAACTAAAGCAAAAAATAATCATAAATTAATTAATTAATTATTATTATTATTATTATTATTATTATTATTATTATTATTATGGGGGATGATTCTCACACATTGTTTTTTGATCCTCACACACCAATTTACTTGAACTCCTCCCTAATAATAGGGTAAAAGGGTGTGTGAGGATCAAAAAATAGTGTGTGAGAATCATCCCCCTATTATTATTATTATTATTATTATTATTATTATTATTTATATTTATATTATTATTATTATTTTCTGATGATTTGCCTGCACCGTAGGATGGATGAAACTCGCCTAATAAACAATTTATTGATCAATACTTAGAAATTCGTATCCTCCAATACCATAATTTTTCACTTATATTTGAAGCCAAATAAAGTTGCCTACTTTGTACGCTAAATTGTGCAGTCTCATATGAAAGACATAAACCTATAGTCACATTAATTGCAGGAACACCTATTTCCGAGTTTTCAAACACATTTCATTTACGGGTAGTAATCCATGGCCATCACCCACATGAAAAAAGAACAGACAGTAATAGGAGGGGAAAACTTGTCCACCTTCCAGACTCCATAGAGGACCTTTTGAACTTAGCAGGTAAGCTATTCAGCTGTAAATGGTTCCTTTGGATCTTGAAAATATTTGAATGTTGCAAGTAATAACTTTCCATTTGTAAAAGACAAATTCTTTCGTTTATATATCATCCAACCTATTTATGTTGTCATGCAGAGAAAAAGTTGAATAAAAGAGGAACAATAATTCTAATGAATGATGCGTCTCAAGTGGAAGATCTCAATACTATAAGAGATGAAGACCACCTGTTTATAGTTTGAATACATGATAACAGAATATAAAAAATTTAATTTCCAAATAGAGAAGTTGCTATCACTTCTATTATACCAATAATATACATAACGTTATCTGCAGAGAAGTATACATAATATACGATTATAGGACTCAAATTACAGTGGCTTATTATATAGAATCGGTTACATATTCATCGCAAGGGTTATTAATATAAAAGGTTAAATTATGACCAGGCACATAAATGATTACTAGAATTTTAGCTACTATCTTTGTTACTCGGCATGTTTAACACCAAGTAAATTCCATTTCCTCTCAAGAGCATAGTCTTTGCATTTCTCTATGCATTCTTGTAAGTAACTAGGGGGTGAATAATTAATTTATGGTTTCTTAAAACTTTTTTGATATGTTTGTCGATCAAAGCATAAGTTTTTTTTAGGTGTGGAAGCATTTGTGTTTTGTAATGAAAAAATTTAAGATGTGTAAAGTGCACAAACATAAGGATTTATAGTGGTTGGGGAGGATGTTAACTAATCCACCTTAATCCACTCCTCGACTCATCATGTAGAGAGTTAGTTTCACTAAGCTTTTCTCCAATCCGGTGGAGATTCGTTTACAACCCTTGTTCTTCAATAAGCCACACCAACAATCTTTGTATCCCATCGAAATATCATAGCCTACTTAGATCACTCGTATCTCGAGTGAGATACGGATTGTTCTTATCACAAGAACAATCAATTTCCTAAGTCCCTTTAAGGAAATTAGTTAGCTAAGTAGGATGTTGTTCTTATTATAAGAACAATGCTGCTAACTTGATCATCCCAAGTTAGAAGTTTATAATCACTTACAAATAATACAAGTGAAAGTTTAAGCCACTTCTTTAAACATTTCAAAGATATTAGCTTATAATGTAAACTCACTAATGATAGTAAATTAAGAGTGGAGTTTACATTAATTCTATCTTGGGTGCAAGATAGAATATTCATCTATCTAATCACAAGTGAAATTGTATGAAATGATGTCATATGTGATTGTTTCTATATCTGAATGAAGTTCTAGAGGGCAGGGGCCAATCTTCAAGCTTTGAATATGTCTTCCTTTTATAGTCGAAAGAGAAGCTTGTCAGATTGCATACGATTGAGCCACGGTCAGATGCGGCTTCGATCGTCCTTAGTAGTCCAAATAAATTAGCCTTTTGAGCAATGACTCATTTTGATCAGGTTGGACTTTTTCTAAACAAGAACCAGCAGCACAAACTTGTTAGACATTAAGCCATTCTTGACTTGCAATCTTTGTTTGAACTTGTCTTGGCTTTTGTACTTGGATGTTGACTTGTCCATTACCATTTGAGTATGCATCTTTCCTTGGTATTCCCATTTCATAAGCTCAACTCACTCATAAAGGTAATAGTAGATTTTGACTCTTATTTGAAGTCATACATATCCATTGAATGACAATTACTCTTGATGCACATTATCAAATTTTGAATCCTTTTAGAAGTAGTCTCAAGTGATCAATTATATGTTATCAGCTAAACATATCACTAACAGTTACTCTAGACATGTTCCAAGAAATGTGCATATATATATATATATATATATATATATATATATATATATATATATATATATATATATATATATAGAGGAGCATGTTAAGTAATAAGCATAACCACAACATAGCATATTGAATGTATCTTTTGTAGTTAGTGCTTATCATGTAAACATGCAAGTCAAGTGTTCAAGCGAAACCACGACTTAACATATATTCAAGTACTCTTAGTTAAGGATATGTATATACATGGGTATGTTAAATGTTCAACTAGGCCATGCATTAGATATACGCTTTATTTAGATGGTGTTTAACGTGTGATTGAACATCCAAAATCAAATAAGCAAGACGTGTATCAAAGCTTACAAACCGATGCATGCATGTATATATGGCATTAAGCAATGTTAGTGATTACTCAATAAGAAAGTTGATATTATCTTCTTAAACCAACATGCATTAGTTAGTTAGACATTTAAGTAGGTAACACATATAGATCATTTATGAAAATAGCATCCATCAATCATTTAAGCTTTAAGCAGAAATCATGTTCTTAAAATGTTAAGAAATATACTCAAATAATTGTTCTTATTAACTAACATTCCTTTTACTAAGTGTTCCTAATAACTTAATCAGTTATTCAAGTAGGCACATAGATCAATATTAATGAATGTAGATAAGATCATATTTTCAATGTGTTAGACATATTTTATATAGTCTTATCTTGGTTTATCATGTCTTAATCCAGGTACATTTACTCGTGATAGTTTGATTTCAAGAAATTAATACGGACATGATTTAAGGTTATTACAAATCAAATCATATTTATATGGCCTAAACGGACAGTTTATTTTAGTGCGAAGTCTTAAGGTCGCTAATCGTCAATTCAAGATATTAAGAGGTAATGATAGTGTTAAATTTATAATAGCGGGACCTAAATCTACTACTCCTTCCTAAGTGTGGGCAAGGGAAGTATGACATAAGGTCGTTTGTTTAAGAAGACAACAAAATCAAAACAATTACAGTAGCAAACTAATCATATATTTGTAGACGGTTTAAATAAGGAGTAGTTTTGCTTTGAATTTTCTAATCCTAATAAGATAAGCCCAAGCCTGTAGAAACTATACTAACCCGCAGGTTCAGTACGAAGCACCTGATGGAACAGTCTATTACGTTTAATATCCATCTCACCAGTAAAACCCTGGATACAATCAGCAATCCATAGGAACTAATATCTGTTAAAAATTCACGTTTTTACCTCCGATATTGAGCCTTAAAACAATAAAGTTAGCTGGGCCCCTTAAGAAGCCATTACTTAATAAGAATTTGTTATGCAAGCTTCAACACAGATCAAATGATTGTTCTAGAATGGCTATTTCTCACAATTGCTCCTTGTAGTTAACTTTGTTGAGAAATTAAACGTTTATTTGCTTTATTTGATAGATGAAGTAATTACGAAGACGATGCAAGAAGAATCGAAGAAAACAGACTTAAATGAATAATCCAGAGCTAAAATGATAGAAACCAAGTTACGATCTCGAAAACAGAAAAACTAGATCCAAACGGCCTTGGCACACGGCCTAGCCATACGGCCTGCCACTAGCCACAAGTGCTGCCATGATCAAAGATACACGACCATGGAAAATAGCTTGCCAGTATGCACGACCATGGAATACGGCTTGTGCACACAGCCTGCCAGACCATACGGCCTTGGCACTCTGCCTGCTAGGGTCAGAAGTTACTTATTTAAAGGCCACTTGTTTCCACATTTCAACACACTTCACTCTCTCATTACAATTAGTTTCTCTCTCTAAAGAACTAAATATTTTCAAGGCTTTCTCACATTAGAGGAAATTTAGTACCTAAAGGCGAACGTCGAAGATTGTATTAGGAGAGGTCTAGAGAATATCAGCACTTGTAATAGTCAAGACCTCGTTTGTATATGGTGAATGCTTTTCTTAATCTAATGATATGGTTTTGTTATATTAAACTGCTTTCACTATATACATTCGTCTATCTGTTATAATCGTTTTGTTATAATTATTTTGCGTGTTGAATATTTATCTGTAACTTATATTGTTGTTATGCTAAAACCTTGTCAGATTTAGAAGTCTAGTTCACGGACTACCCTTTCCAATTACTCACGTGGCTATAACCTAGCGTTAAGACCTGATTAATCCTAGGATACATGGTAAGTAGTCATGTGTGCTTAACGTCACTATAGGATTTAGTACCTACATATAAATAGTCACCTATCTGTCAAAGAAGAGCTGCCCAAATAAGATAGTGATTAGAGTTAGTACTAAAGAGTTCAATGAACACATTGACTCACTCAAAAGCATGATTCGCGTCAGAAGCAAGCCCCCAGTGGTGTTGTAAGATGATCCGGGGTTGAGTAAGTTGAACATAAAGGAGAGACCTCTAAACTAGTTAACAGGCAGCGATTGGGGGGGGAGGGGTTATTATCGCTGCATCGGCATAGTCAAAACTGGAGATGCTCGCAACAGTGGTTTAGTCCCCCTCGGGTGATCCAATCGCTGTCCAAAAAAAGGTACCTTAGAATATCTAAGATTGCACATCTGTTAATGTTAAAGCTAAACTACGTATTAAGTGTAGATCTCGATTGTAGTTAAACCAACTAGGGTTAAGAAAAGCCAAAACCTTTCTTAAGTATACCACTTTATTCATGAGCCTAGGATTTAATCGAAGAGGTCGACACTCGCTCTCTGCCGGACGGCTATTCATCAACGACAATGATGAATTTGAAGATATCCTAGCAGCTATCCGCCATTCAACAATCGAGCACACGCCTCTATTAAAAGACCGGATAGACTCTATCGAATCAGAATACAGTCTCTATCTAGGAAGAGAAGATAGTGACGCGGAACTATTAGAAGAGTGCATTCAAGACTTCATTATAGCACTTCACGATCACATCTATTGGGAGGAAAGACAAAGAGAGCACAACTCAGTGATTCGCACTATCCAAGAGTTGTGATTTTGCCGAGATCATAAAGTTATCTATTCTAATGTCTATAATGCTTTAGCTGGATTTACAGTTCCATTCTCCACAAGCTAACGAGCGGTGCTAACTCTCATCTGAGGACATATGGACAATGCCACAAGGCATCCTACCTATCGTTCCGAATTAAGAATGATCTATGATCTTCATGGCCTCTTCGTTCTCTTATCTAAAGACAACTTCGAAAGCACACAAGACATGCTAGTGATCTACGTAACACTCGATCACCACACTTGTCTGATTATCAAAGAATTATGATTGGTAGTTTTGGAAGAGGAAATACGCAACAATCCCTTCTTAAATTTGGATCCCAGCTGAGTCAACCTAGCCACCTTCGTGATGAGACAGCTCGAGCATATCTTTAATGAGTCCACAGATCTCAACTTCACATTCAAATATGGATGTCGGGAAATCTATAGCAAAGCAAGCACTTTGCTTCTTGAATTAGGATTATTGTTCACCTCCTGTGAAACGATCTCAAATCGATTTCTAAATTAATTTGTAAGGATTTGACACATTTTTTTTAACATTAGCATTAACCACAACAACACAAGTTTGGAGGCATTACTTGCTCAATTGTTAGACACAAGCTTCAAAATACATCAAGTTATAAGTTTAGATCATCGGGAACTCAAGTCCCATAAATTTAACCATTGTTTAACTAAAACAACCCAATTGTGAGCATGACCGTCGGGACCATTACCAAAAGCGCCTTTCAAAATCCACCACATGCAAGCTAGGCCAATCCCTTAACCTTGTCCTTCGATGTGCCACAATCTATAAAAAGAGAAACAATGAGGGAGTAAGCTACAATGCTTAGTGAGTGCAATACTTACATGTATACATACATAAACCACTTACTTGCACAACTTACACATAACCACATACAAGATAGCATCACTAATGCGTAAAAACACAACCGAGTATAAGCTAGCATGTTAATCACATACGACAATAATATAACACGCTACACTACTAATAAACAACATATGAACGTTATATGGTTAACCATACTCAAGTGTGTTAGTCATTAAATGATTAACACCGTTAACCCGTGTATATGGCCAATAAAAGTGCCTCCCGAATGGCACTACCATATACACCCGAATGTGGCCAACAAAAAGTGTTCCCAATATTGACACTTATCACATCCTCACAAGTGGCCAACAAAGAGTGTACTTTTAGGTAGTCACACTCACCACTTTCCCCAAACGCAATGTGGCCAACAAAGAGCGAGTCATTAGAGACTTCACTCACCACTTTCCCCAAACACAATGTGGCCAACAAAGAGCGAGTCTTTAAAGACTTCACTCATCACTATGCACCAAGTGGCCAACGAAGAGTAATACCTTTACAACCGGATAATACTCGCCACTAACCCCACAAGCAAACAATTTATATCTACACGCATATAAATACTCCACTCACCTTAATCACCTAGATGAGTCAACAATTGAGCTATGACTTCAAGCTTGTTCCAAGAGCAAGTCACCTAGCATAAACCACAACATCAAGCTATAAACACTAGTAGCTTGACCCAAAAATCCCCAAGTGCAATTTCAACCCATTTTACACCCAAACCATCAACTAGGTCAAACAAGACCCAATTACCCCAAATCACCAATAGCAAGTGATTTGGTCATAAACTCACCAAAATACAACTTTTGGTCAAGTGCTAGAAGCACTTCATGACCCATTTCAACCAAATGACTCATTTTAACCCAAAATCGGGTTTACATCCAAAATCAAGTTCCAAAAACACCCATTTGGGATCCAATTACCAACAAAATCAATATTAGGCATTACACCCAAATTGCAAGTCTTTATATAGCCACAACATTTTCCAACCCAAAACCCACCAACAAGGTCAACCACACCCATAACTAGCTTCAAACACCCATATGTGAGCTAGAGGGTTTTCTCAAGAACATGCAAGTTCAAACCCCTAACATAAAATTGATTAAATAGAAGTTAGGACTTACCACTACTATCACAATGTAGCTAGGAATAAGATGAACAAAGTTAACTCTTGCACTTTGAAGAGATTCAACCTCCTTCTTCCTCAAATCAAGCTTTCTCTCATTAGAAGTGGGTTTCTCACTCTAAGAGGGTTAAGAGAGTTTGTGTGTGTGGAAGATGAAATTAAAGTGAACCTAAAACTGGTTCACCAGCTATATGGTCGTCCATAAGTGAAAAGACATAATTGCCCCTCATTAAGACCCTTTAGAATGGGTTTAAAACGTAGCTCAGACACAGGAACGTCATTCCTTTTAAGAAGAACGTCGTTCTTCAAACGGCCTCAAACTCGTTCTGTTCACCTGGTACCCATTCCCATGATCACAACGTCGTACCTGGTTTTGGAACATCGTTCCTTCATATGGAACGCCTTTCCTCCTCTTTGGAACGTAGTTCCTCTCACAAAAAATTGTGGTGTTACAATCCCCACTTGGACCCGATCGCGTCCTCGCGATCCACGCAGCATGTAATGAGGGCAGATGTTCCAGCACAAATTCCTCAGATTCCCAAGTACACTCAGACCCTTTTCGGTAACGCCATTGCACCTTATAAGTCTGCATCCTCTTATTCCGGATCTCTTTTACCTTCTCATCAAGAATAGCCATCGGCTCCTCCACATACTCTAGCTTGTTATTTAGAGTAATCTCATTCAATGATACCCACATCGAGTCATAGCAAGACACTTGCAAAGATAAGAAACATGGAATGTGTTATGGATTCCCGTAAGCTCTTCGGATAACTCCAAACGATAAGCAACCTCAACAACACGTGCCAACACTTTAAAAGGTCCAATAAACCGAGGAGAAAGCCTTCCCCGCTTCCGGAACCTAATTACACTCTTCCATGACGACACCTTAAGCATCACCATATCACCCACATTAAATTCAATCGGTCACCTACGCTTATCCGCATACAACTTTTGTCGATCTTGTGCCTCCTTGAGGCAAGCACGAATCACATCAATCTTTTGGTTCATCTCAAGAATCACTTCGGTACCCTGACTTCCTTTTGACCCACCTCGCCCCAATAAATCAGGGTCCGACATCATCGCCCATAAAGCATCTCATACGGTGGCATTCCAATACTAGCATGGTAGCTATTTGTCACACCCCCCAAAATGGACCAGGGGTAATTGTGACCAATCATATCATAACACAGTTGTATAAACGAGAACGACTCTATATGAGACTTTTTAAATAAAACCTTTGTTAATAAAACAGCGGAAGCAGTAATACATGTTTACATTATTATTAAAACGTAAAATAAATGTTTATGAACTAAAATATAATATGCGATGTGGACTCCATGCAAACATCAAATCTATCATCACAAAGTTGCAAACCGCTAGCTCAATCATCACCTGAGACAAAACATGCTTAAAGTGTCAACCAAAAAGGTTGAGTGAAATTCACAGGTTTATAAATAATATCCAAAGTTTTAGACCACAAGATTTAGTTTAAAGTTGATTGATATAGAAATATCAATCTAAAAGTGTTGCTGCATTTTGTAATATCGCTACTAAATAAGTTTACCCTATGACACCTTGTACTGTCAGTGTCGTGGAATCATTATTATGTAACCAAAGACCAACGGTCTATTGGTTAGAGACGTTACTCTCAATAGGCCTACTCACAATAATTAAGTTTGCATTTAAACGTAGCAATTAATGGTATTACGGTAGGGATTTAGCATGAATCAAAGCATGACAACATAGTTAACAATTTAGTACTTGTGTCTAAGCGTAAAACAGTTATAAAGCAAGCATGTGTCTCACCCCAAAAGTTATAAAATAGTTATGAAACAGTAAAAAGTGGGGCTATGAAGTTCACCTTAGTAGCAAGTAAGTTATTCCACGTAAAGAAGAATGAACGGAAGGACGTGACCTAGATCTCAACCTAGAGATAGAACGTATGATCAGACATTGCCTAACAAACAATAGTATATAGTACTATATTGATAGTAATGGTTCACTAAAGAATTTCCATTTTCAGAAGGTTACTATTTATGGAAAGTTTCCACTTAAAGTAATTTTCCAATTTTAGAAAGTTCGGGTTAATCTTTAGCAAGACGTTGTATAACTGATAATGCTAAAAACGAACATATATTTCATAGCATTATTCCTCAAGAAAGACAAGATTTTAGTTGATATTGTTCGATTTACAAGCGATATTCGTTTAAATTTTAAAAAGAGAAGATAAAAAGCAGATTCGACAAATTGAAGACAAAAAGGTCCAAAGAGCTAAAAAGTACAAGATACAATTAAAAAGGTTCAAAATATTGATGAGGAACGTCTCAAAATGACAAGAGTACAAGTTACAAGACGCAAAGTACGCGATATAAAATAATACGCGAAGACGTCCGAAAATCCGGAACCGGGACCTGAGCCAAGAAGAAACGCCCGACGCAACGGACCAAAAATATCTAGTCTACTATGCACAAAAATATAATATAATATATATATAATTATATATAATTATATATTATATATATTATTATTATTATATTACGTCGGCAAGAAGAAAACAAAGCAATTTGGCTGGATCCAGGGTGGCCATGCGACTCGCATGGCCAAAGGCACAAATCCATGCGAGTCGCATGGAGTGAGATTGCTGGTCAGGTCCTATATAAAGCCAGTTTTGTGCCGAGTTTTAATCATCTTTTTCTCTTCCTCTTCATACGTAAATATATTTATATTTATAATTTATATTTTAATTTTAATTATAATTCTAATAATAAGGGTATGTTAGCGAATGTTGTAAGGGTGTAAGTCGAAATTCTGTCCGTGTAACGCTACGCTATTTTTAATCATTGTAAGTTATGTTCAACCTTTTTACATTAATGTCTCGTAGCTAAGTTATTATTATGCTTGTTTAAAACGAAGTAATCATGATGTTGGGCTAATTACTAAAATTGGGTAATTGGGCTTTGTACCATAATTGGGGTTTGGACAAAAGAACGACACTTGTGGAAACTAGACTATGGGCTATTAATGGGCTTTATATTTGTTTAACTAAATGAAAGTTTGTTAATGCTAATATAAAGATTTACAATTGGGCGTCCCTATAAATTACCATATACACTCGATCGGACACGATGGGCGGGGTATTTATATGTACGAATAATCGTTCATTTAACCAGACACGGGAATGGATTAATAGCCACTAGAATAATTAAAACAGGGGTGAAATTACATTCAAGGGTAATTGGTGTAATTGTTAACAAAGTAGTAAAACCTTGGTTTACACGCAGTCGATAACCTGGTGTATTCATTAAACAAAGTATTAAAACCTTGTTACAAATTCGAATCCCCAATTAGTTGGAATATTTAACTTCGGGTATAATAATAATTTGTCAAGGACACTTGCAATTTATATTTATGACTGATGGACTGTTATGGACAAAAACCAGACGGACATATTGAATAATCCAGGACAAAGGACAATTAACCCAAGGGCATAAAACTAAAATCAACACGTCAAACATCATGATTACGGAAGTTTAAATAAGCATAATTCTTTTATTTCATATTTTATTTCCTTTATTTTATATTTAATTGCACTTCTAATTATCGCACTTTTATTGTTATTTAATCGCACTTTTAATTATCGTACTTTTAATTATCGCAATTTAATTTTATCGCATTTTTATTATTCGCAATTTCATTATCGTTATTTACTTTACGCTTTAATTTAAAGTCTTGTATTTATTTTATATTTTACATTAGGTTTTAACTGCGACTAAAGTTTTAAAATCGACAAACCGGTCATTAAACGGTAAAAAACCCCCTTTATAATAATAATATTATTTATATATATATTTGTATTTTTATAAAAGTAAACTAATATAGCGTTGAGCTTTGTTTAAAGATTTCCCTGTGGAACGAACCGGACTTACTAAAAACTACACTACTATACGATTAGGTACACTGCCTATAAGTGTTGTAGCAAGGTTTAAGTATATCCATTCTATAAATAAATAAATATCTTGTGTAAAATTGTATCGTATTTAATAGTATTTCCTAGTAAAATATAAACTATTTTATATACACCTCGTTCGACATCAAGTATTTTTGGCGCCGCTGCCGGGGAACGCCGAAGCGAAACGCCATATTTTTAATTTTTAAGTTATAATTAGTTTTGGTAAAATTTATATTTTTAAAAAATAAAAAAATATATAAAAAAAAAAAGCTTTTAAAATCGAAAAAAAAAAAAAAGTATTTTAAATTTATTTTTTTAAGTTTTTCTTTTATTTTTACAAAATTATAAAGTATTTTAAGTTTATTTTTAGTTTTTAAAATTAAGTTTTATTTTAATTATATATATATTTATATTTTAAATATAAAACAGAAAAAAAGAAAATAAATATTAAATATTACGTGACCTGTCAAATTGAACCTGTCAATTGAACCGGTCCAGTTCAGTCATGCGACTCGCATGACCCACCCTCTTAAATCATGCGACTCGCATGAGGGGTCTGACAGGGCCACAACCAAACCCTAAAAACGCATTTATTACGGAGTATAATATATTATTATTATAATTAAACCCTAATTTGATTATTATTAATTAAGTTTTTAGTTTAATTAATTTTAACTACTTTTAATTACTTTTATTATATTTAAAACTTAATACTTTAATATAATTAATATAAAAATAATATTTTAATAAAAATTGTATTTTTTTTTTATCACTTTTTATTTCTTTTAATATTTTGTCCCTTTTTAATCGTTGTAGCGTAATATTTATATTTTTAGCTCAAATTTAATTTTAAACTTAGTTTTTGCTATAGTTATTTTTACTCCTATATTTTTAGGCTTTGCCGTAGAATTCCTTAAGTGCTTTTTCTTTAGACTAAGATTTAGGTGCTTTAGAATTTTGCGACGCCTTTTTAAGTTTTAGTTTCTTTTTAAGTTATTTCCATTTGGGATTTAGTTTTTCCTGTAAGCTTTAATATTTTTAGACCGTTTACTATGTATCAATTATCATTCCAATTAGTAATTTCAATTTGCGATTATAATTTTAAGTTAGTTGTAGTAATAAGGTTAGGTTAGTTAAGTATTTTTAAGTTTTTATAAGTTTCTTTTATTTTTCCGTCAACTTTTATTTTTCAACCATTTTTTCTTTTTCGACCTTTTTCGACGAACTCTTTTTCTCTCTTATTTCTCGCTATTCTAGTTTTAGGACATAGATTTTTATTCTACTTCTTATCTAAATTTCTTAAAATTACGAAAATTTATTTTAAGTGGTTAAATTGATAGACATCAAAATTTTCTGGTTCGTAGTAATAGTTGGATTTGTACGTGGACCGGGTTATTGGAGCCAAACAGTCCTCAATTATATTGAGACCAAACGAATCCTGCCCCTCTGCTGCATCTTTTGGCTATTCGAAACGTGGGCAAAATCAGAAAAGTCTATTGATTGGATAACTTATTATAATTTTTCTTTCCTTTTAAAAAACTAATAGGATATTCAGTGAATGCACCGAGCAAGACGTTCATCACCTTTTGTACGTTCACCACCTGTAACTAGATCAAGACATCGTTTAACAAATATAACCGCCGTTGATTTTTCTTTAGAATCGTCATCCAGTCGACCAAGTACTTCAGTTCAAATTTCCGATAATCCAGTTTTTGAAACAAACCTCACAATTGAGAATCCAGAAAATATTCAGGAACGGTTCATAGATCCTGAACCATTAAACTTTCCTCCGGAACCACCAATCATTCAAACAGAGATTGTTGAGGAACGAACTATTAAATCAGAATCATCTAGTGATACCGATTCAACAAATTCAATTATGGAGAATCTGGAACCTTTAAGTATGGAAGACCGAATGAGAGCTAAACGCACTGGCCAAGGTCACGCAATTACTCATCCAGACATTAATGCGCCAGATTATGAAATCAAAGGACAAATTCTACACATGGTGACTAATCAATGCCAATTTAGTGGTGCGCCGAAGGAAGATCCAAATGAACATCTACGTACCTTTAATAGGATCTGCACACTATTCAGAATAAGAGAAGTGGAGGATGAACAGATATATCTCATGTTATTTCCCTGGACTTTAAAGGGAGAAGCCAAAGATTGGTTGGAATCGTTACCTGAAGGGGCGATCGATACATGGGATGTTTTAGTTGACAAATTTCTTAAACAATTTTTTCCTGCATCTAAAGCCGTAAGACTTCAAGCAGAAATTGTTACGTTCACACAGAAGCCAAATGAAACTCTATATGAGGCGTGGACAAGATATGGAAAGTTACTAAGAGGATGTCCGCAACATGGTTTAGACACCTGTCAAATAGTACAAATATTCTACCGAGGATGCGACATCACTACAAGAAAAGACATAGATATAGCAGCTGGTGGTTCTATTATGAAGAAAACCGAAACTGATGCTTACAAAATTATTGATAACACTGCTTCCCACTCACATGAGTGGCACCAAGAAAAAGATATCATTAGATCATCTAAAGCAGCTAGAGCCGATTCTAGCCATGACTTAGATTCCATTTCAGCAAAGATAGATGCTTTCGAGAGACGAATGGAAAAGATGACTAAGGATATTCACTCAATACGAATTAGTTGTGAGCAGTGTGGAGGACCACATTTGACAAAAGATTGTCTCAGTATTGAATTAACAATGGAACAAAGAGAGAATATTTCATACATAAACCAAAGGCCTGGAAATAATTATCAGAATAATTATCAACCGCCAAGACCGATTTACAATCAAAACCAGAATTATAACCGAAATATTCCATACAACAACCAACAAGGTCCTAGCAATCAACAAGTATCCAATAATACTTACAATCAGCAAAGACCGAATTTTCAAAACAAACCACCACAACAAACCGATGATAAAAAGCCGAATTTAGAAGATATGATGATGAAGCTAGTTGAAACTCAAACGCAGTTTTTCACATCTCAGAAACAAACCAATGAACAAAATGCTCAAGCATTTAGAAATCAACAAGCTTCTATTCAAAATCTGGAACAAGAAGTAAGTAACCTAGCAAGGTTAATAGGTGAAAGAAAACCGGGAAGTCTACCTAGCGATACAAATGCTAACCCCCGGAATGAAACAGCTAAAGCTATTACCACAAGAAGTGGTACAACACTTAAACCACCTGAAATACCTGTAACTTCTGATGAAACTATTCCTACTCCACAAGAACCACAACCTGATCAAGATAAGGAAAAAGAACCGGTAGTTGAGAAGGTTAATGAAGATAACACAGTTAAGGATAAACCTTATGTTAAACCATACCAACCACCACTTCCTTACCCGAGTAAAATGAAGAAGGAAAAACTTGAAGCCGAGCAATCCAAATTCTTGGATATGTTTAAACAGATAAATGTAAATCTTCCTTTCATTGATGTGATTTCAGGAATGCCAAGATTTGCTAAATTCTTGAAAGATCTAATCACGAATAGAAAGAAAATGGAAGAACTCTCGGCTGTAACTATGAATGCTAATTGTTCAGCAGTGCTGTTGAATAAGATACCAGAAAAACTATCTGATCCAGGAAGTTTCACAATTCCATGTTTTCTGGGTAGTCTTAGTTCAATAGAAGCATTAGCAGATTTAGGTGCTAGTATAAATCTAATGCCGTATTCACTATACGCTAAACTAGATCTTGGAGAATTGAAACCAACCAGAATAAGCATACAACTAGCCGATAGATCAATAAAATATCCTAGAGGGATAATGGAGAACATGCTAGTTAAAGTTGGTACTTTAGTATTTCCAGTAGATTTTGTTGTTTTGGACATGGAAGAAGATTCTCAAGTTCCTCTCATATTAGGAAGACCATTCTTAAACACGGCTAAAGCAATGATAGACGTGTTCGGTAAGAAACTGACCCTAAGTATAGAGGATGAGAGTGTTACCTTTTCAGTTGATAGAGCAATGCAACAACCACAATCTGCAGATGATACATGTTATTATATTCAAACTATAGATGCACATGCAGAATTATTAGAAGAATTTCCAGAATTACAAGGAACAGGAGAATGTTCTTTAGGAGAAGGTAATGAACCAATTGATGAAGCTGAAATGTTAGCTACACTTATAGCTAATGGATATGAACCAACAACAGAAGAAATTCAAATGCTAAAAGAAGAAGACAGATATCGATATAAATCATCGATAGAAGAACCTCCGAAATTAGAGTTAAAGCCACTTCCAAACCATTTGGAATACGCTTATTTACATGGTGAATCTGAATTACCTGTAATAATATCGTCTTCTCTTACTGAAAATGAGAAATCACAACTCATTTCTGTGTTGAAAGCTCATAAACCAGCCATTGCATGGAAGATTCATGATATTAAAGGAATAAGTCCTTCGTATTGCACACATAAAATCCTTATGGAAGAAGGTCATAAAACGTATGTGCAACGCCAACGAAGACTAAATCCTAATATGCAAGATGTAGTTAAGAAAGAGATTATTAAACTGCTAGATGCAGGTTTGATATATCCAATCTCTGATAGTCCATGGGTAAGCCCAGTTCAATGCGTACCTAAGAAGGGTGGCATGACTGTCATCACAAATGAGAAAAATGAGCTTATTCCTACTAGGACTGTAACAGGATGGCGTGTATGTATTGATTATAGAAAATTAAATGACGCCACCAGAAAAGATCACTTTCCCTTACCTTTCATAGATCAAATGTTGGAAAGATTAGCCGGAAATAGTTACTATTGTTTTCTAGATGGATTTTCCGGATATTTTCAAATTCCAATAGCACCCGAAGATCAAGAGAAAACCACATTCACGTGCCCTTATGGTACTTTTGCTTACAAAAGAATGCCATTTGGACTTTGTAACGCCCCTGCAACCTTTCAAAGGTGTATGATGGCGATTTTTCATGACATGATAGAAGAGTGCATGGAAGTATTCATGGATGACTTTTCAGTCTTCGGTGATACATTTAAATCATGTCTAGTTAATCTGGAACGAATGCTAATTAGATGCGAAAAATCAAATCTAGTACTTAATTGGGAGAAATGCCATTTCATGGTTAAAGAAGGCATCGTTCTTGGACATAAAATTTCAAAAGAAGGAATTGAAGTGGATAGAGCTAAAGTAGATGTAATTGCTAAACTTCCACATCCCACCAATGTTAGAGGAGTTAGGAGTTTTCTAGGGCATGCCGGTTTTTACCGACGTTTCATAAAAGATTTTTCTAAAATTGCCACTCCTATGAATAAACTCCTAGAAAAGGATGCGCCATTCATCTTTTCAGATGAGTGTATCAAATCTTTTAATATTCTTAAAGAAAAACTCACTAATGCACCGATCATGATAACACCAAATTGGAATCTACCATTTGAACTAATGTGCGATGCAAGTGATTTTGCAATGGGAGCCGTTTTAGGACAAAGGATTGAAAAACGATTTCAACCTATATATTATGCTAGTAAGACATTACAAGGAGCACAAACAAACTATACAACTACTGAAAAAGAACTCCTTGCTATTGTCTTTGCTTTTGACAAATTTCGATCATATCTCGTTCTAGCAAAAACGGTGGTCTATACCGACCATTCTGCTCTTAGATACCTATTTTCAAAACAAGATGCTAAACCAAGATTAATCCGTTGGATCTTACTCTTACAAGAGTTTGATATTGAAATCCGAGATAAAAAAGGAGCAGAAAATCTCGCCGCTGATCATCTTTCTCGTCTTGAAAATCCTGAATTAGAAGTTCTGAATGAATCGGCCATACAAGACAACTTTCCTGATGAATATCTATTGAAGATAGATTATAAAGAAATCCCATGGTTTGCAGACTATGCAAACTACTTAGTTTGTGGATTCCTTGAAAAAGGATTATCGTACCAAAGACGAAAGAAATTCTTCAGTGATATAAAACACTATTTCTGGGAAGATCCACATCTGTTTAAAAGTTGTCCCGATGGAATAATACGCCGATGTGTATTTGGAGATGAAGCTAGTAAAATTTTAAACCATTGTCACACAGGACCAACAGGAGGGCATTATGGGCCTCAACTAACAGCAAGAAAAGTTTATGAAGCTGGATTCTATTGGCCTACAATTTACAAAGACGCACACCTTCTTTGCAAATCCTGTGATGCTTGTCAAAGGGCCGGAAAAATAAGTCAACGTGATGAAATGCCACAAAATGTCATCCAAGTATGTGAAGTATTTGACATTTGGGGTATTGACTTTATGGGTCCATTTCCAAAATCTCATAATAATCTATATATACTCGTAGCCATTGATTATGTATCTAAATGGGCGGAGGCACAAGCTCTCCCAACTAACGATGCACGAGTTGTAGTCAACTTTTTAAAACGTCTTTTTGCAAGGTTTGGAACACCGAAAGCTTTAATAAGTGATCGGGGTACTCATTTCTGTAATAATCAACTTGAGAAAGTTCTTAAAAGATATGGAGTAACTCATAAAATCTCCACCGCATATCATCCACAAACAAGTGGACAAGTTGAAAATACCAACCGAGCTTTAAAACGTATTCTAGAGAAAACCGTAGGATCAAATCCAAAGGAATGGTCCATTAAATTGGAGGATGCACTCTGGGCTTTTAGAACAGCCTACAAAACTCCAATTGGAACCACACCTTTTAGACTTGTTTATGGAAAAGCGTGTCATCTTCCAGTAGAAATTGAACACAAAGCATTTTGGGCTTTGAAGACATGTAATCTTGATTTACATGAAGCCGGACGTCTACGATTAAGTCAACTAAACGAATTAGAAGAATTAAGACATGAAGCATACGAAAATTCGTTAATCTATAAAGAAAGAACGAAGAAATGGCATGATAAAAGAATCAGAAGTTCAAAAGAATTTAAAGAAGGAGACAGAGTTCTTCTTTTCAATTCACGATTCAAGCTATTTCCTGGAAAATTGAAATCAAGATGGTCTGGACCATTCATAGTCAAAAGAGTTTTCCCATACGGAACGATAGAATTAATAAATTCAAATGGGATTGAATTTAAAGTTAATGGTCACAGAGTTAAACATTACATACATGGTCCGATGGAAGTCGACAACGAAGTTACTCACAATTTCGACACCACAGCTAACTAAGTGTGGGGAGAATCAAGTCTTTAAAGGATAATATGTATTTCTGTTAGAGTTAGATTGTCTGTTTTCGTGTAGTTCTCGAAAATGGAACACGTATGGTCTTTCCCTAGCAGACCCTAAAGAACTAGTCTTCTCCCCCCATTCTGAATTTTTATTTTTTTAGGTTTTTACAAAATGAAGACTGCCTGTGAATTAAACCATGGTCTAATGCTACACGCTTTGATCACTAAAAGAAATAATGACATACTACCGAGTGAATTAGTATCAGTAATCAGAGAAAGAATGGACGGAGTTAGAAAAGGATCCAGATGCGAAGATAATAAGTTACAATTTGGTAAAGGAAAATCAAAATCCGCAGCGAAAAGAAGAGCACAACACCTAGAACGATGTCACAAATGCGGAAAATGGTCACATGGAGGTAAATGTTCAAATAATCAAACATATTCAAATACCGAATTTGTTACTTTATGCAGAGACGGACCGTTCATATGTTTAGAAGAAAAGACAATGAATGCTCGAGGTTACGCCTATGCAGCCATGGAAAACCAATTAAACCGACTATCTTATGAATATAATAGATCATATAACTAAGAAATCTATTTCACAGGTATGTCTGTACAGTTTTTATTTTTATTTTTATTTTTAACCTTTTGATAATAAACGCTAATTTGTTCGCTAAAAAGTATTAAATTGGTATTGAATAAAATTAGGTTTGGCGACCGAAATTATTGATATCGTTCAAAAATTTATTACATCACTGCGAAATTTAACGTTTATTCTTAAGGTATAAATATCTTTAAACAATCAACCCAAAATATTTCAAAAATTCGTCATGAGTTAAATTAGGTCTTGGAACCGAAATTACTTTACCGAAAAGAGGGGCGCATATTTTTGATAATATTTGATTGATAAAAGTGGGATAAAAAGACAAAAAGATTTTTAAATTTATTTTTACCATGTTTTTAAAATTAATATTTAAATCTTAAGTTAATATTGTAAACTTTGTAAAAACAATATATTTAAAATTGTAAATATTTGAAAAATTTATATAAGTTTGGTGTGAATTTATAATATGAATTTTTAAATTAAGTCTGGTGTGAATTTTTAAAATATGAATTTTTAATTTTATGCATTTAAAATTTTAAGTTTGGTGTGATTTTTTTTATTATTAATTTTGAATTTTATATTTAAGTTGTGTGAATTTAAAAACAAAAATTTACTTTATCTCATTAAGTTAAAAATATGATTTTTAAAATTCGTCGTAAGTTGAAGACTAGGTCTTTGAACCGAAATTGCTTTACCCGAGGGAGGGACGAGAACTTTTATTATCATTATTTTTAATCTTATTGATTTAAAGTATGCCAAAAACATTAAAAAACCCAAAAATCTAAGCTTTTAAAACAATTGCTTGAAATTGACAAATTTTAAAATTTTGTCGAAGGACGGACTAGGGCATCGTCCCGAAACGACCTCGTCCTAAAAAGAAACAAAATTTTTAAAATTTTATTTATTTATGTTTTAAAAGTATAAGATTTTATAAAAAAAAAAAAAAATATAACTGGAATTTAACCCCATGCGAGTCGCATGGGGATGGGCATGAAACCATGCGACTCGCATGGCTGTTAAAAACTGGACAGGATCAAATATTCAGCCGAGCTGCTCTTTTTCACAAACACACATACACAAACACGAACCATCTACAAAACCCTCTCAAAAATTCATCATTTTTCATCAAATTTCTTGCAAAACTTCACAATAATCATGCCTAGATTCAGTAGTCTCAACCCCTTCAGGAGAAAGAAAGCCGATACTGGAGGTTCAGGAGCATCATCATCCAGGCAACCAGAGCCCGAACCGGAAATGTTTCATGAACAAGAACAGCATATGCAACAAGAAGAAGAAGAACAGGAGGAGCAACATATTCCATATCACGATCAAGATCAGTTATTCATGAATCAGTTTCGTCAATTCGCTCCACATCAAAGGATTCTGAGCTTAGACATTAATGAAGATCAGTTACACCCAAATCTGAGATTTGATCGATGTTGGATAGAGTATCCAGATTATCAAAAGAACATGCACATTCTCTACTTTAAGGTTGTTGAAATGCCAAGGGCAATTGACTGGGTACCTTTGGAAACAGTTGATCTTGCCGAACCGATTCGGGAATTATTGGTGCAAAGGTATGGTAATTCTCAGTTTAACGATTGGATGCGCCTATTTTCCATTCGTAGAACCATATATAGGGAATGGTGTATAGAATTACTTAGTACTATTAAGTTAAACAGTGATGTTAGGAGGATAGATGATAGAAGCTTTATTAGATTTCTGTTAGGTGGACGCATGTACAGAATGTCCATTATAGATTTAGCTAGGGCCTTACAGATTTACACCCCTGCTGAACTTTTGAGCCCCGACTGTAATAGCCTGATTGCCCAAGGAGAAAGGGTAGATAGGGAATTTGATATTAACGCTGTCTGGAGGCGTATGTCCCACTTTAATGAATTTCACGCCAGTGGAAATCATACATACTTAGATATAGATAGAGCTGAACTCCGGGTGATTCATAGATTCTTAGCAAACACAATTACACAAAGGGGTAGGAATAAGGAGAAATTGACCGTAAACGATTTGTTCTACCTCAAGTGTATTAGAGACCCGAGGAGTTTCGTTAACATTCCCTATTGTGTTGGTTATTATCTCGCTAATGTAGTTTCGGGGATGAAATCGGGGAGTATTATAGGTGGTGGTATTTTCATTACTCTCATTGGAGAGTATTTAGGTGTAGATAAGCACCAAGGGGGTCCAATGAACGAAATAGAGGACGGAGGTGAAACTATAAGTTCAAACCTTTATCACGGTGCAAGGGTATTATTAATGAGACGTGGTCGGGTATATCGATACGAGGGACCTCAGCGACAGGTAGAAAGAGGTTCGGATGACGAGATGGAGGATGCGAACAACATTATAGGAGTTGTTCGGGAGACTGCTCTTGATTTAGGCGTTCGTATGGAGGATGAATACATGACGAACTATGATAGGCATATGCAGTACGAGGCATGGCAACGTCGGAATGACTACGAGCATTCCCGACAACGAGAGCATGGCCGATGGGATTATCATCAGCGCCAAATTATAAGCCAGTTGCAGCCTGGCGAGATGTATTATCCGACCCGACCCGCATACTATCCCGCACATCAGCCAGAAATGAGACCACCCTATGATTCATATGATTATGACGCAGCATACCAGTTCACCTATAATCAGCCATGGAACCCGGACGCGAACATGAATTGGGATCCATATCCTAATTTTCCTCCTAACCCACCTCCTGATCAGTAGAGATAAGTTGGTAATTTTTATTTTTATTTTAAACACTTAACATTTTATTACGTTTATGTAATGTTTGATATTCTTATTATTATTGTGTACTAATATTTTTCTTATAGTTTGAAAGTGGGATGCCAAAGTTCCATTTCAAATTGCATGTATGATTATATTTGTATTGTATATATTCTCTTTTATGCACAAAACAGGGTAAAACAACGCATTTTCAAAGACTGGCATTAAGTTCAGCAAAAGCAAGTAATTTTGACGACAATGATGCAAAATGTATGTGAAATAACAACAAGACGGAATGAACAAATGATGTGCACCATTTATCATTCAGCAAACAAAAGCCAATATATTTGGAAACTTTGGTAAAAATTTAATCATTTTCACACAAATCACCCTCAATAATTTAAATTGTTACTGATTTCTTGCAAATGAGGGCATTGCAAGATCTTAAGTGTGGGAAGGGGTTAAATTCTTTCGGATTTTAAAATTTTTATATTAAACACTTGGTTACCATTAAAAATACTAGTAAATCAGTAGTTGTATTAGAATCTAGTGCTCTCTGATAAAAAAAAAGAACAGCCCTAGTCTTATATACTGACTACCCAATTCTAGTAAAATTTTTCAAAATTTTCAATTAAATGAATTCAAAATCATGTTTATACATATTTATGAACGATAAAACTAGGTTTTAACACCGAAATTATTGTTACCTCGGAAAGGACATAAATTGAGAAACAAACTAAAATGTTAAAATTCATTTAAAATGGAATATAGGACGATAAAAAGGAAAATAAAAGCCAAGTGTGGGAAAATTTACCGAATTATTTTAAACATATATCTGTAACAAATAAACTGAAAATACTTTTGCTTTGGACTAAACTAAACTGTTTTACCCGATGAAAGAAAAGAAGAGATGGATCTACACGATGAATCAATTCCATCATTAAAAGGAAGTAAAGTCTTCCGAAAAAGACACGCGCTTCTTGATTTAGGTCATGAAGTTGTCGTTCAGACCAGCTGTAGGTTGACGAAAAATCTAGAAAAGTCATCACTAAAATCAGCAGGAAATCCACGGACCTCAGCATTAAACAGGGTCGCCAAGTGGTCAGATTTATCCTAACCATGAGAAGGATTTATCTCGTACAATGGGGAGGCACCATGCAAATTAGCTGGATAAGACTAATGAATCAGATCCCCAGAAAGGATAATCTCCTTAAAGATTAAAAATCAGCTTTTAAGACTGATATTACTCAATCCTAGAGATTGACCTTAAAGATTGAGAATTACAAACTCATGGAATTCGATGATATCTAAACTCGAGCTTGAACGAGAAAATATTTTGATCAAAATTACAAACCGATTTGTTTTCTGAAAACCCTATTTTCAATGCGTTCATTACCATTGAACGTAAAATCCTAGGAATTCACCTGGAATTCATTAGGTCACCTGAACTAAATCGGGTGTCAACCGTAAGAACGGTGGTTGCATAGCATGGTCAAAGACAGGACCTTGTGCCAGACCGAAAAATTATAAGGGTGAGCTTTACTATTGCTCCTACCAAGGATAGTAATTGCGTCCGACACGTTATAGACCATAATCAAAAAGCATGTCACGGGACATTGCCTTAACAGTTGCTTGTTCAACGCTTTCCTTTACAACCGGACGGTAGTTTACCGAAAGGTAATATACGGAACAAGTAAACTGGACGTGTTGCTTTCCAAACACAAGGTTAGCAAGTGGGTGACACAAAACCGCAAGTTTTGAGCTAAAATTTTCAAATCTGAAACCCACCAAACCCACAAAAATATTTTGCAAACACCGGTAAAGGGTTATTCCGGAAAACTTATCTAGAGTAAAAACTAGATTTCGAAAGATCAAATGTTTTCATAAAGATCCAATTTCCTTAATGGATCTAAATTTTTATAGTCATGTGGGACTGTAAACCATATCGTTATTACCATTGTTTATACCACCGTATAGAAATCACTGATGTACAAAGTATGAAGAATAAAGAAGTGATTCTAGTATTTCAAGACAATATTGCTTGAGGACAAGCAACGCTCAAGTGTGGGAATATTTGATAATGCTAAAAACGAACATATATTTCATAGCATTATTCCTCAAGAAAGACAAGATTTTAGTTGATATTGTTCGATTTACAAGTGATATTCGTTTAAATTTTAAAAAGAGAAGATAAAAAGCAGATTCGACAAATTGAAGACAAAAAGGTCCAAAGAGCTAAAAAGTACAAGATACAATTAAAAAGGTTCAAAATATTGATGAGGAACGTCTCAAAATGACAAGAGTACAAGTTACAAGACGCAAAGTACGCGATATAAAATAATACGCGAAGACGTCCGAAAATCCGGAACCTGGACCTGAGCCAAGAAGAAACGCCCGACGCAACGGACCAAAAATATCTAGTCTACTATGCACAAAAATATAATATAATATATATATAATTATATATAATTATATATTATATATATTATTATTATTATATTACGTCGGCAAGAAGAAAACAAAGCAATTTGGCTGGATCCAGGGTGGCCATGCGACTCGCATGGCCAAAGGCACAAATCCATGCGAGTCGCATGGAGTGAGATTGCTGGTCAGGTCCTATATAAAGCCAGTTTTGTGCCGAGTTTTAATCATCTTTTTCTCTTCCTCTTCATACGTAAATATATTTATATTTATAATTTATATTTTAATTTTAATTATAATTCTAATAATAAGGGTATGTTAGCGAATGTTGTAAGGGTGTAAGTCGAAATTCTGTCCGTGTAACGCTACGCTATTTTTAATCATTGTAAGTTATGTTCAACCTTTTTACATTAATGTCTCGTAGCTAAGTTATTATTATGCTTGTTTAAAACGAAGTAATCATGATGTTGGGCTAATTACTAAAATTGGGTAATTGGGCTTTGTACCATAATTGGGGTTTGGACAAAAGAACGACACTTGTGGAAACTAGACTATGGGCTATTAATGGGCTTTATATTTGTTTAACTAAATGAAAGTTTGTTAATGTTAATATAAAGATTTACAATTGGGCGTCCCTATAAATTACCATATACACTCGATCGGACACGATGGGCGGGGTATTTATATGTACGAATAATCGTTCATTTAACCAGACACGGGAATGGATTAATAGCCACTAGAATAATTAAAACAGGGGTGAAATTACATTCAAGGGTAATTGGTGTAATTGTTAACAAAGTAGTAAAACCTTGGTTTACACGCAGTCGATAACCTGGTGTATTCATTAAACAAAGTATTAAAACCTTGTTACAAATTCGAATCCCCAATTAGTTGGAATATTTAACTTCGGGTATAATAATAATTTGTCAAGGACACTTGCAATTTATATTTATGACTGATGGACTGTTATGGACAAAAACCAGACGGACATATTGAATAATCCAGGACAAAGGACAATTAACCCAAGGGCATAAAACTAAAATCAACACGTCAAACATCATGATTACGGAAGTTTAAATAAGCATAATTCTTTTATTTCATATTTTATTTCCTTTATTTTATATTTAATTGCACTTCTAATTATCGCACTTTTATTGTTATTTAATCGCACTTTTAATTATCGTACTTTTAATTATCGCAATTTAATTTTATCGCATTTTTATTATTCGCAATTTCATTATCGTTATTTACTTTACGCTTTAATTTAAAGTCTTGTATTTATTTTATATTTTACATTAGGTTTTAACTGCGACTAAAGTTTTAAAATCGACAAACCGGTCATTAAACGGTAAAAAACCCCCTTTATAATAATAATATTATTTATATATATATTTGTATTTTTATAAAAGTAAACTAATATAGCGTTGAGCTTTGTTTAAAGATTTCCCTGTGGAACGAACCGGACTTACTAAAAACTACACTACTATACGATTAGGTACACTGCCTATAAGTGTTGTAGCAAGGTTTAAGTATATCCATTCTATAAATAAATAAATATCTTGTGTAAAATTGTATCGTATTTAATAGTATTTCCTAGTAAAATATAAACTATTTTATATACACCTCGTTCGACATCAATAACTTTACTCAAACTTCGTTGCTATCAAATAAGTCAGGAATGACCAAATGTAACCGGGGGCCCAGGACTCTTGACCTGAATCTAAGTCATGGCATTCGAGATCCACAAGCTTACCCATAAATGGAAACCTAGACATCATTCACTTACGACCGTGAGTAGCGATGAAGTTCACATGAATTGTACATTATCTTTGATTAACCTTCACTTTAGGTTTATATGTTATTATATATGTTATATTATATTTATTAGTGTATTAACAATTTGATTATCTTATATTATATACTATTAGTTATTATTATTAAATTAGTATAGTTATAAAATAAGTGTTTATTAATAATGTATTATTATTAACTTACATTATAAGCATTATACTTTATTATATAGTATACTTAGTTATTAACCGTAAGTTATAATAATAATATTAATTTAGTATATGTAATATACTTATGTTAATCGAAAATCATACTAATATATGTTAATTCGAATATTAATTCATTGAATATTGTATTTATAATTTTTATAAACTTAGTTAATTATACAATTCAGTAGGATATTTTATGAAAATAATTTTATCAAGTTTTTGTATTTATTTCCCACTCTTCTTTATATATATACTCGGTTTATATTAATCAAATTTAATTAGGTAATAAATATTGAATCAACCTAAATAAATAATTTTATATTTTTTACAGGTTCTATATTATGTAAAAATGTTATAAAAATTATTAAATCAAATTTTATATCAAAATATTATTTATTTAATATTTTCTAATTATTGAACCATTGTAATCGGCCTATAATTAAATAAATAGGAAAAATAATTTAAAATTAATTTTTATATTTTTTTTAAAGTATCTAATGATGCTACTAATCATATAAAAATTTTATAAAAATATTTAATACATGTTTGTATTTATTTTGTATTTTCTTTATTATTTTTCTCGGTTTAGAATAATGCAAAAGTAAATTCTTTTTAAATACTAATCATCCCATTTATTTAATTTTTATAATTATCATCCCAGATAGACTAGTTTGGCATCATTCCCCTTCAGGTCTTTTCTCCTCTGCTTCCTATTGGCATTTTTCCAGAATTCATGGTTTTATAATTTTTTCTTGTTTATAAAAGTATAATAATCTCAAAAAAAAAATTATAATTATTTTTATTACTGTTTAATATTTTATTACGAATTTTATATTATTTTTATGATTAAATACTACATAATTCGTATTTAATTATAAATAATATTCCATAAATTATCAAAATTATTTTTATACATCATAATACTTATAATACTAATTATAACATGTAAAAATAATTTATATATATTAAATTCGAATTTTTAAAGAATATACAAAAAAATAAAAGCAATTCGATAAAAATATAGAAAATACCTCAAGTACTTTCCCAAGTTTGTGAGAGAGTTATTCCAAAGATTTGATACAAGTTTTTATGAAATAGAAGTGGGTATTTATAGAAAAAAAATGGTTGGTGAAAAAAAAAATATAAATAAAATAAAGGTGCCAATTTTGACAAAAAATAAAAACATGTTAAAAATGTTTTTAATAAGTTTTTGTTTTTGAAAACATTTAGTCAAAATTCATGGGCTCATTATTTAATTTATAAAAAAAATCTCTTTTTTATAAGCTAAAAATATATATATATAACGATTAAAATAACTTATCATTTAATTAATAATTATGTTTCATATAGTTTTAAATATAATACGCATTAATATTAATATTAACTAAAGTTATTTTATATAATTAGTGTAAACTTTAGTTAACAAAAAGTGTCGACTAAAAATAAATATTTGATCAATGTCAAATTTAATTATATATTACGTATGGATAACAACCCTATAGTCAAATTAGTCAATTCAGGTATGGAAATATGAGGGTTGTTATAGTACCTACCCGTTAAAAGAAATTTCATCCCGAAATTTAGTTGTTGCCATTAATCAGTGTTGTTCGTACATAGACGAGGATATTTACATTTTATTTGGTTTTCACGTTCCCAGGTATGCTCGGGGCCTTGCGTGAATTCTAACGGATAGAATATTGTTCTGTTTCAAGAATTAAAATCATACAAACCATAATTTCTACAAGTTCTTCTACGAAGTGCATTTTATTATTAATGCGGAGATCATTCAAAATGACGATGTTATACAAGTCATTTCAGTAAATTGGATATATATAAAATGTGTTATGAATAATATCGAGCTCATTTAAACCTTGAGCGTTTATGCCACCACGCTAGGGTAGACAAAATAGAGAGGAGTTCATGAAAATCATAGTCGTGAAATTTGATAGAGATTGTCATTCTTTACAACAAGAATGATGAATATGAGTTGAAAATATTGTTTTATCAACATTGGGTAATATGGATAAAACGATTCGATTATAGGAAGAGTATAAATGAAGTTATCTTAAAAGTTTGAAATAAGGAAATATCAGTTTTTCTTAACTTTTAACATAATTAAAGGTGATTTCCGGAATTCAAGGGACTTAAAGGAAATCTTTATAATCTGTATAAGATTTGATTCTCCGGTAATTAAGGAAATTAAAATTGCCTTGATTGTTGTGTCTAGAATTTTGCTATAAATTAGCTTCTTCTGTTTTATTATCTTCACCACTTCTATACTTTCTTTCTCGATTCATACTTCCAAAGATTGTGAAAATGCTCCATCTAGTTCTTATCCTAGATATTTTTCTGACTATCGTTTCTGTCATTCTTCTTTTTCATTTACCCCTAGAGGAATATGTTTACTTCTACAATTACCTTGGGGTTATAGTGTTTTTAATTCTCCCGTGTCTTTATGTTGCTATACGCATTGATATACACGGTTTGTAATTTCCGTGTTGTTATCGGGCTTTATATTTTCCCTTATATGTCGGAGCTCTATGCTCTTGTTTTTCCTTCCCGACTTCAAGTCAAGCGAATAATGGTCTAGAATTCATAGGTATGGAGTTTCGAATGATCATAATATACAAAGCAGAAGGAAAGGTAATAGCACGATTTGATTTTTCAAATTACTAGAATTACTAAGGATAGAACTATCAAGAATATATGTTCTTGATATGTTCAGAGGTTAAGTAGAATGTAAAAGTCATGTAACATGGCAAATGATGATTATAAAGTCTATGAATCATCATCTTCCATTAAAAATTTAGCATGACTTACTGTAATATAATCACGTTGGCCTGACGTCATTATATTATACTAACTCATGCTTCAATTCCCAACACTACCTCAAATCATTCAAAATTTAAACTTGTATGTTATAGAAATATAGAAATTAAAACAGTTTCCTTTATTATGTAACACAGATACTGCGAAGTGATAAATAATTTCGGACAAGAATAGTTATGAAGGTATCTTCAGAAATATAGAGGATATTTATAACGAAATATACGATGATATCTTAAAATTTTCTAAGATCCAATGATAATGAGGAAAATTCTTCTGTAAGGATTTAGAATGCGTAAGGAGATCTTTTGAGGTTTTCATCAGAATTCGAATCATCTAGATTCTTTGATTACAGGTTTAGTCCTTGTGATTTGTCCATGGTCTCCTTCATGGTTAGCTCAATCCGTTTTTTAGTTCTAAATCTGAGCTTTTTTAATATGTCATTCTTTATCATCAAACTTTTGGCCATTAAGACCACCTATAGCTTTTGCTGCTTCGTCAGCATTCTCAAGGTTAACGAATCTGAATCATTGATTATTAATCAGAGGTGTTTTCAAGAATTTTAAATTTGAAGTGTTTAAGCGTAGGATGTAACCATCAATGGTTCTAATTTTGGTGGTTTGACGTGATAATTCATCACAAAATACGAATGAATATATATATGAATTTAGTAATCTTTAGGAAGATAACACCTGCTAAAGCTTTACTTGGATTCTGATATGTCAAAATCATAATATGTATTTGAATTTGTATGAAAATGGTTGTTCTTTTGTGAACGGATACACATATATTGTGAACGTAAGTAGTATAGTTACTGGTAATTGAATCAGAATTGAAGAATGTACAATGCAACATATTAATGTGAGATATAAATATTTCTCGGGTATTACATACCCGTTAAAATATTTTCACAATTAACAGTTTGTACAAAAGAATTTTTTTTAATTACCATCTTTATGAAGATATACGTTCATATATGTATTCTTCAGATATATTATAGATTTAATGAGTTAATATAATATTAAACTCATTTGATTTACGGTTAAAACGAGAATATATAATCTTCAAAACTTGAGAGATTTCATAATTGTTGCGAAATATTTTGCTAATGAAGTTATGAATCAATACTTCATCGGTTATTGTTGTTGATGTTATTGTTGTTGCTAATGAAGTTATGAATCAATACTTCATATCTGTCATTCCGAAATCCATACCTACGAATTCTGGACCATTATTCTCTTGACTTAAAATCGGGAAGAGAAATCGAAAGCACGGAGCTCTGAAATATAAAGGAGAATATTAAGCCCGATAACAACCCCGAAATTTAAAACCGTGTATATCAATGCGTATAGCAATATAAAGACACGGGAGAATGAAAAACACTATAACCCCAAGGTAATGGTAGAAGAAAATAACTTCCTCTGGCGGTAGATGAAAAAGAAGAATAACAGATATGAAAGTTAGGAGTATATCAAGAATCAGAACTGGATGAAGCATTTCACAATCTTTTGGAAGTATGAAATGAGGAAGAAGATATAGAAGTGATGAAAATAATGAAACGGAAGAGGTCAATTTATAGCGAAATATCAGACATAGCAATCGAGGCAGATTACGCATTTAATCAAAGAAAATCCTAATTTTCGCAAATTCTGAAGAATCAAATCTTATTTAGATTATGAAGCTTTTCTATTCCTTAAAATCCAGAAATCAATCGTTACTACGTCAAAAGATAAGACGAATTTCTATTCTCCATTTCATTCTATTACGATAACTTCTCTCATATGCTTCGAGTAATCGGATTGTTTTATCTGTATTATTCAATGGTGATAAAATTCTATTTATCAACTCATATTCGTAATGAAAACATTTTTATTGTTAGCCATGACGACCTCACTCAAATTTCGGGACGAAATTTCTTTAACGGGTAGGTAATGTAACGACCCTGAAATTTTCGAACAAATTTAAACTTTATCTTTAAATGATTTAATGTTTTTGACACGATAAGCAAAGTCTGTAATGTTAAGTCACGAAAGTTTTGGAACTATATTCATATAATCAATTATTCTTTGACTGTTCTCGACGATTCACGAACAATATATATATATATATATATATATATATATATATATATATATATATATATATATATATATATATATATATATATATATATATATATATATATATATATATATATATATATATATATATTAACAAATAGCGAGACGATGATTTATAGAAGTAAATGACCAAAACACTCGAAAGTTTAAGATATACTTTGAGTGGTATAGTTTATGGATAACTTAAGGCTATATTTTGACAAAGGTACGTGACACGAAACGTAAAATGCAAGTTTTCTAAATGTACGAAAGAACGTTCGAAAAACCGGAACCGGGACATAAGTCGAGTGATGACGTACGACTTATCGGAACAAAAATTACAAGTCAACTATGCACTTGAATTTAATATAATATATAATTAATTATATAAATTATATATTATAAATATAATTAATAAATATGTCGACAAGCGTAGGACAAAAACATTTGTGAGCTGTCATACTGTAACACCCGCGTTTTGGGCCTAGATGAAATGACCATTGTACCCTTAGGGTATGGTGTAATTAGTGATTTTAATAATTATATGTTTATAATTATTTGGTTATTTAGTTGAGACCAGTTTGTGACAAGGGTCACAGAACAGGTTCGTTTGTTGAATTTGGACTCCGTTAGGGCCTCCTAACGATGTACGAAAGATATTAGATAACTGGTAAATACCCGTGTGTTATGAGGTATGGGTTTATAACCCATTTATATGTATGTTCTGGACACTTCTTGATCATTTTCCTAATTGAAAAAAATATACACACCGTACCTAAACTCTTTCACCTTGAAACCCTAACTTGATCCAAGCCTGAAATTGGTTTGTGGAGCTTTAGGAACTGATTTATATCATCTTTGTAATCATCAAACCAGGTTAGCATGCTTGAATCATTGCTTGAATCTTGTGTAAATTGGGTTTTTGTGTTCTTGAGCAAAAGTGTGATTTTTAGCTTGAATCTTCATGAATTGTGTTAGTTATGCTTAATTGATGTTAGAAATAGGTTGTATATATGTTTAGTAACTTTCTTGTGCTTAAAATTTGGTCAAAAACACTTAGAAATCGAGTTTTTGGGGAAGAAATCACAAAATCAGCGAAATTGGTTCGAAACCCAGTTTGCTACAGTACCCGAGTTGCTACAGTATCACTATTTGCTACAGTATCACTATTTGCTACAGTGTCACTATTTGCTACAGTACCACTATTTGCTGCAGTGCCGAGTTGCTACAGTGCCCCCGAGTTGCTACAGTTCCGAGTTGCTACAGTGTCACTATTTGCTACAGTACCTTTTATGAAATTGAAACGGGCGTAACTTTCAAAACGTAACTCCGTTTTTGATGAATAAACTATCGTTAGAATCGTAATAAAGAATACTTTTCAATGGTGAACTTTTAAGAAACTAGATCAAACTGTTTTTGGGTCGGAAAAGGAGTTTTAGTGTGTATGTCGTGTTTTGCACGCACCTGTATGCCATTATTGAATGGAGTCATGATGTAGACTCATAAAATTATGAATATATGGTGTTATGACCTAGTTTATAGTATGATTTGATTATAATATTGATTGAGATATGTATATTGACTTCGTTGTGTTGTTCTCAGGTGATAAGAACAAGGAAGAAGCTCAGAAGTAAGATAACTGAGCTGTAGCTGGTAATCGGTGAGTGGGATTATCTCCGGGTGTAGTATACAGTAGCAAGTTGTGCTACTATGTTATACTGTTATAGTTTCTATGCTTAGTAGATATGTTATAATAATGATCATCGTAGAGTTGCCATGCTAGTCGTAGGAACAGTTGTTCGTAGTGGTAGTTGCTTAACAGTTGTGTGCACAAGTTGTAGTTGCCTGTTGGAACCTATTGTTGTTAGGTTCAGCTCAGAGAGGTCAACCTTGTTGTGGTTGGGTCCAGTTGGCTACTGTTTGTTGAGTATAGTGCTGAATGACGCATCACCTGCGTGTGGATTTACTATACTGGGAATTCAGTAGTAAGGACTTTCGGTAGACGCTAGACTGATCAGCTAGTGGTCGTGTGCTCGTACAAGCCACCGAGTCTCTAGTTGGAGCATAGTTGCTAGTTGATTGTTGCCAGTTGATAGTTGCTAGTTATTAGTTGTCAGTTGCCTGTTATGGATTGTTGTAGTTGCTGTAGTTGTACAAGTTGGTACTGTATGCTAGATCTGTTAGATGATTCCATTCACTTAGCCTCGTGCTAACCCCCCCTCACCTCCTCCCTTGCAGGTTTTCGATCTTAGTGCTGGTAGGGACGGGAGTTGGGTTGACGATATGTTTGACAAGACGAACTCTGATGTCTTAACTTTTATAAATATGTAACTAGTTGTTTAACGTAACACCGGTTGTTTGTAATAAGTAACTATCTAATGATTTGTGATAATCATGTTCGTAATTAACTAAGGGTATTTATGTGAATCAAGACTTCCGCTGTGATTTAAAAAAAAAAAAAAAAAGCAGGGTGTTAAACATACCTTCCCATGCGATCGCATGGGAAATGTCTTGGGAAGCCATGCGATCGCATGGCACCCTTTTGCTGGCCACATCTATAAATTCGTGATTTCTGTTTCTGATTCATTCATATATCTATCTCTCGACTCTCTCTAAATATATATATATATATATATATATATATATATATATATATATATATATATATATATATATATATATATATATATATATATATATATATATATATATATATATATATATATATATATATTATTATTATTATTATTATTATTATTATTAATCTTATTATTAATAGTATTAGTATTATTATTTTTACGATACAAAAATAATAATATACATAAAATATTACGACGGAGTGATGTCCAAATGATTTCAAAACAAGTTTTCGAGCAAGCTAGAGCTAAGGAAATTATGGGCTATTGCCATGGAGGTTATGGGTAATGTTCATGGGTAATGTTCGCAAGTCAAACCTAGTGTTTATTATCTCCGTTACGTCTACGTACTTTCCTGCAATATTGAATCACAATATTGATACGTGAGCATTCATATCGTATCTTTTATATATTAATTGTGTATCCATATCTAGTGCTCGAGTATATATATTTATACATACGTGTATGCTAAATTTCGTCGTTAAACAGTTTATAATGAATCACGAATTAAATACATATATTACTGGTAAAAGGTATATGATATACATGTTTTTGGAAAGCTGGCGAATAATCAATAACTTTTCATTTAGATATCAAATAATTTCGATGAACGGATTAAAAGATATGATCAACTGAATTATGATTGACGTTAATTGAAATTGCTTTTGAATCTACAATTAAGATTTAAACAACTTGTTTACGAGACTGATAAATTGGATTTTTGAACATTACCAACCGAGTAAATGAATCCTTATATAAGGTACGTCTCGTTTTGTTAAACAACTGTCAAAATTGACTTTTTGAAACGACTTTGGATAACTTTTGTATGTCGATATCGAGCATTAGGATTGTGATACACTATGACCTGACCTAGCTTGATAGACATTTATTGACCAACATATGTTCTCTAGGTTGAGATCTACGATTATTTGGTAATCCGAGTTTCGATCACATTTTGGTGAACAACTTTATATGCTGCTAAGGTGAGTTTCATTTGCTCCCTTTTTAAATGCTTTTGCAATCTATATTTTTGGGGTGAGAATACATGCACTTTATTTTAAACACAATGGATACAAGTACATACTAAATTCTACACTGAGTTTGAACCGAAAATCCCTTAGCTTTGGTAACTAGTAACTGCCGGTTATAAGAACTGGTGGGTGCGAGTAGTAGTATATGGATCCATAGGGCTTGACATCCCCGTCTGTTCCAGGTATAAAAACCCTAGCCTGAACTATAAAACAGACGTATGCTATTTGAGTTTAGTACATGTTGGTTTACGTGTATTGTACATGTTGATTGCATGTATGTTAAAACAGGGGTACTTATTATAACGTTAAAGCTTAGTTACCAGGGTGCTCAATCTTGTAGAATATTTTGATAAACGTTTCTGGATGAAACAACTGAAATCTTGTGATCCACCTTTATATACAGATTATATGAAATAATAAAACTATGAACTCACCAACCTTTGTGTTGACACTTGTTAGCATGTTTATTCTCAGGTTTCCTAGAAGTCTTCCGCTGTTTGCTTATGTGTTAGACAAGCTATGTGCATGGAGTCTTACATGACATATTTTTCAAGGAAAAGTTGCATTAACCAAATCATCACCATGTATCTTATTTTGACTGCATTGTCAACGGAAGTATTATTGTAAACTATTATTTACGGTGATTGTCTATATGTAGAAATCATCAGATGTTGAAAACCTTTGATTTAAATATTCATTTATGGTGTGCCTTTTTAAAAGAATGCAATGTTTACAAAACGTATCATATAAAGGTCAAATACCTCGCAATGAAACCGATGAATCACGTGTTCATCCATATGGATTTGGAGCGATCGTCACAGAACGGAAGGACGTGACTGAGATCTCAACCTAGAGATAGAACGTATGATCAGACATTGCCTAACAGTCAATAGTATATAGTACTATATTGATAGTAATGGTTCACTAAAGAATTTCCATTTTTGGAAGGTTACTATTTATGGAAAGTTTCCACTTATAGTAATTTTCCAATTTTAGAAAGTTCGGGTTAATCTTTAGCAAGACGTTGTATAACTTTACTCAAACTTCGTTGCTATCAAATAAGTCAGGAATGACCAGATGTAACCGGGGGCCCAGGACTCTTGACCAGAATCTAAGTCATGGCATTCGAGATCCATAAGCTTACTCATAAATGGCAACCTAGACATCATTCACTTACGACCGTGAGTAGCGATGAAGTTCACATGAATTGTACATTATCTTTGATTAACCTTCACTTTAGGTTTATATGTTATTATATATGTTATATTATATTTATTAATGTATTAACAATTTGATTATCTTATATTATATACTATAAGTTATTATTATTAAATTAGTATAGTTATAAAATAAGTGTTTATTAATAATGTATTGTTATTAACTTACATTATAAGCATTATACTTTATTATATAGTATATTTGTTATTAACCGTAAGTTATAATAATAATAATATTAATTTAGTATATGTAATATACTTATGTTAATCGAAAATCATACTAATATATGTTAATTCGAATATTAATTCATTAAATATTATATTTATAATTTTTATAAACTTAGTTAATTATACAATTCAGTAGGATATTTTATAAAAATAATTTTATCAAGTTTTTGTATTTATTTCCCACTCTTCTTTATATATATATACTAGGTTTATATTAATCAAATTTAATCAGGTAATAAATGTTAAATTTAACTAAATAAATAATTTTATATTTTTTACAGGTTATATATTATGTAAAAATATTATAAAATTTATTAAATCAAATTTTATATCAAAATATTATTTATTTAATATTTTCTAATTATTTAACCATTGTAATCGGCCTATAATTAAATAAATAGGAAAAATAATTTAAAATTAATTTTTATATTTTTTTAAAGTATCTAGTGATGCTACTAATCATATAAAATTTTTATAAAAATATTTAATACACATTTGTATTTATTTTGTATTTTCTTTATTATTTCTCTTGGTTTAGAATAATGCAAAAGTAAATTCTTTTTAAATAATAATCATCCCATTTATTTAATTTTTATAATTTTAACTTGTTTATAAAAGTATCATAATCTCAAAAAAAAATTATAATTATTTTTATTACTGTTTAATATTTTATTATGAATTTTATATTATTTTTATGTTTAAATACTACATAATTCGTATTTAATTATAAATAATATTCCATAAATTATAAAAATTATTTTTATACATTATAATACTTATAATACTAATTATAACATGTAAAAATAATTTATATATATTAAATTTGAATTTTTAAAGAATATATAAAAAAATAAAAGCAATTCGATAAAAAATATAGAAAATATCTCAAGTACTTTTCCAAGTTTGTGAGAGAGTTTTTCCAAAGATTTGATACAAGTTTTTATGAAATGGAAGTGGGTATTTATAGAAAAAAATGGTTGGTGAAAAGAAAAAATATAAATAAAATAAAGGTGCCAATTTTGACAAAAAATAAAAACATGTTAAAAATGTTTTTAATAAGTTTTTGTTTTTGAAAATATTTAGTCAAAATTCATGGGCTCGTTATTTAATTTATAAAAAAAATCTCTTTTTTTATAAGCTAAAAATATATATATAATGATTAAAATAACTTATCATTTAATTAATAATTATGTTTCATATAGTTTTAAATATAATACGCATTAATATTAATATTAACTAAAGTTATTTTATATAATTAGTGTACTTTAGTTAACAAAAAGTGTCGACTAAAAATAAATATTTGATCAATGTCAAATTTAATTATATATTACGTATGGATAACAACCCTATAGTCAAATTAGTCAATTCAGGTATGGAAATATGAGGGTTGTTATACTATAATTGTACGAGAACTCCACCAATGGCAAATGTTCATCCCAACTTCTACCAAAATCAATTACACATGCCCGAAGCATATCCTCCAAGGTTTGGATTGTAGCGACCCGACCAAATCATGTTTGACGGCGCCGACTACTTCGGTCCCGTTGCGTGGTCATAAGTCTTTATTATGACTTTTGACCAAAATATGTCGCATTTATTTTATAAGAAAAATGATGTTTCAAGTTAACAAATGTAGTTCGAAAGACTAGTTACATTACAATGTTTAACGTACGAATGAAACCTATGCGACACAATTTAAAGTAGTAAAAAAACGCTCCATCTATGCATGTATACTCGACATCCAAGCAAGTATCAAAAAGAGTGCGGAAGCATGTATCAAGTAGCTTTCAAGGACCTGAGAAAACATATAGAAAACTGTCAACGAAAACGTTGGTGAAATCATAGGTGTTTTAGTAAACGTTGCATTTGAACCACAAGATTTAATATAATATGATTATCTAAATCATTTGCATTCCAAAGTTGTTATTTGTTTCGCGGGCACCCAATTATCAAACTTAACTGTTTTGCACCCTTCGCGTAGTGTTAGAACATACACTAGACCCGAAAATATATTTCATCCGCTAACGGTAGCGAACCGTCCGAATGAGGCTCGTCAAGCCCATGTGATCACATAATATAAGTTCACGTTTACACCCTGCAAGTGTAACTAATGATAATTGAATTGAGGCTTTTTGTTCAAACCCGTACGTGGAATGTTCGTTTTCGTACTTGTGTTCAAAGTGTAAAAGTATGATACGTATATGTTTCTCATCCCATAGTTTAAAGCATAAAAATTGTTTGAAGGATGGGACTATGATCTCACCTTGAGTGCACGTATGAAAAGTACTTCACAAAGTAACGTGTGCGAAGGATAGTGCTAGTCTTGACCTAAACCAATAGGTCGTATCAATAACGGTAAACACGATAGGTCAAAGATGTTTAATTAGTCCTATGGCTCGTTACGACTCGATTATGTAGCATGTGAATCAAATTGTCAAGTTTCATGCAAGATAAAAGTACAGAAACAAGTTAGGAAGGTTGCATAATCATTTGGTTAAGTTTGACAAAAAGTCAAACTTTGGTCGGTCAAAGTCAACGAAAGTCAACACGTTCGGGTCGGGTCCCGAACTATTTTTCTGAGGTTTTTATTCATATATAAGCATGTTAGAACAAGTCTCATGTGAATCGGAGGTCCATAGTGTGCCAAACATTTTTCGTATTTTGACCAAAGAGGTCAGAAACTGGACACGGCTTAGGCCGCGCCGCGGCCCCAAATTGTCGCGCCGCGACAATACACGGGAACTGGTACCTGGTCAGTCTCAAATGTCCAAACACTTTCAAGCATAACTCGCAAACCGCTAATACTTAGAACTCGTATCTTATATCGTTAGAAAGGTAATTTGACAAAGAACACATCTAAATACATTTCACCAACCAAAAATGTTATTTGTAACAATCGGCTTTCCAAAGTAAATGATCAATTAATGCACACATTTAATACACAAATTTGATAAGTGCACATTTATGATTCGGGCATTTAATGCATACATATAACATGCCGTTTTGTAGGTAATCGAGCATACAATACAACTAACTACTTACTAACTACAATTCATGTCATTCAATGCATCAAATATTCATTTCAAGCTTATCAAACCCTAACCCGAATTCACCAAAATCACTAATCAAGTTTATGGAGTTTTCTCAAGCAACCTACACATCAATTTGAAGCTAGTGATACTAGGAACACATTTAATACATGCATTTATAACATTTAACAACATTCAAACAACCAAATCACCAAATCAAACACACCAAAGTTCATACTCAAGCTAGTTACTTCAAATAACGAAATCGAGCATATAAATCATATATTCATGTTAGACTTGAGCCATAGACACTAATTAACAACTTTATAAGTTCAAAAATATCAAGAACACAAAATCTAGTAATTTTAGAAAGTTACCCAAACTTGATGAAGTCGGTATGGAATCGAAGAGGAAGTTGCAAGGATTTCAAATATGTAATTTGTTTTGCAAGACACCCGCAAGCTTGGATTTAGATGATGATTCCTTGTTTGAGAAATTGAGAGAAAATATGGAAGTAGAAGAAGAAAAGGGAAAATGAAAAAGAAAAGATGGGGGTGGGGGTTGACTAGTCAAAGGCTAGTCACCTCTTTGGCATTTTGGCGAAACTAGTCCCTCAAGTTCGGTTGCGGGTGCGTGAATTACCTAGACGAGATATTTTTAAAACACGTATTAACGGGAGATGTTATAAACATATAACGGGATTTAAATAGTTAAATGGAAAAGTAAACGGAAAAAGGCGGGATGTTACATTACCTACTCCTTAAAAGAAATTTCGTCCCGAAATTTAAGTAGGCGTAGTAGTCGTTGTTTCTTCCTCGGAATCCTGCGTTTCCGGAATTGGGAATAAATGAGGGTATTTCTTTTGCATTTGATCTTGCCTTTCCCAAGTAAACTCGGGTCCTCTTTTGGCGTTCCAACGGACTTTAACAATCGGGATTCGACTTTGTTTCAATGTCTTGACGGAGGTGTCCACAATTTCAACCGGTTCCTCCACAAAATGAAGCTTGTCATCAATAGTAAGTTCTTCGAGAGGGATGACGATATCGGGTTCGGCAAGACACTTTTTCAAGTTAGATACATGGAAGGTAGGATGAACGGAGTTCAATTGAGGCGGAAGATCTAAACGATAAGCAACGTTTCCAATACGCTCCAAGATTTCGAAAGGACCAATATACCGCGGATTTAGCTTCCCGCGTTTCCCAAAACGGATTACACCTTTCCAAGGTGCAACTTTTAACATTACTCGGTCACCGACTTGAAATTCGAGGTCGTTGCGTCTTTTGTCGGTGTAGCACTTTTGACTACTCCGGGCCGTCCGGAGCCTATCTCGGATTTGTACGATCTTCTCGGTGGTTTCGTGAATGAGTTCGGGTCCGGTGATTTGCACGTCGCCTACCTCGGCCCAACAAAGAGGTGAACGACATTTTCGGCCGTATAGCGCTTCAAAAGGTGCGGCTTTAATACTCGCGTGATAACTATTGTTGTAAGAGAACTCGGCGAGAGGTAAGTGCTTGTCCCAAGCTTTTCCAAAATCAACCACGCAAGCTCGTAACATGTCCTCCAAGGTTTGAATTGTACGTTCGCTTTGTCCATCGGTTTGAGGATGATATGCGGTGCTCATGTCTAAACGCGTTCCCAACGCTTCTTGCAAGGTACGCCAAAATCTAAAAACAAAACGGCCATCTCGGTCGGAGATAATCGATAAAGGTACACTGTGTCGGGCTACGATTTCTTTAATGTAAAGTTGCGCAAGTTTCTCCATTTTGTCGGTCTCCTTCATGGCAAGAAAGTGTGCGGATTTGGTGAGACGGTCAACAATAACCCAAATGGTATCATAACCGCCCGTCGTTTTTGGTAGTTTGGTGATAAAATCCATCATTATCCTTTCCCACTTCCATTGCGGGATCTCGGGTTGTTGAAGTAGTCCGGAAGGTCTTTGGTGTTCGGCTTTGACTTTGGAACATGTCAAACACTTGGAAACATAAGTAGCTACGTCCCTTTTGATGTTCGGCCACCAATATTGTTGTTTAAGGTCGTGGTACATCTTATTGGCACCGGGGTGGATCGAGTATCGTGACTTATGGGCTTCATCTAAAATGAGACTTCGTAGGTTCCCATAACTAGGCACCCAAATCCTTCCGGCGAAATATCGGAGTCCGGTTTCCTTAGTTTCGAATCGAGAGACGAGAATGTTCAAGAGCTCGTGTGAAACGTTTTCATCCTTGAGAGCCTCATCTTGGGCTACCCGAATTTGGCTATTAAGGTTGGTGTGGATGGTGATGTTTAAGGCTCGGACACGAAGAGGCACCGCTCTTTCTTTTCGACTTAAGGCATCGGCTACTACGTTTGCCTTCCCGGGATGGTAACGAAGTTCGCAATCGTAATCGTTTAAGGTTTCAATCCACCTTCGTTGTCTCATGTTTAGTTGCTTTTGATCGAAGATGTGTTGGAGACTTTTGTGATCGGTAAAGATAGTACTCTTGGTTCCATAAAGATAGTGTCTCCACATTTTAAGTGCAAAGACAACGGCTCCGAGTTCGAGATCATGTGTCGTGTAGTTTCGTTCATGAATTTTGAGTTGTCGAGAAGCATAAGAAATGACTTTCGTTCGTTGCATCAACACACACCCAAAACCATGTTTCGAGGCGTCGCAATACACAACAAAATCATCGTTGCCTTCGGGAAGTGACAAGATAGGAGCGGTGGTAAGCTTTGTCTTCAAGATTTGGAACGCGGATTCTTGCTCGGTCGCCCAAATGAATTTCTTTCCCTTGTGAGTTAATGCGGTTAGAGGACGTGCAACCAAAGAGAAGTTTTCGATGAATCTACGATAGTACCCGGCGAGACCCAAGAATTGACGAAGGTGAGTCGGAGTAGTAGGAGTTTCCCATTTACTAATGGCTTCGATTTTTGATGGATCGACTTTAATACCTTGGTCACTTACAACATGACCAAGAAATTGAACTTCCTTCAACCAAAATTCACACTTGGAGAATTTGGCATAGAGTCTTTCTTGTCTTAAAAGTTCAAGCACAAGTCGGAGGTGTTCCTCGTGTTCTTCTTCGCTTTTTGAATAGACCAAAATATCATCGATGAACACGATAACGAATTTGTCAAGATACGGTTTGCACACGCGGTTCATAAGATCCATGAACACCGCCGGTGCGTTAGTGAGACCAAATGGCATTACAAGAAATTCATAACTACCATAATGAGTTCGGAAAGCGGTTTTGGAGACATCTTCCCCCTTAACCCTTAATTGATGATAACCCGAGCGGAGATCGATTTTTGAATATACGCAAGACCCTTGTAATTGATCAAAGAGGTCATCGATGCGAGGAAGAGGATATCGGTTCTTAACCGTCAATTTGTTTAGTTCGCGATAATCAATGCACATTCGTAGGGATCCGTCTTTCTTTTTAACAAACAAAATCGTAGCGCCCCAAGGTGAATGGCTAGGTTGGATAAAACCACGATCAAGTAGTTCTTGGATTTGACTTTGCAATTCTTGCATTTCGGATGGAGCGAGTCTATATGGTGCACGTGCTACGGGTGCGGCTCCCGGAATAAGATCGATTTGGAATTCAACCGGTCGATGGGGTGGAAAACCCGGCAATTCGTCGGGAAATACATCAAAAAAGTCACTAACAATAGGCACATCATCGATATGCTTCTCATCGGACTCGACTTTCTTAACGTGGGCAAGGATCGCAAAACAACCCTTACGGAGTAGTTTTCTAACTTTAAGGCACGAAACGAGGTTGAGTCTGGTGCAACTCTTATCGCCATAAACAATCAAAGGTTCACCATTCTCGATAGGAATTCGGATTGCGTTAAGATCACAAAGGATGTGAGATTTCGTTTTGACTAACCAATTCATACCGATTATTACATCAAAGCTTCCTAGTTCCATGGGTATCAAGTCAATTTCAAATTCCTTACCCAAAATGTTTAACGTACACCCCCGGTAATATGTGTCGGCACTTAATAGTTTCCCGTTAGCCACTTCAATGGTATAAGTGGTATCTAGTGGAAGTGGTGGAGTGCTAAAAGAATGAGTCAAAGTCTTGGATACAAAACTCTTATCGGCACCCGAATCGAATAAACAAGTAACATAAGTGTTGTTGAGGAGAAACGTACCCGTGACTAATTCATTGTCATCTCGGGCTTCCTCGGTGTTGATGTTGAAAGCTCGGCCGCATGTGTTGGGGTTGGCTTTCTTCTTCGGACAGGCATTTCTAAAATGACCCGTTTGGCCACATTCATAACAAGTACCCGATTTTGGTGCATTGGGCACCTTTTGAGCGATGGGGGCGGCACTTCTACAATCGTTGGCCATATGACCACCCCTTTGGCACCGGTGGCAAAATAGATTGCTACATTCACCATAGTGGTGTTTGTGGCATTTGTTGCAAAAGGGTTTATTTCCGCCATAACTTTTCTTGGCGTCGGAGGTGAAAGGCTTTTTGGTGAAGTTGTTGTTGTAGTTGTTACTTGATTGAGGGGCTTCCCATTTTCTTTTGTTGTTACCCAACTTGTCCTCGGCTTTAGGCACCGGTACTACGATTTCGTCAACCGTTTCGATCAATTGGCGGGCCATGTTCAAAGCTTGTTGTAGGTTAGCGGGTTTGGATGACATCACCCCTTGTTTGATGCTATTTGGAAGACCATACATATAAAGTTCGACCCTTTGAGATTCGGGGTTCACGAGGTTTAGGCACATCAAGGATAGTTCGGCGAATCGTTGATTATAGGCATTGAGATCGTTTCCGACCGCCTCCAAGGTTCTTAGCTCTTGTTCGAGCTTTCGGGTTTCTTCGCGAGGGAAATATTCGATGACCATCTTTTCCCTTAAATCGGCCCAAGAGAGGGCGTGAGCTTCATCGGTACCCACCGATTGTACATAAGTATTCCACCATGTAAGAGCGACACCGGCGAAAGTGTGAGTGGAGTATTTGACCTTGTCTTGGTCCCGACAACCACTTATGCTAAAGACGGCTTCCGTTTGCTCAAACCATCGGGTGAGCACAACCGGTCCCCCGGTTCCATCAAAAGTGTGAGGTTTACACCCCATGAAGGCTTTATAGGAGCATCCCTCGTTTGAGTTATCGGCTCCATTGTTGTTGTTGTTGTTGTTGTTGTTGTTTTGGTTGTTGTTATTATTATTGTTATTGTTGTTGGATGAGTGACCGGCCATGGCCGCATCTACGACGGTGGCTATCATGCGTTGTAGAGCTTGTTCGGGTGTTTCACGGCATGGTGCACGACGAGGAGGCATTGTTCCTTCAAAACAAAATAATACCGTTGGTTAGTATTCTAAGTAATACTAACCGTGATATGGAATAAAGATAGAGAGAAAATTTTCCTTGACTCGCCTTAAATTCTTTATGTCATAATGTCGGAACGTTCATATGAGTCACCGTAATATAATCCCGGAAATTATATTACCCTGATTCATATGTGCATTCGACATTATTTCATATAGTCAAGGTGGCGTGTCAATCAAATTAAAAAACGTGAGATTTAGATGAAATAAGAGTAGATATGAGTAGAAGCGTTCGAGTATAAATGCACAAATAGTCAAGTAATTCCTACTTCAAGTCTATATGCCGGTTGTAGTCTAGACTCACCAATGTACCCTATGACTCGGGGTTGACACCAATGAACTCTAAATCCCTACAACCAACGCTCTGATACCATCTGTAGCGACCCGACCAAATCATGTTTGACGGCGCCGACTACTTCGGTCCCGTTGCGTGGTCATAAGTCTTTATTATGACTTTTGACCAAAATATGTCGCATTTATTTTATAAGAAAAAGGATGTTTCAAGTTAACAAATGTAGTTCGAAAGACTAGTTACATTACAATGTTTAACGTACGAATGAAACCTATGCGACACAATTTAAAGTAGTCAAAAGACGCTCCATCTATGCATGTATACTCGACATCCAAGCAAGTATCAAAAAGAGTGCGGAAGCATGTATCAAGTAGCTTTCAAGGACCTGAGAAAACATATAGAAAACTGTCAACGAAAACGTTGGTGAAATCATAGGTGTTTTAGTAAACGTTGCATTTGAACCACAAGATTTAATATAATATGATTATCTAAATCATTTGCATTCCAAAGTTGTTATTTGTTTCGCGGGCACCCAATTATCAAACTTAACTGTTTTGCACCCTTCGCGTAGTGTTAGTGTGACGCCCCGTACTAAATCATCACGTACGGACCATCATCAACAGGATCATTACAAGGTTAAGTACTATATGCGTTTTCAAAACAGAGTTTGCATTCATTAATAAAAGTGACGTCATAACAAACGTCGAATGTTTTACAATCCAAAAGTAAGCTTCACTAAGTAGAAGCATTAAATAAGTGTACGTGACCACAAAGGTCGTTACATAACATAGTTTCAAAAGTAAATAGGTTTGAATGCAAGATAAGTAGTCATGCGATAACAACTCTAAGCAGCGGGTTCTACAGCACGACTAGTATGATAGCGGAAGCGACTTCAAGCACCTGAGAAATACACGCTTAAAAAGGTCAACACAAAGGTTGGTGAGCTATAGTTTAAGTATAACAGTAATGTAAGTAGGCCACGAGATTTCAGTGCTACAACGAGCGTTCAAAAGTATGTAAAAGTATATGCTTAACCGCGGGCACCCGGTAACTAACTTAACGTTTATGTACCCCCTGAAAGTGCACATGGCAAGTGCGTATGACCTCGAAGTATTAAACACTCGTTAAATGCTAGCGCGACTAGCCCGAGTGGGGATGTCAAACCCTATGGATCCATATCTAAGATTCGCGTTCACAGTTCAAAAACCAATGATTAAACGTTACCGAGCTAAAGGGAATGTTTCTGCCGTTATATAACCCACACATATATAAAGTTTAAGTACTCGTGCCTATTATGTAAAACATAAAATGCGCATGTATTCTCAGTTCCCAAAATAAGTTAAAGTAAAAAGGGAAAGCTATAACTCACAATGATAAGTAGCGGTAAAATAGTAGTAATGTAGAGTCGGGAAAGTGTGCAAGTAATCGGTCCAAAAGTCCTCAACCTAAGTCAAATAGTACCAAGTCAGTAGCTTGTCTTAAAAGGTTTATAAGTATGTAAATAAGGTCATAAGGGTCATCATCAATCATCATCAAACGAAAGGTATAGGTATGTTTTGTTCATAAAAGAAGTTTTAAACAAAGGCTGACTTCGGTCAGTCACCACGGTCTCTATACCTACTGAAATAAGGTGAGACCAGTGGCCATGGCTCCGTCTATGAGTTGCTTAAGTGTGGTTAAAATTACAGAAGCTAACTCGTCTTCGCTTGACCGTGACAACGGTATAAGTGCGAGTAGGTCTGAAATTCCTGCACAACGTTAAATGACCTAGTGACGATCGGAGGGCCATAAATCCTAAACCGTAACTCGTATTAAGACGAGTCCTAAACGAAAAATTATCTACTCGAACAGAGCTAACTGGATATCATAGTTACAGTAGCCCAGGTGTTCGGGTCTGACTCAGAAAACAGTAAACATAAAACAGAAACAGGAAACAGAAAAGTAAGTGGACCTAGTGACGATCGGAGGGCCGTAGACTCTAAACCGTAACTCGTATGAAGACGAGTCTTACATGAAAAGTTATCTACTCGAAAAGTTCTATCCAATAATCAAGGTTAGATCAGCCCAGACCTACTAGTCTATTACGAATTCAGCTGATCAGAAAGTTGGACAGAAACAGTAAGTTTTAAATGGATTCCGGTGGTTTGGTGCTTGATGCTCATCACGGTTCTCATCCTTGATGCATATAGCTTCAAGTGCACAACTCGTTGATGTGTTAGCATCATCTTGACCAAGTTTTGGCCATCATAATCCTTGTGTGAGTCTATGATATGAAGCACAACTCACTTTAGAGTTGCATGAAGTTTGATGAACCAAAGTTGCATCAAGGTCATAGATTCAACACATGCATGCAATGTAAAAGTAATATTGAACTATAAATTTGAAAATAAACTAATTACACAAGTAGTAAGTTCATGGGTTTCATACTTTTAAAGATTCAAGCCTAAGTCTTGATCTTTAGAAAGTAAACTTTTAAGTTTACTTCATGAACACAAGTATGATTTTAGAACTTATGAACTTACAATCTTTTAACAAATATGTAGAACATAAACTAGGGAGTTTAGCTCTTGCATGTTCTTGTATGAACAAGATAAATGAAGAATCAAACTAGAAAGTTTGCTTCTTAGTAAATAGTATGTAACAACAAAGACTAGTATCCAAAACAACAATAAGCAAGTAACAATAACAAGAACAAGTAACAACAATTAAATGATGATGATTAAAGGGGTGTTTTGGTTCGGTTTTAGCAAGGGGAAAGAAGAGAGAAAAGTTGCTCATGATACTTACAAGAAGGAGAGAAAAGTGAGGGAGAATGCAATGCAAGTAGTGTGTGTTTTGAGAATGAGAGGAATGCAAGTAAACTAGTAATAAGTAGTCAAAGAAATTTGAAACCAAAACAAGCTCCAAGGCCACTTTGGCCGTGAGCCTAGGGTGCCACAAAGGGGGAATCATTTGCTACTTTTAAGACTTGGAATAAGTGTGTTGGCTAAATAAGTTAAATGCATGGAGATGTGGTTTGCATGTTTGAAGTAGCATGTCCCCCATTAAGCTATTTAATACATATTTAATCTTAACATTTTACTAACATATAAGTGGGCTTACATGTTCACTAAGGGTGAGTAGGGTGGGCTCTTTTAAGTCCATTAACACAAATAAGGCCCAAGTTCCATTGATTTACAAATTAATCCAACAAGAGCCCAAGTAATTAATTAGTAGCCATAATTAATTAAAATAATTAATAAAATTAATTATGAATGTAAATAATACTTGGAATTATTATTCGTGCAAGTTCCGGGTGTCACAAAGACGTTTCGGGCAATTAAAGAATCAAGTACGGGCAATCATGGCAACAAGTAAATGTAATAACATACATTCGTTTAATCACACGTATTAATAATAATAATTATTAATAAAATAATGTTGGAAAATCCAGGGTCGTTACATTACCCACCTGTTAAAGAAAATTTCGTCCCGAAATTTTAAGCTGAATCTGAAGGTGATGGCGGAGGTGGGAAAAGGTGAGGATACTTCTGTCTCATGCGGTCCTCTCGTTCCCAAGTAAACTCAGGTCCTCGTTTGGAATTCCATCGAACTCGGACGATCGGAATCCTATTGTGTTTCAACTCCTTGACTTCTTTTTCCATGATTTCAACGGGCTCTTCCACAAAGTGGAGTTTGTCATCGATAGTAAGTTCTTCCAATGGTATGATAAGTTCAGGTGGAGCAAGACACTTCTTCAAGTTTGACACGTGGAAGGTAGGATGAACTGAACTCAATTGTGCTGGAAGATCAAGACGATAAGCAACGGGTCCAACACGTTCCAAAATTTCAAAAGGACCAATGTACCGCGGGTTTAACTTTCCGCGCTTCCCAAAACGAATCACACCCTTCCAAGGTGCAACCTTCAACATAACACGATCACCAACGTTGAATTCAAAGTCTTTACGTTTAAGATCAGCATAACTCTTTTGGCGGTCACGGGCTACCTTGAGTCTGTTTTGAATCTGAGCAATCTTTTCTGATGTTTCATGGACTATCTCGGGCCCGGTGAGTTGCACTTCACCTAGTTCGGCCCAACAAAGAGGAGAACGGCACTTGCGGCCATACAATGCTTCAAAAGGTGCAGCTTTAATGCTCGAGTGATAACTGTTGTTGTAAGAGAATTCGGCGAGTGGCAAATGCCTTTCCCAGGCCTTTCCAAAATCAATAACACATGCACGTAGCATGTCCTCCAAGGTTTGAATTGTTCGTTCACTTTGCCCGTCAGTCTGAGGGTGATATGCAGTGCTCATCTCAAGACGAGTTCCCATGGCTTCTTGCAAAGAACGCCAAAATCTAGAAGCAAATCGAGGATCGCGATCGTAGATGATCGATAAGGGTATACCGTGTCGTGACACAACCTCTTTAATATAAAGTTGAGCAAGTCTCTCCATTGTATCGGTTTCTTTCATTGCTAAGAAATGTGCGGTCTTGGTAAGACGGTCAACAATAACCCAAATGGTATCGTATCCGCCCACTGTCTTTGGCAGTTTGGTGATAAAGTCCATAGTTATCATCTCCCACTTCCATTGTGGGATTTCCGGCTGTTGAAGTAACCCAGAAGGTTTTTGATGCTCGGCTTTAACCTTCGAGCAAGTCAAACACTTACTAACATAAGCTGCAACGTATTTCTTGAGATTCGGCCACCAATATTGTTCTTTAATATCATGGTACATCTTGCCCGCTCCGGGATGAATCGAATATCTTGACTTGTGAGCTTCATCCAATATGAGGCTCCGTAAGTCTCCATAGCGTGGTACCCAAATTCTTCCGGCATAACATCGGAGTCCGGATTCTCTAACCTCGAATTTAGAGACGAGAATGTTCAAATATTCATATCGTAAGTGCTTCTCTATGAGAGCCTGTTCTTGGGCTGCTCGGATTTGGTTCTGGAGATTGGAATGGATCGTGATGTTCAATGCTCGAACGCGAAGAGGTGCCGATCTCTCCTTTCGGCTTAAGGCGTCAGCAACAACGTTGGCTTTACCCGGATGATAGCGAAGTTCACACTTGTAATCATTTAGCGTCTCAATCCACCTTCGTTGTCTCATATTCAAATGTTTCTGATCGAATATATGCTGGAGACTCTTGTGATCGGTGAAGATAGTGCATTTAGTTTCATAAAGGTAGTGCCTCCACAATTTGAGCGCGAAGACAACGGCTCCAAGTTCAAGGTCGTGTGTAGTATAGTTTCGTTCGTGGATCTTAAGTTGACGAGAAGCATAGGCGATGACCTTCGTGCGTTGCATAAGCACACAACCATAACCAGTTTTCGAGGCGTCGCAGTAAACAACAAAATCGTCATTACCCTCAGGAAGTGATAGGATAGGCGCGGTGGTTAACTTCCGTTTCAAGAATTGAAACGCTTTCTCTTGCTCGTCTCCCCAAACGAATTTCTTTCCTTTGTGAGTGAGTGCGGTTAGCGGACGTGAAATCAGAGAGAAACCTTCGATAAACCTTCGGTAATAACCGGCAAGACCCAAAAATTGGCGAATGTGAGTCGGAGTAGTGGGGGTCTCCCACTTGCTGATAGCTTCAATCTTGGCGGGATCAACTTTGATGCCCTGGTCACTCACGACATGACCCAAAAACTGAACTTCCTTCAACCAGAATTCACACTTGGAAAACTTTGCGTAAAGTTGCTCACGTCTCAAAAGTTCAAGTACTAATCGGAGATGATGCTCGTGTTCTTCTTCGCTCTTAGAGTAGATGAGGATATCATCTATGAAGACTATAACAAATTTGTCCAAGTACGGCTTGCAAACACGATTCATAAGGTCCATAAATACAGCAGGTGCATTGGTCAGACCGAATGGCATTACAAGAAACTCATAATGTCCGTAGCGGGTTCTAAATGCAGTTTTCATCACGTCACTTTCCTTCACCCTCAACTGGTGATAGCCGGACCGTAAATCGATCTTTGAGTAAACACACGATCCTTGCAGTTGGTCAAAAAGATCGTCAATTCGTGGGAGAGGATATCGATTCTTGATTGTTAATTTGTTGAGCTCACGGTAGTCGATACACATTCGGAAGGATCCATCCTTCTTCTTCACAAACAATACAGGTGCGCCCCACGGCGAAGAACTCGGTTGAATAAACCCTCGATCAAGTAATTCTTGTAGTTGGCTTTGCAATTCTTGCATCTCGGAAGGTGCAAGTCTATAAGGTGCGCGAGCTACAGGTGCAGCTCCTGGCACTAAGTCAATCTGAAACTCTACTGCCCTTGGTGGCGGCAATCCAGGCAATTCTTCGGGAAAGACATCGGAGAACTCGTTCACAATACGCACATCTTCCACTTTCTTCTCCTCGGTTCCTACGGTTTTCACGTGAGCTAGGACAGCAAAACATCCCTTCTTCATTATCTTTTGCGCCTTCACGCAACTAATGAGGTTCAGTTGCGAGGTACATCTCTCGCCATAAATGGTTAGTGGCTCACCGTCTCCTTGGGGTATACGAAGAGCTTTGTCTCCACAAATAATCTCGGCTCTTATCTTAGTCAACCAATCCATGCCAACAATAACATCAAAACTTCCCAACTTAATGGGTATCAAGTCTATCTCAAAGTCTACACCAGCTATGTTGATAATAGCCCCTCGGCCAATTTGGTCCACTTTTTCAAGTTTTCCGTTGGCTACCTCGACAAGCATACTTTCCTTTAAAGGAACTAACGACCAATCTAACTTATCACAAAAATGTCTACACACATAGCTCCTATCGGCACCAGTATCAAATAGGACAGAAGCTAAAAGATTGTTGATTTTGAATATACCTGTCACCAAGTCGGGGTTGTCGCGTGCGTCCCTTGCATTAACATTGAAGGCTCTAGCACGTGGTGGTCCGCCATCTTTACGCTTGTTTGGGCACTCGTTTCTGAAATGGCCCGTCTTTCCACACTCATAACATTTCCTAGGCCCATTGTTGTTGTGGTTTGGCTTCACGTTCAAAGTAGTAACCTTACAATCCTTACTAACATGCCCAGTCCGTTGGTACTTCTCGCAAACAACATTACAATACCCGGTGTGGTGCTTGTAGCATCTCTTGCATTGTGGTAAGGTTCCCTTGTAGTTCGGGTTAGAGCTTGTGCCGGGGTTGGTGTTGTTGTTTTGCCTGAAACCTTCATGTCGCTTTGCCGGGTTTTGATCATAGTTTCTACCTCGGTTGTTGTTGTTGTGGTTGTTGTCCCATTTCCTCTTCTCGCCACTACCAGTTTCAAACTTAGCCTTCTCCGGCTCGTCAAGGATGATTTGATTCAAGAGAGTATGCGCCATGCGCATTGCTTCGGGAACACTTGGTGGCTTGGATGAGGTAACATTACCCTTGATGGACTTAGGAAGTCCCGAGAAGTATTTCTCCAAACGCTTAAATTCGGGGGTGACCATGGTCGGACACATAAGAGCCAACTCCAAAAACCTACGATTGTAACTGTTAAGGTCGTTCCCTACGGTCTTCAATTGCTTAAATTCAATTTCCATCTTTTGGATTTCGGTCCTCGGACAGTATTCCTCGATCATAGCAGATTTAAATTCTTCCCAAGGCGTAGCATACGCCTCATCAATTCCTTGCGCTTGGGCCATGGTATTCCACCATGTAAGCGCGCCATCAGAAAGCGTGCAAGATGCATATTTCGTTTTGTTAGCCTCAGAGCAATTGCTAACCCTGAATACCGATTCTAACTTTTCGAACCATCTTGTGAGACCGACTGGTCCCTCAGTGCCACTGAAGTAGTGCGGCTTACAGCTTTGGAATTCCTTATAGGTACACCCGTCTCGGACGGGCTGGACAACCGGTGGTGGTGGTGGTGGAGCTTGGGGTTGCCTTTCAGCTAGAGCAGCAGCAACACGCTCGTTAATCATTTCTTCAATTTGTGCTGCGGTAGGGGTTGATCTCCCGTTGGCCATGATGTTCTAAACAAACATTTTTGACTCAAGTCAAAATCCGGTATGCAAATAATAATAATATAGTATATAACAATCAACATGAAAACAGCACAACACATGTTGATTAAGTAACGCAAGCAGATATAAGTACCACAAAACTATGATAATGTAAATAGAACACTTGTGCAAAAAGTAAACAACACAAATTTCCATTCATTAAAGGTAATAAGTTCCATACATTACAATAAGTTCGTACGATACATAAGTGAAATATGAAATTTCAAAAGAGATTACAATACAGAATCTAATACAAAGTCCTACGGTGATGGTGGGTGCAAGATGTCCAAAACCTGAGCCAACTGCTCCTCAAGCTCAGTAACTCGGGCCTGAAGAATCTCAATCTCCCGCCTCAGTCCCTCATTAGAGGAAGATGGTGGGGCAGGTGGTGCTGGCGGTGCAGGTGGTGCTAGTGGTGCTGAAGTAGATGGTCCGGCTCTGGGTGGAGATGGTAATATCAGTGGGTCAGCAGGGTACGGCACCAGCCGTTTACGAGCAGTAATCCTCTGACGCCGACCAAAAGCGTCAGTGATAGTACGACCCGGAATAATGCCAGCGAAGCGATACCGCTTCTTCGGCGGGGTAGAGGGTGCCTGAATCGGTCTGTCAGCGGGATCCTCCTCATCACTGGAGTCATCAGATGTGGTGTCGTCTGAAGGAGCATCGGTGGAAGACCCGTCGTCTGAATCATGTGGTGGTGACACGGGTGGCTCAACTGGATATCCGAAGGCGGCCAACATCTGTCGGTGTCGGCCTGGCGTAATCACGGCTAGGTATCCGTCGGGAGTGCGTCGGCAGGGAGTGCGCCAGTGATTACGAAAAGGACCCTCCCCGAACTCCGCGGGGATCTCCATACCACCAATGCGAGCCAGTTGCCTCGGAGGTCTGGAAGAAGACGCTGGGGCAGGTGCACTAGAGTTAGCTCCGGAAGTGGAAGCGCCGGGATCGCCAGTGGGTGTCGGGGCCGAAATATCGGCAGCAGCAGCAGCAGCAGCAGTAGGTGGGACAACGGGGTCTGAGCCTGTACTGCCCGGAATGCCAGCAGGTGGAACGTCCGACATCTGAACAAGGAAAAATAAATTTTTCCATGTCAGTAAGTCATAAAGCACGCAAATAATTGGCCAATAGTTTAAATCATGTATAACAGTAACTAGCATGGCAATAACAGCAAATCGTATGAAAGTAGCATGCAATCGAAAGCAAATAATAGCATGCAGTAGTGAAAACATGTAGTAACATACGGCATATAGCAGTAAAGGTAAGCAGCAACATGTAGTAAACACAGCGGAAACAAGTAAACTAGCAAGTTGTAGATTAGTCCTATTAGTGAATCCTACTCGGGTCGGTCTTAGACTCACTAATGCATCCTAATTCCCTACAACCAATGCTCTGATACCAAATGTGACGCCCCGTACTAAATCATCACGTACGGACCATCATCAACAGGATCATTACAAGGTTAAGTACTATATGCGTTTTCAAAACAGAGTTTGCATTCATTAATAAAAGTGACGTCATAACAAACGTCGAATGTTTTACAATCCAAAAGTAAGCTTCACTAAGTAGAAGCATTAAATAAGTGTACGTGACCACAAAGGTCGTTACATAACATAGTTTCAAAAGTAAATAGGTTTGAATGCAAGATAAGTAGTCATGCGATAACAACTCTAAGCAGCGGGTTCTACAGCACGACTAGTATGATAGCGGAAGCGACTTCAAGCACCTGAGAAATACACGCTTAAAAAGGTCAACACAAAGGTTGGTGAGCTATAGTTTAAGTATAACAGTAATGTAAGTAGGCCACGAGATTTCAATGCTACAACGAGCGTTCAAAAGTATGTAAAAGTATATGCTTAACCGCGGGCACCCGGTAACTAACTTAACATTTATGTACCCCCTGAAAGTGCACATGGCAAGTGCGTATGACCTCGAAGTATTAAACACTCGTTAAATGCTAGCGCGACTAGCCCGAGTGGGGATGTCAAACCCTATGGATCCATATCTAAGATTCGCGTTCACAGTTCAAAAACCAATGATTAAACGTTACCGAGCTAAAGGGAATGTTTCTGCCGTTATATAACCCACACATATATAAAGTTTAAGTACTCGTGCCTATTATGTAAAACATAAAATGCGCATGTATTCTCAGTTCCCAAAATAAGTTAAAGTAAAAAGGGAAAGCTATAACTCACAATGATAAGTAGCGGTAAAATAGTAGTAATGTAGAGTCGGGAAAGTGTGCAAGTAATCGGTCCAAAAGTCCTCAACCTAAGTCAAATAGTACCAAGTCAGTAGCTTGTCTTAAAAGGTTTATAAGTATGTAAATAAGGTCATAAGGGTCATCATCAATCATCATCAAACGAAAGGTATAGGTATGTTTTGTTCATAAAAGAAGTTTTAAACAAAGGCTGACTTCGGTCAGTCACCACGGTCTCTATACCTACTGAAATAAGGTGAGACCAGTGGCCATGGCTCCGTCTATGAGTCGCTTAAGTGTGGTTAAAATTACAGAAGCTAACTCGTCTTTGCTTGACCGTGACAACGGTATAAGTGCGAGTAGGTCTGAAATTCCTGCACAACATTAAATGACCTAGTGACGATCGGAGGGCCATAAATCCTAAACCGTAACTCGTATTAAGACGAGTCCTAAACGAAAAATTATCTACTCGAACAGAGCTAACTGGATATCATAGTTACAGTAGCCCAGGTGTTCGGGTCTGACTCAGAAAACAGTAAACAGAAAACAGAAACAGGAAACAGAAAAGTAAGTGGACCTAGTGACGATCGGAGGGCCGTAGACTCTAAACCGTAACTCGTATGAAGACGAGTCTTACATGAAAAGTTATCTACTCGAAAAGTTCTATCCAAAAATCAAGGTTAGATCAGCCCAGACCTACTAGTCTATTACGAATTCAGCTGATCAGAAAGTTGGACAGAAACAGTAAGTTTTAAATGGATTCCGGTGGTTTGGTGCTTGATGCTCATCACGGTTCTCATCCTTGATGCATATAGCTTCAAGTGCACAACTCGTTGATGTGTTAGCATCATCTTGACCAAGGTTTGGCCATCATAATCCTTGTGTGAGTCTATGATATGAAGCACAACTCACTTTAGAGTTGCATGAAGTTTGATGAACCAAAGTTGCATCAAGGTCATAGATTCAACACATGCATGCAATGTAAAAGTAATATTGAACTATAAATTTGAAAATAAACTAATTACACAAGTAGTAAGTTCATGGGTTTCATACTTTTAAAGATTCAAGCCTAAGTCTTGATCTTTAGAAAGTAAACTTTTAAGTTTACTTCATGAACACAAGTATGATTTTAGAACTTATGAACTTACAATCTTTTAACAAATATGTAGAACATAAACTAGGGAGTTTAGCTCTTGCATGTTCTTGTATGAACAAGATAAATGAAGAATCAAACTAGAAAGTTTGCTTCTTAGTAAATAGTATGTAACAACAAAGACTAGTATCCAAAACAACAATAAGCAAGTAACAATAACAAGAACAAGTAACAACAATTAAATGATGATGATTAAAGGGGTGTTTTGGTTCAGTTTTAGCAAGGGGAAAGAAGAGAGAAAAGTTGCTCATGATACTTACAAGAAGGAGAGAAAAGTGAGGGAGAATGCAATGCAAGTAGTGTGTGTTTTGAGAATGAGAGGAATGCAAGTAAACTAGTAATAAGTAGTCAAAGAAATTTGAAACCAAAACAAGCTCCAAGGCCACTTTGGCCGTGAGCCTAGGGTGCCACAAAGGGGGAATCATTTGCTACTTTTAAGACTTGGAATAAGTGTGTTGGCTAAATAAGTTAAATGCATGGAGATGTGGTTTGCATGTTTGAAGTAGCATGTCCCCCATTAAGCTATTTAATACATATTTAATCTTAACATTTTACTAACATATAAGTGGGCTTACATGTTCACTAAGGGTGAGTAGGGTGGGCTCTTTTAAGTCCATTAACACAAATAAGGCCCAAGTTCCATTGATTTACAAATTAATCCAACAAGAGCCCAAGTAATTAATTAGTAGCCATAATTAATTAAAATAATTAATAAAATTAATTATGAATGTAAATAATACTTGGAATTATTATTCGTGCAAGTTCCGGGTGTCACAAAGACGTTTCGGGCAATTAAAGAATCAAGTACGGGCAATCATGGCAACAAGTAAATGTAATAACATACATTCGTTTAATCACACGTATTAATAATAATAATTATTAATAAAATAATGTTGGAAAATCCAGGGTCGTTACAGTTAGAACATACACTAGACCCGAAAATATATTTCATCCGCTAACGGTAGCGAACCGTCCGAATGAGGCTCGTCAAGCCCATGTGATCACATAATATAAGTTCACGTTTACACCCTGCAAGTGTAACTAATGATAATTGAATTGAGGCTTTTTGTTCAAACCCGTACGTGGAATGTTCGTTTTCGTACTTGTGTTCAAAGTGTAAAAGTATGATACGTATATGTTTCTCATCCCATAGTTTAAAGCATAAAAGTTGTTTGAAGGATGGGACTATGATCTCACCTTGAGTGCACGTATGAAAAGTACTTCACAAAGTAACATGTGCGAAGGATAGTGCTAGTCTTGACCTAAACCAATAGGTCGTATCAATAACGGTAAACACGATAGGTCAAAGATGTTTAATTAGTCCTATGGCTCGTTACGACTCGATTATGTAGCATGTGAATCAAATTGTCAAGTTTCATGCAAGATACAAGTACAGAAACAAGTTAGGAAGGTTGCATAATCATTTGGTTAAGTTTGACAAAAAGTCAAACTTTGGTCGGTCAAAGTCAACGAAAGTCAACACGTTCGGGTCGGGTCCCGAACTATTTTTCTGAGGTTTTTATTCATATATAAGTATGTTAGAACAAGTCTCATGTGAATCGTAGGTCCATAGTGTGCCAAACATTTTTCGTATTTTGACCAAAGAGGTCAGAAACTGGACACGGCTTAGGCCGCGCCGCGGCCCCAAATTGTCGCGCCGCGACAATACCCGGGAACTGGTACCTGGTCAGTCTCAAATGTCCAAACACTTTCAAGCATAACTCGCAAACCGCTAATACTTAGAACTCGTATCTTATATCGTTAGAAAGGTAATTTGACAAAGAACACATCTAAATACATTTCACCAACCAAAAATGTTATTTGTAACAATCGGCTTTCCAAAGTAAATGATCAATTAATGCACACATTTAGTACACAAATTTGATAAGTGCACATTTATGATTCGGGCATTTAATGCATACATATAACATGCCATTTTGTAGGTAATCGAGCATACAATACAACTAACTACTTACTAACTACAATTCATGTCATTCAATGCATCAAATATTCATTTCAAGCTTATCAAACCCTAACCCGAATTCACCAAAATCACTAATCAAGTTTATGGAGTTTTCTCAAGCAACCTACACATCAATTTGAAGCTAGTGATACTAGGAACACATTTAATACATGCATTTATAACATTTAACAACATTCAAACAACCAAATCACCAAATCAAACACACCAAAGTTCATACTCAAGCTAGTTACTTCAAATAACGAAATCGAGCATATAAATCATATATTCATGTTAGACTTGAGCCATAGACACTAATTAACAACTTTATAAGTTCAAAAATATCAAGAACACAAAATCTAGTGATTTTAGAAAGTTACCCAAACTTGATGAAGTCGGTATGGAATCGAAGAGGAAGTTGCAAGGATTTCAAATATGTAATTTGTTTTGCAAGACACCCGCTAGCTTGGATTTAGATGATGATTCCTTGTTTGAGAAATTGAGAGAAAATATGGAAGTAGAAGAATAAAAGGGAAAATGAAAAAGAAAAGATGGGGGTGGGGGTTGACTAGTCAAAGGCTAGTCACCTCTTTGGCATTTTGGCGAAACTAGTCCCTCAAGTTCGGTTGCGGGTGCGTGAATTACCTAGACGAGATATTTTTAAAACACGTATTAACGGGAGATGTTATAAACATATAACGGGATTTAAATAGTTAAACGGAAAACTAAACAGAAAAAGGCGGGATGTTACATGGATGGTCCTTTCGCTTTGACCGTCCGTTTGGGGATGAAAGGCTGTGCTCAATTTCACTTGAGTACCCATTTCACTATGAAACTTACCCCAAAATCGAGAAGTAAAACGCGTATCTTGATCTGAAACAATAGACACCGGCACCCCGTGTCTCGAAATCACCTCTTTAATGAACAACCTTACCAACATCACCGACGAAATCGCCTCGCGTATAGGAAGAAACAAGGCACTTTTCGTCAACCGATCAACGATTACCCAAATTTTATCATATTGGGTTCTCGCCATTTTTTGGAAACTTAGTAATAAAATTCATGGTAAGATACTCCCACTTCCACTCCAGGATCTCTAACGGTTGCACCATATCGTAAGGCTTTTGATGTTCGGCCTTAACTTACAAGCAAGTAACACATTGCTCAACATACTTAACTACATCATGCTTCATACCGGGCCACCAATACTCTTTCTTCAAATCAAGATACATCTTTGTAGCACCCGGATGAATAGAATATTTTGATTTGTGCGCCTCATCGAGTAGCACTGTACGGTGACCACCCAACTTTGGCACCTACACCCGACCTTAAAAACACAACAACCCATGCGAGCCCAAGAAAAATGTAACGACCTGACTTTTTCGACTTGCTTTTGTGCCTTGTATTTTAGCGAAACTGCATATTTGTGCGTACTGCGCTACTTTATACTCTGGAATCTTTATACACGTGGCTTACTTTCATTTATGTGTTAAAACATGCCTTTAAGTACGAAGGATACTTAACTTGATCACCGGAAGCCTTTATGACCGTTAGTGTCACTTGACGTTACGAACAAACTGTGTACTGCGTAAACATTTAACTTTTGTCGTAATCGGAATATTATGACTACGAAATCTTAATTATTATTTTATAATAATAATTACTTGAGTTTTTGGATGCTTAATTACGCGTAGTAATTTACTTATGCTTACTAGTTAGTCTTGTTGGACTTTCTACCTTGTTGGGCCTTAGCCCACCCTACACTAGTTAGTGGACTATATAATTAGCCCAATTATTAATAGCTAGTGACCCATTAATAAGTAAGATAAATTCCCATTTATTAGAGGAAACATGCTAGCATTTATGTCAAGTATTATCCTTAATGTTGCATGGGATCCTAACATAAGCACCAACTTTAGACAATCATTAACCATAAAGCAAAAATTTGTCCCCCTTGTTCCCCCCATGTTCCCACGTTTTTGACACCCCACCCTCACCTCACCACCTATAAATACTAGCCTTATTCCATCCATTTTACACTTGCTCTCATTTGCATTTCACACACACTCACTCTCTAATTCTCTCTCTAATCTTTCTCTCTCTAAAAAGTGTAAGTATTTTGAATTTCTCTTCTTCTTCTCCTTCTCATCTTCACGAATTCATCATCATCATCATGGGTCTAGCTTTTTAGCTTTGATCTTGATTACATCTTGTAGATTCAAACATGGATTTGAATCCTTCAAGAACATGGAAGATTCAAGCTTTCTAACTTTGAATCTTCACCCACTTTGTAGATCTATATTATTTTAACTTTAATCTTGTTATTTTTTTAAAAAGATTCAAACTTGTGTTTGTAATCTTCATGTAACTTAAAGATCCAAGCTTTATGCTTCAAGATCTTCAAGAACAACCAAGATGCAAGCTTTCTAGCTTGGATCTTCATATCTTTTGTTGGATCTAAGTTTTCTAACTTATGATCTCATTATTTTGTTATAAAGATCAAAACTTGTGTTTATGGTCTTCATATAACTTAAAGATCTAAGCTTTATGCTTCAAGTTCTTGAAGAACACTAAAGGTTCAAGCTTTCTAGCTTTGTAACCTTGCAACTTGTGTGAAAAGGATCCAAGCTCTCTAGCTTAGGGTTCCATCACCTCATTTGACTTAGATTATGTTCATACTTGTTTGATTGATGTAAAGTTTGTAGCTTTAGTTGTAAATGGAACTTGTAATTGTGTTAAGACTAAGGATATGATGTAACTTTGGTTCATCATCCATCTAAGACTCTTAATTGAGTTATGTTCTTACTTGGTCTTAACTTATTATGTGTTGGTGGTGGAATCTTGGTCAAGGTGATGCTAACCCATCAACGAGTTGTACACTTAAAGCTAAAAGCATCAAGGATGAGAACCGTGATGAGCATCAAGTACTAAGAACCCCACCGGAGCACCTTACCTACTGTTTTTCGTATCTGATAAGACCACCTGGGCTACTGGAAAGTTTATTTTCAGTTATTTCGGTTCAATTAGATGATTTTCCGTTTAGACCTCATCTTAATCCGAGTTACGGTTTAGGATTTATGGCCTTCCGAAAGTCACTACACCCTTGTAACGTTGTGCTGAAAATTCGGACCTACTCGCACTTAAACCATCGCCACGGTCAAAGGAAGATGAGTTTGGTTCTGGAAATTGGTCAGCAGCTAGGGGACTCATATACGGAGCCATGACCACTGATTACGCGTCTTTTTGATTTATGTAGAGGTCGTAGCAGCTGACCGAAGTCAGCCTATTGTTTCGATCTCTATTCTTGATTAACTTACTTAGCTTTTATGATGATGAATGATGATGAATGATGATGATGATGATGACACATAAACTTATTTTATGCACTATTAGAACTTATGAGGATAACCTACTGACCTAGAAACCTTTGACTTAGGTTTACAACCTTTCGCACCAACTTACTACTTGCATACTTTCATTACCGACTTTACCGCTTTTATCACTGTGAGTTATAGCTTCCCATTTTACTTATACTATTTTTGGGACTGAGAATACATGCGCTTTTTATGTTTTACTTATTTGACACGAGTACTTAAACTTTACATATGTGTGGGTTATATAACGGCATAAACTTTCCCCTTAGCACGGTAACGTTTAACTATTGGTTTTTGAACCGATAGACGCGAATCTTAGATATGGATCCATAGGGTTTGACATTCCCACTCGGGCTAGTCGCGCTAGCATTTAACGGGTGTTTAATACTTCGAGGACATAAGCACTCACCAGGTGTACTTTTAGGGGGTGATATTTATATCTACGTTAAGTCTAGTTACCATGTGCCCACGGTTATACAGATACTTTTCATACTATTTTGAAACATTGAAATCTCGTGGTCAATCCTATATTACTGTTACAATTTAAACTATAGCTCACCAACATTATTGTTGACATTTTAAGCATGTTTTCTCAGGTGCTTAGAGGTTTGTTGCTTCCGCTGTTAGACTTGCTGTCATGCTGTTATAGACTTGCTGTTAAGGACCTGCTGTGTTAGATTTCTACTGCATTACTTAGAGATGTCTCATTCATGGAACTTATATTTTGCATTCGCAACTTATGTTTTTTTGAATAATGGTTTTGTAATGACTTTTGTGTCATGTTATCTTTTGTAAAACATTTAAAATTATCTTTTCACGAATGCAAAACTGGTTTTCAAACAGCATATAGTGTTTGACCTTGTAATGATCATGTTGTTGATGATCCGTACACGATGGTTTTGTACGGGGCGTCACATTTGGTATCAGAGCATTGGTTGTAGAGAATTAGGTTGCATTAGTGAGTCTTGACGGAGTCGAGTAGGATTCACTAATAGGACTAATCTACAACTTGCTTATTTACCTGTTTTTGCGAAACTGCTGCATGCTACTGTATTATATTACTGTATGTTACTGCTTACTACTACTGCATGCTACTGCTTACTTCTACTGCTATATGAACTTGTTGCATGCTACTGCCTACTTTCACTGCTACGTGAATTTGCTGTATGCTATTGCTTATTCTCGCTACTGCATGCTACTATCTGCTTTTCACATGTTACTTCTGCTTAATACTGTTAATATTGCCATGCTATGTACTGCTATAGACAACCTAGGCTGCCGTAGTTACTATATCTGATTACGTGCTTGCTACCCGTCTGCATTTCAGTGTACCGACTTGGGGAACTTATCTTTCCTAGTTCAGATGTTTTTCTGAACCCTGTTCCCACTCGTCTAACCCTAAGGATTAGTATTATAATCCACCTGTTACTACCGTCCCACCGTTCCAGAGATCGAAACATTACTTCACGAAAACTGCGAAGAGCACCCCTCGGATTACACGCCCACTAAGGTTGATCCTCAGAGGAGGAGATATGCGAGGACTTGTCGAAGTAACCGCACCCCGAGCTCACTCTAATTAGCCTCGTATAACGTTTGAACAAACAGAAGGTTGTTCAGTTTCTGCAAGATGACTCGTATCACGTATACTTTCATGACCATCACTTATCTCTTCCATTCTCCACCACTACTCGACGATCTAACTACACTTCTGGACTTAGGTCTCTAACACTCATAGGCATTGGAGAAGTCAGGAAGGCATCTCCTTTCACAAGGTCATAGTGTTTTCCACTGATGCTCAGCCATACTCAAAGGCTTGGGAGTCACCTCAAGATATATCGTATTACTACTTGTTACACATACAACTCGACACGAGACCCAGATTGAATTCCTAAGAAAGGAACCTAACGACATTACCTGAACCCAAACATTTTGAAGAAATTTCGAGACATTTAGGCATTGATGCATGACCTACGGAACCTACGCACCTGTACTGAGAAACCGTGAGACTAATTATGTAGATTTGGTTTTGAGATAGCATAGATAAAGCACCGTTAGATGAAATTGAGTAGAACATGAAGTGATCACGTTACATTGACCATATGAAGTAATATTGGAATGAACGTACGATTTAGTACAATATAATGACGCCAGACCAGCGTGATTATATTGAAGTAAATCATGCAGAAGTCCCAATGCTACTATATAAGGAATATGAAGTGATTCAAAGAAAATTTTGGTAGGAACCACTCGAGTATACGCATTATGGTCTGTTAGAGATAGAGAAAGAATAACCACGTAGCCCAGATATTGTACAAAGAGGACCTTGATTGCAGAAATGATAACCCGACAATATGTTATGGATATAGGCACCCTGGACACTTAAGGGAAAAGTTCTCGAATAGGGAAAACTTTGGGCTCACTTACGGTAGAGAAATCGTTATCTCAGCTGTGGAGACTCGCATGGATCCTGATTTTAGTTAGGGTACGTTTCTTCATAACGATTTGTCGTCTCGAAATTGTTTAATACTAGAGCGATAGAAACCTTATATCTAAGAACCTTAGTGTGATGACTAATAAGCCATTAACAACCATGAGAGTTAAGTATTCTATTGGACAAGCTAATGGAAAGCTGGCAGAGATAGAGGAGTAATTTAAGGTAGTACCTTAAAATTAACAGGTGGGTCATTGGAGATGACCTCATGTCAACAAAACTTGGAAGTTTTATAGTAGTAGTTGGAAAGGATTAGTTACCTGCGCACAAGCAGATGTTATTAGAGGAGGTTGATAGAATTTTTCGCGATAGTATAATAAGATTTGGTTGGAATGGACCTTAAGATTAACCTAATACTCATCAAGTTAGGAAGCTTGATGTAAAAGTTGGAATAAACTTTAGGGTTTACCTAATACTCATCGAGTTATGAAGCTTTGATGAAATAGTTGGAATGGACTGGTTTTCAAGGATGAAAGCAAAAGTTATTTATAGTGAGAAGATTATTCGTATACCTCGCGAGAATAGTGAGCCAAAAGCTATCTGGGTTACTTCAATAACCCAAAATCCCACAATGGAAATGGGAAGGAATAACAATGGATTTCATCACAAAGCTACCGAAAACGGTAGGCGGTTATGACACTATTTGGGTTATGATTGACCGCCTCACCAAACCTGCTTACTCTCTAACCATTAAAGAAACCGATACAATAGACAATGATACATAAAGGAAATTGTATCCCGTCACTTCAGCGATTCGAATTCATACTTGTTTGATTGATGTAAAGTTTGTAGCTTTAGTTGTAAATGGAACTTGTAATTGTGTTAAGACTAAGGATATGATGTAACTTTGGTTCATCATCCATCTAAGACTCTTAATTGAGTTGTGTTCTTACTTGGTCTTAACTTATTGTGTGTTGATGGTGGAATCTTGGTCAAGGTGATGCTAACCCATCAAAAAGTTGTACACTTGAAGCTACAAGCATCAAGGATGAGAACCGTGATGAGCATCAAGTACTAAGAACCCCACCGGAGCACCTTACCTACTGTTTTTCGTATCTGATAAGACCACCTGTGAAATGGCCCATTCTTATTGATTAAAAACGTTCCATATTAATTGATTTCGTTGCGAGGTTTTGACCTCTATATGAGACGTTTTTCAAATGCTGCATTCATTTTTAAAACAAACCATAACCTTTATTTCATAAATAAAGGTTTAAAAAGCTTTACGTAGATTATCAAATAATGATAATCTAAAATATCATGTTTACACACGACCATTACATAATGGTTTACAATACAAATATGTTACATCGAAATCAGTTTCTTGAATGCAGTTTTTACACAGTATCATACAAACATGGACTCCAAATCTTGTCCTTATTTTAGTATGCAACAGCGGAAGCTCTTAGTATTCACCTGAGAATAAACATGCTTTAAACGTCAACAAAAATGTTGGTGAGTTATAGGTTTAACCTATATATATCAAATCATAATAATAGACCACAAGATTTCATATTTCAATACACATCCCATACATAGAGATAAAAATCATTCATATGGTGAACACCTGGTAACCGACATTAACAAGATGCATATATAAGAATATCCCCATCATTCCGGGACACCCTTCGGATATGATATAAATTTCGAAGTACTAAAGCATCCGGTACTTTGGATGGGGTTTGTTAGGCCCAATAGATCTATCTTTAGGATTCGCGTCAATTAGGGTGTCTGTTCCCTAATTCTTAGATTACCAAACTTAATAAAAAGGGGCATATTCGATTTCGATAATTCAACCATAGAATGTAGTTTCACGTACTTGTGTCTATTTTGTAAATCATTTATAAACATGCATGTATTCTCATCCCAAAAATATTAGATTTTAAAAGTGGGACTATAACTCACTTTCACAGATTTTTACTTCGTCGGGAAGTAAGATTCACGAACCTATAACAATATATACATATATATCAAAGTATGTTCAAAATATATTTACAATACTTTTAATGTTTTAAGTTTATTAAGTCAGCTGTCCTCGTTAGTAACCTACAACTAGTTGTCCACAGTTAGATGTACAGAAATAAATCGATAAATATTATCTTGAATCAATCCACGACCCATTGTATACGTATCTCAGTATTGATCACAACTCAAACTATATATATTTTGGAATCAACCTCAACCCTGTATAGCTAACTCCAACATTCACATATAGAGTGTCTATGGTTGTTTCGAAATATATATAGATGTGTCGACATGATAGGTCGAAACATTGTATATGTGTCTATGGTATCTCAAGATTACATAATATACAATACAAGTTGATTAAGTTATGGTTGGAATAGATTTGTTACCAATTTTCACGTAGCTAAAATGAGAAAAATTATCCAATCTTGTTTTACCCATAACTTCTTCATTTTAAATCCGTTTTGAGTGAATCAAATTGCTATGGTTTCATATTGAACTCTATTTTATGAATCTAAACAGAAAAAGTATAGGTTTATAATCGGAAAAATAAGTTACAAGTCGTTTTTGTAAAGGTAGTCATTTCAGTCGAAAGAACGACGTCTAGATGACCATTTTAGAAAACATACTTCCACTTTGAGTTTAACCATAATTTTTGGATATAGTTTCATGTTCATAATAAAAATCATTTTCTCAGAATAACAACTTTTAAATCAAAGTTTATCATAGTTTTTAATTAACTAACCCAAAACAGCCCGCGGTGTTACTACGACGGCGTAAATCCGGTTTTACGGTGTTTTTCGTGTTTCCAGGTTTTAAATCATTAAGTTAGCATATCATATAGATATAGAACATGTGTTTAGTTGATTTTAAAAGTCAAGTTAGAAGGATTAACTTTTGTTTGCGAACAAGTTTAGAATTAACTAAACTATGTTCTAGTGATTACAAGTTTAAACCTTCGAATAAGATAGCTTTATATGTATGAATCGAATGATGTTATGAACATCATTACTACCTTAAGTTCCTTGGATAAACCTACTGGAAAAGAGAAAAATGGATCTAGCTTCAACGGATCCTTGGATGGCTCGAAGTTCTTGAAGCAGAATCATGACACGAAAACAAGTTCAAGTAAGATCATCACTTGAAATAAGATTGTTATAGTTATAGAAATTGAACCAAAGTTTGAATATGATTATTACCTTGTATTAGAATTATAATCCAATGTAAGAAACAAAGATTTCTTGAGGTTGGATGATCACCTTACAAGATTGGAAGTGAGCTAGCAAACTTGAAAGTATTCTTGATTTTATGTAACTAGAACTTGTAGAATTTATGAAGAACACTTAGAACTTGAAGATAGAACTTGAGAGAGATCAATTAGATGAAGAAAATTGAAGAATGAAAGTGTTTGTAGGTGTTTTTGGTCGTTGGTGTATGGATTAGATATAAAGGATATGTAATTTTGTTTTCATGTAAATAAGTCATGAATGATTACTCATATTTTTGTAATTTTATGAGATATTTCATGCTAGTTGCCAAATGATGGTTCCCACATGTGTTAGGTGACTCATATGGGCTACTAAGATCTGATCATTATAGTGTATATACCAATAGTACATACATCTAAAAGCTGTGTATTGTACGAGTACGAATACGGGTGCATACGAGTAGAATTGTTGATGAAACTGAACGAGGATGTAATTGTAAGCATTTTTGTTAAGTAGAAGTATTTTGATAAGTGTATTGAAGTCTTTAAAAAGTGTATAAATACATATTAAAACACTACATGTATATACATTTTAACTGAGTCGTTAAGTCATCGTTAGTCGTTACATGTAAGTGTTGTTTTGAAACCTTTAGGTTAACGATCTTGTTAAATGTTGTTAACCCAATGTTTATAATATCAAATGAGATTTTAAATTATTATATTATCATGATATTCTCATGTATGAATATCTCTTAATATGATATATATATATATACATTAAATGTCTTTACAACGATAATCGTTACATATATGTCTCGTTTAAAAATCATTAAGTTAGTAGTCTTATTTTTACATATGTAGTTCATTGTTAATATACTTAATGATATGTTTACTTATCATAGTATCATGTTAACTATATATAAATCCATATATATGTCATCATATAGTTTTTACAAGTTTTAACGTTCGTGAATCACCGGTCAACTTGGGTGGTCAATTGTCTATATGAAACATATTTCAATTAATCAAGTCTTAGCAAGTTTGATTTCTTAACATGTTGGAAACATTTAATCATGTAAATATCAATCTCAATTAATATATATAAACATGGAAAAGTTCGGGTCACTACAGTACCTACCCGTTAAATAAATTTCGTCCCGAAATTTTAAGCTGTTGAAGGTGTTGACGAATCTTCTGGAAATAGATGCGGGTATTTCTTCTTCATCTGATCTTCACGCTCCCAGGTGAACTCGGGTCCTCTACGAGCATTCCATTGAACCTTAACAATTGGTATCTTGTTTTGCTTAAGTCTTTTAACCTCACGATCCATTATTTCGACGGGTTCTTCGATGAATTGAAGTTTTTCGTTGATTTGGATTTCATCTAACGGAATAGTGATTTCTTCTTTAGCAAAATATTTCTTCAAATTCGAGATGTGGAAAGTGTTATGTACAGTCGCGAGTTGTTGAGGTAACTCAAGTCGGTAAGCTACTGGTCCGACACTATCAATAATCTTGAATGGTCCAATATACCTTGGATTTAATTTCCCTCGTTTACCAAATCGAACAACGCCTTTCCAAGGTGCAACTTTAAGCATGACCATCTCTCCAATTTCAAATTCTATATCTTTTCTTTTAATGTCAGCGTAGCTCTTTTGTCGACTTTGGGCGGTTTTCAACCGTTGTTGAATTTAGATGATCTTCTCGGTAGTTTCTTGTATAATCTTCGGACCCGTAATCTGTCTATCCCCCACTTCACTCCAACAAATCGGAGACCTGCACTTTCTACCATAAAGTGCTTCAAACGGCGCCATCTCAATGCTTGAATGGTAGCTGTTGTTGTAGGAAAATTCTGCTAACGGTAGATGCCGATCCCAACTATTTCCGAAATCAATAACACATGCTCGTAGCATGTCTTCAAGCGTTTGTATCATCCTTTCGCTCTGCCCATCAGTTTGTGGATGATAGTCAGTACTCATGTCTAGACGAGTTCCTAATACTTGCTGTAATGTCTGCCAGAATCTTGAAATAAATCTGCCATCCCTATCAGAGATAATAGAGATTGGTATTCCATGTCTGGAGACGACTTCCTTCAAATACAGTCGTGCTAACTTCTCCATCTTGTCATCTTCTCTTATTGGCAGGAAATGTGCTGATTTGGTGAGACGATCAACTATTACCCAAATAGTATCAAAACCACTTGCAGTCCTTGGCAATTTAGTGATGAAATCCATGGTAATGTTTTCCCATTTCCATTCCGGGATTTCGGGTTGTTGAAGTAGACCTGATGGTTTCTGATGCTCAGCTTTGACCTTAGAACACGTCAAACATTCTCCTACGTATTTAGCAACATCGGCTTTCATACCCGGCCACCAAAAATGTTTCTTGAGATCTTTGTACATCTTCCCCGTTCCAGGATGTATTGAGTATCTGGTTTTATGAGCTTCTCTAAGTACCATTTCTCTCATATCTCCAAATTTTGGTACCCAAATCCTTTCAGCCCTATACCGGGTTCCGTCTTCCCGAATATTAAGATGCTTCTCCGATCCTTTGGGTATTTCATCCTTTAAATTTCCCTCTTTTAAAACTCCTTGTTGTGCCTCCTTTATTTGAGTAGTAAGGTTATTATGAATCATTATATTCATAGATTTTACTCGAATGGGTTCTCTGTCCTTCCTGCTCAAGGCATCGGCTACCACATTTGCCTTCCCCGGGTGGTAACGAATCTCAAAGTCGTAATCATTCAACAATTCAATCCACCTACGCTGCCTCATATTCAGTTGTTTCTGATTAAATATGTGTTGAAGACTTTTGTGGTCGGTATATATAATACTTTTGACCCCATATAAGTAGTGCCTCCAAGTCTTTAATGCAAAAACAACCGCGCCTAATTCCAAATCATGCGTCGTATAATTTTGTTCGTGAATCTTCAATTGTCTAGACGCATAAGAAATCACCTTCGTTCGTTGCATTAATACACAACCGAGACCTTGCTTTAGATGCGTCACAATAAATCACAAAATCATCATTCCCTTCATGCAATGACAATATAGGTGCCGTAGTTAGCTTTTTCTTCAATAACTGAAACGCTTTCTCTTGTTCATCATTCCATTCAAATTTCTTCCCTTTATGCGTTAATGCAGTCAAGGGTTTTGCTATTCTGGAAAAGTCTTGGATGAACCTTCTGTAGTAACCAGCTAGTCCTAAAAACTGGCGTATGTGTTTCAGAGTTTTCGGGGTTTCCCACTTTTCAACAGTTTCTATCTTTGCCGGATCCACCTTAATACCTTCTTTGTTCACTATGTGACCGAGGAATTGAACTTCTTCCAACCAAAATGCACACTTTGAAAACTTAGCATACAATTCTTCCTTCCTCAACACTTCTAACACCTTTCTCAAATGTTCACCGTGTTCTTGGTCATTCTTTGAATAAATAAGTATGTCATCAATGAAAACAATGACAAACTTGTCAAGGTATGGTCCACACACTCGGTTCATAAGGTCCATGAATACAGCTGGTGCATTAGTTAAACCAAACGGCATGACCATAAACTCGTAATGACCGTAACGTGTTCTGAAAGCAGTCTTTGGAATATCATCTTCTTTCACCCGCATTTGATGATACCCGGAACGTAAGTCAATCTTTGAATAAACAGACGAGCCTTGTAGTTGATCAAATAAGTCGTCGATTCTCGGTAGTGGGTAGCGGTTCTTGATGGTAAGTTTGTTCAACTCTCGGTAGTCGATACACAACCTGAATGTACCATCTTTCTTCTTGACAAACAAAACAGGAGCTCCCCACGGTGATGTGCTTGGTCGAATGAAACCACGCTCTAAAAGTTCTTGTAATTGGCTTTGCAGTTCTTTCATCTCGCTGGGTGCGAGTCTGTAAGGAGCACGAGCTATTGGTGCAGCTCCTGGTACAAGATCTATTTGAAATTCAACGGATCGATGTGGGGGTAATCCCGGTAATTCTTTCGGAAATACATCGGGAAATTCTTTTGCAATGGGAACATCATTGATGCTCTTTTCTTCAGTTTGTACTTTCTCGACGTGTGCTAGAACAGCATAGCAACCTTTTCTTATTAGTTTTTGTGCCTTCAAATTACTAATAAGATGTAGCTTCGTGTTGCCCTTTTCTCCGTACACCATTAAGGGTTTTCCTTTTTCTCGTATAATGCGAATTGCATTTTTGTAGCAAACGATCTCTGCTTTCACTTCTTTCAACCAGTCCATACCGATTATCACATCAAAACTCCCTAACTCTACTGGTATCAAATCAATCTTAAATGTTTCGCTAACCAGTTTAATTTCTCGATTCCGACATATATTATCTGCTGAAATTAATTTACCATTTGCTAATTCGAGTAAAAATTTACTATCCAAAGGCGTCAATGGACAACTTAATTTAGCACAAAAATCTCTACTCATATAGCTTCTATCCGCACCCCAATCAAATAAAACGTAAGCAGATTTATTGTCAATAAGAAACGTACCCGTAACAAGCTCTGGGTCTTCCTGTGCCACTGCCGCATTAATATTGAAAACTCTTCCGCGGCCTTGTCCATTCGTTTTCTCCTGGTTCGGGCAATTTCTAATAATGTGGCCCGGTTTTCCACATTTATAACAAACTACATTGGCATAACTTGCTCCGACACTACTTGCTCCGCCATTACTCGTTCCGACACCATTTGTTCCTTTCGTTCTATTAACCCCTGGTCCGTAGACCTCACACTTCACCGCGCTATGACCATTTCTTTTACACTTGTTGCAAAATTTGGTGCAGAACCCCGAGTGATACTTTTCACACCTTTGGCATAGCTGCTTCTGATTGTTGTTGTTGTTGCGGTTATTATTGTTGTTGGGATGATTTTTGTAGTTGCTGTTGTTGTTGTTGTTGTTGTTGGGCCGTTTGTTGTAGTTGCGATTGATGTTGCGATTGTTGGGATAATTGTTGCGATTATTGTTGTAATTGCTGTTGTTGTTGTATTGGTGATTCTTATCACCGTTTTCCTCCCACTTTCTTTTGACTTGCTTCACATTAGCCTCTTCAGCAGTCTGTTCTTTAATTTTTTTTCAATCTGGTTCACTAGTTTGTGAGCCATTCTACATGCCTGTTGTATGGAGGCGGGCTCGTGTGAACTTATATCTTCTTGGATTCTTTCCGGTAATCCTTTCACAAACGCGTCGATCTTCTCTTCCTCATCTTCGAATGCTCCCGGACACAATAGGCACAATTCTGTGAATCGTCTTTCGTACGTGGTAATATCAAATCCTTGGGTTCGTAACCCTCTAAGTTCTGTCTTGAGCTTATTGACCTCGGTTCTGGGACGGTACTTCTCGTTCATCAAGTCCTTGAATGCTGACCACGGTAGTGCGTACGCATCGTCTTGTCCCACTTGCTCTAGATAGGTATTCCACCATGTTAACGCAGAACCTGTGAAGGTATGCGTAGCGTACTTCACTTTGTCCTCTTCAGTACACTTACTTATGGCAAACACCGATTCGACCTTCTCGGTCCACCGTTTCAATCCGATCGGTCCTTCGGTTCCATCAAATTCCAAAGGTTTGCTGGCAGTGAATTCTTTGTAGGTGCATCCTACACGATTTCCTGTACTGCTAGATCCAAGGTTATTGTTGGTATGTAGCGCAGCCTGTACTGCAGCTATGTTTGAAGCTAGAAAAGTACGGAATTCCTCTTCATTCATATTCACGGTGTGTCGAGTAGTCGGTGCCATTTCCTTCAAAATAGTCAAATGGAACAAGTTAATCATACAGAATATTAAGAGTAGTTAATAGTATTTCGTAGCATAATATGAACTCATTTATAAAAGCTTTTTCTTCATATTAGCGTTTTATAAGTTTAAATTCGGGTAGTACCTACCCATTAAGTTCATACTTAGTAGCTAATATACAATTCAACTACTACAATTCTATATGAAAAACTGATTATAATAATATTTCGCGTTCAAACTTTTATACAATATTTTACAAACTTACAATACTGCTTATTTTACATAAAGCATGAAATATAGCACACAATAACTTTGATACAAGATAGTTGTGAAGATAATTCTAGCTAGTACACAAGTCGTTCAGCAAAGGCAATAAAGACACGTAGTTCATACGTCCAGAAACAAGTCATGCATTCTGGTTTTACTAGGACTACTTCCCATCCTTGGTCTTGTGGAACATAACCATTATGGCCGTTGATAAGACAGCGTGTTGTAACGTCGTCAAAGGGACGAGGGTTACGTAATGTCCAACAGTCCCGTAACAATCTAAAAACCTCATTTCTTACCCCAATTACCGACTCCGTCACTTGTGGGAACGTTTTGTTTAATAGTTGTAGCCCGATGTTCTTGTTCTCACTTTGGTGAGAAGCGAACATTACTAATCCGTAAGCATAACATGCTTCTTTATGTTGCATGTTAGCCGCTTTTTCTAAATCACGAAGTCCAATATTCGGATATATTGAGTCAAAATAATTTCTTAACCCATTGCGTAAAATAGCATTTGGGTTCCCCGCAATAAATGCGTCAAAGTAAACACATCGTAACTTATGGATTTCCCAATGTGATATCCCCCATCTTTCGAACGAAAGCCTTTTATAAACCAAGGCATTCTTGGAACGTTCTTCGAATGTCTTACAAACTGATCTCGCCTTAAATAGTTGTGCCGAAGAATTCTGACCGACTCTAGACAAGATTTCATCAATCATGTCTCCGGGTAGGTCTCTTAAAATATTAGGTTGTCTATCCATTTTGTGTTTTTATACTGTAAAATAGACAAGAGTTAGATTCATAAAAAAAAAATACTTATTAATACAAGCAATTTTTACATATATCATAAAGCATAAGCACACTATATTACATATATTACACCACACGAATACAACTATCTTATTCCGACTCGCTTGTTTCTTCTTCTTCGGTTTTGGTTCGTTTTGCCAAGTTTCTAGGGATATATGATGTTCCCCTAATACGAGCTGTCGTTTTCCACATTGGTTTAGAAAAACCTGGTGGTTTAGAGGTTCCCGGGTCATTGTTACAACTTAAGGACTTCGGGGGTTGACGATACATATAAAGTTCATCGGGGTTGGAATTAGATTTCTCTATTTTTATGCCCTTTCCCTTATTATTTTCATTTGCCTTTTTAAATTCAGTTGGGGTAATTTCTATAACATCATCGGAATTCTCGTCGGAATCCGATTCATCGGAGAATTAGTAATCCTCCCAATATTTTGCTTCCTTGGCGGAAACACCATTGACCATAATTAACCTTGGTCGGTTGGTTGAGGATTTTCTTTTACTTAACCGTTTTATTATTTCCCCCACTGGTTCTATTTCTTCATCCGGTTCCGATTCTTCTTCCGGTTCCGATTCTTCTTTCGGTTCCGACTCTTCTTCCGGTTCCTCTTCGGGAACTTGTGAATCAGTCCACGAATCATTCCAATTTACATTTGACTCTTCATTATTATTAGGTGAGTCAATGGGACTTGTTCTAGAGGTAGACATCTATCACATAATATCAAACGCGTTAAGAGATTAATATATCACATAATATTCACATGTTAAAAATATATAGTTTCCAACAAAATTTGTTAAGCAATCATTTTTCAAGTAAACACGGTCGAAGTCCAGACTCACTAATGCATCCTAACAAACTCGATAAGACACACTAATGCAAAATTCTGGTTCTCTAAGACCAACGCTCGGATACCAACTGAAATGTTCCGTTCTTATTGATTAAAAACGTTCCATATTAATTGATTTCGTTGCGAGGTTTTGACCTCTATATGAGACGTTTTTCAAAGACTGCATTCATTTTTAAAACAAACCATAACCTTTATTTCATAAATAAAGGTTTAAAAAGCTTTACGTAGATTATCAAATAATGATAATCTAAAATATCCTGTTTACACACGACCATTACATAATGGTTTACAATACAAATATGTTACATCGAAATCAGTTTCTTGAATGCAGTTTTTACACAGTATCATACAAACATGGACTCCAAATCTTGTCCTTATTTTAGTATGCAACAGCGGAAGCTCTTAGTATTCACCTGAGAATAAACATGCTTTAAACGTCAACAAAAATGTTGGTGAGTTATAGGTTTAACCTATATATATCAAATCGTAACAATAGACCACAAGATTTCATATTTCATTATACATCTCATACATAGAGATAAAAATCATTCATATGGTGAACACCTGGTAACCGACATTAACAAGATGCATATATAAGAATATCCCCATCATTCCGGGACACCCTTCGGATATGATATAAATTTCGAAGTACTAAAGCATCCGGTACTTTGGATGGGGTTTGTTAGGCCCAATAGATCTATCTTTAGGATTCGCGTCAATTAGGGTGTCTGTTCCCTAATTCTTAGATTACCAGACTTAATAAAAAGGGGCATATTCGATTTCGATAATTCAACCATAGAATGTAGTTTCACGTACTTGTGTCTATTTTGTAAATCATTTATAAACCTGCATGTATTCTCATCCCAAAAATATTAGATTTTAAAAGTGGGACTATAACTCACTTTCACAGATTTTTACTTCGTCGGGAAGTAAGACTTGGCCACTGGTTGATTCACGAACCTATAACAATATATACATATATATCAAAGTATGTTCAAAATATATTTACAATACTTTTAATATATTTTGATGTTTTAAGTTTATTAAGTCAGCTGTCCTCGTTAGTAACCTACAACTAGTTGTCCACAGTTAGATGTACAGAAATAAATCGATAAATATTATCTTGAATCAATCCACGACCCAGTGTATACGTATCTCAGTATTGGTCACAACTCAAACTATATATATTTTGGAATCAACCTCAACCCTGTATAGCTAACTCCAACATTCACATATAGAGTGTCTATGGTTGTTCCGAAATATATATAGATGTGTCGACATGATAGGTCGAAACATTGTATATGTGTCTATGGTATCTCAAGATTACATAATATACAATACAAGTTGATTAAGTTATGGTTGGAATAGATTTGTTACCAATTTTCACGTAGCTAAAATGAGAAAAATTATCCAATCTTGTTTTACCCATAACTTCTTCATTTTAAATCCGTTTTGAGTGAATCAAATTGCTATGGTTTCATATTGAACTCTATTTTATGAATCTAAACAGAAAAAGTATAGGTTTATAGTTGGAAAAATAAGTTACAAGTCGTTTTTGTAAAGGTAGTCATTTCAGTCGAAAGAACGACGTCTAGATGACCATTTTAGAAAACATACTTCCACTTTGAGTTTAACCATAATTTTTGGATATAGTTTCATGTTCATAATAAAAATCATTTTCTCAGAATAACAACTTTTAAATCAAAGTTTATCATAGTTTTTAATTAACTAACCCAAAACAGCCCGCGGTGTTACTACGACGGCGTAAATCCGGTTTTACGGTGTTTTTCGTGTTTCCAGGTTTTAAATCATTAAGTTAGCATATCATATAGATATAGAACATGTGTTTAGTTGATTTTAAAAGTCAAGTTAGAAGGATTAACTTTTGTTTGCGAACAAGTTTGGAATTAACTAAACTATGTTCTAGTGATTACAAGTTTAAACCTTCGAATAAGATAGCTTTATATGTATGAATCGAATGATGTTATGAACATCATTACTACCTTAAGTTCCTTGGATAAACCTACTGGAAAAGAGAAAAATGGATCTAGCTTCAACGGATCCTTGGATGGCTCGAAGTTCTTGAAGCAGAATCATGACACGAAAACAAGTTCAAGTAAGATCATCACTTGAAATAAGATTGTTATAGTTATAGAAATTGAACCAAAGTTTGAATATGATTATTACCTTGTATTAGAATGATAACCTACTGTAAGAAATAAAGATTTCTTGAGGTTGGATGATCACCTTACAAGATTGGAAGTGAGCTAGCAAACTTGAAAGTATTCTTGATTTTATGTAACTAGAACTTGTAGAATTTATGAAGAACACTTAGAACTTGAAGATAGAACTTGAGAGAGATCAATTAGATGAAGAAAATTGAAGAATGAAAGTGTTTGTAGGTGTTTTTGGTCGTTGGTGTATGGATTAGATATAAAGGATATGTAATTTTGTTTTCATGTAAATAAGTCATGAATGATTACTCATATTTTTGTAATTTTATGAGATATTTCATGCTAGTTGCCAAATGATGGTTCCCACATGTGTTAGGTGACTCACATGGGCTACTAAGAGCTGATCATTAGAGTGTATATACCAATAGTACATACATCTAAAAGCTGTGTATTGTACGAGTACGAATACGGGTGCATACGAGTAGAATTGTTGATGAAACTGAACGAGGATGTAATTGTAAGCATTTTTGTTAAGTAGAAGTATTTTGATAAGTGTATTGAAGTCTTTCAAAAGTGTATAAATACATATTAAAACACTACATGTATATACATTTTAACTGAATCGTTAAGTCATCGTTAGTCGTTACATGTAAGTGTTGTTTTGAAACCTTTAGGTTAACGATCTTGTTAAATGTTGTTAACCCAATGTTTATAATATCAAATGAGATTTTAAATTATTATATTATCATGATATTATCATGTATGAATATCTCTTAATATGATATGTATACATTAAATGTCTTTACAACGATAATCGTTACATATATGTCTCGTTTAAAAATCATTAAGTTAGTAGTCTTATTTTTACATATGTAGTTCATTGTTAATATACTTAATGATATGTTTACTTATCATAGTATCATGTTAACTATATATAAATCCATATATATGTCATCATATAGTTTTTACAAGTTTTAACGTTCGTGAATCACCGGTCAACTTGGGTGGTCAATTTTCTATATGAAACATATTTCAATTAATCAAGTCTTAGCAAGTTTGATTTCTTAACATGTTGGAAACATTTAATCATGTAAATATCAATCTCAATTAATATATATAAACATGGAAAAGTTCGGGTCACTACAACCTGGGCTACTGGAAAGTTTATTTTCAGTTAGTTCGGTTCGAGTAAATGATTTTCCATTTAGACCTCATCTTAATCCGAGTTACGGTTTAGGATTTATGGCCTTCCGAAAGTCACTACACCCTTGTAACGTTGTGCTGAAAATTCGGACCTACTCGCACTTAAACCGTAGCCACAGTCAAACGAAGACGATTTTGGTTCTGGAAATTGGTCAGCAGCTAGGGGACTCATATACAGAGCCATGTCCACTGATTACGTGCCTTTTTGATTTACGTAGAGGTCGTAGCAGCTGACCGAAGTCAGCCTATTGTTTCGATCTCTATTCTTGATTAACTTACTTAGCTTTTATGATGATGAATGATGATGATGATGATGACACATAAACTTATTTTATGCACTATTAGAACTTATGAGGATAACCTACTGACCTAGCAACCTTTGACTTAGGTTTACAACCTTTCGCACCAACTTACTACTTGCATACTTTCATTACCGACTTTACTGCTTTTATCACTGTGAGTTATAGCTTCCCTTTTTACTTATACTATTTTTGGGACTGAGAATACATGCGCTTTTTATGTTTTACTTATTTGACACGAGTACTTAAACTTTACATATGTGTGGGTTATATAACGGCATAAACTTTCCCCTTAGCACGGTAACGTTTAACTATTGGTTTTTGAACCGGTAGACGCGAATCTTAGATATGGATCCATAGGGTTTGACATCCCCACTCGGGCTAGTCGCGCTAGCATTTAATGGGTGTTTAATACTTCGAGGACATAAGCACTCACCAGGTGTACTATTAGGGGGTGATATTTATATTTACGTTTAGTTACCATGTGCCCACAGTTATACAGATACTTTTCATACTGTTTTGAAACATTGAAATCTCGTGGTCAATCCTATATTACTGTTACAATTTAAACTATAGCTCACCAACATTATTGTTGATGTTTTAAGCATGTTTTCTCAGGTGCTTAGAGGTTTGTTGCTTCCGCTGTTAGACTTGCTATCATGCTGTTATAGACTTGCTGTTAAGGACCTGCTGTGTTAGATTTCCGCTGCATTACTTAGAGATGTCTCATTCATGAAACTTATATTTTGCATTCGCAACTTATGTTATTTTGAATAATGGTTTTGTAATGACTTTTGTGTCACGTTATCTTTTGTAAAACATTTGAAATTATCTTTTCATGAATGCAAAACTGGTTTTCAAATAGCATATAGTGTTTGACCTTGTAATAATCCTGTTGTTGATGATCCGTACACGATGGTTTTGTACGGGGCGTCACAATAATCGACTCCATTTGTCCTTGAATTCGCTCTCCGCGCTTATGATTAACAAACGCCACAATTGAACCTCACCGAGTTTCTCGAGAAAATCATTTGAAATAATCGTTCGCAACGACTTTACTTGTAAACTCGGAACTTGGTTCTTTCGACTTAACGCATCCGCAACCACATTAGCTTTACCCGGGTGGTAAACTATCTCAAGATTATAATCCTTCAACAAATCCAACCATCGTCGCTGACGGTTGTTTAAATTGCGTTGATCAAAGAAGTACTTTAAATTCTTATTATCCGAATAAATCGTACAGTTAACACCATAAAGATAATGGCGCCAAATTTTTAACTCATGGACAACCGCCGCCAACTCAAGTTCATGAGTCGGGTAGTTCTTCGCGTGCTCTTTTAATTTTCTCGAGGCATAAGCGATCACTTTACCCCTTTGCATAAGAACACAACCGAGCCCACTAATCGAGGCATCGTAATACACCACCATGTCTTCCACCCCTTCCGGTAACACTAACACCGGAGCTTGACATAATTTGCTCTTCAAAAACTGAAAAGCAATTTCTTGCTTGTCACACCATTCGAACTTCACATTCTTTCGAGTTAGATTCGTTAAGGATGAAGCAACCTTGGAAAAATCTTGAATAAACCGATGATAGTAACCGGCCAATCAGAGAAAACTTCGAACTTCCGTAGGTGTAGTCGGTCCTTCCCAACTCTTAACCGCCTCAATCTTCCCCGGATCCACCTTAATCCCCTCTTGATTCACAATGTGGCTAAGGAATTGCACTTCCCTTAACCAAAATTCACACTTGGAGACTTTCGTGTACAACTTCTCCTTACGGAACGTCTTCAACAACTCACGCAAATGATGTTCATGTTCCTTCATACTCTTAGAATAAATGAGTATGTCGTCGATGAACACAATTACTGACTTGTCCAACATAGGTTGGCATACCTGGTTTATAAGGTCCATGAATGCCGCGGGTGCATCCGTAAGACCAAAAGGCATCACAACAAATTCAAAATGCTCATATCGCGTTCGAAACGCCGTCTTTTCAATATCTTCCTCACGGATCTGCATTTGATGATAACCGGATCGCAAGTCAATCTTAGAGAAATAACACGCACCTTGAAGTTGATCAAATAAATCGTCAATCCTAGGTAACGGATAATGATTTTTGATCGTCACCTTATTAAGCTCACGGTAATCAATGCACATTCGCATACTACCATCCTTCTTCTTTACGAATAAGACCGGAGCACCCCATGGCGAGCTACTCGGTCGGATAAAACCCTTTTCTAACAACTCTCGGGTTTGATTCAACAACTCATGCATCTCAGTTGGTGCCAAATGATAGGGAGTTTATTAGCCCCAGGAACCAACTCGATGCGAAAATCCACTTGCCTTACCGGCGGAACACCCGGTAATTCATCAGGAAAAACATCTTCAAATTCATTAACAACGGGAATAGATTTAATGGAAGGTAGCTCATCACGAGTATCAACCACATGGGCTAGATAAGCCATACCTCCACAAGACACGAGTCGACGCGCCCGAGCATAAGTACAAATAGGCACGGGACGCCTTCGAGCTTCACCGTACACGATTAGCTCTCCCCCACTTGGGGTTCTTACTCTTACAAACTTCTCATGACACGCAAGATTAGCTCTTTTGTGATCGAGCCAATCCATACCCACAACGACATCAAATTCACCCAAGGAAATAGGAACCAAGTCAATATCAAACTTCTCAGTTCCGAAATCAGTAACACAATTTCTATACACCCCATTAACCACCGAGAACCTACCATCGGTGATCTCGACTTGAAAAGGAGAGTCTAGATCACATAAAGGACAATCTAAAGTAGCCGCATATTTTAAGGAAACATACGACATATCGGCACCACTATCAAATAGAACCTTAGCGGGTTTAGAATTAACCAAGAAAGTACCTGAAACCACTTCGTTGGACTTCTTAGCATCAACGGTAGTCATCATGAAATTTCGGCCCCTCGCGGGACCCGCTGCCTTTTCAAACCGCTTGGTGTTATCATATCTTTTATCATCCATAGTCAACTCGAGACACTCGGACATCCGGTGGACCTCTTTGTGGCAATTGAAACAAGTGATTTTACCCTTAGAAGACGGGTTTGGGCAATTGTGGGACATGTGACCTTTTTGCCCACAAGTATAGCAATTAGGGACATGACCCCCGGAATCTCCCTTCTTCACACTTCCCACACTTTCGGCCCCACTCTTAGCCATCTTACTAGGGGCACTACTTTTTTCAAATTTTCTCTTGCTTGTAGTAACATCATTAACTTTCGGGTCATCGGGTTCAAAGCCTTTCGCTACATCAAACAACTCGACAAAGGTCTTAACATGACCGAGGCTAATCTTAGCCCGAAAGTCATCATTCAAGGCTTTATGAAAATCCTCCATCAACATGCGGCCGTTCCCTTAATATTTGGGGCAAAACCACACCTAAGCAAGAAACGTAGCCTTAAGAGTGTTTAGGTCCATAGACCCTTGACATAAATTCCGCAACTCCTTTCGGATTCGAATGAGATCGGCTTGAGTACGATACTCCTTGAAGAACTCGGTCTTGAAATCATCCCAAGACAAACTAACAAATGGATCTTCACCCATCATAAGGATCTCATCATCCAACTACGTCTTTGCTGCACCCCTCATTAGGCTCGTAGCAAGCCTTGTTTTTATTGGGTGGGCATTCACACACCCGGAAACATCCTTCCACATCCGAAATCCACCTAGTGATTTTTAGAAGGTCGGGACTCCCTTCGATTAGCGGCGGTTTAGTGAACTTAAAGTCTTTGTAACTAAACCCACAATTGCCGGGAGCCCCAATATTTAACGGTCCCTCTTTAATACCCTCTTCACCTTGAGGCTTTGGAAACCTCTTATCAAACTCTTCCCTTACCACCACGCTCACTTGATCTCGAATGAGATCGCTTATTTGTTCCTCAATTATCTCTTGAAGAACTTTTTTGACCTTCCGAATAACTCTCAAGCGCGACCTCAATCTTGGCCGTAAGATCATCATCGTTATTTACATCCTCTTGACTTGGACCCTCATGATCCATCCCGCTTCGTGTCCTTATTCTATAATTTAAAATAGATTAGATCACAACAAAAGACACGCCAAAACACTTAACAACCCCATCTTTCTTGACGCTCGTCGTACTTCATTTGTTTGACATGATGTGCAACCGTACTAATGGTGGTCAATTATTAATACACTTGTGCATCCTATCAAACTCCTTGATACAATGACCATCTCACTTGATGTTAACCGAATGCACATACACAAACAACCACAAGCACTAAAGTGACTACAACAATCACGTGGTCCCGTAACCCGACTAGTCATGCATAAAACGCCCATTCAACCTAAGTCTAGGCTCACATCCCAATGCAACCAAGATCCCTTAGGTCATGCTCTGATACCACTTGAAACGATCCCAAATTGATTTCTAAATTAATTTGTAAAGATTTGACACATTTTTTTTAACATTAGCATTAACCACAACAACACAAGTTTGGAGGCATTACTTGCTCAATTGTTAAACATAAGCTTCAAATTACATCAAGTTATAAGTTTACATCATCATGAACTCAAGTCCCATAAATTTAACCAATGTTTAACTAAAACAACCCAATTGTGAGCATGACCGTCGGGACCATTACCAAAAGCGCCTTCCAAAATCCACCACATGCAAGCTAGGCCAATCCCTTAACCTTGTCCTTCGATGTGCCACAATCTATAAAAAGAGAAACAACGAGGGAGTAAGCTACAATTCTTAGTGAGTGCAATACTTATATGCATACATACATAAACCACTTAGTTGCGCAACTTACACATAACCGCATACAAGGCAGCATCACTAACGCGTAAAAACACAACCGAGTACAAGCTAGCATGTTAATCACATAAGACAATAATATAACACACTACACTACTAATAATCAACATATGAACGCTATATGGTTAACCATACTCAAGTGTGTTAGTCATCGAATTATTAACACCGTCAATCCATGTATATGGCCAACAAAAGCGCCTCCCGGATGGCACTACCATATACACCCTAATGTAGCCAACAAAAAGAGTTCCCAATATTTCCTCACAAGTGGCCAACAAAGAGTGGACTTCTAAGTAGTCACACTCACCACTTCCCCCAAACGCAATGTGGCCAACAAATAGCGAGTCATTAAAGACTTCACTCACCACTTTCCCCAAACGCAATGTGGCCAACAAAGAGCGAGTTATTAAAGACTTCACTCACCACTATGCACCAAGTGGCCAACAAAGAGTAAATCCTTTACAACCGGATAATACTAGCCGCTAACCCCACAAGCAAACAATTTATATATACACGCATATAAATACTCCACTCACCTTAATCACCTAGATGAGTCAACAACCAAGCTAGGACTTCAAGCTTGTTCCAAGAGCAAGTCACCTAGCATAAACCACAACATCAAGCTATAAACACTAGTAGCTTGACCCAAAAATCCCCAGGTGCAATTTCAACCCATTTTGCACCCAAACCATCAACTAGGTCAAACAAGACCCAATTACCCCAAATCACCAATAGCTAGTGATTTGGTCCTAAACTCACCTAAATACAACTTATGGTCAAGTGCTAAAAGCACTTCATGACCTATTTCAACCAAATGACTCATTTTGACCCAAATCGGGTTTACACCCAAAATCAACTTCCAAACACACCCATTTGGGCTCCAATCACTAACAAAATCACTATTACTAGTGATTACATCCAAATTGCAAGTCTTTATATAGCCACAACATTTTCCAACCCAAAACCGACCAACAAGGTCAACCACACCCACAACTAGCTTCAAACACCCATTTGTGAGCTAGATGGGTTTTTTTCAAGAACATGCAAGTTTAAACCCTAATATCAAATTGAATGAAAATCGGAGTTAGGACTTACCACCACTATCACAATGTAGTTAGGAACAAGATGAACAAGGTTAACTCTTGCACTTTGAAGAGATTCAACCTCCCTCTTCCGCAAATCAAGCTTTTTCTCACTAGAAGTGGGTTTCTCACTCTGAGAGGGTTGGGAGAGTTTGTGTGTGGAAGATGAAATTAAAGAGTGAATCTAAAACTGGTTCACCAGCTATATGGTCGTCCATAAGTAAAAAGACACAATTGCCCCTCATCAGAACCCTTTAGAATGGGTTTAAAACACAGCTCAGACACAGGAACGTCGTTCCTAAAAATGGAACGCCGTTCCTTATGCATGTAACAAGAACGTCGTTCCTTTTAAGAAGAGCGTCGTTCCTCAAATGGCCTCAAACTCGTTCTGATCACCTGGTACCCATTCCCATGATCACAACGTCGTTCCTGGTTTTGGAACGTCGTTCCTTCATATGGAACGTCGTTCCTCCTCTTTGGAACGTCGTTCCTCTCACAGAAAACTGGGGTGTTACATCCTGCCAACTCCGACTTATAACTAATTTGTGTCGAACTACCAACTCTTTTTGCGGAGATCATTACTTTGAAGATATCGAGATAATGAAGATACAGTTTCTAACACTGTTTGAAGACCACAGAAATGAGCACTGAGGGGAGAAGTGATCACAACAAGCACCGCTTCTATGAATGACATGCATGGAACTGTCAGCAAAGTCGTAGATTTTATCTCATCGGACTTCAAGACCTGTCAAGAGCAACGAAAACACATTACTTAGCCTTCGGAAAATCATTAAGAGAAGTCTCAAACCTCCTTCCACTTATCGTCCGACACTTCCTAAGGATCTACCCACCGAGACTCACATGCCCTCGATCATTTAACGAAGACATCAGCCAAAGGGGCGTGTCTACTTCATCCTAAGTAGATATTTGTAAAATAAACATTTGATCTTTAAACAGAAAACATAAAAAATAAAGCATAGGTACGATTTTCATGAATCAATATAAATCATAGGAAGCATTTATGTTTTATGGAATTAACATTTTATTTAAGTTTTAAGTTTTACAGAGTATATAATTTTTATTCGAACGACATTCAATTAAAGGGTACATGTACCCAAAACCATCACAAATGGATAGGTAGAAACTAGACAACTCTCTATGAGGAAGTTTAAAAATAGCATTGTAAGTTCAGGAGAAGGTTGTAAGTTTACGAGAAGGGTGTGTTGTTTTTAAATCAATATTATTTTACACTAATAATTTCATATACATACACCGACAATATGAAGGTTATGTGATTCAATGGTGTGCTCCTTGAAACACTTCAAAAATCACGTTAATTTCTTTAGCTCACTACCAATTAGTGTGAAATTCATAAAAGTTCAATTTTTTTTCTTTGAATGTGGGTGTGAAGTTTTCGTTTAGTCTTTCTGATACTAATTAAGGGACCCGTGATTTCACGGGTTTGTTAAAAAATATATATACAATAAAACATTATATAACTTTGAGACATAATAGTTCTGATTGTAATACTTCGTATTCCTTTTCTAATTGCAATATTCCTTTTCTAGTAAGGCAGTAAAATTATTAATAAAACTTAGTCACAACTATGCAAATGTATCATACATACATGAAAAACTCCTTTTCCAATTAACTATCATGCCTACTTACAAGATATATTAACATTACCAACAAAACCTCAAGATATCATACATGATAAATTTCATATCATTACATGTTTCAAATTCCACTAACTCCTTGACCCGTTTCATCCAAATTGAAACCCATCACTACATTTATGTCAATGAGTTGAAACCATCGTAACCCCGTGTCACAACATTTGGTTCATGAAATATTTAACGGACAATTTTCAACTCGATAAGCTTTTTGCTCTAGCCATAAGTTTCTGGATGAATCATCCAAATGGGAAACAAACGGTACCTTCAAGAATCATTAAAAGACAATCACCTAACAATTAAATTAGCGGAATAAAAAACGAAAAAGACGAAGAATGTTAGTAGATGGATCTTTACCTGAAACTTCATGCTATAATTTGACCTTCACAATTACCTGCACAAAATGAATAAGGAGTAGGTGCAAGGAGAATATTTAATAGGGATACGTTTGTCTCTACTCAAACACAGCCAAAAATTTAGCAAATGAGAGAAGTTTTTAATAGAAACTAGCTTTGTCCAATGAGCAAGATAATCTCCAATTGAAGCCTGCTTTTTATCACTAAGAACATATTTTTAAAAACCAATATGCTATTTTATGCAAGTACAATGACATTCATTAGTGGCAAAAGACCTTCATAATCGTTTTTAGTGACAATCTTCCTTGCTATTAACAATTTTCAGAAAAGACATTAACAATTTTCATAAAAATACCATACAACTCACTCTATGGTAATTTCCATGACGAATCTTCACATTTCATTCCACCCAACCCATAATATGAAGATGAACACCTGTAAAATTCATGAAAATTTCATTGAGTCATTTTATCTGACACTTGGAGTACAATATAAATAAAATCATTTTTCAAATCCTTAAAAGATAAGAGTTTACCTCAACCTAAATGAACTAAATTAATACAAGTGAAACACAAGATAATGCAACAATGATGTTTACCCAGACTATTGGAGCAGATTTATCATTAAAGGCACCATATATATAGTTCACTTCTACATATCATGGCATAACCATTCAGAGAGTTATTACATCAAAACAAAACATGTAAGGTCACATAGTTTCAGGTAGCTTACTAAAAAATTATTCTTGAAGGAAGACACATAGCATAACAACTTTGTCTTAAATCACCATTTAATGTAAGTAATGTTTAAACGTTGTACATAAAAAAGGGAAAGAGTACTATGTCACTGGAGAACATCTTATGTAAACATACATGGTAAAGTGTGATGGGCCAATGCACCAAATAAGCATAGATAATAAGATCCCTTTTACTCATCAAAACATTTGCAGCAAATCATAATGAAATACTACATTTAAAGCTACAATGCTTAATTATATAAAAATAATAATAATGATAGAATTACAATCCACTTCTTTATCGCTACAAATTTAGCGAAAACACAAAATATAAAACTAATTCACAATTAATCTAAAAGCCTACATAGAAACAACCTGAAAAGATCAAAACTTTGTTCAATTTCTTTAGGGTTTGAGTCTAGTTTTAAAAAGATGCAAACTCCTAAGTTGAAAAGGTAAAAAAAAAAATTACGGAAAAAAACAAAATTTGGAAAGTAAATAAGTGCTTACCAGAATAGTCTTGATTTCGTTCAACAATTTCATCTCCTTCTCTTCAATGGTGGACATACTACACAATTCCTTTCTACATCAACAATTTTAACAAAAACTGTTAGGAAGAGAGGATCGCCTGGACGTTGGGAGATACAAATTTGAGAGAAAAATAACTCTATTACTCACAAGAATAGATTACGCGAGTATTTACAAAACTCTAAAAAAAACTCTCAAACTCACACACACTCTCAAGGTTGTGATTATACTTCTCTGAGTGATTTGGGATGATTTACAATGAAAGTTTGCATCTCTATTTATAGCAAAAATTCTATAGCGGTAGATAGGTGTGAACGAGGAAGGTTGGCGGAAGTTGGCGGCCGTCATCGTGTTCAAGTTTGCTTCTTCTTCATGAGTTGTTCAAAGATGTCTTACTTTGAACATCTAGAAAGATTAGGCTGGAAACCACTGGAAACCATCAATTCTCCCCCTCCAGCCAAATCCACGAACATTTCAGTTATGTCTCTGCATAACTCCAACTTCTCTCGAGTCACCACCTTTGTTAACATATCCGCATGATTCTCCTTTGTATGGATCTTCACTAGTCTCAACAGTTGTCGATCAATTACTTCGCGTATCCAATGATAGCGAATATCAATATGTTTTGTACGGGAATGGTACATGGAGTTCTTGCTCAAATCTAGAGCACTCTGACTGTCACAATATACCTTGTACTCCTTTTGCTTGATTCCAAATTCTTGAAGGTAACACTTTAACCACAACATTTCTTTTCCAGCTTCCGCGGCCGCAATATATTATGCTTCAGTTGTGGATAATGCAACACACTTCTGTAGTCTTGACTGCCATGAAACAGCTCCTCCTACAAAAGTGTAAATGAATCCTGAAGTAGTTTTCCTACTATCAAGATCTCCAGCCATTTCTGCATCCGTATAGCCTTCCAAGATTGGATCAGCTCCCCCGTAACAAAGACATATCTTCGTTGTACCTTTAAGATATCTGAGAATTCATTTTACCACATTCCAATGCTCTTTCCCGGGGTTAGATAGAAAACGACTCACTGTTCCCACTGCGTGAGCAATATCGGGCCTCGTACACACCATTGCATACATCAAACTTCCAACTGCTGAAGAATATGGTACTGACGACATCTCCCCGATCTCTTCCATAGATGAGGGACATGATCTCTTACTTAACTTGAAATGGTTGGCTAATGGAATGCTAACAGGTTTGACATTGTTCATATTGAACCGTTCAAGCACTCGTTCAATATACTTCTCCTGAGATAGCCATAACCTTCTATTCTTCCTATCTCGGGTAATCTGCATTCCCAAAATTTGTTGAGCATGTCCTAAATCTTTCATGTCAAAAGACTTAGAGAGTTCCTTCTTCGGCTGGTTGATCTTCGTTGCATCTTTCCCTACGATCAAAATATCATCGACATATAGTAGAAGAGCAACGAAATCTCCTTCAGAAAACTTCTGAATGTAGACACACTCATCTGCTGCAGTTTTCTTGTACCCTTGACTCACCATGAAATGTCCCGTTCTTATTGATTAAAAACGTTCCATATTAATTGATTTCGTTGCGAGGTTTTGACCTCTATATGAGACGTTTTTCAAAGACTACATTCATTTTAAAACAAACCATAACCTTTATTTCATCAATAAAGGTTTAAAAAGCTTTACGTAGATTATCAAATAATGATAATCTAAAATATCCTGTTTACACACGACCATTACATAATGGTTTACAATACAAATATGTTACAACAAAATAAGTTTCTTGAATGCAGTTTTTACACAATATCATACAAGCATGGACTCCAAATCTCGTCCTTATTTAAGTATGCGACAGCGGAAGCTCTTAATAATCACCTGAGAATAAACATGCTTAAAACGTCAACAAAAATGTTGGTGAGTTATAGGTTTAACCTATATATATCAAATCATAATAATAGACCACAAGATTTCATATTTCAATACACATCCCATACATAGAGATAAAAATCATTCATATGGTGAACACCTGGTAACCGACATTAACAAGATGCATATATAAGAATATCCCCATCATTCCGGGACACCCTTCGGATATGATATAAATTTCGAAGTACTAAAGCATCCGGTACTTTGGATGGGGTTTGTTAGGCCCAATAGATCTATCTTTAGGATTCGCGTCAATTAGGGTGTCTGTTCCCTAATTCTTAGATTACCAGACTTAATAAAAAGGGGCATATTTGATTTCGATAATTCAACCATAGAATGTAGTTTCACGTACTTGTGTCTATTTTGTAAATCATTTATAAAACCTGCATGTATTCTCATCCCAAAAATAATAGATTTTAAAAGTGGGACTATAACTCACTTTCACAGATTTTTACTTCGTCGGGAAGTAAGACTTGGCCACTGGTTGATTCACGAACCTATAACAATATATACATATATATCAAAGTATGTTCAAAATATATTTACAACACTTTTAATATATTTTGATGTTTTAAGTTTATTAAGTCAGCTGTCCTCGTTAGTAACCTACAACTAGTTGTCCACAGTTAGATGTACAGAAATAAATCGATAAATATTATCTTGAATCAATCCACGATCCAGTGTATACGTATCTCAGTATTGATCATAACTCAAACTATATATATTTTGGAATCAACCTCAACCCTGTATAGCTAACTCCAACATTCACATATAGAGTGTCTATGGTTGTTCCGAAATATATATAGATGTGCGACATGATAGGTCGAAACATTGTATACGTGTCTATGGTATCTCAAGATTACATAATATACAATACAAGTTGATTAAGTTATGGTTGGAATAGATTTGTTACCAATTTTCACGTAGCTAAAATGAGAAAAATTATCCAATCTTGTTTTACCCATAACTTCTTCATTTTAAATCCGTTTTGAGTGAATCAAATTGCTATGGTTTCATATTGAACTCTATTTTATGAATATAAACAGAGAAAGTATAGGTTTAAAGTTAGAAAAATAAGTTACAAGTCATTTTTTGTAAAGGTAGTCATTTCAGTCGAAAGAACGACGTCTAGATGACCATTTTAGAAAACATACTTCCACTTTGAGTTTAACCATAATTTTTGGATATAGTTTCATGTTCATAATAACAATCATTTTCTCAGAATAACAACTTTTAAATCAAAGTTTATCATAGTTTTTAATTAACTAACCCAAAACAGCCCGCGGTGTTACTACGACGGCGTAAATCCGGTTTTACGGTGTTTTTCGTGTTTCCAGGTTTTAAATCATTAAGTTAGAATATCATATAGATATAGAACATGTGTTTAGTTGATTTTAAAAGTCAAGTTAGAAGGATTAACTTTTGTTTGCTAACAAGTTTAGAATTAACTAAACTATGTTCTAGTGATTACAAGTTTAAACCTTCGAATAAGATAGCTTTATATGTATGAATCGAATGATGTTATGAACATCATTACTACCTTAAGTTCCTTGGATAAACCTACTGGAAAAGAGAAAAATGGATCTAGCTTCAACGGATCCTTGGATGGCTCGAAGTTCTTGAAGCAGAATCATGACACGAAAACAAGTTCAAGTAAGATCATCACTTGAAATAAGATTGTTATAGTTATAGAAATTAAACCAAAGTTTGAATATGATTATTACCTTGTATTAGAATGATAACCTACTGTAAGAAACAAAGATTTCTTGAGGTTGGATGATCACCTTACAAGATTGGAAGTGAGCTAGCAAACTTGAAAGTATTCTTGATTTTATGTAACTAGAACTTGTAGAATATATGAAGAACACTTAGAACTTGAAGATAGAACTTGAGAGAGATCAATTAAATGAAGAAAATTGAAGAATTAAAGTGTTTTTAGGTATTTTTGGTCGTTGGTGTATGGATTAGATATAAAGGATATGTAATTTTGTTTTCATGTAAATAAGTCATGAATGATTACTCATATTTTTGTAATTTTATGAGATATTTCATGCTAGTTGCCAAATGATGGTTCCCACATATGTTAAGTGACTCACATAGGCTGCTAAGAGCTGATCATTGGAGTTTATATACTAATAGTACATACATCTAAAAGCTGTGTATTGTACGAGTACGAATACGGGTGCATACGAGTAGAATTGTTGATGAAACTGAACAAGGATGTAATTGTAAGCATTTTTGTTAAGTAGAAGTATTTTTATAAGTGTATTGAAGTCTTTCAAAAGTGTATAAATACATATTAAAACACTACATGTATATACATTTTAACTGAGTCGTTAAGTCATCGTTAGTCGTTACATGTAAGTGTTGTTTTGAAACATTTAGGTTAACGATCTTGTTAAATGTTGTTAACCCAATGTTTATAATATCAAATGAGATTTTAAATTATTATATTATCATGATATTATCATGTATGAATATCTCTTAATATGATATATATATATATATATACATTAAATGTCTTTACAACGATAATCGTTACATATATGTCTCGTTTAAAAATCATTAAGTTAGTAGTCTTGTTTTTACATATGTAGTTCATTGTTAATATACTTAATGATATGTTTACTTATCATAGTATCATGTTAACTATATATATATCTATATATATGTCATCATATAGTTTTTACAAGTTTTAACGTTCGTGAATCACCGGTCAACTTGGGTGGTCAATTGTCTATATGAAACATATTTCAATTAATCAAGTCTTAACAAGTTTGATTGCTTAACATGTTGGAAACATTTAATCATATAAACATGGAAAAGTTCGTGTCACTACAGTACCTACCCGTTAAATAAATTTCGTCCCGAAATTTTAAGCTGTTGAAGGTGTTGACGAATATTCTGGAAATAGATGCGGGTATTTCTTCTTCATCTGATCTTCACGCTCCCAGGTGAACTCGGGTCCTCTACGAGCATTCCATCGAACCTTAACAATTGGTATCTTGTTTTGCTTAAGTCTTTTAACCTCACGATCCATTATTTCGACGGGTTCTTCGATGAATTGAAGTTTTTCGTTGATTTGGATTTCATCTAACGGAATAGTGAGATCTTCTTTAGCAAAACATTTCTTCAAATTCGAGACGTGGAAAGTGTTATGTACAGCCGCGAGTTGTTGAGGTAACTCAAGTCGGTAAGCTACTGGTCCGACACGATCAATAATCTTGAATGGTCCAATATACCTTGGATTTAATTTCCCTCGTTTACCAAATCGAACAACGCCTTTCCAAGGTGCAACTTTAAGCATGACCATCTCTCCAATTTCAAATTCTATATCTTTTCTTTTAATGTCAGCGTACCTCTTTTGTCGACTTTGGGCGATTTTCAACCGTTGTTGAATTTGGATGATCTTCTCGGTAGTTTCTTGTATAATCTCCGGACCCGTAATCTGTCTATCCCCCACTTCACTCCAACAAATCAGAGACCTGCACTTTCTACCATAAAGTGCTTCAAATGGCGCCATCTCAATACTTGAATGGTAGCTGTTGTTGTAGGAAAATTCTGCTAACGGTAGATGTCGATCCCAACTGTTTCCGAAATCAATAACACATGCTCTTAGCATGTCTTCAAGCGTTTGTATCGTCCTTTCGCTCTGCCCATCAGTTTGTGGATGATAGGCAGTACTCATGTCTAGACGAGTTCCTAATGCTTGCTGTCATGTCTGCCAGAATCTTGAAATAAATCTGCCATCCCTATCAGAGATAATAGAGATTGGTATTCCATGTCTGGAGATGACTTCCTTCAATTACAGTCGTGCTAACTTCTCCATCTTGTCATCTTCTCTTATTGGCAGGAAGTGTGCTGATTTGGTGAGACGATCAACTATTACCCAAATAGTATCAAAACCACTTGCAGTCCTTGGCAATTTAGTGATGAAATCCATGGTAATGTTTTCCCATTTCCATTCCGGGATTTCGGGTTGTTGAAGTAGACCTGATGGTTTCTGATGCTCAGCTTTGACCTTAGAACACGTCAAACATTCTCCTACGTATTTAGCAACATCGGCTTTCATACCCAGCCACCAAAAATGTTTCTTGAGATTCTTGTACATCTTCCCCGTTCCAGGATGTATTGAGTATCTGGTTTTATGAGCTTCTCTAAGTACCATTTCTCTCATATCTCCAAATTTTGGTATCCAAATCCTTTCAGCCCTATACCGGGTTCCGTCTTCCCGAATATTAAGATGCTTCTCCGATCCTTTGGGTATTTCATCCTTTAAATTTCCCTCTTTTAAAACTCCTTGTTGCGCCTCCTTTATTTGAGTAGTAAGGTTAGTGTGAATCATTATATTCATAGATTTTACTCGAATGGGTTCTCTGTCCTTTCTGCTCAAAGCGTTGGCTACCACATTTGCCTTTCCCGGGTGGTAACGAATCTCAAAGTCGTAATCATTCAATAATTCAATCCACCTACGCTGCCTCATATTCAGTTGTTTCTGATTAAATATGTGTTGAAGACTTTTGTGGTCGGTATATATAATACTTTTGACCCCATATAAGTAGTGCCTCCAAGTCTTTAATGCAAAAACAACCGCGCCTAATTCCAAATCATGCGTCGTATAATTTTGTTCGTGAATCTTCAATTGTCTAGACGCATAAGCAATCACCTTCGTTCGTTGCATTAATACACAACCGAGACCTTGCTTTGATGCGTCACAATAAATCACAAAATCATCATTCCCTTCAGGCAATGACAATATAGGTGCCGTAGTTAGCTTTTTCTTCAATAACTAAAACGCTTTCTCTTGTTCATCATTCCATTCAAATTTCTTCCCTTTATGCGTTAATGCAGTCAAGGGTTTTGCTATTCTGGAAAAGTCTTGGATGAACCTTCTGTAGTAACCAGCTAGTCCTAAAAACTGGCATATGTGTTTCGGAGTTTTCGGGGTTTCCCACTTTTCAACAGTTTCTATCTTTGCCGGATCCACCTTAATACCTTCTTTGTTCACTATGTGACCGAGGAATTGAACTTCTTCCAACCAAAATGCACACTTTGAAAACTTAGCGTACAATTCTTCCTTCCTCAATACTTTTAACACCTTTCTCAAATGTTCACCGTGTTCTTGGTCATTCTTTGAGTAAATAAGTATGTCATCAATGAAAACAATGACAAACTTGTCAAGGTATGGTCCACACACTCGGTTCATAAGGTCCATGAACACAGCTGGTGCATTAGTTAAACCAAACGGCATGACCATAAACTCGTAATGACCGTAACGTGTTCTGAAAGCAGTCTTTGGAATATCATCTTCTTTCACCCGCATTTGATGATACCCGGAACGTAAGTCAATCTTTGAATAAACAGACGAGCCTTGTAGTTGATCAAATAAGTCGTCGATTCTCGGTAGTGGGTAGCGGTTCTTGATGGTAAGTTTGTTCAACTCTCGGTAGTCGATACACAACCTGAATGTACCATCTTTCTTCTTGACAAACAAAACAGGAGCTCCCCACGGTGATGTGCTTGGTCGAATGAAACCACGCTCTAAAAGTTCTTGTAATTGGCTTTGTAGTTCTTTCATCTCGTTGGGTGCGAGTCTGTAAGGAGCACGAGCTATTGGTGCAGCTCCTGGTACAAGATCTATTTGAAATTCAACGGATCGATGTGGGGGTAATCCCGGTAATTCTTTCGGAAATACATCGGGAAATTCTTTTGCAATGGAAACATCATTGATGCTCTTTTCTTCAGTTTGTACTTTCTCGACGTGTGCTAGAACAGCATAGCAACCTTCTCTTATTAGTTTTTGTGCCTTCAAATTACTAATAAGATGTAGCTTCGTGTTGCCCTTTTCTCCATACACCATTAAGGGTTTTCCTTTTTCTCGTATAATGCGAATTGCATTTTTGTAACAAACGATCTCTGCTTTCACTTCTTTCAACCAGTCCATACCGATTATCACATCAAAACTCCCTAACTCTACTGGTATCAAATCAATCTTAAATGTTTCGCTAACCAGTTTAATTTCTCGATTCCGACATATATTATCTGCTGAAATTAATTTACCATTTGCTAATTCGAGTAAAAATTTACTATCCAAAGGCGTCAATGGACAACTTAATTTAGCACAAAAATCTCTACTCATATAGCTTCTATCCGCACCCGAATCAAATAAAACGTAAGCAGATTTATTATCAATAAGAAACGTACCCGTAACAAGCTCCGGGTCTTCCTATGCCTCTGCCGCATTAATATTGAAAACTCTTTCGCGGCTTTGTCCATTCGTGTTCTCCTGGTTCGGGCAATTTCTAATAATGTGGCCCGGTTTTCCACATTTATAACAAACTACATTGGCATAACTTGCTCCGACACTACTTGCTCCGCCATTACTCGTTCCGACACCATTTGTTCCTTTCGTTCTATTAACCCCTGGTCCGTAGACCTCACACTTCACCGCGCTATGACCATTTCTTTTACACTTGTTGCAAAATTTGGTGCAGAACCCCGAGTGATACTTTTCACACCTTTGGCATAGCTGCTTCTGATTGTTGTTGTTGTTGCGATTATTATTGTTGTTGGGATGATTGTTGTAGTTGTTGTTGTTGTTGTTGTTGTTGTTGTTATTGTTGGGCCATTTGTTGTAGTTGCGATTGATGTTGCGATTGTTGGGATAATTGTTGCGATTATTGTTGTAATTGCTGTTGTTGTTGTATTGGTGATTCTTATCACCGTTTTCCTCCCACTTTCTTTTGACTTGCTTCACATTGGCCTCTTCAGCAGTCTGTTCTTTAATTCTTTCTTCAATCTGGTTCACTAGTTTGTGAGCCATTCTACATGCCTGTTATATGGAGGCGGGCTCGTGTGAACTTATATCTTCTTGCATTCTTTCCGGTAATCCTTTCACAAACGCGTCGATCTTCTCTTCCTCATCTTCGAATGCTCCCGGACACAATAGGCACAATTCTGTGAATCATCTTTCGTACGTGGTAATATCAAATCCTTGGGTTCGTAACCCTCTAAGTTCTGTCTTGAGCTTATTTACCTCGGTTCTGGGACGGTACTTCTCGTTCATCAAGTGCTTGAATGCTGACCACGGTAGTGCGTACGCATCATCTTGTCCCACTTGCTCTAGATAGGTATTCCACCATGTTAACGCAGAACCTGTGAAGGTATGCGTAGCGTACTTCACTTTGTCCTCTTCAGTACACTTACTTATGGCAAACACTGATTCGACCTTCTCGGTCCACCGTTTCAATCCGATCGTTCCTTCGGTTCCATCAAATTCCAAAGGTTTGCAGGCAGTGAATTCTTTGTAGGTGCATCCTACATGATTTCCTGTACTGCTAGATCCAAGGTTATTGTTGGTATGTAGCGCAGCCTGTACTGCGGCTATGTTTGAAGCTAGAAAAGTACGGAATTCCTCTTCATTCATATTCACAGTGTGTCGAGTAGTCGGTGCCATTTCCTTCAAAATAGTCAAATGGAACAAGTTAATCATACAGAATATTAAGAGTAGTTAATAGTATTTCGTAGCATAATATGAACTCATTTATAAAAGCTTTTTCTTCATATTAGCGTTTTATAAGTTTAAATTCGGGTAGTATCTACCCGTTAAGTTCATACTTAGTAGCTAATATACAATTCAACTACTACAATTCTATATGAAAAACTGATTATAATAATATTTCGCATTCAAACTTTTATACAATATTTTACGAACTTACAATACCGCTTATTTTACATAAAGCATGAAATATAGCACACAATAACTTTGATACAAGATAGTTGTGAAGATAATTCTAGCTAGTACACAAGTCGTTCAGCAAAGGCAATAAAGACACGTAATTCATACGTCCAGAAACAAGTCATGCATTCTGGTTTTACTAGGACTACTTCCCATCCTTGGTCTTGTGGAACATGAAATGTCCCGTTCTTATTGATTAAAAACGTTCCATATTAATTGATTTCGTTGCGAGGTTTTGACCTCTATATGAGACGTTTTTCAAAGACTGCATTCATTTTAAAACAAACCATAACCTTTATTTCATCAATAAAGGTTTAAAAGTTTTACGTAGATTATCAAATAATGATAATCTAAAATATCCTGTTTACACACGACCATTACATAATGGTTTACGATACAAATATGTTACAACAAAATAAGTTTCTTGAATGCAGTTTTTACACAATATCATACAAGCATGGACTCCAAATCTCGTCCTTATTTAAGTATGCGACAGCGGAAGCTCTTAATAATCACCTGAGAATAAACATGCTTTAAAACGTCAACAAAAATGTTGGTGAGTTATAGGTTTAACCTATATATATCAAATCATAATAATAGACCACAAGATTTCATATTTCAATACATATCCCATACATAGAGATAAAAATCATTCATATGGTGAACACCTGGTAACCGACATTAACAAGATGCATATATAAGAATATCCCCATCATTCCGGGACACCCTTCGGATATGATATAAATTTCGAAGTACTAAAGCATCCGGTACTTTGGATGGGGTTTGTTAAGCCCAATAGATCTATCTTTAGGATTCGCGTCAATTAGGGTGTCTGTTCCCTAATTCTTAGATTACCAGACTTAATAAAAAGGGGCATATTCGATTTCGATAATTCAACCATAGAATGTAGTTTCACGTACTTGTGTCTATTTTGTAAATCATTTATAAAACCTGTATGTATTCTCATCCCAAAAATATTAGATTTTAAAAGTGGGACTATAACTCACTTTCACAGATTTTTACTTCGTCGGGAAGTAAGACTTGGCCACTGTTGATTCACGAACCTATAACAATATATACATATATATTAAAGTATGTTCAAAATATATTTACAACACTTTTAATATATTTTGATGTTTTAAGTTTATTAAGTCAGCTGTCCTCATTAGTAACCTATAACTAGTTGTCCACAGTTAGATGTACAGAAATAAATCGATAAATATTATCTTGAATCAATCCACGACCCAGTGTATACGTATCTCAGTATTGATCACAACTCAAACTATATATATTTTGGAATCAACCTCAACCCTGTATAGCTAACTCCAACATTCACATATAGAGTGTCTATGGTTGTTCCGAAATATATATAGATGTGTCGACATGATAGGTCGAAACATTGTATACGTGTCTATGGTATCTCAAGATTACATAATATACAATACAAGTTGATTAAGTTATGGTTGGAATAGATTTGTTACCAATTTTCACGTAGCTAAAATGAGAAAAATTATCCAATCTTGTTTTACCCATAACTTCTTCATTTTAAATTCGTTTTGAGTGAATCAAATTGCTATGGTTTCATATTGAACTGTATTTTATGAATCTAAACAGAAAAAGTATAGGTTTATAGTCGGAAAAATAAGTTACAAGTCGTTTTTGTAAAGGTAGTCATTTCAGTCGAAAGAACGACGTCTAGATGACCATTTTAGAAAACATACTTCCACTTTGAGTTTAACCATAATTTTTGGATATAGTTTCATGTTCATAATAAAAATCATTTTCTCAGAATAACAACTTTTAATTCAAAGTTTATCATAGTTTTTAATTAACTAACCCAAAACAGCCCGCGGTGTTACTACGACGGCGTAAATCCGGTTTTACGGTGTTTTTCGTGTTTCCAGGTTTTAAATCATTAAGTTAGCATATCATATAGATATAGAACATGTGTTTAGTTAATTTTAAAAGTCAAGTTAGAAGGATTAACTTTTGTTTGCGAACAAGTTTAGAATTAACTAAACTATGTTCTAGTGATTACGAGTTTAAACCTTCGAATAAGATAGTTTTATATATATGAATCGAATGATGTTATGAACATCATTACTACCTCAAGTTTAGTAGGTAAACCTACTGGAAGTGACAAGAAATGATCTAGCTTCAAAGGATCTTGGATGGCTTGAAAGTTCTTGAAGTAGGATCATGACACAAAAACAAGTTCAAGTAAGATTTTTGCTCAAATTAAGATAGTTTATAGTTATAGAAATTGAATCAAAGTTTGAATATGAATATTACCTTGAATAAGAAAGATAACCTACTGTATATAACAAAGGTTTCTTGATCTTAGATGATTACTTGGAATGGATTAGAAAGCTTGGAAGTAAATTAGTAAACTTGAAGGGATTTTTGAAGTATTCTTGAAGTGTTCTTCCTATGATGATTATAGCTTGATTCTTGAAGTGATTTTTGATGAAGATGATGATTAACTACTGGAAAAATACGTTCATAATAGTGTGGGTGTGTTGAGAGAGAATTAGAAAGAGATTTGGAAGTGAAATGGAGTGAATGATGAGTGTTAATTGGTGAGTGGTGAGTGGGGTTAAAAGGAGTTCTAGTTAGTTGACTAGCTCATGGTAGAAGTTAAAATTGATTAGTCATACATGACATAATCAAGAGTGGAATCCCATGCTAGTTCCTATTGGTATATACCCATAGTAACTACGTTTTGAAGCTGTGTATAATACGGGTAAGAATACGACTAGAATTCTTGATGAAAGAAAAGAATGGGAAAGTAACTGTAACCATTTTCGTTAAGTATGAGTGTTTTGATATATGTCTTTAAGTCTTCCAAAAGTATTTTAATACATCTAAATACACTACATGTATATACATTTTAACGGAGTCGTTAAGTCATCGTTAGTCGTTACATGTAAGTGTTGTTTTGAAACCTTTAAGTTAACGATCTCAATTAATGTTGTTAACCCATTGTTTATTATATCTAATGAGATGTTAAATTATTATATTATCATGATATTATGATATATTAATATATCTTAATATGATATATATACATTTAAATGTCGTTACAACGATAATCGTTACATATATGTCTCGTTTCGAAATCCTTAAGTTAGTAGTCTTGTTTATATGTATATAACTCATTGTTAATATACTTATGGAGATAATTACTTATCATAATCTCATGTTAACCATATGTATATCCATATATATATATCGTCATGTCGTTTTTACAATTTTTAACGTTCGTGAATCGCCGGTCAACTTGGGTGGTCAATTGTCTATATGAAACATATTTCAATTAATCAAGTCTTAACAAGTTTGATTGCTTAACATGTTGGAAACATTTAATCATGTAAATATCAATCTCAATTAATATATATAAACATGGAAAAGTTCGGGTCACTACAGTACCTACCCGTTAAATAAATTTCGTCCCGAAATTTTAAGCTGTTGAAGGTGTTGACGAATCTTCTGGAAATAGATGCGGGTATTTCTTCTTCATCTGATCTTCACGCTCCCAGGTGAACTCGGGTCCTCTACGAGCGTTCCATCGAACCTTAACAATTGGTATCTTGTTTTGCTTAAGTCTTTTAACCTCACGATCCATTATTTTGACGGGTTCTTCGATGAATTGAAGTTTTTCGTTGATTTGGATTTCATCTAACGGAATAGTGAGATCTTCTTTAGCAAAACATTTCTTCAAATTCGAGACGTGGAAAGTGTTATGTACAGCCGCGAGTTGTTGGGGTAACTCAAGTCGGTAAGCTACTGGTCCGACACGATCAATAATCTTGAATGGTCCAATATACCTTGGATTTAATTTCCCTCGTTTACCAAATCGAACAACGCCTTTCCAAGGTGCAACTTTAAGCATGACCATCTCTCCAATTTCAAATTCTATATCTTTTCTTTTAATGTCAGCGTAGCTCTTTTGTCGACTTTGGGCGGTTTTCAACCGTTGTTGAATTTGGATGATCTTCTCGGTAGTTTCTTGTATAATCTCCGGACCCGTAATCTGTCTATCCCCCACTTCACTCCAACAAATCGGAGACCTGCACTTTCTACCATAAAGTGCTTCAAACGGCGCCATCTCAATGCTTGAATGGTAGCTGTTGTTGTAGGAAAATTCTGCTAACGGTAGATGTCGATCCCAACTGTTTCCGAAATCAATAACACATGCTCGTAGCATGTCTTCAAGCGTTTGTATCGTCCTTTCGCTCTGCCCATCAGTTTGTGGATGATAGGCAGTACTCATGTCTAGACGAGTTCCTAATGCTTGCTGTAATGTCTGCCAGAATCTTGAAATAAATCTGCCATCCCTATCAGAGATAATAGAGATTGGTATTCCATGTCTGGAGACGACTTCCTTCAAATACAGTCGTGCTAACTTCTCCATCTTGTCATCTTCTCTTATTGGCAGAAAGTGTGCTGATTTGGTGAGACGATCAACTATTACCCAAATAGTATCAAAACCACTTGCAGTCCTTGGCAATTTAGTGATGAAATCCATGGTAATGTTTTCCCATTTCCATTCTGGGATTTCGGGTTGTTGAAGTAGACCTGATGGTTTCTGATGCTCAGCTTTGACCTTAGAACACGTCAAACATTCTCCTACATATTTAGCAACATCGGCTTTCATACCCGGCCACCAAAAATGTTTCTTGAGATCCTTGTACATCTTCCCCGTTCCAGGATGTATTGAGTATCTGGTTTTATGAGCTTCTCTAAGTACCATTTCTCTCATATCTCCAAATCTTGGTACCCAAATCCTTTCAGCCCTATACCGGGTTCCGTCTTCCCGAATATTAAGATGCTTCTCCGATCCTTTGGGTATTTCATCCTTTAAATTTCCTTCTTTTAAAACTCCTTGTTGCGCCTCCTTTATTTGAGTAGTAAGGTTATTATGAATCATTATATTCATAGATTTTACTCGAATGGGTTCTCTGTCCTTCCTGCTCAAGGCATCGGCTACCACATTTGCCTTTCCCGGGTGGTAACGAATCTCAAAGTCGTAATCATTCAATAATTCAATCCACCTACGCTGCCTCATATTCAGTTGTTTCTGATTAAATATGTGTTGAAGACTTTTGTGGTCGGTATATATAATACTTTTGACCCCATATAAGTAGTGCCTCCAAGTCTTTAATGCAAAAACAACCGCGCCTAATTCCAAATCATGCGTCGTATAATTTTGTTCGTGAATCTTCAATTGTCTAGACGCATAAGCAATCACCTTCGTTCGTTGCATTAATACACAACCGAGACCTTGCTTTGATGCATCACAATAAATCACAAAATCATCATTCCCTTCAGGCAATGACAATATAGGTGCCGTAGTTAGCTTTTTCTTCAATAACTGAAACGCTTTCTCTTGTTCATCATTCCATTCAAATTTCTTCCCTTTATGCGTTAATGCAGTCAAGGGTTTTGCTATTCTGGAAAAGTCTTGGATGAACCTTCTGTAGTAACCAGCTAGTCCTAAAAACTGGCGTATGTGTTTCGGAGTTTTCGGGGTTTCCCACTTTTCAACAGTTTCTATCTTTGCCGGATCCACCTTAATACCTTCTTTGTTCACTATGTGACCGAGGAATTGAACTTCTTCCAACCAAAATGCACACTTTGAAAACTTAGCATACAATTCTTCCTTCCTCAATACTTCTAACACCTTTCTCAAATGTTCACCGTGTTCTTGGTCATTCTTTGAGTAAATAAGTATGTCATCAATGAAAACAATGACAAACTTGTCAAGGTATGGTCCACACACTCGGTTCATAAGGTCCATGAACACAGCTGGTGCATTAGTTAAACCAAATGGCATGACCATAAACTCGTAATGACCGTAACGTGTTCTGAAAGCAGTCTTTGGAATATCATCTTCTTTCACCCGCATTTGATGATACCCGGAACGTAAGTCAATCTTTGAATAAACAGACGAGCCTTGTAGTTGATCAAATAAGTCGTCGATTCTCGGTAGTGGGTAGCGGTTCTTGATGGTAAGTTTGTTCAACTCTCGGTAGTCGATACACAACCTGAATGTACCATCTTTCTTCTTGACAAACAAAACAGGAGCTCCCCACGGTGATGTGCTTGGTCGAATGAAACCACGCTCTAAAAGTTCTTGTAATTGGCTTTGCAGTTCTTTCATCTCGCTGGGTGCGAGTCTGTAAGGAGCACGAGCTATTGGTGCAGCTCCTGGTACAAGATCTATTTGAAATTCAACGGATCGCTGTGGGGGTAATCCCGGTAATTCTTTCGGAAATACATCGGGAAATTCTTTTGCAATGGGAACATCATTGATGCTCTTTTCTTCAGTTTGTACTTTCTCGACGTGTGCTAGAACAGCATAGCAACCTTTTCTTATTAGTTTTTGTGCCTTCAAATTACTAATAAGATGTAGCTTCGTGTTGCCCTTTTCTCCGTACACCATTAAGGGTTTTCCTTTTTCTCGTATAATGCGAATTGCATTTTTGTAACAAACGATCTCTGCTTTCACTTCTTTCAACCAGTCCATACCGATTATCACATCAAAACTCCCTAACTCTACTGGTATCAAATCAATCTTAAATGTTTCGCTAACCAGTTTAATTTCTCGATTCCGACATATATTATCTGCTGAAATTAATTTACCATTTGCTAATTCGAGTAAAAATTTACTATCCAAAGGCGTCAATGGACAACTTAATTTAGCACAAAAATCTCTACTCATATAGCTTCTATCCGCACCCGAATCAAATAAAACGTAAGCAGATTTATTGTCAATAAGAAACGTACCCGTAACAAGCTCCGGGTCTTCCTGTGCCTCTGCCGCGTTAATATTGAAAACTCTTCCGCGGCCTTGTCCATTCGTGTTCTCCTGGTTCGGGCAATTTCTAATAATGTGGCCCGGTTTTCCACATTTATAACAAACTACATTGGCATAACTTGCTCCGACACTACTTGCTCCGCCATTACTCGTTCCGACACCATTTGTTCCTTTCGTTCTATTAACCCCTGGTCCGTAGACCTCACACTTCGCTGCGCTATGACCATTTCTTTTACACTTGTTGCAAAATTTGGTGCAGAACCCCGAGTGATACTTTTCACACCTTTGGCATAGCTGCTTCTGATTGTTGTTGTTGTATTGGTGATTCTTATCACCGTTTTCCTCCCACTTTCTTTTGACTTGCTTCACATTGGCCTCTTCAGCAGTCTGTTCTTTAATTCTTTCTTCAATCTGGTTCACTAGTTTGTGAGCCATTCTACATGCCTGTTGTATGGAGGCGGGCTCGTGTGAACTTATATCTTCTTGGATTCTTTCCGGTAATCCTTTCACAAACGCGTCGATCTTCTCTTCCTCATCTTCGAATGCTCCCGGACATAATAGGCACAATTCTGTGAATCGTCTTTCATACGTGGTAATATCAAATCCTTGGGTTCGTAACCCTCTAAGTTCTGTCTTGAGCTTATTGACCTCGGTTCTGGGACGGTACTTCTCGTTCATCAAGTGCTTGAATGCTGACCACGGTAGTGCGTACGCATCATCTTGTCCCACTTGCTCTAGATAGGTATTCCACCATGTTAACGCAGAACCTGTAAAGGTATGCGTAGCGTACTTCACTTTGTCCTCTTCAGTACACTTACTTATGGCAAACACCGATTCGACCTTCTCGGTCCACCGTTTCAATCCGATCGGTCCTTCGGTTCCATCAAATTCCAAAGGTTTGCAGGCAGTGAATTCTTTGTAGGTGCATCCTACACGATTTCCTGTACTGCCAGATCCAAGGTTATTGTTGGTATATAGCGCAGCCTGTACTGCGGCTATGTTTGAAGCTAGAAAAGTACGGAATTCCTCTTCATTCATATTCACGGTGTGTCGAGTAGTCGGTGCCATTTCCTTCAAAATAGTTAAATGGAACAAGTTAATCATACAGAATATTAAGAGTAGTTAATAGTATTTCGTAGCATAATATGAACTCATTTATAAAAGCTTTTTCTTCATATTAGCGTTTTATAATTTTAAATTCGGGTAGTACCTACCCGTTAAGTTCATACTTAGTAGCTAATATACAATTCAACTACTACAATTCTATATGAAAAACTGATTGTAATAATATTTCGCGTTCAAACTTTTACACAATATTTTACAAACTTACAATACCGCTTATTTTACATATAGCATGAAATATAGCACACAATAAATTTGATACAAGATGGTTGTGAAGATAATTCTAGCTAGTACACAAGTCGTTCAGCAAAGGCAATAAAGACACGTAATTCATACGTCCAGAAACAAGTCATGCATTCTGGTTTTACTAGGATTACTTCCCATCCTTGGTCTTGTGGAACATAACCGTTATGGCCGTTGATAAGACAGCGTGTTGTAACGTCGTCAAAGGGACGAGGGTTACGTAATGACCAACAGTCTCGTAATAACCTAAAAACCTCATTTCTTACCCCAATTACCGACTCCGTCACTTGAGGGAACGTTTTGTTTAATAGTTGTAGCCCGATGTTCTTGTTCTCACTTTGGTGAGAAGCGAACATTACTAACCCGTAAGCATAACATGCTTCTTTATGTTGCATGTTAGCCGCTTTTTCTAAATCACGAAGTCCTATATTTGGATATACTGAGTCAAAATAATTTCTTAACCCGTTGCGTAAAATAGCATTTGGGTTCCCCGCAATATATGCGTCAAAGTAAACACATCGTAACTTATGGATTTCCCAATGCGATATCCCCCATCTTCCGAACGAAAGCCTTTTATAAACCAAATCATTCTTGGAACGTTCTTCGAATGTCTTACAAACTGATCTCGCCTTAAATAGTTGTGCCGAGGAATTCTGACCGACTCTAGACAAGATTTCATCAATCATGTCTCCGGGTAGGTCTCTTAAAATATTGGGTTGTCTATCCATTTTGTGTTTTTATACTGTAAAATAGACAAGAGTTAGATTCATAAAAAAAAATACTTATTAATACAAGCAATTTTTACATATATCATAAAGCATAAGCACACTATATTACATATATTACACCACACGAATACAACTATCTTATTCCGACTCGCTTGTTTCTTCTTCTTTGGTTTTGGTTCGTTTTGCCAAGTTTCTAGGGATATATGATGTTCCCCTAATACGAGCCGTAATTTTCCACATTGGTTTAGAAAAACCTGGTGGTTTAGAGGTTCCCGGGTCATTGTTACAACTTAAGGACTTCGGGGGTTGACGATACATATAAAGTTCATCGGGGTTGGAATTAGATTTCTCTATTTTTATGCCCTTTCCCTTATTATTTTCTTTTGCCTTTTTAAATTCAGTTGGGGTAATTTCTATAACATCATCGGAATTCTCGTCGGAATCCGATTCATCGGAGAATTGGTAATCCTTCCAATATTTTGCTTCCTTGGTGGAAACACCATTGACCATAATTAACCTTGGTCGGTTGGTTGAGGATTCTCTTTTACTTAACCGTTTTATTATTTCCCCCACCGGTTCTATTTCTTCTTCCGGTTCCGACTCTTCTTCCGGTTCCTCTTCGGGAACTTGTGAATCAGTCCACGAATCATTCCAATTTACATTTGACTCTTCATTATTATTAGGTGAGTCAATGGGACTTGTTCTAGAGGTAGACATCTATCACATAATATCAAACACGTTAAGAGATTAATATATCACATAATATTCATATGTTAAAAATATATAGTTTCCAACAAAAATGTTAAGCAATCATTTTTAAAGAAAACACGGTCGAAGTCCAGACTCACTAATGCATCCTAACAAACTCGATAAGACACACTAATGCAAATTTTCTGGTTCTCTAAGACCAACGCTCTGATACCAACTGAAATGTCCCGTTCTTATTGATTAAAAACGTTCCATATTAATTGATTTCGTTGCGAGGTTTTGACCTCTATATGAGACGTTTTTCAAAGACTGCATTCATTTTAAAACAAACCATAACCTTTATTTCATCAATAAAGGTTTAAAAGTTTTACGTAGATTATCAAATAATGATAATCTAAAATATCCTGTTTACACACGACCATTACATAATGGTTTACGATACAAATATGTTACAACAAAATAAGTTTCTTGAATGCAGTTTTTACACAATATCATACAAGCATGGACTCCAAATCTCGTCCTTATTTAAGTATGCGACAGCGGAAGCTCTTAATAATCACCTGAGAATAAACATGCTTTAAAACGTCAACAAAAATGTTGGTGAGTTATAGGTTTAACCTATATATATCAAATCATAATAATAGACCACAAGATTTCATATTTCAATACATATCCCATACATAGAGATAAAAATCATTCATATGGTGAACACCTGGTAACCGACATTAACAAGATGCATATATAAGAATATCCCCATCATTCCGGGACACCCTTCGGATATGATATAAATTTCGAAGTACTAAAGCATCCGGTACTTTGGATGGGGTTTGTTAAGCCCAATAGATCTATCTTTAGGATTCGCGTCAATTAGGGTGTCTGTTCCCTAATTCTTAGATTACCAGACTTAATAAAAAGGGGCATATTCGATTTCGATAATTCAACCATAGAATGTAGTTTCACGTACTTGTGTCTATTTTGTAAATCATTTATAAAACCTGTATGTATTCTCATCCCAAAAATATTAGATTTTAAAAGTGGGACTATAACTCACTTTCACAGATTTTTACTTCGTCGGGAAGTAAGACTTGGCCACTGTTGATTCACGAACCTATAACAATATATACATATATATTAAAGTATGTTCAAAATATATTTACAACACTTTTAATATATTTTGATGTTTTAAGTTTATTAAGTCAGCTGTCCTCATTAGTAACCTATAACTAGTTGTCCACAGTTAGATGTACAGAAATAAATCGATAAATATTATCTTGAATCAATCCACGACCCAGTGTATACGTATCTCAGTATTGATCACAACTCAAACTATATATATTTTGGAATCAACCTCAACCCTGTATAGCTAACTCCAACATTCACATATAGAGTGTCTATGGTTGTTCCGAAATATATATAGATGTGTCGACATGATAGGTCGAAACATTGTATACGTGTCTATGGTATCTCAAGATTACATAATATACAATACAAGTTGATTAAGTTATGGTTGGAATAGATTTGTTACCAATTTTCACGTAGCTAAAATGAGAAAAATTATCCAATCTTGTTTTACCCATAACTTCTTCATTTTAAATTCGTTTTGAGTGAATCAAATTGCTATGGTTTCATATTGAACTGTATTTTATGAATCTAAACAGAAAAAGTATAGGTTTATAGTCGGAAAAATAAGTTACAAGTCGTTTTTGTAAAGGTAGTCATTTCAGTCGAAAGAACGACGTCTAGATGACCATTTTAGAAAACATACTTCCACTTTGAGTTTAACCATAATTTTTGGATATAGTTTCATGTTCATAATAAAAATCATTTTCTCAGAATAACAACTTTTAATTCAAAGTTTATCATAGTTTTTAATTAACTAACCCAAAACAGCCCGCGGTGTTACTACGACGGCGTAAATCCGGTTTTACGGTGTTTTTCGTGTTTCCAGGTTTTAAATCATTAAGTTAGCATATCATATAGATATAGAACATGTGTTTAGTTAATTTTAAAAGTCAAGTTAGAAGGATTAACTTTTGTTTGCGAACAAGTTTAGAATTAACTAAACTATGTTCTAGTGATTACGAGTTTAAACCTTCGAATAAGATAGTTTTATATATATGAATCGAATGATGTTATGAACATCATTACTACCTCAAGTTTAGTAGGTAAACCTACTGGAAGTGACAAGAAATGATCTAGCTTCAAAGGATCTTGGATGGCTTGAAAGTTCTTGAAGTAGGATCATGACACAAAAACAAGTTCAAGTAAGATTTTTGCTCAAATTAAGATAGTTTATAGTTATAGAAATTGAATCAAAGTTTGAATATGAATATTACCTTGAATAAGAAAGATAACCTACTGTATATAACAAAGGTTTCTTGATCTTAGATGATTACTTGGAATGGATTAGAAAGCTTGGAAGTAAATTAGTAAACTTGAAGGGATTTTTGAAGTATTCTTGAAGTGTTCTTCCTATGATGATTATAGCTTGATTCTTGAAGTGATTTTTGATGAAGATGATGATTAACTACTGGAAAAATACGTTCATAATAGTGTGGGTGTGTTGAGAGAGAATTAGAAAGAGATTTGGAAGTGAAATGGAGTGAATGATGAGTGTTAATTGGTGAGTGGTGAGTGGGGTTAAAAGGAGTTCTAGTTAGTTGACTAGCTCATGGTAGAAGTTAAAATTGATTAGTCATACATGACATAATCAAGAGTGGAATCCCATGCTAGTTCCTATTGGTATATACCCATAGTAACTACGTTTTGAAGCTGTGTATAATACGGGTAAGAATACGACTAGAATTCTTGATGAAAGAAAAGAATGGGAAAGTAACTGTAACCATTTTCGTTAAGTATGAGTGTTTTGATATATGTCTTTAAGTCTTCCAAAAGTATTTTAATACATCTAAATACACTACATGTATATACATTTTAACGGAGTCGTTAAGTCATCGTTAGTCGTTACATGTAAGTGTTGTTTTGAAACCTTTAAGTTAACGATCTCAATTAATGTTGTTAACCCATTGTTTATTATATCTAATGAGATGTTAAATTATTATATTATCATGATATTATGATATATTAATATATCTTAATATGATATATATACATTTAAATGTCGTTACAACGATAATCGTTACATATATGTCTCGTTTCGAAATCCTTAAGTTAGTAGTCTTGTTTATATGTATATAACTCATTGTTAATATACTTATGGAGATAATTACTTATCATAATCTCATGTTAACCATATGTATATCCATATATATATCGTCATGTCGTTTTTACAATTTTTAACGTTCGTGAATCGCCGGTCAACTTGGGTGGTCAATTGTCTATATGAAACATATTTCAATTAATCAAGTCTTAACAAGTTTGATTGCTTAACATGTTGGAAACATTTAATCATGTAAATATCAATCTCAATTAATATATATAAACATGGAAAAGTTCGGGTCACTACAGAACATAACCGTTATGGCCATTGATAAGACAGCGTGTTGTAACGTCGTCAAAGGGACGAGGGTTACGTAATGTCCAACAGTCCCGTAACAATCTAAAAACCTCATTTCTTACCCCAATTACCGACTCCGTCACTTATGGGAACGTTTTGTTTAATAGTTGTAGCCCGATGTTCTTGTTCTCACTTTGGTGAGAAGCGAACATTACTAATCCGTAAGCATAACATGCTTCTTTATGTTGCATGTTAGCCGCTTTTTCTAAATCACGAAGTCCAATATTCGGATATATTGAGTCAAAATAATTTCTTAACTCATTGCGTAAAATAGCATTTGGGTTCCCCGCAATATATGCGTCAAAGTAAACACATCGTAACTTATGGATTTCCCAATGTGATATCCCCCATCTTTCGAACGAAAGCCTTTTATAAACCAAGGCATTCTTGGAACGTTCTTCGAATGTCTTACAAACTGATCTCGCCTTAAATAGTTGTGCCGAAGAATTCTGACCGACTCTAGACAAGATTTCATCAATCATGTCTCCGGGTAGGTCTCTTAAAATATTGGGTTGTCTATCCATTTTGTGTTTTTATACTGTAAAATAGACAAGAGTTAGATTCATAAAAAAAATACTTATTAATACAAGCAATTTTTACATATATCATAAAGCATAAGCACACTATATTACATATATTACACCACACGAATACAACTATCTTATTCCGACTCGCTCGTTTCTTCTTCTTTGGTTTTGGTTCGTTTTGACAAGTTTCTAGGGATATATGATGTTCCCCTAATACGAGCCGTCGTTTTCCACATTGGTTTAGAAAAACCTGGTGGTTTAGAGGTTCCCGGGTCATTGTTACAACTTAAGGGCTTCGGGGGTTGACGATACATATAAAGTTCATCGGGGTTGGAATTAGATTTCTCTATTTTTATGCCCTTTCCCTTATTATTTTCTTTTGCCTTTTTAAATTCAGTTGGGGTAATTTCTATAACATCATCGGAATTCTCGTCGGAATCCGATTCATCGGAGAATTGGTAATCCTCCCAATATTTTGCTTCCTTGGCGGAAACACCATTGACCATAATTAACCTTGGTCGGTTGGTTGAGGATTTTCTTTTACTTAACCGTTTTATTATTTCCCCCACCGGTTCTATTTCTTCATCCGGTTCTGATTCTTCTTCCGGTTCCGATTCTTCTTCCGGTTCCGACTCTTCTTCCGGTTCCTCTTCGGGAACTTGTGAATCAGTCCACGAATCATTCCAATTTACATTTAACTCTTCATTATTATTAGGTGAGTCAATGGGACTTTTTCTATAGGTAGACATCTATCACATAATATCAAACGCGTTAAGAGATTAATATATCACATAATATTCACATGTTAAAAATATATAGTTTCCAACAAAATTTGATAAGCAATAATTTTTCAAGTAAACACGATCGAAGTTCAGACTCACTAATGCATCCTAACAAACTCGCTAAGACATACTAATGCAAAATTCTGGTTCTCTAAGACCAACGCTCTGATACCAACTGAAATGTCCCGTTCTTATTGATTAAAAACGTTCCATATTAATTGATTTCGTTGCGAGGTTTTGACCTCTATATGAGACGTTTTTCAAAGACTGCATTCATTTTAAAACAAACCATAACCTTTATTTCATCAATAAAGGATTAAAAAGCTTTACGTAGATTATCAAATAATGATAATCTAAAATATCCTGTTTACACACGACCATTACATAATGGTTTACAATACAAATATGTTACAACAAAATAAGTTTCTTGAATGCAGTTTTTACACAATATCATACAAGCATGGACTCCAAATCTCGTCCTTATTTAAGTATGCGACAGCGGAAGCTCTTAATAATCACCTGAGAATAAACATGCTTAAAACGTCAACAAAAATGTTGGTGAGTTATAGGTTTAACCTATATATATCAAATCATAATAATAGACCACAAGATTTCATATTTTAATACACATCCCATACATAGAGATAAAAATCATTCATATGGTGAACACCTGGTAACCGACATTAACAAGATGCATATATAAGAATATCCCCATCATTCCGGGACACCCTTCGGATATGATATAAATTTCGAAGTACTAAAGCATCCGGTACTTTGGATGGGGTTTGTTAGGCCCAATAGATCTATCTTTAGGATTCGCGTCAATTAGGGTGTCTGTTCCCTAATTCTTAGATTACCAGACTTAATAAAAAGGGGCATATTTGATTTCGATAATTCAACCATAGAATGTAGTTTCACGTACTTGTGTCTATTTTGTAAATCATTTATAAAACCTGCATGTATTCTCATCCCAAAAATATTAGATTTTAAAAGTGGGACTATAACTCACTTTCACAGATTTTTACTTCGTCGGGAAGTAAGACTTGGCCACTGGTTGATTCACGAACCTATAACAATATGTACATATATATCAAAGTATGTTCAAAATATATTTACAACACTTTTAATATATTTTGATGTTTTAAGTTTATTAAGTCAGTTGTCCTCGTTAGTAACCTACAACTAGTTGTCCACAGTTAGATGTACAGAAATAAATCGATAAATATTATCTTCAATCAATCCACGACCCAGTGTATACGTATCTCAGTATTGATCACAACTCAAACTATATATATTTTGGAATCAACCTCAACCCTGTATAGCTAACTCCGACATTCACATATAGAGTGTCTATGGTTGTTCCGAAATATATATAGATGTGTCGACATGATAGGTCGAAACATTGTATACGTGTCTATGGTATCTCAAGATTATATAATATACAATACAAGTTGATTAAGTTATGGTTGGAATAGATTTGTTACCAATTTTCACGTAGCTAAAATGAGAAAAATTATCCAATCTTGTTTTACCCATAACTTCTTCATTTTAAATCCGTTTTGAGTGAATCAAATTGCTATGGTTTCATATTGAACTCTATTTTATGAACATAAACAGATAAATTATAGGTTTATAGTCAGAAAAATAAGTTACAAGTCGTTTTTTGTAAAGGTAGTCATTTCAGTCGAAAGAACGACGTCTAGATGACCATTTTAGAAAACATACTTCCACTTTGAGTTAAACCATAATTTTTGGATATAGTTTCATGTTCATAATAACAATCATTTTCTCAGAATAACAACTTTTAAATCAAAGTTTATCATAGTTTTTAATTAACTAACCCAAAACAGCCCGCGGTGTTACTACGACGGCGTAAATCCGGTTTTACGGTGTTTTTCGTGTTTCCAGGTTTTAAATCATTAAGTTAGAATATCATATAGATATAGAACATGTGTTTAGTTGATTTTAAAAGTCAAGTTAGAAGGATTAACTTTTGTTTGCTAACAAGTTTAGAATTAACTAAACTATGTTCTAGTAATTACAAGTTTAAACCTTCGAATAAGATAGCTTTATATGTATGAATTGAATGATGTTATGAACATCATTACTACCTTAAGTTCCTTGGATAAACCTACTGGAAAATAGAAAAATGGATCTAGCTTCAACGGATCCTTGGATGGCTCGAAGTTCTTGAAGCAGAATCATGACACGAAAACAAGTTCAAGTAAGATCATCACTTGAAATAAGATTGTTATAGTTATAGAAATTGAACCAAAGTTTGAATATGATTATTACCTTGTATTAGAATGATAACCTACTGTAAGAAACAAAGATTTCTTGAGGTTGGATGATCACCTTACAAGATTGGAAGTGAGCTAGCAAACTTGAAAGTATTCTTGATTTTATGTAACTAGAACTTGTAGAATATATGAAGAACACTTAGAACTTGAAGATAGAACTTGAGAGAGATCAATTAGATGAAGAAAATTGAAGAATGAAAGTTTTTGTAGGTATTTTTGGTCGTTGGTGTATAGATTAGATATAAAGGATATGTAATTTTGTTTTCATGTAAATAAGTCATGAATGATTACTCATATTTTTGTAATTTTATGAGATATTTCATGCTAGTTGCCAAATGATGGTTCCCACATGTGTTAGGTGACTCACATGGGCTGCTAAGATCTAATCATTGGAGTGTATATACCAATAGTACATACATCTAAAAGCTGTGTATTGTACGAGTACGAATACGGGTGCATACGAGTAGAATTGTAGATGAAACTGAACGAGGATGTAATTGTAAGCATTTTTGTTAAGTAGAAGTATTTTTATAAGTGTATTGAAGTCTTTCAAAAGTGTATAAATACATATTAAAACACTACATGTATATACATTTTAATTGAGTCGTTAAGTCATCGTTAGTCGTTACATGTAAGTGTTGTTTTGAAACCTTTAGGTTAACGATCTTGTTAAATGTTGTTAACCCAATGTTTATAATATCAAATGAGATTTTAAATTATTATATTATCATGATATTATCATGTATGAATATCTCTTAATATGATATATATACATTAAATGTCTTTACAACGATAATCGTTACATATATGTCTCGTTTAAAAATCATTAAGTTAGTAGTCTTGTTTTTACATATGTAATTCATTGTTAATATACTTAATGATATGTTTACTTATCATAGTATCATGTTAACTATATATATATCCATATATATGTCATCATATAGTTTTTACAAGTTTTAACGTTCGTGAATCACCGGTCAACTTGGGTGGTCAATTGTCTATATGAAACATATTTCAATTAATCAAGTCTTAACAAGTTTGATTGCTTAACATGTTGGAAACATTTAATCATGTAAATATAAATCTCATTTAATATATATAAACATGGAAAAGTTCGGGTCACTACACACCGTGCACGAGTCAAACTTCTTGTACCACTGCCTAGGTGCCTGCTTTAAACCGTACAAACTTTTCTTCAGCTTGCATACGAGGTTATCTCCTGAAACCTCAAAACCTTCTGGCTGCTCCATATAAATGTCTTCATGTAAATTTCCATGAAAAAAAGTTGTCTTTACATCCATCTGTTCAAGCTTCAAGTTCATACTTGCGACCAATCCAAGTATGACTCTAATTGAAGTCATCTTGACTACTGGTGAAAATATTTCATCAAAATCAATCCCTTTCTTCTGTTGAAATCCTTTGACTACAAGCCGTGCTTTGTATTTCACCACTTTTTCACTACCATCCTTTTTCAGCTTGAACACCCATTTGTTTTTCAGTGCCTTCTTCCCGCATGGAAGTTCTACAATCTCATAAGTTTGATTTTTCTACAGAGAATCCATCTCATCCTGCATTGCGAACAACCATTTTTCTTTAGCCTTATGAGTTACTGCTTCATGAAAACTCTCTGGTTCTCCATCTTCAGTAAGTAGAAGGTATTCGGATTCTGGATATCTACTCGATGGAATCCGGCTTCGTTCAGATCTACGAACTTCTGGAATATTCTGAGGAGATCCACCATCATCTTCGCCTTGGATGGTCCTGGAACATCTGGCAGATGGGGTTGTGGCTCCCCCGCTCAGCACCGTCATTTTTCTCATTATCTTCTACTTCTGGCATTTCTTCTTGCACTGAAAATTCATTTCTCATGAATGATTTCGTTGTTGCCTCTGGCACTTGAGCAGCAACATTTAACTTCTGAGATATTGTGGGCTTTTCAATATCTTCTATTGTCTGGCTTTCATGGAACACCACGTCCATACTTCTGATCACCTTTTTCTCCTTTGGATCCCATAATCTGTATTTAAATTCTTCATCTCCATAGCCTATGAATATGCATGGAGTGGTCCTTGCTTCCAGCTTCTGCCTGAGCTCCTTGGATACATGTGCGTACGCCAAACATCTAAATACTCTTAAGTGAGAGTATGATGGATCCTTTCCAGACCAAAGTTTCTCCGGAACTTCAAAATTCAGTGGTACTGATGGAGATCGGTTGATCAAGTAACATGCAGCTCTGACTGCTTCTCCTCAGAATGGCTTTGACAACTTAGCCATACTGAGCATGCTCCGAACATGTTCCATGATTGTTCGGTTCATTCTTTCTGCTATACCATTGTGTTGAGGGGTACGTGGAACTGTCTTCTCATGTCGGATGCCATATGATCTGCAATAGGCATCAAACTGCCTGGAGGAGTATTCACCGCCGTTGTCGGATCGAAGACACTTTAACTTATTTCCTATCTCACGTTCTACCATGACATGAAACTGTTTGAAGTAATCGAACACCTGGTCCTTCGTCCGCAATAAATATACCCACACCTTCCGAGAAGCACCATCGATAAACATCAGAAAGTATCGATTGCCGCCAATTGATTCAACCTCTAAGGGACTGCAAACATCAGAGTGTACCAGACTGAGTAACTCTGATTTTCTCGTTGAAGAGGAATTAAACGATACTCTATGCTGCTTACCAAACAGACAATGATTGCAAGGATCTAGTGCAGCATCCTTGTCTACAATGATAAGCTTCTTCTTTATTAGGGTAGGCAACCCTTTCTCACTCATGTGACCGAGTCTCTGGTGCCATAAATTTTGTGAAGCCTCCTTTTCTGCAACATTAAGGCTGTCTGTGCAGATCTTCACATGAGTTTTGTATAGTGTGCCACAAATGTGTCCTCGAGCGACTATCATAGCGCCTCTTGACAATTTCCATGTGCCTCTACTGAAATGACTATCATAGCCCTGTTTGTCGAGAGCTACCCCAGAAAGTAAATTCAGCCAAAGATCTGGCACATGGCGGACATCCTTCAAAGTGATTGTGCTCCCGAAACTTCTCTTTATCTTGACATCACCAATTCCGACAATCTCAGTGGAACTGGAATTTCCCATTGATTTTATGCGAGGTGTATATGAAATAGCTTATATTTTACTAGGAAAAACTATTAAATACGATACAATTTTACACAAGATATTTATTTATTTATAGAATGGATATACTTAAACCTTGCTACAACACTTATAGGCAGTGTACCTAATCGTACAGTAGTGTAGTTTTTAATAATTCCGTTTCGTTCCACAGGGAATCTTTTAAACAAAGCTTAACGCTATATTAGTTTTAATTTATAAAAAAAATACAAATATATATAAGTAATATTGTTATTAAAAATGGGGGTTTTACCGTTTAATGACCGGTTTGTCGATCTTAAAACTTAGTCGCAGTTAAAACCTAATGTAAAATGTTAAAAATAAATATAACTTAATTTAAAGCGTAAAGTAAATAACGATAATGAAATTGCGATAAATAAAAGTGCGATAAAATAAAATTGCGATAATTAAAAAGTACGATAATTAAAAGTGCAATTAAATACAATAACAATAAATAAAAGTGCGATAATTAAAAGTGCAATTAAATATAAAATAAAGGAAATTAAATATGAAATAAAAGAATTATGCTTATTTAAACTTCCGTAATCATGATGTTTGACGTGTTGATTTTAGTTTTATGCCCATGGGTTAATTGTCCTTTTTCCTGGATTATTTAATATGTCCGTCTGGTTTTTGTCCATAACAGTCCATCAGTCATAAATATAAAGTGCGAGTATCCTCGTCAAATTATCCTTATACCCGAAGTCAAATATTCCAACTAATTGGGGACTTAAACTGTAACAAGATTTTAATACTTTGTTTAATAATTACACCAGGTTATCGACTGCGTGTAACCCAAGGTTTTAATACTTTGTTATCAATTATGCCAAGTGTCCTTGTACATAATTTCACCCCTGTTTTAATAATTCCATAGACTATTAATCCATTCCCGTGTCCGGTTAAATGAACGATTATTCGTACATATAAATACCCAGCCCATCGTGTCCGATCGAGTGTATATGGTTATTTATAGGGACGTCCAATTATAAATCTTTATATTAAAATTAACAAACTATCATTTAGTTAAACAAATATAAAGCCCATTAATAGCCCATAGTCTAATTTCCACAAGTGTCGTTCTTTTGTTCAAACCCCAATTATGGTACAAAACCCAATTACCCAATTTTAGTATTTTTTTTTTTAGCCCAACATCATGATTACTTCGGCTTAAATAATCATAATAATAATTTATCTACGAGACATTAAATTAAAAAGGTTGAACATAACTTACAATGATTAAAAATAGCGTAGCGTTACACGGACAGAATTTTGACTTACACCCTTACAACATTCGCTAACATACCCTTATTATTAGGATTTAAAATTAAAATTAAAATTAAAATATAAATATATATATATATATATATATATATATATATATATATATATATATATATATATATATATATATATATATATATCGTATAATATAGATAGAGAGATTGATGGATGGATATTTAAAACGGATCAAATGCGTTGGCTTTTATAGGCAGTTTCAGAATTTGGGGCTCCGCGAGTCGCGGCATTTTTGCACTACAAACTCCGCGAGTTGCGGAGTTCGTAAATCCAGCTCACACAAGTTTGGATCCTAGTCTGCCGACGATTTTAATATATAAATATAATATATATATATATAATTTATATAATTAATTATATATTATATTATATTTATATACATAGTTAACTTGTAATTTTTAGTCCGTTGCGTCGGGCGTTGAGAGTTGACTCTGGTTCCGGTTCCGGATTTTCGAACGTCCTTGCGTACAATTTAATATCTTGTACTTTGCGTTTTGAATCTTGTACTCTTGTAATTCTGAGACGTTTCTTATCAATAATTGGAACCTCTTTGATTGTATTTTGTACTTTTGAGCTTTTTGGTCGTTTGCGTCTTCAATTCGTCGAATCTGTCTTTTGTCTTCACCTTTTATTATTTAACCGAATATCACTTGTAAATAGGACAATTGCAACTAAAAGCTTGTCTTTTTTGAGGAATAATGCTATGAAATATATGTTCGTTTTTAGCATTATCAAATATTCCCACACTTGAGCGTTGCTTGTCCTCAAGCAATATAGTCTTGAAATATACTAGAATCACTTCTTTATTCTTCACACTTTGTACATCAGTGATTTCTATACGGCGGTATAAACAATGGTAGTAACGATGTGGTTTACAGTCCCACATGACTATAAAATTTAGATCCATTAAGGAAATTGGATCTTTATGAAAACATTTGATCTTTTGAAAATTAAATCTAGTTTTTACCCTAGATAAGTTTTCCGGAATAACCCTTCACCGGTGTTTGCAAAATATTTTTGTGGGTTTGGTGGGTTTCAGATTTGAAAATTTTAGCTCAAAACTTGTGGTTTTGTGTCACCCACTTGCTAACTTTGTATTAGGAAAGCAACACGTCCAGTATACTTGCTCCGTATATTACTTTTCGGTAAACTACCGTCCGGTTATAAAGGAAAGCGTTGAACAAGCAACTGTTAAGGCAATGTCCCCTGACATGCTTTTAATTATGGTCTATAACGTGTCGGACGCAATTACTATCCTTGGTAGGAGCAATAGTAAAGCTCACCCTTATAATTTTTTGGTCTGACACAAGGTCCTGTCTTTGACCATACTATGCAACCACCGTTCTTACGGTTGACACCCAATTTGGTTCAGGTGACCTAATGAAATCCAGGTAAATTCCTAGGATTTTACGTTCAATGGTAATGAACGCATTGAAAATGGGTTTTCAGAAAACAAATCGGTTTGAAATTTTGATCAAAATATTTTCTCGTTCAAGCTCGAGTTTAGATATCATTGAATTCCATGAGTTTGTAATTCTGAATCTTTAAGGTCAATCTCTAGGATTGAGTAATATCAGTCTTAAAAGCTGATTTTTGATCTTTAAGGAGATTATCCTTTCTGGGGATCTGATTCATTAGTCTTATCCAGCTAATTTGCACGGCGTCCTCCCCATTTCACGAGACAGATCCTCTCATGGTTAGGATAAGTCTGACCACTTGGCGACCCTGTTTGATGCTGAGGTTCGTAGATTTCCTACTGATTTTAGAGATGACTTTTCTAGGTTTTTCGTCAACCTACAGCTGGTCTGGACGACAACTTCTTGACCTAAATCAAGAAGCGCGTTTCTTTTTCGAAAGACTTTACTTCCTTTTAATGATGGAATTGATTCATCGTGTAGATCCATCTTTCTTACAGTAAATCGGGTAAAACTTTTTAGTTTAGTCCAAAGCAAAAGTATTTTCAGTTATTTGTTACAGAAATATGCGACATATGTTTAAAATAACTTGGTAAATTTTCCCACACTTGGCTTTTATTTTCCTTTTTATTGTCCTCTATTCCATTTTAAATGAATTCTAACATTTTGGTTTGTTTCTCAATTTATGTTTTTTCCGAGGTAACAATAATTTCGGTGTTAATACCTAGTTTTATCGTTCATAAATATGTATAAACATGATTTTGAGTTCATTTAATTGAAAATTTTGAAAATTTTTACTAGAATTGGGTAGTCAGTATATAAGACTAGGGCTGTTCTTTATTATCAGAGAGCACTAGATTCTAATACAACTACTACGTTACTAGTATTTTTAATGGTAACCAAGTGTTTAAGTTAAAAATTTTAAAAATCCGAAAGAATTTAACCCCTTCCCACACTTAAGATCTTGCAATGCCCTCATTTGCAAGAAATCAGTAACAATTTAAATTATTGAGGGTGATTAGCGTAGAAATGATTAAATTTTACCAAAGTTTCCAAACATATTGGCGTTTTTTTATATAAAAAGGTTCTAATTTCTAAAACATAAATTAATAAAATTTTAAAATTTTGTTTCTTTTTAGGAGCGAGGGCGTTTCGGATCGTTGTCCTAGTCCGTCCCTCGACAAAATTTTAAAATTCGTCTTTTTGAAGCGTGGTTTTAAAAACAAAGATTTTTGGGTTTTTTTAATTTTTTGGCATACTTTAAATCAATAAGATTAAAATTAATGATAATAAAAATTCTCGTCCCGCCCTCGGGTAAAGCAATTTCGGTTCAACGACCTAGTCTTCAACTTACGACGAATTTTAAAAATTATATTTTTAACTTAGCGAAATAAAGTAAATTTTTGTTTTTAAATTCACACCAAACTTAAATTTAAAATGCATAAAATTAAAAATTCATATTATTAAAAATCCACACCAAACTTAAATTTAATTTTGTTTTTATACATACAAACTTATATTAAAAATATTAATTTTTAAAATATTTACAATTTTAAATATATTGATTTAAAAAGTTTACAATATCAATTTAAGATTTATATATTAATTTTAAAAACATGGTAAAAATAAAATTAAAAATCTTTTTGGCTTTTATTCCACTTTAATCAATCAAATATTATCAAAAATATGCGCCCCTCTTTTCGGTAAAGTAATTTCGGTTCCATGACCTAATTTAACTCATGACGAATTTTTAAAATATTTTGAGTTGATTGATTAAAGATATTTATACCTTAAGAATAAACGTTAAATTTCGCAGTGATGTAATAAATTTTTGTATGATATCAATAATTTCGGTCGCAAGACCTAATTTTATTGAATACCAATTTAATACTTTATAGTGAACAAATTAGCGTTTATTATCAAAAAGTTAAAAATAAAAATAAAAATAAAAACTGTACGGACTTACCTATGAGATAGTATTCTTAGTGATATGCTCTAGCCCACTCATAAGATAGTCGGACTAATTGATTTTCCATGACTACATAGGCGTAACCTCGAGCATTCAGTATTTTTTCTTCTAAACATATGAACGGTTCATCTCTGTATAAAGTAACAAATTCGGTGTTTGAATAGGTTTGATTATTTGAACATTTACCTTCGTGTGACCATTTTCCGCATTTGTGACATCTTTCAAGGTGTCGTGCTCTTCTTTTCGCTGCGGATTTTGATTTTCCTTTACCAAATTGTAACTTATTATCTTCGCATCTGGATTCTTTTCTTACTCCGTCCAATTTTTCTCTGATTACTGATACCAGTTCACTCAGAAGTGTGTCATTATTACGTTTAGTAATCAAAGCGTGTAGCATTAGACCATGGTTTAGTTCACAGGAAGTCTTCATTTCGTAAAAACCTAAAAAAAATAAAATTCAGAATGGGGGAGAAGACTAGTTCTTTATGGTCTGCTAGGGAAAGACCATTCGGGTTCCATTTTCGAGAACTATACGAAAACAGAAAATCTAACTCTAACAGAAATACATATTATGTGATGACCCAGGAATTTCCGACCAAATTTAAACTTTATTATTCTATGATCTCGACACGATAAGCAAAGTCTGTAAAGTTGAGTCTTAAAAACTTTGCAATTGTTTATATGAATTCAGTTAACCTTTGATTATTCCCGACGATTTACGAACAATTGTGTGTAAATAAATAAGTAAATAAATATATATATATATATATATATATATGTAAATATAAATATAATTATATAAATAATATTTTGAATTAATAAAATACCTTAATCAATTAGAATTAAAAATGTAAAATAATAAAAAATATGTATTATTAAAATAAATATATATGATGTGAAACTATATAGGATTTTTATTAATTCAACATATGTTATCATATAATATTAAAATATATATATATATATATATATATATATATATATATATATATATATATATATTTGTTAAATTATTATTGCCTTTATTATTACTAATATCAATATCTGTATTATTGATATTATTATATAAAAATGGAAACATGTAACTTGTATATCTTCATTATTATTAGATATTATTATTATTAATATTATAGTTATTATTAATAAAATTAGTATTAATATAATCAGTATTATTATTATACATTTTATAGTAATTATTATCATTATCATTACTATATTAGTAATAATAATATTATTATTATCATTACTAACAGGATTAATTATAATCTATAAATATAAATATTATTATAAGAATAATTAAAAGTATAATATAATTTTAATTATCATTATGATTAGTTACTATTATTATCTTTATCAATATTAATATTATTAATATCATTAATATTATTATTATAGTTATTAGAAAATAATACAATTTGTTATTATTATTAATAATATTAATATCATTTTTGTAAATAATAATGTTAATATTAATATTATTATTAGAAATTTAATTATTATTAATATCATTATAAATATTAATTAATAATATTATTTTTATAAAATCATGTATATACAAATTAGAATCCCAGAATCAGTTGCAGGTTAATATCACTGTAATTGGTTTCCAAAACTAAAAATTCGTACAAATCAAGTTTTAAACACTACAATAAATCCAAATTCTGATATCAATCAATTTTTTTTTTTTGGCTTCCGAATATCTCCTTGTCGAGCTTTTGTCTGGAATCAGTTAGAGGTTATATCACAAATCAATTAGGAGCAATTAGACTGAAAAACCACGTACTTGATCTCACTATATAAATTCTTTCACTACGTTTCAAAGATAAAAACAAATAAATACAGAAAATAGATCGTGTACCTCTGTTTATGAACTTTTCAACCAAAAATCGAATTCAAATCAATTTTCAAAAACTAATAATGCAAAGTTGTTAGGAATGATCTAACTAAACTCTCTGTAAGTTTTCAAGTTTCAATTCTTTCGATTGATTATCAATTTCGAAGTCAAAGTTTCAAAATCAAAAAGTCAAACAATGTTCTTCGATTAAATTCGAATTATCTGTTGTATTTCAAGTTTAATTGATGAATCCAACAGTTTTTAAGATTAATTTACAATGTATTTTGTGTTATAAACTTTGTCTAATACAATCCCAAAAACGAAATCATTTTTTTTTCCTCTTCTTCAAAACAGCGACGGCTTGTAAATTTTTTTTTTTTTTTCAAAACCAATTAATCACAAATGAATGGTTCTGTGTTGGATTTAAATCTTATAATTAATGTAAATACTTGTTGTCATAAGGGATTGATCCCTGGGTCGTCTGATTTTGATTTATAATGAGCAAGATGAAGGATAACATAAACGTAATAAAAATAAATGGATTGCATATATTTCAGAAAAACTGTGATGGTTGAATGGTTAGGAGGGTGTTCGAGTATACGAGAGGTCTCGGGTTCGAGACCCAGCTGAGACATTTCTTTTTATTCCTAATATTGGAGGTAGTTCTCATATTTCAATTTGATTATTATTATTATTTATTGTTATTATTATTATATGAATTATTAATTCTTTTATTATGCTAGTTTTCATTATTAGTTATATGATTATTATTATCCTTAATATAACATATAATATTATTATTACTAGTATTGTCATATAAAACTACTAGTACTATCATTATTAATATTATTATTAATAGTATTTATTATTATTGTATCATTATTATTATTATCACTATTATCATTGTAGTAAAAATTTTATAGTTATTATTATTATCTGTACTATTATTATATTTAATACCATTATTACTAAAAGTAATATTATCCTTAAATTTGTCATTTTTGTTAAAACTAGTATTATTATGAAAATAATAAAAGTATTGTTTTTCATTAATATTGATATTAGTATCATTTCTATTAGTATAGTAACACATTTAAAATTTGTAATATCATTATTATCATTGTTATAAATAATATCTTAACATTATTATTATTATTATTATATTTATTAACAGTGCTATTATTATTATTAAAAACTTATTATCATTACTAACCATTTATTTAAAGTTATCATTTTAAAACAAAATGTATTATGATCATTAGTAATAACAATATCATTATTATTGAAAGTATTATGATGATAAAAATAAAAGTTTTAAAAATATTATTATAAGTATATATTAACTATATTAACAAATTATTTTAGAAATACTCATATATAATAATTTAGACATTTTTACTATAACACTAAACAGATATACCTATATATAACTATAATAATATTAATCATTTTGAATATATACACAAAGTAAATATATATAACCTATAATTTAAGACATAAAATAAAGTATATATACTTAAATGGAATCTAGTATAAATCTCATATAACTATAAATTATATATAAATAATATATATTAATAAATGAAATTATGATATTTCCATTATATGTTTTAATAGAAATACAACTGATATAGGTTCGTGAATCCGAGGCCAACCCTGCATTGTTCAATGTCGTCATATGTATTTTTACTACAAAATACATGATTGTGAGTTTCATTGATCCCCTTTTACTCTTTACTTTTTTGGGGCTGAGAATACATGCAAATGCTTTAGTAACTGTTTTACAATAATTATATGCGTGAGTTTCATTTGCCTTTTTACCCTTTATATTTTTGGGCTGAGAATACATGAGCTGCTTTTATAACTGTTTTACGAAATAGACACGAGTAAATGAAACTACATTCTATGGCTGGATTATTAAACTGAATATGCCCCTTTTTAGTCTGGTAATCTAAGAATTAGGGAACAGACAACCTAATTGACGCAAATCCTAAAGATAGATCTATCGGGCCCAACAAGCCCCATCCAAAGTACTGGATGCTTTAGTACTTCCAAAATTATATCATGTCCGAAGGAGGATCCCGGAATGATGGGGATATTCTTATATGCATCTAGTTAATGTCGGTTACCAGGTGTTCAATCCATATGAATGATATTTTGTCTCTATGCATGGGACGTATGTTTATGAGAAATGGAAATATGAAATCTTGTGGTCTATTAAAATTATGAAATGATTATTTATGATAAACTAATGAACTCACCAACCTTTTGGTTGACACTTGAAAGCATGTTTATTCTCAGGTATGAAAGAAATCTTCCATTGTGCATTTGCTCTTATTAGAGATATCACTTGGAGTCATTCATGACATATTTCAAAAGACGTTGCATTCGAGTCGTCGAGTTCATCAAGATTATTATTAAGTCAATTATAGTTGGATATATTATGAAATGGTATGCATGCTGTTAACTTTCGATGTAATGGAAGTTTGTCTTTTAAAAACGAATGTAATGTTTGTAAAATGTATCATATAGAGGTCAAGTACCTCGCGATGTAACCAAATGTAATGTATTCGTCCAGATGGATTAGGACGGGTCTTCACAGTTGGTATCAGAGCAGAGGTCTTAGCGAACCAGGTCTGCATTAGTGTGTCTAACTGATAAGTCGTTAGGAGGCATTAGTGAGTCTGGACTTCGACCGTGTCTGCATGTCATAAGTTTTGCTTATCATTTCTTGTCGGAAATCATTTGCTTATCCTCTTTAGTAAATTATCTTCTCATTATTCTTAGTCTAGACACATCTTATTGCATTGACTGCATGAAAAGTGTATAGACAAAATTTACATCTTAGCGTATCTGCTAATTCATATCTTAGCGTATCTGTTATTCTTATTTTTGCCTGACAGCTTCCGTAGATTCCTCCGTAACTTATGAGATTTTAGTATTACATATGTATATGGAAATTATGTATTGCAGGATACTAATCTACATCCTATAATCTATTTCTTATCGAAAATCCTTCATCTGATCGTACGAGATGAATCCCTCAACCAATTCGAATTCCTTGGATTCCGACAGCTATTCCGATATGGAGTTTCAACTAAGCTCCGAAAGCAGAGTCACCAGAATGAATCAACCAATTCATTTGATGGGTTCATAGTCTACTTAATCATTGGAGACAAGAAGAAGGTGATCCTTTCCGTTAACTGAATTCACCTCTTGGCGAAGAACCTGAAACACTTACCGGCGAACTTATTCGAAACACCATCTTCAACCTCATTTCCAGAGTATCTCGAAACAATTATATTCTATCCACAATTCTAAACCTTATTCATCCACTCGTTCTGACCGACAATCATCCCGGAACCATAGAAGAAGTCAACGAGCTTCGCGCTCGAGTAATCAATTTGAAAAATGTAGTGCAAAATGTACCAGCTTCAGCAACATCACCGGCACCAACAGTACCATCAATAACAGCACCAGTACCATCAACAATCCATACTTCAATATCATCATATGTACTTTGAGTATGATCTTCGTTCTACGTATCGTTCTACCTCATTTATCTTCGTTCAACATGGCGAATATGTAATCTCTAAAGTTTTAGAGATTATTTATTCTAATTCCAACAGCAAATGAGTTTAATATCATATTAACTCATCAAATCCATGAATACATCTGAAGAAAATATATATGTATATATGTTTTCATAAAGATTGTAATTAAAAATTCTTTCGTACAAAGTGTTAATGGTGAAAATATTTTAACGAGTAGGTAATACCCGAGGAATATTTAGATTTCACATTAATAAGTTACCTTGAACATTCTTCGAAACTGATTCAACAGTCATTTACTATCCTACTTACATCCACAGATATATGAATCCGTTCACCACAGAATAACCATTTCCATTCAAATTTCATATTTGGATTTTGACCTATCAGAATCAAACAAGTGGCATAATGAAGAAAACATGTTAAGGAATAAAATTTGTTAGAAACAAACAAATTAACTATGAGAAATTTTGTTAAGAATCCACGCTAACAAAAATCTTAGCTAACTGTTCCTAGCTAACTGTGGACTAATCAACTGGGGACTACCAACAGTGGACAATTAAAATGAATTAAAATATTGATTATAACATATGAAACTAAACAGTTCTTCAAGTTTGCCACTTGATTTTATTTTAAACCCCATTCGTATCATCACGATTACATTCTGCGTTCAAACCTTTCATGATTCTTGAAAACACCTCAATCGAAAGGATGAATCAACTGTACTTCAGTTACGAAAGAAAAGATTAGTGCATATAGTTATGCACCTGAAAACACTCAGAACCTGAGTAAACGTGTAACACGTATCTGTGCTAGCTCCTTTGGCATTGTTATTAAAAAAAATAACATTGCAATTCTTTTTCAAATTAGTCAATTTTGTCACAGCTCCAGCAAGTCAACTTCGATTCTTCATTCGAAGTAGCCTTACTATAATCCTGATATATACGATTACCCTTTTTATACCGGGGAATTCTTTTATATTCCACCATATTACCAGCAAATGTACCAGCAACCTCGTTGCTTCTTGGCTTAGATCTCTCTGACAAGTCATTATATTTATTCATTGAAACCCTATCATATACTCATCCGCATCTTGTAACGAGAACTGCCATACCAATTACCGGGAATCAGCAATCAGTACTTTGAAAACTCACATCATATCTACATCAACAGTTATATGTATGACATTTATCTCTTAGAATTATGATCTCTCATTCTGAAATTCTGAAAAGCACTCAGTCACAAATCAATACTATGAATGTTGAAAAAGTTGAATGAAGCAGCAGAAACCATAGACAACCGTAAACGACCTTAATCATCGGAAGTTTGATGATAAAGAATAGTATGTTGGAAAAGCTCAGAAAAGTTGGAACTGAAAAACGGATTGAGCTAACCACGAAGGAGACCAAGGATAAATACAAGGACCAAACCCTATATTCAAAGAATCCAGAAAATTCTGGATCCGTTGAAATCTTTAGAGAATATCTTGCTCCGAAGTTATGTTAAAATCTTACGGAAAATCTTTCTCCATCAACCATCGAACTTAGAAATTCCAAAATATCATCATCAATATCTTCGATATTTCTGAGGATATTTTCATAAATATTCTCGTTCGAAATTATATACTTCATCATGCTTCCCGTGTATCATTATATTGGAAACATTAAATAAAAAATTTAGTACCGAAAATTGGATTATGCGAAACTATGAAAGAAGCCGTGGACAAATCACAAAGAATAAGTTTGACTTCAAAGAATCTAAATGATTCAATGTCTGCTGAAATCTTTAGCGAATATCTTGCTTCTGACTTCAAACTCTTGCGGACAGATTTTCTTCACCATCCTTCGATATTAGAAATTCCAAGATATCATCGTATCTTTCATTATAAATATCCTCCAAATTTCTGAAGATATTTTTATAACTATTCTTATCTGAAATCATCAATCTCATCATGATATCAGTGTTACATCATATAGAAACTGTTACTTTCTATATTCTGTAAACTTTCGAGCTTAAAAAATATGAATGTTATTGAAGTAATGTTGGGAACTGATGCATGAGTTAGTATAATATAATGACACTTGATCAACGTGATTATATTACAATAAGTCATGCTGAGTTTCTAAATGGAACATGATGATTCACAGATTATAACGTCATCATGTGACATGTTACATAACTCTTTCATCCTGATTAACTTCTGAACATATCAAGAAAATATATTCTTGATAGTTCTATCCTCATTGACTCTGGTAATTTGACAAATCAAATCGTATTATTACGTTCTTTCTTGTTTAGAACATTATATTCATTCGAAACTCTATACTTACGAATTCTGGACCATTACAAGAGGTGTCCAATCGTAAAAAGAAGAAACGAAGGGACAAAGCTCCAAAAGAAATAGAAATTGGAGTATAAGTCGCAGCAAAGAGGAAGGAGTATTAACTATTGATGATAATGATTATAGAAAACAGATATAGGGACATTGAAATATAAGGAAAGATATAAAGCCTGATAACAACACCTAAATTACAAACCGTGTATATCAATGTTTATCGCAATATAAAGACAAGGGAGAATTATAAGTACTATAACCCCAAGGGCAAAGTAGAAGTAAGCAGATTCCTCGGATGGAAGTTGGAAAAGAAGAATAATTGTTGCGATAATAAGGATGAGGACAGGGATCAGAACTGGATTAAGCATTATTATAATCTTTTGGATATATGAACTGAGAAAGAAGGCATAAAAGTGGTGGAGACTAATGGAATGGAAAAGGTAAATTTATAAGGGAAATATCAGACGGAGAAATCGAGGCAGATCACCGTATTTAATTATAGAGATCTTAATTTTCTTACTCGCCGAAGAATCAAATCTTTTAGATTTCGAAGATTTTCTCTAAATTCCTTGAATTCCGGAATTCAACCAAGACAACGTCAAAAGTTAAGACGAAACTTTATATGTTCATTTCACTCATTTGTGATAGCTTCATTCGTACTCTTCGAGTAGTCGAATTATCTTATCCATATTACTCAACAGTAATAAAACTCTATTCATCAGCTTATATTCGTCAGGAAAACATTTTTATTGTTAGCCATGACCACCTCACTCAAATTTCGGGATGAAATTTCTTTAACGGGTAGGTACTGTGATGACCCAGGAATTTCCGACCAAATTTAAACTTTATTATTCTATGATCTCGACACGATAAGCAAAGTCTGTAAAGTTGAGTCTTAAAAACTTTGCAATTGTTTATATGAATTCAGTTAACCTTTGACTATTCCCGACGATTTACGAACAATTGTGTGTAAATAAATAAGTAAATAAATATATATATATGTAAATATAAATATAAGTATACAAATAATATTTTGAATTAATAAAATACCTTAATCAATTAGAATTAAAAATGTAAAATAATAAAAATTATGTATTATTAAAATAAATATATATGATGTGAAACTATATAGGATTTTTATTAATTCAACATATGTTATCATATAATATTAAAATATATATATATATATATATATATTTGTTAAATTATTATTGCCTTTATTATTACTAATATCAATATCTGTATTATTGATATTATTATATAAAAATGGAAACATGTAACTTGTATATCTTCATTATTATTAGATATTATTATTATTAATATTATAGTTATTATTAATAAAATTAGTATTAATATAATCAGTATTATTATTATACATTTTATAGTAATTATTATCATTATCATTAGTATATTAGTAATAATAATATTATTATTATCATTACTAACAGGATTAATTATAATCTATAAATATAAATATTATTATAAGAATAATTAAAAGTATAATATAATTTTAATTATCATTATGATTAGTTACTATTATTATATTTATCAATATTAATATTATTAATATCATTAATATTATTATTATAGTTATTAGAAAATAATACAATTTGTTATTATTATTAATAATATTAATATCATTTTTGTAAATAATAATGTTAATATTAATATTATTATTAGAAATTTAATTATTATTAATATCATTATAAATATTAATTAATAATATTATTTTTATAAAATCATGTATATACAAATTAGAATCCCAGAATCAGTTGCAGGTTAATATCACTGTAATTGGTTTCCAAAACTAAAAATTCGTACAAATCAAGTTTTAAACACTACAATAAATCCAAATTCTGATATCAATCAATTTTTTTTTTGGCTTCCGAATATCTCCTTGTCGAGCTTTTGTCTGGAATCAGTTAGAGGTTATATCACAAATCAATTGGGAGTAATTAGACTGAAAAACCACGTACTTGATCTCACTATATAAATTCTTTCACTACGTTTCAAAGATAAAAACAAATAAATACAGAAAATAGATCGTGTACCTCTGTTTATGAACTTTTCAACCAAAAATCGAATTCGAATCAATTTTCAAAAACTAATAATGCAAAGTTGTTAGGAATGATCTAACTAAACTCTCTGTAAGTTTTCAAGTTTCAATTCTTTCGATTGATTATCAATTTCGAAGTCAAAGTTTCAAAATCAAAAAGTCAAACAATGTTCTTCGATTAAATTCGAATTATCTGTTGTATTTCAAGTTTAATTGATGAATCCAATAGTTTTTAAGATTAATTTACAATGTATTTTGTGTTATAAACTTTGTCTAATACAATCCCAAAAACGAAATCATTTTTTTTTCCTCTTCTTCAAAACAGCGACGGCTTGTAAATTTTTTTATTTTTTTTTTCAAAACCAATTAATCACAAATGAATGGTTCTGTGTTGGATTTAAATCTTATAATTAATGTAAATACTTGTTGTCATAAGGGATTGATCCCTGGGTCGTCTGATTTTGATTTATAATGAGCAAGATGAAGGATAACATAAACGTAATAAAAATAAATGGATTGCATATATTTCAGAAAAACTGTGATGGTTGAATGGTTAGGAGGGTGTTCGAGTATACGAGAGGTCTCGGGTTCGAGACCCAGCTGAGACATTTCTTTTTATTCCTAATATTGGAGGTAGTTCTCATATTTCAATTTGATTATTATTATTATTTATTGTTATTATTATTATATGAATTATTAATTCTTTTATTATGCTAGTTTTCATTATTAGTTATATGATTATTATTATCCTTAATATAACATATAATATTATTATTACTAGTATTGTCATATAAAACTACTAGTACTATCATTATTAATATTATTATTAATAGTATTTATTATTATTGTATCATTATTATTATTATCACTATTATCATTGTAGTAAAAATTTTATAGTTATTATTATTATCTGTACTATTATTATATTTAATACCATTATTACTAAAAGTAATATTATCCTTAAATTTGTCATTTTTGTTAAAACTAGTATTATTATGAAAATAATAAAAGTATTGTTTTTCATTAATATTGATATTAGTATCATTTTTATTAGTATAGTAACACATTTAAAATTTGTAATATCATTATTATCATTGTTATAAATAATATCTTAACATTATTATTATTATTATATTTATTAACAGTGCTATTATTATTATTAAAAACTTATTATCATTACTAACCATTTATTTAAAATTATCATTTTAAAACAAAATGTATTATGATCATTAGTAATAACAATATCATTATTATTGAAAGTATTATGATGATAAAAATAAAAGTTTTAAAAATATTATTATAAGTATATATTAACTATATTAACAAATTATTTTAGAAATACTCATATATAATAATTTAGACATTTTTACTATAACACTAAATAGATATACCTATATATAACTATAATAATATTAATCATTTTAAATATATACACAAAGTAAATATATATAACCTATCATTTAAGACATAAAATAAAGTATATATACTTAAATGGAATCTAGTATAAATCTCATATAACTATAAATTATATATAAATAATATATATTAATAAATGAAATTATGATATTTCCATTATATGTTTTAATAGAAATACAACTGATATAGGTTCGTGAATCCGAGGCCAACCCTGCATTGTTCAATGTCGTCATATGTATTTTTACTACAAAATACATGATTGTGAGTTTCATTGATCCCCTTTTACTCTTTACATTTTTAGGGCTGAGAATACATGCAAATGCTTTAGTAACTGTTTTACAATAATTATATGCGTGAGTTTCATTTGCCTTTTTACCCTTTATATTTTTGGGCTGAGAATACATGCGCTGCTTTTATAACTGTTTTACGAAATAGACACGAGTAAATGAAACTACATTCTATGGCTGGATTATTAAACCGAATATGCCCCTTTTTAGTCTGGTAATCTAAGAATTAGGGAACAGACACCCTAATTGACGCGAATCCTAAAGATAGATCTATCGGGCCCAACAAACCCCATCCAAAGTACCGGATGCTTTAGTACTTCGAAAATTATATCATGTCCGAAGGAGGATCCCGGAATGATGGGGATATTCTTATATGCATCTAGTTAATGTCGATTACCAGGTGTTCAATCCATATGAATGATATTTTGTCTCTATGCATGGGACGTATGTTTATGAGAAATGGAAATATGAAATCTTGTGGTCTATTAAAATTATGAAATGATTATTTATGATAAACTAATGAACTCACCAACCTTTTGGTTGACACTTGAAAGCATGTTTATTCTCAGGTATGAAAGAAATCTTCCACTGTGCATTTGCTCTTATTAGAGATATCACTTGGAGTCATTCATGACATATTTCAAAAGACGTTGCATTCGAGTCGTCGAGTTCATCAAGATTATTATTAAGTCAATTATAGTTGGATATATTATGAAATGGTATGCATGTCGTCAACTTTCGATGTAATGGAAGTTTGTCTTTTAAAAACGAATGCAATGTTTGTAAAATGTATCATATAGAGGTCAAGTACCTCGCGATGTAACCAAATGTAATGTATTCGTCCAGATGGATTAGGACGGGTCTTCACATATTATCCTTTAAAAGACTTGATTCTCCCCACACTTAGTTAGCTGTGGTATCGAAATTGTGATTAACTTCATTGTCAACTTCCATTGGACTATCTATGTAATGTTTAACTCTGTGACCATTAACCTTAAATTCAATCCCATTTGAATTTATCAATTCTACTGTTCCGTACGGGAAAACTCTTTTGACTATGAATGGTCCAGACCATCTTGATTTCAATTTTCCAGAAAATAGCTTGAATCGTGAATTGAAAAGAAGAACTTTGTCTCCTTCTTTAAATTCTTTTGAACTTCTGATTCTTTTATCATGCCATTTCTTCGTTCTTTCCTTATAGATTAACGAATTTTCATATGCTTCATGTCTTAATTCTTCTAATTCGTTTAGTTGACTTAACCGTTGACATCCAGCTTCATGTAAATCAAGATTACATGTCTTCAAAGCCCAAAATGCTTTGTGTTCAATTTCTACTGGAAGATGACATGCTTTTTCATAAACGATTCTAAAAGGTGTGGTTCCAATTGGAGTTTTGTAGGCTGTTCTAAAAGCCCAGAGTGCATCCTCCAATTTAATGGACCATTCCTTCATATTTGATCCTACAGTTTTCTCTAGAATAAGTTTTAAAGCTCGGTTGGTATTTTCAACTTGTCCACTTGTTTGTGGATGATATGCAGTGGAGATTTTATGAGTTACTCCATATCTTTTAAGAACTTTCTCAAGTTGATTATTACAGAAATGAGTTCCCCGATCACTTATTAAAGCTTTCGGTGTTCCAAACCTTGCAAAAAGATGTTTTAAAAAGTTGACTACAACTCGTGCATCGTTAGTTGGGAGAGCTTGTGCTTCCGCCCATTTAGATACATAATCAATGGCTACGAGAATATATAGATTATTATAAGATTTTGGAAATGGACCCATAAAGTCAATACCCCAAACGTCAAATACTTCACATACTTGAATGACATTTTGTGGCATTTCATCACGTTGACTTATTTTTCCGGCCCTTTGACAAGCATCACAGGATTTGCAAAGAAGGTGTGCGTCTTTGTAAATTGTAGGCCAATAGAATCCAGCATCATAAACTTTCCTTGCTGTTAGTTGAGGCCCATAATGCCCTCCTGTTGGTCCTGTGTGACAATGGTTTAAGATTTTACTAGCTTCATCTCCGAATACACATCGGCGTATTATTCCACCTGGACAACTTTTAAACAAATGTGGATCTTCTCAGAAATAGTGTTTTATGTAGTGACCCGAACTTTTCCATGTTTATATATATTAATTGAGATTGATATTTACATGATTAAATGTTTCCAACATGTTAAGCAATCAAACTTGTTAAGACTTGATTAATTGAAATATGTTTCATATAGACAATTGACCACCCAAGTTGACCGGTGATTCACGAACGTTAAAACTTGTAAAAACTATATGATGACATATATATGGATATATATATAGTTAACATGATACTATGATAAGTAAACATATCATTAAGTATATTAACAATGAACTACATATGTAAAAACAAGACTACTAACTTAATGATTTTTAAACGAGACATATATGTAACGATTATCGTTGTAAAGACATTTAATGTATATATATCATATTAAGAGATATTCATACATGATAATATCATGATAATATAATAATTTAAAATCTCATTTGATATTATAAACATTGGGTTAACAACATTTAACAAGATCGTTAACCTAAAGGTTTCAAAACAACACTTACATGTAACGACTAACGATGACTTAACGACTCAGTTAAAATGTATATACATGTAGTGTTTTAATATGTATTTATACACTTTTGAAAGACTTCAATACACTTATCAAAATACTTCTACTTAACAAAAATGCTTACAATTACATCCTCGTTCAGTTTCATCAACAATTCTACTCGTATGCACCCGTATTCGTACTCGTACAATACACATCTTTTAGATGTATGTACTATTGGTATATACACTCCAATGATCAGCTCTTAGCAGCCCATGTGAGTCACCTAACACATGTGGGAACCATCATTTGGCAACTAGCATGAAATATCTCATAAAATTACAAAAATATGAGTAATCATTCATGACTTATTTACATGAAAACAAAATTACATATCCTTTATATCTAATCCATACACCAACGACCAAAAACACCTACAAACACTTTCATTCTTCAATTTTCTTCATCTAATTGATCTCTCTCAAGTTCTATCTTCATGTTCTAAGTGTTCTTCATATATTCTACAAGTTCTAGTTACATAAAATCAAGAATACTTTCAAGTTTGCTAGCTCACTTCCAATCTTGTAAGGTGATCATCCAACCTCAAGAAATCTTTGTTTCTTACAGTAGGTTATCATTCTAATACAAGGTAATAATCATATTCAAACTTTGGTTCAATTTCTATAACTATAACAATCTTATTTCAAGTGATGATCTTACTTGAACTTGTTTTCGTGTCATGATTCTGCTTCAAGAACTTCGAGCCATCCAAGGATCCGTTGAAGCTAGATCCATTTTTCTCTTTTCCAGTAGGTTTATCCAAGGAACTTAAGGTATTAATGATGTTCATAACATCATTCGATTCATATATATAAAACTATCTTATTCGAAGGTTTAAACTCGTAATCACTAGAACATAGTTTAGTTAATTCTAAACTTGTTCGCAAACAAAAGTTAATCCTTCTAACTTGACTTTTAAAAGTAACTAAACACATGTTCTATATCTATATGATATGCTAACTTAATGATTTAAAACCTGAAAACACGAAAAACACCGTAAAACCGGATTTACGCCGTCGTAGTAACACCGCGGGCTGTTTTGGGTTAGTTAATTAAAAACTATGATAAACTTTGATTTAAAAGTTGTAATTCTGAGAAAATGATTTTTATTATGAACATGAAACTATATCCAAAAATTATGGTTAAACTCAAAGTGGAAGTATGTTTTCTAAAATGGTCATCTAGACGTCGTTCTTTGGACTGAAATGACTACCTTTACAAAAACGACTTGTAACTTATTTTTCCGACTATAAACCTATACTTTTCTGTTTAGATTCATAAAATAGAGTTCAATATGAAACCATAGCAATTTGATTCACTCAAAACGGATTTAAAATGAAGAAGTTATGGGTAAAACAAGATTGGATAATTTTTCTCATTTTAGCTACGTGAAAATTGGTAACAAATCTATTCCAACCATAACTTAATCAACTTGTATTGTATATTATGTAATCTTGAGATACCATAGACACGTATACAATGTTTTGACCTATCATGTCGACACATCTATATATATTTCGGAACAACCATAGACACTCTATATGTGAATGTTGGAGTTAGCTATACAGGGTTGAGGTTGATTCCAAAATATATATAGTTTGAGTTGTGATCAATACTGAGATACGTATACACTAGGTCGTGGATTGATTCAAGATAATATTTATCGATTTATTTCTGTACATCTAACTGTGGACAACTAGTTGTAGGTTACTAACGAGGACAGCTGACTTAATAAACTTAAAACATCAAAATATATTAAAAGTGTTGTAAATATATTTTAAACATACTTTGATATATATGTATATATTGTTATAGGTTCGTGAATCAACCAGTGGCCAAGTCTTACTTCCCAACGAAGTAAAAATCTGTGAAAGTGAGTTATAGTCCCACTTTTAAAATCTAATATTTTTGGGATGAGAATACATGCAGGTTTTATAAATGATTTACAAAATAGACACAAGTACGTGAAACTACATTCTATGGTTGAATTATCGAAATCGAATATGCCCCTTTTTATTAAGTCTGGTAATCTAAGAATTAGGGAACAGGCACCCTAATTGACGCGAATCCTAAAGATAGATCTATCAGGCCCAACAAGCCCCATCCAAAGTACCGGATGCTTTAGTACTTCGAAATTTATATCATATCCGAAGGGTGTCCCGGAATGATGGGGATATTCTTATATATGCATCTTGTTAATGTCGGTTACCAGGTGTTCACCATATGAATGATTTTTATCTCTATGTATGGGATGTGTATTGAAATATGAAATCTTGTGGTCTATTATTATGATTTGATATATATAGGTTAAACCTATAACTCACCAACATTTTTGTTGACGTTTTAAGCATGTTTATTCTCAGGTGATTATTAAGAACTTCCGCTGTCGCATACTTAAATAAGGACGAGATTTGGAGTCCATGCTTGTATGATATTGTGTAAAAACTGCATTCAAGAAACTTATTTTGTTGTAACATATTTGTATTGTAAACCATTATGTAATGGTCGTGTGTAAACAGGATATTTTAGATTATCATTATTTGATAATCTACGTAAAGCTTTTTAAACCTTTATTGATGAAATAAAGGTTATGGTTTGTTTTAAAATGAATGCAGTCTTTGAAAAACGTCTCATATAGAGGTCAAAACCTCGCAACGAAATCAATTAATATGGAACGTTTTTAATCAATAAGAACGGGACATTTCAGTTGGTATCAGAGCGTTGGTCTTAGAGAACCAGAAAATTTGCATTAGTGTGTCTTATCGAGTTTGTTAGGATGCATTAGTGAGTCTGGACTTCGACCGTGTTTTCTTTAAAAATGATTGCTTAACATTTTTGTTGGAAACTATATATTTTTAACATATGAATATTATGTGATATATTAATCTCTTAACGTGTTTGATATTATGTGATAGATGTCTACCTCTAGAACAAGTCCCATTGACTCACCTAATAATAATGAAGAGTCAAATGTAAATTGGAATGATTCGTGGACTGATTCACAAGTTCCCGAAGAGGAACCGGAAGAAGAGTCGGAACCAGAAAAAGAATCGGAACCGGAAGAAGAATCGGAACCGGAAGAAGAAATAGAACCGGTGGGGGAAATAATAAAACGATTAAGTAAAAGAAAATCCTCAACCAACCGACCAAGGTTAATTATGGTCAATGGTGTTTCCGCTAAGGAAGCAAAATATTGGGAGGATTACCAATTCTCCGATGAATCGGATTCTGACGAGAATTCCGATGATGTTATAGAAATTACCCCAACTGAATTTAAAAAGGCAAAAGAAAATAATAAGGGAAAGGGCATAAAAATAGAGAAATCTAATTCCAACCCCGATGAACTTTATATATATCGTCAACCCTCGAAGTCCTTAAGTTGTAACAATGACCCGGGAACCTCTAAACCACCAGGTTTTTCTAAACCAATGTGGAAAACGAAGGCTCGTATTAGGGGAACATCATATATCCCTAGAAACTTGGCAAAACGAACCAAAACCGAAGAAGAAGAAACAAGCGAGTCGGAATAAGATAGTTGTATTCGTGTGGTGTAATATATGTAATATAGTGTGCTTATGCTTTATGATATATGTAAAAAATGCTTGTATTAATAAGTATTTTTTTTTTTGAATCTAACTCTTGTCTATTTTACAATATAAAAACACAAAATGGATAGACAACCCAATATTTTAAGAGACCTACCCGGAGACATGATTGATGAAATCTTGTCTAGAGTCGGTCAGAATTCTTCAGCACAACTATTTAAGGCGAGATCAGTTTGTAAGACATTCGAAGAACGTTCCAAGAATGCCTTGGTTTATAAAAGGCTTTCGTTCGAAAGATGGGGGATATCACATTGGGAAATCCATAAGTTACGATGTGTTTACTTTGACGCATATATTGCGGGGAACCCAAATGCTATTTTACGCAATGGGTTAAGAAATTATTTTGACTCAATATATCCGAATATTGGACTTCGTGATTTAGAAAAAGCGGCTAACATGCAACATAAAGAAGCATGTTATGCTTACGGATTAGTAATGTTAGCTTCTTACCAAAGTGAGAACAAGAACATCGGGCTACAACTATTAAACAAAACGTTCCCACAAGTGACGGAGTCGGTAATTGGGGTAAGAAATGAGGTTTTTAGGTTATTACGAGACTGTTGGACATTACGTAACCCTCGTCCCTTTGACGACGTTACAACACGCTGTCTCATCAACGGCCATAACGGTTATGTTCCACAAGACCAAGGATGGGAAGTAGTCCTAGTAAACCCAGAATGCATGACTTGTTTCTGGACGTATGAATTACGTGTCTTTATTGCCTTTGCTGAACGACTTGTGTACTAGCTAGAATTATCTTCACAACTATCTTGTATCAAAGTTATTGTGTGCTATATTTCATGCTTTATGTAAAATAAGCGGTATTGTAAGTTTGTAAAATATTGTATAAAAGTTTGAACGCGAAATATTATTATAATCAGTTTTTCATATAGAATTGTAGTAGTTGAATTGTATATTAGCTACTAAGTATGAACTTAACGGGTAGGTACTACCCGAATTTAAATTTATAAAACGCTAATATGAAGAAAAAGCTTTTATAAATGAGTTCATATTATGCTACGAAATACTATTAACTACTCTTAATATTCTGTATGATTAACTTGTTCCATTTGACTATTTTGAAGGAAATGGCACCGACTACTCGACACACCGTGAATATGAATGAAGAGGAATTCCGTACTTTTCTAGCTTCAAACATAGCCGCAGTACAGGCTGCGCTACATACCAACAATAACCTTGGATCTAGCAGTACAGGAAATCGTGTAGGATGCACCTACAAAGAATTCACTGCCTGCAAACCTTTGGAATTTGATGGAACCGAAGGACCGATCGGATTGAAACGGTGGACCGAGAAGGTCGAATCGGTGTTTGCCATAAGTAAGTGTACTGAAGAGGACAAAGTAAAGTACGCTACGCATACCTTCACAGGTTCTGCGTTAACATGGTGGAATACCAATCTAGAGCAAGTGGGACAAGACGATGCGTACGCACTACCATGGTCAGCATTCAAGCACTTGATGAACGAGAAGTACCGTCCCAGAACCGAGGTCAATAAGCTCAAGACAGAACTTAGAGGGTTACGAACCCAAGGATTTGATATTACCACGTACGAAAGACGATTCACAGAATTGTGCCAATTGTGTCCGGGAGCATTCGAAGATGAGGAAGAGAAGATTGACGCGTTTGTGAAAGGATTACCGGAAAGAATCTAAGAAGATATAAGTTCACACGAGCCCGCCTCCATACAACAGGCATGTAGAATGGCTCACAAACTAGTGAACTAGATTGAAGAAAGAATTAAAGAACAGACTGCTGAAGAGGCCAATGTGAAGCAAGTCAAAAGAAAGTGGGAGGAAAACGGTGATAAGAATCACCAATACAACAACAACAGAAATTACAACAATAATCGCAACAATTATCCCAATAATCGCAACATCAATCGCAACTACAACAAACGGCCCAACAACAACAACAACAACAACAACAACAGCAACTACAACAATCATCCCAACAACAATAATAACCGCAACAACAACAACAATCAGAAGCAGCTATGCCAAAGGTGTGAAAAGTATCACTCGGGGTTTTGCACCAAATTTTGCAACAAGTGTAAAAGAAACGGTCATAGCGCGGCGAAGTGTGAGGTCTACGGACCAGGAGTTAATAGAACGAAAGGAACAAATGGTGTCGGAACGAGTAATGGCGGAGCAAGTAGTGTCGGAGCAAGTTATGCCAATGTAGTTTGTTATAAATGTGGAAAACCGGGCCACATTATTAGAAATTGCCCGAACCAGGAGAACACGAATGGACAAGGCCGCGGAAGAGTTTTCAATATTAATGCGACAGAGGCACAGGAAGACCCGGAGCTTGTTACGGGTACGTTTCTTATTGACAATAAATCTGCTTACGTTTTATTTGATTCGGGTGCGGATAGAAGCTATATGAGTAGAGATTTTTGTGCTAAATTAAGTTGTCCATTGACGCCTTTGGATAGTAAATTTTTACTCGAATTAGCAAATGGTAAATTAATTTCAGCAGATAATATATGTCGGAATCGAGAAATTAAACTGGTTAGCGAAACATTTAAGATTGATTTGATACCAGTAGAGTTAGGGAGTTTTGATGTGATAATCGGTATGGACTGGTTGAAAGAAGTGAAAGCAGAGATCGTTTGTTACAAAAATGCAATTCGCATTATACGAGAAAAAGGAAAACCCTTAATGGTGTACGGAGAAAAGGGCAACACGAAGCTACATCTTATTAGTAATTTGAAGGCACAAAAACTAATAAGAAAAGGTTGCTATGCTGTTCTAGCACACGTCGAGAAAGTACAAACTGAAGAAAAGAGCATCAATGATGTTCCCATTGCAAAAGAATTTCCCGATGTATTTCCGAAAAAATTATCGGGATTACCCCTACATCGATCCGTTGAATTTCAAATAGATCTTGTACCAGGAGCTGCACCAATAGCTCGTGCTCCTTACAGACTCGCACCCAGCGAGATGAAAGAACTGCAAAGCCAATTACAAGAACTTTTAGAGCGTGGTTTCATTCGACCAAGCACATCACCGTGGGGAGCTCCTGTTTTGTTTGTCAAGAAGAAAGATGGTACATTCAGGTTGTGTATCGACTACCGAGAGTTGAACAAAATTACCATCAAGAACCACTACCCACTACCGAGAATCGACGACTTATTTGATCAACTACAAGGCTCGTCTGTTTATTCAAAGATTGACTTACGTTCCGGGTATCATCAAATGCGGGTGAAAGAAGATGATATTCCAAAGACTGCTTTCAGAACACGTTACGGTCATTACGAGTTTATGGTCATGCCGTTTGGTTTAACTAATGCACCAGTTGTGTTCATGGACCTTATGAACCGAGTGTGTGGACCATACCTTGACAAGTTTGTCATTGTTTTCATTGATGACATACTTATTTACTCAAAGAATGACCAAGAACACGGTGAACATTTGAGAAAGGTGTTAGAAGTATTGAGGAAGGAAGAATTGTACGCTAAGTTTTCAAAGTGTGCATTTTGGTTGGAAGAAGTTCAATTCCTCGGTCACATAGTGAACAAAGAAGGTATTAAGGTGGATCCGGCAAAGATAGAAACTGTTGAAAAGTGGAAAACCCCAAAAACTCCGAAACACATACGCCAGTTTTTAGGACTAGCTGGTTACTACAGAAGGTTCATCCAAGACTTTTCCAGAATAGCAAAACCCTTGACTGCATTAACGCATAAAGGAAAGAAATTTGAATGGAAGGATGAACAAGAGAAAGCGTTTCAGTTATTGAAGAAAAATCTAACTACGGCACCTATATTGTCATTGCCTGAAGGGAATGATGATTTTGTGATTTATTGTGATGCATCAAAGCAAGGTCTCGGTTGTGTATTAATGCAACGAACGAAGGTGATTGCTTATGCGTCTAGACAATTGAAGATTCACGAGCAAAATTATACGACGCATGATTTGGAATTAGGCGCGGTTGTTTTTGCATTAAAGACTTGGAGGCACTACTTATATGGGGTCAAAAGTATTATATATACCGACCACAAAAGTCTTCAACACATATTTAATCAGAAACAACTGAATATGGGGCAGCGTAGGTGGATTGAATTGTTGAATGATTACGACTTTGAGATTCGTTACCACCCGGGGAAGGCAAATGTGGTAGCCGATGCCTTGAGCAGGAAGGACAGAGAACCCATTCGAGTAAAATCTATGAATATAATGATTCATAATAACCTTACTACTCAAATAAAGGAGGCGCAACAAGGAGTTTTAAAAGAAAGAAATTTAAAGGATGAAATACCCAAAGGATCGGAGAAGCATCTTAATATACGGGAAGACGGAACCCGGTATAGGGCTGAAAGGATTTGGGTACCAAAATTTGGAGATATGAGAGAAATGGTACTTAGAGAAGCTCATAAAACCAGATACTCAATACATCCTGGAACGGGGAAGATGTACAAGGATCTCAAGAAACATTTTTGGTGGCCGGGTATGAAAGCTGATGTTGCTAAATACGTAGGAGAATGTTTGACGTGTTCTAAGGTCAAAGCTGAGCATCAGAAACCATCAGGTCTACTTCAACAACCCGAAATCCCGGAATGGAAATGGGAAAATATTACCATGGATTTCATCACTAAATTGCCAAGGACTGCAAGTGGTTTTGATACTATTTGGGTAATAGTTGATCGTCTCACCAAATCAGCACATTTCCTGCCAATAAGAAAAGATGACAAGATGGAGAAGTTAGCACGACTGTATTTGAAGGAAGTCATCTCCAGACATGGAATACCAATCTCTATTATCTCTGATAGGGGTGGCAGATTTATTTCAAGATTCTGGCAGACATTACAGCAAGCATTAGGAACTCGTCTAGACATGAGTACTGCCTATCATCCACAAACTGATGGGCAGAGCGAAAGGACGATACAAACGCTTGAAGACATGCTACGAACATGTGTTATTGATTTCGGAAACAGTTGGGATCGACATCTACCGTTAGCAGAATTTTCCTACAACAACAGCTACCATTCAAGCATTGAGATGGCGCCGTTTGAAGCACTTTATGGTAGAAAGTGCAGGTCTCCGATTTGTTGGAGTAAAGTGGGGGATAGACAAATTACGGGTCCGGAGATTATACAAGAAACTATCGAGAAGATCATCCAAATTCAACAACGGTTGAAAATCGCCCAAAGTCGACAAAAGAGCTACGCTGACATTAAAAGAAAAGATATAGAATTTGAAATTGGAGAGATGGTCATGCTTAAAGTAGCACCTTGGAAAGGCGTTGTTCGATTTGGTAAACGAGGGAAATTAAATCCAAGGTATATTGGACCATTCAAGATTATTGATCGTGTCGGACCAGTAGCTTACCGACTTGAGTTACCTCAACAACTCGCGACTGTACATAACACTTTCCACGTCTCGAATTTGAAGAAATGTTTTGCTAAAGAAGATCTCACTATTCCGTTAGATGAAATCCAAATCAACGAAAAACTTCAATTCATCGAAGAACCCGTCGAAATAATGGATCGTGAGGTTAAAAGACTTAAGCAAAACAAGATACCAATTGTTAAGGTTCGATGGAATGCTCGTAGAGGACCCGAGTTCACCTGGGAGCGTGAAGATCAGATGAAGAAGAAATACCCGCATCTATTTCCAGAAGATTCGTCAACACCTTCAACAGCTTAAAATTTCGGGACGAAATTTATTTAACGGGTAGGTACTATAGTGACCCGAACTTTTCCATGTTTATATATATTAATTGAGATTGATATTTACATGATTAAATGTTTCCAACATGTTAAGCAATCAAACTTGTTAAGACTTGATTAATTGAAATATGTTTCATATAGACAATTGACCACCCAAGTTGACCGGTGATTCACGAACGTTAAAACTTGTAAAAACTATATGATGACATATATATGGATATATATATAGTTAACATGATACTATGATAAGTAAACATATCATTAAGTATATTAACAATGAACTACATATGTAAAAACAAGACTACTAACTTAATGATTTTTAAACGAGACATATATGTAACGATTATCGTTGTAAAGACATTTAATGTATATATATCATATTAAGAGATATTCATACATGATAATATCATGATAATATAATAATTTAAAATCTCATTTGATATTATAAACATTGGGTTAACAACATTTAACAAGATCGTTAACCTAAAGGTTTCAAAACAACACTTACATGTAACGACTAACGATGACTTAACGACTCAGTTAAAATGTATATACATGTAGTGTTTTAATATGTATTTATACACTTTTTAAAGACTTCAATACACTTATCAAAATACTTCTACTTAACAAAAATGCTTACAATTACATCCTCGTTCAGTTTCATCAACAATTCTACTCGTATGCACCCGTATTCGTACTCGTACAATACACAGCTTTTAGATGTATGTACTATTGGTATATTGTAACACCCTAGGCAAATCCCACATTGCCCACGAACATGAGTGATCATGGGATTATAAGGTAATACTCACGCTTAAATGACACAACGCGTTTTGGGATCACAGGCTGAGTAGAAGTGCGAGTACGTTGTGGTTAAGCGTGCTCGGGCAAGAGCACTACCAGGATGGGTGACCTCCTGGGAAAGTGCTTCTCGTGTGTGGTCGCCAAGAAAAATCCGTGCGCCTGCGGGCAAAGCGGACAATATTGTGGTCATGTTAAGCTGGGGTGTTACAGAATGGTATCAGAGCAGGTTGTTGTTGAGAACCAGGATTGCATTTTATGTGTGCCTTATACAATTAGGTACCTTAGCAATGTAGGACTACAACTTTCCTTGACCATAGTGCCTTTAATTGTTGCCTTTAATTGATAAATGCTACACTATACCTTAGAAACTATACTTAAATCTTAAGATTATAACATACACGATAATGTGAAATTACTCGAACGTCAACGCTACTTAAGGCCTAGGGTGATCCTTGGTACCACTATGGGACGCTTGTGGACTTCGAATGCCAAACTTAGATTTTGGTCAAGAATTCCTGGGCCAACCGGTAACAATTGATCATTCAAGTGACTCGGCGGTGGCATAGATGTTTGGGTATGGTGCACAATATCAAACCTGACTATAGTGATCATACAACACTTAGTCACTTACGCACTTAATAAGTGGTGAACTTATTAAGAACAACTCACCTAGTCATCTATCCTGGTTTTGTGTATTACATATGTATTACATGAAATATTATCCAAGATTTTTGAAACTCCTATAATTCATACTCAAACGTATATAACTCCCTGTTATATCACGAACCTATATGCCTTATGCCTTTATGCATCGGTTTGCGAATCGGGAAATGTCATTGGGTTATCACAGTATACGAATTGAAAGTCTTTAATCGAAAGATTATTAGATTACATACTTATCATTTTATAATCTCGACACGTCATACTGCCATTATTAGAGTATAGACAAATCATATCTTAGCATATCTATTCTCAATAGACCTTGTCTAACACTTTTCCTAAATTTCCTCCTTAAATTACGGAAATCTTTCTGCTATATATACGTATTCAAGGAGATGAATATATCATTCAATATTCAACACCCATTTCATATCAAACCCTATTCCAAACACATAATATGGATTTCTCACCTAATTCCTCAAGTTCTTCTAGCTCCAAAGATAGCGTGACAGGAGCACACCCACCGATCAATTACCGTGATTTCTTTAGAAAATGGGAATGGGTTCGCGAAATACTCACCCTATGGAGAAATGAAGAAGGTACTCTTTATCACGAGCCAAACTTACCACTAAACGTCGGAGTACTCGATCCTCTTACTGGCGAACCTGTTCGTAATACCGTTTTCACTCTTTTCGCAAGGATTTTCCGCCTCGAAGGTCGACTCGATGTAACCAACGACAATATTCGTCCTCTACTCTCGAATTCTAACCAGAAAGGGTTATTAGAAGAAGTTAGAAGACTTCGAACTAAATATCAAGAATTGACAAACCTTACAGAGGAATGGGTAGAACAAATCCATAGACTCGAGCGTAAAGTAGAAACCCTGGAGGAAATAGTGTGCGATTTGGTAGCTAGGCTCACACTTACTAACCAAGTACCACAAGCAGCACCAACAGCAGCACCAGCACCAGCACCAGCACCACCAGTACTATCAGCATCACCACCAACATCATCATCTTCACCAACAACAACATCAGCATCCCACGTCTCAACATCATAATCGGTACCTCAAACATCGACATCATACACCCATAGATACTAAGGAATATTAGTAATAATGAGTTAAGATGTATTGACTCATTCTTCCTGAAGAATTATATATGTATACTTTATATATATATGGTTTGGAACAATAATAAATCTTTTCGTACTAAACTATTACGTGTGAATCTTAACTAGTATGTACTACTTGGTTAATTCATATCACTAATACGCTATGATGTACATCCTTCGTTAATGACTTAACAATCATTAATCACTGCTTCAGTACAATAAACTCCATTTCATAATAAACTAAGTGTATTATTCAAATGCATGTGTGATTTTACACTCCTATTTTTCGATGTACTCAAAAATTTCTCGAAAACATCATTTGTGCCTTATGAATTTCACAAGAAATCCACGAGTATCAACATCATTTACTGAGGTATATTAATAACAATGAACGATGAAGTATTGATTCATAACTTCATTAAAGAAATATTTCGCGACGATTATGTAATCTCTAAAGTTTTGGAGATTATTTATTCTCGTTTCAACCGTAAATCAAATGAGTTTAATATTATATTAACTTATTAAATCCATAATTACATCTGAAGAAAATATATATGTATGTATATTTTCATAAAGATTGTATTTAAAAATTCTTTTGTACAAACTGTTAATTGTGAAAATATTTTAACGGGTAGGTAATACCCAAGAAATATCTAACATTCACATTAATATATTACATTGTACATTCTTCAAAATCCTTAAAAACATATCAGATTGATAATCAATGATTCATATCAGTTAACCTTGAGAATGCTGATGAAGCAGCAAAAGCTGTAGATGGCCTTAATGACCAGAAGCTTGATAATAAAGAATTGTGTGTTGGAAAAGCTCAAAAGAATATCTGGTATTGAAAGACGGATTGAGCAAAACATGAAGGAGACCAAGGACAAATCCCAAGGACTAAACCTATAACCAAAGAATCTAGATGATTCGATTTCTGAAGGAAATCACAGAAGATCTTTTTACGCATTCTAAATCCTTACAGAAGAATTTCTTCATTATCCATCGATTTTAGAAATTCTAAAATATCATCATATCTTTCGTTATAAATATCCTCGATATTTCTAAAGATATCTTCATAACGATTCTTGTCCGCAATTAATTATCTCTTTGCAATATCTTTATTACATCATAAAGGAAAACTGTTTAAGTTTCTATATTCCGTAAAATTTAAATTCAAATTTTGAATGATTTGAAGTAGTGTTGAGAATTGAAGCATGAGTTAGTATAATATAATGACGTCAGGCCAACATGATTATATTACAGTAAGTCATGCTAAATTTTTAATGGAAGATGATGATTCATAGACTTTATAATCATCATTTGCCATGTTACACGACTCTTACATTCTACTTAATCTCTGAACATATCAAGCAAATCTATTCTTGAAAGTTCTATCCTCAATAATTCTGGTAATTTACCAAATCAAATCGTGATATTACGCTTAGAACAGTAGGTCCATTCGAAACTTCATACCTACAAATTCTGGACCATTACTCGCTTTACTTAGAGTCGAGAGGAGAATAAAAAGGCAAAGAGCTCCGACATATAAGGGAAAATATGTAGCCCAATAATGATACCGAAATTACAAACCGTGTATATAAATACGTATTGCAACGTAAAGACATGGGAGAATTAAAAATACTATAACCCCAAGGTAATAGTAGAAGAAAACAAATTCCTCTAGTGGTAAATGAAAAAGAAGAATGACTGAAATGATAGTCAGAAAAATATCCAGGATAAGAACTGGATGGAGCATTCTCACAATCTTTGGAAGTATGAATTGAGGAAGAAAGTATAGAAGTGGTGAAGATAATGAAACGGAAGAAGCTAATTTATAGCAAAATTCCAAACACAGCAATTGAAGCAATTCACCTCATTTAATCAAAGAAAATTTCAAATTCCTTAATTACCGGAGAATCAAATCTTATGGATTACGAAGATTTCCTTTAATCCCTTGAATTCCAAAAATCAATCGTGACTACGTCAAAAGTTAAGGCGAACATTTAATTTCTCATTCACTCTTTTACAATAGCTTCGTTTAAACGCTACCTATAATCAAATCGTTTTATCCATATTATTCAGTAGTGATAAAACTTTATTTTTTCAACTTATATTCATCATTACAATATTCTTGTTGTAAACAATGATGATCTCTATCAAACTTCATGACTATAATTTTCATGAACTACTCTCTGTTTTGTCTACCCTAATATTGTGACATAAACACTCAAAATTTTAAATAAGCTCAATACTATTCATAACACATTTCATGTGTTCAGTTTACTAAAATGCTCGTATAACACCATCATCCCTTTTGAGGATAACCTAGTCAAATGACACTCTTATTAATCCTTTAGATAACCTCCGCATTAATGATAAAATGCACTTTATAGAAGAATCTGTAAGAAATTAGGGTTCGTATTATTTAAATGCATGAAACAGAACAATATTCTATCCGTTTGAATTCACGAAAGGCCCCGAACCTACCTGGGAACGTGAAGACCAGATAAAACGTAAATATCCTCGTTTAGGTACGAACAACGCTGATTGATGGCAAAAACTAAATTTCGGAACGAAATTTCTTTTAACGGGTAGGTACTATAACAACCCTCACTTTTCGACTTCCGATTTTACTAAAATACCTAGAGTTGTTATATACGAATAAATTTAACGTTGACCGAATAAACGTACGCTTAAAATAAATAATATAATTATAAATATTATAAATAAGATTATGATATATAATATAACATAATTACATCAATGAATATATATATAATATTTATATTACTTTTGTTATTTAGTTAATAGAATATATAATTAACTAAATAATACATAATATTATAACATTTATAAAACTAATAAAAACTATAAATTAATAATCATAAATTTTAATTTTTATAAAAACTAAATATAATAATAATTTTTATATAAAATTCGTATTTAATAATTAAACAAATATAGAAATAAAATGTTAAATGTTCTTAGAAATATATTAAACAAATTTTTTTTTAGAATTTTATACAAAAAAAAAATAAAACTATATCTACTTTTAATAAATAAATACAAAAATACAAACTACTTTTTCTTTTAAGATTTACTTTTAATAAAAATACAAACTACTTTTATTTTAAGATTTACTTTTAATAAAAATACAAACTACTTTTTCTTATTTTAACTTTTAAGATTTTACTTTTAATAAAAATACAAACTACTTTTTCTTATTTTAACTTTTAAGATTTTACTTTTAATAAAAATACAAACTACTTTTTCTTATTTTAACTTTTAAGATTTACTTTTAATAAAAATACAAAATAATTTTTCTTATTTTAACTTTTAAGATTTACTTATTTTATTTTAATTTTTTTTTTACCTAACATTTTCAACTATAAATACCACATACATTTCTCATTTCAAACTTACACCTTAATCTCTCATTTCTCTCTTAAAGAACTACTTCTAGTTGATATCTCGGTCACTTACTTGCTTTACTTTCCTTTCTTGCGTGGAATACTTCAACTGCTATTTAAGGTGAGTTTCATTTGCTCCCTTTTTATATATATTTTTGGGCTGAGAATACATGCGCTGATTTGTAAATGTTTTACGAAATAGGCACAAGTACTAAAACTAATTCTATGTGGGTTTAAACCAGAAATATACCCTTAGCTTGGTAACATTAAACTACTTGTCTATGTACGGTAGGCGCGAATCCTAAAGATAGATCTATTGGGTCTGACAAATCCCATCCTGACTATGGGATGCTTTAGTACTTCGAGGTTATTTTAAACACACCTGATCTGGTGTACTTCAGAGGGTAAAACATGAACGTTAAGGCTTGTTACCGGGTGCCTACAACTTATAGAATGCTTTTATACACTTGCTAGTGTACGGATATTTATGAAACTAAAATCTTGTGGCCTATTATTATAACAGAAATGATTGATTTTGATAAACTAATGAACTCACCAACCTTTTTGGTTGACACTTTAAGCATGTTTTGTCTCAGGTGACGAATAAGATGATTGCCATGATTGCTACGTGATGAATTGAATGCTGCTACATGGAGTCTTCATTTCATTACATTTACTTTGCATTAAGACTATTATTATTATTTCAGTTTAAATTTGATGTAAAACTTTTAATGCTTCCGCTGTTTTATTAATAAATGTTTTATTCAAAACGTCTCATATAGAGTCATTCTCGTTTATACAACTGTGATTTAATATAATTAGTCACAAATACCCTAGACCCTAATTTGGGGGTGTGACAGAATGGTATCAGAGCCACTCATGTGCCGTTGGGGGTGGTGGGGCAAACCTCATCGAGGACGATGAGTCCCTAAGGGGGGGTGAATGTAACACCCTAGGCAAATCCCACATCGCCCACGAACATGAGTGATCATGGGATTATAATGTAATACTCACGCTTAAATGACACAACGCGTTTTGGGATCACAGGCTGAGTAGAAGTGCGAGTACATTGTGGTTAAGCGTGCTCGGGCAAGAGCACTACCAGGATGGGTGACCTCCTGGGAAAGTGCTTCTCGTGTGTGGTCGCCAAGAAAAAGCCGTGCGCCTGCGGGCAAAGCGGACAATATTGTGGTCATGTTAAGCTGGGGTGTTACAGAATAGTGTGAGAACTCATCCCACATCGGTGGGGGAGGAGAACGAAACACCCCTTATAAAGGGTGTGGATACCTCCTCTAGTGGACGCGTTTTGAGGGTGAGTCCCGAGAAACAAAACCGTGAGCCACCGTGCGTCGGGGCAAAGCGGACAATATCCACTACGGGTTGTACTCGGGCTGTTACAAGATGGTATCAGAGCTGGGGCCCGCATCGATGTGCACTGCGGGGACGCAGTGTCCTGAGTGGGGGAGAGTGTGAGAACTCATCCCACATCGGTGGGGGAGGAGAACGAAACACCCCTTATAAAGGGTGTGGATACCTCCTCTAGTGGACGCGTTTTGAGGGTGAGTCCCGAGAAACAAAACCGTGAGCCACCGTGCGTCGGGGCAAAGCGGACAATATCCACTACGGGTTGTACTCGGGCTGTTACATATATACACTCTAATGATCAGCTCTTAGCAGCCCATGTGAGTCACCTAACACATGTGGGAACCATCATTTGGCAACTAGCATGAAATATCTCATAAAATTACAAAAATATGAGTAATCATTCATGACTTATTTACATGAAAACAAAATTACATATCCTTTATATCTAATCCATACACCAACGACCAAAAACACCTACAAACACTTTCATTCTTCAATTTTCTTCATCTAATTGATCTCTCCCAAGTTCTAACTTCATGTTCTAAGTGTTCTTCATATATTCTACAAGTTCTAGTTACATAAAATCAAGAATACTTTCAAGTTTGCTAGCTCACTTCCAATCTTGTAAGGTGATCATCCAACCTCAAGAAATCTTTGTTTCTTACAGTAGGTTATCATTCTAATACAAGGTAATAATCATATTCAAACTTTGGTTCAATTTCTATAACTATAACAATCTTATTTCAAGTGATGATCTTACTTGAACTTGTTTTCGTGTCATGATTCTGCTTCAAGAACTTCGAGCCATCCAAGGATCCGTTGAAGCTAGATCCATTTTTCTCTTTTCCAGTAGGTTTATCCAAGGAACTTAAGGTATTAATGATGTTCATAACATCATTCGATTCATATATATAAAACTATCTTATTCGAAGGTTTAAACTCGTAATCACTAGAACATAGTTTAGTTAATTCTAAACTTGTTCGCAAACAAAAGTTAATCCTTCTAACTTGACTTTTAAAAGTAACTAAACACATGTTCTATATCTATATGATATGCTAACTTAATGATTTAAAACCTGAAAACACGAAAAACACCGTAAAACCGGATTTACGCCGTCGTAGTAACACCGCGGGCTGTTTTAGGTTAGTTAATTAAAAACTATGATAAACTTTGATTTAAAAGTTGTAATTCTGAGAAAATGATTTTTATTATGAACATGAAACTATATCCAAAAATTATGGTTAAACTCAAAGTGGAAGTATGTTTTCTAAAATGGTCATCTAGACGTCGTTCTTTGGACTGAAATGACTACCTTTACAAAAACGACTTGTAACTTATTTTTCCGACTATAAACCTATACTTTTCTGTTTAGATTCATAAAATAGAGTTCAATATGAAACCATAGCAATTTGATTCACTCAAAACGGATTTAAAATGAAGAAGTTATGGGTAAAACAAGATTGGATAATTTTTCTCATTTTAGCTACGTGAAAATTGGTAACAAATCTATTCCAACCATAACTTAATCAACTTGTATTGTATATTATGTAATCTTGAGATACCATAGACACGTATACAATGTTTCGACCTATCATGTCGACACATCTATATATATTTCGGAACAACCATAGACACTCTATATGTGAATGTTGGAGTTAGCTATACAGGGTTGAGGTTGATTCCAAAATATATATAGTTTGAGTTGTGATCAATACTGAGATACGTATACACTAGGTCGTGGATTGATTCAAGATAATATTTATCGATTTATTTCTGTACATCTAACTGTGGATAACTAGTTGTAGGTTACTAACGAGGACAGCTGACTTAATAAACTTAAAACATCAAAATATATTAAAAGTGTTGTAAATATATTTTAAACATACTTTGATATATATGTATATATTGTTATAGGTTCGTGAATCAACCAGTGGCCAAGTCTTACTTCCCGACGAAGTAAAAATCTGTGAAAGTGAGTTATAGTCCCACTTTTAAAATCTAATATTTTTGGGATGAGAATACATGCAGGTTTTATAAATGATTTACAAAATAGACACAAGTACGTGAAACTACATTCTATGGTTGAATTATCGAAATCGAATATGCCCCTTTTTATTAAGTCTGGTAATCTAAGAATTAGGGAACAGGCACCCTAATTGACGCGAATCCTAAAGATAGATCTATCGGGCCCAACAAGCCACATCCAAAGTACCGGATGCTTTAGTACTTCGAAATTTATATCATATCCGAAGAGTGTCCCGGAATGATGGGGATATTCTTATATATGCATCTTGTTAATGTCGGTTACCAGGTGTTCACCATATGAATGATTTTTATCTCTATGTATGGGATGTGTATTGAAATATGAAATCTTGTGGTCTATTATTATGATTTGATATATATAGGTTAAACCTATAACTCACCAACATTTTTGTTGACGTTTTAAGCATGTTTATTCTCAGGTGATTATTAAGAACTTCTGCTGTCGCATACTTAAATAAGGACGAGATTTGGAGTCCATGCTTGTATGATATTGTGTAAAAACTGCATTCAAGAAACTTATTTTGTTGTAACATATTTGTATTGTAAACCATTATGTAATGGTCGTGTGTAAACAGGATATTTTAGATTATCATTATTTGATAATCTACGTAAAGCTTTTTAAACCTTTATTGATGAAATAAAGGTTATGGTTTGTTTTAAAATGAATGCAGTCTTTGAAAAACGTCTCATATAGAGGTCAAAACCTCGCAACGAAATCAATTAATATGGAACGTTTTTAATCAATAAGAACGGGACATTTCATTTTATATCACTAAAGAATTTCTTTCGTTTTTGGTACGACAATCCTTTTTCAAGGAATCCACATACTAAGTAGTTTGCATAGTCTGCAAACCATGGAATTTCATTATAATCTATCTTCAATAGATATTCATCAAGAAAGTTGTCTTGTATGGCCGATTCATTTAGAACTTCTAATTCAGGATTTTCAAGACGAGAAAGATGATCAGCGGCGAGATTTTCTGCTCCTCTTTTATCTCGGATTTCAATATCAAACTCTTGTAAGAGTAAGATCCAACGGATTAATCTTGGTTTAGCATCTTATTTCGAAAAGAGGAATCTAAGAGCATAATGGTCGGTATAGACCACCGTTTTAGCTAGAACGAGATATGAACGAAATTTGTCAAAAGCAAAGACAATAGCAAGGAGTTCTTTTTCAGTAGTTGTATAATTTGTTTGTGCTCCTTGTAACATCTTACTAGCGTAATAAATAGGTTGAAATCGTTTTTTAATACTTTATCCTAAAACGGCTCCCATTGCAAAATCACTTGCATCGCACATAAGTTCAAACGGTAGATTCCAATTTGGTGTTATCATGATCGGTGCATTAGTGAGTTTCTCTTTAAGAATATTAAAAGATTTAATGCATTCATCTGAAAAGATGAATGGAGCATCCTTTTCTAGGAGTTTATTCATAGGAGTGGCAATTTTAGAAAAATCTTTTATGAAACGTCGGTAAAAACCGGCATGCCCTAGAAAACTCCTAACTCCTCTAACATTCGTGGGATGTGGAAGTTTAGCAATTACATCTACTTTAGCTCTATCCACTTCAATTCCTTCCTTTGAAATTTTATGACCAAGAACGATGCCTTCTTTAACCATGAAATGGCATTTCTCCCAATTAAGTACTAGATTTGATTGTTCGCATCTAATAAGCATTCGTTCCAGATTAACTAAACATGATTCAAATGTATCACCGAAGACTGAAAATTCATCCATGAAAACTTCCATGCATTCTTCTATCATGTCGTGAAAAATCGCCATCATGCACCTTTGAAAGGTTGCAGGGGCGTTACAAAGTCCAAATGGCATGCGTTTGTAAGCAAAAGTACCATAAGGGCATGTGAATGTGGTATTCTCTTGGTCTTCGGGTGCTATTGGAATTTAAAAATATCCGGAAAAACCATCAAGAAAACAATAGTAACTGTTTCCGGCTAATCTTTCCAACATTTGATCAATAAAAGGTAAGGGAAAGTGATCTTTTCTGGTGGCGTCATTTAATTTTCTATAATCAATACACACACGCCATCCTGTTACAGTCCTAGTAGGAATAAGCTCATTTTTCTCATTTGTGATGACAGTCATGCCACCCTTCTTAGGTACGCATTGAACTGGGCTTACCCACGGACTATCAGAGATTGGATAAATTAAACCTGCATCTAGCAGTTTAATAATTTCTTTCTTAACAACATCTTGCATATTAGGATTTAGTCTTCGTTGGCGTTGCACATACGTTTTATGACCTTCTTCCATAAGGATTTTATGTGTGCAATACGAAGGACTTATTCCTTTAATATCATGAATCTTCCATGCAATAGCTGGTTTATGAGCTTTCAACACAGAAATGAGTTGCGATTTCTCATTTTCAGTAAGAGAAGACGATATTATTACAGGTAATTCAGATTCACCATGTAAATAAGCGTATTCCAAATGGTTTGGAAGTGGCTTTAACTCTAATGTCGGTAGTTCTTCTATCGATGATTTATATCGATATCTGTCTTCTTCTTTTAGCATTTGAATTTCTTCTGTTATTAGTTCATATCCATTAGCCATTAGTGTAGCTAACATTTCAGTTTCATCAATTGGTTCAGTCCCTTCTCCTAAAGAACATTCTCCTGTTCCTTGTAATTCTGAAAATTCTTCTAACAATTCTACATGTGATTCTATAGTTTGAATATAATAACATGTATCATCTGCAGATTGCGGTTGTTGCATTGCTCTATCAACTGAAAAGGTAACACTCTCATCCTCTATACTTAGGGTCAGTTTCTTACCAAACACGTCTATCATTGCTTTAGCCGTGTTTAAGAATGGTCTTCCTAATATGAGAGGAACTTGAGAATCTTCTTCCATGTCCAGAACAACAAAATCTACTGGAAATACTAAAGTACCAACTTTAACTAGCATGTTCTCCATTATCCCGATCGGCTAGTTGTATACTTATTCGTGTTGATTTCAATTCTCCAAGGTCTAGTTTAGTGTATAGTGAATACGGCATTAAATTTATACTAGCACCTAAATCTGCCAATGCTTCTATTGAACTAAGACTACCCAGAAAACATGGAATTGTGAAACTTCCTGGATCTGATAGTTTTTCTGGTATCTTATTCAACAGCACTGCTGAACAATTAGCATTCATAGTAACGGCCGAGAGTTCTTCCATTTTCTTTCTATTTGTGATTAGATCTTTCAGAAATTTAGCATATCTAGGCATTCCTGAAATCACATCAATAAAAGGAAGATTTACATTTATCTGTTTAAACATATCCAAAAATTTGAATTGCTCGGCTTCAAGTCTCTCTTTTTTCATTTTACTCGGGTAAAGAATTGGTGGTTGGTATGGTTTAACATAAGGTTTAGCCTTAACTGTGTTATCTTCATTAACCTTTTCAACTACCGGTTCTTTTTCCTTATCTTGTTCAGGTTGTGGTTCTTGTGGAGTAGGAATAGCTTCATCAGAAATTACAGGTATTTCAGGTGGTTTAAGTGTTGTACCACTTCTTGTGGTAATGGCTTTAGCTGTTTCATTCCGGGGGTTAGCATTTGTATCACTAGGTAAACTTTCCGGTTTTCTTTCACCTATTAACCTTGCTAGGTTACTTACTTCTTGTTCCAGATTTTGAATAGAAGCTTGTTGATTTCTAAATGCTTGAGCATTTTGTTCATTGGTTTGTTTTTTAGATGTGAAAAACTGTGTTTGAGTTTCAACTAGCTTCGTCATCATATCTTCTAAATTCGGTTTTTTATCATCGGTTTGTGGTGGTTTGTTTTGAAAATTAGGTCTTTGCTGATTGTAAGTATTATTGGATACTTGTTGTTGCTAGGACCTTGTTGGTTGTTGTATGGAATATTTCGGTTATAATTCTGGTTTTGATTGTAAATTGGTCTTGGCGGTTGATAATTTTTCTGATAATTATTTCTAGGCCTTTGGTTTATGTATGAAATATTCTCTCTTTATTCCATTGTTAGCTCAATACTAAGACAATCTTTTGTCAAATGTGGTCCTCCACACTACTCACAACTAATTCGTATTGAGTGTATATCTTTAGTCATCTTTTCCATTCGTCTCTAAACAGCATCTATCTTTGCGGAAATGGAATCTAAGTCATGGCTAGAATCGGCTCTAGCTGCTTTAGATGATCTAACGATATTTTTTTCTTGGTGCCACTCATGTGAGTGTGAAGCAGTGTTATCAATAATTTTATAAGCATCAGTTTCGGTTTTCTTCATAATAGAACCACCAGCTGCTATATCGATGTCTTTCCTTGTAGTGATGTCGCATTCTTGGTAGAATATTTGTACTATTTGACAAGTGTCCAAACCATGTTGCGGACATCCTCTCAATAACTTTCCAAATCTAGTCCATGCCTCATATAGAGTTTCATTTGGTTTCTGTGTGAATGTAACAATTTCTCCTTGAAGTCTTACGGCTTTAGATGCCGGAAAAAATTGTTTAAGAAATTTTTCAACTAAAACGTCCCATGTATCAATCGCCCATTCAGGTAAAGATTCCAACCAATCTTTGGCTTCTCCCTTTAAAGTCCAGGGAAATAACATGAGATATATCTGTTCATCTTCAACTTCTCTTATTTTAAATAGTGTGCAGATTCTATTAAAGGTACGAAGATGTTCATTTGGATCTTCCTTCGGCGCACCACTAAATTGGCATTGATTTGTTACCATGTGTAGAATTTGTCCTTTGATTTCATAATCTGGCGCATTAATGTCTGGATGAGTAATTGCGTGACCTTGATTAGTGCGTTTAGCTCTCATTCGGTCTTCCATACTTAGAGGTTCCAGATTCTCCATAATTGAATTTGTTGAATCTGAATCACTAGAGGATTCTGATTTAATGGTTCGTTCCTCAACAATCTCTGTTTGAATGATTGGTGGTTCCGGAGTAAAAATTAATGGTTCAGGATCTATGAATCGTCCCTGAATATTATCCGGATTCTCAATTGTGAGGTTGGGTTCAAAAAATGGATTATCGGAAATTTGAATTGGAGTACTTGGTCGACTGGATGACGATTCTAAAAAAAAAATCAACGGCGAAAATATTTGCTAGATGTCTTGATCTGGTTACAGGTGGTGAACGTACAAAAGGTGGTGAACGTCTTGCTCGGTGCATTCACTGAATATCCTATTAGTTTTTAAAAGGAAAGAAAAATTATATAAGTTATCCAATTAATAGACTTTTCTGATTTTGCCCATGTTTCGAATAGCCAAAAGATGCAGCAGAGGGGCAGGATTCGTTTGGTCTCAATATAATTGAGTACTGTTTGGCTCCAATAACCCGGTCCACGTACAAATCCAACTATTACTACGAACCAGAAAATTTTGATGTCTATCAATTTAATCACTTAAAATAAATTTTCGTAATTTTAAGAAGTTTTAGATAAGAAATAGAGAAAATTCTAAGTCCTAAAAACTAGGATGACGAGAAATAAGAAAGAAAAAGTGCGCGTCGGAAAATGTAGAAAAATAAAAGAGTTGAAAAATAGGCGTCGAAAAATAAAAATAAGAAAGTAGCGCGAAGAACGGCGTCGCAAAATTCTAAAGCACCTAAATCTTAGTCTAAAGAAAAAGTACTTAAGGGATTTTACGGCAAAGCCTAAAAATCTAGAAATAAAAATAAGCTACGGCAAAATACTAGAACTTAAAACTAGCTATCAATGATAAAAATACAAATATTACGCTAAAACAATTAAAAAGGTACAAAATATAAAAATATACTAAAAGTTGCAAAAAGTACAATTTTTATAAAAATATTATTTTTATATTATTTATTTTATAAAACTATTAATTTTAAAATTTAATTAAACTAATTAAACTAAATATATAAAATAATTAAAACAAAACTAAATTAATTAATTAACAAAACCTAATTAGGGTTTTTAATTAAATAATAATAATAATTACACGTAATTAATGCAGAATTAGGGCTTATGTGTGACCTGTCTGGGCGGCTCCGCGAGTCGCGGTGAACCCAGTTCAAAACCTCCGCAAGTCGCGGAGATTGCAGGTTCAAAAGAGACAGGTCAAATTTCGACAGGTATCGGTTTTTTATTTTTATTTTTTATATTTTTCTGTTTTATATTTTCTGTTTTAATAATAAATAAAATATTTATATAAATTAAATAAAAACTTATGTTTTAAAAACTAAAATAAAAATAGAAATACTTTATAATTTTATAAAAATCTTAAAAATAGATTTATATATATATTTTTTTTTCGGTTTTAATTTTTTATATTTTTGATATTTAAAAAAATGTATTTTTACAAAAACTAAATAAAACTTAATAAAAATCTATTTTTTTTTGTGGCGTTTCGCTTCGGCGTTCCCCGGCAGCGGCGCCAAAAATACTTGATGTTATGCGAGGTGTATATGAAATAGCTTATATTTTACTAGGAAAAACTATTAAATACGATACAATTTTACACAAGATATTTATTTATTTATAGAATGGATATACTTAAACCTTGCTACAACACTTATAGGCAGTGTACCTAATCGTACAGTAGTGTAGTTTTTAGTAAGTCCGGTTCGTTCCACAGAGAATCTTTTAAACAAAGCTTAACGCTATATTAGTTTTAATTTATAAAAAAAAAATACAAATATATATAAGTAATATTATTATTAAAAAGGGGGGTTTTTACCGTTTAATGACCGGTTTGTCAATTTTAAAACTTAGTCGCAGTTAAAACCTAAAGTAAAATGTTAAAAATAAATATAACGTAATTTATAGCGTAAAGTAAATAACGATAATGAAATTGCGATAAATAAAAGTGCGATAAAATAAAATAGCGATAATTAAAAAGTACGATAATTAAAAGTGCAATTAAATATAAAATAAAGGAAATTAAATATGAAATAAAAGAATTATGCTTATTTAAACTTCCGTAATCATGATGTTTTACGTGTTGATTTTAGTTTTATGCCCATGGGTTAATTGTCCTTTGTCCTGGATTATTTAGTATGTCCGTCTGATTTTTGTCCATAACAGTCCATCAGTCATAAATATAAAGTGCGAGTATCCTCGTCAAATTATCCTTATACCCGAAGTCAAATATTCCAACTAATTGGAGACTTAAAATGTAACAAGATTTTAATACTTTGTTTAATAATTACACCAGGTTATCGACTGCGTGTAACCCAAGGTTTTAATACTTTGTTATCAATTATGCCAAGTGTCCTTGCACATAATTTCACCCCTGTTTTAATAATTCCATAGACTATTAATCCATTCCCATGTCCGGTTAAATGAACGATTATTCGTACATATAAATACCCCACCCATCGTGTCCGATCGAGTGTATATGGTTATTTATAGGGACGTCCAATTGTAAATCTTTATATTAAAATTAACAAACTATCATTTAGTTAAACAAATATAAAGCCCATTAATAGCCCATAGTCTAATTTCCACAGGTGTCGTTCTTTTATCCAAACCCCAATTATGGTACAAAACCCAATTACCCAATTTTAGTATTTTTTTTTAGTGCAACATCATGATTACTTCGGCTTAAATAAGCATAATAATAATTTATCTACGAGACATTAAATTAAAAAGATTGAACATAACTTACAATGATTAAAAATAGCGTAGCGTTACACGGACAGAATTTCGACTTACACCCTTACAACATTCGCTAACATACCCTTATTATTAGGATTTAAAATTAAAATTAAAATTAAAATATATATATATATATATATATATATATATATATATATATATATATATATATATATATATATATATATCGTATAATATAGATAGAGAGATTGATGGATGGATATTTAAAACGGATCAAATACGTTGGATTTTATAGGCAGTTTCAGAATTTGGGGCTCCGCGATTCGCGGCATTTTTGCACTACAAACTCCGCGAGTCGCGGAGTTCGTAAATCCAGCTCACACAAGTTTGGATCCTAGTCTGCCGACGATTTTAATATATAAATATAATATATATATAATTTATATAATTAATTATATATTATATTATATTTATATACATAGTTAACTTGTAATTTTTAGTCCGTTGCATCGGGCGTTGAGAGTTGACTCTGGTCCCGGTTCCGGATTTTCGAACGTCCTTGCGTACAATTTAATATCTTGTACTTTGCGTTTTGAATCTTGTACTCTTGTAATTCTGAGACGTTTCTTACCAATAATTGGAACCTCTTTGATTGTATTTTGTACTTTTGAGCTTTTTGGTCGTTTGCGTCTTCAATTCGTCGAATCTGTCTTTTGTCTTCACCTTTTATTATTTAACCGAATATCACTTGTAAATAGGACAATTGCAACTAAAAGCTTGTCTTTCTTGAGGAATAATGCTATGAAATATATGTTTGTTTTTAGCATTATCACCCATCTTCACAGCTCCAAAGTCTCCAGCTTTGTATGTTGTGAAGTATTCCTTGTATGGAGTCACGTGGTAGGAAGCTGCAGTATCTACCACCCATTCCGTGTCTTCTCGTGAGACGTGAAGGCATGTCTCATCATGGGTTGAACAATAAGCTACCTCACCAGAGATAGTTACTAATGTTTCTCCACTCTTATTCTTCGACTGTGAACTGCTTTGACCTTGTTCCTATTTCAATCTATAGCAGTTCTTCTTCATATGTCCCTCTAATCCATAATGATGGCATTTATATGTTGGTTTTCTGCCATCAGCTGACCTGCCCATGCTCTTGCTTCTGCCTCTACATTTATTTTTGCTACTCATTCGCTGTTTCCCCCGATTCTCTGTGACAAAGACATGGGTCTGATCTGTGCCCATGTCCTTTCTCCTTGCCTCTTCACTGAATAGGGCATCCTTGACCATTGACATGGTAAGTTTTCCATTCGGAGCTGAGTCGCTGAGTGTTACGACCAGCGTTTCCCAGCTATCGGGAAGAGAACTAAGTAGCAATAGCGCCTGAACTTCATCGCCAAGAGGCATCTCAACAGACGATAACTGGTTGACCAAGCTCTGAAACTCACTGGTATGCTCGGCAACTGAAGTTCCATTTTTTAGCTTCATGTTGACTAAACGCCTCATCAACAAGGCTTTATTCCGAGCAGTCTTGGCCTGGTACATGTCCTCCAACTTTTTCCAGAGGGCATATGCGTCTGTCTCTTGTGCAACATGGTGGAAGACACTATGATCAATCCATTGACAGATCTGACCAATAGTTTTTCGGTTTGATTTCTTCCAATCTATCACTTTGGCGGAATCAGAGTTTATACCCTTCAATTCAATAGGATCGAACAAATCTTTACAGCTGAGGAGATCTTCCATTCAAGGTTTTCACAGCGTGTAATTTGTGGCTGTGAGCATAATCATAGCTCCAGAAGATGATGTTGACTCTTCTGTGGACATTATCACCTTACAATTGATTTTTCAACACTAACGGGGTTGAATTTTAGAAAACAGATATCACCGTTACGTCCGGAACGGTTGAAAATGGTGGAATAGACACTTCGCGGCTCAAATTTCACTTACGGGGCAAAATTATAATTTGTTATAAACTTCAAGGACCAAAAATGAAATTCTGAAAATTTCAGGGACCAAATTGTAAAATTTCAGAATTGCTACAGTACTGCTACAGTAACTTGCTACAAATGCTGCTACAGGAACTTGCTACAGTGCCGCCAGCTGCTACAGGACTTTCTTCTCCGGCGAAAATTCCGGCACCGGTCGTCTTCTCCGGCGAGATGACCAAATTTTGACCGCGTTTTCTGGGCTCGTTATAACTCCGTTTGAGTCACCGTTTTTTGCGTTGGACTCGGTTCGACGAGACGAATCCAACGGTACACTCAAAATTGGATTTTGAGGAAACTTCAGAAGACCCAAAAACTCAACCAACGTCTCTAACCAAGCTCTTGATACCACTTGTTAGGAAGAGAGGATCGGCTGGACGTTGGGAGATACAAATTTGAGAGAAAAATAACTCTATTACTCACAAGAATAGATTACACGAGTATTTACAAAACTCTAAAAAAACTCTCAAACTCACACACACTCTCAAGGTTGTGATTATACTTCTCTGAGTGATTTGGGATGATTTACAAGGAAAGTTTGCATCTCTATTTATAGCAAAAATTCTATAGCGGTAGATAGGTGTGAACGAGGAAGGTTGGCGGAAGTTGGCGGCCGTCATCGTGTTCAAGTTTACTTCTTCTTCATGAGTTGTTCAAAGATGTCTTACTTTGAACATCTAGAAAGATTAGGCTGGAAACCACTGGAAACCATCAAAAACAATAATAAAATAAACACCTCTTCATAATCAAACAATCAGTACTACATTTAACAAAGATAACCCATTTCATAAAGACTCGATCTTGACCAATACTCTACTAATGAAAGCAAATTTCCTATTACTCTCTTCATATTCAAACCTAATTGAAACTGTACCAGATTAGGAAAAGGAGGAACATCATTTTGAAGAATGCAAAATTTATTCATGTAATCTTCGGTAATGACATTAGGACTGTTTGCAAAAAGTTAAAATAGAAAAAAAAATTATATAAATAACACACATATCAATACCACTATAACACCACAAAGAAATTTCTTAGTGACACACTGACGCCTTACATTGAACTTTTCAAGAACCCTCTAAGAACAATCTGATATTAGTTACAAACCCTAGAATCAAAGAACAATCTAATATTACATAACAAATAAATGATTAAAATTCAATCAATACCTGTAGAACTATAACAAATCCAATACTCTGCTCCATTGACGAAAGTTCTGACGTTTTTTTAGGGTTCTAATGTTTCAGGAAGGAAAGAAGCTACTGGCGTGTGGCTTTTTTGGGGTTCTCAGTGTAGTGTGTCTTTTAGAGCAGTGGGAGTGGAGCCCCGTTTCCCCTTCGTCCCCAAGCCCGTTGCACGTCGCCCCACTCCCCAACCAATATTCGAGGTCGCGTCCCGGCTGGGTCAGTCGCATAGGCGACGGTGTAATAAAAAAAAATTAATTCGCAAACGGCTTTTTTTTCCTACCATTGGGATTTTGTTTTTTTTTTTTTTCTTTTTCAATTCTATATATACACAACACATATACAAACACAAACACAAACACATATCATTTTACATCCATTTTACTCAATATATACTCACACAATCAAATCCAAATTCTATCATCAAAATAAAATAAAATTCTTTAAAAATGAGTAGTTCCGACGAAGAAAGTTTGGTTAACGCAATAAAAAGTATATTTGCTTATCGAAATAACGTGGTAATACGTAGAGAGGTCGAGGAACAAAATGAGGCTCAAAGCTCAAGACGAAAACGTCGCTACATTCGTCGTGATCATGTAGAAGCTCACAATCGTTTGATGAAAGATTAGTTTGTTCAAGATCCGAAGTATCCCCCTGAATATTTCAAACGGCGTTATCGAATGTCACAAAGTCTTCCTGAAAAAATAATTGAAGGTATACTTTCTTACTCTACTGGTCCCGATGCACCAAAGTGGTTTACTTATTTTCAACAACGTCCCGATGCACGTGGTGTTCTCGAAGTATCTACTATTTTAAAAGTCACTTCTGCCATTCGTCAACTAGCATACGGTGATTCACCGGATTTATTTGACGAATATTTACAAATTTCAGAGAGAACATCACGTGAGTCTTTGCAAAATTTTACAAGATGTATTATAGACTTGTATGGTAATGTATACATGAGAGAACAGACCGAGGACGATATACGTCGGTTGTATCATAAACATGAAGAACTACACGACTTTCCTGGAATGTTTGGAAGCATTGATTGTATGCATTGGGCTTGGGGAAAATGTCTAAATGCATGGAAAGGGCATTTCACCCGAGGCAATCACAGTAACCCGACAATCATGTTGGAAGCCGTTGCATCGTATGACAATTGGATTTGGCATGCATATTTTGGAATGGCCGGTTCGAACAATGACTTGAATGTCCTTAATGCATCTCCATTGTTTGATAGTTTACTAACTGACACGGCTCCTCAAGTTTCATACGAAATTGGGGACGTTGATTTTGATCGAGGCTACTATCTTGCCGATAGGATTTACCCTAGTGGGCTTCTTTTGTTAAGGGATTCTCAAGTGTTGTTGACGCAAAAAGGAAATACTTTACAAAGAAACAATCTGCAGCTCGTAAAGACGTTGAGAGGACATTTGGAATTTTGCAAGGTCGTTGGGATATTTTAAGACAACCTGCTAGGGCATATAGCGTAAACAAAATCAAAAGAATCATGTATGGTTGCATCATATTGCACAACATGATAATTGAAGACAATGATTTTAACATCGCTGAAAATAAATCTTACTACTTGCCTGTCAACAACCTACAAGGATCAACTTGGTACGAAAGGTGTGATGTATATGCCGAGAAGACAAAAGAGCTGCGTGACAGAGACGAGCATGAGTATCTTCGACATACTCTAGTTTCGCATCTATGGCATAATCGCGATGACGAAATAGTTAACGAATTGTAACTTTTTAATCGCGATAACGTATTGTTTTTTTTTTTTTTAATTTTTAGGAATCGTATGTTTTTTAATTATTAGGAAATGTAATGTTTTTTTTATTTTTAATGAAAGTTATTTCCATTTATGTTAATTTTTATAATTTTATCAATATATGTTATATTTAAAATCATTAAAATAATAATAAAAATATAAACTGACATGCTCAACTGACATAGGTCACCACTCCCCACTTTTTCTGACTCAGCAAATCAGGCCTGACATGCCAAGTGACATCAGTCACCACTCCCAGTGCTCTTAGGGTTTTGAATTTTTGATAAAAGTATGACTATCAGGCTTTTTTATCCAAGCCTCTTGGGTGTTCAAAGTATTTACAGAGTAATAGTAATATTTAAGATTAAATTAATTAATTAAAATAAATTATTATTATTATTATTATTTTGGCGAAAAAAACGAATACTCATATAGAAACGGGATAGTTTTCAAAGGAAAACGCCCTCAACAAGGAAACAAAAAGACATGGGAAAACGGGGAAGCTTGCGCCTATAAAACAATCATTTAAACAAAAACTATCTATAAACGAGTCTCCCTAACATCCCGAAAAAAACCTTACAAACTAACCAATTAGAAACTGAAACATACTCGTAAATACAATAAATGAAACCAACCGAAGAAACAAGACAGACTGCAACAATCAACCTCGAGGACCCGCCATTTTCAATTTTCCATTGACCGTTTGTTTCAAAGAATTCTTCCCGGACCGATTCTAAATGTTGTATGATAACACATTAGCGGATCCGTCACCCGACATGCTCTCCCCGGCCAACCTTGTCATCATAACATCGAATGCCGCAAAAGCTTCCGCGGACATATTTCCTCTCCCAATTGCCGATGAGCCGCCATCTCTTCCATCTTGAGGACCCATAAACAAGTTTTGAATTGCGTCTCCGTAATCTAAGTCCTCAATGTTATCTTTAAGCTTATAATCACCCGAAGTTAAAGTCTCGTTCGCCTTCTTTCTAGACCTCGGGTTAGCATTACTAAATGAACATCTTGAAACATCCTTATTCATAACGTACCACGCTTCGCAAAAACCGTCACACGAGGGAGTCTCGCAATCACAATACCTTCTTCCACTACGATCGATCAAAACCGATTTAAGCCTCTCAACGTCCGATTCAACCTTTCTATTTGCAAACAATTCTTTCTTCTTTTTCTTTTTCTCCGTCTTCAATCGATTCAATCTAACCGCAAACATGAAGTGAGATGATGTCCTGAAGTGATCTTAATTTTTGGACAGCTGTCTCCTTTTATTTTTTAAGCTAAAGTTCTAATTACAAAATGATGTCATCAAAGTGGCCTTTTGAAAGCATTGTAAGATTACATCAAGGTTCGAGTTAATTCTTCAAATTTTTAGTAATTTATTTCAAGTGATACACTTCATATTACAATTTGATCCATGATATTTGCTTATATTTACGAGCTAATAGCATTGCATTCGCGAGAAAGCTTGGTTTTTTTATGAACGATATTGATAGTGTTGGTGGCCCTTCGAATTAACTTTGGTATTGCGGTTTGGTTTTTAGTTTTTTTCTCCATACTACTTGGTCATGTCTCTTTCTTTCATCCTTTAGCTCTTTTTTGGCCACGTGTATTCGTTTAGTTTTAGTTCGTTTTCTTCCGGTGATTTGTGTTGGTATCGTGAACTTGTTTAGTTGACTTTTTTATTGGTTTTCTGTTGTTCATCGATTTCTTTATTTTTTATGAAAGTTTTCCTTTTATTTGTATGTTTGTTTTTGAAAATAGAAATAGCGTTTGTCATCAACAAATTGTTCAAACTTTCTACTAGAAAATGCATAATCATAAGTCATAACAATAACAATTAATAAAGTCCTTTAGATTTGCATTATTATGAGATTGTTTAATGTTTAATACCAACCAATAAAAACAAGCTAAAATATCAACCACTATTTGCATCTATTAGCGCACCGCACGAGGCAGGTCTTCAAATCTAGTTTGCCTGCAAAATTCCGATCATACCAAAATGCAAATAATAAGTAATATAGTCAATGCTAAAGATTGCTTATTCCTTATTTGCAAAATTCCGATCATATATTCAAGTATGTTAGCTTGCAGAAAAATACAATAATACATTAGTTACTATAAAAAACCTTACTCGATTGGCAACAATGACTCTCGAATCCAAACACTATCGACGATCACATTATTTACAAAAACTAAACCGTCTTAGAGCGAAAAGGTTTGTCCCCAACAAACATAAGACATGATAAAGTATGTAGAGTAAAAAACAAACGACGCATTAATTTTTTTTTTACAATCAAAAGTACAATAAAACCTTTTCTTTATTAACTATTACTGTATATTATATTATATATTAGATCACATATCATCATATATATAAACTAAATTTGGTGCTTTAAATGCTTTTAATTAAATATAATTAGATATATCAGATAGTGCACTCTTTTCAAATCACGTGTAAATCATTTTAAATACATTACTTAAGTTTGTGCAAATAATATTATATCACTACTAGCTAAATAATATTTTACCAATATGTGATCATATACATGTTTCTTTTCAGTGTTAGTTATATTTATATTTATTTTTTATTTTTTATATTATTATATATCTGATAAGAAAAATTGAAAGAATGAAAAAAAAAAAAAAAAAAAAAAGTAGTAGAAGCATGAGAAATAGTAACGTACCACGTTTCGATCTCATACAACTCTGTAAAGAGCAACCAAGGATGCAATAGTACTTTTTAGCCAAGTCAATTTGAGGAAACTTAATTTTACTAACGGTAGATTTTTCAAGATCATTTGAGATCGAGGATCTAGAAATTTCACTAGCCGGTGATGATCGACTTGTGTTTATAGGACCTGATTGAACATTGTTCATGCCCGTACGGCTAACATGGTATGAATCAAGTTGAGAAAAACATTTAGTCAAACAATCCTTATAAAACGATATTTTTTCCTTGTTTGTGTTGTCAACAAGAGATACACACTTATTAAGACAACCTTCCCAATATGAATTAATTTCAGCGTTTCCTGATTGTATTAACATCAAAACAAGCAAAGTACTCATTAAAGTAGTACTCTTGATCTTCTTTTTCATTTTGATAATCTACCCTTACCTATCTCAAGTATAACAAGTATATATCATGATCCCTTGATGTCTAGTGTATCGGCTCTTTATTGTTAAAAGACATATAGGGCTAAAAAAAGTTGAACACAATTTAATGCTCATTAATTATTGTGTTACTAATTATCTGTATATCTAATAGACAAAACCATATATCACTATTCATCAATAGTAACCAGAGTTATTTTCGTCATTTCACTTTTTTTTTGTCTCCAACGATAAAAGAAGCAACTCTCATAAAAGAACCAACCCTTCAATGTTACCAAAAGATGTCGAAAAAAATTCTTTTTTACCAAAAATATCAACTAACATTTTTTTTTCCTTTTCTTCCTCAACGATAAAAGAGTCAACTTTCATAAAATGAACCATTCAATGCTACCAAAAGATGTCGAAAAACATTCTTTTTTACAAAATAGATCAACTAACTTAAAAAAAAAAAAAACGATAAAAGAAGCAACTTTCACAAAAGGAACAACCCTTCAATGTTAGATGTCAAAAAAATTCTTTTTTACAAAATAGATCAAGATTTTTTTTTTAACTCGCATTCAAAACGGAGCACCCGCCACGAAGCCATGACTCCACAACTAGTTAACAATAAATCATCTGATAACTATTTGACAGATGATATATATAGGATAGGGCCATAGGTGCAGACGAGGTCAAGTCCCCTAGTTTACCTAATTTAAGGATAATACATTTATTTTTGTGAATTTTATGCGGTGATATATTAATAAATAGTACCATGATATCCTTGTGATATCATTCATATTGATTTGCTATCATATGAGTATATGACAAAAGTATATGTGATTTATATGATATTGTACGTTTAGTTACTTAAGATTTTTGCAAGGATGGTCGTTGAGGTTTGTAAATCATGCAAGAATTACTCCGTGTAACACATTAAACTTCTATGTCATGTGTCAATCACGTGTCAGAAAGTGTGAAAGTATTTGGTCCTTTTACCTTTCCCCTTCATTACCTCCATCTCCATTCGTACCCATATATCAAAATATTCTAATTTCTTCACTCAAATTCATGAACCCTAATTTTGTGTTCTTCACCAACCGAAAGAGTATATATCACAAAAGGTCTAGACCTTCTTAACCCTTTATAAATGAATTATTCACTCTATCTTATATTTATTGTCCACTATTATTTTTCAGATTGTTGTAAATTAATTGTCTATTTTCATAAATAAATTAGAATAATGATGTAAAGTTCTTTTATGGCTTTACTTTATGCATATATAAAATTCGATAAAAATAAGTGGTAAAACTGCAAAATTAACAAAAACACATGTAACAGTCACTTTATCTTAAACTGCATGATTTTTTTTTTTTTGGTGACGTTAAATATCGGATGGAGGGAGTAACTAACCCATGAACTTGGGACCCATGGGCAGTCACTGTGTAGATTGTCCATAATGATTCAGTCAATTGATCTTCCAATGAAAACAGCTGCAACACCTTCAAATTTCACCATCTCTGTTGCCTTCCACCCTCCACCAACATTGTAATTTTCCGGTGCCAAAACCAACCACCGTTAGTAGAAGGAATACTAACATAGTAACGTTAAAATCATTCATATTGTCCTAAGAAGAAAGGAATAGAGGGAGGCTAAGCTCTGAAAGTTGTAAATCGAAAGCCACAAGTGACGGCAGTCAATGGTTGTGGTTGTGAAAGACGACTGATGGTGGTGGGTTTCATATACAAAGATGCGACATAACTTCTGATTTGCAGGTTTTATTTTTTACATGTTTTAATCTTCGCTTTATTTAACACCCCAATTCTTGAAGGTATTGTTTTATTATTGTTGGTGTTAGTTAACTTGACATTTGTTAGGAAAATGGACCTTAGTTGCATGAAAAAGGATGATATTGCTCGATTTCATCATATATATCTCTCGCAATATCATAATAAATGCTCTCAAATCAAGGATAGTTAAGGCGGTTTCTACAAGTAATACACAAAGTTTTGATGATTTATGACCATTATATGAGTTGTGATATCATAATGGTTGATCCCGACACAAGTTATGGTCAAATTAGCGCTCTAAAATGGTAAAACAAGGCTTCAGATATGTTGGACTCCGTCCAAAATGATTGGGACTCCGTCCAAATTAAGGGAGAACATAAAAAAAATGAGACAGTAAACTCTAGTTGATCTGGACGCCGTCCAAGCAATTGGAACGCCGTCCCACTCTTCACACTTGGAAGCCGTCCAAGAAATGGGACGCCGTCCAAATCCTTTAGTACTGGACGCCGTCCAGATTCTGGGACGCCGTCTAGTGGTAGGTTTCAGCCTACTTTTGCTTTTTGACCCACTTTTACCACTTTAAAAGGGAATGATTGAGAGACCAGATGGATATACACGATCAAATCAGTTCTGGAGACGAATTTAGGAGCAATTTTGGAGAACTCCAAGCTCTTAGAAGAGGTCTAACAATCAAGAATCAAGATTCAATTCCTTCTCAATCCAAGATTCATTCTTCTAGTATTTTGTTTTCTTGTTTACAAACAATGAATTCTACTTATCATTTGATTGATGTTTTGTTTGTTAAAATGATTGTTGGCTAATTCAATAATGTTTGCCTAGATTAATAATCAAAGTATTAGATGTAAACTTATTGATTGTATGTATTATGTGTGATAGTTTTAAGCTTGAATCAAGAGCATGCTTATTGAAGTTAAAATCATTTGTATCTAGTTAATTGATATGTTGTTGATAAAGAGAACTCTTGTTGATTTATCATATTGATTTACAATCAACTTGTCTTAGATTGATTGTTTACTAAACCGGACCAAGGGGGTAAATTAGATTCAAATGATTAGACGATATAGGGATGAATTGTATGCAACGAATGTTTGTACAATTATTGATAACTATGAACATAGAAGTCAAGTTTCAAGCCTTAGAACTAGCTAAGTTATCCGATTACAAATACAAGAACTATAATGAAAAGGGAACCCTTGATCTTGTAATTGTGTTTGCATATTTACTAAAGAGAACTCTTGGTGAATCTAATAGGTAACTTACTGATAATGCTCCAAATGAACATATATTTAGTAGCAATATCCTTCCAATATGTAATGTTTTTAGTTGCAATTGTTCTATTTTCAAGTAATATTCGTTTAAATAAATAAGTGTGAAGAAAAAAGGCGAAAACGAAGATTTGAAGACGCAAACGTCCAAAAAGCTCAAATGTACAAGATACAATTCAAGTGGTTCAATTTATTGATGAGAAACGTCTAAAATTGACAAGAGTACAATTCGCGAAACGCAAAGTACAAGATATTAAATTATACGAAAGGACGTTCGAAAATCCGGAACCGGGACTTGAACCGAGCATCAACGCGCAAGTCATCGGACCTAAAATCACAAGTCAACTATGCACAAGAATATAATATAATATATAAATAATTATATAAATTATTTATATATTATATTTATAATTAAATAAAACGTCGACAAGCTAAGTTCCAAAACAAGTGTGAGCTGGATTCAGTACCTCCGCACTCGCGGAGCTGTGAGGCACAAAACCTCCGCACTCGCGGAGCCACCAGGATCAAAAATGTGCCTATAAAAGCTCGAGCTTTCTGCTGAATCCATACACCATCCCAATTCAATCTCACTCTCTGTTTAATATATATATATATATATATATATATATATATATATATATATATATATATATATATATATATATATATATATATATATATATCCATTTCCCAATTCAATCTCACTCTCTGTTTAATATATATATATATATATATATATATATATATATATATATATATATATATATATATATATATATATATATATATATATATATATATATATAAAATATAGTTTAGTTTTATATTAGTTTAGTTTGGGTAATGTAAAGGTTATTTTACGGGTTTTAAAGTCGAAATTCTGTCTGTGTAAAGCTACGCGATAAATAATCAATGTAAGTTATGTTCTCCTTTTTAAATTAATGTCTCGTATTTAAGTTATTATTATGCTTATTTGAGCCGAAATATTCGTGATGTTGGGCTAAATATTAAGACGGGGTTATTGGGCTTTGGACCATAATTGGGGTTTGGACAAAAGAACGACACTTGTGGAAATGGGACTATGGGTTATTAATGGACTTTATATTTGATTAATATAGAGATTTACAATTTGACGTAGTTATATATAACCACATACGCTTGATCGGGTACGGTAGGGGGGATATTTATAAATACTAATAACTGTTCATTTGACCGGAAACGGGGGATGGATTAATAGTCAATGGACTCATTAAAACAGGGGTGGATTACATACAAGGGTAATTGGTGTAATTGTTAATAAAGTATTAAAACCTTGGATTACACGCAGTCGATAACCTGGTGTAATCATTAAATAAAGTATTAAGACCTTATTACGGTTTAAATCCCCAATTAGTTAGAATATTTGACTTCGGGTATAAGGTTAATTTGGCGAAGACCCTCGCACTTTATAATTATGACCGATGGACTATTATGGACAAAACCAGATGGACTTATCGAATAATCCAGGACAAAGGACAATTAAACCAGGGTAATAAATTAAATCAAAACGTCAAATATCATGATTACGGAAGTTTAAATAAGCATAATATATTTTATTTCATATTTCCTCGTACTTTTATTTACGGTCCTTTTATTTATTGTCATTTATTTTACGCACTTTAATTATCGTCATTTATATTTACGCTTAAAACTTAAAATCGACAAACCGGTCATTAAACGGTAAACCCCCTTTTATATTATTGTAATATATATTTATATATATTTGTACAAATATAGTTATATAAAAATATAGTGTAAAATAAGTCGTCTCCCTGTGGAACGAACCGGACTTACTAAAAACTATACTACTCTACGATTAGGTACACTGCCTATAGTGTTGTAGCAAGGTTTAGGTATATCCCATCTGTAAAAAAAAATAATTAAAACTTGTGTAACTTATATTATATTTCATCGTATTTCGTAATAAACAATAATAGTATTTCGTATACACCACTGCACACATCACTTACACACATAATCATTCAATCGGGCCTTAATATCAAAACTTACATCCAATACCGAGGGTAAAAGATCTAGATGAACATTTCGTCTCTTTAATTTAATTCAAACTATCTTTACTTGCTTTATTTACAATTGTTTAAAACTAAAAATACCAAAAACAGTTCCTTTACTTATAAAACTAGAAATCCTCTTGATTTGTTCATCGTTAAAGGGCAAACCCAAAATATTTCGTACCTTTCAATTTCATTAACTTAGATAATCATAATATAGTTTCTAATTGTAGTTTGATACGTACAATTGTCCTTGGAACGATACACGGACTAAACCATTATCTATACTACTACACGATCGGGTACACTGCCCGTAGTTGTGTAATAGTTCTAATAACCGGTATTTTTTCTAATATAAATCATATGACACGTTTTGTGAAATGCCCCGTCCTAATCCATCTGGACGAAGTCATCAACATTTGATCCCAGAGCGATGATCGACTCCAAGTAATGTCCTTAAAATGAGCAAATGCACAGCGGAAGATTTCTTTCATACCTGAGAATAAACATGCTTTCAAGTGTCAACCAAAAGGTTGGTGAGTTCATAGGTTTATCTTAAAACAATAAAATTCATCATTTTGATAGACCACAAAATTTAAATGCTGCATGGTACAAATGGGCCCGAATCCTATACCCACCTATAATGTACATGCTATATCTTTTAAATACAGTACATATTTCTCGTGTATAAAACTATTTTCATAAATCATAGTAACCGTACACATATCTTGTGCACAAAAATAACATACACATAACCTGTGTATAAAATCATTCTCTCGATATATAACATTCACATCAACTGGTGGCAATTATCATGTCCACATAATTCAATGGTGGCAATTATCATGTCCACATAATTCAATGGTGGCAATTATCATGTCCACATAATTCAATAATAATCCGCAGAACTTCTGTCTGCACAATAATTCATTCGATGAATGTTTTGCTTGTGTCTATCTCGTCAAACATTTTATAAAAGCATTTCATGTATTCGTAGTTCAAAATATATTTCAAAAGCATTTAATAAAGCAGTTGTAAAAACAGCGCATGTATTCTCAGTCCCAAAAATGTAAAGAGTAAAAGGGAATCAAATGAACTCACGATACGATATTTTGTAGTAAAAATATGCCTACGACGATACTGAACAATGCAGGGTTGGCCTCGGATTCACGAACCTATATCAGTTGTATATATTAAAACGTATAATGAACATATGATGGCATTCATACTAGGTTATATATATTAATTATTTAATATATTACTTAGTTGAAATATTAATGTATTTATTGTTTCTAATCTTATATATATCTATATATATTATTTTTATATCAAAGTAGTAATTTAGATTTACTTATGATATATTAATATTTGTATATTTCTCTATAAATATCTTTTGTTTGTAAAAATAATAGTTATAATAATACTAAAATAATTTGTAGTGATACTAATGACAATATTATTAATAATAGTAATACTAATAACATAATAATAATAATAATAATAATAATAATAATAATAGTAATAATAATAATAATAATAATAATAATAATAATAATGGTAATGGTAATTGTAATACTACCTCAAGGAAGTAATCCTTTAAAAAAAATGTCCAAGTCCGGGTTTGAACTCGCGACCTCCCGCTAACCCGATAATACTCCTAAAAATAAAACGCGTTGCCAAGGCTCAAACTCGAGACCTCTCAATTAAACACCAACACCCATAACCATGCTTCTGTCTTTAACTTTCTGAAATAATAAGGATTTAAATCCTTTTAACCCTTTTTTCTATTTTCCCATTTCCTTCAAAACTAAACCCATAACTATTTATCTTCACCTTTATCCTACATAACTAAAATCATTATCATCTCCAACCTATATCATTCTTCATCTTCATTTATTCTCGATCATCATCTTCATCATAATATCCATCATCGAGCCATATTATCACCATCGCTTTTTATCATAATCATAATCATAATCACCTTCGTGATCATAATCATCGACATCATCATCTTCTTTATTAATATTAATATCGCCTCACCATCTTTGTTCTTTTTCTTAATCTACCCGTTTACTTCCTTCGTTCATATAAAAAAAATATAGAAAACAGTTTTTCTGCTGCAACCAAATTGTGGCCATCCGGCCCAACTAATATGGCAGTCCAAATATAAAAGAAAAACAAAACGGCCCAACAGGACACAAAAGTTTCAGCCCAACTATACACTAGCCCAACAACAAAATTATTCCATTACGGTTTTATTACTCGACTAATAAAGGAATCCTAAATAAAAAAAATAGCTCACGATTATTTATCAAGTGGGGTTAGGTATTTGGGAGTTGTCGGCCATAAAGGAAGGTTATATTTAAAACGTGCAGTAGATCATAATATCAATTGCAAATTTAAATGATGAAATTATTGTGGTTGATTGGGTTACAGATAAAACATAAGGAGAACAACAATAGAAAGCCGATGCAGGTTGTGATGGCAGTTTCAACGAAAAAAGTAAAACAGCAAACACAATTGTATACGAGCAGCCGTTCTACGTGGGTCTCGAATAACAGAAAATAGAAACAGAAAACTTATGGCTCCAGTATATGGCGAGTTGAGTGGTGTTGGATGGTGATAAAAAAAATATAATCGAGCAAGGCGATTTGACAGTTTTCATGGTGATAAGGTGATATAGTGTATCGATGATGGATGGGCTTAGTGACGGGCGAAACAAAAACGTTAAGTGATGGTTGGTGTTGTTGGGTGGTGATCATGATATGGTGGTGATGATTGAGGTGGAGTGGCGATGGCATGGGTGGTGATTGTTTGTTCACGAAGAATTTGAGAGAAGAAAGAGAGATAAAGAGATGGAAGGTTTACGGAGGTGATGTTGGATTTGTTTAGATCGAACACTAAACAGGTATGATAGTTGCAGCAGAATTATTAGCATCCCTAGTGAGTTATGATGTGGTGGATGTTTGTGCTTCAAATATTAATTTGTGTAGTCTGTTTCTAACATAAATAGATAGATGTTTGTGTGGATTTATTATTGATCCAATAAAGAGTAATGATTTTATTGATCGAGTAGTATTTTGGGTGTTCAACGAGCAGTGATCAACACGAAGTCGGATAGTAACAGTAGTATATTATAAGATGACGATGATGTTCATAAGATAATAAAAGTTATGGAGATATGGTTAGAAAATGATAAATGGTGTTGGTAGTTTTGTGTTGGGTTCACTTGTAGCAAAAATAGAAGGAAAGAAAGAAAAGAAAAGTGGTGGATAAGTGAAAACTTCATGATGATGATTATGCGTTGGACTTGATATATACATCATGTTGGTCTGTTGCCAAAGAAAAAAAATGACTTACATTTACAGGTCATATGCTAATAATTGGATAGAAAATATATATAATATTGTAAACGTGAATGTGAATGTGAGCTAGTATTTGTCAAAATTATTGGAGACTTTTTGGCACTCCATTATGAATGTCCATATGAAATCAAAAAGGTGAATAGGATGTGGTTGGTTGTATTCGTCTGCAACTTTCCACTCAATATATATAAATCTATATATTTTCTCACTTGTTCAATCAAACAAACCACCATCTTTGTTTCTATGTTGCAAATCATAGAGTAAAATAATTCGAGTTAACATGTAGGTAACGTGTGTGTGTGGTGTGTCTAGTTGTACAAAAGAAGGAGTATTGTATAGATAAATTATATGTATGGATATGAATATGTATTTATATAATATTGATATATTAAAGTGGTAAACATGAATATAACACAATTTCAACTTCCACGATTTAAAAGTGAGTCACCACTTTATTTGTTTTCAAAACTCATGTGATCGCAAGTTGTCTAAATCCTTGACATATTTTATAGCAAAAGAAGAAACGATGTAACATCAATATATAAATTTATCTGGTCCAAATTTTAATATAATAAGAAAAATACAGTGCATCATATGGAATAAGATTAATATATGTTAGAGTGTGTTTAGTTGATGTTTTATAATAATATAATCAGAATAAAATGATAAATAATAATTAATGATAATAATAATATCAATATCAATACTAATAAAATATAAAAGTAATATGACATATATATATATATATATATATATATATATATATATATATATATATATATATATATATATATATATATATATATATATATATGTATCCACATTTATACACATAATATAGTTCGTGAATCGTCGAGAATCGTCACTGGTTAAATGATTTCATGAAACAGTTCAAAGTTTTTGAGACTCAACCTAACAGACTTTGCTTATCGTGTCAAAACCATATAGATATTAAGTTTAAATTTGATCGGAAATTCCCGGGTCGTCACATTTTGCACATCAAAGGACCTAGTTTGCAAGACCTTAAGTGGGGGAGGGTAGGAAGTGCAAATCTGTGTTGAATTCACTTTTCATAAATTTAATTGGATAGCAGCCCATACTCTCATAAATGCGGAAAAAATAGAAAAGATAGCGACAGTGTGTGGTAGTTAGGGATTTTTGGTGATTCAATAAGAAAGCTTCAAATTTCTTCATTCAAGCTAAATTGTGGGTGTAATCAACATCCTAGATACTTGCTAGCAACATTTGGGCTCTAAATTCTTCATCCTTTCTCCAACAATTAGTGGTTTTGTAACCTAACTTGAGGTATGAATTCTAATGCTTTAAATTCTGAAACCATGCATTAATTTGGTTGGGTTAGTGTCTAAATGAGGTTTATAACATCATATAAGCCCTTGTGAGGACCCGTCCTTATCCACCTGGATGAAGTCATCAACATTTGGTCCCATTGCGATGATCGACTCCAAGTAATATCCTTAAATTGAGCAAATGCACAGCGGAAGACTTAATTCGTACCTGAGAATAAACATGCTTAAGAGTGTCAACCAAAAGGTTGGTGAGTTCATAGGTTTATCATAACAATCATTTCAATATATTAATAGACCACAAGATTTCATAATCATAAACATAATACACTCGCAAGTGTATGTAAAGCATTCTAAGTGGTTGAGCACTTGGTAATCATACTTAATATTTAATCACGTCGCATATTCCCTTTATTATGAAATCTCACTACACCGTACCAAGTGTAGTCACCGAAATGAAGTACTGTGCAACCGTTGAATACTGGTCGTCCAGTCCGGTTGGGGTTGTCAGGCCCGATAGATCTATCAACAGGATTCGCATTTACAATACCCATGTAAATAGTAGTTACCAAGCTACAGGGAAATATGCCAGTGGTACAACTCAACGTAGAATATATTTTTAAGTACTTGTGTCTATTTCGTAAACATTTATAAAAGCAGCGCATGTATTCTCAGTCCAAAAATAAATATTGCAAAAGCAATTAAAAAGGGAGCAAATGAAACTCACCATACTGTATTTTGTAGTAAAAATACATATGACGTCATTTAACAAATATAGGGTTAGCCTCAGATTCACGAACCTATATCATTTTTATATATATTAACACATATAATTGAAATCAAACAATTTACATATTATTAATGATATAATTGTGATTTTAATATATTATATGTTTCATTCATAATTACCTATATTTATTTATTTTTTTGTACTTTAAATAGATAATTCACATTTATTACCAAAAATATTAATATAGTTATGTTTTATGTTATAATTATATTTTTATAAGGAACTCTTTATTTGATATATTAATAATACTAATAATGATGAAAATTTTACTAATTATGATAAAAATCATAATAATTCTAATAATGATAATTTTAATAATAAAAAAAATGATAATTTTGATAAAAATGTTTGTTTCAATAATAATACTAATTTTAATAGACATGATAAAAATAATGATATTTTTAATAATAATAATAATAATAATAATAATAATAATAATAATAATAATAATAATAATAATAATAATAATAATAATAATAATAATAATAATAATAATAATAATAATAATTCTACCTCAAAGGAGTAGCTCTTAAAAAAATGCCCAAGTCCGGGTTTAAACTCGCGACGTCCCGCTAACCCGATAACAACCTAAACCCCTCCTCTATTCCAATTTTTCTGATTGAACTCCTAGGTAATTTCATTTTTAACTTGTGAAATACTGTTTTCCCCTTTTTCTTCTTTTTCAAAAAAAATTGCCACAGCCTGGTTTCAAACCCCAGACCTCTTGTATCACACAAACATCACAACCCATTTGAGCTAATCTACTTATCTGTTTGATTTCATAAACAAAATCCCTTAACCCTTAACTGTTTTCTTCTTCTTCCTCATCTCATCATCATCATAAAACATAAATTATCATCATTAACATCACCATGAACACAACCGAATCATGATCATCATTATATAAATATTCGGCCCACTAACTGCCCAGAATGATTTTGGCCCAACAACCGTTTCTCCAGCCCAATAATCAAGGTAAATTCACGGGCCAATCTAAAAAAAATATACAGCCCCAATATAGTAACAAGTCCAGCCCTTTTGTTTGTTCTAGCAAATTTACGATGGGAGATCTTCGGTGGAAATCCACGTTGCTAGTTTAGAAAAGGAATTACTAAAATAATTCAAACTTATCCGCCCCTTATCTCCCATTAAGGTCGGCCGTTCATCATTCTTCTATTTCATCGTATTATTCGAATCATCACTATATCAACCAAAATATTTACGTATCATCATTCATTATCGACACCGTTATCATCTCTACAATATGTCGGCCACCAAAAAGAATCATCAATGGTATCGTAACAGGTGTGAGAGAAAAGGAAAAGAAAGAAAAGAAAAGAATTAACGGTAGTTGCAGGTTTCTCATTAATCATGGTGTTCGTGGATTCAAGGTGGTCATTAGGGTGACGGTTTTAATGGCTGAAAACACATCGAACAAGAGCAGTGGTAGCTGCAATTGATGTCTGTTTTGTGGTCTTGCAAGTGGGTTTCATTTATTTAATACTTGTCGGCCATAATGAAAAAGGAGATTCACGATAACAGTTCAATTATTGCCATTAATATCTATCGAATGGTTTTAAGTGATGGTCTTCGTGTACCCCGAAACAGAAACAACAGATACATGGAATAATTATGAACAAAGTGTTGGATTTTGGTGGTTAACATGGAAGAAGGTGGTTGTTCTAGGTATTTCACGGTTGCTAGAACAAGAAAGATAACAGATGTCGTAGTATGTTTATTTATAAGTGGGTTTGATGGATATAAAACAGAAACAGTTTGATGGGTTTGGGTTGGTTTTTGGTCTCGACACAGAACAGAAACGGACAATTAAGTTGAAGTAATTTGTAGCTGGGTTTCGATGGAAACAGTAGTCGATTAACAATAGCAATAAGTGGTTTCTATTTAGATTAAAGTTGAACAAGATATTGGGTTTTGATAAATTGGGTGTTGTTGGTTGACTAAAGATCGATGTATATGTATATGTTATATATATATAATATAGAAAGGTGGTTGATGGTGGTGCAAGTGGTGGCGGTTGTGAAGGTTGTTGAGGTGGTGAGGGTTGTGGATGATTGTAGGAGGTGGCATCGTGTAGTAGGAAGAAAGACAAGGAGACTGGTTCATAACATAAAGACGTGTTGGTTCTCGAGTGGTCATAGTAGAGAAAGGGGTGATGGCGGGTTGTAGGAAATTGATGAAGAAAGTGATCACTGAGAAGAAGAAGAAAGAAAGATGGTAGCTTGTGCTTGTGTTTGAAATGAAGATAGATAGATGAATTCGATGGTTGATAATCATATAACATATATATACATACAAATACAGTAATCGAATAATTATTTCCTTTGTCAAATAGTATAGCATGTATATCTTTACTTTAGACTTTTAGGTGTAATATATGTAATAAATAATATATATAATTATAAAATGTGGGCTTCTAGTATATACAGTATTTTCTAATTTGTTGATATGTGCCGACAGTTTTCCCACTCTGTGCTATATCATGTCCATTGCTAAACAGTTGTCGTATAAAAGTGTTCCTAAAATCCTCAAACTTTTAGATTAAATATAATTAATTATTTCACTCATTAACTGTTTGAAACCTGATCAAAAAGGTTTGATAATTGTTTATTTTCTGTTCCAATTTATATGTACGGAGTACAAATATTTAAACTTAAAAATGTAAAAATATTTTTAACAAATCTAAAATCTTCGTAATCAATTTACAGTCCAACTTTTATCTTAATCATTCATGAACATATATTATATCTATATTAAAACTAATGAAACGTTAACCGAGTGTCACTGACGTTTACTAATTAGACTCTAAATCATTCATTTTCCATTTACCCTCTCTTTAAATATAATCAGTTTTAAATAACAAGTTTTATCACATAAAGATATTATATATTTTTAAACAAATAGACTTAATACAATTTATATAATTACAAGTAATATTATATATATATATATATATATATATATATATATATATATATATATATATAACTATTTACAAATAGTTGTTCGTGAATCATCGGGAATGGTCAAAGGTCAATTGAATATATGAAACAGTTCAAAATTTTTGAGACTCAACCTAACAGATTTTGCTTATCGTGTCAAAGATAATGAATCGTGTCGAGAGTTTGGTTTAAAATTAGTCGAAATTTTCCGGGTCATGACAGTACCCACCCGTTAAAGAAATTTCGTCTTCGAAATTTGATAGAGGTCGTCATGGCTAGCAATAGAAATGTTTTCATGACGAATATGAGTCGATAATTAGAGTTTTATCATCATTGATTAATATAGATAAAACGATTTGATTATGTGAAGCGTATGAGTGAAGCTATCACAAAAGAGTGAAATAAAGTGATTAGAGGTTCATCTTAACTTCTGACATAGTCAAGATTGATTTTCAGAATTCAAGGAATTAAAAGAAATCTTCTAATCTGAAAGAAATGTAATCGCACGATTTATTAGCAGATTGTCGGAGTTACGGAAGAACAGAAATATCAAGGAAATATTTCCGTGATATGCTTAGAAATTAAGTAGAATGAAAGAGTTGTGTAACATGGCACATGATGATGGTACTGAGAATCATCACGTTTCATTAGAAACTCAGCATGTGAAAGGACCCGTTCATATACATTATAAACGATTCACAATAGTTGATTACATCGCGAGGTATTTGACCTCTATATGATACGTTTTACAAACATTGCATTCGTTTTTAAAAGACAAACTTTCTTTACATCTAAAATTGACGGCATGCATACCATTTCATATTACATCCAACTATAATTGACTTAATATTAATCTTGATGAACTCAACGACTCGAATGCAACGTCTTTCAAAGTATGTCATGAATGACTCCAAATAATATCCTTAAAATGAGCTAATGCACAGCGGAAGATTTCTTTAATACCTGAGAATAAACATGCTTTAAAGTGTCAACCAAAAGGTTGGTGAGTTCATTAGTTTATCATAATCAATCATTTCCGTAATAGTAATAGACCACAAGATTTCTGTTTATAAATATATGTACACTCGCAAGTGTATAAAAGTATTCTATAAGTTGTAGGCACCCGGTAACAAGCCTTAACGCTCATGTTTTACCCTCTGAAGTACACCAGATCAGGTGTGTTTAATATAACCTCGAAGTACTAAAGCATCCCATAGTCAGGATGGGGTTTGTCAGGCCCAATAGATCTATCTTTAGGATTCGCACCTACCGTACATAGACAAGTAGCTTAATGTTACCAAGCTAAGGGTATATTTCTGGTTTAAACCCACGTAAAATTAGTTTTAGTACTTGTGTCTATTTCGTAAAACATTTATAAAACAGCGCATGTATTCTCAGCCCAAAAATATATATTGCAAAAGCAATTAAAAAGGGAGCAAATGAAACTCACAATACTGTATTTCGTAGCAATTATGTATATGACGGCACTGAACAAGTGCAGGGTTTGTCTCGGATTCACGAACCTATATTAAGTATATATATTTATATGTTGGTCAATATCTGTCTAACAATTTAGGTCAAGTCGTAGTGTATCACAATCCTAATGCTCGAGACCGACATGCAAAAGTCAACAAAAGTCAACTTGACCCAAAATGACTTCCAAAATCTATACATGTTTATTATATAACTTATATATAGTCGTTTTATATATTTAAATATATTTATCAGATCTTATTATACTAAATAATACAAGTCATTTATTAATAAATAAAAATTTATATTTAAATTCATATATGATAAAAATATACTTTTATATATCTCAAGTAATAAAATTTATAAAATTCACTTAATATCATAAAAATATAGTGGTATGTATTATTAATATAATTATATTACGTGTGGTAAAAATATCTTTATACGCATATTTATTTGATTAAATAATATTGATAATAATAATAATGATAAAAATAATAAAATGATAGTTTCAATAAAAATATTAATTTTTAGTAATAAATATTAAAATTAATAATAATTCATTTGACCATATCTTTTAATTCGTTCATTGAACCCACACGATTTCTAAATGAAAATTTATTAATTTTTCTTTAGCTTTTCAACGACATGCATATCATATACCTTATCTCAGAAGCATATGTATCAAATTTGTGATTTATCATAAACTATTTAACGACGAAACTAAGCATACAAACATGCATAATCATATATACTCGAGCACTAGTCAGGGATACACTATTAATATATAAAAGATAAGATATGAATGCTCACGTATCAATATTGTGATTCAATATTGCAGGAAAGTACGTAGACTCAACGAAAATGATAAACGTTAGGTTGACCTCACGAGCAATACCCTTGAACAATACCCATAACCTCCATAGCTATAACTATCATGCCCCGTACAAAACCATCGTGTACGAATCATCAACAACAGGATCATTACAAGGTTAAGTACTATATGCTGTAATTAAAGAAGTTGCATTCACGATAAAAAGGTGATGTCATAACCGACATCAAATGTTTTACATTTCAAAAGCATGCTTCACTAAGTAGAAGCAAATAATAAGTGTATGTGACCACAATGGTCGTTACAAGTCATAGTTTAAAAGTAAATAAGTTTGAATGCAAGATAAGTAGTCATGCGATAACAACTCTAAGCAGCGGGTTCTACAGCACGACTAGTACACAGCGGAAGCAACCTCAAGCACCTGAGAAATACATGCTTAAAACGTCAACACAAAGGTTGGTGAGCTATAGTTTAAGTATAACAGTATGTAAGGTAGGCCACGAGATTTCAGTGCTACAAAGAGCGTTTCAAAACAGTATGATAAAGTATATGTTAACCGTGGGCACTTGGTAACTAACTTAACGTTTATACCCCCTGAAAGTACACTTGGCAAGTGCGTATGTCTACGAAGTATTAAACACTCGTTAAATGCTAGCGCGACTAGCCCGAGTGGGGATGTCAAACCCTATGGATCCATATCTAAGATTCGCGTTCACGGTTCAAAAACCAATGATTAAACGTTACCGAGCTAAAGGGAATGTTTATGCCATTGTATAACCCACACATATATGAGTTTAAGTACTCGTGCCTAGTATGTAAAACATTAAATCTGCATGTATTCTCAGTTCCCAAAATAAGTTAATGTAAAAAGGGAATGCTATAACTCACAATGATATGTAGAGGTAAAGTAGTAGTCGGGAAAGGTGTGCAAGTAAATGGTCCCAAGTTCTCAACCTAAGTCAAATAGTACTAAGTCAGTAAATCATCTTAATAGGTTTAAAAGTATGTAATTAAGGTCTTAAGGGTCATCATCAATCATCATTAAACAAAAGGCGTAAAGTAGGTTTCGTTTATGAAAGTAGTTTTCAACAACGTTTGACTTCAGTCAGTCACCACGGCCTCTACCCTTACTGAATTAAGGTGAGACCAGTGGCCATGGATCCGTATATGAGTCCCTTAAGTGTGGTAAAATTTACAGAAGCAAACTCGTCTTGGTTTGACCGTGGCGACGGTCTAAGTGCGAGTAGGTCAGAAATTTCTGCACAACGTTAAAGGACATAGTAACGATCGGAGGGCCATAAATCCTAAACCGTAACTCGGATTAAGATGAGTCCTATATGAAAAGTTATCTACTCGAAAATTTCTATCTAAAAATCAAGGTTAGAACAGCCCAGGTCTACTGGTATGTTCCAGAAGCATCAGGTCAGTAGGTTTTGGACAGAACAGTGAGTTTAAAAGGGTTCCGGTGGTCTTGGTGCTTGATGTTCATCATGGTTCTCATCCTTGATGCATATAGCTTCAAGTGTACAACTCATTGATGTATCTACATCATCTCAACCAAGTCTTGACCATCATAACCCATGTGCAAGTCTAAGACATGAAGCACAACTCACTTAAGAGTTGTATGAAGTTTGATGAACCAAAGTTGCATCAAGGTCTTAGATCTAACACATACATGGACTTTAAAGCTAATAGCAAGTTACAAACTTGAAAGTAAACTAACTAATCAAGATCATAAGTAGTAGAACATAGTTCTAAGTTTGATCTTGAAGATCCAAGACTCAAAAGTCTAGATCCAAAGTTATATTTAAGGAAAACTTATTTGTGTGTTCTTGAACTTTCAAAGTTAACTTAATTTGTTCAAGAGATATGAGATCAAGACTAACTTGTAGTACTTGACCATATAAACTAACTACATGAAGTTAAAGTGTATAAAATAAAGAAACAAGTTAATTAAACAAGTAATTAGTTCAAGAGTTGCTCATACTTTAAAGATTCAACCAAAGTTGATCTTTAAGTAAAGTAAACTTTAAGTTTACTTCCATGACTTACAAGTATGATTTCAACAACAATGAACTTATATCTTTTGAAACAATATATGTAGAACATAAACTAGTAAGTTTAGTTCTTGTGTTCTTGATGAATACAAGATATTATGAAGAATCAAGACTAGGAAGTTAGATTCTTGGAACTAAGTAAGATTAACTAACAATTTCATGAAACAAACTAACAAGTAAACAAACAACAAACAAAGATTGATGATGAAGAGGTGTTTGGTTTCGGTTTTGGTCAAGAAAAGGAAGAAGATTTATTCAAGTTACTTACAATCTTAGAGAGAAAACATGAGAGAAAAATGAAGGCAAGTAAGAGTGTGTAAAAGTGAGGAAGTGAATGAGAGAATACAAGTAATAAGTTAACAAAGTTTGAAAGCAAAAACCACTCCCCCATGATGCCTAGCCGACGGTTTTTGGGGTTCCAAGGGGGGAGGGATTAGTCCACAAGTCCATTGCATGTTAAAGGTTCAAAAGTTGGTTATTAGATGTATTTGCATGGGAAGGATGAGTAAGTAAATGGTAACTAGATTCCTTAAGTTTTTAATCCATTTAGTTAAGTTTAAAAGTAGTACTTGCATGAAGAAATGGGCTAACTAAGTCCACTAGTAGTGTAGGGTGGGCTTGGAAGTCCAATAACATGAGTCCATTACACTAACAAAACCCAAGTTCAAATAAATCATAAGTTAAACCAATTAAAGCCCAAGTAACTAACTAATAGCCTTAGTTAATTAAAATGATTAATAAATTTAATCATGAATGTAAATAATATCTAAAAATATTATTCGTGAAAGTTCCGGGTGTCACAAAGACGTTTCGGGCACTTAAAAGTCAAGTACGGGCAACCATGGCAACATGTAAATGTAATAACGTACATTCGTTTAATCACACGTATTAATAATAATAATTATTAATAAATAAATGTTGGAAATTACAGGGTCGTTACATTACCCACCTGTTAAAGAAAATTTCGTCCCGAAATTTAAGCTGAGGTAGATGGAGGAGTCGGGAAAAGGTGAGGATACTTCCGCATCATTTGATCCTCTCGCTCCCAAGTAAACTCAGGTCCTCTTTTGGCATTCCATCGTACCCGTACAATCGGAATCTTGTTGCATTTCAAAGTTTTGATCTCACGATCCATAATTTCAATAGGTTCCTCCACAAAGTGGAGTTTGTCGTCAATAGTAAGTTCTTCCAATGGTATGATGAGTTCGGGTGCAGCAAGACACTTCTTCAAGTTCGATACATGGAAGGTAGGATGAACTGAGCTCAATTGTGCTGGTAGATCCAAACGGTATGCAACTGGTCCAACACGTTCCAAGATCTCGAAAGGACCAATGTATCGTAGGTTCAACTTTCCACGTTTTCCAAAACGGATCACACCCTTCCAAGGTGCAACCTTTAACATTACACGATCACCAATGTTGAATTCAAAATCTTTACGTTTAAGATCGACATAACTCTTTTGACGATCACGGGCAGTCTTAAGTCTAGCTTGGATCTGAGCAATCTTCTCTGTGGTTTCGTGGACTACCTCGGGTCCGGTGATTTGCTTTTCGCCTACTTCGGCCCAACAAATAGGAGATCGGCACTTACGGCCATACAATGCTTCAAAAGGTGCAGCATTAATGCTAGAGTGATAACTGTTGTTGTACGAGAATTCGGCGAGTGGTAAATGCCTTTCCCATGCCTTTCCGAAATCAATGACACATGCACGCAACATGTCCTCCAATGTCTGGATCGTTCGTTCACTTTGCCCGTCAGTCTGGGGATGATAAGCAGTGCTCATGTCGAGACGAGTTCCCATGGCTTCTTGCAAAGAACGCCAAAATCTAGAAGCAAAACGGGGATCGCGATCTGAGATGATCGATAAAGGTACACCATGACGAGATACAACCTCTTTGATGTATAACTGAGCAAGTCTCTCCATTGTATCAGTTTCCTTCATCGCTAGAAAGTGTGCAGATTTGGTAAGGCAGTCAACAATAACCCAAATAGTATCGTATCCGCCCACCGTCTTTGGCAGCTTAGTAATGAAATCCATTGTGATCCTTTCCCACTTCCATTGTGGGATTTCCGGCTGTTGAAGTAACCCAGAAGGTCTCTGATGTTCGGCCTTAACTTTCGAATAAGTCAAACACTTCCCAACATAAGTTGCAACGTCCTTCTTAAGATTCGGCCACCAATACTGTTCTTTAAGGTCGTGGTACATTTTGCCCGCACCGGGGTGAATTGAATATCTCGATTTGTGTGCTTCATCAAGTATCAGGTGTAACATCCCGCCTTTTTCCGTCAACTTTTCCGTTTAACTATTTATGTTCCGTTATATGTTTATAACACGTCTCGTTGATACGTGTTTGAATTATCTTGTTTAGGTAATTCCCACACCCGTTTTAAAGTTAAGGGACCAAACTTGCCAAGGGTTGAAACTTTTGACTAGGTCAAAGAGTCAACCCTCATCCTCATCCATTCAATCTCATCTCTTTCACTCTTACTACTTCAACTTTTCTCTCAACTTCCATACAAAGATTCATCATCCAAAATCGAGCTAGCGGTCATCTTGCCAAACAAATTACATATTTGAACTCCTCGTGATCTCCTCTTCGATTCCATACCGACCTCATCAAATTTGGGTAACTTTCTAAAATCACTAATTTTATGTGTTCTTGAGATTTTTGAATTAAAAGGTTGTTAATTAGTGTCTATGGCTCAAGTCTAGTTTGATTATGTGTTTTGTATGCTTGTTCTTGCTATTTTAATGTAACTAGTTCACATTGAAAGTTCACATGCTTAATCTTGAATTTTAAGTGGTTATATGTTGTTTGATGTTAAGAGTTCATGTTTTAATCTTGTTCCTAGTGTTACTAGCTTCATTTGGATGTAAAGATTTATCAAGGAAACCTCTTAAACTTGATTATGAAATTTGGTGATTTTTGGTTAGGGTTTCATGAACTAGGAATGGATTTTTGATGCTTTAAATGCTTGAAAATGTCGATTGTAAGTGTTAGGTTGTGTTGTATGCTTAATTACCTTCGCTACGGCATATCGTTCGTGTAATTTGGTTGCCAAATCATTAAATTGCATTTATGACTTGTATGCATTGAATGGGGAACATTAATTGTGGTTTTTGGTTGTTATAAGTGGAAGTTTGATTGATGATATGTGTTTAGTTGCATTCCTCGTCAAAATACCTTTCCAACGATGTATGATAGGCGTTATAAGTGTTTGCGGGTCAAGAGTTGTGTTAGAATTGGTTTTGGCTCGTGCATAGTTTGAAAGACAGAAAAATAGCTGAACTACAGGTCGCGCGGCGCGCACCCTACCCCGCGCGGCGCGCCAAATAGCCTGGACAGATTCTGACCTCCATGTCCCTTTTAACGTGAAATGTTTGACTAGCTACCGACCTCCGATTCACATGAAACTTGTTTTAATATACTTGTATATGAATAATTAGCATGGAAAATTTGTCCGGGACCCGACCCGAGCATGTTGACTTTTTCGTTGACTTTGACCCGACCAAGTTTGACTTTTTGTCAAACTTAACCAATTAATTATGCAATCTTCCTAACATGCTTTTATACTTGTATCTTGCATGAAACTTGACAATTTGCTTCACATGCTATATAAATCGAGTCGTATTGAGCCATAGGACTAATTGAACATCTTTGACCCTTCGTGACTATCGTTATTGATACAACCTAATTGTTTAGGTCGAGACTAGCATTGTTCTTTGCACGTTTACTTGTTGAAGTACTATTTCACTCTTGCAATCAAAGGTGAGATCATAGTCCCACTTTTACTCTTTTAAACTTACTTTTGGGATGAGAAAACATAAACGATTCTTTCGAACTAAGTGAACACAAGAACGGGAAAACAAACATTCTACATACGAGTTTAGAACGAAAATCCTCAATCCGATTATCATTAGTTACATCAGATGGTGTAAGCGAGAACTTATGTTATATGGCCATATGGGTTGACAACCCTCATCTTTGACGGTTCGCCACCGTCTACGGATGAAATATATTTTCGGGAAACAGTGTTGTTCTAGCACTAATTTATGGGGTATTCAACGGACGGAATGTTAAGCTTTGATAATTGGGTGCTCGTGAATATTAACTTTTAGAATGTACTATGACTTTATCAATATTACAACTCTTGTGGTTCAGCTTGCTTTTACTCATTTACTTATTTAAACCTATGATTTCACCAACGTTTTCGTTGACAGATTTCTTTGTTTTTCTCAGGCCCTTGAACTTAGGTGATACATGCTTCCGCACATACTTTTTGATACTTGCATTGGATGTCGAGTATACTTGCATACGTGGAGCGTCTTTTTGGCTATTTTAAACTATGTCGCACGTGTTTCATATGAACAATAACTTTTGTTATGTACTTGTCTTGGGAATTACTTTTGTAAACATTGAAACATCCTTTATGAAATGTATGCGACATATTTTTGGTCAAACTTTGTTATAAATACTTATAACCATGTAATGGGACCATACGTAGACGACGCCGTCACTTGACGATTTGTCGGGGTCGCTACAAGTGGTATCAGAGCTTTGGTTGTAGGGATTTAGAGTTCATTGGTGTCAACCCCAAGTCATAGGGTACATTGGTGAGTCTAGACTACAACCGGCATATAGACTTGACATAGGAATTACTTGACAAATTGTGCATTTATACTCTAACTCTTCTACTCATATCTACTCTTATTCTATCTAAATCTTGCGTTATATAATTTAATTGACACGCCACCTTGACTATATGATGTAATGTCGAATGCACATATGAATTAGGGTAATATAATTCCCGGAAATTATATTACGGTGACTCATATGAACATACCGACATTATGACATAAAGAATTTAAGGCGGGTCAAGGATAATTTTCTCTCTATCTTTATTCCATATCACGGTTAGTATTATTTAGAATACTAACCAACGGTATTCTTTTGTTTTGAAGGAACAATGGCTCCTCGTCGTGTACGCCGCAATGAAACTCCCGAACAAGCTCTCGAACGGATGATAGCTACCGCCGTAGATGCGGCCATGGCCGGTCACTCGTCTAATAATAACAATAACAACAACAACAACAACAACCAAGGAGCCGGTAACTCTAGCGAAGGGTGCTCCTACAAAGCTTTCATGGGGTGCAAACCCCACACTTATGATGGAACCGGGGGACCGGTTGTGCTTACTCGTTGGTTTGAACAAACCGAGGCCGTCTTTAGCATAAGCGGTTGTCGGGATCAAGACAAGGTCAAATACTCCACTCACACTTTCTCCGGAATTACTCTAACATGGTGGAACACCTATGTTCAATCGGTGGGTACCGATGAAGCTCATGCCCTCTCTTGGGCCGATCTAAAGGAAAAGATGATTGTTGAATATTTTCCGCGCGAAGAAACCCGAAAGCTTGAGGAAGAACTAAGAGCTTTGAAAGCGGTCGGAAACGATCTTAAAGCTTATAATCAACGCTTCGCCGAACTATCCTTGATGTGTCCTAATCTTGTTAACCCCGAATCTCAAAGGATTGAGCTCTACATGCTCGGTCTTCCAAAAAGCATCAAACAAGGGGTGATGTCATCCAAACCCACTACTCATCAAGCCGCTATGAACATGGCTCGCCAACTAATTGAAACGGTTGACGAAATCGTAGTGCCGGCTCCTAAGGCCGAGGACAAGTCGGGTGGCAACAAAAGGAAATGGGAAGCCACTCCATCAACCAACTACAACAACAACACCTTCACCAAAAAGCCCTTCAACAACGACGGCAAGAAGGGTTATGTCGGAAACTTACCTTTGTGCAACAAGTGCCACAAACATCATTACGGCGAATGTAACAAGCTAATTTGTCACCGTTGCCAAGGAGTTGGTCATAGGGCCAACAATTGCACAAGCACCGCCCCCGTCGCTCGAAAGGGGCCCAATCCTCCAAGGACGGTCACTTGTTATGAATGTGGCCAAACGGGCCATTATAAGAACGAATGCCCGAAGAAGAAAGCCAACCCCAACAACCGAGGCCGAGCCTTTAACATCAACACCGAGGAAGCCCGAGATGACAATGAACTAGTCACGGGTACGTTTCTTCTCAACAACTCTTATGTTACTTGCTTATTCGATTCGGGTGCCGATAAATGTTTTGTGTCTAAGACTTTGGCTCCTACCCTTTGCACTCCACCACACCCTTTAGATACTACTTATTCCATCGAAGTGGCCGACGGAAAACTCTTAAGTGCCGACACATATTACCGGGGGTGTACTTTGAACATTTTGGGTAAGGAATTTGAAATTGACTTGATACCCATGGAATTAGGGAATTTTGATGTAATAATCGGTATGAATTGGATGGTCAAAAATAAATCTCACATTCTTTGCGATCTTCACGCAATCCGAATTCCTATCGAGAATGGTGAACCATTGATTGTCTATGGCGACAAAAATTGCACCGGACTCAATCTCATTTCGTGCCTTAAAGTTCGAAAGCTACTTCGCAAGGGTTGTTTCGCGATTCTTGCTCACGTTAAGAAAGTCGAGGCCGACGAAAAGCGCATCGAAGATGTGCCAATTGTTAGTGACTTTTCCGATGTATTTCCCGACGAATTACCGGGTCTTCCACCTCATCGACCGGTTGAATTTCAAATCGATCTTATTCCAGGAGCCGCACCCGTAGCGCGTGCACCATATAGACTCGCTCCATCCGAATTGCAAGAATTGCAAAGTCAAATCCAAGAGTTACTCGACCGTGGTTTCATTCAACCTAGCCATTCACCATGGGGCGCTCCGATTTTGTTCGTCAAGAAGAAAGACGGATCCCTACGAATGTGCATTGATTATCGTGAACTAAACAAATTGACGGTTAAGAACCGATATCCTCTTCCTCGCATCGATGACCTCTTTGATCAACTACAAGGTTCTCGTGTATATTCAAAAATCGATCTCCGTTCGGGTTATCATCAACTAAGGGTTAAGGGGGAAGATATCTCCAAAACCGCTTTCCGGACTCGTTATGGTAGTTATGAATTCCTTGTCATGCCTTTCGGTCTCACTAACGCACCGGCGGTGTTCATGGATCTCATGAACCGCGTGTGCAAACCTTACCTCGACAAATTCGTTATCGTGTTCATCGATGATATTTTGGTCTATTCTAAAAACGAAGAGGAACACAAAGAACATCTCCGACTCGTGCTTGAAATCTTGAGAAAAGAACAACTCTATGCCAAGTTCTCCAAGTGTGAATTTTCGTTGAAGAAAGTTCAATTTCTTGGTCATGTTGTAAGTGATCAAGGCATTAAAGTCGATCCCGCAAAAATCGAAGCCATTAGTAAATGGGAGACTCCTACTACTCCTACTCAAATTCGTCAATTCTTGGGTCTCGCCGGATACTATCGTAAATTCATCAAGGATTTCTCCTTAATCGCTCGTCCTTTAACCGCGTTAACTCACAAGGAACGAAAATTCGTTTGGACATCCGAACAAGAAACCGCTTTTCAAATCTTGAAAACTAAGCTAACCACCGCTCCTATCTTGTCACTTCCCGAAGGCAATGATGATTTTGTTGTATATTGTGATGCCTCGAAAAACGGTTATGGATGCGTATTAATGCAACGAAAGAAAGTCATTGCTTATGCCTCTCGACAACTCAAAGTCCACGAACGAAACTACACGACACATGATCTTGAACTCGGTGCCGTCATCTTTGAACTTAAGCTATGGAGACATCATCTTCTTGGTGCCAAGAGTACTATCTTTATCGATCACAAAAGTCTCCAACATATCTTCGATCAAAAGCAACTAAACATGAGACAACGAAGGTGGATTGAGACCTTGAACGATTATAATTGCGAGCTTCGTTACCACCCCGGGAAGGCAAATGTAGTGGCCGATGCCTTAAGTCGAAAGGAAAGAGCGGTGCCTCTTCGTGTCCGAGCTTTGAATATCACCATCCACTCCAACCTTAATAGCCAAATTCGGGTAGCCCAAGATGAAGCTCTTAAGGACAACAACATCGCACGCGAACTTTTAAACATTCTCGTCTCCCGATTCGAAGTTAAGGAGACCGGACTTCGATATTACGCCGGAAGAATTTGGGTGCCTAGATATGGCGACTTACGAAACCTCATCCTAGACGAAGCCCACAAATCGCGATACTCGATTCATCCCGGCGCCAATAAGATGTACCACGACCTTAAAGAACGATATTGGTGGCCGAACATCAAAAAGGAAGTCGCTACTTACGTTGCCAAATGTTTGACTTGCGCTAAAGTCAAAGCCGAACACCAAAGACCGTCCGGGTTACTTCAACAACCCGAGATCCCGCAATGGAAGTGGGAAAGGATCACGATGGATTTTATCACCAAATTACCGAAAACGTCGGGCGGTTATGATACTATTTGGGTCATTGTCGATCGCCTCACCAAATCTGCGCACTTTCTCGCCATGAAAGAGACCGACAAAATGGAGAAACTTGCACAACTTTACATCAAGGAGATCGTAGCCCGTCACGGTGTACCTTTATCGATTATCTCCGACCGAGATGGTCGTTTCGTTTCTAGATTTTGGCGTACTTTACAAGAAGCGTTGGGAACGCGTTTAGACATGAGCACCGCATATCATCCTCAAACCGATGGGCAAAGTGAACGTACGATACAAACCTTGGAGGACATGCTACGAGCTTGTGTTGTTGATTTTGGAAAAGCTTGGGACAAGCACTTACCTCTCGCCGAATTCTCTTACAACAATAGTTATCATGCGAGTATCCAGGCCGCACCTTTTGAAGCGTTGTATGGTCGAAAATGTCGCTCTCCTCTTTGTTGGGCCGAAGTGGGTGACGTGCAAATTTCCGGGCCCGAACTCATTCACGAAACAACCGAGAAGATTCTTCAAATCCGAGATAAGCTTCAGACGGCCCGGAGTCGTCAAAAATGTTATACCGACAAAAGACGCAAAGACCTCGAATTTCAAGTTGGTGACCGCGTCATGTTAAAAGTCGCACCTTGGAAGGGTGTCATTCGTTTTGGGAAACGTGGGAAACTAAATCCGCGGTATGTTGGCCCTTTCGAAATCTTAGAGCGTGTTGGAACCGTTGCGTATCGTTTGGATCTTCCGCCGCAACTAAGCTCCGTCCACCCTACATTTCCCGTATCTAACTTGAAGAAATGTCTTGCCGAACCCGATATCGTCGTTCCTCTTGAGGAACTCACTATTAACGACAAACTCCATTTTGTGGAGGAACCGGTTGAAATTGTGGACTACGTCGAGAAGGAATTAAAACAAAGCCGGATCCCGATTGTTAAGGTTCGTTGGAACGCCAAAAGAGGACCCGAGTTTACTTGGGAAAGAGAAGATCAAATGCGAAAGAAACACCCTCATCTATTCCCGGTTCCGGAAACGTCAGATTCCGAGGAAGAAACAACGACTACTACGCCTACCTAAATTTCGGGACGAAATTTCTTTTAAGGTGTAGGTAATGTAACATCCCGCCTTTTCCGTCAACTTTTCCGTTTAACTATTTATGTTCCGTTATATGTTTATAACACGTCTCGTTGATACGTGTTTGAATTATCTTGTTTAGGTAATTCCCACACCCGTTTTAAAGTTAAGGGACCAAACTTGCCAAGGGTTGAAACTTTTGACTAGGTCAAAGAGTCAACCCTCATCCTCATCCATTCAATCTCATCTCTTTCACTCTTACTACTTCAACTTTTCTCTCAACTTCCATACAAAGATTCATCATCCAAAATCGAGCTAGCGGTCATCTTGCCAAACAAATTACATATTTGAACTCCTCGTGATCTCCTCTTCGATTCCATACCGACCTCATCAAATTTGGGTAACTTTCTAAAATCACTAATTTTATGTGTTCTTGAGATTTTTGAATTAAAAGGTTGTTAATTAGTGTCTATGGCTCAAGTCTAGTTTGATTATGTGTTTTGTATGCTTGTTCTTGCTATTTTAATGTAACTAGTTCACATTGAAAGTTCACATGCTTAATCTTGAATTTTAAGTGGTTATATGTTGTTTGATGTTAAGAGTTCATGTTTTAATCTTGTTCCTAGTGTTACTAGCTTCATTTGGATGTAAAGATTTATCAAGGAAACCTCTTAAACTTGATTATGAAATTTGGTGATTTTTGGTTAGGGTTTCATGAACTAGGAATGGATTTTTTATGCTTTAAATGCTTGAAAATGTCGATTGTAAGTGTTAGGTTGTGTTGTATGCTTAATTACCTTCGCTACGGCATATCGTTCGTGTAATTTGGTTGCCAAATCATTAAATTGCATTTATGACTTGTATGCATTGAATGGGGAACATTAATTGTGGTTTTTGGTTGTTATAAGTGGAAGTTTGATTGATGATATGTGTTTAGTTGCATTCCTCGTCAAAATACCTTTCCAACGATGTATGATAGGCGTTATAAGTGTTTGCGGGTCAAGAGTTGTGTTAGAATTGGTTTTGGCTCGTGCATAGTTTGAAAGACAGAAAAATAGCTGAACTACAGGTCGCGCGACGCGCACCCTACCCCGCGCGGCGCGCCAAATAGCCTGGACAGATTCTGACCTCCATGTCCCTTTTAACGTGAAATGTTTGACTAGCTACCGACCTCCGATTCACATGAAACTTGTTTTAATATACTTGTATATGAATAATTATCATGGAAAATTTGTCCGGGACCCGACCCGAGCATGTTGACTTTTTCGTTGACTTTGACCCGACCAAGTTTGACTTTTTGTCAAACTTAACCAATTAATTATGCAATCTTCCTAACATGCTTTTATACTTGTATCTTGCATGAAACTTGACAATTTGCTTCACATGCTATATAAATCGAGTCGTATTGAGCCATAGGACTAATTGAACATCTTTGACCCTTCGTGACTATCGTTATTGATACAACCTAATTGTTTAGGTCGAGACTAGCATTGTTCTTTGCACGTTTACTTGTTGAAGTACTATTTCACTCTTGCAATCAAAGGTGAGATCATAGTCCCACTTTTACTCTTTTAAACTTACTTTTGGGATGAGAAAACATAAACAATTCTTTCGAACTAAGTGAACACAAGAACGGGAAAACAAACATTCTACATACGAGTTTAGAACGAAAATCCTCAATCCGATTATCATTAGTTACATCAGATGGTGTAAGCGAGAACTTATGTTATATGGCCATATGGGTTGACAACCCTCATCTTTGACGGTTCGCCACCGTCTACGGATGAAATATATTTTCGGGAAACAGTGTTATTCTAGCACTAATTTATGGGGTATTCAACGGACGGAATGTTAAGCTTTGATAATTGGGTGCTCGTGAATATTAACTTTTAGAATGTACTATGACTTTATCAATATTACAACTCTTGTGGTTCAGCTTGCTTTTACTCATTTACTTATTTAAACCTATGATTTCACCAACGTTTTCGTTGACAGATTTCTATGTTTTTCTCAGGTCCTTGAACTTAGGTGATACATGCTTCCGCACATACTTTTTGATACTTGCATTGGATGTCGAGTATACTTGCATACGTGGAGCGTCTTTTTGGCTATTTTAAACTATGTCGCACGTGTTTCATATGAACAATAACTTTTGTTATGTACTTGTCTTGGGAATTACTTTTGTAAACATTGAAACATCCTTTATGAAATGTATGCGACATATTTTAGGTCAAACTTTGTTATAAATACTTATAACCATGTAATGGGACCATACGTAGACGACGCCGTCACTTGACGATTTGTCGGGGTCGCTACATCAGGTTTCATAGATCTCCATAATAAGGTACCCAAATTCTTTCGGCATAACATCGCAGTCCAGACTCCCTAACCTCAAGTCGAGAGACAAGTATGTTCAAATGTTCGTGAGATATATTCTCCTCCTTGAGAGCCTCAACTTGGGCTACTCTGATCTGGCTGTTGAGGTTCGAATGGATGGTGATGTTCAGAGCCCTAACACGGAGAGGTGCCGTCCTCTCCTTTCGGCTTAAAGCGTCAGCTACAACATTGGCCTTGCCAGGGTGATAACGGAGTTCACAATCGTAGTCGTTGAGCGTCTCGATCCATCGACGCTATCTCATATTCAGTTGCTTCTGATCAAAGATGTTCTGGACACTCTTGTGATCGGTGAAAATAGTGCTCTTAGTTCCATACAAATAATGTCTCCACAATTTGAGCGCAAAGACAACGGCTCCAAGTTCAAGATCATGCGTAGTGTAGTTCCGCTCGTGAATCTTCAATTGGCGGGAGGCATAGGCAATAACCTTTGATCGTTGCATCAGTACACAACCAAAACCACTCTTCGATGCATCACAATAAACAACGAAATCGTCACTGCCTTCGGGAAGCGATAGAATAGGTGCGGAGGTTAACTTCTTCTTCAAAGTTTAGAATGCTGATTCGTATGCGGGTTCCCACATGAACTTCTTCCCTTTGTGAGTCAGCGCGGTCAAAGGATGCACAATCAGAGAAAATCCTTCGATAAACCTTCGATAATAACCGGCGAGACCTAGGAATTGGCGAATATGCGTCAGAGTAGTGGGGGTCTCCCACTTGCTGATGGCTTCAATCTTGGCGGGATCAACTTTGATACCCTGGTCGCTTACAACATGACCCAAAAATTGTACTTCCTTCAACCAAAATTCACACTTGGAGAATTTGGCATAAAGTTGCTCTTGTCTTAAGAGTTCAAGCACTAATCGGAGGTGTTGCTCATGTTCTTCTTCGCTCTAAGAGTAGATGAGGATATCATCTATGAAGACGATAACAAACTTGTCCAAGTAAGGCTTGCAGACACGATTCATGAGGTCCATGAACACGGCAGGTGCATTTGTCAAACCGAATGGCATCACGAGAAACTCATAATGACCATAACGGGTCCTGAATGCAGTTTTCATCACGTCACTTTCTTTCACCCTCAACTGGTGATAACCGGATCGCAAATCGATCTTTGAGTAGACACTCGATCCTTGTAGTTGGTCAAAAAGATCATCAATTCGTGGAAGAGGATACCGATTCTTGATTGTCAATTTGTTGAGCTCACAATAGTCGATACACATACGGAAGGATCCATCCTTCTTCTTCACAAACAACACAGGTGCACCCCAAGGTGAGAAACTTGGTTGGATAAATCCTCGATCAAGCAGTTCTTGTAGTTGGCTTTGTAATTCTTGCATCTCGGAAGGTGCGAGTCTATAAGGTGCGCGAGCTACAGGTGCTGCTCCTGGCACTAAATCAATCTGAAACTCTACGGCTCTCTGCGGCGGAAATCCAGGCAATTCCTCTGGGAAGACATCGGAAAATTCGTTCACAATTTGAACGTCGTTCACACTCTTCACCTCAGTTTCTACCGCTTTCACATGTGCTAGGACAGCAAAACGCCCCTTCTTCATAATCTTTTGCGCTTTCACGCATCTAATGAGGTTCAACTTCGAGGTACATCTCTCTCCATAGATAAAAAGTGGTTCGCCATCTCCTTGTGGTATGCGAAGTACTTTATCTCCACAGATAATATCGGCCTTTATCTTGCTCAACCAATCCATACCGACGATCACGTCAAAACTTCCCAGTTTGATAGGTATCAAGTCAATTTCGAAATCTGCACCAGCTATGTTGATAACAGCTCCACGACTAATATGGTCAACCTTTTCAAGTTTTCCATTTGCGACCTCGACAAGCATACTCTCTTTTAACGGGACTAATGACCAATTAATCTTATCGCAAAAATGTCTACATACATAACTTCTATCCGCACCAGTATCAAACAAGACAGAAGCTAAAAGATTGTTGATTTTGAATATACCTGTCACCAAGTCGGGGTTATCGCCTGCATCCCTTGCATTAACATTGAAGGCTCTACCTCGGGGTGCTCCTCCGTCTTTTCGCTTGTTTGGGCACGCGTTTCTGAAATGGCCCGTCTGTCCACATTCGTAGCACTTCTTAGGTCCATTGGTGTTCGGCTTCCCATTCAAAGTAGTGACCTTGCAGTCCTTCCCGATGTGCCCATCCTGTTGGCACTTCTCACAGACAACATTGCAATACCCAGTGTGGTGTTTGTAGCACCGTTTGCATTGTGGTAAGGTTCCTTTGTAGTTCGGGTTGGTGTTGGTGTTGTTGTTGGGATTAGGGTTTCCACCATTGTTGTGCCTCTTGGCGGGGGTTTGATCGTAGTTTCTCCCCCTGTTGTTGTTGTTGTTGTTGTTGTTGTTGTTGTGGTTGTTGTCCCATTTCCTCTTTTCACTACTACCGGCTTCAAACTTAGCCTTCTCCGGCTCGTCAAGGATGATTTGATTCAGGAGAGTATGCGCCATGCGCATTGCTTCGGGAACATTCGGTGGTTTGGATGAGGTAACATTACCCTTGATGGACTTAGGAAGTCCCGAGAAGTATTTCTCCAAGCGCTTAAATTCGGGGGTGACCATGGTCGGAAACATAAGAGCCAACTCCAAAAACCTACGGTTGTAACTGTTAAGGTCGTTCCCTACGGCCTTTAACTGCATAAATTCGATTTCCATCTTCTGAATTTCGGTTCTCGGACAATACTCATCAATCATAGCCGCCTTGAATTCCTCCCATGGCATAGCATACGCCTCATCGATACCTTTCGCTTGAGCTAACGTGTTCCACCACGTTAGCGCGCCGTCTGATAGCGTGCAAGATGAAAACTTGGTCTTATTGTCCTCCGAACAGTTGCTAACTCAGAATACTGATTCAAGTTTTTCGAACCATCTGGTGAGACCAACTGGTCCCTCGGTGCCGCTGAAGTTATGCGGTTTGCAGCTCTGGAATTCCTTGTATGTACACCCATTTCGAACGGGTGGAATAACCGGTGGTGGTGGCGGTGGAGCTTCGAGATTTCTTTCTGCTAGGGCTGCAGGGACCCGTTCGTTGATCATTTCCTCAATCTGGGCGGCGGTAGGTGTGGATCTTCCGTTAGCCATGATATTCTAAACAAAAATTTTGACCCAAGTCAAAATCCAGCATTCGATATGCAGTAATATAGTACATAGTAACCAACATGGAATCAAAACATCACATGTCATTAAATAATGCATCTAGGTACAAATACCACAGAATCATCGTACAGCAATGTAAATAGAACATCGTGCAAGAATTAAATAACGCAAAGTTCCATTCATTAATAATAATAAGTTTCATACATCTGAATAAGTTCGTACAATACATATGAAATACATGAAACTATAGCTAGATTACATCATGAAATCTAAATACAAAGTCCTACGGTGAAGGCGGGTGAACTGCTCCTCGAGCCAACTGCTCCTTGAGCTCAGTGACTCGAGCTCGGAGAGTCTCAATCTCCCTCATCAGTTCCTCGTTAGAGGGAGCTGGTGGGGCAGGCGGTGCAGGTGGAGAGGGTGGTGCGGGTGGTGCCGGTGGTGCTGATGTAGATGGTCTGGCTCCGGATGTAGACGGTACTTCCCTAGATGTAAGCGGTCCGTATCTAAATCTAGGTGGTACGGTTCCAGGAATAGTCAATACGTAACGGGGAACCTTACGTATCTGTGGGTCGGCAGGGTATGGCACAACTCGTTTACGAGCAGTAACCCTACGACGATGCCCAAAAGCGTCAGTAAAAGCACGACCTCCATTCACCCCTGGAATGACGGTGCCATCGGAACGGTACCGCTTCTTCGGCGGGGTGGAGGGTGCCTGAATAGGTCTATCAGCAGGATCCTCATCATCGCTGGAGTCGTCTGATGATGAAGAATCGGCGGATGATGAGTCATCCGAATCGTGTGGTGGTGACACTGGTGGCTGAGCTGGTAATCCAAAGCGTCCGAAGGCAGCCAACATCTGTCGGTGTCTGCCTGGCGAAATCACGACTAAACGTCCGTCGGGAGTGCGTCGGCAAGGTATGCGCATGTGGTTACGAAACGGCCCTTCCCCGAACTCCGCGGGGATCTCAATACCACCAATCCGGGGCTGTGACCTCGAGGGTCCGGGAGCAGACACTGGGGCAGGTGCACTAGTACCAGCTCCGGAAGTAGAAGCGCCGGGATCACTAGTGGGTGTCGGGGCCGGTGTATCGGCAGTAGCAGCAGCAGATGTAGCAGTAGGTAGGGCGACGGGGTCTGAGTCTGTACTGCCCGAAATACCAGCAGGTGGAACATCCGACATCTGAACAAGGAAAAATAAATTTTCCATGTCAGTATGTCATAAAGCAAGCAAATAATAGGCCAACAGTTTAAATCATGTATAACAATAAGTAGCATGGCAATATCAGTAATCGTACGAAACTAGCATGCAATCGAAAGCAAGTAATAGCATGCAGTAGTGAAATCATGTAGTAGCATACGACATATAGCAGTAACAGTAAGCAGCAGCATGCAGTAAGTTCAGCGGAAACAAGTAAACTAGCAAGTTGTAGATTAGTCTTATTAGTGAATCCTACTCGGGTCGGTCTTAGACTCACTAATGCAACCTAATTCCCTACAACCAATGCTCTGATACCAAATGTCATGCCCCGTACAAAACCATCGTGTACGAATCATCAACAACAGGATCATTACAAGGTTAAGTACTATATGCTGTAATTAAAGAAGTTGCATTCACGATAAAAAGGTGATGTCATAACCGACATCAAATGTTTTACATTTCAAAAGCATGCTTCACTAAGTAGAAGCAAATAATAAGTGTATGTGACCACAATGGTCGTTACAAGTCATAGTTTAAAAGTAAATAAGTTTGAATGCAAGATAAGTAGTCATGCGATAACAACTCTAAGCAGCGGGTTCTACAGCACGACTAGTACACAGCGGAAGCAACCTCAAGCACCTGAGAAATACATGCTTAAAAATGTCAACACAAAGGTTGGTGAGCTATAATTTAAGTATAACAGTATGTAAGGTAGGCCACGAGATTTCAGTGCTACAAAGAGCGTTTCAAAACAGTATGATAAAGTATATGTTAACCGTGGGCACTTGGTAACTAACTTAACGTTTATACCCCCTGAAAGTACACTTGGCAAGTGCGTATGTCTACGAAGTATTAAACACTCATTAAATGCTAGGGCGACTAGCCCGAGTGGGGATGTCAAACCCTATGGATCCATATCTAAGATTCGCGTTCACGGTTCAAAAACCAATGATTAAACGTTACCGAGCTAAAGGGAATGTTTATGCCGTTGTATAACCCACACATATATAAGTTTAAGTACTCGTGCCTAGTATGTAAAATATAAAATCCGCATGTATTCTCAGTTCCCAAAATAAGTTAATGTAAAAAGGGAATACTATAACTCACAATGATATGTAGCGGTAAAGTAGTAGTCGGGAAAGGTGTGCAAGTAAATGGTCCGAAGTCCTCAACCTAAGTCAAATAGTACTAAGTCAGTAAATCATCTTAATAGGTTTAAAAGTATGTAATTAAGGTCTTAAGGGTCATCATCAATCATCATTAAACAAAAGGCGTAAAGTAGGTTTCGTTTATGAAAGTAGTTTTCAACAAAGTCTGACTTCAGTCAGTCACCACGGCCTCTACCCTTACTGAATTAAGGTTAGACCAGTGGACATGGCTCCGTATATGAGTCCCTTAAGTGTGGTAAAATTTACAGAAGCAAACTCGTCTTGGTTTGACCGTGACGACGGTCTAAGTGCGAGTAGGTCAGAAATTTCTGCACAACGTTAAAGGACATAGTAACGATCGGAGGGCCATAAATCCTAAACCGTAACTCGGATTAATACGAGTCCTATATGAAAAGTTATCTACTCGAAAAGTTCTATCTAAAAATCAAGGTTAGAACAGCCCAGGTCTACTGGTATGTTAGATAAGTATCAGGTCAGTAGGTTTTGGACAGAACAGTGAGTTTAAAAGGGTTCCGGTGGTCTTGGTGCTTGATGTTCATCATGGTTCTCATCCTTGATGCATATAGCTTCAAGTGTACAACTCATTGATGTATCTACATCATCTCAACCAAGTATTGACCATCATAACCCATGTGCAAGTCTAAGACATGAAGCACAACTCACTTAAGAGTTGTATGAAGTTTGATGAACCAAAGTTGCATCAAGGTCTTAGATCTAACACATACATGGACTTTAAAGCTAATAACAAGTTACAAACTTGAAAGTAAACTAACTAATCAAGATCATAAGTAGTAGAACATAGTTCTTAGTTTGATCTTGAAGATCCAAGACTCAAAAGTCTAGATCCAAAGTTATATTTAAGGAAAACTTATTTGTGTGTTCTTGAACTTTCAAAGTTAACTTAATTTGTTCAAGAGATATGAGATCAAGACTAACTTGTAGTACTTGACCATATAAACTAACTACATGAAGTTAAAGTGTATAAAATAAAGAAACAAGTTAATTAAACAAGTAATTAGTTCAAGGGTTGCTCATACTTTAAAGATTCAACCAAAGTTGATCTTTAAGTAAAGTAAACTTTAAGTTTACTTCCATGACTTACAAGTATGATTTCAACAATAATGAACTTATATCTTTTGAAACAATATATGTAGAACATAAACTAGTAAGTTTAGTTCTTGTGTTCTTGATGAATACAAGATATTATGAAGAATCAAGACTAGGAAGTTAGATTCTTGGAACTAAGTAAGATTAACTAACAATTTCATGAAACAAACTAACAAGTAAACAAACAACAAACAAAGATTGATGATGAAGAGGTGTTTGGTTTCGGTTTTGGTCAAGAAAAGGAAGAAGATTTATTCAAGTTACTTACAATCTTAGAGAGAAAAGATGAGAGAAAAATGAAGGCAAGTAAGAGTGTGTAAAAGTGAGGAAGTGAATGAGAGAATACAAGTAATAAGTTAACAAAGTTTGAAAGCAAAAACCACTCCCCCATGATGCCTAGCTGATGGTTTTTGGGGTTTCAAGGGGGGAGGGATTAGTCCACAAGTCCATTGCATGTTAAAGGTTCAAAAGTTGGTTATTAGATGTATTTGCATGGGAAGGATGAGTAAGTAAATGGTAACTAGATTCCTTAAGTTTTTAATCCATTTAGTTAAGTTTGAAAGTAGTACTTGCATGAAGAAATGGGCTAACTAAGTCCACTAGTAGTGTAGGGTGGGCTTGGAAGTCCAATAACATGAGTCCATTACACTAACAAAGCCCAAGTTCAAATAAATCACAAGTTAAACCAATTAAAGCTCAAGTAACTAACTAATAGCCTTAGTTAATTAAAATGATTAATAAATTTAATCATGAATGCAAATAATATCTAAAAATATTATTCGTGAAAGTTCCGGGTGTCACAAAGACGTTTCGGGCACTTAAAAGTCAAGTACGGGCAACCATGGCAACATGTAAATGTAATAACGTACATTCGTTTAATCACACGTATTAATAATAATAATTATTAATAAATAAATGTTGGAAATTACAGGGTCGTTACATTACCCACCTGTTAAAGAAAATTTCATCCCGAAATTTAAGCTGAGGTAGATGGAGGAGTCGGGAAAAGGTGAGGATACTTCCGCATCATTTGATCCTCTCGCTTCCAAGTAAACTCAGGTCCTCGTTTGGCATTCCATCGTACTCGTACAATCGGAATCTTGTTGCGTTTCAAAGTTTTGATCTCACGATCCATAATTTCAACAGGTTCCTCCACAAAGTGGAGTTTGTCGTCAATAGTAAGTTCTTCCAATGGTATGATGAGTTCGGGTGCAGCAAGACACTTCTTCAAGTTCGATACATGGAAGGTAGGATGAACTGAGCTCAATTGTGCTGGTAGATCCAAATGGTATGCAACTGGTCCAACACGTTCCAAGATCTCGAAAGGACCAATGTATCGTGGGTTCAACTTTCCACGTTTTCCAAAACGGATCACACCCTTCCAAGGTGCAACCTTTAACATTACACGATCACCAACGTTGAATTCAAAGTCTTTACGTTTAAGATCGGCATAACTCTTTTGATGATCATGGGCAGTCTTAAGTCTAGCTTGGATCTGAGCAATCTTCTCCGTGGTTTCGTGGACTACCTCGGGTCCGGTGATTTGCTTTTCGCCTACTTCGGCCCAACAAATAGGAGATCGGCACTTACGGCCATACAATGTTTCAAAAGGTGCAGCATTAATGCTAGAGTGATAACTGTTGTTGTACGAGAATTCGGTGAGTGGCAAATGCCTTTCCCAGGCCTTTCCGAAATCAATGACACATGCACGCAACATGTCCTCCAATGTCTGGATCGTTCGTTCACTTTGCCCGTCAGTCTGGGGATGATAAGCAGTGCTCATGTCGAGACGAGTTCCCATGGCTTCTTGCAAAGAACGCCAAAATCTAGAAGCAAAACGGGGATCGCGATCTGAGATGATCGATAAAGGTACACCATGACGAGATACAACCTCTTTGATGTATAACTGAGCAAGTCTCTCCATTGTATCAGTTTCCTTCATCGCTAGAAAGTGTGCAGATTTGGTAAGGCGGTCAACAATAACCCAAATAGTATCGTATCCGCCCACCGTCTTTGGCAGCTTAGTAATGAAATACATTGTGATCCTTTCCCACTTTCATTGTGGGATTTCCGGCTGTTGAAGTAACCCAGAAGGTCTCTGATGTTCGGCCTTAACTTTCGAACAAGTCAAACACTTCCCAACATAAGTTGCAACATCCTTCTTAAGATTCAGCCACCAATACTGTTCTTTAAGGTCGTGGTACATTTTGCCCGCACCGGGGTGAATTGAATATCTCAATTTGTGTGCTTCATCAAGTATCAGGTTTCGTAGATCTCCATAATAAGGTACCCAAATTCTTCCGGCATAACATCGGAGTCCAGACTCCCTAACCTCGAGTCGAGAGACAAGTATGTTCAAATGTTCGTGAGATATATTCTCCTCCTTGAGAGCCTCAACTTGGGCTACTCTGATCTGGCTGTTGAGGTTTGAATGGATGGTGATGTTCAGAGCCCTAACACGGAGAGGTGCCGTCCTCTCCTTTCGGCTTAAAGCGTCAGCTACAACATTGGCCTTGCCAGGGTGATAACGGAGTTCACAATCGTAGTCGTTGAGCGTCTCGATCCATCGACACTATCTCATATTCAGTTGCTTCTGATCAAAGATGTGCTGGAGACTCTTGTGATCGGTGAAAATAGTGCTCTTAGTTCCATACAAATAATGTCTCCACAATTTGAGCGCAAAGACAACGGCTCCAAGTTCAAGATCATGCGTAGTGTAGTTTCGCTCGTGAATCTTCAATTGGCGGGAGGCATAGGCAATAACCTTTGATCGTTGCATCAGTACACAACCAAAACCACTCTTCGATGCATCACAATAAACAATGAAATCGTCACTGCCTTCGGGAAGCGATAGAATAGGTGCGGAGGTTAACTTCTTCTTCAAAGTTTGGAATGCTGATTCGTGTGCGGGTTCCCACATGAACTTCTTCCCTTTGTGAGTCAGCGCGGTCAAAGGACGCGCAATCAGAGAAAATCCTTCGATAAACCTTCGATAATAACCGGCGAGACCTAGGAATTGGCGAATATGCGTCAGAGTAGTGGGGGTCTCCCACTTGCTGATGGCTTCAATCTTGGTGGGATCAACTTTGATACCCTGGTCGCTTACAACATGACCCAAAAATTGTACTTCCTTCAACCAAAATTCACACTTGGAGAATTTGGCGTAAAGTTGCTCTTGTCTTAAGAGTTCAAGTACTAATCGGAGGTGTTGCTCATGTTCTTCTTCGCTCTTAGAGTAGATGAGGATATCATCTATGAAGACGATAACAAACTTGTCCAAGTAAGGCTTGCAGACACGATTCATGAGGTCCATGAACACGGCAGGTGCATTTGTCAAACCGAATGGCATCACGAGAAACTCATAATGACCATAACGGGTCCTGAATGCAGTTTTCATCACGTCACTTTCCTTCACCCTCAACTGGTGATAACCGGATCGCAAATCGATCTTTGAGTAGACACTCGATCCTTGTAGTTGGTCAAAAAGATCGTCAATTCGTGGAAGAGGATACCGATTCTTGATTGTCAATTTGTTGAGCTCACGGTAGTCGATACACATACGGAAGGATCCATCTTTCTTCTTCACAAACAACACAGGTGCGCCCCAAGGCGAGAAACTTGGTTGGATAAATCCTCGATCAAGCAGTTCTTGTAGTTGGCTTTGTAATTTTTGCATCTCGGAAGGTGCGAGTCTATAAGGTGCGCGAGCTACAAGAGCTGCTCCTGGCACTAAATCAATCTGAAACTCTACGGCTCTCTGCGGCGGCAATCCAGGCAATTCCTCTGGGAAGACATCGGAAAATTCGTTCACAATTCGAACGTCGTTCACGCTCTTCACCTCAGTTTCTACCACTTTCACATGTGCTAGGACAGCAAAACGCCCCTTCTTCATAATCTTTTGCACTTTCACGCAACTAATGAGGTTCAACTTCGAGGTACATCTCTCTCCATAGATAACCAGTGGTTCGCCATCTCCTTGTGGTATGCGAAGTGCTTTATTTCCACAGATAATATCAGCCTTTATCTTGCTCAACCAATTTATACCGACGATCACGTCAAAACTTCCCAGTTTGATAGGTATCAAGTCAATTTCGAAATCTGCACCAGCTATGTTGATAACAGCTCCACGACTAATATGGTCAACCTTTTCAAGTTTTCCATTTGTGACCTCGACAAGCATACTCTCTTTTAACGGGACTAATGACCAATTAATCTTATCGCAAAAATTTCTACATACATAACTTCTATCCGCACCAGTATCAAACAAGACAGAAGCTAAAAGATTGTTGATTTTGAATATACCTGTCACCAAGTCGGGGTTATCGCGTGCATCCCTTGCATTAACATTGAAGGCTCTACCTCGGGGTGGTCCTCCGTCTTTTCGCTTGTTTGGGCACGCGTTTCTGAAATGGCCCGTCTGTCCACATTCGTAGCACTTCTTAGGTCCATTGGTGTTCGGCTTCCCATTCAAAGTAGTGACCTTGCAGTCCTTCCCGATGTGCCCAGCCCGTTGGCACTTCTCACAGACAACATTGCAATACCCAGTGTGGTGTTTGTAGCACCGTTTGCATTGTGGTAAGGTTCCTTTGTAGTTCGGGTTGGTGTTGGTGTTGTTGTTGGGATTAGGGTTTCCACCATTGTTGTGCCTCTTGGCGGGGTTTGATCGTAGTTTCTCCCCCTGTTGTTGTTGTTGTTGTTGTGGTTGTTGTGGTTGCTGTGGTTGTTATGGTTGTTGTCCCATTTCCTCTTTTCACTACTACCGGCTTCAAACTTAGCCTTCTCCGGCTCGTCAAGGATGATTTGATTCAGGAGAGTATGCGCCATGCGCATTGCTTCGGGAACATTCGGTGGTTTGGATGAGGTAACATTACCCTTGATGGACTTAGGAAGTCCCGAGAAGTATTTCTCCAAGCGCTTAAATTCGGGGATGACCATGGTCGGACACATAAGAGCCAACTCCAAAAACCTACGGTTGTAACTGTTAAGGTCGTTCCCTACGGCCTTTAACTGCATAAATTCGATTTCCATCTTCTGAATTTTGGTTCTCAGACAATACTCATCAATCATAGCCGCCTTGAATTCCTCCCATGGCGTAGCATACGCCTCATTGATACCTTTCGCTTGAGCTAACGTGTTCCACCACGTTAGCGCGCCGTCTGATAGCGTGCAAGATGCAAACTTGGTCTTATTGTCCTCCGAACAGTTGCTAACTCGGAATACTGATTCAAGTTTTTCAAACCATCTGGTGAGACCAACTGGTCCCTCAGTGCCGCTGAAGTTATGCGGTTTGCAGCTCTGGAATTCCTTGTATGTACACCCATTTCGAACGGGTGGAATAACCGGTGGTGGTGGCGGTGGAGCTTCAAGATTTCTTTCTGCTAGGGCTGCAGCGACCCGTTCGTTGATCATGTCCTCAATCTGGGCGGCGGTAGGTGTGGATCTTCCGTTAGCCATGATATTCTAAACAAAAATTTTGACCCAAGTCAAAATCCAGCATTCGATATGTAGTAATATAGTACATAGTAACCAACATGGAATCAAAACATCACATATCATTAAATAATGCATCTAGGTACAAATACCACAGAATCATCGTACAGCAATGTAAATAGAACATCATGCAAGAATTAAATAACGCAAAGTTCCATTCATTAATAATAATAAGTTTCATACATCTGAATAAGTTCGTACAATACATATGAAATACATGAAACTATAGCTAGATTACATCATGAAATCTAAATACAAAGTCCTACGGTGAAGGCGGGTGAACTGCTCCTCGAGCTAACTGCTCCTCGAGCTAACTGCTCCTCGAGCTCAGTGACTCGAGCTCGGAGAGTCTCAATCTCCCTCATCAGTTATGATTGATTTCTGGAATTCATGGAATTTAAAGAAAATCTTTGCAATAAGATTTGGTTCTTGGGTGATTAAGGAAATCAGGATCTTATTTGATTAAATGCGATAATCTGTCTCGATTTCTCTGTCTGATATTTTACTATAAATCCACCCCCTTCGTTTCTTTATTTCCACAGCTCACACCTTCTAGTATTTCTCCCCAATTCATACTTTAAAGCATTCATTAATATGCTTCATCCAGTATTGATTCTTGATATACTCTTAACTTTCATATCTGTCATTCTTCTTTTTCATCTACCACCGGAGGAAGTTATTTTCTTCTACCATTACCTTGGGGTTATTGTGTTTTTCATTCTCCCGTGTCTTTATATTGCTATATGCATTGATATACTAGGTTTGTAATTTCGGGGTTGTTATCGGGCTTTATATTCGCCATTATATTTCGGAGCTTCATGCTTTCGTTTTCTCTTCCCGACCTTAAGTCAAGCGGATAATGGTCCAGAATTTGTAGATATGAATTTTTGGATGAACATAGTTAATGTTCCAAGAAGAAAATCGTAATGGCACGATCTTGATTTGGCAAATTACCAGAATATCCGAAAATATAGAGCTATCAAGATGATATGTTCTTAATATGTTTGGAAATTTGGTAGAATGTAAGAGTCGTGTAAATAGTACATGATGACGGTATGTTCTGTGAATCATCACGTTCCATTAGAAACTCAGTATGACTTACTGTAATATAATCACATTGATCAAGTGTCATTATATTATACTAACTCATGCTTCAGTTCCCAACACTACTTCAAAAACATTCCTATTTTAAATTCGAATTTTTTTTTCTTCAGAATTTAGAAACTAACACGGTTTCTTTTTATGTTGTAACGCAGATATTGCGAATAGATAGAAGATTTTGGATAAGAATAGTTGTGAAAATATCTTCAGGAATATCAAAGATATTTATAATAAAAGATACGACGATATCTTAGAATTCTTAACATAGATGGATGATGAAGAAGATTTGTCTGTGAAGGTTTAGAATAAGAAGTAAGGTGTTTGCTAAGGATTTCATTTGACACTGAATCATTTGGATCCTTTGAAGGCAGGTTTAGTATTTATGATTTGTCCACAGCCTCCTTCATGGTCTGCTCAATCCTTTTTCCAGTTTCAAACCTTCTCTTTTTCTCAGCTTTACCACCATACTATTCTTTATCATCAAACTTTTGACTGTTAAAGTCGTTTACAGTTTTTGCTGCTTCATCAGCATTTTTCCAATTTCGGAGAACTAGTTCATAGTTTGGGATGTTTTTCAGAAAATTCACATTCGAAGTATGTAAGTCTAGGAGATAGACGTTATATGTATACATATAACTTTTGACGTAAAATTATTGCGAAATTCAAAATACTGATTGCTAATTCCCAGTAGTTGGTGTGACAATTATTGTTGCAGGATGTAGGTGAGTACATGATGGAGTTTTAATGAATAAGTATAGTGGCTTTTCGGAGAGGCTTAAGTCGAAGGTTAATGAAGTTGTTGATAAGTTTACTGCTAATGTGGCGAGATATGAAAGGTTCCCGGTAACAATGATGAAGGGGTAATTGTTATAATAAGGTTTATTCGTATAAACAAATGAAGGTAATTTGTTGAAGCTATGACAAAACTATCTATTTTGGAAAGAGATTGAAACATTATATTTGGTAATAAATATCAAAGGATCTGACACGGATACGTGTTAAACTATAACTTTTGTTTCGAGAGCTTTTCAGGTGCATGACAGTGGGTAATGTGTGGTTGGATCATCATCTCGTATGTCTTTAAGAATTTCGAAGTGTTTGAACACATATTGTAATTGTTAATATACATATGATGTTCTAAGATTTTGAATGATACAAATATTTTTGTGAGTTCCATGAATAGAAATGAGGTTCTAGGACAGTTTTGAAGTCAAAGTATAGTTTTGAAAGATGTAGAAATCTAAGAGTGATGATTTCAGTTATATCTTGAATCGAATTCTGAGATTTCAAAATCAGAATATGTAATTAGATTTTGAATGAGTATGGTTGTTTTGATTTCTATAAAAGAATGTATATTGTTGTGAAAGTAGGGAGTAAAATGGATGATTTGCTGAATCAGATTCGAAGAATGTAACATATTAATTGTGAATTTATATATCTCTCGGGTATTACCTACCCGTTAAAAAAAATTCACAATTAATATTTTATACAAAAAAATTTTATTACAGTCTTTATGGAAATATATATATGTATATTTCTTCAGATGTAATATAGATTTAATGAGTTAATATTAAATTAAACTCATTTGATTTATCGTTAAGGCTAGGATAGATAATTTCTAAACTTTAGAAATTACATAATCGTCGTAGAATGTTTCTCTAATGAAGTTATGAATCAATACTTCATCGTTGTGGTATTCCTTGGTATCTACATGGCGTATGACGTCGATGCTCGTGGGACAGATTGTGAAGTTGAGGTTTGCGATGCGGTTGTTGTTGGTGGTGGTAATGGTAATGTTGATGTTGTTGATGGTGGTACTGGTTATGCTGCTGGTGCTGCTGCTGGTGTTTGTAGCCTTTGCACCATATTCTCCAAAGCCACTACCCGAGCGCGAAGCTCGTTGACTTCTTCTATTACACCGGGGTGATTGTCGGTTCGGACGAGTGGATAGATAAGATCTAGAATTTGGTGTAGTATATAATCATGACGAGATACTCTGGAAATGAGAGAGAAAATGGTGTTTCGGACAGGTTCGCCGGTAAGTGCTTCAGGTTCATTGCCAAGAGGGCAATGTGGTGGATGAAAGGGATCACCTTCTTCTTGTCTCCAATGGTTAAGTAGATTACGAACCCATTCCCAATTCATCCAAAATAGATGATGGCTAATTGGTTGATCCATTCCGGTCACGCTGCTTTCGGAGCTCATGTGAAAATCCATATCGGCATAGCTGTCGAAATCCGAGGAACTCGAACTGGTTGAGGGATCCATCTTGTATGATCAGGGAAAGAATTTTTGGTATGAAATAGATTGTAGAATTTAGATTTGGTATTCTTCAATACATAATTTACATATGTATATATAATACCAAAATCCCATAAATTACGGAGGAATCTTTGAAAGATGTCAATCAAAGTTCACAGTAACAGATATGCTAAGATAAGAATTCGTTTATACATTATTATGCAATAAATGTAGGAAAATGCGTCTAGACTTAAGAATGATAAGCAGGTAATTTCCTAAGGATGGTAAGTAGATGATTTCCGACTAAAAATGATAAGCAAAACTTTTGACATGCAGACACGGTCGAAGTCCAGACTCACTAATGCATCTTAACAACTATCAGTTAGACACACTAATGTAAGACCTGGTTCGCTAAGACCACCACTTTGATACCAACTGAAAGGACCCGTTCATATACATTATAAACGATTCACAATAGTTGATTACATTGCGAGGTATTTGACCTCTATATGATACGTTTTACAAACATTGCATTCGTTTTTAAAAGACAAACTTTCTTTACATCTAAAATTGACGGCATGCATACCATTTCATATTACATCCAACTATAATTGACTTAATATTAATCTTGATGAACTCAACGACTCGAATGCAACGTCTTTCAAAGTATGTCATGAATGACTCCAAATAATATCCTTAAAATGAGCTAATGCACAGCGGAAGATTTCTTTAATACCTGAGAATAAACATGCTTTAAAGTGTCAACCAAAAGGTTGGTGAGTTCATTAGTTTATCATAATCAATCATTTCCGTAATAGTAATAGACCACAAGATTTCTGTTTATAAATATATGTACACTCGCAAGTGTATAAAAGTATTCTATAAGTTGTAGGCACCCGATAACAAGCCTTAACGCTCATGTTTTACCCTCTAAAGTACACCAGATCAGGTGTGTTTAATATAACCTCGAAGTACTAAAGCATCCCATAGTCAGGATGGGGTTTGTCAGGCCCAATAGTTCTATCTTTAGGATTCGCGCCTACCGTACATAGACAAGTAGCTTAATGTTACCAAGCTAAGGGTATATTTCTGGTTTAAACCCACGTAAAATTAGTTTTAGTACTTGTGTCTATTTCGTAAAACATTTATAAAACAGCGCATGTATTCTCAGCCCAAAAATATATATTGTAAAAGCAATTAAAAAGGGAGCAAATGAAACTTACAATACTGTATTTCGTAGCAATTATGTATATGACGGCACTGAACAAGTGCAAGGTTTGTCTCGGATTCACGAACCTATATTAAGTATATATATTTATATGTTGGTCAATATCTGTCTAACAATTTAGGTCAAGTCGTAGTGTATCACAATCCTAATGCTCGAGACCGACATGTAAAAGTCAACAAAAGTCAACTTGACCCAAAATGACTTCCAAAATCTATACATGTTTATTATATAACTTATATATAGTCGTTTTATATATTTAAATATATTTATCAGATCTTATTATACTAAATAATACAAGTCATTTATTAATAAATAAAAATTTATATTTAAATTCATATATGATAAAAATATACTTTTATATATCTCAAGTAATAAAATTTATAAAATTCACTTAATATCATAAAAATATAGTGGTATGTATTATTAATATAATTATATTACGTGTGGTAAAAATATCTTTATACGCATATTTATTTGATTAAATAATATTGATAATAATAATAATGATAAAAATAATAAAATGATAGTTTCAATAAAAATATTAATTTTTTAGTAATAAATATTAAAATTAATAATAATTCATTTGACCATATCTTTTAATCCGTTTATTGAACCCACACGATTTCTAAATAAAAAGTTATTAATTTTTCTTTAGCTTTTCAACGACATGCATATCATATACTGATAAGGCTAAAAAGGAACATATATTTCATAGCATTATTCCCCAAGAAAGACAAGATTTTAGTTGCAATTGTTCCATTTTCAAGTGATATCCGTTTATATTAAATAAGTGCGAAGACAAAAGGCGAAAATGACGATTTGAAGACACAAAGGTCCAAAAAGCTAAAAAGTACAAGATACAATTCAAGAGGTTCAAATTATTGATGAGGAACGTCTCAAAATTACAAGAATACAAGACGCAAAACGCAAAGTACACGATATAAAATTGTACGAAAGGACGTTCGAAAATCCGGAACCGAGGCATGAACCAACTTTCAACGCTCGACGCAACGGAGCTGAAAGTACAAGTCAACTATGCACAAGAATATAATATAATATTTAAATAATTCATAATAAGAATAATATTAAATAATAAAAAGTTGTTAATTGAGCATAGTTCAGGGGTCATAAGTGAAAATTTCAATTTATCATTTGCCTATAAAAGGCCATCTAAATCGATGATTTAGATACACCTTTTTCCAATCTTCTTTCTTTCTTATGTAATTTATATTTATATTTATAATATTAAGTTTAATTTAAGATTAATAATAATTGGGTTATTGTAAGAAATGTTTTACGGGTTTTAAAGTAGGAACTCTGTCCGTGTAACGCTACGCGATTAATAATCACTGTAAGTTATGTTCTTCCTTTTTAAATTAATGTCTCGTAACTAAGTTATTATTATGCTTATTTAAGCCGAAGTAATCGTGATGTTTGACTAAATATTAAGACGGGGTTATTGGATTTTGTACCATAATTAAGGTTTGGGCAAAAGACCGACACTTGTGGAAATTGGACTATTGACTATTAATAGATGGGGGGTATTGTCTAATTGAGTGACAACTCATTGGAGTCTGTCGAACCTATCTTCAAATTAATTAACCTAATAATTAATAATGATTATGGTTGTCCTATTTAGTGACGTTCATATGGAATCTATTATAATCATTTAATTAATTATTCGGGTTGGGTAATTGATTATTCAAACTGATCAAGTGGGTAAATTAATATTCATATCTAATCAAAATAGGGGTGGATTACATACAGTGATAACTGGTGTAATTGTTGACAGAAGTGATAACTGCGTCACAGTTTAAATCCTTAATTAGTTGGAATATTTGACTTCGGGTATAAGGGTAATTTGACGAGGACACTCGCACTTTATATTTATGACCGATGGACTATTATGGATAAAAACCAGATAGGTATCAAATAAACCATGACAAAGGACAATTAACCCGAGTAACAATTAATTAAAATCAAAACGTCAAACATCATGATTACGGAAGTTTAAATAAGCATAATCCTTTTATTTCATATTCTATCGCAATTTTATTTATTGTTATTTTATTTATCGTCATTTATTTATTTTACGCACTTTAATTATTGTCATTTATCTTTACGCTTAAAAATATAAAATCGACAAACCGGTCATTAAACGGTAAAAACCCCCCTTTTATAATAATATTACTACTTATATATATATATATATATATATATTTATATAAATATAGTTTTATAAAAATATAGTACGTAATCACTAGCTCCCTGTGGAACGAACCGGACTTACTAAAAACTACACTACTCTACGATTAGGTACACTGCGTATAGTGTTGTAGCAAGGTTTAGGTATATCCCATCCATAAATTAATAAAACTTGTGTCATATTTTGTAGTATTTCCTAGTAAAAATAATACTATTTCGTACCCTCACGCTACATCACCATATACCTTATCTCAGTAGCATATGTATCAAATTTGTGATTTATCATAAACTATTTAACGACGAAACTAAGCATACAAACATGCATAATCATATATACTCGAGCACTAGTCAGGGATACACTATTAATATATAAAAGATAAGATATGAATGCTCATGTATCAATATTGTGATTCAATATTGCAGGAAAGTACGTAGACGCAACGAAAATGATAAACGTTAGGTTGACCTCACGAGCAATACCCTTGAACAATACCCATAACCTCCATAGCTATAACCCATAATTTCCTTAGCTCTATCCCATTTGAAAACTTATTTTGAAATCGTCTGAATATAACTCTGTCGTAGTATTTTATGTATACTAATAATATCTTGAAATAATACTAAGTAAATATATATATGTAATTCGATTGAGAGAGTTTAGAGAAATATATTTTCAAGTTTCTATGAAATAATGAAACCTATTGAATTCTATTTATAATAGATTTTTGAATTATTAAAGTGAATTATTAAAGTATGAATTATTAAAGTGAATTATTAAAGTATGAATTATTAAAGTGATTTATTAATGTATGAATTATTAAAGTGAATTATTAAAGTATGAATTATTAAAGTGAATTATTAAAGTGAATTATTAAAGTATGAATTATTAAAGTTAAAGTAAAGTAAAAGTAAAGTAAAAGTAAAGTAAAGGTAAAGTTAAAGTATAGTAAAAATATAAAACTATGTACGTATAATACGCGTATAAATATATTTAATATTAATTTAAATCGTTATATCATAAAACATTTTAGAAAAGTAGAATTATATATATTCATAATAGGTTTCAAGTTTTTAAATTACAGTCTGTTGGTGAAGCATGGGATAAAGTCCAAAGGTTTAATAAACGTATGAAATCATCTTAATGAAAAATGTCGAGTTACTTAACTTGTCGATATCCAACACCTAAGTTATTTACACTCCACGTTCTTACTTATAGATCACTTTACCATTTTTTGAATATTGTCAAAAAGAATAGATTTCTTAAATCACAGTGGACCTCATAACATTGGCCCGTAATCATATCATAATGTATCTGATAATTCAGTCATTTGATATTATCTCTTAATTCTGTTGATAAATATATCGAAACAAATACGTTCATGTAAAGTATCATATATATCAAATACTTTGTTAATGTTTTTAGTTATTATATATTATATATACATATCTATATACACATAATTGTTCGTGAATCGTCGAACACGTTCAAAGGGTAATTGATTACATGAATGTAGTTCCAAACTTTTTGAGATTCAACATTACAAATTCTGCTTATCGTGTCGGAAACATATAAAAGTTAAGTTTAAATTTTGTCAGAAATTTCCGGGTCATCACAGCATGGCTTACTGTAATATAACCACGTTGGCCTGACGTCATTATATTATACTAATTCATGCTTCAGTTCCCAACACTTCTCTAGGAACTTATTCATAATTTAACTTGAATTTTAAAGAATATAGAAACTAAAATAGTTTCTTTTAGGATGTAACACAGATAGCACGAAGAGATAGATAATTTTGGACAAGAATATTTATGAATATATCTTCAGAAATATCAAAGATATTTATGACGATATTTTGGAATTTCTAAGTTCGAAGATTGATAAAGAAAAAATTTTCCACAAGATTTTAATATAACTTTAGAGCAAGATATTCTCTAAAGATTTCATCGGATCTAGAATTACCTTAATTCTTTGAATATAGGGTTTGGTCCTTGTATTTGTTCTTTGTTTCCTTCACGGTTAGCTTAATCCGTTTTTCAGTACCAAATTTTCTATCGAGCGTTCCTAACACTTCCTTCTTTAGCATCAACTTTTGGCCATTAAGACCATCTACAAAATGCTACTTCGTCAGCATTTTCAAGGTTAACGGATATGGGTCATCAGTTATCAAATCGAGGTGTTTTCAGGAGAATTGCATTTTGAGATGATTAAACGCTGATGGTAGTATGGTGGAATATAAAAGGTTCCCCAGTAACAATAAAGAGTACGCATATATATCAAGGTTATAATAAGGTTGTTTCGGATGAAAAGTCGGAGTTGACTTGCTGGAGCTGTGACAAAATTTGCTACTTTGAAAGGGATTACCAAATTATTTTGGGTAATAATAACACTAAAGGAATTAGCACAGCTACATGTTAAACGTTTACTAAGTTTTTGAGGGTTTTTCAGGTGCATAACTATATGCATCAATCTTTTCTTCCGTAGATGAAGTACGGTTGATTTATCGTCTCGATTAAGGTGTTCTTAAGAATCATGAAATATTTGAACATGGATTGGAATCGTCAAGATTCAAATGAGGTTTAAGATGAAATCAAGTGGCAAACTTGAAGAATTGTTTAGTTTCATATGTTATAATCAGTATTTTAATTCCTTTTAATTGTCCAATGTTATTAGTCCACAGTCGATAGTCCAAAGTTGACAGTCTAATAATTCATATATAGTTTAATATATAATATTCGAATTAATTAATACGTATCGTGACCCGTGTACATGTCTCAGACTCGATCACAACTCAAAGTATCAACCTCAACCCTGTATAGAGAACTCGATCATTACTGCATATAGAGTGTCTATGGTGATTTCAAATAATATATATAGATGCGTCGATATGATATGTCAAAACCTTGTATACATGTCCCGATATTTAAAGTGCGTAAAATAAATAACAGAAATTAAATAACGATAAATAAAGTTGCGAGAATGTAAATTGCGATAATTAAATTGTGATAAATAAAATGTAATCAGTTAGCTAGGAACAGTTAGCGTGAATTCTTAACAAAATTTCTCATAGTTAATTTGTTTGTTTCTAACAAATTTTATTTTGTCCAATGTTTTCTTCATTATGCCACTTGTTGGATTCAGATAAATCAAAATCCAAATATGAAATTGGATAAATATGGTTATTATGTAGTGAACGGATACGTGTATCGGTGGATATAAGTAGGATAGTAAATGACTGTTGAATCAGATTCGAAGAATATACAGTGTAACTTATTAATGTGAAATCTAAATATTTCTAGGGTATTACCTACCCGTTAAAATATTTTCACCATTAACAGTTTGTACGAAAGAATTTTTAATTACAATCTTTATGAAAATATACTTACATATATATTCTCTTCAGATGTAATCATGGATTTAATGAGTTAATATAATATTAATCTCATTTGATTTTCGGTTTGAACTAGAATAAATAATCTCTAAAACTTTTAGAAACCACATATTCTTCGTAGAATATTAATGAAGTTATGAATCAATACTTCATCGGTTGTTGTTGTTGGGACTCCTTGGTATCTATGGTGCGTATGATGTTGATATTCGTGGGACAGATTGTGAATTTGAGGTGTGAGATGCGGATGTTGCTGTTGCTGGATGGTGGTGTTACTGTTGATGTTACTGATGGTGGTACTGTTTATGCTGCTGGTGCTGCTACTGGTGTTTGTAACCTTTGCACCATATTCTCCAAAGCCACTACCCGAGAGCGAAGCTCGTTGACTTCTTCTATTACACCGGGATGATTGTCGGTTCGGACGAGCGGATAAATATGATCTAGAATTTGTTATAGTATATAATCGTGACGAGATACTCTGGAAATGAGAAAGAAAATGGTGTTTTGGACAGGTTCACCGGTAAGTGCTTCAGTTTCTTCGCCAAGAGGGCAATGTGGTGGATGAAAAGGATCACCTTCTTCTTGTCTCCAATGATTAAGGAGGCTACGAACCCAGCCCCAATTCATCCAGAATAGATGATGGCTAATCTGTTGATCCATTCCGGATACACTGCTTTCGGAGTTCGAGTGAAAATCCATATCGGAATAGTTATCGGAATCTGACGAACTTGAACTGGTTGCGGAATTTATCTTGCACGGTTAGGTAAAGGATTTTATGAAATGATTTTCGGGTATCGGATGATATTCTAGTTACATAGAATATCTATGTATAGTACAGATGATCCCGTAGATTACGGAGGAAATTAAGGAAACGTGTCAGATAAAGTCTACAGTAACAGATACGCTAAGATCTGAATTTTGTCTCTACACTATTCATGCAATCAATGCAATAAGAAGTGTCTAGACTAAGAATGATAAGCATGTAATTTCCAAAGAATGATAAGTAGATGATTTTCGACACGAAATGATAAGCAAAACTTTTGACATGCAGACACGGTCGAAATCCAGACCCACTAATGCATCTAAACAACTATTGGTTAGACATACTAATGCAACACCTGGTTCGCTACGACCACCGCTCTGATACCACCTGTGACGACAGTGGGGACGCATCCCACTCAGTGCCTTCCCAGCTAACCGCCTGGTGACCACTGAGCGTACCTCAGACACTGATTTTACGGCCCGCCTCTCGGCAATACAGCCAACCCTAATAGGGACCGCGAGGAGTAAGAGCCAATGCTTCGTCACAGGTAACACTGTGAGAACCCCCTCTACGATTAACCCGCTAATAAACGGCATTAAACCAGCTCTGATACCACCTGTGAGGACCCGACCTTATCCACCTGGATGAAGTCATCAACATTTGGTCCCATTGCGATGATCGACTCCAAGTAATATCCTTAAATTGAGCAAATGCACAGCGGAAGACTTAATTCGTACCTGAGAATAAACATGCTTAAGAGTGTCAACTAAAAGGTTGGTGAGTTCATAGGTTTATCATAACAATCATTTCAATATATTAATAGACCACAAGATTTCATAATCATAAACATAATACACTCGCAAGTGTATGTAAAGCATTCTAAGTGGTTGAGCACTTGGTAACCATACTTAACATTTAATCACGTCGCATATTCCCTTTATTATGAAATCTCACTACACCGTACCAAGTGTAGTCACCGAAACGAAGTACTGTGCAACCGTTGAATACTGGTCGTCCAATCCGGTTGGGGTTGTCAGGCCCAATAGATCTATCAACAGGATTCGCGTTTAGAATACCCATGTAAATAGTAGTTACCAAGCTACAGGGAAATATGCCAGTGGTACAACTCAACGTAGAATATATTTTTAAGTACTTGTGTCTATTTCGTAAACATTTATAAAAGCAGCGCATGTATTCTCAGTCCAAAAATATATATTGCAAAAGCAATTAAAAAGGGAGCAAATGAAACTCACCATACTGTATTTTGTAGTAAAAATACATATGACGTCATTTAACAAATATAGGGTTGGCCTCAGATTCACGAAACTATATCATTTATATATATATATTAACACATATAATTGAAATCAAACAATTTACATATTATTAATGATATAATTGTGATTTTAATATATTATATGTTTCATTCATAATTACCTATATTTATTTATTTTTTTGTACTTTAAATAGATAATTCACATTTATTACCAAAAATATTAATATAGTTATGTTTTATGTTATAATTATATTTTTATAAGGAACTCTTTATTTGATATATTAATAATACTAATAATGATGAAAATTTTACTAATTATGATAAAAATCATAATAATGATAATAATGATAATTTTAATAATAAAAAAATGATAATTTTGATAAAAATGTTTGTTTCAATAATAATACTAATTTTAATAGACATGATAAAAATAATGATATTTTTAATAATAATAATAATAATAATAATAATAATAATAATAATAATAATAATAATAATAATAATAATAATAATAATAATAATAGTAATTCTACCTCAAAGGAGTAGCTCTTAAAAAAATGTCCAAGTCCGGGTTTAAACCCGCAACGTCCGCTAACCCGATAACAACCTAAACCCCTCCTCTATTCCAATTTTTCTGATTGAACTCCTAGGTTATTTCATTTTTAACTTGTGAAATACTGTTTTCCCCTTTTTCTTCTTTTTCAAAAAAAATTGCCACAGCCTGGTTTCGAACCCCAGACCTCTTGTATCACACAAACATCACAACCCATTTGAGCTAATCTACTTATCTGTTTTATTTCATAAACAAAATCCCTTAACCCTTAACTGTTTTCTTCTTCTTCCTCATCTCATCATCATCATAAAACATAAATTATCATCATTAACATCACCATGAACACAACCGAATCATGATCATCATTATATAAATATTCGGCCCACTAACTGCCCAGAATGATTTCGGCCCAACAACCGTTTCTCCAGCCCAATAATCAAGGTAAATTCACGGGCCAATCTAAAAAAAATATACAGCCCCAATATAGTAACAAGTCCAGCCCTTTTGTTTGTTCTAGCAAATTTACGATGGGAGATCTTCGGTGGAAATCCAAGTTGCTAGTTTAGAAAAGGAATTACTAAAATAATTCAAACTTATCCGCCCCTTATCTCCCATTAAGGTCGGCCGTTCATCATTCTTCTATTTCATCGTATTATTCGAATCATCACTATATCAACCAAAATATTTACGTATCATCATTCATTATCGACACCGTTATCATCTCTACAATATGTTGGCCACCAAAAAGAATCATCAATGGTATCGTAACAGGTGTGAGAGAAAAGGAAAAGAAAGAAAAGAAAAGAATTAACGGTAGTTGCAGGTTTCTCGTTAATCATGGTGTTCGTGGATTCAAGGTGGTCATTAGGGTGACGGTTTTAATGGCTGAAAACACATCGAACAGGAGCAGTGGCAGCTGCAATTGATGTCTATTTTGTGGTCTTGCAAGTGGGTTTCATTTATTTAATACTTGTCGACCATAATGAAAAAGGAGATTCACGATAGCAGTTCAATTATTGCCATTAATATCTATCGAATGGTTTTAAGTGATGGTCTTCGTGTACCCCAAAACAGAAACAACAGATACATGGAATAATTATGAACAAAGTGTTGGATTTTGGTGGTTAACATGGAAGAAGGTGGTTGTTCTAGGTATTTCACGGTTGCTAGAATAAGAAAGATAACAGATGACGTAGTATGTTTATTTATAAGTGGGTTTGATGGATATAAAACAGAAACAGTTCGATGGGTTTGGGTTGGTTTTTGGTCTCGACACAGAACAGAAACGGACAATTAAGTTGAAGTAATTTGTAGCTGGGTTTCGATGGAAACAGTAGTCGATTAACAATAGCAATAAGTGGTTTCTATTTTGATTAAAGTTGAACAAGATATTGGGTTTTGATAAATTGGGTGTTGTTGGTTGACTAAAGATCGATGTATATGTATATGTTATGTATATATATAATATAGAAAGGTGGTTGATGGTGGTGCAAGTGGTGGCGGTTGTGAAGGTTGTTGAGGTGGTGAGGGTTGTGGATGATTGTAGGAGGTGGCATCGTGTAGTAGGAAGAAAGACAAGGAGACTGGTTCATAACATAAAGACGTGTTGGTTCTCGAGTGGTCATAGTAGAGAAAGGGGTGATGGCGGGTTGTAGGAAATTGATGAAGAAAGTGATCACTGAGAAGAAGAAGAAAGAAAGATGGTAGCTTGTGCTTGTGTTTGAAATGAAGATAGATAGATGAATTCGATGGTTGATAATCATATAACATATATATACATACAAATACAGTAATCGAATAATTATTTCCTTTGTCAAATAGTATAGCATGTATATCTTTACTTTAGACTTTTAGGTGTAATATATGTAATAAATAATATATATAATTATAAAACGTGGGCTTCTAGTATATACAGTATTTTCTAATTTGTTGATATGTGCCGACGGTTTTCCCACTCTGTGCTATATCATGTCCATTGCTAAACAGTTGTCGTATAAAAGTGTTCCTAAAATCCTCAAACTTTTAGATTAAATATAATTAATTATTTCACTCATTAACTGTTTAAAATCTGATCAAAAAGGTTTGATAATTGTTTATTTTCTGTTCCAATTTATATGTACGGAGTACAAATATTTAAACTTAAAAATGTAAAAATATTTTTAACAAATCTAAAATCTTCGTAATCAATTTACAGTCCAACTTTTATCTTAATCATTCATGAACATATATTATATCTATATTAAAACTAACGAAACGTCAACCGAGTGTCACTGACGTTTACTAATTAGACTCTAAATCATTCATTTTCCATTTACCCTCTCTTTAAATATAATCAGTTTTAAATAACAAGTTTTATCACATAAAGATATTATATATTTTTAAACAAATAGACTTAATACAATTTATATAATTACAAGTAATATTTATATATATATATATATATAACTATTTACAAATAGTTGTTCGGGAATCATCGGGAATGGTCGAAGGTCAATTGAATATATGAAACAGTTCAAAATTTTTGAGACTCAACCTAACAGATTTTGCTTATCGTGTCAAAGATAATGAATCGTGTCGATAGTTTGGTTTAAAATTATTCGAAATTTTCCGGGTCATGACAGCCCTAATTAAATATTTTAGTAAAATAGGATTTATAGGTTAAAGTTGGGTAGTGATGATGAACTAGTCATAATGAAAGCTTGTAGTTTGTAACTTGTATGTTTAAGTTTAAAATCGTTGAAGTCGAGTTTTTGACTTAGAAACTTTGAAATGGTGATTAATGAAATGCCGAGCTTTGTAATGAATTGAGAAGACTTCTGAATTTTAAGGCTTGAGTTAGTTAAAAGATGTCAAAATGAGTTTTGTACGGTTTAAGGGTGATCCCTAGGTGTAGTTGGTCTTATTTGATCAAAAGTGATTGAATTGTGATGATTGTATGCCTAATTGGTTAGGTGAAATTGCTTGAGATCTTGTGTGTTGACTTCTTGATTGGAAGTGCTTGTTGACTTTTTACTTGGATAGCTTGTAGAAAACTTATTACTTGAACTTGATGTAAGTACAACCTGTATAATTATGTGTATGTATGTGTATAAATTGGTTGTTACCCGTATAAGCTGCCACTTAATGATGAATCATCGGGAATAGTCAAAGGTCAATTGAATATATGAAACAGTTCAAAATTTTTGAGACTCAACCTAACAGATTTTTCTTATCGTGTCAAAGATAATGAATCGTGTCGAGAGTTTGGTTTAAAATTAGTCGAAATTTTCCGGGTCATGACAGTACCCACCCGTTAAAGAAATTTCGTCCCCGAAATTTGATAGAGGTCGTCATGGCTAGCAATAGAAATATTTTCATGACGAATATGAGTCGATAATTAGAGTTTTATCATTATTGATTAATATAGATAAAACGATTTGATTATGTGAAGCGTATGAGTGAAGCTATCACAAAAGAGTGAAATAAAGTGATTAGAGGTTCATCTTAACTTCTGACATAGTCAAGATTGATTTTCAGAATTCAAGGAATTTAAAGAAATCTTCTAATCTGAAAGAAATGTAATCGCACGATTTATTAGCAGATTGTCGGAGTTACGGAAGAACAGAAATATCAAGGAAATATTTCCGTGATATGCTTAGAAATTAAGTAGAATGAAAGAGTCGTGTAACATGGCACATGATGATGGTACTGAGAATCATCACGTTTCATTAGAAACTCAGCATGGCTTACTGTAATATAACCACGTTGGCCTGACGTCATTATATTATACTAATTCATGCTTCAGTTCCCAACACTTCTCTAGGAACTTATTCATAATTTAACTTGAAATGGGTCAAGTTGCCACTTAATGATGTAATGGGTAGTTTGACATTTATTAACGTACGCGATTTTTTTAAAAACTTGACTAATGATGTAATCGGATGTAAACATGTCTTCTAAACATGTTATCTTGAATGATTGCTTGTTAGTGTTAAACATTGGCTCAAAAGATAACAATTTTGGACATAATGAGATCTAAAATGGTATACATGCCAGGTAACATGGGTACCCGTCAGATAAAGTTTAGGCAGAATGTTGGTTAAAAAGGTTTATCCATCGGGTAAACACTATACCCACCGGGTAAACAGTGTACCCACCGGGTAAAGTATAGTAAAAAATAATATAAAAAATTTGACCTTTTTTTTCTCAGAACGGGTCGAGGTCGTTAATGATACGCGTACTCCAACGTCTAGCGCTTATGAGTATCACGTGCTTGCACAAGTGCGCACGATTAAGTTTTGGGTTATCCTGCATGCAAATTGAGGGCGCAACGCGACCTTGTTTAGCGCGCATGGAACAATTACTTATCCTTATTTAACAAATCTTATCTTTACTAAGCTGTATCTTTTCCTAATTATAATCACGTTAGATATGGAACTAATTACAAGGATCTAGGCTTAGGTAAAGATAAATTGGGTTAGGGTTTCACTATAAATAAAAACCCTAACCTCATTCCTTTGACATCACGTTTTTAAGACTCGACGTACAATTATTCATAAACAACAACTTACGATAACAAGTATGTCCTTTGAACATGGACCATACGAAACCACCTAAGGGCATTGTTACGGTCAAACCAACAATGGTGGACAAGTTTTAACCACCCTTCCGGAGATCTTCATCTCGATTAGGGTTATTTACGGTAAACCAGACTGGAGAGTTAAAACCATGAAATCCTTAAACGCTCATCCATTGCAATCAACGTGTGTCTAATTCCTGCATTAGATACATGTTTGTAGGGCGTAAAACCATGAAATCCTCGATTAGGGTTATTTCGTTTGTAGGGCGTATATACTTGCAGATGTGGTTAAATTTGGTTCATCGACTTCATCGATCGTGACCCCGATTTCTTCACAATGGTCACTTTGGTGAAGAACATGAAATTGGGATTGCAAAATGTTTCTGTAGTTTGACTTGTGAATGATTTTACTTAACGTTAGATTTAATTAATTTACTCTTAGTAGTTATATTTAAAGTAATAAGTTTTATGATTTTTATAACATTTTTTATTTTAATGAAGGTTTTAATTAGGTTTTATTAGGGTTTAAATGGATGTTGGTTGAAGAAGATGAAGGATTTTAAAAATAAAAGAGGAGATTAAAAGGATCAAAATATTCTCACGTCTTACATGTGACTGATACTTAATCGAGAAAATTAACGTCTATTATACAGAGTGATCATTCTTGCAAGATTTACAATCCTGAGTGATTATCTTTGCAAAATAATACTTAGTGACTAAATGTGCAAAAATCTTACAAACCACAAAAACTATATACTTAATTTTGTCTTATAATCATATTTAAACTTCATGTCTCATTACATTACATCCGATGAAACTAATTTATATATTAAAAGAAAAAAAATATAATTAGTTGAATGTATTCAATTTAACCATTTAAATAATTAAGTAATATATTATATGATTATATTTTTAAATTAATTTGAATAATAAAATAATGTTATATTTGTATTTCTTCTATTTTTAAACTATTAATTTGAAATCACAATCATTAATTTGAATTTCAACTATTAATTAAATTCAAACCTAATAGTTATCGTTATTTATTATTAGACCATTCCTAACCGTGACGATGATATCACGGGCAGTTTGGCTAAAAAGTGCAATCCGACTGTGATTTGGGAATGTCGGTTTTTGACATTTTTTAACCGTTGTTTGGTTTTTTGTGTTAAATATTAGGTAAGATGGTGTGGTAAAATTTGATTGGAAATAGGGTGGGAAAGAATAAAATAGTTATAATTGAAAAGTTTGTGACTGGACCATGCAAAACTCACGGATATAAACAAATCCGTCGCAAAACTGACTAAAACTCCTATAATGTCAAAACTAACGTCCCATTAGAAGTGTAAGTTTTGACCACATGTGTTGTCAAGTCATCTGACTAAAAAAACTCATGCCCCATTAGGAGTGGGCTTGTTACTGCGTATCTAATTAGTTACTCCGTGGTTATTTCAAACCTAATTATTTATTAATTATTATTTATCACTAAACATTACTGAACTATTAATTCTTGACAAGTTGATATTATCCACGATGTCGCGGGATAGAAATAAATTGGTATGTTTATTCAAAACAATAAACAATTTGACAATCTTTAAACGTGTTTATTTAGTTAGTTAAAATTAACTCACTAATGTAAATAAACATCAACGATTCAACGTAGGTTACAGTAGCGGGGTCTACCGTATTTTAAAGGGGGATGATTCTCACACACACTTTTTTGATCCTCACACACCAATTGAGTATTATTAGAAGAGTAAAAGGTTAAAATAGGTGTGTGAGGATCAAAAAAGTGTGTATAAGAATCATCCCCCTATTTTAAAGGCGTCTTTATTAAATAATTAGGTAGTACTAGTACTTTGAATTTGCTAACCTACCCATATATCTATAACAATGTTAAATTTTTATCAATGAAAAGCATATGAAAATTATGACACTAGTGATAGGTAGTTAAGTTCATGAGATAATGAAAGGGAAGTGACTTATACGTAGGGGTATCCATGGTATTATTAAAACTTGAAAAAATCCGAAGCCTATAATCGAGCATTCTCGAGTGGTATGGTCCATGGTCATTTTTTCATATATTTTGATCCTCAATGCGATACGAACCGAATAATGTTGGGAAAGTTATCCCACATCGGTCATGGATAAAAACAAATGTATGCATATAAGTCAAAGCACCGTATACTTTCCTTTCCTTTTAATTGTTGGGAAGAGGATGTCGCTATCTAATTCGTGGAATGAAGTTAAGGACGGATTTTTGTCCCGTTTAAGTCTGTGAAAGCAAATCTTTTGTTTTCGGGTGGAAAGTTGACTTTGGTTAAGTCAGTGATGGGGAGTCTTCCCTTATATTATTTTTCACTTTTCAAAGCACAGTATTCTATCATACATTCCTTGGAAAGCATAAGGGAAAAGCTCATGTGGGAATCAGAAAACAAACGATCCATTTAATGAGTTAGCTGGAAGAAATGTGTGTTGTCTAAATCGAATAGTGGGTTAGGTATTGGTAACTTGATGGAAAAAAGAATTAGTCTTCTTTGCAGGTGGTGGTGAATGTAGAAAATATAAAAAAAATGTACTTCGAAGAAGAGTGATTCAATCGATATATGAGGATGATGGCAGTTTTAACTTGGAATCAAACCACTCATCATTGTCGTTATCTTCATTATGGATGAGTATACTATCTAGTGGTACAACTACAGAAAAACAGTGTTCCTTTTGGATCATCATTATTATGAAGGTTTTGAAAAGGAGATGCCACTTTTTTGTGTGTGTATATATATCTAATTTTATTCCATCACTTGATTCCCTATTAATTTTTGTAGGAGTGAAAAAGGTTATCATGGTGGGGAACCTTTAACCCCATGCACCTTTTGGATGCTAACTGTACGCGGGTCAGCACAGTCCCGGGCAAGTGTGGTCAGAACTAACCCCTGTCTCAGCGCCTAATACAACTGATGGCCGAACCGAGATTCGAACCTTCGCCATCTATGAGTGAATTGCCAATTGACTAGGTCAACTGAGCATTTGCGGGGCACATTGGCCACCCAGGCTATGCCCGGATGGTTTCCCTATTAATTTTTCTAAAAGGTTTTTAAAGAATCTAACTAAAAGTCACTAAATTTATCATAGTATGTAGTTATAAGTAAATTATATTTTTTAAAATTTAAATTTAAAAAGAAAGTAACCAAACACACTAAGGGGTGTTTGATTTTGCATTTACGACATAATTATTTGTATATTATCTCTTTGAATTGTATATAATTATAATTAATTAATAATGTATGACAAGTTAAGCTACAAAATAAATTAATTGCGATTTAAGAGATTCGAAACTTAAAGATGAAAAAGAAGATCGCCTCTGGGTGACGAGTCCTATGAGCGACGAGACCCGTAACCGGATGAATTGCGCACATTAACGCCCCCTTCGGTCAATAACTTATTTTTAATTTATTTTTGAGCGTTACTAAGATTCGAACCCGAGTCTTCAGCTTCATAGGAACCTGGGTCTCATTTTAAAGTATAATTTATTATTATAAATCCGTGAAATATTACTCTCCTTTTCCGTAAAAAATGTTTCTTTTAAGATTTAAGATATATTAACGAATTGTTTAATTTGTCATTCATTTAATGTTGTTGTTATAAAGATTAACTAATAATTTAATTACTATATCTGATGTTAAATTTTCAATAATAAAAATAGAAAAATTAGAACTTTAATGATCTTTTCTACACCCCATTATTTATATTAGGTGAGTATTTTTCTTGCCCCGAGCGAATATTATAATAATAATAATAATAATAATAATAATAATAATAATAATAATAATAATTATTATTATTATTATTATTATTATTATTATTATTATTATTATTATTATTATTATTATTATTATTATTGTTATTGTTGTTGTTGTTGTTGTTGTTGTCGTTGTTATTTTTTTTGCCCAAAATAACAAATACTATTAAAATTAGAACTTCATCAATAAATGAAGGATTTTATAAACTGATACAACGACCCGACGACTGTTAAGGCTCGAAAAAAGTAAACAACCTAGAACGACCTAAAACCTAGCTAACTGAAACTGAGTCAAAACGAGAACGGTCGTACAATGAGCAACCACAAATAAACTAATAAACAACCACAACCAAATTAACGACGAGTATACCCTATAACACAACCCAATAAGTGAAACACAATAAACTAATAACATAAGAGATAAAAAAACTGAACACAACTAAGAGGGGTCTTTGCCATTTCTTTTGTCCGAACGTAGGATTATTCCCTCCGTCTTATCAATGTGAACTCTTTTACTGCTTTGAGGTGAAAATTTATATGTAATAACATTCGACGGGTTACTACTAATACGAACGCTCTCATTAGGTGGAATTACTCATTGACCACCAAGTCTTGAAAAAATCCTAAAAAAATCTCCCTCACCAGGTGGGATCACTTCCTCGGTATTATTATTATTTTTATTTTATTGTTATGTTCTTATTAAATTAATTATTAATTATTAATTATTAATAATTAATTAATTATATTATATTAATTATGGGTGATGATTCGTGCATCACATATTTTTAATCATACACTATCAATGCTTTAGAGTGTTGTACGGTACAACTATGTAAAATACGTTTGGTGGTGTACGGCTAAAAATAGGTGGTGTACGAATCACTTCACATTAATTAATTATATACTACAAATTGTCTCGATTTATTTATCGGGCAGCCAGTTCACGAGTAAAAAAAAAAAAAAAGTACTCCGTAGTCACACACTCAATTACACATTGGACACTATACACATACATCATGGAGACCGCCGCCGTGCTCTCAAACGCCGCCACGTTCGCCGGCCGTAGTCACCCCACCAACGGTGGTCTTCTCTCCCGGTCAACGACATCCATCTCAACTCCTTTCTCCTTTATCCCTCACAACAACAAAGTATTTCTCTATTTCTTTTATCTTTTACATTTTAATTTTATTATTTACCACATTTATCATAATTCCTGTCGATTTATCAGTTTATTTCATGTATTAATTTTTTCTTTCTGAATATCTTTTTATGTATCTGTAGTATGAACAACACACGGCACACATACACAAACATGCACATATATCTATATCTATACATCTATATTCATAAATGTGATGAAACTAACCTATTCTATCTGACTTTTGTTTGTTAATTTTTGAATTCTGGCTGCAGATTCGAAATCAATTGCGTTTTAATTTGTTAAATACTAATGGTATTAGACACGCACAAGCTGTTAGAGTGGATTCTCCAATCAGGTAATTTTGAATTTAATTATTATTATTTTTTCAAAATACAATTTATTTTTTGAGTAGTATTTATGATGCGAAGTAATAATTTTTATTTTAATTATAATTATTTTTGCAGTGTATCAACTGAGACAATTGACCTTGATTGGGACAATCTCGGATTCGGTCTCGTGAATACGGATTATATGTACATCATGAAATGCTCTTTAGGTGAAGGTTTTTCAAAAGGGGAATTAGTTCCTTTTGGGAACATTGAAATCAGTCCCTCTGCCGGTGTTCTAAATTACGGTCAAGTTAGTTCTTAACACTCTGTATCTGCCTTATACTTCCGAGCCGAATTTAAATTAAAAAACACGCATATACTGTTTTTTATGTGTACAAGCTAAAGTTGTATACTATTAGCACAAGAAAGTCCTTTTACTCAATTTTTCAGAACTCAGAATTACTCGCTGAGTAATCGAGTAGTCTGTTCTTAGAAAGCCGAGTAACCAAACTCGGTCAAACTTGATCAAACTAGGTTAAAGCTCGGCCAAAACTCCGAAACTTGGTCAAACACGGCCAAAACCTCGGATTACTCAGAAAATTGGTCAAAACTTGGGGATTACTCAATAATAGGTTAAAATTAGGTTAAAATTAGGTCAAAATCGGTCAAAGTCAAACTTGGTCAACATGTGAATCCGAGTACTACCCGAGTTGCCGAGTACTCCCTAAAAATTCCGACCATGTATTCCCCGAGTAGCGAGATTTGCACCGTTCTTTTACTATGTGAAAGAAGAGATTTTACATCAATGTTCACTCCTTTATAATGTATGTAATGGATGCGGAAAGAAACATTTAGAATGTTTATGAATGGTGGTTACATTACTACATACAGTAAGTTATTATTATGACTAAACTTTATTATGTTCCGTAAGATATTTGTAGGAAATTATTTCCTTGTATTTGTATCTATATCTTAAATTATCATCAATTAAAAGTTATATTTAAATTGGTGGACGCTCTCATTAGCGGGCTATTAAGTCAATATGTATTGTCTTTTATATATTGTCAAACAGTGTAAAAGTGTATATCTTGTTCCTGCTATCTTTCAAGTTGAAGAATAATGCTAAATATTATATAATTTACCTTATCTTTGGTTCAAGGGGACGCAACTTTAGATTTGTAATCAGTCAACCGATTACAGTTTCGTCATCATTTTTGTAGATGGTTTTTCGAATTAAGATTATACGTTTTGACTTTCTATGCCAGATGGACAATGGAGAGACTACGTGTTGTGGTTTCGTATTTATTTCTTTTATATACTACTGGTATAACCAATATAATGAGTCTACTATTCTGTAATTGTAAAGGGATTGTTCGAAGGTCTAAAAGCATATCAAAAGGATGATGGTAGTATTTTACTGTTTCGTCCTGCGGAAAATGCTTTGCGGATGATATCGGGAGCAGAACGTATGTGTATGCCTTCTCCTTCGGTTGACCAGTTTCTGCAAGCTGTTAAGGCCACTGTATTGGCAAATAAAAGATGGGTAATACATAAATATATATTTTTGTGTCTAATAAATTACATAAAATAAAATACTCAATAAATATATTTACTTTTTTGGCCTTATTTTAGATACCTCCACCCGGAAAAGGCTCATTGTATATAAGACCACTACTTATGGGAAGTGGAAGTGTACTTGGTCTTGCACCAGCACCAGAATATACTTTTCTGATTTACGTTTCTCCTGTTGGTAACTATTTCAAGGTATGTTTTTTTAAGTTCCTTATAAGAATGTAATTTAAATTTATAAATTTCCTTAAAATATGCATTATTTGTATCTGAGTTTCTTTAAAATTGTGAATGTTCTTCATGTCCTTTTTTTTTTCTTTTCTTTTTTTAAATAATCCCAGGAAGGTTTGTCACCAATAAATTTGTTAGTAGAGACCGAAATGCATCGAGCAACCCCTGGAGGTACTGGAGGAGTAAAAACGATAGGAAACTATGCTGCGGTAAGTATATGTATATATATGCATAGATAAAAATTTTGCTAATTAATGTTTTGATTTTGAATAATGTATGATGTATATGTATATTCATAAATTTTGTAGGTCCTGAAGGCACAAGGTGCGGCAAAAGCTAAAGGTTATTCTGATGTTTTGTATCTTGACAGTGTGCATAAGAAGTACTTGGAAGAGGTTTCGTCTTGCAATATATTTGTTGTAAAGGTATACCCAAAATTTCATGTTATTTGCTTTTATTTAGTTTTTGGTATCTGTTTTTGATTGACCTCGTTTTGTTATCTTCACGGTCTCCATTATTATTATGTGTTGATTTGATAAGTATCATATTAATAATATTATGTTACTAAAATGTGATATTAGGGCAAAACTATATCCACTCCTGACATAAAAGGGACGATCCTACCGGGGATCACACGAAAGAGTATCATTGATGTGGCTTGTGATCAAGGATTCCAGGTACTTGATTGCTTGCTCCAAGTTTTTTTTTTTTTTTTTCCTCACTCTAGAAAACCGTCCCTGTGCAATGTTTGGTTTAACAAGTTCCTAAAACACCCTTAGTAATAGAAAATTAATGGCAACATCTATGCAGTCGATTATTTGTAAAAGTGGCAAAATGGGTGTGATGGGTAATGTGTCAAAACGAGTTGGGTTCAAAACGGGCATTTCTTTGTACAGTTCCCTCAAGAGTTGTTTCCCGATATACAGGTTTTTGAAAAACCAGTAACAGTGGACGAGTTGCTTGATGCCGATGAAGTTTTCTGTACTGGGACTGCAGTGGTTGTATCCCCTGTGGGTAGCATAACTTATCAAGGCAAAAGGTAAAGCCTTTCATTCATATTATCTTTGATTATTTTGATAACAATTTACTAAAAGTTTTGTATAGAGGTAATTTGTGTAGGCTTTATTAATTATTGATTTTTTTTGTTATTTGTTGTGGTTTATTTGTTTGTGCAGAGTGACGTATGGAAATGATGGTGTAGGACTCGTGTCCCGACAACTATATACTGGGTTGACCAGTCTACAGATGGGTCTCGCCGAGGACAAAATGGGCTGGACTGTTGAACTAAAGTAGCCCTGTTGTTTTTTCTTGTTGTGTATTTCATCGGTTGTAATTTATCGGGTGTAGTATGAAGCTTACTCAATACTAGTTTTACCAATAATCCTGACTATCTTTTCTTCCAAGAGCTAGCTCGTAATGTTCCATTTGCGTGTGTCAATATTATATATAAACACCATGATATAGAATTTCGTCGCAATCACTTTGGGTCTTATTTGGAAGTGAAATGGGTCAAGTTGATTGAATGTGACCCCGAATGCATTCTATCACATAATGATCATTATCATACAACAACTGATGAAATATATTCAGATTCAAATTCCGCTGCTTACAGCGTAATTGTTTCGAAAGATGTTTGAATCTTGCACCTACACTACACGTATAACAATTATTGAACATCCTTTAGCATATCTTCAATAGTGGTAGAAAATTGAACCAATATACATATAAATCACTGATTTGATGTATTCTCTTTCTAATGGGTCAAATGCATGAAACCAAAAATTAAACTAATTATATAATCTATCAGATAGGTCAAGGAAACATACGGTTTTGTAGGTGATTTGCGAACTAGGTATTCATAATACCAATATGGCTCGCCATCATTCTTTGATACACATGCAAAAAAAAAAAAAAAAAAAAAAAAAAAAAAAAAAAAAAATATATATATATATATATATATATATATATATATATATATATATATATATATATATATATATATCTTCTCTTCTCTACCTCTTACAAAGCGTGAAGGTCTCTGCTGACGTGTCACGCTGTCCATTTTTTAAGGCTTTATTTTCCACTTGTAAATTTCACACTTAATCAAGATTTATTAAGTTAATTACTAAAAAAACACGTGTCTCTGTTACAATCCCTAATTAGGCGTCTTTTAAGTTTTAACAAATACAATATACAAACCCACACAATTTAGGGTTCCGCCACTTTGCTAATTACTTAACAATTAGGCTGTCTGCTAACAATTAGGGTTTCAGATTCATTCATAAACAAACTATTCATCATCATCTTCATCATACAAAACACAACCACCTTCATCTTCATCATACAAAACACAACCGCCTTCATCTACATCTGCGATTTTACATCATTAGGGTTCCGCTACTTTGCTAAATTCAGATGGATATTTTAAATCTTTGTAAGCATTACAATTGTTATTTAACTAATATTTTCTTAATTTTGTATTTGGTGATTTTCTATATTTTATTTTGTATACGATTATTTCATCTTCAAGATCGGAATGATTAGTAATGTTTTTCATTCAATTTTGATTTAAATAACTTTATCACTATTTCATATTCAGGCATTATGTTTCATGTTCAATTTATCGTCTGGCTTCATGGGCAGGAAAAGATTGAGAGTTTTGGTGAGACCTAACGAGCTAATAATATAAATGGTCCTGTTTTTTTATGTTTTGTTATGCATCTTTATATGCTTTCTTTGTTATTTACGGAATATTCAAAAAGGTTATGTTATGGACGTTTTTCAGGTTGGAGTTTACCATCTAAGTCATGTGAAGTTGAGGATGCAATCGTGCTCGAACATTTGACTAACAGATTTTGAAGTAATATCCCCCTTTGCTAAACTTGACTTGATTTTTTATTTTTTGGGATTAAATGAGAACGGGTCTATTAAAATGATGAAAATGATCGTTTATGATAAACTAATGAACTCACCAACCTTTTGATTGACACTTTAAAGCATGTTTATTCTCAGGTGTTAAAGAAATCTTTCGCTGTGCATTTGCTCATTTTAAAGATATTACTTGGAGTCATTGATGACATATTTCGAAAGACGTTGCATTCGAGTCATTGATTTCATCAAGATTATTATTAAGTCAATTATAGTTGGATAGTGGATATTATGAAATGGTATGCATGAATGTCAATTTTCAATGTAAAGAAAGTTTATCTTTTAAAAACGAATGCAATGTTTGTAAAATGTATCATATATAGGTCAAATACCTCGCGATGTAATCAACTTTTGTGAATCGTTTGTAATTGATATGGACTTCGTCCAGATGGATTAGGACGGGGCGCTTCACTGTGGCTGACCATAATCAGCGGTGCTTACGATTTAGGGGTAGTCGATTTTTGAGAGAGAGAGAGAGATACCTCTTACAAAGCTTGAAGGTCTCTGCTGACGTGTCACGCTGTCCATTTTTTAAGGCTTTATTTTCCACTTGTAAATTTCACAGTTAATCAAGATTTATTAAGTTAATTACTAAAAAAACATGTGTCTCTGTTACAATCCCTAATTAGGCGTCTTTTAAGTTTTAACAAATACAATATACAAACCCACACAATTTAGGGTTCCGCCACTTTGCTAATTACTTAACAATTAGGCTGTCTGCTAACAATTAGGGTTTTAGATTCATTCATAAACAAACTATTCATCATCATCTTCATCATACAAAACACAACCACCTTCATCTTCATCATACAAAACACAACCGCCTTCATCTACATCTGCGATTTTACATCATTAGGGTTCCGCTACTTTGCTAAATTCAGATGGATATTTTAAATCTTTGTAAGCATTACAATTGTTATTTAACTAATATTTTCTTAATTTTGTATTTGGTGATTTTCTATATTTTATTTTGTATACGATTATTTCATCTTCAAAATCGGAATGATTAGTAATGTTTTTCATTCAATTTTGATTTAAATAACTTTATCACTATTTCATCTTCAGGCATTATGTTTCATGTTCAATTTATCGTCTGGCTTCATGGGCAGGAAAAGATTGAGAGTTTTGGTGAGACCTAACGAGCTAATAATATAAATGGTCCTGTTTTTTTATGTTTTGTTATGCATCTTTATATGCTTTCTTTGTTATTTACGGAATATTCAAAAAGGTTATGTTATGGACGTTTTTCAAGTTGGAGTTTACCATCTAAGTCATGTGAAGTTGAGGATGCAATCGTGCTCGAACATTTGACTAACAGATTTTGAAGTAATATCCCCCTTTGCTAAACTTGACTTGATTTTTTATTTTTTGGGATTAAATGAGAACGGGTCAAATGAGTCCGTAGTTACCTAATGCATACATCAAAAATGGATCAATAGTTGCCCAATTCGTATTATCTAAAATGGGGCAATAATTATGTTTGCACCAATGTACTTTGCTTTCTATGTACATATATACTACGTTTGATGGGTTTGTTGCTCGTATTATATGTTAGATAGTAAGTGAGAATCCTACTAAGTGAGAATTAGGTGTCTTTTAAGTTTTAACAAATACAATATACAAACCCACACAATTTAGGGTTCCGCCACTTTGCTAATTACTTAACAATTAGGCTGTCTGCTAACAATTAGGGTTTCAGATTCATTCATAAACAAACTATTCATCATCATCTTCATCATACAAAACACAACCACCTTCATCTTCATCATACAAAACACAACCGCCTTCATCTACATCTGCGATTTTACATCATTAGGGTTTCGCTACTTTGCTAAATTCAGATGGATATTTTAAATCTTTGTAATCATTACAATTGTTATTTAACTAATATTTTCTTAATTTTGTATTTGGTGATTTTCTATATTTTATTTTGTATACGATTATTTCATCTTCAAGATCGGAATGATTAGTAATGTTTTTCATTCAATTTTGATTTAAATAACTTTATCACTATTTCATCTTCAGGCATTATGTTTCATGTTCAATTTATCGTCTAGCTTCATGGGCAGGAAAAGATTGAGAGTTTTGGTGAGACCTAACGAGCTAATAATATAAATGGTCCTGTTTTTTTATGTTTTGTTATGCATCTTTATATGCTTTCTTTGTTATTTACGGAATATTCAAAAAGGTTATGTTATGGACGTTTTTCAGGTTGGAGTTTACCATCTAAGTCATGTGAAGTTGAGGATGCAATCGTGCTCGAACATTTGACTAACAGATTTTGAAGTAATATCCCCCTTTGCTAAACTTGACTTGATTTTTTATTTTTTGGGATTAAATGAGAACGGGTCAAATGAGTCCGTAGTTACCTAATGCATACATCTAAAATGGATCAATAGTTGCCCAATTCGTATTATCTAAAATGGGGCAATAATTATGTTTGCACCAATGTACTTTGCTTTCTATGTACATATATACTACATTTGATGGGTTTGTTGCTCGTATTATATGTTAGATAGTAAGTGAGAATCCTACTAAGTGAGAATTGTACTCAAAATATGCAATTGCTTCATCTTTATGCTTTAGAGTCGTGCTATAAATCAGAATGTCAATGTTTATGCTTTAGAGTGGTGCTATAAATCAACATTTATGTCACTACAACAAATTTGCTATTTAACCACGCATAAATGTACACACTTTTAAGAAGTGTGTACTTTTTTGTTAAATTCCTCACACTTGTAAATGTGTGTAAATGTATTACACTTATAAGTGTAGAATATCATTATAGTTTCACACATAAAAGTGTAGGGAAAAAAGTGCACACTAATTTGTGTGTAAAATTATAAATATAACCACACTTAAGAGTGTTAAGTTGATTTTGTCGCACTAGATTTGTTCACGCTCCCCCTTGTGTGAAGAAATGAGGTGTAACAAATTTTACTCACATATTTAAATGTGATTAAATTTGTGTTTGTACACACTAACAAGTGTGAACAAACTTTTTCAACAATTTTAAGTGTGAAATTTAAATAACATTCAACATTTATAAATGTAACAAACTTATACATATTTATAAGTGTGAGGAATTTGATAAAAAGCTCACACTTTCTTACAAGTGTGTAAAAATATGCGTGAACAATTGATAAATTTGTTGTAGTGTGTGGTTTGGGTTCTAGAAGATTATTGTGGGCATAGGTTGCTACAGGTACAATATAGGTTGCTTCTTGTACAATATGGGTCATAAGTGCTATGTTGCTACTGGTACAATATGGGTCATAACTGCTATGTTCTTGGAAGATTAGTGCTATGTTCTGGAAGGTTTCTTAAAGTCAACTGTTATAATGGATCAATTTATTATCAAATGTTATATTGGTATTGAAACTCATTTTTTTAATTCGTCTAAATTGCATAATCAACATAAAGATTATAGTTAATGATGGGTGTCACTCATACAGTTTTTGTTCATCTTCAGTTTTGCTACTGCGAATAAAGTATGATGAGTTACAACCTGCTTTACAGTCACTCTTCCTTTACTTTCAAGATCTGTACCCGCTTTACAACCTGATACTAAGCTATTTTTGTTGGTTAAAGCGATTGCTTCAGCTGTGATTCTTGCAACGGGATACATGCATGTATTACCGGATTCATTTGAATGTTTGACATCCAAATATTTGCCTGAAAAACCATGTAGTAAGTTCCCATTAACAACGTTTATCGCCATGTTATCCGTTGTATTGACACTAATGATTGATTCGTATGACTAATGATTGATTCGTATGCGATGAGTGGGTACAAGAAATGCTGTAAACCCGATCAAAAATTGAAAATTTCGGGTCATTGCCATGGTGATGGTTCGTCTGGGCCAGAGGACACAGCGTCACAGTTGAGACGCTACCGTGTGGTTGCTCAGGTACCTAATTAAATTAAGTGTACTTATAATTTTAATATTTAGTATTTAATTTTATATTTATTTATGGCTAAAATGTGACTCCGTATATTTATCTATAAGTGTCATGTATGGCTGTATGTATATGTAAATTATCTAATGATTTTTGTAAATGGTTACTTTTGAATATTACTTATCATATATTGTTGAATTGTTGAATGAGGATGAGGAATTAGATCAATTCTTAGGCTAACTTATTCTTACGCTTAAATATCAATTCTTGAATGTGACTTTCTTGAATTTCTTAAATGTGACTTTTTTTTTATATTATGTTGCAGGTATTAGAGCTTCGGATAGTTGTTCATTCGATTATGATTGGGCTATCGATGGGTGCATCGGATAATCTATGCACCATAAAACCTCTTGTGGTTGCAGTATGTTTTCATCAATTTTTTGAGGGTATGGGCCTCAGCGGTTGCATTCTTCAGATTATTTTTCCTTCAAATATTTTATTTTTAATGAAGTTAAAATTATGAGTTCTGATACATTTACTTAAATGATTAAAGACGAACTATGAAATGAAGATGAAAGTAGCATTGGTATTTTTCTTTTCAGTGACAACACCCTTCGGGATAGCAGTTGGGATCGGGTTGTCAAATGTGTACCGTGAAAATAGTCCAACGGCATTGATAGTAGTTGGAGTGCTAAACACAGTTTCAGTAGGGCTGTTTAATTACATGGCACTGGTGGATCTATTGGCATTAGATTTTATGGGGATAAAGCTGAAAGATGACATGAAACTTCAAGCATTTGCATATGTTGCTGTAAATTTAGGAGCTGGAGGCATGTAAGTGATGGCTATTTGGGTATAATTCCTTTCAGGTGTTCTTAAACTTTTTGTTACTTTCCTTTAGTTTTTATTTTTATTTTTATTAGGGGATGTGTAAATGTTAAGTTAGTCATTGATTCATTTACATCTCAAAGGTTGGTTAATTCAATTTTATTCCATGTGAAACCTGGTCTTTGAGGGCTTGAGGCTATGGCGTATCGTCTTTTAGTGCACATCATAAACATTTATAGTTTTCGAATTCAATTGTGAAGGGTTATGTTCAACTTATATAATTTCAAAGGTCCACATAATCTTTAGCAAATCAGTTATTTCCACTTTAGAACCACGGACACATACACTGGAACATATGTTACCAAATTACTCATTCGATGTAGGAAACAATCTACTTATAGTGTTTCTAATTTGATTCTTTAGTCATAGCATAATAAGTCTCGAACAAGTTCTGCTTACAGTTTTAGTGCATTTCTTACCGTTTACTCTGTCTTAGGTTGTGGCAATATGGGTGGGTTGTGTGAAATGGATAATGAGACAAAGGGTAACTTTTGCAATAAAGTATGTTGGCCTGAAATACTTCTTATATAAGCTATTAAGTTATTAATGTTCAATAAGTGCCATGTCTCAGTGCTTAGAAGGGATTAAGTATATATTGTTACTGATCTTGAATTGAGTGAAAACTTGCGGGGATAGAATGATCCTGCAATATGCATTTAGTGTTGAACTTAAATATATTTTTAGGAATCCAGCTTTATATTTTTCCTTTTTATTATCATATTGATTTTGAGATGTTGGGTGTATGTGAAGTTGAAGCATTTTTGAGCTACTTAAGAATATTAGTAGTTCAGTTAATGATGATGAGTTAATCAATTAATTCTCTTTTTGTAGGTAGCAATATCCTGATATGGTATGCAAGTGAAAACTGGGTTATCAATAAGTTTGTTGATTTGAACGCAGGAAAAAGTATAATCTGGCATTGTTCATAGACAATAAGATTAACTGTAAGTTGAAATGTTACCACTTAGACCAAAGTCTGGTATTCTTCTTGTTAATGATTTATAGTTTCGTTTCAGGTTTATGATCTTAAGCATCAAAGTTACATATATAGAGACAATAGGTAATTTCTAAGCTTACATATATGTTCATCATATATAAAGGTTATGAAATCTGAGGATGTCAAAATAAGAGGCCCAAACTATGGATAACTTAGGGTGAGAAACAAGCCCATCAGGGTAAAATTCATTTATATACCCAATGTGTCAAAATGGACACCTTGATATAATATGCCCACTTCATTTCACTATCTTCTTATGTTCCATTTAGGACATAAATATAATTTGATTTTCCTCCATACTCACTGGAGTAGTTAGATTTATTTGGCAAGCGAACGAAGGATCTTGAGGCAGTTGATCCTATCATAAGAATTGTAGCCGAGAAACATCGAACTGATTACCAACTCATTGGACTTTTTTTTTTGAGTAAAGCAACTCATTGGACTTGCCGATAGGAATGCATGGAAGGGGTAAAGCCATGAACTTTTATGTTTTATTTCAATGAATTATGTTATATAATTTAAAGGTTTTTGGAACTTTACACATTGTAATATTATATGTATCCAACTTTGAAATGTCGTACTGTATGTATTCGATTTCACTTTCAATGGATAAATATCATAAGGGAAAATTTGACTTTGGTCACTTTGGAATGCAAATGAAACAGTATTAATATTATGTGCTTGGTTTTGTAGGAACTACAGGGCAAAGTAGGTCATTGTTGAGACCGGTCTTTATTTGTTTAGGTCTTTATTTGTTTAAGAAATCAGATCTTGCTTACACCCCACAACATATATCTCTTCCTACCATCTTTTAATTTGTTCATTTATGAGATTTTTATGTAGAGAACTAAAAGAATTACTCATTCTTAAAAATAAGTTCAGAAGTCTAACTAACTCTTGAATTTTAAAAGTTATGAGCTTCGTTGAATTCTCCATTGATATTTTGATAACTGTTTCAAAATTTTATATACTTCAATTAGTAGCCATCAGTTACTATTTCACTATTTCAGAACTCATTATTTTTTTTTAACCTGGGTATCCAAACGGTCAACTTGACTAATCCTAGGGCGACTACTCGCTACGCGAGCAGCCCGGAGTCATTGCAGGCGAACCTCCGTGGCCATGAGTGGATAACTGTGGGTGCCTAGAATCGAACCCTTGACCTCCACTATGAAAGGCCAGGGTCTTAACCATTCCACTATAATGGTTTTCAGAACTCATTATTGATTTCACTATTTCAGAACTCATTATTGTTTCAGGTAATAGTGTCAACTGGACTTTAAAGCTAACGGAGATTTATCCATAAGGTTTTCAGTATCACTCTTTTTTATAAGGTACACTTGATCGTCAATCTTGTGTAAATTAGAGGTCATGGAATTGAGCAGGGTGGATAACGTATCAAAATGTTTAGTTGGAATATGTTGACAGTTTTTCAACTCTTCTTATATGATAAATGTTTATAACTTATGCATACGAGTCTTCTTATCTTTGTTCTTCAGGTGCCACTTAACAATATGTTTGGACACTCAACGGGCGTCTGTTACATGACACACATACTATAAATTGGCGTAGAAGATTTATTAATTTGGCTTTAAGGAGCCCATCATTATTTGACTGAGCAGTTGATATGTTTTTCTTTCTTAATACTTTGAATGTACGTTTACAATACACTTGGTGTATGAAACGTAATTAAAATGGTGGTAATTACGTCCCATTTACCTATAGCTTGGTTGATTTCGGTTATTTTTAAAAAAGATCCAATGGGTTACATGAAAATACAAGATATAAAAGGTACCATGTTAATTGAGTTGAAAGTCATTCAAAGCCTATAAAATGTCAAATCCATAATGGCCTACTAAGTTGCTTTGGTAAAGAAATTGTAGAGTTTTATAGAAGTGTAGTTTCTGATCTACATACCTGCCTATTTTTGAATCCTTTTCGAGCGAATTTCATGATACCTTATGCAGATGTATCAGTAACTACCAAGTTGTAGTTGTTTTGCTTTTTGGTTAGGGTTGTTGCAGCTTTGCTCATTTCTTATGAAGCCATCGGGCTGTTAAAAATATGCAGGTATGTAGATCGGTAACCACTAATTTGTTATGCTGCTCTTAATTCGATGCAAAATATTAATAGTTTCTATTTGTTTATACGACAACGTTGATGAACCTGCAGAGTATGCTACCAGATTGTATGTCTTTCCTCAATTCTGCCTTTCTTTTTGTGTTTCGTCATAAATTGCTATCAACATCGATCAATGCTTTACACATTTTAACAAACACAAACTATTTTTTAGAGCTACCGTGTGTTTAGAGCTACCGTGCAACGCACGGGCTCATAAAATCTAGTATATATATACAACAACAAAACTCAATCTCACGTACGTGCAGTGGCGAATCTAGGATGAAATCTCATTGGGGTCCTCAAATTTTTTTCCAGACATAATTATATTTGAAGGGTAATTTAGTGGTTGTTTACCTCAAAAAAATCATAAAATTTAAAAATATGTGCGATCTTATAGCTAAATTTAATGGTGACATATTCAATTTAAAGTATACATGGTGAAAAAAAAGAAAATCCGGTAGTGAGGTCACAGGACCCCACACCCAATGTTGTAAAAAACCCGATTACTTGCCGATCAATCCTCGATTACTCATTTTCAAGAGTAATGCGTTCCAATTTTCAAAAATCCGTTTAATTAATCGATCAACGTCGATTGACGGGTCAAAATTGAAATGTCCCGTTCTTATTGATTAAAAACGTTCCATATTAATTGATTTCGTTGCGAGGTTTTGACCTCTATATGAGACGTTTCTCAAAGACTGCATTCATTTTAAAACCAACCATAACCTTTATTTCATCAATAAAGGTTTAAAAAGATTTACGTAGATTATCAAATAATGATAATCTAAAATATCCTGTTTACACACGACCATTACATAATGGTTTACAATACAAATATGTTACAACAAAATAAGTTTCTTGAATGCAGTTTTTACACAATATCATACAAACATGGACTCCAAATCTCGTCCTTATTTAAGTATGCGACAGCGGAAGCTCTTAATAATCACCTGAGAATAAACATGCTTAAAACGTCAACAAAAATGTTGGTGAGTTATAGGTTTAATCTATATATATCAAATAATAATAATAGACCACAAGATTTCATATTTCAATACACATCCCATACATAGAGATAAAAGTCATTCATATGGTGAACACCTGGTAACCGACAATAACAAGATGCATATATAAGAATATCCCCATCATTCCGGGACACCCTTCGGATATGATATAAATTTCGAAGTACTAAAGCATCCGGTACTTTGGATGGGGTTTGTTAGGCCCAATAGATCTATCTTTAGGATTCGCGTCAATTAGGGTGTCTGTTCCCTAATTCTTAGATTACCAGACTTAATAAAAAGGGGCATATTCGATTTCAATAATTCAACCATAGAATGTAGTTTCACGTACTTGTGTCTATTTTGTAAATCATTTATAAAACCTGCATGTATTCTCATCCCAAAATATTAGATTTTAAAAGTGGGACTATAACTCACTTTCACAGATTTTTACTTCGTCGGGAAGTAAGACTTGGCCACTGGTTGATTCACGAACCTATAACAATATATACATATATATCAAAGTATGTTCAAAATATATTTACAACACTTTTAATATATTTTGATGTTTTAAGTTTATTAAGTCAGCTGTCCTCGTTAGTAACCTACAACTAGTTGTCCACAGTTAGATGTACAGAAATAAATTGATAAATATTATCTTGAATCAATCCACGACCCAGTGTATACGTATCTCAGTATTGATCACAACTCAAACTATATATATTTTGGAATCAACCTCAACCCTGTATAGCTAACTCCAACATTCACATATAGAGTGTCTATGGTTGTTCCGAAATATATATAGATGTGTCGACATGATAGGTCGAAACATTGTATACGTGTCTATGGTATCTCAAGATTACATAATATACAATACAAGTTGATTAAGTTATGGTTGGAATAGATTTGTTACCAATTTTCACGTAGCTAAAATGAGAAAAATTATCCAATCTTGTTTTACACATAACTTCTTCATTTTAAATCCGTTTTGAGTGAATCAAATTGCTATGGTTTCATATTGAACTCTATTTTATGAATCTAAACAGAAAAAGTATAGGTTTATAGTCGGAAAAATAAGTTACAAGTCGTTTTTGTAAAGGTAGTCATTTCAGTCGAAAGAACGACGTCTAGATGACCATTTTAGAAAACATACTTCCACTTTGAGTTTAACCATAATTTTTGGATATAGTTTCATGTTCATAATAAAAATCATTTTCTCAGAATAATAACTTTTAAATCAAAGTTTATCATAGTTTTTAATTAACTAACCCAAAACAGCCCGCGATGTTACTACGACGGCGTAAATCCGGTTTTACGGTGTTTTTCGTGTCTCCAGGTTTTAAATCATTAAGTTAGCATATCATATAGATATAGAACATGTGTTTAGTTGATTTTAAAAGTCAAGTTAGAAGGATTAACTTTTATTTGCAAACAAGTTTAGAATTAACTAAACTATGTTCTAGTGATTACAAGTGTAAACCTTCGAATAAGATAGCTTTATATGTATGAATCGAATGATGTTATGAACATCATTACTACCTTAAGTTCCTTGGATAAACCTACTGGAAAAGAGAAAATGGATCTAGCTTCAACGGATCCTTGGATGGCTCGAAGTTCTTGAAGCAGAATCATGACACGAAAACAAGTTCAAGTAAGATCATCACTTGAAATAAGATTGTTATAGTTATAGAAATTGAACCAAAGTTTGAATATGATTATTACCTTGTATTAGAATGATAACCTACTGTAAGAAACAAAGATTTCTTGAGGTTGGATGATCACCTTACAAGATTGGAAGTGAGCTAGCAAACTTGAAAGTATTCTTGATTTTATGAAACTTGAAAGTTTTCATGTAAATAAGTCATGAATGATTACTCATATTTTTGTAATTTTATGAGATATTTCATGCTAGTTGCCAAATGATGGTTCCCACATGTGTTAGGTGACTCACATGGGCTGCTAAGAGCTGATTATTGGAGTGTATATACCAATAGTACATACATCTAAAAGCTGTGTATTATACGAGTACGAATACGGGTGCATACGAGTAGAATTGTTGATGAAACTGAACGAGGATGTAATTGTAAGCATTTTTGTTAAGTAGAAGTATTTTGATAAGTGTATTGAAGTCTTTCAAAAGTGTATAAATACATATTAAAACACTACATGTATATACATTTTAACTGAGTCGTTAAGTCATCGTTAGTCGTTACATGTAAGTGTTGTTTTGAAACCTTTAGGTTAACGATCTTGTTAAATGTTGTTAACCCAATGTTTATAATATCAAATGAGATTTTAAATTATTATATTATCATGATATTATCATGTATGAATATCTCTTAATATGATATATATACATTAAATGTCTTTACAACGATAATCGTTACATATATGTCTCGTTTCAAAATCATTAAGTTAGTAGTCTTGTTTTTACATATGTAGTTCATTGTTAATATACTTAATGATATGTTTACTTATCATAATATCATGTTAACTATATATATAACCATATATATGTCATCATATAGTTTTTACAAGTTTTAACGTTCGTGAATCACCGGTCAACTTGGGTGGTCAATTGTCTATATGAAACATATTTCAATTAATCAAGTCTTAACAAGTTTGATTGCTTAACATGTTGGAAACATTTAATCATGTAAATATCAATCTCAATTAATATATATAAACATGGAAAAGTTCGGGTCACTACAGTACCTACCCGTTAAATAAATTTCGTCCCGAAATTTTAAGCTGTTGAAGGTGGTGACGAATCTTCTGGAAATAGATGCGGGTATTTCTTCTTCATCTGATCTTCACGCTCCCAGGTGAACTTGGGTCCTCTACGAGCATTCCATCGAACCTTAACAATTGGTATCTTGTTTTGCTTAAGTCTTTTAACCTCACGATCCATTATTTCGACGGGTTCTTCGATGAATTGAAGTTTTTCGTTAATTTGGATTTCATCTAACGGAATAGTGAGATCTTCTTTAGCAAAACATTTCTTCAAATTCGAGACATGGAAAGTGTTATGTACAGCCACGAGTTATTGAGGTAACTCAAGTCGGTAAGCTACTGGTCCGACACGATCAATAATCTTGAATGGTCCAATATACCTTGGATTTAATTTCCCTCGTTTACCAAATCGAACAACGCCTTTCCAAGGTGCAACTTTAAGCATGACCATCTCTCCAATTTCAAATTCTATATCTTTTCTTTTAATGTCAGCGTAGCTCTTTTGTCGACTTTGGGCGGTTTTCAACCGTTGTTGAATTTGGATGATCTTCTCGGTAGTTTCTTGTATAATCTCTGGACCCGTAATCTGTCTATCCCCCACTTCACTCCAACAAATCGGAGACCTGCACTTTCTACCATAAAGTGCTTCAAACGGCGCCATCTCAATGCTTGAATAGTAGCTGTTGTTGTAGGAAAATTCTGCTAACGGTAGATGTCGATCCCAACTGTTTCCGAAATCAATAACACATGCTCGTAGCATGTCTTCAAGCATTTGTATCGTCCTTTCACTCTGCCCATCAGTTTGTGGATGATAGGCAGTACTCATGTCTAGACGAGTTCCTAATGCTTGCTGTAATGTCTGCCAGAATCTTGAAATAAATCTGCCATCCCTATCAGAGATAATAGAGATTGGTATTCCATGTCTGGAGATGACTTCCTTCAAATACAGTCGTGCTAACTTCTCCATCTTGTCATCTTCTCTTATTGGCAGGAAGTGTGCTGATTTGGTGAGACGATCAACTATTACCCAAATAGTATCAAAACCACTTGCAGTCCTTGGCAATTTAGTGATGAAATCCATGGTAATGTTTTCCCATTTCCATTCCGGGATTTCGGGTTGTTGAAGTAGACCTGATGGTTTCTGATGCTCAGCTTTGACCTTAGAACACGTCAAACATTCTCCTACGTATTTAGCAACATCGGCTTTCATACCCGGCTACCAAAAATGTTTCTTGAGATCCTTGTACATCTTCCCCGTTCCAGGATGTATTGAGTATCTGGTTTTATGAGCTTCTCTAAGTACCATTTCTCTCATATCTCCAAATTTTGGTACCCAAATCCTTTCAGCCCTATACCGGGTTCCGTCTTCCCGAATATTAAGATGCTTCTCCGATCCTTTGGGTATTTCATCCTTTAAATTTCCCTCTTTTAAAATTCCTTGTTGCGCCTCCTTTATTTGAGTAGTAAGGTTATTATGAATCATTATATTCATAGATTTTACTCGAATGGGTTCTCGGTCCTTCCTGCTCAAGGCATCGGCTACCACATTTGCCTTCCCAGGGTGGTAACGAATCTCAAAGTCGTAATCATTCAATAATTCAATCCACCTACGCTGCCTCATATTTAGTTGTTTCTGATTAAATATGTATTGAAGACTTTTGTGGTCGGTATATATAATACTTTTGACCCCATATAAGTAGTGCCTCCAAGTCTTTAATGCAAAAACAACCGCGCCTAATTCCAAATCATGCGTCGTATAATTTTGTTCGTGAATCTTCAATTGTCTAGACGCATAAGCAATCACCTTCGTTCGTTGCATTAATATACAACCGAGACCTTGCTTTGATGCGTCACAATAAATCACAAAATCATCATTCCCTTCAGGCAATGACAATATAGGTGCCGTAGTTAGCTTTTTCTTCAATAACTGAAACGCTTTCTCTTGTTCATCATTCCATTCAAATTTCTTCCCTTTATGCGTTAATGCAGTCAAGGGTTTTGCTATTCTGGAAAAGTCTTGGATGAACCTTCTGTAGTAACCAGCTAGTCCTAAAAACTGGTGTATGTGTTTCGGAGTTTTCGGGGTTTCCCACTTTTCAACAGTTTCTATCTTTGTCGGATCCACCTTAATACCTTCTTTGTTCACTATGTGACCGAGGAATTGAACTTCTTCCAACCAAAATGCACACTTTGAAAACTTAGCGTACAATTCTTCCTTCCTCAATACTTCTAACACCTTTCTCAAATGTTCACCGTGTTCTTGGTCATTCTTTGAGTAAATAAGTATGTCATCAATGAAAACAATGACAAACTTGTCAAGGTATGGTCCACACACTCGGTTCATAAGGTCCATGAACACAGCTGGTGCATTAGTTAAACCAAACGGCATGACCATAAACTCGTAATGACCGTAACGTGTTCTGAAAGCAGTCTTTGGAATATCATCTTCTTTCACCCGCATTTGATGATACCCGGAACGTAAGTCAATCTTTGAATAAACAGACGAGCCTTGTAGTTGATCAAATAAGTCGTCGATTCTCGGTAGTGGGTAGCGGTTCTTGATGGTAAGTTTGTTCAACTCTCGGTAGTCGATACACAACCTGAATGTACCATCTTTCTTCTTGACAAACAAAACAGGAGCTCCCCACGGTGATGTGCTTGGTCGAATGAAATCACGCTCTAAAAGTTCTTGTAATTGGCTTTGCAGTTCTTTCATCTCGCTGGGTGCGAGTCTGTAAGGAGCACGAGCTATTGGTGCAGCTCCTGGTACAAGATCTATTTGAAATTCAACGGATCGATGTGGGGGTAATCCCGGTAATTCTTTCGGAAATATATCGGGAAATTCTTTTGCAATGGGAACATCATTGATGCTCTTTTCTTCAGTTTGTACTTTCTCGACGTGTGTTAGAACAGCATAGCAACCTTTTCTTATTAGTTTTTGTGCCTTCAAATTACTAATAAGATGTAGCTTCGTGTTGCCCTTTTCTCCGTACACCATTAAGGGTTTTCCTTTTTCTCGTATAATGCGAATTGCATTTTTGTAACAAACGATCTCTGCTTTCACTTCTTTCAACCAGTCCATACCGATTATCACATCAAAACTCCCTAACTCTACTGGTATCAAATCAATCTTAAATGTTTCGCTAACCAGTTTAATTTCTCGATTCCGACATATATTATCTGCTGAAATTAATTTACCATTTACTAATTCGAGTAAAAATTTACTATCCAAAGGCGTCAATGGACAACTTAATTTAGCACAAAAATCTCTACTCATATAGCTTCTATCCGCACCCGAATCAAATAAAACGTAAGCAGATTTATTGTCAATAAGAAACGTACCCGTAACAAGCTCCGGGTCTTCCTGTGCCTCTGCCGCATTAATATTGAAAACTCTTCCGCGGCCTTGTCCATTCGTGTTCTCCTGGTTCGGGCAATTTCTAATAATGTGGCCCGGTTTTCCACATTTATAACAAACTACGTTGGCATAACTTGCTCCGACACTACTTGCTCCGCCAGTACTCGTTCCGACACCATTTGTTCCTTTCGTTCTATTAACCCCTGGTCCGTAGACCTCACACTTCGCCGCGCTATGACCATTTCTTTTACACTTGTTGCAAAATTTGGTGCAGAACCCCGAGTGATACTTTTCACACCTTTGGCATAGCTGCTTCTGATTGTTGTTGTTGTTGCGGTTATTATTGTTGTTGGGATGATTGTTGTAGTTGCTGTTGTTGTTGTTGTTGTTGTTGTTGGGCCGTTTGTTGTAGTTGCGATTGATGTTGCGATTATTGGGATAATTATTGCGATTATTGTTGTAATTGCTGTTGTTGTTGTATTGGTGATTCTTATCACCGTTTTCCTCCCACTTTCTTTTAACTTGCTTCACATTGGCCTCTTCAGCAGTCTGTTCTTTAATTCTTTCTTCAATCTGGTTCACTAGTTTGTGAGCCATTCTACATGCCTGTTGTATGGAGGCGGGCTCGTGTGAACTTATATCTTCTTGGATTCTTTTCGGTAATCCTTTCACAAACGCATCGATCTTCTCTTCCTCATCTTCGAATGCTCCCGGACACAATAGGCACAATTCTGTGAATCGCCTTTCATACGTGGTAATATCAAATCCTTGGGTTCGTAACCCTCTAAGTTCTGTCTTGAGCTTATTGACCTCGGTTCTGGGACGGTACTTCTCGTTCATCAAGTGCTTGAATGCTGACCACGGTAGTGCGTACGCATCGTCTTGTCCCACTTGCTCTAGATAGGTATTCCACCATGTTAACGCAGAACCTGTGAAGGTATGCGTAGCGTACTTCACTTTGTCCTCTTCAGTACACTTACTTATGGCAAACACCGATTCGACCTTCTCGGTCCACCGTTTCAATCCGATCGGTCCTTCGGTTCCATCAAATTCCAAAGGTTTGCAGGCAGTGAATTCTTTGTAGGTGCATCCTACACGATTTCCTGTACTGCTAGATCCAAGGTTATTGTTGGTATGTAGCGCAGCCTGTACTGCGGCTATGTTTGAAGCTAGAAAAGTACGGAATTCCTCTTCATTCATATTCACGGTGTGTCGAGTAGTCGGTGCCATTTCCTTCAAAATAGTCAAATGGAACAAGTTAATCATACAGAATATTAAGAGTAGCTAATAGTATTTCGTAGCATAATATGAACTCATTTATAAAAGCTTTTTCTTCATATTAACGTTTTATAAGTTTAAATTCGGGTAGTACCTACCCGTTAAGTTCATACTTAGTAGCTAATATACAATTCAACTACTACAATTCTATATGAAAAACTGATTATAATAATATTTCGCGTTCAAACTTTTATACAATATTTTACAAACTTACAATACCGCTTATTTTACATAAAGCATGAAATATAGCACACAATAACTTTGATACAAGATAGTTGTGAAGATAATTCTAGCTAGTACACAAGTCGTTCAGCAAAGGCAATAAAGACACGTAATTCATACGTCCAGAAACAAGTCATGCATTCTGGTTTTACTAGGATTACTTCCCATCCTTGGTCTTGTGGAACATAACCGTTATGGCCGTTGATAAGACAGCGTGTTGTAACGTCGTCAAAGGGACGAGGGTTACGTAATGTCCAACAGTCCCGTAACAATCTAAAAACCTCATTTCTTACCCCAATTACCGACTCCGTCACTTGTGGAAACGTTTTGTTTAATAGTTGTAGCCCGATGTTCTTGTTCTCACTTTGGTGAGAAGCGAACATTACTAATCCGTAAGCATAACATGCTTCTTTATGTTGCATGTTAGCCGCTTTTTCTAAATCACGAAGTCCAATATTCGGATATATTGAGTCAAAATAATTTCTTAACCCGTTGCGTAAAATAGCATTTGGGTTCCCCGCAATATATGTGTCAAAGTAAACACATCGTAACTTATGGGTTTCCCAATGTGATATCCCCCATCTTTCAAACGAAAGTCTCTTATAAACCAAGACATTCTTGGAACGTTCTTCGAATGTCTTACAAACTGATCTCGCCTTAAATAGTTGCGCCGAGGAATTCTGACCGACTCTAGACAAGATTTCATCAATCATGTCTCCGGGTAGGTCTCTTAAAATATTGGGTTGTCTATCCATTTTGTGTTTTTAAACTGTAAAATAGACAAGAGTTAGATTCATAAAAAAAATACTTATTAATACAAGCAATTTTTACATATATCATAAAGCATAAGCACACTATATTACATATATTACACCACACGAATACAACTATCTTATTCCGACTCGCTCATTTCTTCTTCTTCGGTTTTGGTTCGTTTTGCCAAGTTTCTAGGGATATATGATGTTCCCCTAATACGAGCCGTCGTTATCCACATTGGTTTAGAAAAACCTGGTGGTTTAGAGGTTCCCGGGTCATTGTTACAACTTAAGGACTTCGGGGGTTGACGATACATATAAAGTTCATCGGGATTGAAATTAGATTTCTCTATTTTTATGCCCTTTCCCTTATTATTTTCTTTTGCCTTTTTAAATTCAGTTGGGGTAATTTCTATAACATCATCGGAATTCTCGTCGGAATCCGATTCAACGGAGAATTTGTAATCCTCCCAATATTTTGCTTCCTTGGCGGAAACACCATTGACCATAATTAACCTTGGTCGGTTGGTTGAGGATTTTCTTTTACTTAACCATTTTATTATTTCCCCCACCGGTTCTATTTCTTCATCCGGTTCCGATTCTTCTTCCGATTCCGATTCTTCTTCCGGTTTCGACTCTTCTTCCGGTTCCTCTTCGGGAACTTGTGAATCAGTCCACGAATCATTCCAATTTACATTTGACTCTTCATTATTATTAGGTGAGTCAATGAGACTTGTTCTAGAGGTAGACATCTATCACATAATATCAAACACGTTAAGAGATTAATATATCACATAATATTCATATGTTAAAAATATATAGTTTCCAACAAAAATGTTAAGCAATTATTTTTAAAGAAAACACGGTTTAATTCAGACTCACTAATGCATCCTAACAAACTCGATAAGACACACTAATGCAAATTTTCTGGTTCTCTAAGACCAACGCTCGGATACCAACTGAAATGTCCCGTTCTTATTCATTAAAAACGTTCCATATTAATTGATTTCGTTGCGAGGTTTTGACCTCTATATGAGACGTTTCTCAAAGACTGCATTCATTTTAAAACAAACCATAACCTTTATTTCATCAATAAAGGTTTAAAAAGATTTACGTAGATTATCAAATAATGATAATCTAAAATATCCTGTTTACACACGACCATTACATAATGGTTTACAATACAAATATGTTACAACAAAATAAGTTTCTTGAATGCAGTTTTTACACAATATCATACAAACATGGACTCCAAATCTCGTCCTTATTTAAGTATGCGACAGCGGAAGCTCTTAATAATCACCTGAGAATAAACATGCTTAAAACGTCAACAAAAATGTTGGTGAGTTATAGGTTTAACCTATATATATCAAATAATAATAATAGACCACAAGATTTCATATTTCAATACACATCCCATACATAGAGATAAAAGTCATTCATATGGTGAACACCTGGTAACCGACAATAACAAGATGCATATATAAGAATATCCCCATCATTCCGGGACACCCTTCGGATATGATATAAATTTCGAAGTACTAAAGCATCCGGTACTTTGGATGGGGTTTGTTAGGCCCAATAGATCTATCTTTAGGATTCGCGTCAATTAGGGTGTCTGTTCCCTAATTCTTAGATTACCAGACTTAATAAAAAGGGGCATATTCGATTTCGATAATTCAACCATAGAATGTAGTTTCACGTACTTGTGTCTATTTTGTAAATCATTTATAAAACCTGCATGTATTCTCATCCCAAAAATATTAGATTTTAAAAGTGGGACTATAACTCACTTTCACAGATTTTTACTTCGTCGGGAAATAAGACTTGGCCACTGGTTGATTCACGAACCTATAACAATATATACATATATATCAAAGTATGTTCAAAATATATTTACAACACTTTTAATATATTTTGATGTTTTAAGTTTATTAAGTCAGCTGTCCTCGTTAGTAACCTACAACTAGTTGTCCACAGTTAGATGTACAGAAATAAATCAATAAATATTATCTTGAATCAATCCACGACCCAGTGTATACGTATCTCAGTATTGATCACAACTCAAACTATATATATTTTGGAATCAACCTCAACCCTGTATAGCTAACTCCAACATTCACATATAGAGTGTCTATGGTTGTTCCGAAATATATATAGATGTGTCGACATGATAGGTTGAAACATTGTATACGTGTCTATGGTATCTCAAGATTACATAATATACAATACAAGTTGATTAAGTTATGGTTGGAATAGATTTGTTACCAATTTTCACGTAGCTAAAATGAGAAAAATTATCCAATCTTGTTTTACCCATAACTTCTTCATTTTAAATCCGTTTTGAGTGAATCAAATTGCTATGGTTTCATATTGAACTCTATTTTATGAATCTAAACATAAAAAGTATAGGTTTATAGTCAGAAAAATAAGTTACAAGTCGTTTTTGTAAAGGTAGTCATTTCAGTCGAAAGAACGACGTCTAGATGACCATTTTAGAAAACATACTTCCACTTTGAGTTTAACCATAATTTTTGGATATAGTTTCATGTTCATAATAAAAATCATTTTCTCAGAATAACAACTTTTAAATCAAAGTTTATCATAGTTTTTAATTAACTAACCCAAAACAGCCCGCGATGTTACTACGACGGCGTAAATCCGGTTTTACGGTGTTTTTCGTGTCTCCAGGTTTTAAATCATTAAGTTAGCATATCATATAGATATAGAACATGTGTTTAGTTGATTTTAAAAGTCAAGTTAGAAGGATTAACTTTTATTTGCGAACAAGTTTAGAATTAACTAAACTATGTTCTAGTGATTACAAGTGTAAACCTTCGAATAAGATAGCTTTATATGTATGAATCGAATGATGTTATGAACATCATTACTACCTTAAGTTCCTTGGATAAACCTACTGGAAAAGAGAAAAATGGATCTAGCTTCAACGGATCCTTGGATGGCTCGAAGTTCTTGAAGCAGAATCATGACACGAAAACAAGTTCAAGTAAGATCATCACTTTAAATAAGATTGTTATAGTTATAGAAATTGAACCAAAGTTTGAATATGATTATTACCTTGTATTAGAATGATAACCTACTGTAATAAACAAAGATTTCTTGAGGTTGGATGATCACCTTACAAGATTGGAAGTGAGCTAGCAAACTTGAAAGTATTCTTGATTTTATGAAACTAGAACTTTTGGAATTTATGAAGAACACTTAGAACTTGAAGATAGAACTTGAGAGAGATCAATTAGATGAATAAAATTGAAGAATGAAAGTGTTTGTAGGTGTTTTTGGTCGTTGGTGTATGGATTAGATATAAAGGATATGTAATTTTGTTTTCATGTAAATAAGTCATGAATGATTACTCATATTTTTGTAATTTTATGAGATATTTCATGCTAGTTGCCAAATGATGGTTCCCACATGTGTTAGGTGACTCACATGGGCTGCTAAGAGCTGATCATTGGAGTGTATATACCAATAGTACATACATCTAAAAGCTGTGTATTATACGAGTACGAATACGGGTGCATACGAGTAGAATTGTTGATGAAACTGAACGAGGATGTAATTGTAAGCATTTTTGTTAAGTAGAAGTATTTTGATAAGTGTATTGAAGTCTTTCAAAAGTGTATAAATACATATTAAAACACTACATGTATATACATTTTAACTGAGTCGTTAAGTCATCGTTAGTCGTTACATGTAAGTGTTGTTTTGAAACCTTTAGGTTAACGATCTTGTTAAATGTTGTTAACCCAATGTTTATAATATCAAATGAGATTTTAAATTATTATATTATCATGATATTATCATGTATGAATATCTCTTAATATGATATATATACATTAAATGTCTTTACAACGATAATCGTTACATATATGTCTCGTTTCAAAATCATTAAGTTAGTAGTCTTGTTTTTACATATGTAGTTCATTGTTAATATACTTAATGATATGTTTACTTATCATAATATCATGTTAACTATATATATAACCATATATATGTCATCATATAGTTTTTACAAGTTTTAACGTTCGTGAATCACCGGTCAACTTGGGTGGTCAATTGTCTATATGAAACATATTTCAATTAATCAAGTCTTAACAAGTTTGATTGCTTAACATGTTGGAAACATTTAATCATGTAAATATCAATCTCAATTAATATATATAAACATGGAAAAGTTCGGGTCACTACAGAAATCGAATTTGGTAATCAAAGTCGGTCAAAATCAAAATTAGTCAACATTTTAACATGCATTTTAACTAATGTAGTGACCCGAACTTTTCCATGTTTATATATATTAAATAAAATTGATATTTACATGATTAAGTGTTTCCAACATGTTAAGCAATCAAACTTGTTAAGACTTGATTAATTGAAATAGGTTTCATATAGACAATTGACCACCCAAGTTGACCGGTGATTCACGAACGTTAAAACTTGTAAAAACTATACGATGACATATATATGGTTATATATATAGTTAACATGATTTTATTATAAGTATGTATCTCATTAGGTATTTTAACAATGAGTTATATACATAAAAATGAGACTATTAATTTAAGAAACTCGAAAACGATATATATAACGATTATCGTTATAACAACGTCTTACTAGGTACATATGAATCATATTAAGATATTGATACACTTGGTTAATCATGTTAAATGATAAGTAAATATATTATTAAGTGTATTAACAATAAAATACATATGTAAAAATAAGACTACTAACTTAATGATTTCGAAACGAGACATATATGTAACGATTATCGTTGTAACGACATTTAACTGTATATACATCATACTAAGATATATTATATATCATAATATCATGATAATATAACAATTTAACATCTCATTTGTTATAATAAACAATGGGTTAACAACATTCAACAAGATCGTTAACCTAAAGGTTTCAAAACAACATTTACATGTAACGACTAACGATGACTTAACGACTCAGTTAAAATGTATATACATGTAGTGTTTTAATATGTATTCATACACTTTTGAAAGACTTCAAGACACTTATCAAAATACTTCTACTTAACAAAAATGATTACAATTACATCATCGTTCAGTTTCCTCAACAATTCTACTCGTATGCACCCGTATTCGTACTCGTACAATACACAGCTTTTAGATGTATGTACTATTGGTATATACACTCCAATGATCAGCTCTTAGCAGCCCATGTGAGTCACCTAACACATGTGGGAACCATCATTTGGCAACTAGCATGAAATATCTCATAAAATTACAAAAATATGAGTAATCATTCATGACTTATTTACATGAAAACAAAATTACATATCCTTTATATCTAATCCATACACCAACGACCAAAAACACCTACAAACACTTTCATTCTTCAATTTTATTCATCTAATTGATCTCTCTCAAGTTCTATCTTCAAGTTTTAAGTGTTCTTCATAAATTCAAAAAGTTCTAGTTTCATAAAATCAAGAATACTTCCAAGATTGCAAGTTTACTTCCAAGTTTTCTAAATCCATTCCAAGTAATCATCCAAGATCAAGAAACCTTTGTTACTTACAGTAGGTTATCTTTCTAATACAAGGTAATAATCATATTCAAACTTTAATTCAATTTCTATAACTATAACAATCTTATTTCGAGTGGAAATCTTACTTGAAATTGTTTTCGTGTCATGATTCTGCTTCAAGAACTTTCAAGCCATCCAAGGATCCTTTGAAGCTAGATCTATTTTTCTCATTTACAGTAGGTTTATCCAAGGAACTTGAGGTAGTAATGATGTTCATAACATCATTCGATTCATACATATAAAGCTATCTTATTCGAAGGTTTAAACTTGTAATCACTAGAACATAGTTTAGTTAATTCTAAACTTGTTCGCAAATAAAAGTTAATCCTTCTAACTTGACTTTTAAAATCAACTAAACACATATTCTATATCTATATGATATGCTAACTTAATGATTTAAAACCTGGAAACACGAAAAACACCGTAAAACCGGATTTACGCCGTCGTAGTAACACCGCGGGCTGTTTTGGGTTAGTTAATTAAAAACTATGATAAACTTTGATTTAAAAGTTGTTATTCTGAGAAAATAATTTTTATTATGAACATGAAACTATATCCAAAAATTATGGTTAAACTCAAAGTGGAAGTATGTTTTCTAAAATGGTCATCTAGACGTCGTTCTTTCGACTGAAATGACTACCTTTACAAAAATGACTTGTAACTTATTTTTCGGCTATAAACCTATACTTTTTCTGTTTAGATTCATAAAATAGAGTTCAATATGAAACCATAGCAATTTTATTCACTCAAAACGGATTTAAAATGAAGAAGTTATGGGTAAAACAAGATTGGATAATTTTTCTCATTTTAGCTACGTGAAAATTGGTAACAAATCTATTCCAACCATAACTTAATCAACTTGTATTGTATATTATGTAATCTTGAGATACCATAGACACGTATACAATGTTTCGACCTATCATGTCGACACATCTATATATATTTCGGAACAACCATAGACACTCTATATGTGAATGTTGGAGTTAGCTATACAGGGTTGAGGTTGATTCCAAAATATATATAGTTTGAGTTGTGATCAATACTGAGATACGTATACACTGGGTCGTGGATTGATTCAAGATAATATTTATCGATTTATTTCTGTACATCTAACTGTGGACAACTAGTTGTAGGTTACTAACGAGGACAGCTGACTTAATAAACTTAAAACATCAAAATATATTAAAAGTGTTGTAAATATATTTTGAACATACTTTGATATATATGTATATATTGTTATAGGTTCGTGAATCAACCAGTGGCCAAGTCTTACTTCCCGACGAAGTAAAAATCTGTGAAAGTGAGTTATAGTCCCACTTTTAAAATCTAATATTTTTGGGATGAGAATACATGCAGGTTTTATAAATGATTTACAAAATAGACACAAGTACGTGAAACTACATTCTATTATTGAATTATCGAAATCGAATATGCCCCTTTTTATTAAGTATGGTAATCTAAGAATTAGGGAACAGACACCCTAATTGACGCGAATCCTAAAGATAGATCTATTGGGCCCAACAAGCCCCATCCAAAGTACCGGATGCTTTAGTACTTCGAAATTTATATCATATCCGAAGGGTGTCCCGGAATGATGGGGATATTCTTATATATGCATCTTGTTAATGTTGGTTACCAAGTGTTCACCATATGAATGATTTTTATCTCTATGTATGGGATGTGTATTGAAATATGAAATCTTGTGGTCTATTGTTACGATTTGATATATATAGGTTAAACCTATAACTCACCAACATTTTTGTTGACGTTTAAAGCATGTTTATTCTTAGGTGAATACTAAGAGCTTCCGCTGTTGCATACTAAAATAAGGACAAGATTGGAGTCCATGTTTATATGATATTGTGTAAAAACTGCATTCAAGAAACTGATTTCGATGTAACATATTTGTATTGTAAATCATTATGTAATGGTCGTGTGTAAACAGGATATTTTAGATTATCATTTAATCTACGTAAAGCTTTTTAAACCTTTATTTATGAAATAAAGGTTATGGTTTGTTTTAAAAATGAATGCAGTCTTTGAAAAACGTCTCATATAGAGGTCAAAACCTCGCAACGAAATCAATTAATATGGAACGTTTTTAATCAATAAGAACGGGACATTTCAGTTGGTATCCGAGCGTTGGTCTTCGAGAACCAGAAAATTTGTATTAGTGTGTCTTACCGAGTTTGTTAGGATGCATTAGTGAGTCTGGACTTCGACCGTGTTTTCTTTAAAAATGATTGCTTAACATTTTTGTTGGAAACTATATATTATTAACATGTATATATTATGTGATATATTAATCTCTTAACATGTTTGATATTGTGTGATAGATGTCTACCTCTAGCACAAATCCCATTGACTCACCTAATAATAACGAAGAGTCGAATATATATTGGACTGATTCATAAGTTCCCGAAGAGGAACCGGAAGAAGAATCAGAACCGGAAGAAGAATCAGAACTGGAAGAGGAGGAACCGGAGGAGGAAATAGAACCGGTGGGGGAAATAATAAAACGGTTAAGTAAAAGAAAATCCTCAACCAACCGACCAAGGTTAATTATGGTCAATGGTGTTTCCGCCAAGGAAGCAAAATATTGGGAGGATTACCAATTCTCCGATGAATCGGATTCCGACGAGAATTCCGATGATGTTATAGAAATTACCCCAACACAATTTAATAAGGCAAAAGAGAACAATAAGGGAAAGGGCATAAAAATAGAGAAATTTGATTCCAAACCCGATGAACTTTATATGTATCATCAACACCCGTATTTCTTAAGTTGTGACAATAACCCGGGAACCTCTAAACCACCAGGTTTTTCTAAACCGTTGTGGAAAACGACAGCTCGTATTAGGGGAACATCATATATCCCTAGAAACTTGGCAAAACGAACTAAAACCGAAGAAGAAGAAACGAACGAGTAGGAATAAGATAGTTGTATTCGTGTGGTGTAATATATGTAATAAAGTGTGCTTATGCCTTATGATATATGTAAAAATTGCTTGTATTAATAAGTATATTTTATGAATCTAACTCTTGTCTATTTTATAGTATAAAAACACAAAATGGATAGACAACCCAATATTTTAAGAGACCTACCCGGAGACATGATTGATGAAATCTTGTCTAGAGTCGGTCAGAATTCTTCGGCACAACTATTTACGGCGAAATCAGTTTGTAAGACATTCGAAGAACGTTCCAAGAATGTCTTGGTTTATAAGAGACTTTCGTTTGAAAGATGGGGGATATCACATTGGGAAACCCATAAGTTACGATGTGTTTACTTTGACGCATATATTGCGGGGAACCCAAATGCTATTTTACGCAACGGGTTAAGAAATTATTTTGACTCAATGTATTCGAATATAGGACTTCATGATTTAGAAAAAGCGGCTAACATGCAACATAAAGAAGCATGCTATGCTTACGGGTTAGTAATGTTCGCTTCTCACCAAAGTGAGAAAAAGAACATCGGGCTACAACTATTAAACAAAATGTTCCCACAAGTGACGGAGTCGGTAATTGGGGTAAGAAATGAGGTTTTTAGGTTATTACGAGACTGTTGGTCATTACGTAACCCTCGTCCCTTTGACGACGTTACAACACGCTGTCTTATCAACGGCCATAACGGTTATGTTCCACAAGACAAAGGTTGGGAAGTAGTCCTAGTAAAACCAGAATGCATGACTTGTTTCTGGACGTATGAATTACGTGTCTTTATTGCCTTTGCTGAACGACTTGTGTACTAGCTAGAATTATCTTCACAACTATCTTGTATCAAAGTTATTGTGTGCTATATTTCATGCGTTATGTAAAATAAGCGGTATTGTAAGTTTGTAAAATATTGTATAAAAGTTTGAATGCGAAATATTATTATAATCAGTTTTTCATATAGAATTTTAGTAGTTGAATTGTATATTAGCTACTAAGTATGAACTTAACGGGTAGGTACTACCCGAATTTAAACTTATAAAACGCTAATATGAAGAAAAAGCTTTTATAAATGAGTTCATATTATGCTACGAAATACTATTAACTACTCTTAATATTCTGTATGATTAACTTGTTCCATTTGACTATTTTGAAGGAAATGGCACCGACTACTCGACACACCGTGAATATGGATGAAGAGGAATTCCGTACTTTTCTAGCTTCAAACATAGCCGCAGTACAGGCTGCGCTACATACCAACAATAACCTTGGATCTAGCAGTACATGAAATCGTGTAGGATGCACCTACAAAGTATTCACTGCCTGCAAACCTTTGGAATTTGATGGAACTGAAGGACCGATCGGATTGAAACGGTGGACCGAGAAGGTCGAATTGGTGTTTGCCATAAGTAAGTGTACTGAAGAGGACAAAGTGAAGTACGCTACGCATACCTTCACAGGTTCTGCATTAACATGGTGGAATACCTATCTAGAGCAAGTGGGACAAGATGATGCTTACGCACTACCGTGGTCAGCATTCAAGCACTTGATGAACGAGAAGTACCGTCCCAGAACCGAGGTCAATAAGCTCAAGACAGAACTTAGAGGGTTACGAACCCAAGGATTTGATATTACCATGTACGAAAGACGATTCACAGAATTGTGCCTATTGTGTCCGGGAGCGTTCGAAGATGAGGAAGAGAAGATCGACGCGTTTGTGAAAGGATTACCGGAAAGAATCCAAGAAGATATAAGTTCACACAAGCCCGCCTCCATACAACAGGCATGTAGAATGGCTCACAAACTAGTGAACCAGATTGAGGAAAGAATTAAAGAACAGACGGCTGAAGAGGCCAATGTGAAGCAAGTCAAAAGAAAGTGGGAGGAAAACGGTGATAAGAATCATCAATACAACAACAACAACAACAACAACAACAACAACAACAACAACAACAACAACAACAACAACAACAACAACAACAACAACAACAACAACAACAACAACAACAACAACAACAACAACAACAACAACAACAACAACAACAACAACAACAACAACAACAACAACAACAACAACAACAACAACAACAACAACAACAACAACAACAACAGCAACTACAACAATCGTCCCAACAACAATAACAATCGCAACAACAACAACAATCAGAAGCAGCTATGCCAAAGGTGTGAAAAGTATCACTAGGGGTTCTGCACCAAATTTTTCAACAAGTGTAAAAGAAATGGTCATAGCGCGGCGAAGTGTGAGGTCTACGGACCAGGGGTTAACAGAACGAAAGGAACAAATGGTGTCGGAACAAGTAATGGTGGAGCAAGTAGTGTCGGAGCAAGTTATGCCAATGTAGTTTGTTATAAATGTGGAAAACCGGGCCACATTATTAGAAATTGCCCGAACCAGGAGAACACGAATGGACAAGGCCGCGGAAGAGTTTTCAATATTAATGCGGCAGAGGTACAGGAAGACCCGGAGCTTGTTACGGGTACGTTTCTTATTGACAATAAATCTGCTTACGTTTTATTTGATTCGGGTGCGGATAGAAGCTATATGAGTAGAGATTTTTGTGCTAAATTAAGTTGTCCATTGATGCCGTTGGATAGTAAATTTTTACTCGAATTAGCAAATGGTAAATTAATTTCAGCAGATAATATATGTCGGAATTGAGAAATTAAACTGGTTAGCGAAACATTTAAGATTGACTTGATACCAGTAGAGTTAGGGAGTTTTGATGTGATAATCGGTATGGACTGGTTGAAAGAAGTGAAAGCAGAGATCGTTTGTTACAAAAATGCAATTAGCATTATACGAGAAAAAGGAAAACCCTTAATGGTGTACGGAGAAAAGGGCAACACGAAGCAACATCTTATTAGTAATTTGAAGGCACAAAAACTAATAAGAAAAGGTTGCTATGCTGTTCTAGCACACGTCGAGAAAGTATAAACTGAAGAAAAGAGCATCAATGATGTTCCCGTCGCAAAAGAATTTCCCGATATATTTCCGAAAGAATTACCGGGATTACCCCCACATCGATCAGTTGAATTTCAAATAGATCTTGTACCAGGAGCTGCACCAATAGCTCATGCTCCTTACAGACTCACACCCAGCGAGATGAAAGAACTGCAAAAGCCAATTACAAGAACTTTTAGAGCGTGGTTTCATTCGACCAAGCACATCACCGTGGGGAGCTCCTGTTTTGTTTGTAAAGAAGAAAGATGGTACATTCAGGTTGTATATCGACTACCGAGAGTTGAACAAACTTACCATCAAGAACCGCTACCCACTACCGAGAATCGACGACTTATTTGATCAACTACAAGGCTCGTCTGTTTATTCAAAGATTGACTTACGTTCCGGGTATCATCAAATGCGGGTGAAAGAAGATGATATTCCAAATACTGCTTTCAGAACACGTTACGGTCATTACGAGTTTATGGTCATGCCATTTGGTTTAACTAATGCACCAGCTGTGTTCATGGACCTTATGAACCGAGTGTGTGGACCATACCTTGACAAGTTTGTCATTGTTTTCATTGATGACATACTTATTTACTCAAAGAATGACCAAGAACACGGTGAACATTTGAGAAAGGTGTTAGAAGTATTGAGGAAGGAAGAATTGTACGCTAAATTTTTAAAGTGTGCATTTTGGTTGGAAGAAGTTCAATTCCTCGGTCACATAGTGAACAAAAAAAGGTATTAAGGTGGATCCGGCAAAGATAGAAAATGTTGAAAAGTGGGAAACCCCGAAAACTCCGAAACACATACGCCAGTTTTTAGGACTAGCTGGTTACTACAGAAGGTTCATCTAAGACTTTTCCAGAATAGCAAAACCCTTGACTGCATTAACGCATAAAGGGAAGAAATTTGAATGGAAGGATGAACAAGAGAAAGCGTTTCAGTTATTGAAGAAAAAGCTAACTACGGCACCTATATTGTCATTGCCTGAAGGGAATGATGATTTTGTGATTTATTGTGACGCATCAAAGCAAGGTCTCGGTTGTGTATTAATGCAATGAACGAAGGTGATTGCTTATGCGTCTAGACAATTGAAGATTCACGAGCAAAATTATACGATGCATGATTTGGAATTAGGCACGGTTGTTTTTGCATTAAAGACTTGGAGGCACTACTTATATGGGGTCAAAAGTATTATATATACCGACCACAAAAGTCTTCAACACATATTTAATCAGAAACAACTGAATATGAGGCAGCGTAGGTGGATTGAATTGTTGAATGATTACGACTTTGAGATTCGTTACCACCCGGGGAAGGCAAATGTGGTAGCCGACGCCTTGAGCAGGAAGGACAGAGAACCCATTCGAGTAAAATCTATGAATATAATGATTCACAATAACCTTACTACTTAAATAAAGGAGGCGCAACAAGGAGTTTTAAAAGAGGGAAATTTAAAGGATGAAATACCCTAAGGATCAGAGAAGCATCTTAATATTCGGGAAGACAGAACCCGGTATAGGGCTGAAAGGATTTGGGTACCAAAATTTGGAGATATGAGAGAAATGGTACTTAGAGAAGCTCATAAAACCAGATACTCAATACATCCTGGAATGGGGAAGATGTACAAGGATCTCAAGAAACATTTTTTGGTGGCCGGGTATGAAAGCCGATGTTGCTAAATACGTAGGAGAATGTTTGACATGTTCTAAGGTCAAAGCTGAGCATCAGAAACCATCAGGTCTACTTCAACAACCCGAAATCCTGGAATAGAAATGGAAAAACATTACCATGGATTTCATCACTAAATTACCAAGGACTGCAAGTGGTTTTGATACTATTTGGGTAATAGTTGATCGTCTCACCAAATCAGCACACTTCCTACCAATAAGAGAAGATGACAAGATGGAGAAGTTAGCACGACTGTATTTGAAGGAATTCGTCTCCAGACATGGAATACCAATCTCTATTATCTCTGATAGGGATGGCAGATTTATTTCAAGATTCTGGCAGACATTACAGCAAGCATTAGGAACTCGTCTAGACATGAGTACTGCCTATCATCCACAAACTGATGGGCAGAGAGAAAGGACAATACAAACGCTTGAAGACATGCTACGAGCATGTGTTATTGATTTCGGAAACAGTTGGGATCGACATCTACCGTTAGCAGAATTTTCCTACAACAACAGCTACCATTCAAGCATTGAGATGGCGCCATTTGAAGCACTTTATGGAAGAAAGTGCAGGTCTCTGATTTGTTGGAGTGAAGTGGGGGATAGACAGATTACGGGTCCGGAGATAATACAAGAAACTACTGAGAAGATCATCCAAATTCAACAACGGTTGAAAACCGCCCAAAGTCGACAAAAGAGCTACGCTGACATTAAAAGAAAAGATATAGAATTTGAAATTGGAGAGATGGTCATGCTTAAAGTTGCACCTTGGAAAGGCGTTGTTCGATTTGGTAAACGAGAGAAATTAAATCCAAGGTATATTGGACCATTCAAGATTATTGATCGTGTCGGACCAGTAGCTTACCGACTTGAGTTACCTCAAAAACTCGCGGCTGTACATAACACTTTCCACGTCTCGAATTTGAAGAAATGTTTTGCTAAAGAAGATCTCACTATTCCGTTAGATGAAATCCAAATCAACGAAAAACTTCAATTTATCGAAGAACCCGTCGAAATAATGGATCGTGAGGTTAAAAGACTTAAGCAAAACAAGATACCGATTGTTAAAGTTCGATGGAATGCTCGTAGTGGACCCGAGTTCACCTGGGAGCATGAAGATCAGATGAAGAAGAAATACCCGCATCTATTTCTAGAAGATTCGTCAACACTTTCAACAGCTTAAAATTTCGGGACGAAATTTATTTAACGGGTAGGTACTGTAGTGACCCGAACTTTTCCATGTTTATATATATTAAATGAAATTGATATTTACATGATTAAGTGTTTCCAACATGTTAAGCAATCAAACTTGTTAAGACTTGATTAATTAAAATAGGTTTCATATAGACAATTGACCACCCAAGTTGACCGGTGATTCACGAACGTTAAAACTTGTAAAAACTATACGATGACATATATATGGTTATATATATAGTTAACATGATTTTATTATAAGTATGTATCTCATTAGGTATTTTAAAAATGAGTTATATACATAAAAATGAGACTATTAATTTAAGAAACTCGAAAACGATATATATAACGATTATCGTTATAACAACGTCTTACTAGGTACATATGAATCATATTAAGATATTGATACACTTGGTTAATCATGTTAAATGATAAGTAAATATATTATTAAGTGTATTAACAATAAAATACATATGTAAAAATAAGACTACTAACTTAATGATTTCGAAACGAGACATATATGTAACGATTATCGTTGTAACGACATTTAACTGTATATACATCATACTAAGATATATTATATATCATAATATCATGATAATATAACAATTTAACATCTCATTTGTTATAATAAATAATGGGTTAACAAAATTCAACAAGATCGTTAACCTAAAGGTTTCAAAACAACATTTACATGTAACGACTAACGATGAATTAACGACTCAGTTAAAATGTATATACATGTAGTGTTTTAATATGTATTCATACACTTTTGAAAGACTTCAAGACACTTATCAAAATACTTCTACTTAACAAAAATGCTTACAATTACATCCTCGTTCAGTTTTCTCAACAATTCTACTCGTATGCACCCGTATTCGTACTCGTACAATACACAGCTTTTAGATGTATGTACTATTGGTATATACACTCCAATTGAAATGTCCCGTTCTTATTGATTAAAAACGTTCCATATTAATTGATTTCGTTGCGAGGTTTTGACCTCTATATGAGACGTTTTTCAAAGACTACATTCATTTTAAAACAAACCATAACCTTTATTTCATCAATAAAGGTTTAAAAAGCTTTACGTAGATTATCAAATAATGATAATCTAAAATATCCTGTTTACACACGACCATTACATAATGGTTTAGAATACAAATATGTTACAACAAAATAAGTTTCTTGAATGCAGTTTTTACACAATATCATACAAGCATGGACTCCAAATATCGTCCTTATTTAAGTATGCGACAGCGGAAGCTCTTAATAATCACCTGAGAATAAACATGCTTAAAACGTCAACAAAAATGTTGGTGAGTTATAGGTTTAACCTATATATATCAAATCATAATAATAGACCACAAGATTTCATATTTCAATACACATCCCATACATAGAGATAAAAATCATTCATATGGTGAATACCTGGTAACCGACATTAACAAGATGCATATATAAGAATATCCCCATCATTCCGGGACACCCTTCGGATATGATATAAATTTCGAAGTACTAAAGCATCCGGTTCTTTGGATGGGGTTTGTTAGGCCCAATAGATCTATCTTTAGGATTCGCGTCAATTAGGGTGTCTGTTCCCTAATTCTTAGATTACCAGACTTAATAAAAAGAGGCATATTCGATTTCGATAATTCAACCATAGAATGTAGTTTCACGTACTTGTGTCTATTTTGTAAATCATTTATAAAACCTGCATGTATTCTCATCCCAAAAATATTAGATTTTAAAAGTGGGACTATAACTCACTTTCACAGATTTTTACTTCGTCGGGAAGTAAGACTTGGCCACTGGTTGATTCACGAACCTATAACAATATATACATATATATCAAAGTATGTTCAAAATATATTTACAATACTTTTAATATATTTTGATGTTTTAAGTTTATTAAGTCAGCTGTCCTCGTTAGTAACCTACAACTAGTTGTCCACAGTTAGATGTACAGAAATAAATCGATAAATATTATCTTGAATCAATCCACGACCCAGTGTATACGTATCTCAGTATTGATCACAACTCAAACTATATATATTTTGGAATCAACCTCAACCCTGTATAGCTAACTCCAACATTCACATATAGAGTGTCTATGGTTGTTCCGAAATATATATAGATGTGTCGACATGATAGGTCGAAACATTGTATACGTGTCTATGGTATCTCAAGATTACATAATATACAATACAAGTTGATTAAGTTTTGGTTGGAATAGATTTGTTACCAATTTTCACGTAGCTAAAATGAGAAAAATTATCCAATCTTGTTTTACCCATAACTTCTTCATTTTAAATCCGTTTTGAGTGAATCAAATTGCTATGGTTTCATATTGAACTCTATTTTATGAATATAAACAGAAAAAGTATAGGTTTACAGTCGGAAAAATAAGTTACAAGTCGTTTTTGTAAAGGTAGTCATTTCAGTCGAAAGAACGACGTCTAGATGACCATTTTAGAAAACATACTTCCACTTTGAGTTTAACCATAATTTTTGGATATAGTTTCATGTTCATAATAAAAATCATTTTCTCAGAATAACAACTTTTAAATCAAAGTTTATCATAGTTTTTAATTAACTAACCCAAAACAGCCCGCGGTGTTACTACGACGGCGTAAATCCGGTTTTACGGTGTTTTTCGTGTTTCCAAGTTTTAAATCATTAAGTTAGCATATAATATAGATATAGAACATGTGTTTAGTTGATTTTAAAAGTCAAGTTAGAAGGATTAACTTTTGTTTGCGAACAAGTTTAGAATTAACTAAACTATGTTCTAGTGATTACAAGTTTAAACCTTCGAATAAGATAGCTTTATATGTATGAATCGAATGATGTTATGAACATCATTACTACCTTAAGTTCCTTGGATAAACCTACTGAAAAAGAGAAAAATGGATCTAGCTTCAACGGATCCTTGGATGGCTCGAAGTTCTTGAAGCAGAATCACGACACGAAAACAAGTTCAAGTAAGATCATCACTTGAAATAAGATTGTTATTGTTATAGAAATTGAACCAAAGTTTGAATATGATTATTACCTTGTATTAGAATGATAACCTACTGTAAGAAACAAAGATTTCTTGAGGTTGGATGATCACCTTACAAGATTGGAAGTGAGCTAGCAAACTTGAAAGTATTCTTGATTTTATGAAACTAGAACTTTTGGAATTTATGAAGAACACTTAGAACTTGAAGATAGAACTTGAGAGAGATCAATTAGATGAAGAAAATTGAAGAATTAAAGTGTTTGTAGGTGTTTTTGGTCGTTAGTGTATGGATTAGATATAAAGGATATGTAATTTTGTTTTCATGTAAATAAGTCATGAATGATTACTCATGTTTTTGTAATTTTATGAGATATTTCATGCTAGTTGCCAAATGATGGTTCCCACATGTGTTAGGTGACTCACATGGGCTGCTAAGAGCTGATCATTGGAGTGTATATACCAATAGTACATACATCTAAAAGCTGTGTATTGTACGAGTACGAATACGGGTGCATACGAGTAGAATTGTTGATGAAACTGAACGAGGATGTAATTGTAAGCATTTTTGTTAAGTAGAAGTATTTTGATAAGTGTATTGAAGTCTTTCAAAAGTGTATAAATACATATTAAAACACTACATGTATATACATTTTAACTGAGTCGTTAAGTCATCGTTAGTCGTTACATGTAAGTGTTGTTTTGAAACCTTTAGGTTAACGATCTTGTTAAATGTTGTTAACCCAATGTTTATAATATCAAATGAGATTTTAAATTATTATATTATCATGATATTATCATGTATGAATATCTCTTAATATGATATATATACATTAAATGTCTTTACAACGATAATCGTTACATATATGTCTCGTTTAAAAATCATTAACTTAGTAGTCTTGTTTTTACATATGTAGTTCATTGTTAATATACTTAATGATATGTTTACTTATCATAGTATCATGTTAACTATATATATATCCATATATATGTCATCATATAGTTTTTACAAGTTTTAACGTTCGTGAATCACCGGTCAACTTGGGTGGTCAATTGTCTATATGAAACCTATTTCAATTAATCAAGTCTTAACAAGTTTGATTGCTTAACATGTTGGAAATATTTAATCATGTAAATATCAATCTCAATTAATATATATAAACATGGAAAAGTTCGGGTCACTACAGTACCTACCCGTTAAATAAATTTCGTCCCGAAATTTTAAGCTGTTGAAGGTGTTGACGAATCTTCTGGAAATAGATGCGGGTATTTCTTCTTCATCTGATCTTCACGCTCCCAGGTGAACTCGGGTCCTCTACGAGCATTCCATCGAACCTTAACAATTGGTATCTTGTTTTGCTTAAGTCTTTTAACCTCACGATCCATTATTTCGACGGGTTCTTCGATGAATTGAAGTTTTTCGTTGATTTGGATTTCATCTAACGGAATGGTGAGATCTTCTTTAGCAAAACATTTCTTCAAATTCGAGACGTGGAAAGTGTTATGTACAGCCGCGAGTTGTTGAGGTAACTCAAGTCGGTAAGCTACTGGTCCGACACGATCAATAATCTTGAATGGTCCAATATACCTTGGATTTAATTTCCCTCGTTTACCAAATCGAACAACGCCTTTCCAAGGTGCAACTTTAAGCATGACCATCTCTCTAATTTCAAATTCTATATCTTTTCTTTTAATGTCAGCGTAGCTCTTTTGTCGACTTTGGGCGGTTTTCAACCGTTGTTGAATTTGGATGATCTTCTCGGTAGTTTCTTGTATAATCTCCGGACCCGTAATCTGTCTATCCCCCACTTCACTCCAACAAATCGGAGGCCTGCACTTTCTACCATAAAGTGCTTCAAACGGCGCCATCTCAATGCTTGAATGGTAGCTGTTGTTGTAGGAAAATTCTGCTAACGGTAGATGTCGATCCCAACTGTTTCCGAAATCAATAACACATGCTCGTAGCATGTCTTCAAGCGTTTGTATCATCCTTTCGCTCTGCCCATCAGTTTGTGGATGATAGGCAGTACTCATGTCTAGACGAGTTCCTAATGCTTGCTGTAATGTCTGCCAGAATCTTGAAATAAATCTGCCATCCCTATCAGAGATAATAGAGATTGGTATTCCATGTCTGGAGACGACTTCCTTCAAATACAGTCGTGCTAACTTCTCCATCTTGTCATCTTCTCTTATTGGCAGGAAGTGTGCTGATTTGGTGAGACGATCAACTATTACCCAAATAGTATCAAAACCACTTGCAGTCCTTGGCAATTTAGTGATGAAATCCATGGTAATGTTTTCCCATTTCCATTCTGGGATTTCGGGTTGTTGAAGTAGACCTGATGGTTTCTGATGCTCAGCTTTGACCTTAGAACACGTCAAACATTCTCCTACGTATTTAGCAACATCGGCTTTCATACCCGGCCACCAAAAATGTTTCTTGAGATCCTTGTACATCTTCCCCGTTCCAGGATGTATTGAGTATCTGGTTTTATGAGCTTCTCTAAGTACCATTTCTCTCATATCTCCAAATTTTGGTACCCAAATCCTTTCAGCCCTATACCGGGTTCCGTCTTCCCGAATATTAAGATGCTTCTCCGATCCTTTGGGTATTTCATCCTTTAAATTTCCCTCTTTTAAAACTCCTTGTTGCGCCTCCTTTATTTGAGTAGTAAGGTTATTGTGAATCATTATATTCATAGATTTTACTCGAATGGGTTCTCTGTCCTTCCTGCTCAAGGCATCGGCTACCACATTTGCCTTTTCCGGGTGGTAACGAATCTCAAAATCGTAATCATTCAACAATTCAATCCACCTACGCTGCCTCATATTCAGTTGTTTCTGATTAAATATGTGTTGAAGACTTTTGTGGTCGGTATATATAATACTTTTGACCCCATATAAGTAGTGCCTCCAAGTCTTTAATGCAAAAACAACCGCGCCTAATTCCAAATCATGCGTCGTATAATTTTGCTCGTGAATCTTCAATTGTCTAGACGCATAAGCAATCACCTTCGTTCGTTGCATTAATACACAACCGAGACCTTGCTTTGATGCGTCACAATAAATCACAAAATCATCATTCCCTTCAGGCAATGACAATATAGGTGCCGTAGTTAGCTTTTTCTTCAATAACTGAAACGCTTTCTCTTGTTCATCATTCCATTCAAATTTCTTCCCTTTATGCGTTAATGCAGTCAAGGGTTTTGCTATTCTGGAAAAGTCTTGGATGAACCTTCTGTAGTAACCAGCTAGTCCTAAAAACTGGCGTATGTGTTTCGGAGTTTTCGGGGTTTCCCACTTTTCAACAGTTTCTATCTTTGCCGGATCCACCTTAATATCTTCTTTGTTCACTATGTGACCGAGGAATTGAACTTCTTCCAACCAAAATGCACACTTTGAAAACTTAGCGTACAATTCTTTCTTCCTCAATACTTCTAACACCTTTCTCAAATGTTCACCGTGTTCTTGGTCATTCTTTGAGTAAATAAGTATGTCATCAATGAAAACAATGACAAACTTGTCAAGGTATGGTCCACACACTCGGTTCATAAGGTCCATGAACACAGCTGGTGCATTAGTTAAACCAAACGGCATGACCATAAACTCGTAATGACCGTAACGTGTTCTGAAAGCAGTCTTTGGAATATCATCTTCTTTCACCCGCATTTGATGATACCCGGAACGTAAGTCAATCTTTGAATAAACAGACGAGCCTTGTAGTTGATCAAATAAGTCGTCGATTCTCGGTAGTGGGTAGCGGTTCTTGATGGTAAGTTTGTTCAACTCTCGGTAGTCGATACACAACCTGAATGTACCATCTTTCTTCTTGACAAATAAAACAGGAGCTCCCCACGGTGATGTGCTTGGTCGAATGAAACCACGCTCTAAAAGTTCTTGTAACTGGCTTTGTAGTTCTTTCATCTCGCTGGGTGCGAGTCTGTAAGGAGCACGAGCTATTGGTGCAGCTCCTGGTACAAGATCTATTTGAAATTCAACGGATCGATGTGGGGGTAATCCCGGTAATTCTTTCGGAAATACATCGGGAAATTCTTTTGCAATGGGAACATCATTGATGCTCTTTTCTTCAGTTTGTACTTTCTCTACATGTGCTAGAACAGCATAGCAACCTTTTCTTATTAGTTTTTGTGCCTTCAAATTACTAATAAGATGTAGCTTCGTGTTGCCCTTTTCTCCGTACACCATTAAGGGTTTTCCTTTTTCTCGTATAATGCGAATTGCATTTTTGTAACAAACGATCTCTGCTTTCACTTCTTTCAACCAGTCCATACCGATTATCACATCAAAACTCCCTAACTCTACTGGTATCAAATCAATCTTAAATGTTTCGCTAACCAGTTTAATTTCTCGATTCCGACATATATTATCTGCTGAAATTAATTTACCATTTGCTAATTCGAGTAAAAATTTACTATCCAAAGGCGTCAATGGACAACTTAATTTAGCACAAAAATCTCTACTCATATAGCTTCTATCCGCACCCGAATCAAATAAAACATAAGCAGATTTATTGTCAATAAGAAACGTACCCGTAACAAGCTCCGGGTCTTCCTGTGCCTCTGCCGCATTAATATTGAAAACTCTTCCGCGGCCTTGTCCATTCGTGTTCTCCTGGTTCGGGCAATTTCTAATAATGTGGCCCGGTTTTCCACATTTATAACAAACTACATTGGCATAACTTGCTCCGACACTACTTGCTCCGCCATTACTCGTTCCGACACCATTTGTTCCTTTCGTTCTATTAACCCCTGGTCCGTAGACCTCACACTTCGCCACGCTATGACCATTTCTTTTACACTTGTTGCAAAATTTGGTGCAGAACCCCGAGTGATACTTTTCACACCTTTGGCATAGCTGCTTCTGATTGTTGTTGTTGTTGTTGCGGTTATTATTGTTGTTGGGATGATTGTTGTAGTTGTTGTTGTTGTTGTTGTTGTTGTTGTTGTTGTTGTTGGGCCGTTTGTTGTAGTTACGATTGATGTTGTGATTGTTGGGATAATTGTTGCGATTATTGTTGTAATTGCTGTTGTTGTATTGGTGATTCTTATCACCGTTTTCCTCCCACTTTCTTTTGACTTACTTCACATTGGCCTCTTCAGCAGTCTGTTCTTTAATTCTTTCTTCAATCTGGTTCACTAGTTTGTGAGCCATTCTACATGCCTGTTGTATGGAGGCGGGCTCGTGTGAACTTATATCTTCTTGGATTCTTTCCGGTAATCCTTTCACAAACGCGTCGATCTTCTCTTCCTCATCTTCGAATGCTCCCGGACACAATAGGCACAATTCTGTGAATCGTCTTTCGTACGTTGTAATATCAAATCCTTGGGTTCGTAACCCTCTAAGTTCTGTCTTGAGCTTATTGACCTCGGTTCTGGGACGGTACTTCTCGTTCATCAAGTGCTTGAATGCTGACCACGGTAGTGCGTACGCATCGTCTTGTCCCACTTGCTCTAGATAGGTATTCCACCATGTTAACGCAGAACCTGTGAAGGTATGCGTAGCGTACTTCACTTTGTCCTCTTCAGTACACTTACTTATGGCAAACACCGATTCAACCTTCTCGGTCCACCGTTTCAATCCGATCGGTCCTTCGGTTCCATCAAATTCCAAAGGTTTGCAGGCAGTGAATTCTTTGTAGGTGCATCCTACACGATTTCCTGTACTGCTAGATCCAAGGTTATTGTTGGTGTGTAGCGCAGCCTGTACTGCAGCTATGTTTGAAGCTAGAAAAGTACGGAATTCCTCTTCATTCATATTCACGGTGTGTCGAGTAGTCGGTGCCATTTCCTTCAAAATAGTTAAATGGAACAAGTTAATCATACAGAATATTAAGAGTAGTTAATAGTATTTCGTAGCATAATATGAACTCATTTATAAAAGCTTTTTCTTCATATTAGCGTTTTATAAGTTTAAATTCGGGTAGTACCTACCCGTTAAGTTCATACTTAGTAGCTAATATACAATTCAACTACTACAATTCTATATGAAAAACTGATTATAATAATATTTCGCGTTCAAACTTTTATACAATATTTTACAAACTTACAATACCGCTTATTTTACATAAAGCATGAAATATAGCACACAATAACTTTGATACAAGATAGTTGTGAAGATAATTCTAGCTAGTACACAAGTCGTTCAGCAAAGGCAATAAAGACACGTAATTCATACGTCCAGAAACAAGTCATGCATTCTGGTTTTACTAGGACTACTTCCCATCCTTGGTCTTGTGGAACATAACCGTTATGGCCGTTGATAAGACAGCGTGTTGTAACGTCGTCAAAGGGACGAGGGTTACGTAATGTCCAACAGTCCCGTAACAATCTAAAAACCTCATTTCTTACCCCAATTTCCGACTCCGTCACTTGTGGAAACGTTTTGTTTAATAGTTGTAGCCCGATGTTCTTGTTCTCACTTTGGTGAGAAGCGAACATTACTAATCCGTAAGCATAACATGCTTCTTTATGTTGCATGTTAGCCGCTTTTTCTAAATCACGAAGTCCAATATTCGGATATATTGAGTCAAAATAATTTCTTAACCCGTTGCGTAAAATAGCATTTGGGTTCCCCGCAATATATGCGTCAAAGTAAACACATCGTAACTTATGGGTTTCCCAATGTGATATCCCCCATCTTTCAAATGAAAGTCTCTTATAAACCAAGACATTCTTGGAACGTTCTTCGAATGTCTTACAAACTGATCTCGCCTTAAATAGTTGTGCCGAAGAATTCTGACCGACTTTAGACAAGATTTCATCAATCATGTCTCCGGGTAGGTCTCTTAAAATATTGGGTTGTCTATCCATTTTGTGTTTTTATACTGTAAAATAGACAAGAGTTAGATTTATAAAAAAAAAAATACTTATTAATACAAGCAATTTTTACATATATCATAAAGCATAAGCACACTATATTACATATATTACACCACACGAATACAACTATCTTATTCCGACTCGCTTGTTTCTTCTTCTTCGGTTTTGGTTCGTTTTGCCAAGTTTCTAGGGATATATGATGTTCCCTAATACGAGCCGTCGTTATCCACATTGGTTTAGAAAAACCTGGTGGTTTAGAGGTTCCCGGGTCATTGTTACAACTTAAGGACTTCGGGGGTTGACGATACATATAAAGTTCATCGGGGTTGGAATTAGATTTCTCTATTTTTATGCCCTTTCCCTTATTATTTTCTTTTGCCTTTTTAAATTCAGTTAGGGTAATTTCTATAACATCATCGGAATTCTCGTCAGAATCCGATTCATCGGAGAATTGGTAATCCTCCCAATATTTTGCTTCCTTGGCGGAAACACCATTGACCATAATTAACCTTGGTCGGTTGGTTGAGGATTTTCTTTTACTTAACCGTTTTATTATTTCCCCCACCGGTTCTACTTCTTCATCCGGTTCCGATTCTTCTTCCGGTTCCGATTCTTCTTCCGGTTCCGACTCTTCTTCCGGTTCCTCTTCGGGAACTTGTGAATCAGTCCACGAATCATTCCAATTTACATTTGACTCTTCATTATTATTAGGTGAGTCAATGGGACTTGTTCTAGAGGTAGACATCTATCACATAATATCAAACGCGTTAAGAGATTAATATATCACATAATATTCACATGTTAAAAATATATAGTTTCCAACAAAATTTGTTAAGCAATCATTTTTTAAGTAAACACGGTCGAAGTCCAGACTTACTAATGCATCCTAACAAACTCGATAAGACACACTAATGCAAAATTCTGGTTCTCTAAGACCAACGCTCTGATACCAACTGAAATGTCCCGTTCTTATTGATTAAAAACGTTCCATATTAATTGATTTCGTTGCGAGGTTTTGACCTCTATATGAGACGTTTTTCAAAGACTGCATTCATTTTAAAACAAACCATAACCTTTATTTCATCAATAAAGGTTTAAAAAGCTTTACGTAGATTATCAAATAATGATAATCTAAAATATCCTGTTTACACACGACCATTACATAATGGTTTAGAATACAAATATGTTACAACAAAATAAGTTTCTTGAATGCAGTTTTTACACAATATCATACAAGCATGGACTCCAAATATCGTCCTTATTTAAGTATGCGACAGCGGAAGCTCTTAATAATCACCTGAGAATAAACATGCTTAAAACGTCAACAAAAATGTTGGTGAGTTATAGGTTTAACCTATATATATCAAATCATAATAATAGACCACAAGATTTCATATTTCAATACACATCCCATACATAGAGATAAAAATCATTCATATGGTGAATACCTGGTAACCGACATTAACAAGATGCATATATAAGAATATCCCCATCATTCCGGGACACCCTTCGGATATGATATAAATTTCGAAGTACTAAAGCATCCGGTTCTTTGGATGGGGTTTGTTAGGCCCAATAGATCTATCTTTAGGATTCGCGTCAATTAGGGTGTCTGTTCCCTAATTCTTAGATTACCAGACTTAATAAAAAGGGGCATATTCGATTTCGATAATTCAACCATAGAATGTAGTTTCACGTACTTGTGTCTATTTTGTAAATCATTTATAAAACCTGCATGTATTCTCATCCCAAAAATATTAGATTTTAAAAGTGGGACTATAACTCACTTTCACAGATTTTTACTTCGTCGGGAAGTAAGACTTGGCCACTGGTTGATTCACGAACCTATAACAATATATACATATATATCAAAGTATGTTCAAAATATATTTACAATACTTTTAATATATTTTGATGTTTTAAGTTTATTAAGTCAGCTGTCCTCGTTAGTAACCTACAACTAGTTGTCCACAGTTAGATGTACAGAAATAAATCGATAAATATTATCTTGAATCAATCCACGACCCAGTGTATACGTATCTCAGTATTGATCACAACTCAAACTATATATATTTTGGAATCAACCTCAACCCTGTATAGCTAACTCCAACATTCACATATAGAGTGTCTATGGTTGTTCCGAAATATATATAGATGTGTCGACATGATAGGTCGAAACATTGTATACGTGTCTATGGTATCTCAAGATTACATAATATACAATACAAGTTGATTAAGTTTTGGTTGGAATAGATTTGTTACCAATTTTCACGTAGCTAAAATGAGAAAAATTATCCAATCTTGTTTTACCCATAACTTCTTCATTTTAAATCCGTTTTGAGTGAATCAAATTGCTATGGTTTCATATTGAACTCTATTTTATGAATCTAAACAGAAAAAGTATAGGTTTATAGTCGGAAAAATAAGTTACAAGTCGTTTTTGTAAAGGTAGTCATTTCAGTCGAAAGAACGACGTCTAGATGACCATTTTAGAAAACATACTTCCACTTTGAGTTTAACCATAATTTTTGGATATAGTTTCATGTTCATAATAAAAATCATTTTCTCAGAATAACAACTTTTAAATCAAAGTTTATCATAGTTTTTAATTAACTAACCCAAAACAGCCCGCGGTGTTACTACGACGGCGTAAATCCGGTTTTACGGTGTTTTTCGTGTTTCCAGGTTTTAAATCATTAAGTTAGCATATCATATAGATATAGAACATGTGTTTAGTTGATTTTAAAAGTCAATTTAGAAGGATTAACTTTTGTTTGCGAACAAGTTTAGAATTAACTAAACTATGTTCTAGTGATTACAAGTTTAAACCTTCGAATAAGATAGCTTTATATGTATGAATCGAATGATGTTATGAACATCATTACTACCTTAAGTTCCTTGGATAAACCTACTGGAAAAGATAAAAATGGATCTAGCTTCAACGGATCCTTGGATGGCTCGAAGTTCTTGAAGCAGAATCACGACACGAAAACAAGTTCAAGTAAGATCATCACTTGAAATAAGATTGTTATAGTTATAGAAATTGAACCAAAGTTTGAATATGATTATTACCTTGTATTAGAATGATAACCTACTGTAAGAAACAAAGATTTCTTGAGGTTGGATGATCACCTTACAAGATTGGAAGTGAGCTAGCAAACTTGAAAGTATTCTTGATTTTATGAAACTAGAACTTTTGGAATTTATGAAGAACACTTAGAACTTGAAGATAGAACTTGAGAGAGATCAATTAGATGAATAAAATTGAAGAATGAAAGTGTTTGTAGGTGTTTTTGGTCGTTGGTGTATGGATTAGATATAAAGGATATGTAATTTTGTTTTCATGTAAATAAGTCATGAATGATTACTCATGTTTTTGTAATTTTATGAGATATTTCATGCTAGTTGCCAAATGATGGTTCCCACATGTGTTAGGTGACTCACATGGGCTGCTAAGAGCTGATCATTGGAGTGTATATACCAATAGTACATACATCTAAAAGTTTTGTATTGTACGAGTACGAATACGGGTGCATACGAGTAGAATTGTTGATGAAACTGAACGAGGATGTAATTGTAAGCATTTTTGTTAAGTAGAAGTATTTTGATAAGTGTATTGAAGTCTTTCAAAATTGTATAAATACATATTAAAACACTACATGTATATACATTTTAACTGAGTCGTTAAGTCATCGTTAGTCGTTACATGTAAGTGTTGTTTTGAAACCTTTAGGTTAACGATCTTGTTAAATGTTGTTAACCCAATGTTTATAATATCAAATGAGATTTTAAATTATTATATTATCATGATATTATCATGTATGAATATCTCTTAATATGATATATATACATTAAATGTCTTTACAACGATAATCGTTACATATATGTCTCGTTTAAAAATCATTAACTTAGTAGTCTTGTTTTTACATATGTAGTTCATTGTTAATATACTTAATGATATGTTTACTTATCATAGTATCATGTTAACTATATATATATATCCATATATATGTCATCATATAGTTTTTACAAGTTTTAACGTTCGTGAATCACCGGTCAACTTGGGTGGTCAATTGTCTATATGAAACCTATTTCAATTAATCAAGTTTTAACAAGTTTGATTGCTTAACATGTTGGAAATATTTAATCATGTAAATATCAATCTCAATTAATATATATAAACATGGAAAAGTTCGGGTCACTACACCAATGATCAGCTCTTAGCAGCCCATGTGAGTCACCTAACACATGTGGGAACCATCATTTGGCAACTAGCATGAAATATCTCATAAAATTACAAAAATATGAGTAATCATTCATGACTTATTTACATGAAAATAAAATTACATATCCTTTATATCTAATTCATACACCAACGACCAAAAACACCTACAAACACTTTCATTCTTCAATTTTCTTCATCTAATTGATCTCTCTCAAGTTCTATCTTCAAGTTCTAAGAGTTCTTCATAAATTCCAAAAGTTCTAGTTTCATAAAATCAAGAATACTTCCAAGATTGCAAGTTTACTTCCAAGTTTTCTAAATCCATTCCAAGTAATCATTCAAGATCAAGAAACCTTTGTTACTTACAGTAGGTTATCTTTCTAATACAAGGTAATAATCATATTCAAACTTTAATTCAATTTCTATAACTATAACAATCTTATTTCGAGTGTAAATCTTACTTGAAATTGTTTTCGTGTCATGATTCTGCTTCAAGAACTTTCAAGCCATCCAAGGATCCTTTGAAGCTAGATCTATTTTTCTCATTTCCAGTAGGTTTATTCAAGGAACTTGAGGTAGTAATGATGTTCATAACATCATTCGATTCATACATATAAAGCTATCTTATTCGAAGGTTTAAACTTGTAATCACTAGAACATAGTTTAGTTAATTCTAAACTTGTTCGCAAATAAAAGTTAATCCTTCTAACTTGACTTTTAAAATCAACTAAACACATATTATATATCTATATGATATGCTAACTTAATGATTTAAAACCTGGAAACACGAAAAACACCGTAAAACCGGATTTACGCTGTCGTAGTAACACCGCGGGCTGTTTTGGGTTAGTTAATTAAAAACTATGATAAACTTTGATTTAAAGTTGTTATTATGAGAAAATGATTTTTATTATGAACATGAAACTATATCCAAAAATTATGGTTAAACTCAAAGTGAAAGTATGTTTTCTAAAATGGTCATCTAGACGTCGTTCTTTCGACTGAAATGACTACCTTTACAAAAATGACTTGTAACTTATTTTTCCGGCTATAAACCTATACTTTTTCTGTTTAGATTCATAAAATAGAGTTCAATATGAAACCATAGCAATTTGATTCACTCAAAACGGATTTAAAATGAAGAAGTTATGGGTAAAACAAGATTGGATAATTTTTCTCATTTTAGCTACGTGAAAATTGGTAACAAATCTATTCCAACCATAACTTAATCAACTTGTATTGTATATTATGTAATCTTGAGATACCATAGACACGTATACAATGTTTCGACCTATCATGTCGACACATCTATATATATTTCGGAACAACCATAGACACTCTATATGTGAATGTTGGAGTTAGCTATAAAGGGTTGAGGTTGATTCCAAAATATATATAGTTTGAGTTGTGATCAATACTGAGATACGTATACACTGGGTCGTGGATTGATTCAAGATAATATTTATCGATTTATTTCTGTACATCTAACTGTGGACAACTAGTTGTAGGTTACTAACGAGGACAGCTGACTTAATAAACTTAAAACATCAAAATATATTAAAAGTGTTGTAAATATATTTTGAACATACTTTGATATATATGTATATATTGTTAAAGGTTCGTGAATCAACCAGTGGCCAAGTCTTACTTCCCGACGAAGTAAAAATCTGTGAAAGTGAGTTATAGTCCCACTTTTAAAATCTAATATTTTTGGGATGAGAATACATGCAGGTTTTATAAATGATTTACAAAATAGACACAAGTACGTGAAACTACATTCTATTGTTGAATTATCGAAATCGAATATGCCCCTTTTTATTAAGTCTGGTAATCTAAGAATTAGGGAACAGACACCCTAATTGACGCGAATCCTAAAGATAGATCTATTGGGCCCAACAAGCCCCATCCAAAGTACCGGATACTTTAGTACTTCGAAATTTATATCATATCCGAAGGGTGTCCCGGAATGATGGGGATATTCTTATATATGCATCTTGTTAATGTCGGTTACCAAGTGTTCACCATATGAATGATTTTTATCTCTATGTATGGGATGTGTATTGAAATATGAAATCTTGTGGTCTATTGTTACGATTTGATATATATAGGTTAAACCTATAACTCACCAACATTTTTTTGACGTTTAAAGCATGTTTATTCTTAGGTGAATACTAAGAGCTTCCGCTGTTGCATACTAAAATAAGGACAAGATTTGGAGTCCATGTTTGTATGATATTGTGTAAAAACTGCATTCAAGAAACTGATTTCGATGTAACATATTTGTATTGTAAACCATTATGTAATGGTCGTGCGTAAACAGGATATTTTAGATTATCATTTAATCTACGTAAAGCTTTTTAAACCTTTATTTATGAAATAAAGGTTATGGTTTGTTTTAAAAATGAATGCAGTCTTTGAAAAACGTCTCATATAGAGGTCAAAACCTCGCAACGAAATCAATTAATATGGAACGTTTTTAATCAATAAGAACGGGACATTTCAACTAAAACATTAGAGTTTTTGAAGGAAAAAAAATGAACAATTTAGACAATTATGTTAAAGTTTATATTTATGTTTACGGTTTTGTTCTATATTTACACGTATAATTTTTTAAATTTAATATTTAAATGTATAAAGTACTATCTGATTAATCCTCGAATTACCGATTACTCCTTACAAAGTTCCAACCGATTAATCTCCGAATAGCGAATTTTGCAACATTGCCCACTCCAATGCAAGTAGAGTCGCCATACGTGGGTATGGGGAGATAAGATGTTCCCCTATCATAAAATAAAAAGAATTCACTTCTACACCTCGAATGAAAACATTCCAACAAATAGAAAGTCCTCTCTCTAAATATTCTAAAATACAAACATTACTTTAGAATGAAACTCTCACCAATAAGCAGTGTTGCAAAAGTCGGCCGAGTCGGTCGACGCGTCGGCCGACGCGTCGTTTTTTAGGCATGACCGACGCGTCGTTGCTAAATAGTCGGTCATCAAAGTCAGAAAAAGTCGGTCAAATTCGGAAAAAGTCGGTCAGAGTCGGTCAAAATCAGTCAAAGTCGGTCAATTTTTTTTTTCTTTTGTAATATTGTTAATAATTGTTAATTGTTCATGTTTATTGTAAATATAGTTTATATTTAAAGATTTGATCTATATAATATTATATATAAATATATATTTAATAAAACTATTTTAAAAAGTCAACGTTAGTCAACGCCCGTTGCGTCGCCGTTGCGTCACCGTTGCGTCCGACGCGTCGTTTTTTAGACATGGCCGATGCGTCCCCGACTCGCGTCTTTTACAACCTTGCCAATAAGTAAGGAGGTAAAAAAGGAAAAAGAAGCGTGTGTGGTTTTTGGGTATGTTGATATCTTGTTAGTTGTTGTTACGAGTTTAACCCCATTTCTTCACAAAAACCCCAGCCCATCCCTGCTTATTTCTCTAACAACACTTGGTCCTTCATAAAAATTACAGTTTCTTATCCAGCCAATACCCAAACAAATTGACGATGACGATGATGGTACACCACTCTACTTTGCAGCAGATGCTTACCACTACGCCTTGTTCCTCTTCGATAGTTATGCGTTGTACCCCTGCTCAAAATCAAAATTCAATTTCATTTTGTTTCAACTTCTACCCTACCATCTCAAAACGTGGAGGACGATTCTTGCAATGTAGCCTCGTTCATTCCACTACCACCACCACCACCCATCACATCGATTTCGGTTAGTATTTTTTTTTTCTCTCAGGCATTTTAACAAACACCTTATGGGCATCCTTTTCTCGCAGGTACTTCACTGTTTTCACTCTTCCTTGATATGGGTCTAAGCGAGAAAGCAGCCGATGCTCTTTTGGACAATTACCCAGATTTAAAGCTAGCACCTTTTCAATCCATTCGCACCCAAATCCATGGTCTTGAAAATCTTGGAATTCATGGCCCTGTCCTTTATAAACTCATTAAAAAAAGACCAAATGTTTTAATTGCTGAAGAAATCCGTTCTTTGCTTACATTTCTTTCTCCTCCTCATTCTGAAGATCATAATAATAATGATAATGTTAATAAGGTTAGAGTTATTATTGAGCCTTCCCAGCTTGCGCGCCTTCTTACTGCTACAGACCCTAAGTTTTTGTCTGGTTTTGAAGAAAAGGTTCACCTACTGTTGGAACTCGGTATCCCGAAAGAGAGCTTGCCTCATGTTCTTAACAATGTCAATTTAACGAAGGCCTTATGTTTCAAGTCCATTGAAGATATCGAAAGGATGATGTCATACTTGAACGCCTTTGGTGGTATTGACTTAATACTGCTTCGTCCAGCCATCCTCAATTTCGATCTCGATTCACAACTCATCCCTAGAATTGAGTTTCTGTTGAACATAAGTGGTGGAGATAAGGCTGCAACTACTAGTGTTTTGCTTAAACTGCCTTTCATTTTAGCCTACACCGTTGACCACTATACTAATCATGTTGACTTTTTCCGGTCATTTGCTGGGTTGACCGACGAAGAAATATTTAAGATAATACTAGTGTATCCAAGTTTGTTCAGTGCTAGCCAAAAGAGGAAATTACATCCTCGAATCGAGTTCCTTAAACAATGTGGGTTCAATTCAAACGATATCTATAAACTGTTAATTAAAGCCCCTCTTTTTCTTAGCTTGTCGTTTGAAGAAAACCTTGCGCATAAACTGGTTTTGTTAATCAAGATTGGGTATCAAGATAAAACTAAGGAGCTAGGTGTTGCAATGGGTTGGGTTTGCAGGACGAGTTGTAAGAATATGCAAGAGGTGATTAGTTTGTTATTAAATTACGGGTTGACTTGTGAAGAAGTGTTTGCGATGGGGAAAAAGCATCCGCAGGTATTGCAATATAATCATAAATCGATGAAACAGAAATTGGATTATTTGACTCAAGAAATGGGTTATGAGATTAGAGAGATTTTGAGTTTTCCTGCTTTTCTTGGTTATGGATTTGATGCAAGGATTAAGCATAGGTTTGAAGCTAGTTCGGGGGGCCAAGGCACCATGTCCATTAACAAGCTCTTTAGCATGTCTACTGCAAGATTCTCTAAAAAACAACAAAATAAATCGCCTCCTGAAACGGTAACCATGACCAAAAGCAGCAGCTGAACTTGTTTTATTTCATTTCATATTCAAATTATGTGTGTTCATTTAAGACAGTTAGTAAACTGCACGTTAGTGTTAGTAAACTGACAGATTTTCGAGCTGGTCTAGTTATGTTTAATGAGTAAAAAGCAATAGGATTGATTGATCCGAAAATGGTAGTACCTAGATTGAGTTTTTAGAACATATAATTTATGTACCCATTTTGATCCATTTTTCAACTGTACAATGATGCGAGTACTTGAAAGTTTAAGTATCTTATCTTCTATAGTGCCATTTGCCATCAGATGGTGATAAAATATATTGGACTTAATTGTCCACATTTGCCATTAGAGACTACAATTCATATTTGCTTATCTAATTATTCAATGAACAATCAATTTCCACACTCTTACATACCCCGAAGATCGCATGCAGGGTTCCTAGAGACATCAACCACAACAAAACGGTTAGCAACATTAATTAAGGTTAATACCAAGAGACCTAGACCCGGACCCAGCTCTAGTTTATGTCACAGTACAAGTGACCCTCTTATTTGCAGGGCCATTCAGTTTTCGTTTGACCCCTCTGTTCGTCCATATAGCCCTGTTGCACACAGAAGCTGAGAAAAATATGTCATTGAAGATTGATTGACCCAATAATTCATCTTAATGAATAACTAAACTACTTCATTTTGAAAGAAAAAGACACAGGTAAAGCTATATTTTTGGTACAGGTCCGATTAATCGGTGTCACTTTCCGTGCTAAAAGTTTAAGCTACAAATATTGTTTATGATCAAATTCATTTTATGCAACTACAAAGGTTGTGTTTTACATATATCTTTGTTATCGTGTGCTTAGTCACTTTAAGCAACCATACTATCATTTGACCAAACCATCTTTGAAATAATTAAGGCACATTATCATCATAATCAAGGCACGTTGAAGTAACGGAAGTATCATCATATAAATTCAATTTAGCACCAGTATCATCATATAATTAAGGTGGTGGTGTTATTAGTCAGTAAGGGATTTGTTATTGGCTGAATGAAGATAATTATTTAAGTAGGCTATTTGAAAATTATTTGATCTACTCTACATCCATTTAGTTGTTCCAAAGATGTATGCTCACTTTGTTACTCACAATTAATTATATTGATATTTACTTTTCGAGAAATGTCACTCAAATCCGTAAATCCTGACTTTGTTCTAACTATAAACTCAAAAGTATATAGTATATCACTCACAACACGTGTCCCGTTTTGTTACCAAATGCAACTTCAACCAAACATATTGACATAACAATTACGGTATTAAAAACTAAAGAGTAAATTACATTAATGGTCTCTGTGATTTATTGTAAATTACGTTGCTCGTCCCTATCTCTTAAAAATTACATGGTTCGTCCATGTGGTTTTAAATATCAACGGCGCTGGACCCTGTAGTTTATTGTAAATTACGTCGCTCGTCCCTATCTTTTTAAAATTACATGGTTCCTCCCTGTGATTTTAAATATCAACGACGCTGGTCCCTGTGAATTATTATTATTATTATTATTATTATTATTATTATTATTATTATTATTGTTGTTGTTATTATTATTATTATTGTTATTATTATTATCGTTGTTGTCGTGCATTATTATTATTATGATTATGCATTATTATTATTATTATTATTATTATTATTATTATTATTATTATTATTATTATTATTATTATTATTGCATCTCTTATTTTTGAAATTTTCTATTTTCTTAATTCACAATCTTGCAACATAGATACATAATTCTCGTTAATGATCAACAGATGTATTTTAATATATTAATCCATTATTTACGGTTCTATCATCTATTTATTTATTATATACTCAGTATTTTAGTATATATCTTTACACGTTAATGTAATCCTGAGTATGGTTAGTTTTGGTAAATCGATTGTAAAATTTTTGATTATTGCGCTATTAGTCTAAATATTTTAAATGGATAGTTAAATTATGAGGTAGTGATTGCAATTAGAATTATGTAATAGTAATAATAATAATAATAATAATAATAATAATAATAATAATAATAATAATAATAATAATAATAATAATAATAATAATAATAATAATAATAATAATAATAATAATAATAATAATAATAATGCACAACAACAAAAATAATAATAATAATAATAATAATAATAATAATAATAATAATAATAATAATAATAATAATAATAATAATAATAATAATAATAATAATAATAATAATCCATAGGGACCAGCGTCATTGATATTTAAAACCATAGGGATGAACCATATAATTTTAAAGAGATAGGGACGAACGACTTAATTCACAATAAACCACATGGACCAGCGCCGTTGATATTTAAAACTACAGGGACGAACCATGTAATTTTTAAGAGATATGGACTAGCGACGTAATTTACAACAAACTACAGGGACTATTGGTGTAATTTACTCAAAACTAAATTACATCGGAAATGCCAGTGCCGCAGTAACTTTTTCAACCAATCATGAAGCTCCATTTCTTTCCTTTTTTATAGTATGTATATAAATATAAATATAAATATAAATATAAATATAAATATAAATATAAAATTTTCCAAGCTCATCTAATATTGTGAAATAGATAACATTATAAATATCATATCCTACGAGGCTTTTATAAACCGAGTATATCATCTCATAAAATATGGCAACAGCATTGGATTAAAAAGGTCAACACCATTGTTTATTCTTCATTTGGCCTTTGATTTAGACTGAATTCTTGATTCCTGGTGCTTAGAATATATTAACTTATAGGACCCCGTGTTTACACACTCAAGCATTGGCGATAATTTCTGGTTCATCCAGATAAGTCGTACAAACTTGTTGAGTTAGCAACAAGCCAACAACCACTCAGAGTACAACATGTCACATATGATCAAAGAGGCTCTCCGACATATTAAAGGAATGACCATAGGAATCGGAGAATCATTACATCTTAATATCTATTGCTCCGAATGAATTGCGGCTGTAAAAGTAGTGTAACATAATAACACACTACAACAAATTGATCAAATGTTCACACTTTTTTTTTTCACACTTGATACAAGTGTGAGAAAAATGTACACATTTGTGTATGTATATATTTATTTATACATTTATTAGTGTAAGTAATTAATATTTAACATTTTAAAACATGAGCAAGAGAAGTTCATATTTTCAAGCGTGTACTATTTCAAAAGATTGTTCACATTTGTAAATGTGTATTGAAAAATTTAATAGTTAACATTTTAAAGTGGTGTGCAAGAGAAGTTCATATTTTTAAGCGTAGTAATATTAAATACATCAAAATAAACAAGGTTTATTTATGCTTGAACGGTATAACAACCGTCTTCCCTTCTTCACCTCAAGTCATTAAGCCTATAATAGAAGATTTTCAATTCTCTAGGTTTGCAGGATACATATAATTTAACTTTCTAACTTCTAACTGAAGCCCAAATTTCTAATCAACTGCACTCTTTTACAAATTATCTCATTTATCCCCAATTCAAGTTCTCTCTAATTGCTAATTGGAGCCCTAACTACTATCTATGTATGTTCTTCTTCATTCTCCATTGATGATGTCATTGCGGTCGTATCGATTTATTTTGTAATTAGCTAAATTGCTCTATGTTACATTATCTAATCAGTCCTCTCAGATTATTCTTATTCAACTTGAATTCGGTTCCGTTTCAGAGCGAAAGATGAATGAAGATAACAAAACTTCTAAGGCTGAGGTAAATTACATTTAATGGTATTTTCACGTCAATTAATATTTACTTAGCCTTTGTGTGAGATAACGATGATTATAGTCTAATTAGTGCACAAAAGATTTTTGCCGATTGACGTTAATCAGTTAATGTGACCTCAAAATTGATTTGTGTATCCAGTTCACACGATGTTTACTTATCTGATACTCTTCAGAAACCAGTAAGAGTTTGAAGTAGCTTAATTACTAAATAGTTAAGCTTGTGGTAGCTAATACAGATAATCTGTTTGAATGTCTAATGAATGTAGCTTGTGTTATTATTCTTCATGGTTGAGGCTCTGACAACCACCACACTGTTGCTGCTAATCAGGTTCAGTTTAAATTGTAATTAGTTTCAAAATGAATACATATAGTGATCAATTATGAAGTCAATATATCTGAGAAGTAAGTATAACTTTTGACTTATAGTGATCCATTTTCCAGCCACAAGTACTGGAACTTAGTGCATAAATGAGTATTTTTTTTTTACTTATATTTGATTGGCATCAAGGTTTTGGTGCTCGATATTTAATTTCTACGTCTTGAAAAGTTATAGCAAAGTCAAAGTTTTTCTCAGTTATAAGACTTGAATATATGCATAAAGTGGCTGCTGCATGTTATTGATAAGATAAAAGGTGTAACTTATAAACTTGTAGGGTCTTTAATTCTAGAGTTACATAATAGAATGTGTTAACGTCTTAAGAGTTAAAAAGTCAGGTCTCTGAAAAGTATGTATAGTCAAATTTGCCCTAATTTGGATGCATAGATGAACATTGAATAATTTAATGGTTTTCAGGGTTGCAACAGAGATGCTAGAATCCGAGCTTGTGATTCCTCCTGCACTTCAAATCTGACATTAATGGTGTGCCTTTTGCATTATATAGCTTATGTTTCTAGCCGATTATGAGGCCATGGACTATACAAAAGTTCCATACATGATATTGGTTTAACCCTGCTGATGTTGCTAAAAGCCTTCACAACATTCGTCTTACTTTTATTAACCGTCTTTACATGAATATGTTACAGGTAATGGTTGACCATATGGCTATTGTTTTGTCAAGGGATCACAAGTTACAAATAATTGACACTATACACATTAGATTTTACGGATTATTAAAAAACAGATTTTACGCAACTTTACGGGATGGATGTATGAAATTTCTGACTTATTAGCTGTTAGTTACATGAGAATAAAAGACGCTTACTCATTCTAAAGGATGTCATGCTTGAAATGCAGGGGACTAGGGGAGATCTTTGATTCTATTATTGAAAAGTATAGGAACAAAGGTAAGGATTAGTCTTAAACTAATAATTGCCATTAAAACATACACCCTAAGTTGTTTGTTGAACATGTGTAGGTCTGCACTACTTGAAAGGATGCTGGTTCTTGATTAAGCTACATACAACGAAACCACACTGAATTTTTTCATTTGGTGAGTATATTTTTAAATTTGAAGATTACTCTATAATTCAATAGCAATAAAATGTTTTAAACTTTCCCAATTCAACCCGAACAAACAATCTGAAAGTGTTGAAAAGTTTACCCTTTTTAGTGCCTGATATCCCGATTTTTACTACTGCTTGTTTGGTAAGTTATTTTCATTGTTACTCTTGTTTGAAGTAATTCGGGTTGGTAACTTAATACAGATAAGTTGTTTGACATTTGAATTGTGACTCTCGGAATCATGGTTTTGGATATCCATGGTTTTAACTTAACTTTCTTGTTAGTCCCTTTGACTAAAACCGGGTTGTAAGATGAATTACTTTCGACCCGTTTCCTTTTTAGCTACCTTTTCTTCTTCTTCTGATTTCTGCTCTCATGATTGGTTCGAAATAAGGGCAGTTTAATGATTTTTGGACCCTTTATTTGGTTCAGATCTCTGATATATCCGGTTATGAACGTGGGGACGAATGGGATCTTTTCAAGAGCCACAACCGATAACAGAACATTCATTCGTTTTCATTAATCACATGTCGATGATCTTGTGTGTACTGTGGAGAAGATTTCATTTCACAAAAAGTTTAAGTCTGCAGATCATGTATATTAATTTTGTAACAGTTACTTTAGTACTTAACTAGTCAATAAATTACTATATATTACAGTAGTTACTTTATTTTGTTGTATGAGATGTTTGTATGAGTGAAATTATCGTATATTATTAGTTATTATTTATTACAATTATAATAGTTAATTAGCTAGTGTGTGTATATATATATATATATATATATATATATATATATATTTATATATATATATATATATATATATATATATATATATATATATATATATATTAAAAATAAGTCATTTCTTCACGCATTTAATTGTATATAATGAGGTGATTTGTTCACGCTTGTAAATGTGTATATATTGAGCAATTACCAACATTAAAAAGTGTGAACATTGGAAAGATTTATTCATGCATAAAAGTGTGAGCATTTTGAGAATTTACTCACGCTTTTGAGCAATTACTCACACTTCTAATTGTTAACATTGAGCCTATATCTCCACACTTCTAAATGTATTATAATTTGTTGCGGCCAATAACTCCACACTTGTTCAAAGTGTGAACTTCATTATTCTACACACTTGCAAGTGTGTACATATGGCTTAAAAAGTGTGTACACTTCACTATTTTGTTGTAGTGACATTAATAAATAGTAGTTCGTAATAATAATAATAAACAATCAACAAAAACAAAATCTGATACAATGGTCGTCTCGACATAAAACACACGAAACCTTATTAGAAACACAACCAAAATTTTAAGATACTAGCCTAACTAAAACATAGAAGCTAGAGCTAATATGTACAATCAGAAACCTCTCCACTGCCCAGGTACAACGGCATTAGGTGGGGGCGGATAAGGAACCACTGATTGAATTTGAACCCAACTATTTTGCATCAAGTTAACCGGTTGCGAATTAGGTGCAAAAGGAGTCACATAGTGTCCCATTTCTGGCCTAACTTGGTTCACTAAATGGTTCTGTGAATGCTCATGAACCCTATGATCAACAACTTGTGGTCCTTGGTAATTTTGAACTTGTGGTTTCCATTCTGGAATATCATCATCATCTTCTACGTTCCAATGTTTGTTTTCAATTCCATTATGACTTTTACTACCGAGAGCGGGAGTTTTATTTTCAGATTGTCCATATTCATAAATAAGTTGTCTCATATGACCCACGGGTCTAGGGTCGGGCATTATTAGCCCTGACCCAGACCCGGAAAGGACGGATGCCTGCCCGGATGAGTTTGCACCTTTGGAAAAACTAAACTCGGGCAAATCATCCTCATCCCGGGCAACAACTCCAGGACCAAATCCTGGAGGGACATCATCAACATCATCATCATCATCATCATCAGATTTTGATGGTAAGCGCACAGATTTTGATCTAAAATTTAAATTTGCATTAGCAGTTATATTTTCTCGTTTCCTAGATGATAAATGCTTTCTATGATGTTTATGGTTAGATGCATTAGGCAACATAGGTCTTCTCCAAATCACTACACCGATAATTCCACCAGTTAGACCGTTTTCGGTTGACTTGAGTATATCGGCATTGTCTTCAGAGAGTAACCTGCTGAGTCTCTCTATGGTATTGGGATGAGGTGGACAAAAGTACAGTTCTACCCCTGGTCTTGGTTCGCCAAATCCTACACGCTCTTCTGCTACATAAGAATCCATAGCCTGTGCCAGAGTAACAAAATATATCAAGACACCACCTTGTAAAAAAGACAAATATACCCTTTTTTTGGGAAAAATGTTTACCTCGGAAAGACTGGCGCGGTGATGCTCAGAAGATGCATCCTTCAAAACAAAGTGTACAACCTGCAAAAGAACATAATTTTCATCAAGTTTCAACAGCAGTTTATAAATTATGAAAATGATTTCATCACTCATTTGATTGCATCACTCGTCCAATAATGATTGCACAGTAGCTCCTTGTTTGAAATCCCATACATAAAAGATCTTTTTAATTTTACTTTGTTACAAATAATATAAGAACTCCCAGAAACGATAACAAAAGCAGAGCACAAAGTAACTATGTTAAATCCCAATTTTATTTGCAACTATATTGGAAAACCATCTTATAACTTGGGGCATTAACCATTTGTTTTTATAGGCTAATTTTATCAAAAAATATATATTGTGTTTGGTGATTCAACACTTATGTTACAAATTGATGGATCTAAGGATCTAATATATTCATCGTCGCACATACATAATGTTGCACAAATCTTGTTTGAATAACGCATTTCATTAGACATAACCATTGTGGAGCTATTATCATTAAGATAATAATAATATATAACATATATGCATAATAAAACGTGAAACAAATGTTAAGAAGAAAGTTGATTTGAGGAATAACAAGACGACTTGATTGATGATATACCATCACTGCACGGGTTCTGGACATAGGAAGTTCTTTCAAGAATTTTTCAAAAGCCGGGAGTCTGACTCTCCCCTTGATCTCCATAGAACCTGGCCACTCCTCTGTTGATGTTCTCTCACCACTAGAAAACGAATAAATGTCAGCAAAACAAACAAACAAATCACTTACTAAATAACTTGTTTTTAATGTCTAAATAAAGAACTTCTTTTGATGACAACATTCATGCTTCGATAGAGTCTAATTTAATTTGACCTAATGATTTTTATTTCCATCTCACAAGTCGTATCTCCTATTTTAATATATTTTCTGGTTTTGCAATTATTATTTTTTGAACAACCTGGATAAAGCACTACTACGTATTATAGATTTGAAAAGCAAAGGACATCGGATCACTATCTCTAGAGCAGCAGAGCCTATTTTATTTGGGTTGCGGATTCGGTTCTAACTACTCAAAATAACAGTCACTTTCAAAACACTCGAACAAACACTATATAATATACTACACCCACCACAAACGGCCGTAAATAGAAAACATAAAACATTGTTCAAGTTTGAGACGAAACGGGGTCAGAAGTGGTAAAAGGTCTATCAACGACGTTTTAAAGAAGTCCAGGAGGTTCAGAGCAATTATACCTGGGTAGCTTATTGGTCTCATTATTAGCATTAATCCCTTTATTACTGTCTTTTGGGTTACAGAAGTTTAGAGGTTTAAAGGTCTTAACATGTTAACACACGTGATTCTTAAGCATCTGCTAAGATGTTATCCAGACTAACTAATTAATAAGACAGCAAAAATGGTCTTAAAAAAGGTATGGACATGTGCATCTAGGGATAAAAGCACTTGGAAAACATATAAGAGCAACTAAAAGATCATTTAAGAATATTAAGCATAACTAAAAGTCTAATATGATGCTAGACTTGCTGATGGCAATGTGTGTCGCCTTAAACTATATTCCTAACGCATTACTACTGTTTAGTCAAAATCTAGATTATTATACTAAAATAAATTTACATTGTAATCATAGAAGGTTTATTACATATTTATGTGCAGGATATAAGCAAGGTTTTAAAAAACGGAAACGCGCCTCGAGGCGTTTCCCCTTTGTGGGGCGAGGCGTACATTAGAGGCGGAGTTAAAAAAATACATAAATATATAAAGTCATTAATGATTGCACAATACATAATATAAAGTTTATTACAGCAATTTAATGATTCCATAATATACAAAGTCATTAAAGTCACATAGTCGCATTTTGTTTCAAGTTTCAACCGTTTCAAAATATATAAAGTCAAACATCAACAAATGCTCATAAAAAGACCTTAATTTTAGGTTAAAAGGCCTTTTATAAAGACTTTACAAAAGATAACCCTAATTTTAGGTTTTGCCGCCAGACCATTTTCCTGCCATTTTTTGCTAAACAACATGAGGCGCACGCCTCATCCCTATAACCGCCTCATCAAAAAAACGATCCGCCTCGGCATATGAGGCGTATGATTTTTAAAGGCCATCAAGGCGTACGTTTCAAAACGGAATTTTCCAAAAACGTTCTGAGGCGCGCCTCGAGGCGTACGTCTCGACCGTTTTTTAAAACTATGGATATAAGAAACGGACAAGTAAGCGTTGACAAGTGAGACAACAACAGCAACAACGAAATGTAAGTTGTTGACCTCAAGCCACTTTCAACCAAAAAATTTGTTTTGACCCATTACCCAACTTGCCCATATCTCCACCCATCCAGTTAAAACAGAGTGTTCAACAACTAAAAGATTATTAAAAATTAAAGCAAAGAACTATGTAAATATAATACCTTTTAAAGATTCCAATTACAGGCACCACAGAAGAAAAAGTTAGCTGTATGTCACCTTCCCATAAACGTTCACCCATGGATCCATTAGAACATTGAGCAGAGGTCACGCTAGTTTCCACACTCGATACCGTTTCCATAATTTTCACATTCAGTTTTTCATCAGTAGTCGCTTCAGCCTTAACACTATCTGCATAAACAGTTCCAGTTTCAGAGTTTTCCTTATCTGATTCGCCTTTTATTTCCTTACCATCTGCCGGTAAGTTTTCAAACGGGGGCTCAGAGTCAAGGGACTCCATAAACTCGTCTAAAGAAACAATCGGTTGCAAAAATCCCTCATCTTTAAACTCGTCCACAATTAATTCTTGCAACAAATCAGTCCCATCAGTAGATAAAGGTCCAGTTTTTATCTTTTCTTGAAACCGATTAAGTGAACTGGATCCAACAGACACCTCAACAGACACACCATCATGATCATCTTGGTCAACTTCAACCTGGTACTCACCTTTATGTGTTTTTTTAACCAAACGTCTCATATCAGCATCAGAATCAGGTAAAACTATCATCTTATCTAACTCTTCAGCTTTCGCTAATCGCCATTCCGAAAGCTCTTTAGACGCAAGATCTTCTGGTGTCATAGAACACAATCTTTCAGGTGATATTTTAGAAGATAGGACTTTTTCTCTTAATTCAGGATTATTAGGGTCCTTCAAATTAAACATTAAAGACCTCCCTTTTTCTTTATACTTCTTATTTGCACCTCCAAACAATTTGAAAAGTTCTGCTTCTATTTTAACAGCCAATACCTGTGGTGAACTAGCATTATTGCTATCAGTTTGGGCTTCCTTTGGTTCAGACATATCCATATCCCAGGCCCATGAAAGCCCATTTCCCTGTAAAAGGTCATCTTTAACAAAAAATGTGTCATCAAATGACCCTTCTGCATCAGGTATGACATAGTTGTACTGAGTTTTTTCTCCTTTGCTCATATCAGTAGCAGTATCGCCACCTGTACTTTTAGGCGCTGACTCAGCATGACTAGCTGTATTTCCAGGTGCTGACTCAGCCTGTACATTTTCCATACCCTGATTCCCAACAGACAATGCAGCAGCTAAGGTGTCCCTCATTTTCATCCTTACTGTTTCACATGACTCGTTCTGAAACTTGGGCGACACTTCATGAACCACAGTCTTACTCTTCGGTGTCTGCACACGTGGAGAGACGGTTTTAGTCAACATTGACTCATTTCGCACCGTTTTCTTCTTCGGCATACTAGATTGGTGCGACAACCGAGGTGAATTTACATGAGTCCCCGTATGAACCGCGCGTTTGTTTGGCACCAAGGGTTCGGGTGCAGGCTTCCGCTTTGTGGGTAATAATGGTGTCGGCATGACATCATTATTCGGTGCCAGTTCTATCTTTGTTTGTTTAACCGCACCGTGAATTGCAGGATTGATGGATGCTGATTGGTTTATTGCAATCTGGTTGTTTAACGGTGACGGGTCATGATTTGAAACGGGCTCCATGGGTCGAACGGGTATTGACGATAATGGTTGTGATGTGAGACCACCAAACATGCCTACTGAAATCAGTTATACAAGTATTCAAGCATACGTCATCAAGTTCCACAGTTATACCCTACAATATAAGAGACTCCGAAAAGGTGAGAAACTCAGTAAATAACTTATACTACAACAAGAATAACTACATTGCATAAACAAATACATCCAAATACATGGTAGACACACCTAGCAAATAAATGAAATATTCTTATAGCGTAATTTGCTTAAGCTAAAACAATTTGTCTAAAATGCATGTAGCCTCAGTTCATATCTTCATTCAACACTGATGGATTTATTTAATTTCTGATAGTTTCTTTTAAGGAAAACCTATTTCTGATTAATTTTCCAACAAAAGTTAACACTAAGGCTACTTATACATAAACATAAATATGTTACAAACTAACTGGGAGGCATATATCACTTATATCTTCCCCACCCCTCCCCCCTCCTCATCTGCTTAACTTATATGGTTCTAGAAAACAAGCTTAAAAGCGGTTATAAGAATCAATATAGGTTTCTAATTATTCTCTTGTCAAATTTGTATTTTGCAGGTGTTCACCCCTATATATCACATCCAACTTGCTTGTGAAAACAAAGAAAACGATTCCATAACTCGCTTTTGAACAGTGATGGAAAATGATAAGTCAGTCACAGCTTGTAGAAGTCAAAAAATGAATATAATGCCACTTATGGCAGCCATGTAAATTGCTACTTAATTTTCCAAAAGCCAGTAGAAACAAAAATTTTACAAGGCCCCTCTAATTTGAGAACAGGTTACTCCATGTTTTGTAAATGCAACGGCCTCCACTTGATCCAGAGCTTATATTTGAAGAAAACGTTTCCTTGTTGTGCAGTCAACAGTAATAGTAGAATTCAGATGTGCTACACTCTAGAGAAAAACATTTGTGGACATTAAGTTGAAACACTAAGAAAAATTGCATAAAAATAACCTAGTAATAACAAATTACAATCTTTAACTGCAACAACTTAAGACAACTAAGTACAAATTTTAAATTCCTAATGGTATCAGTTGTAACCAATAAGACAATCCCGCTTCAGATAAACTATCTTAACCCAATGAATGTAACGCAAAGATCAAAGAATATGTCTTCAACATCTGCAAGAGTTAAACCTTCCAGTTATGCAACTGAAGCATTAACAAATTCAGATAGGTTAAGGTACCACACCAGATCATCCTTGCCCAAATCAAAATTTTGATAACTCAAACTACATAACATCATTAACATTTACCATCATTGATTCCAAAACAATAATAATTTTCTTAATGCTTGTTTGTACTTTAGAAACACATTCTCATTTATGACGATGGACAGTTTCTAAGACGATGACTGCACAGTAAACATTACTATGATCAACGTAAATGCAAAGCTGGATAAAGGTAAGCAATTGAACATATTGTAGAGAGAAAAAATTACGAGCAACACAAACAGACCACAAAAACGTATGAAGGGAGAAGAACAATAATTGGTTAGCGCACCGAAAATAGAAAAGCTTTTTCATTTTACATGAATGATTAAAAGAGAAACCGCCATCTACAGCCCTAAAAAGGGCAAATTTTTTATTGATCTTTGATCTAGGGCAGTGATCCATCCACCACCAAATTTTATTCATACACCACTACAACTTTTATAGAAGGTTGTACAATACAACATTACAAGGCATATTTAGTGATGTACAAATAATTTTGGTGGCGTACAGATCATCACCCTTTCCAAAAGCCCTTATTTGCCAATAAATAAAGCAAAAGATCAAATTTTTCATCCATATCAAAAAGGAAATTTGTCACTCATCTATTATAAAATTCGCCACCATAACAATTATAACAATTCAAATGAAAGCAAACAAAATTATTACTGTATTCATTTAAGAAATCAGTTTTATTAGGTATGTGTGTAGGTTGAACCAAAAAAAGAATCAATATTTTCTTGAACATACATTTTGAAAACGATTATAAACTAACATTATTCAACATCATGCACAACACACGAATTTAGACAAATTGCAATATGCAACTACATAAATACCAAATGTACCTTCATATATTACTTTATTTCAAATAAACTGGCAGATGCATTTTTTTTACCTTTTCTTCTTTCATGATTAGAACTGTTCAGCACTTCAAAAAATATTAATCTAATCAAATGACATAGTTATATTTGAAAATATCAGTATCGTGTATTTAAAATTCACATACGTCAACGTCTAATGGCAAAACTTACAGATAGCATTAGTAAATGGCAAATATTTAAACTGTTCAATAAAGTAGTAACAAACTTGCCCTTGTTATGGTAAATTTGCTCATTTAGCTATGTTTAGTGCTACATAAGACCCTTTCATAACATTAGTGGACAAATTACCTTTTTTATATATTACTAGCCGTAAATATGATATTTTACCTTACAAATTAGTTGAATCGTCTTTTTTTTTTTTTTTTATGCATCCACGATAGATTAATCCTAATTTTCCAATTTTAAAATATAAATATATACCTAAAGCATGATCTAACGAAAGACAAATTGAAATAAATGTAAGAATTAAATCGTTCCACAACAAATCAAACCGTTCGTAGAATAACCTACTGAAATTTGAATATAAAATATAACAATATCATGAATCGAGAATCAAACAAGCACAAAATCGATGAAGAATATAGATATAGGTACGTTAAAATTAGAATGAAATTACCGAGAAATGTGCTATACCTGAACTGAGAAAGAAGCGATTAGGGGATAGATAGATAGGTGCCCTAGAGATATATCGTATCGATATCGATGAATGTAAACCTTGAAATCATAAAAAGGGAGTGAACAGAGAAAAGGCTGTTTGTATATATATAAGGTAGAGATTTTGGGCCGAAATTAAAGTTGAGCCCACCATATCACAATTGTCAAATTACATATCAAAAATTGATCAAAATACACTTTTTTTACAAAATTCAAACAAAATACATTTTGTTTTAAAAAAAAAATTGTCTTTTTACACCATTCGGTAGACGGAATTTCTGTCTAACACCTTTATCTGTCGTCTACTATTATTTTTACAAAGTAGTAGACAGTTTTTTCGTCGACTACTCAATAAAGGTGGTCTACTACGTAGTAGACGAAGTTACAAGACAGTAGACGTAACCCTGGTAGATTACCTAAAAACATTTAAAAGTTAACATTTAATTAAAGTAGTAGACAGTTTTTTCGTCGACTACTCAATAAAGGTGGTCTACTATATAGTAGACGAAGTTATAAGGCAGTAGACGTAACTTCGTCTACTATATAGTAGACCACCTTTATTGAGTAGTCGACGAAAAAACTGTCTACCACTTAGTAAAAATAATAGTAGACGACAGATAAAGGTGGTAGACAGAAATCCCGTCTAGCGAATGGTGTAAAAAGACAATTTTAAAAAAAAAATGTATTTTGTTTGAAGACTTAAAAAAATGTATTTTGAACAATTTTCCATTACATATATACCCAACAAATCCTTCACTGCATTTTGTCTGTCGATTGTTTATTTTAAAAAAGTACTCCACTTCCATTGTTCTAAATTGAAATGGAAAAAAAAAAAAAATGCTTGCGATGCAACCATTATAAAGAATAAAAATTGCGATGTGGACTTTTCAACTTCGATTCAAATCATCAATGGGGATGATAATCCATAAAGCAAGGTACCTATAACCTACTTAATTATTGTATATCCTATTGTCTTTGGCTTGAGTTCATTTTGTACAGATTTTATGTTAAACACCTGCAAATTTTAAAAAACAACAGTTTATATGGGTATAATGTTACTTGATTTTGATGAATTGGTCAAGTTTGGGTTTTGCTTTTCCTCTAAATGGTCAAACAGGTAAACTTAAATTTGTCAACTAAAATGAAAACACATTGAATAGGTTCAGCGGGTCAAATGGGTCTTTTTTAATGACAATACTATATGTTTGTTAATCTTAAAATCAGTGTATCAATAAAATCAGTGTATCAATAGTGAATGTTGGATATAAAATGTAGTGAATGTTCTTTTGAATATTGTGATGGGTCAATTGTTGCATGCATACTGCTAATTTTACATATCGGGACGTAGGAACACTTATCCTTTTCTAGAAACAGACTATGATCAGTTGGTCAACAAATGTCATCTCATGCATGTATAGTCCGGCAATACTACTATTTTGGTCGTTGTACCCTGAAAAAATAGACTTCGTGTAGATGACCCGTGTTAAAAGGGGCCTAAGCTCAACATTTGTTGTTGATATATTTCAGTGGTTTATGCTCCATCCTGTTATTTATTTCATTTTGTTCTATAAAGAAATGACGTATACATTCACATATGTATATATTATTTTTATTATATTGTATCTATATTCGTTATTACAATGAAATTGTATTCAAGTACAATGTATTTATTCGTACATAAATCATAGTCTGTCATCCAAACTTACAAACACTATAATTATTCAGTGAAATACTTTATTGAACTGTAGAAAAAACACACAGAATTAGATTTGCAAACCGTGAAAGTCGATTTGGATCAAAGATTACGAATAGAACAGTAGGTCTGAATTGCAGTAAAAATGAAGAGTATCAACGCAGTAGCAGATGCTATATAACTCCATGCCCCACTGAAGTAGGTGCGCCTTGTCCACCCTATTAAGTTGTTGCAGTAATTACCCATTTCGCGCCACTCTTTGCTATAAATGAACTGCACCGGAACATACTCTATGGCAAATTCATGAATTAGGTCAACTATATGTTGGTGACCACTTTGATTAGTTATAATTTTTGATTCCACCAACTTGAGAAGGTCTTCCTTTGAGTCAACGAGCATCATCATAGCATAAAAATACGATGCCATGTAATTACCAACTTCGGGATATTGCCGCTCATAACTAGTGAGGCTCAATAAAAGTAACTCTGTGTGTTCTTCTATACGTAGTACCGGTATCGTTAAAGTACACTTGCTCCATGATGATTTGAATTTGATGGTTACTTCTGTTTTTTCGTTAGGCTTAAAATGCACACCGGCCTTAGCCAAATCTACAGCTGAGTAAGTGGCTGTCACAGTTGATAGTGGATCTAATGAGATATGTGAAGGCTGGTGATATTTGTAAAGAAGGTCAAGGATATGTTTATAACTTGTACCGGTGTTTGCATTGATATCAATTCCATAGTCATCATCATCAGTATATGGGTTTGGTTCAAAAGGGTTTATTTCTTTGAAAAATGATAAGACAAGCTTTATAAGAGAGGCGTTTGGGTTAATTTTTTTAACTGTACAATCAAAGATATCCTGAAGAACGAAAAATGGGATCTGGTTATGTAGAAGAATCAGATCTTGCTTCACTTGACGAACAGAAATATAATTGCGAGAATCAGCAACGACTATGAGGTATTTATCTTCCGACCACCTTTGAATGATTTCAATTATGAAACATGCGGCCTGAAGAATGAGATACGTCAAATTGTATCCACCATAATAAATTTGTGCGTAATAATTTCCAATTTGATCAATCTTGGCACACACCATGTGCACACACTGTTTCATGGTCTCAGCTGGATTAGATGTGGAACGTCTAAAAAGATCAAACATATACGTGTCTTTGATACTAGAACTAGAATCATTTCCGATAATGCTTTCCACTGCACCACAAAGTCCAGTTGTGATAACAGTCCCCTTATAACTTCGATTGCATCCCTTAAGGCTATCATTTGAATAGCAGATGTACAGTGAAGGTTCATTGTGATCATTTTCTGTGTTTATATGTTCATCCATACGACGTTGGATGTTGAGTGAAATTTCCTCCACCATTTCATTTTTCCCTTCCATTTCAAACTCAGTAATAAGTCTGAAATCTTGTTTAGCAAACACCTAAAGAGTTAAATTGTCATTTACAAGCGCTATAAATAAATGTGGTAAAATGAATACTTATTAGATTAATTAAATTACCTTGTTTTGGAAGAACGATACTTCTTTCTACTTCATATCAAAAACTGCTGCTTCAATTGCTGTTTCATAGAGGTCGTTTTTCCGCCAGTTGGAACGAGTGGCTATCTATGCCTTTGTATTGAATTTGTAATGTTTTTTCTCTAGCTCCTTACTAGAGTGTTCGAATAAAAGCCATTGTTCCAAAATAAAATAGAGGCTATAATCATCATTAAAGAACAATAAAAATAATAAAAATAATTAAATAAAGATAAAGATAAAGATAAATTAAAAAGAAAAAAAGAAAACTCACTTGGTAGGTTTGGAATTATTTGCATTGTTCTTTACCATATATCCAAGTAAAGTAGTAATTTTATTTATTTTGAAGTATAGAAGATGTAATTTTTATCAATTTTTTTTTAAAAGCAAGTCTCAAAGTGTAGTCACTAAAGATTGAATCTGAATTCCATTTGGAGATTCCTAAACGTTCAATCACTAGGTCTCGCAGGTTAAAGTTATGAAGTAGAGTGAACATGAAAAATGTTATGTGTAATATCTAACTTTCATTGTAGTGCTACGTATGTGATACTATCTATATATTATCTATCTATATCTATTATAGTCTAAACCTCTAAAATGATGATATCATCATTTAGCTAATTAAATTTTAATTTTATAAATGATGATGTCAATAATAAATGATGCTACGTATGTTATGACAACTTGCCCAACGCACCCACACTAGCGGAAGCGAGGATATAATTGTGTGAGACAAACTTGCGAGAAATAAAAGAAAGCAAAATAAAGTAACTGATAACACGACGATTTAACGTGGTTCGGCAAAACCCTGCCTACGTCCACCCCAAGAGTTCCCTTTATTCTTATAATATAAAAGAAACCGATACAAGAAAAAGTACACTATGAGTTAAACCCAAACCCAAGCCCTTAGATTTTAGGATAAAATCTAAGTTTCCCGTACACTCTTTTACACTTCTTACAAGAATAAACTCTCGAACTCACAAAAACACACTCCGTTGATATTACCGATCAACTATGTTTTTCCTTTTGTGATGATCTCTTCTTTTTCCATGATCACCTATTTATAGATGAAGGCATACATGCATACACTTCACTTGGACATTTCTAGCCACTTGTTGCTTTCCTTCTTTGACTTGTAGAAAACAAAACCAAACTTTGCTACAATAACAACCAACTTGACATGTGATTAGAAAGAAGAGAATTTTAACCTTCTTTCTTTAAGCATACTAAAGCCACATTTCTTGACTCCATACACATGCAAAAGACAATTTGTATTTGTCTACTAAATGTGAGTCACAAGTTGTTAGCTAGCAAATGTGGACTAATGTCCAACAATCTCCACCTTGACGAACATTTATTTTCTTCATCACCGAAAATACTATCACCCAGTATTTTCCCCATTGGCCTCCGTTATCACCGCTGCACACATTTTGAATCACCTCGGTCCTGAACTCTGATTCAAATAAAATGGCCAATAATCATGTGCAGCTGACCCCGTCAACTTACATGGTTGACTCCGGAGAGGAGTCTCGAATCACCTCTCCTTCCGTAGGATTTCCTTTCTCACCATCATCTAACTTGATCAAATATGTCGTCACATGTTCCCGATCAATTTCCCGTGTGCACACTTTCCAAACCTTCGAGACACGAGTACATTTGGTACTCGCCACCAGACGATATAAACCCTCATACTTCTCTCCAATCATCAGGACCTTCACGCCACGTGTAATTCTTATAACTCCACCTACGGCCGAATAGCCATATCCTTGAGAATCCAACTGGCTTAGGGAAATTAGATTCTTGCACATCTTTAGTGCGTATGCCACACCACTAAAAGTGTAAGCAGCTCCGTGAAACAATTTTATTTTCACCATGCCCACACCCTCAACATCACATGTTGAACCATCACCTAAAGTCAGCGCTCCAGCATTCTTTAATATTAGCTTATCAAAATAAGCTTTCTTGGAACACACATGCATCGTATAACCCGAATCTAAAATCCATTCATCTTGAGCAGAAGTAGAACTTTTGGAGATTGTGAGAACATCTCCCAAATTAGCCGACTCATTAACTGCTACTGCAGCTGATGAACCCCCAGATTTATCTTCACCATTCTTCCAGAGTGGACAATCTTTCTTGTAGTGACCCCACTCTTGACATTTGAAGCACTGGACACCCTTCATTCCGTCTCTTGATCTGGACCTACTTTTATCACCAGATCTTTTTTCGGAAAACCTTCCCTTTCCATGACCAACCATAGCAAATTCATGCTCAAAACGGTCATCGAATCTTCGTCTCTTGTCCTGAGATAAGAGTGCCGGTACTACCTCCTCCATCTTTACAGTAGCTTTTCCGTAAAGAATCGTAGTAACTAATATATCATATGAACTGGGAAGAGAGGTAAGAAGAATAAGGGTCTTATCTTCTTCCTCAATATTAACATCAACTTTTGCAAGTTGATCAACCAGACCATTAAACACATTCATGTGTTCAATGATATTCCCACCTTCCTCCATCTTCAACCGATACAGATCACGATTCAAGCTTAGCTTTGTAGTCATGTTCTTCCCGAGATATAACTTCTCGAGGGCCACCCACCACCCCGTCGCGGTTGTCTCACCACTGACATTATTAATGATCTTATCACTGATGGATAGGCGAATGGTACTGACACATCTTTCCTCGATGTCATTCCAATCGTCATCCGTCATCTTTTCTGGCTTTCCGTCCTTTTTACCCTTCAACGGCTTTGCCAAGCCTTGTTGAACCAGGACATCCTTCACCCTTGCTTGCCACAAGGTGAAATTCCCGGTTCCATCAAATGGCTCCACCTTAAACTGCATACCGCTATTTTCCGCCATCTCAAACCAAAAATATCCGATAAACCTGGATACGCTCTGATACCACTTGTTATGACAACTTGCCCAATGCACCCACACTAGCGGAAGCGAGGATATAATTGTGTGAGACAAACTTGCGAGAAATAAAAGAAAGCAAAATAAAGTAACTGATAACACGACGATTTAACGTGGTTCAGCAAAACCCTGCCTACGTCCACCCCAAGAGTTCCCTTTATTCTTATAATATAAAAGAACACGATACAAGAAAAAGTACACTATGAGTTAAACCCAAACCCAAGTCCCTTAGATTTTAGTATAAAATCTAAATTTCCCGTACACTCTTTTACACTCCTTACAAGAATAAACTCTCGAACTCACAAAAACACACTCCGTTGATATTACCGATCAACTATGTTTTTCCTTTTGTGATGATCTCTTCTTTTTGCATGATCACCTATTTATAGATGAAGGCATACATGCATACACTTCACTTGGACATTTCTAGCCACTTGTTGCTTTCCTTCTTTGACTTGTAGGAAACAAAACCAAACTTTGCTACAATAACAACCAACTTGACATGTGATTAGAAAGAAGAGAATTTTAACCTTCTTTATTTAAGCATACTAAAGCCACATTTCTTGACTCCATACACATGCAAAAGACAATTTGTATTTGTCTACTAAATGTGAGTCACAAGTTGTTAGCTAGCAAATGTGGACTAATGTCCAACAGTTATGAAGTAGAGTGAACATGAAAAATGTTATGTGTAATATCTAACTTTCATTGTAGTGCTACGTATGTGATACTATCTATATATTATCTATCTATATCTATTATAGTCTAAACCTCTAAAATGATGATATCATCATTTAGCTAATTAAATTTAATTTTATAAATGATGATGTCAATAATATTTTATATATTAATTCTCTTAAATTCTACTTAATTAATTAAATATTTAAAAACATGATAATACCATAAAAAACATACAAAATATTATGGAAAGAAAATAAAATACTCCCATGACTGTATGTATAATATTTGAAACATTATGTACAATCTTATGGTAAAACATCCTATGACCATATGTACAATATTTGAAACATTATGTACAACCTTATGATAAAACACCCACATGCCCATATTTACAAACTTTAAAACAAACTGAACAATCTTCTACAGAACACCCAATGAACACACTTATATATTTTAAAGCATATTGTACAACTTTGTATAATAATTGTATTTTAATTTTTTTTAAAAGTTTCAAAAAAACATTTATTATTACTAATAATTATTATTAAAACTCAACTTTGAGCAAACTTTATTATTATTATTTATTTTTTTATAATAATTACAATTATAATTATCATGTTATCAATATTCAAATATATATTCTATTTACGAGATTAACAACATTACATATGTATGCGAAAATACATGTCTCTATATATTTGTAAAAACAACGACAAGTTTCTTTGTCGAATCCATGGTTTCACGGGTTATTAAAATAAATGACTTTAGCATTTACATTCACTTAATACCTAAAACATGTCATTAAATTGTTTCGTTTAAACAAACCCGTGGTTCCATGGGTCATTTCACTAGTACTCATATAAAGCTCTAAAACGATAACGTCATCATTAAGCTAATTACTCTTTAATTTTCATAATGATGATGTCATAATTATATATTAATGTAATTAAAAAAATAACACGAAATCGTTTATAAAAGGAAATACTAATCTATCATAAATTGTAATTTAATTTTCTATAAAAATTTAAAAGGCATTTATCATTACTAATAATTATTATTATTATTATCAAATATATAAATACTCAACTTTGAGCGAATTTTATTATTATTATTTACTTTTAATATAATATTTATAATTATAATTATTATATTATTAATATTCAAATATGTATTATTTTTACGAAATTAATTACGTTACATATGTATGCGAAAATACATGTCTCTATAGATTTGTAAAAACAATGACAAGTTTTTTAGTCAAACGGGTCATTAAAATAAATAACTTAAGCATTTACATTCACTTAATACCTAAAACATGTTATTAAATTGTTTCGTTTAAACAAAACCGTGATTTCACGGGTCATTTCACTAGTTCTTTTGTAAAATGTAAAAAGAACTTATATTACTAATTAACGAGAAAATTATCAATGAGGTTTATTTGCTACACATTGTTGGTTTTATTTTTTGATAGAAAAATTGATATGGTTACTTTGTGAAGGATGTTATCCCACATAGGTGGGAGGAGAAAGTTGGAGGTAGGTGACTTGGTTATAAAAGGAGGGCTAAGTCTTCATTCCAATTTGCACCAATCAATACACTTTAAGTATTTGATTATTTCTTTCTTTCTTACTCTTGTTTGAGAGTTGTATTAGTTAAATATTTTAGAGAGTGTAGTTGGCTTAAGAGAGTCGTCTATATCATTATAACAATTTGTGATATAGTGTATTTCTCTCTTTGAGGGCCGGTGATTTTTCTCATGTTTTGGAGTTTCCACATTAAATCTTGTGTTGTGTATTGTTCTTATTTCTTTACTATTATTGTTGGGTTGGGTAGTGAGAATTAGTGAGACCGTAATTTCCCAACAACTGGTATCAGAGCGTCAGGTTTGACGGGGGTCTCGGTTATAAGAGTCAGAGTATGCTCTGTGGTTGCCACGGGAGTGGATCGTCCACATCAGAAACGAGTTCTATTGATCGTATAGGGTATCTAGTTAGACAATATTTTTTCTGATTCGTAGTAATAGTTGGATTTGTTAGTGGCGAGTTGTGAATTTCCGATTTAAAGGGTCCTGGCTACCTACTACATCTTTTGGCTATTCGAAACGTGAGCAAAATCAGAGAAAGTGTTGTTTATAGGATACGGATACGATGTCGAAGTTCAGTCCAATGAGGTTTGATGTAGAGAAATTTGATGGGAGGATCAATTTTGGCTTATGGCAGGTTCAAGTCAAGGATGTGTTGATTCAGTTCGGGTTACACAAGGCATTGAAAGGTAAACCCACCTTTGTTTCCGACAGTGATTCTAGCAGTAAGTTCGATGAAGAAGAATGGGATGATATGGATTTGAGGGCAGCAAGTGTGATTCGTTTGTGTCTTGCAAAGAACGTGCTTGCAAATGTGCACGGGTTATCAACAGCAAAGGAGCTTTGGGTTAAACTAGAGCAGTTGTACCAGGGCAAGGGCATCTCAAATCGGTTGTGTCTTAAAGAACAATTTCATACTTTGCGTATGGATGGGGGTTCAAAGATTTCAGATCATCTGAGCATTTTAAATGGTATTGTTTCAGAACTTGAAGCTATTGGAGTTAAAGTAGATGATGAAGATAAAGCTTTGAGGTTAATTTTATCTTTTTCATCGTCTTATGAACACATGAAACCTATTTTGATGTATGGAAAGAAAACTCTGAAGTTTGAAGACGTTACTAGCAAGCTCCTATCCGAGGAGAAAAGACTGGAAGGTAACGGGGTCTCGTCATCAGGAGATACGATAGTGTTGTGTTCGGATAGGCGAAAGAGAAACTCTGGGAAGAATCTGGTATGCTAGAGGTGCGGGAAGACTGGGCATGTAAGGGTTAATTGTCCAGGTGGAGCTAATTCGATAAATGGCTTTAAAGGCGCTAATGATGTCTCAGTTGTTACGGAGAGTGACAAATTCCTCTGAAGTCACACCATCCTCATGGTGTGTCAGCGCCACCGTAGAAAAGGATGTTCGTTAGTGGTTCCACAATTACACATGTGCATTGGTTTGGCGTTGATGCAGGTTGTGTGGTGGAAACTGATGTTGTAGCTGATGGGACTTTCGGGAAAGCCAAACAGGGAAGTTGCACCATAAAGTTTCAGCTGGTTGTTCAACAACATGTGCCGAGGTGAAATGCTTGGAATGTGATATTCTAAGTGCTATACTCTTAATGGTGGAGTATGATAATTCTTGTTAAGAGTTATGATTGTCTGTGATGACAATGATTGTCGGTTTAGACAATGTTCGGTAAAGATGCAAGTTTTGTCTCTTGGGAGATAATGTCATCGGCATGAAGATGAAGATCTTGAAGTAGTCATCGAGGAAGCATCTATATCGGTTATCCTTATAATGTTGAAGTATGGTTATCTTTTTCTATCAAAAAGGTGGAGATTTGTTGGTTTTATTTTTTGATAGAAAAATTGATATGGTTACTTTGTGAAGGATGTTATCCCACATAGGTGGGAGGAGAAAGTTGGAGGTAGGAGACTTGGTTATAAAAGGAGGGCTAAGTCTTCATTCCAATTTGCACCAATCAATACACTTTAAGTATTTGATTATTTCTTTCTTTCTTACTCTTGTTTGAGAGTTGTATTAGTTAAATATTTTGGAGAGTGTAGTTGGCTTAAGAGAGTCGTCTATATAATTGTAACAATTTATGATAGTGTATTTCTCTCTTTGGGGGCCGGTGTTTTTTCTCCTGTTTTGGAGTTTACACTTTAAATCTTGTGTTGTGTATTGTTCTTATTTCTGTACTATTATTGTTGGGCTGGGTGGTGGGAATTAGTGAGACCGTAATTTCCCAACACACATTTCATCTATATATTATTGTTTTTTTTTCAAAGGCTAAGCATTTTATTAATCTGCAAAAAAAGCCAATCAAATACACCAAAAGTTCACGGGGAGCGAACTATGAAATGTAAAATGTACACATCGAACATACCACAAGACAGTAAGTGATCTAAAATGCCTATGCATACTCCAGAGTTTGGGTTCGCTTTCCAATTCCAGGCTGATTTGAAAGTGTGTAATCCGATTTGGTGAACCAAAAAATGTTAGAAGCCTCTAACCTTGGACGTAATATTGTTATTAATGATTGCACCCGCCTTTGTAATAGAGCATGAACAAGCTTATTCTACCGATACAATATTAACCAAAGCATTATGTATCTTGTGGAATTGTGGCAAGACATGCTTCAGTCGCCACTTGAGTTACTAACGAAATTTTATGCACATATCAAATTTGATACGCCAAAAAAAGGATGGGTTGCGATACTCTCCACCAATCTAAGAAGTTGCGCCAAATGGGTATGACAAACCTGCAAGAGCTAAACAGATGATCCATGGTCTCGGGTTTAGTGTGGCATAAAGAGGAGTTTGGAGAATCAATTAGAATGCCACGAGCCTGAAGGTTAGCTCTTGTCGGAAGTCAGTCTTGAGATAGCCTCCATTAAACTTACTTTCAGCAGAAGTTCACTCAACACATCTGGAACACAATACCGGATAACAGTTTAACAACATTATTGAGTCTGCCCATTCTCGGATTTTCCTTTATTTGCCCCTGCGTTGAGTTACCTCACTCTTAAATGCAAACAAGTGTCTCAAAGTTTATTTGATTTAACTACAAAACAATAGAAAAACTAAACATAATTGATTATTATCATCATCGTGATACACAAATTCTATTGCCGAAAGCCACGAGCCACATTTTAAGTCATCATCCTCTTCTGATAACCGCGGTTTAAGTCATCATCCTTTTCTGACTATTCAAGCACTTTCCTGATATAATCTTGTGTATCTTTCAGATCTTCCTCCTCGATATTGCGGCGTTTAAGACGCTTACCAGCTTGGAGAACACCCGCAAGACCTGAAATATTATGTAATGGAGGTGAGGGGGTGAGATTATGATATGATATTGCAATCAAGAGGAATTGCAAGGTGTTAGAAGGAGATCGAAGTCGTCTACGTCAAGGCTAAAGTTTCCATGAATCGTCCATTTTTCGGTTATTCGAGTGTGCTTTTTTTGAGTGAGATATATACACATTTGATAGAATCATGGGCGGATGTTAGACCAGTTTTAACTGTGCGTCAGACTCCATCCGTCAGATTATGTGACAAAACTGACAAAAACTGGCGGATTATAACGGGGCGTCAGTTTTTCATCAGTCGAGGGCGTCAGTTTGACTTTTGACGCAAAAAATGCATCACTTCCTCCTTCAACTGATCATTGATACGTGATACATCTTATGGTTTCCAGTGTTTACATACGGTGTATGATCCACAATCTATATTCAAATGAATATGATACATCTTATAGGTTCGTATTTCTTTATAACAACTTCTTCTATATATTTGTAAATACATCGGTAATCGGTAATGTATATGAAACCAAGTGGGTTTTTATGAAGATAATACATTTGCCTCACTATGTCTTTAATATTGTAGACGTTTATTCTTAGGATCTTAGGTCGCTTGCAATCTATCCTAGAGGCGGAATACACTAGAATAGGGTTAAACCGAGATATGGGTCGTTTTGGGATCGAATAGATCAAACCTAGAACCAAAACTAGATTAGATCGACACCTAGATGATATATTTCGGTGGTATATGGTGTTAGGGTTCACTGAAGACGAAAACCTACGACTTAGGGTAAATAAGACGAGTAAAGTCAAACAATTAGGCTAAACCCGTATATATACTGCCTACTAGACACACTCGGTCGAGTGTGTCCCTCAGTCAGTCGACTGAGTAGGACAGTCGGTCGAGTGTGTATACACACTCGGTCGACTGTCTGAGCAGTTTAACTTATTGATCATTTAACAAGTTAAGTACGCACAAACACAAATGTAATCAATAGTCTCGAGTAAACATTATTACATAACCGAAATGCGTTAAACATAAAGACAAACAACGGCTGGGGATTCATGCACCAACAAATATTAATCGAAGTAAATGTTCAGATTTGGTATTATGGGGAAATTGATGATGTTCATCCCTTGTTTGTTCAGAATTGGTATTACAACGGATGTTTGTTTCAAAGATTTCAAAATGATTTCACTGCACAAACCCTTGATCCTATTTCACAAACTTTCTAGGTAAAAACCTATCATTAATGTTGTATATCATATTAATGTTGTATATCATATAGTCTTTAGCATGAGTTCATTTTGTACAGATTTTATGTGATGACCCAGAAATTTTGACTAAACTTAAACTTAATCTTTGTATGATTAACATTTCCGACACGATAAACAAAGTCTGTAAAACCGAATCTCAAAATTTTTGAATTACTTTTATATATTTAAATACCCTTCGGTTGTTTTCGACGATTCGCGAACAATTATATGTAAATAGATACATATATACTATAACATGAAAAGGTAACAATGTATTAATTGTTTGATACCGTACATTAAACTTATTGGTTCAAATATCTATTTGAATGTATATGATAAGTTGAAATATTTATTATTAAAATTTATTTATAAATAACTTCCAATGTGTATTTAAAAACTGATTTATGTATATTAAAAAGATATATACATATATATAATAAACGATAGTAACATTCGTTTATTGATTCAATTGATATTTAGATAAGTTAACTAAAGCGTTTAAGATGAACCAGTTAAACACTAATTTTCTACAGTGTTTTCAAATTGCCACATTACTCAAAATGCTACAGTGTTTTCGAAAATCACTATTTACTACAGTGAAATTGACTTTGCTACAGTGAATTGCTACAGTAAAATTTGACTTTGCTACAGTAACTTTACTACAGTAAAACACTATTTCAAAATGACAATGTATATATTATATATATATTAACAAATAGCGAGACGATGATTTATAGAAGTAAATGACCAAAACATTTGAAAGTTTAAGTTATACTATGAATGGTATAGTTTATGAATAATTTAAGGCTATATTTTGACAAAGGTACGTGACACGAAACGTAAAATGCAAGTGTTCTAAAGGTACGAAAGGACATTCGAAAAACCGGAACCGGGACATAAGTCGAGTGATGACGTACGACTTATCGGAACAAAAATTACAAGTCAACTATGCACGTGAATTTAATATAATATATAATTAATTATATAAATTATATATATTATATTTATATTAATTTAATATTATGTCGACAAACAAGAAAACAAAAATTTGTGAGCTGGAATCTGAGGCCATGCGATCGCATGGCCACAAGCCTATAAATCCATGCGATCGCATGGAGGTAAAAGTCTGGCCTGATGCTATAAAATGGCATTTTGCTCGACACATTAACACACACACATACATATTACTCCGTATTTATTTTATTATTATTATTATTATTATTATTATTATTATTATTATTAAGATTAATATTATTAATAATATTATTATTATTATTAATTAGTATTATACATAAAATACTACGATGAGGTTATGAGCTTGTCACTTTCAAAATGGTTTTCAAGCGAGATAGAGCTAAGAAAATTATGGGTTATTGCCAAGAAAATTATGGGTAATGTTTGGGGGTATTTTTGTGAATCAAACCTCGTGTTTATCATCTTCGATGCGTCTACGTGCTTTCCTACAATATTGTATATCAATATTAAACAGTGAGTTTCATAAGATCCCTTTTACTCTCTACATTTTTGGGCTGAGAATACATGCAAATGCTTTATTAACCGATATACAATATTTATATGCGTGAGTTTCATTTGCTCCCTTTTTAATTGCTTTTGCAATCTATATTTTTGGGCTGAGAATACATGCACTTTATTTTAAACAATGGACACAAGTACATACTAAATTCTATACTGAGTTTGAACCGAAAATCCCTTAGCTTTGGTAACTAGTAACTGCCGGTTATAAGAACTGGTGGGCGCGAGTAGTAGTATATGGATCCATAGGGCTTGATATCCCCGTCCGAGCTAGAGCACTAGCCTTTTAACGGACGTATGCTATTTGAGAAGCGTACACGTTGGTTTGCGTGTATTATTAAGATGATTATACAAAGGGTACAAATTATATAAACGTTAAAGTTTAGTTACCAGGGTGCTCAATTTTGTAGAACCGATTGATAAACGTTTCGGATGAAACAACTGAAATCTTATGATCCACCTTTATATACAGATTATGCGCAACATTAAAACTATGAACTCACCAACCTTTGTGTTGACACTTGAAGCATGTTTATTCTCAAGATTCTAGAAGTAACTGAACTTTTGTAATCCACATTGATATACGGATTATGTGTAATATTAAAACTATGAACTCACCAACCTTTGTGTTGACACTTGAAGCATGTTTATTCTCAGGATTCTAGAAGTCTTCCGCTGTTTGCTTATACGTGATACAAGATATGTGCTTGGAGTCATACATGCTATATACAAGAAACTTGCATTCACCAAACCATTACCATGTATCTTATTTTGACTGTATTATCAACAGATGTATTATTGTAAACTATTTAAATGGTGATTGTCTATACGTAGGAATCATCAGATGTTAAAAACCTGGAATTTATATATTCATTTATGAAATACCTTTTCAAACGAATACAATGTTACAAAATGTATCACATAGAGGTCAAATACCTCGCAATGAAATCAATGAATGACGTGTTCGTCCATATGGATTTGGAGTGATCGTCACATTTTATGTTAAACACCAGCAAATTTTAAAGAACAACAGTTTATATATGGGTATTATGTTAGTAGTGATTTACTAATAATAGAAGTATTTAGCAACATAGATTTGGTTACACACTCTCTTGAACAACCATTTGTACTAATGATATACTATTTTATCTGAAGTAGAGCCATCGATCCAATTGTTGATGTTGATGTTGATGTACTGATCAATTTTGGGTTCTGCTTATCCTCTAATTGGTCAAACAAGTAAACTTAAATTTGTCAACTAAAATGAAAACACGTTGAATAGGTGAGCGGGTCAAATGAGTCTTTTCTAATTACAATATGTTTGTTAATTTTAAAATTAGTGTATAAATGGTGAATGATGAATACAATGCAGTGAATGTTCTTTTGAATTGTGTGATGGGTTAGTTGTTGCATACTGCTAATTTTACATATAGGGACATAAGAACACTTACCTTACCCTTTTCTAGAATCAGACCATGATCAGTTGTTCAACAAATGTAAAAAACTTGCTACATCTAAAGTCAGGCGGCTATAACAGAGGTCTCACTTTTTGGTTCTCTAACGGTAAGACAGGAGAGATGAAACTATACAAGCTCACATATTATATATGTAAGCTTAGTTTTGCTCTAGTCACACATTTAGTCAAGATAGATACAAACGTGCATGTGTAGTCCGATAGTATTACTGTTTTGGCAGTTGTACCCTGGAAAATAGATTTTGTGTAAACGACAAATCGATTTTAATGGAACCGAGCTCAACATTTATTGTTGATATATATCCATGGTTTCTACTCCTTCCTGTAATTTATTTCCTTATGTTTCGTGAAGAAATAAATGATATATACATTCACGTAATGTATTGTTTTTATTCGTTATTGCAATGAAATTGTATTCAAGTACAATGTATTTATTCGTACATAAATCATAGTCTGTGATCGAAACTTACAAACACATTATTCAGTGAAATGTTTTATTGAAAAAAATAAAAATAAAAAATAAACACATACAATAAGAAATGCAAACCATGAAAGTCTTGTGGGATTAATGATTACGAATAGAACAGTAGGTCTGAATTGCAGTAAAAATGAAGAGTATCAACGCAGTAGCAGATGCTATATAACTCCATGCCTGTTAAAATATATTAATGTATTTCTAGTAGAATCTAGAATTGACTACAACTATAAGATACTAATTAAAAGATATTTAGTAAGTATATACTAGAAGAGAGACCATGGTTAAATTAGTCAAAAAAATCAAAGTTTACTAGAAGATATACAACCGACATATGTAGTCTATAAATATAGACTTGTTGCTCTGCAATCGATGTACACAACAAAAAGCCAAATTCAATCAATAAAGCTTAATAAGTCTTCTACTTTTACAATATAAAATTCTTCTTTTAAAAGGTCCCCTCATAAAGTTCAACAACTACTCATTACTAGTGCACTAAATTTAAATTAATAAAATAACACTTTTAAATAAACTAAATCTTACAAGTGGTATTAAAAGTTGTTTGGGCGTTCGTTCGTGTACACCATGACTACTGTTGGTGCATACAAGATTCCCGTCCCCATCTTTGATGGCGACAACTATGATTTTTGGAGCATCCGAATGAAGACATATTTCCAAGCACAAAGCTTGTGGGATATTGTCGAAGTCGGGTTTACAAATCCAAAAGACGACGAAACTCTGTCCGCGGAAGTGCAGGAAAAATATAACAAAAATGTTGTAAGAAATGCTGCCGTTCTAGGTTACATCCAACAAGCCTTGACGCCGTCTATCTTTTCATGAATTATGGGAGCCACGACAGCCAAGGAGGCGTGGAAGATCCTTCAGGATGAATTTCAAGGAAATGTCAAGGTGAGATCCGTCAAACTTCTAACTCTCATAAGAGATTTTAAAAATTTAAATATGAAAGAGACTGAGACCGTAAAAGATTACTATTCTAGAATTAAAGAAATAGTAAATCAAATGAGAGCCTATGGAGATTCCTTAACTGATAAAAGGATTGTAGAAAAAATACTTATCAGTATGACAGAATAATACGATCATGTCATTACTGCTATCGAAGAGTCAAAAGACATCGAGACTCTGTCGGTACCAGAATTAATTGGCTCTCTTGAAGCATATGAGGCTAGACTGAGTCGGCGTAGTGAAAACTCACTTGAAAGTGCCTTTCAGTCTAAACTCAAATTAAGGTCTAAAAAATCTAATAATGGGGGAAAAAGAATTTTTGAAGAAAAATCAAAAGGAGGAGAAAAACCCAGAACTGTGTTCGATCAAAGAAGGAACGGCTACCCTCCATGTGGTATTTGCAAAAATACAAACCACTTGGAGAAAGATTGTTTCCATAAAGGGAAGCCACAATGCAATAAATGCAACAGATTTGGACATCTAGAAAAAGATTATCGTTTAAAACAAAATCACCGGGCTAACTACGCAGAAGAAAATGATGATATACCGGAGAACAAAAATCAGCTATTCTACGCCTGCCATGTTGCGAATGAACAAAGGGACGACACTTGGTTCATCGACAGTGGGTGCAACAATCACATGACAGGAGATTAGAAGCTATTTCATAGTATGAACACCTCCGTCAAGTCCCGCGTCAAACTTGGGAATGGAGCGCTTGTTGACACAAAAGGCAAAGGTACAATAATTGTTCAAACTAACAACTGCACTCGATCTGTTAGTGACGTTCTTCTAGTACCAAGCTTAGCAAGTAACTTGCTAAGTGTTGGCCAAATGATGGAGCACAGATACTCTTTACACTTCGAAGATAAATCATGTGTTATTCGTGACAAGAAAAACAACTATAAATTAATAGCCGAAGTGCCAATGGAGAATCGTAACTTTCCGCTTCGTAAAGTTCAAGTCGAAGAATCATGGCTATGGCATCGAAGATTTGGCCACTTTAACTTTCACGCACTAAAAATTCTCCAACAGAAGAATATGATGAGAGACTTGCCTAACATAGAAGAAATCACTGACACGTGTGAAAGCTGTATGATGGGCAAGCAACATCGAAAACCTTTCTCTCGTGACAAAACTTGGAGAGCGAAAGGTATACTGGATCTGGTGCACACTGACGTATGTGGACCAATGAGGACCCCGTCACTTAACCAAAACAGGTACTTTATTCTCTTTATCGATGACTATTCTAGAATGACATGGGTGTACTTCATGCGTGAAAAATCTGAAGTATTTACTATATTCAAGAAGTTCAAGAATTTCGTAGAAAAGAGTAGTGGCCATTATATAAAAACACTAAGGAATATACCTCTACACAATTCAATAAATTTTGCGAAGATGAAGGAGTTAAACGCCAACTCACTGTTGGTTATGCCCCTGAGCAAAATGGCGTCTCTGAACGCAAAAATAGAACTGTAATGGAAATGGCCAAAACAATGATACATGAAAAAGGTCTTCCAAATAGTTTCTGGGCTGAAGCTGTATACACAGCTGTATATATATTAAACCGATGTCCAACGAAAGTCGTCGAAAATAAGACTCCGATAGAGGCATGGAGTGGAAGGAAACCGTCGGCGAAACATCTGCGAGTATTTGGGTGTATCTGCTACATCCATATTTCAAAGGAGAAACATCAAAAGCTCCAAGAAAAATCAGAAAAAAGAAATATTTTTGGGATATAGCACACAATCTAAAGGCTACCGAGTCTATAACCTAAAGACCAATAAAATCGTGATCAGTCGAGACGTGGAGTTTGACGAAGACGCTTCATGGAATTGGGAGAAAGACAAAGTTCAAAAACAAATATATCTGCCAAGGATATCTATGGAAACTCCAGCCCACCAACCACTACAAGTTGAGCATTCTGAACAACAAGAAAGTACCGGTGAAACAAGCCCTGCTACACCAACTTCTCCATTGACAAGATTACCTATGGCGCAAGATGAGTCAAGTCCAGAGTCAACACCTGGAAGAGTCAAAGCGTTAGCAGAGATATACGAGACTTGCAACTTCACAACTCTAGAACCTGAAAGCTATGAAGTTGCAGCAAAAGATGAAAAATGGATAACCGCTATGAATGAAGAAATCAGAATGATCGAGAAAAATAACACATGGGAGCTAGTTGATCATCCCAAAGACAAAGAAATAATTGGAGTTAAGTGGGTTTACAAGACAAAGCTCAACCCTGATGGCTCTATACAAAAACATAAAGCAAGGCTAGTAGCTAAAGGCTACTCACAACAACATGGAGTCGACTACAATGAAACTTTCGCACCTGTAGCTCGACTGGATACTATAAGAGCTCTTGTGGCATTAGCAGCTCAACGAAGGTGGAAGATTCATCAACTAGATGTGAAATCTGCCTTTCTAAATGGGTTTCTCGAAGAAGAAATATATGTAGAGCAACCACAAGGGTTCATCTAGGAAGGAAAAGAAGATAAAGTCCTGAAGCTAAAGAAAGCCTTATATGGACTTAAACAAGCGCCACGCACTTGGTATAGTCGCATTGACAGCTACTTCACAAGTTCAGGATTCAGGAGGAGTCAAAGTGAGCCCACACTCTACATCAAAACCCAAGGTAACTCTGACACTCTCATTATTTCCTTGTATGTTGATGATCTTATATATACGGGGAACAATGATAGAATGATACAAGAGTTTAAACAAGACATGATGAAAACGTTCGAGATGAGCGACCTTGGTTTGATGCGTTATTTTCTTGGCATCGAAATTAGTCAAGAAAATGAAGGCATCTTCATATGCCAAAAGAAATATACAGAAAATCTCCTGAAAAAGTTTAAACTATACGGTTGTAAAACCGTCGCCACACCACTAGTCGCCAATGAGAAGATGAGAAAAGAAGATGGATCTGAGAAAGCAGACACCTCAAGATTCAGAAGTCTCATTGGAAGTCTACTATACCTAACAGCTACAAGACCTGATATCATGTACGCAACCAGTCTACTATCCAGGTACATGCAAAACCCTACTCAAATACATTACGAAGCTTCTAAAAGAATATTAAGATACTTGCAAGGTACCATGGACTATGGAATATGGTACAAGCCCACAATAGACTCGAAGCTTCATGGATACACAGATAGCGATTGGGCCGGATCGGTGGATGACATGAGAAGTACTTCAGGATACGCATTCACACTTGGATCTGGTGTATTCTCATGGGTATCAAAGAAACAAGAAACAGTAGCACAATCATCAGCCGAAGCCGAGTACGTCGCAGCCGCTAACTCAACTAATCAAGCTATATGGCTAAGAAGAATACTTGAAGACATGGGCGAAAAACAAAATGAAGCTACTCAAATATTCTGCGACAACAAGTCTGAAATTGCGATGTCTAAGAATCCTGTGTTTCATGGTAGAACAAAACACATTGATATTAAATATCACTTTCTACGAGAAGTTTCGGTCAGGAAAGATATTGAATTACAATACTGCAAGACAGAAGAACAAGTTGCAGATATTTTCACTAAAGCACTACCAAGACCCAAGTTCGAGTTCCTACGTAACATGCTCGGAGTAACGTCGAAATACATTAAGGAGGAGTGTTAAAATATATTAATGTATTTCTAGTAGAATCTAGAATTGACTACAACTATAAGATACTAATTAAAAGATATTTAGTAAGTATATACTAGAAGAGAGGCCATGGTTAAATTAGTCAAAAAAATCAGAGTTTACTAGAAGATATACAACCGACATATGTAGTCTATAAATATAGACTTGTTGCTCTGCAATCGATGTACACAACAAAAAACCAAATTCAATCAATAAAGCTTAATAAGTCTTCTACTTTTACAATATAAAATTCTTCTTTTAAAAGGTGTCCTCATAAAGTTCAACAACTACTCATTACTAGTGCACTAAATTTAAATTAATAAAATAACACTTTTAAATAAACTAAATCTTACAATGCCCCACTGAAGTAGGTGCGTCTTGTATACCCTAAAAAGCTGTTGCAATAATTACCCATTTCGCGCCACTCTCTGCTATAAATGAACTCTACAGGAACATACTCTATGGAAAATTCATGAATTAGGTCAACTATATGCTGGTAACCACTTTGATTAGTTATGATTTTTGATTCTACCAACTTGAGAAGGTCTTCCTTTGAGTCAACGAGCATCATCATAGCATAAAAATACGATGCCATGTAATTACCAACTTCAGGATAACGCCGCTTATAACTAGTGAGGCTTAATAAAAGTAACTCTGTGTGTTCTTCTATACGTAGTACCGGCATAGTCAAAGTACAATTGATCCCTGTTGATTTGAATTTCATGGTTACTTTGTGACAACCCGGAAATTTTCGACCAAATTTAAACTCTATCTTTAAATAATTTAATATTTCCGACACGATAAGAAAAGTCTGTAATGTTAAAATTTCAAAAACTTTGAACTGTTTCATATATTCAATTGACCTTCAACTGCTCTCGACGATTCACGAACAATTAATTGTAAATAGATATGTGTGTAGGTATATATAAATAATAATTCGAAATATAATTTGAAGTATTATATGTTGTTGTTATTAAAAATTAATAAAATAAAAATAGGATATTATAATAATTATTATTTAAAATATATCTCTATATATAAATAAAGTATATTAAAAATAAATATTAAATGATTGTAATACTCGTTTAATGTTCCGATTGATATTAAGCAAGTTAAATTCAAACTTATGTAATTTTAAAATAAACGGTGATCCTAAAATGAGTTTTATAAAGTATAAGCTTATTAAAAATATATTTAGGAGCTAATTGTTAAATTTGAACATGATGATGTGCGGTGCCCATCGGCCGAGTAATTGGGCTTGGTCCATGGGCCGCGGTCAAGTCTTCCTCCAAAACCCTAATTCCCTCTTATAAATAGAGAGTCTAGTCAAGCAATTAAACCACACAATCTACTCTAGGGTTTTTACCTACGACTCCTCGTAGGGTTTTCCCCTTCGCCGCCAATCGGCGCCGCCATCGGCCGACGGTCAGCCTTTAGCCACCCTCTCGAGATCATCATCTCGGCTAGGGTTATCACGGTAGTCGGACCGGAGGTTAACGTCGCTGAACTAATAAAACCCTCCTTCTATTGCACTCAAGTGTGTTTCTAACCCTAGGCAGAAATATGCTTGATCAATTGGTGCTTTTATTGAGAGATACAACCTATCTCGCATTCCTTCCATCAATCAAACGAACGGATGTAAGTTTTTAATATTTATTTCATTATGTTTGAAATCTAGGAAATGAATGTCTGTATGTATTTATCCATCAACCATATAGTACATGACATCTGGATTCAAAATATAATGGGTTACTAAAAGTAATATGGGGATCTGGTCATGGGATTCATGTTGTAAATCGTACACATATGTATGATCTAGTAAAAAGGGTGTACTTTTAGATCTTTCGAACACCATGATATTTTCTTTTTCAATTAAACATCACCGACTTTTATTTTTCTTAATAAAATATGTACATATTTGTTGTATGGTATGTTAAAAAGAAAAACATGTGACACGATAATGATCATATATACTTTACACAGCAACGTAACATACTTACGTATTCGTTGTTTTATATTTATTTTTCAACGACTTCACTACCCACCGTTAGCGATCATCGCTTCTGGGTGACAGCGGTGTTAGGATATTCGGTTGATATGTCTTGATTTCAAGTAGCGAAAACCTTGCGGATACGCCTTTCGGCGCGCAGATCGCAATGCTTACGGACATATCACAACGATACCGGTTATATCGCCTTCAATTCGGGCAGACTGTCACGTATATATGTCGTTTTACGTGCTCAAATTTTATGTTATGCAATATTACTTGTAAGTATTCATCATGGATTAGCCTACGTTCACCGTAAGGTCATAAAAGAATGGGCGGAATATTTGTGATCAGACTATAAATATATTTTATTTGTTACGCATGTTCCTATGAGATCACGGTCAAAAAATTGTTTTAGCTAATGATATACTTACAAACGTAACTGAGAAGCAAGATCCGTCCTGTTAAACATATCTTTATCTATTACGCTCGGATCTTTTCCTATTTTACCAGACTTATTTTCAGTTTATCATAAGCACTATACAAAAAATATGAGATTGCTATTTTAAGAAACTGTTTGAAAGATGTTTTGCTAAATGATTAGCGTATCTAACTTCTTATTTTTTAGCAATGTAGTCACTGGTTATCTTTCACAAATGCCTTTTTGCGATACAGTGACGTGATATCACTTTCAGTGATACTTTTCATAAGTTCATGGCAGTCCGATTTACGCCCATGGTTGCAGCTTATGTATGCTACACGCTTTGCGCGGATATATGCCCCATTATTTTCGCATTCCTTGCGCAGCGTGTCTCCGGGCAGATTATAATATCTCCGGGTAGATCGCAGTGCCATCCACACTGATTACACCGGGCAAGCCTCGTAACTCCTAACGTCTACGCAGAACGGTCATGACACTAAAATCTATTTCCAGCGATGGCAACTAGAGATTTATGATGATTGATTTGATCAAATCTGTCGCATTCTTAGCATGACTGTTGTGTGTTTATGTTTGTTTTATAGGGGCGGTTACGACTCCGGTGACAGCGGTTTCGGGAATTTGGACTTCTTAATCGGCCTCGATAAGAAATAATCGGTTAAAGGCGCGGATATAGTTGCGGTACATGTGATGTTAGTTATTTCACCACGTACAATATATCCGCATCACCTTTATAATACCTTTACGTGATGTCATTAGGCGGCGTTAATCGCGAAGCATCTTCATATGTGCTATCCCTAGTTTATATGTGTTGTCCACATTGCATAAGACCATGGCGGCTCCGCTAAGCCTATGGCTGCAGTTTCATCAATGCTTCACGTACATTGCGCCATGAGGCTCTGCGTACGAGCATGGCCACAGTTTACTTGTGCTTCCCTCTGCGCCATTTTGGTTTTGCGTAAATCCATGGCGCATTGCTTTCATACTCCTTTGCGCGCAGTACTTTGCACGGCCTGGAACAATATGCCAACAAGTTAATTCGAAACTTTAAAATGTCTTTCATGATATCATTTAATTGACAAACACAATACACACGTGAGCACTCTGACTTTTTTTTTTTTTCAATCCGTTTGGGATTATATTGTGGGAACAATATTTAAGTACTGAATATTTAATCGTTTTATTATTTTCTATTGAGAAAGAAGAAAAAGCAGTACGTGATTAAATTTTTGCGCGATATGGCTTACGTCGGTGGATGGTAGATATTCACCTTTGATGGGATTCGGTGTTATTCATTCCATAAATCATATATAACGGGTGTATACCATATATATTATGTACAAGTTAGTTACCAACACGTGGTTACAGTATATGTGGTATTGTTATGCGTTGGCGCTACGTGCATTCTTGGTCGGCTATCATTATTAGTCACCACCTTTGCAGCTTTTTTGCACGTCATTTGCATAGCCCTATATGCGGCAGCTTGTGAAGAACATGCATCTTCAATTGGCTATTATCATTAAGTCCAAACGTAGCTTTTGCGGCCTTTTGCGCGACCTCTAACTTTATGCATCCATTGGCACAGTCTATTGCGTTATTTGATTGCTTAGCCGGGTGACTTGTTCATTACTCAACTTGATTACGAGGTCATAATAAACACAGATTGCAGCTAGCAACGAGGAAGGATGGTGATGAGATTCGATCACCTCTGTTGCATTGTTCTCACGCCAAGAATGCTTGTCATTTTGCGGTTACGATGTTGGAGAGACGTCGGGTCCAAACTCCTTAAGCGTTTTGGTGAGGAATTTTCGGGACAACACTTGGTATATGGCCCGCAATATTAATAATTTCGGGGATTTTTTCTAGATTAAAATAGCACGTTCGTATGCACCAACTGTGTTACCATATCTACTACATTTGTTTAAAAGTAAATGTACTATGCTTAATCTCATATTATAGTGTACGGTCGATTTTAAAAAAGAAAAATGCGGTAATCTGCAGCATGTTTAAAGTGGAAGGCTTATTTCATTTCTAAGTATGAGCCTCACGTCATTTGCTTCATCGCAGAAACATGTATTCCACTTGTTTTATAAAGGGTCAATTGTACAGTATATACGCCCGTACTAAAATCGACGCGGTTATCCTATAATATAAATATACGATTGACCTTGAGCATACAAGAGCGGTTATCTTGTTTTCAAATTTTGAGCGTAACATAATTTATTTAAATATGTTACTACTTTTGATTCGATTACTAATGAGAATCGGGTTGTGGACGATACCACAATTGTCATTTTGATCCAAATATATAGATCTATACAGAGCTTGGCATCTATACGATGGCAACCATCAATGCTAAGATCTAGACTATTTTATTTCCTTATACGGTGATTGATGTGGAAAGTATGTGATGGAATTCAATCACTGCCGCCTTTACGCCAAAGTTACATACTTTAATTTCGGTTTCCTCTCGGTGGCTGTTAAAGGTGACGGCGAAATTCCTAAACATGAATTTTTTTCTTTTCCTTAATTACATTCGGTAAGGAGTATATGATTAAAGTTATACACGGATGTATCACCACCGAATGAATCGGATTTTTCCCGGATATTCATAAAGGCAAGGATGCACGTGGCTTCTATGTTTACCAGACGCGTTTTGGGATTAAACAAACCAAGCGGTTTCATTTGATGGTGCATATCCACCACATATAATTAACTATATTATATTATGGTTAATTTTAGGATTTCAAAGAAAAAGGGTATTAAAAATTATTTCGATGATAGCAAGGTATGTGGCTACATAATCAATAATTTGTTTCGATTCTTGCAAAATTCGCTATAAATAATTGGAAGCCTTTTTTGTTAAATAACTCTCGAGATTCAACTCGGTTGACTTTTCTATTTGAAATGTTATTCACCGTTCATAACAATCCAACTAATCTCCTAGTGATTACACTCACGTTTATCTTTGAGGATATTTTAACAGGTGGTTAGTTATATTACAATCGGATGTTCAACTGCACAAAAAACACCACTCGTGTTAATGAATAAATGTTGTACAATACCTTGTGGGATGTTTTGTCTAAAACACAACAAGTGCATAAATATTTTAATTCGCTTAACTTCATTCAATGATGATGCAGTGCGCTAGCATGCTCAGCTTATACGTTGTACGATCGTAGCCACATTCAGACTTAATACGGGCCCCTCGTGACTGTTTTGCAGTAGCCTTCGTTGTGATATGCAATGACCTTTGAGGCTGATTTATTGTAGCGTTTTGCGGGAGCCGTTGGGGTTACTTTTTAGTGACTGGCTGATTTGCATCACTTTTTGCGGAAAGTATGCAGTTTCGTGCACCTTGCGCCATGGCAGCTCGATCAGACGCTTTGCGCAATTCTTTGTGCGGTGCTTCACGCGGTTATTCACACAATGATGTACGTGGTTATTAGCAGAAAGCTTTGTGCGGTTATTTGCACAACGCTTTATGCGGTCCTTTGTTACGATGTTTGCATGATCCTTTGCACAACTCTTTTTGCGCCCGTTTGCACGATCATTTGTGCAGCTTTTTGCACGCATGGTATCATTAGTGTTACATATTAACAAACATTAAACAATGTGTTGCAAGTGTTCTCTGATGCAGATCGCAATGCCTTCGGGCATATTGTAACAACTCCGGGCACGCCGTATCGCCTCCGAGCAGGCTGTTTCAATTTGCCTTCGAAAAACGCCTCTGGTATATCCGATATAACATACCAAGATTTGTGCATTTTTGTGCTAAAATATAGGATCCGATCGAGGCGTTAAAAGGTTTTAATCATAAAATGTTTTGGCATGATATTATTTTTGTCATGGTTTCGTTGGAAAGTGGCTAATACTTTTTAATATTCTTTCCGCGAATCATGCTCAAAGTTATTTTTAAAAGTCACATTTATTCATCATATCTACCATACATAATTTATAAGTAGTTAATACCTGACGTTGATATAATATCATTCTTATGGATGGTTGTTATCATATTGCGTATCAACGGCACGTTGCCCGATGGCAAGCGGTCATACGTAATAGTTAATATTATAATGCGTAAAGTGAGTTGTGTTTGCACATTACATGCTATCGACCCATTAAGTTGGTAGTCAATCATTATCATTATAATATTCATAACTAGTAGCTTAAATCGGGGAGCTTAATTAACGATGTTTTTGTGAGGAAAGCTTAATCTGTAAAACTATTCCAACGAAGTTGATAGTTTTGACTCATGACTGTTTCACATAAACTCATGGCTGCGCAACATTCATGCATCGACAACTTTCTTTCAGCATTATTTGAACACATTTGAGAAGATATTGAGCAGTTTTCAAAATCATCATAATACTATACACATTTGCACAGCCTAGTCGCACCCCATTTGCGCAGCTCCTTGCGCATACTTTGTGCAGGTCTCACGAGCTCATTTGCACCCCACTTACGCGGGTATTTTGCGCAGTTCCCTACGCGATCCTTGATGCGGTATTTGTGTATCCTAATTACAGCTCATTGCACGGTATTTGTGCAACTTGATTGCATCCCCATTGCGCAGCCCTTCGCACAACAATTGGCACGATTTTGTATAGCCCATATGCACTGTTCGTGCGGCCTGAATGCAGTCATTTGCGTAGTCATATGTGTGGTTGCATGCCCATTTACGCTGCTCTGTAATTGGACCTTTATGCAGATATTTACACGTACAACACATTACGCGTCTAAATTGCCCACTGAAAAAGGTCTGTTCAATTTATTTCATGTAGTATTGAAAAGCAAGTTAATTATCATGACCAATTATTGCATTATGATTACGTTATGTTATTATTAGTGAGGCCAAAGTTTTATTTGGGAAGTCGGGGTGCTCGGTTTAAAAATCATATTGATATGATATGAATAACCGTCACGACTTATTTCATGAATTATTCGGTCGTTTAGTTGATTGCTTATTCTTATTCCAATGAAGGTTGATAATATATATCAGGCTCGTTTACCTTTACTTTAAGCCGCATCTTATATATTGAAATGCTATTTCAGTGAGAAGACACGTGCTTGCATCGAAAATTTTGTATCTAACACCTGCCTCTTTTTATTTATATAGAGAGTATATATATCAAAACTCTCATACCTTCTTTTAATATTGGTATGCGGGCTAGTTTTGATATATAATTAAATCATGAGTTAGGATACTTTATTTATCCTTTATGATATTGTGTTACGAAGGAACAGTATGTGTCTCAGTTATTATGTGTCATACGTGTTGGGCAATGTTTCACATGTGTTGCGCGCACTTTGCCTTTGCACCATAACAAGTTCATCGCCCTTAAAGGTGGTGTCAACTGAATGTTGGATTTCAACACCACTAAATACTTAATTCTACTGAATTGGAGGCTACCATGATAGATGGCTTTAATTGACACAGGGATTATTTGTTTCCTTTGGCGACAGCCCTAAGTCGAACACTTTTACACATTTTGTATTGCGCCTGGAGGCGCTGCGTATGCCTTTGGCAGCATCCCATTTGTGCATGGCGCACGTTGCTTAAGACCAGGGTAGCTCTGCATAAACCCATGGCCGCATTACATTTGGCACGCGACGGCATTAAAGAGGTAATATATAGCTAGTTGGACTTGATCACCCATATTACTAGCGTACGAATCATACACCTCTTCTTCATATGGCTTCTCGCCAACTATACTTGCCTATAATTGACTTTGCGATTGGTTTTTTGATTTTAATGATTAGTTAATTGCTTTTCCCAGTTCATCACATGATTATGATGATTGGACGGGAGGACACAATGTTGCGTAGATCATACTCTATCGAATTGATAGTTGAGTTACGTAAACCATCACCATCATCCTTCGTGGATAAGGTTAACTGGTCAGTCTCTTACGACAGTAACCTACAACCTTTACGGGGCCTTCGATCAACGAACGTTATCAACGATGGACTCGAAGTTTAACCACCCCATCGATATCATCATATCAATCGGGGTTTGGAGAGTTAAATTCTAAGATCCTTACACCCAGATTACTCGCAATCCCGCTAGGATTATCTATGGTTTACAAATCGAAGAGTGGAATCCTTTAGTCTTCAAAATTGTATTGTTCACAGCAAGATTAAACGCGTCGTGGATATAATAACTTTCAAATGCCAATAAATCTTTTTCGCGCAGATTTTCTCAATAGTTTACGCGCGGTTCCAGCCTACTTAAGGGGTGTCCTCTAGTCCCCGCGCGGCAGAAGCCTGTTTGGTTACAAGGCTTGAATATAACGGCAGGTGAAGGGAATTGATTTTCCCCTAGCCAAGCGCCACACAGACTAGAAGGCTGCCAAGTCGACTTAAAATACGAGCATTGGTTTTCTTGTGCATATTAAATTATCCCAAGTATTGGTTTATTTGGGGAAACTCTTAAGTATAAAAATATTGGTTTGTTTTTAGTTAGCATTGCCTTACCACACAACTAAGTGCACCCCTAGTACGTGACAGAACAAATAATGCTATAACTTATGAGTATAAACATTTTTTGTGCGGACTCGCACAAGTGTTTTTTGTTAAAATATTGGTTTATTTTACGCAGCGCCCGAAATTGTGCATAAGTTTTGGTTAACTTATGCGCACATTGTGTGAATTGTCTTAATTCGCGATAATAAGTAATTACAATCACATGCATACACATGCATAAAAGTCCATGATCACGCTGCGTAAGCACATGGTTACTTGATACTCCTCACAAATATGTGGTAGGGATGCCTCGGTATGACTCTGGACTCCGCGTGTCTGAGATGCCTTGTATATAACTACGAGTTCCGATCAGCTAGTTGTTTCAAGATGTCACTTTAACGTGGTCTTATTTATAGTTCGCCATGATATGTTTGCACATTTTATACCGAACTGGGGGGAGTGATGGTATACTATCAGTTGCCCTTTAGTTTTGTTTTTACTACATCGGTGCATTGTTCATCGCAGATGGTTGTGGAAGTTAGCATGCTCACATCGATGCATTGCGTTAAGTGCAAGGATGCATCGCGAGTAGTGGTTAACATGCATGGACCACTTGGGTTTGTATCGCGCATAATTATAATGTGTGGGCCGTACTGTGGAGGCTTCCACCCTGCAGATCTCTTCCCACCACATGACTGCATGACGTACGGACTTATTACATCGCGTCATCACATTACTACATGGAATGTGTGCATTGGGCTTGACTTCATAGTCGGGATTGTGCATCACACAATTGTATGACAGGTTATTGCATGAGTTTTCACGGGGTTGCAATTCATTTCAATGCAGGATAATTACCTGCCAATGTGGGTTATGTGATGAGTGATTTGTGGTGGCATATTTGTAACTTCGATATGACATTAATATGTCACACCGAAATTGGGGGACTTGATGATGTGCGGTGCCCATCGACCGAGTAATTGGGCTTGGTCCATGGGCCGCGATCAAGTCTTCCTCCAAAACCCTAATTCTCTCTTATAAATAGAGAGTCTAGTCAAGCAATTAAACCACACAATCTACTCTAGGGTTTTTACCTACGACTCCTCGTAGGGTTTTTCCCTTCGCCGCCATCGGCCGACGGTCAGCCTTTAGCCACCCTCCCAAGATCATCATCTCGGCTAGGGTTATCACGGTAGTCGGACCGGAGGTTAACGCTGCTGAACTAATAAAACCCTCCTTTTATTGCACTCAAGTGTGTTTCTTGTGATGACCCGGAAATTTCTGACTAAATTTAAACTTAATCTTTATATGATTTCGATACGATAAGCAAAGTATGTAGAATTGAGTCTAGAAAATTTTGGAACAATGTTCATATATTCAATTGACCTTCGACCATTCCCGACGATTCACGAACAACTATTTGTAAATAAATATATATATAATTAAATGTATATATAAATAATAATTTGAAATATTATTTGAAATATTATATGATTTAATGATAGGCAATAAATATGTAAAATAATAGGCGATGTAATAAAAACTATTATATTGTTAAATATATATATATATATATATATATATATATATATATATATATATATATATATATATATATATATATATATATATATATATATATATATATATATATATATATATATATATATATATATATATATATATATATATATATATATATAATAATAATAATAATACTTGTAGATATGTATTATTATATTTATTTGTTTAAAAAGATATAATTAATATAATTATTTACTTACACTTTTTAATTAAGATTGGTTATATATATAGAAAGAGCATATATTAAAGATAAATGATTTTGAGCTTAATTGGTAAACATCGGTAACACTCGGTTGATGTTTTGTTAGTTTTAATATAGATATTGTACATGTTCATGAAGAATGGAAATAAAAGTTAGACTGTAAATTGATTACGAAGATGTTAGATTTGTCAAAAATATTTTTACCTTTTTAAGATTAAATATTAGCACTCCGTACATATAAATTGGAACAGAAAATAAATAATTATTGAACCTTTTTGACCAGGTTTCAAACAGTTAATGAGTGAAATAATTAAATATATTTAATCTAAAAATTTGGGATTTTTATGAACACTTTTATACATTAACTGTTTAGTAATGGTCACGATATAACACGGTCGGTAAAAACTGTCGGCACATAAGTTAAGCTTTAGGCTGCTAACTATTTTAGTTACTGTTCCTAATTGATTTATGAGTTTACTGTTTTTGTTCTTTACAGAGCCACTAGCTTAATTCATATTCATATTTTTATATATATACAATCACGTACATACACGAAGATATAGATATATTTTTTATCACCTTTTGACTTCGTCTAACACACATCAACCCACAAAGAACCATGCTACTACTTCTTTTGTTTCTGTGTTAACAACCAAGCATCATCATCACTAAACTAGTTATGTCTTGGGCTTGATCAATGAAACCATGAACCACCAACCATCACCAACCATTCCCTACATCACCACTACCACTTTTGTTATCATCACTACCGCCACCCTATCACACCTCTCTCCTCTCTCTCTCTCTCTTCGTTGAAGTCACAAAACCACCACCGTTAAATCATTTGATCATGTTTCTATTTTGCACAACGGCTACAACTACCATCACTACAACTATTAAACTTCACGAGAAGCGTATTGTTTCTGTTTTTTTTTATTCTATCCGAGGGAACCCCACCTCAAACCACCGTAACACCATTTTTTCCAACCGTCTTCTTCTTCCACCACCCTGCACCACCCCTTGACCCACCACCTTCGTACTATTGTGCTACTGCTGCTGTACGCCTGTTTTTGCTTCAAAACCATCGACAACCACCTTGAAATCACCACTTGAACGTCTCCTTCCTGCTGCGAGTCGACTGCTACAGCAGTCCCATCTTCTTCTGCGTAGACAGCAGCCTATGTTGCAACTGCTACTCGCTATTATTCTGGATTTCGAACACCACGGTGCTGCTGGGTTTTGCAGCCATCAAATGCCACCAAGCACCACCCTAAACCGCCACCCCAAACAATCACCCACGATCACCATAGCCTGCGACTGTTTTCTGTTTTGATTCGAACCATCACCCAACCGCCATGAAAACGAAAATAATGATGAAAAGGTTGAGTGCTGTTAGGTGTAAGGTTAGGATTTAAAAAAAAAAAAAAAATGAAACCTGTTTATTGTTTTAGGGTGGTCGACTTACATTTTCTGATTACCAGGCACCGAAACCTTTTTAAATAATTGGGGCCGTGAATTTAGTGGTATAATTGGGTCGAGAGTGTATTTCTGTTGGGCTAAGGAATTGGGTCACAGCTATACTGTTGGGCCATTTGAATTAGAGGGTTATAAAGTACTAGTTACATTTTATAAGTGTAAAGCAAGATAGCCTGTATGGTTTAGGGGTGTTGTGTTAAATCGAGAGGTCTCGGGTTCGAGCCCGGGCATATGCTGTTTTCAATTTTTTTTTGGGACTTCATCCTTTGAGAGGTAGTCTTCATTTGTTTATTTATTTTTAAAATTATTATTATTACTTATTAATGTTAATTATTATTATTATTAATATGATTATTATTGTTATGATTATTATTGTCATTAATATTAGTACAAAAATTGTTAGTGTCATTAACATTATAAATATAGGAAGTAATTATCAATTATTATTATTACTAGGTATTAGTAATATCATGATTTTTATTATTAGTATTAGTATTATTATTATGAAGATTGTTATTAGTATTAATATCATTATTATGGTTTTGATTAGTATTATTATGAACCTAACAAAATTCATTATCATATTGATTAATATTAAAACTAGTATCATTATAAATATTAGAATTATTATTATAAACATAAGTATTATTAGTAATATCATGAGTAGTAATAAAATGGTTAAAATTATTTTTAATATTAAGTATTAAGTATTGTTATCAAAATGATTAATTTCCTTCATTACTAAATTTTTTCATTTTATTAAAAACTACTAAAATTATCACTATTAAAAGATTTTGTATTAAAACTATCCTTAACAGAAAATATTACTATATTTTATAGTTATTATTATACCATCACATCTATCACTAAGATTATTAACATTATTATTTTTTTAGTAATATTAAGTGTTATCATTTTTATCATTACAAATATTAATTTAGTATTACTACAATTACTAGTTTCAACAAACAAATGATATATATATATAAATATATTTAACAAACATAACTTAACTATATTAATCACTTTATATACATAATCAAAATAAATATATATATATATAACATATAATTTAAGGTATAAAATAAAGTATATATTTTTAAATAGAATCTAGTATAAATCTTATATAACTACGAAATATATATAAATAATATATATAAATAAATAAAATTATGAGATTTCTATTATATGTTTTAATAGAAATACAATTGATATAGGTTCGTGAATCCGAGGCCAACCCTGTATTTGTTCAATGTCGTCATATGTATTTTTACTACAAAATACATTAGGTGAGTTTCATTTACCTTTTTTACGCTTTATATTTTTGGACTGAGAATACATGCGCAATTTTTATAACTGTTTTACGAAATAGACACAAGTACCTTAACTGCATTCTATGATAGAATTATCTGGGATTGGGGTTGATTATTATGACACGCATTAGCCCCCGGTTTTCGTTAGAGCGTATGAGCTCCCGAGCCGGGTGGATGGTTTATTATTTATGACACTTTGGCACCGGTTGTCCTATATTTTATAAACATGTGTTCAGCCGTGTGGTGTAAAGACCGACACAGAGGTTCGATATTTTGAAGGCACATGTATTCAGCCGTGGGGTGAAAGACCGGCACAGATGGTTACTATTATATTTTGAATCCTCACCAGGTGTTCTTCATATGAAAGATATTTTTTTTGTGCAGTTGGAATGGGACTTCTGCACGTTTTATAATATTTAAAATCTTGTGGTCTATTAAAATGATGAAAATGAAATGATTACTATAAACTGATGAACTCACCAACCTTTTGGTTGACACTTTAAAGCATGTTTATTCTCAGGTTTGAAAGAAATCTTCCACTGTGCATTAGCTCATTTTAAGGATATTACTCGGAGTCATTCATGACATATTTCAAAAGATGTTGCATTCGAGTCATTGAAGTTCATTAGAGATTATTATTAAGTAAATGACGGATTAAGTCATTTATAGATTGAATATTATGAAATGGTATGCATATATGTCAACTTTCGATGAAATGAAAGGTTGTCTTTTAAAAACGAATGCAATGTTTGTAAAATGTATCATTTAGAGGTCAAGTACCTCGCAATGTAATCAACTATTATGAATCGTTTATAATCAATATGGACTTCGTCCGGATGGATTAGGAGCGGTCGTTTCAGTTGGTATCAGAGCGGTGGTCTTAGCGAACCAGGTCGACACTAGTGTGTCTAACAGGTAGTTGTTAGGATGCATTAGTGAAGTCTGGACTTCGACCTAGTAGTTGTTAGGTTATATTAATAAGTCTGAACTTGAACCTGGTCTGCATGTCAAAAGTTTTTCTTATCATTTCGTGTCGAAAATTATCTGCTTACCATCTTTAGTCTAGACACATCTTACTGCATTGATTGCATGAATAGTGTATAGACAAAATTCATATCTTAGCGTATATGCTAATTCATATCTTAGCGTATCTGTTACATAAACTTTGCCTGATATATTTCATAAATTCCTCCGTAATCTACGAAACCTTTTGTTCTATATATATATATATATATATATATATATATATATATATATATATATATATATATATATATATATAGATATTCTATGTAATTAGAACATCATCCGATATCTGAAAATCATTTCATATCGAAAAATCCTTTATTCAATCGTACGCAATGGAACTCACGATTAGTTCAAGTCCCTCGGATTTCGATATGGAGTCCCACTCCAGCTCCGAAAGCAGTGTCACCAGAAGGAATCAATCAATCAGCCATCCCCAATTCATCTGATGGGTTCGTAGACGACTTTACCGATGGAGACGCGAAGAAGGCGATCCTTTCCATCCACCACATTCCCCTATTGGCAAAGAACCTGAAGCACTTACCGGTGAACCTATTAGAAACACCATTTTCACCCTCATTTTCCGAATATCTCGCGATGATTATATACTATCTCAAATTCAAAACCTTATTCACTCGCCCGTTCCTACCGATAATCATCCCGGAGTAATAAGTCAACGAACTTCACACCCGAGTCATAGCCTTGAAAAGTATGGTGCAAAATGTACCAGCTTCAGCAACATTACCGGCACCAACAGTACCACCAACAACAACATTCGCATCCCAAGCCTCAATTTCACAATCTATCTCATGAACATCAACATCATACGCACCATAGATACCAAGGAGTACCAACAGCAATTAACAATAAAGTATTGAACCATAACTTCATTAATATTCTGCGAAGAATATGTGGATCCTAATAGTTTAGAGATTACTTATTCTAGCTCAAATCGAAAATCAAATGAGTCTAATATCATATTAACTCATTAAATCCATGATTACATCCGAAGAAAATATATATGTATATATGTTTTTATAAAGATTGTAATTAAAAATTCTTTTATACAAACTGTTAATGGTGAAAATATTTTAACGGGTAGGTAATACCCGAGGGATATTTAAGATTTTCCATTAATAAGTTACATTGTACATTCTTCAAATCTGATTCAACAGTCATTTCCTATCCTATTTACATCCACAGATATATGAATTCGTTCACCACAGAATAACCATTTCCATTCAAATTTCATATTTGGATTTTGACCTATCAGAATCCAACAAGTGGCATAATGAAGAAAACATTTGACGGAATAAAATTTGTTAGAAACAAACAAATTAACTATGAGAAATTTTGTTAAGAATCCACGCTAACAAAATCCTAGCTAATTGTTCCTAGCTAACTGTGGACTAATAAACTGAGGACTACCAACAGTGAACAATTAAAATGAATTAAAATACTGATTATAACATATGAAACTAGACAATACTTCAAGTTTACCACTTGATTTTCATATTATACCTCATTTGTATCTTGACGATTACCATCTGCGTTCAAACCTTTCGTAATTCTTGAAAACACCTCAATCGGGAGGATGAATTAACCGCACTTCATCTACGAAAGAAAAGATTTACGCATATAGTTATGCACCTGAAAAACACTCGGAACCTGAGAAAACGTTTAACACATATCTGTGCTAGCCTCTTTGGCATTATTATTTTCGAAAATAACAACGCAATTTCTTTCCAAATTAGCCAATTTTGTCACAGCTCCAGCAAGGCAACTTCGACTTTTCGTTCGAAACAACCTTATTATAACCCTAATATATATACGTGCTCTTTTATCGTTACCAGAGAACCTTTTATATTCCACCATATTACCATCAGCGTTTAATCATCTAAAAACACAATTCATTTGAAACCACCTCGGATTTACAACCGACGATTCAGTTATGGTAGCATTAAATGCAGAGGAAACAGAAAAATTGTAGATGGTCTAAACGGCCAAAAGTTTGATGATAAAGAAAGGAATGTTAGGAACGCTCGATAGAAAATTTGGTACTGAAAAACAGATTGAGCAAACCATGAAGGAGACCAAGGCCAAATACAAGTACCATACCATATATTCAAAGAAACCAGGTAATTCTGAATCTGGTGAAACCTTCAATGAATATCTAGCTCCGTACTCATGTTAAAATCTTGCGGAAAATCTCTCTTCATCAACCATCGAACTTAGAAATTCAAAAATATCATCATAAATATCTTCGATATTTCTGAGGATATTTTCATAAATATTCTCGTCCGAAATTATTTATCTCTTCGTGCTATCTATATTACATCATAAGGTAAACTACTTTAGTTTCCAAATTTTCTTTAAAATTCGAGTTTGAAATATGAATGTTTTTGAAGTAGTGTTGGGAACTGATGCATGAGTTAGTATAATATAATGATACTTGATCAACGTGATTATATTACAGTAATACATGCTGAGTTTCTAATGAAATGTGATGATTCACAGAACATACCGTCATCATGTGCCATTTACACGACTCTTGCATTCTACCTAATCTCCAAACATATCGAGAACATATCTTCCTGATAGTCCTATCTTTTTCCTTGAATCCTGGTAATTTAACCAACCAAGATTGTGCTATAACAATCTCTCTCGTAGAACATTAGTCATGTTCATTCGAAACTCCATACCTATGAATTCTGGACCATTACTTGTAGTACTTAGAGTCGAGAAGAGGATTAAAAAAAAAAAAAAGCCAAAGAGCTCCGAGTAATAAAAGAAAATATAAAGCTCGACAACAACACATAAATTACGAACCGTGCATATCAATATGTATTGCCAAGTAAAGGCACGGGAGAATTAAAATTACTATAACCCCAAGGTAATAGTAGAAGTGAATAGATTTTTCTGGTGGTAGATGAAAGAGAAGAATGACAGATATAAAAGTTAGGAGTATATCAACAATCGAAACTGGATGAAGCCTATTAACGAATGCTTTAGAATATGAATCAAGGAAGAAAGAATAGAAAGTGTGAGTTGTGAAAAATAAGGAAACAAAGGGGGTGGATTTATAGTGAAATATCCGACAGATCAATTGAAACAGATTATTGTATTTAATCAAAGAAGATCTTGATTTCCTCAATCGGCGAAGAACCAAATCTTATTACGAAAATCTTCTTTAAATCCCATGAATTCCAGAAATCAATCATAAATACGTCATCAGTTAAAACGATTCTACATTTACTCATTTCGCTCTTTTACGATAGCTTCATTCATACGTTTCGAGAAATCGAATAATTTTATCCGTATTTCCTAATCATAATAAAACTAGATGTATCAGCTTATATTCGTCATAATAACATTCTTACTGTTAGCCATGACGACCTCTATCAAATTTCGGGACAAAATTTCTTTTAACGGGTAGGTACTGTGATGACCCGGAAATTTCTGACTAAATTTAAACTTAATCTTTATATGATTTCAATACGATAAGCAAAGTATGTAGAATTGAGTCTAGAAAATTTTGAAACAATGTTCATATATTCAATTGACCTTCGACCATTCCCGACGATTCACAAACAACTATTTGTAAATAAATATATATATAATTAAATGTATATATAAATAATAATTTGAAATATTATTTGAAATATTATATGATTTAATGATAGGCAATAAATATGTAAAATAATATGCGATGTAATAAAAACTATTATATTGTTATATATATATATATATATATATATATATATATATATATATATATATATATATATATATATATAAAATACTTGTAGATATGTATTATTATATTTATTTGTTTAAAAAGATATAATTAATATAATTATTTACTTACACTTTTTAATTAAGATTGGTTATATATATAGAAAGAGCATATATTAAAGATAAATGATTTTGAGCTTAATTGGTAAACGTCGGTAACACTCGGTTGATGTTTTGTTAGTTTTAATATAGATATTGTACATGTTCATGAAGAATGGAAATAAAAGTTAGACTGTAAATTGATTACGAAGATGTTAGATTTGTCAAAAATATTTTTACCTTTTTAAGATTAAATATTAGCACTCCGTACATATAAAATGGAACAGAAAATAAATAATTATTGAACCTTTTTGACCAGGTTTCAAACAGTTAATGAGTGAAATAATTAAATATATTTAATCTAAAAATTTGGGATTTTTATGAACACTTTTATACATTAACTGTTTAGTAATGGTCACGATATAACACGGTCGGTAAAAACTGTCGGCACATAAGTTAAGCTTTAGGCTGCTAACTATTTGAGTTACTGTTCCTAATTAATTTATGAGTTTACTGTTTTTGTTCTTTACAGAGCCACTATCTTAATTCATATTCATATTTTTATATATATACAATCACGTACATACACGAAGATATAGATATATTTTTTTTATCAACTTTTGACTTCGTCTAACACACATCAACCCACAAAGAACCATGCTACTACTTCTTTTGTTTCTGTGTTAACAACCAAGCATCATCATCACTAAACTAGTTATGTCTTGGGCTTGATCAATGAAACCATGAACCACCAACCATCACCAACCATTCCCTACATCACCACTACCACTTTTGTTATTATCACTACCGCCACCCTATCACACCTCTCTCCTCTCTCTCTCTCTCTCTCTCTCTCTCTCTCTCTCTCTCTTCGTTGAAGTCACAAAACCACCACCGTTAAATCATTTGATCATGTTTCTATTTTGCACAACGGCTACAACTACCATCACTACAACTATTAAACTTCACGAGAAGCGTATTGTTTCTGTTTTTTTTTATTCTATCCGAGGGAACCCTACCTCAAACCACCGTAACACCATTTTTTCCAACCGTCTTCTTCTTCCACCACCCTGCACCACCCCTTGACCCACCACCTTCGTATTATTGTGCTACTGCTGCTGTACGCCTGTTTTTGCTTCAAAACCATCGACAACCACCTTGAAATCACCACTTGAACGTCTCCTTCCTGCTGCGAGTCGACTGCTACAGCAGTCCCATCTTCTTCTGCGTAGACAGCAGCCTATGTTGCAACTGCTACTCGTTATTATTCTGGATTTCGAACACCACGGTGCTGCTGGGTTTTGCATCCATCAAACGCCACCAAGCACCACCCTAAACCGCCACCCCAAACAATCACCCACGATCACCATAGCCTGCGACTGTTTTCTGTTTTGATTCGAACCATCACCCAACCGCCATGAAAACGAAAATAATGATGAAAAGGTTGAGTGCTGTTAGGTGTAAGGTTAGGATTAAAAAAAAAAGAAACGAAACCTGTTTATTGTTTTAGGGTGGTCGACTTACGTTTTGTGATTACCAGGCACCGAAACCTTTTTAAATAATTGGGGCCGTGAATTTAGTGGTATAATTGGGTCGAGAGTGTATTTCTGTTAGGCTAAGGAATTGGGTCACAGCTATACTGTTGGGCCATTCAAATTAGAGGGTTATAAAGTACTAGTTACATTTTATAAGAGTAAAGCAAGATAGCCTGTATGGTTTAGGGGTGTTGTGTTAAACCGAGAGGTCTCGGGTTCGAGCCCGGGCATGTGCTGTTTTCAATTTTTTTTTGGGACTTCATCCTTTGAGAGGTAGTCTTCATTTGTTTATTTATTTTTACAATTATTATTATTACTTATTAATGTTAATTATTATTATTATTAATATGATTATTATTGTTATGATTATTATTGTCATTAATATTAGTACAAAAATTGTTAGTGTCATTAACATTATAAATATAGGAAGTAATTATCAATTATTATTATTACTAGGTATTAGTAATATCATGATTTTTATTATTAGTATTAGTATTATTATTATGAAGATTGTTATTAGTATTAATATCATTATTATGGTTTTGATTAGTATTATTATGAACCTAACAAAATTCATTATCATATTGATTAATATTAAAACTAGTATCATTATAAATATTAGAATTATTATTATAAACATAAGTATTATTAGTAATATCATGAGTAGTAATAAAATGGTTAAAATTATTTTTAATATTAAGTATTAAGTATTGTTATCAAAATGATTAATTTCCTTCATTACTAAATTTTTTCATTTTATTAAAAACTACTAAAATTATCACTATTAAAAGATTTTGTATTAAAACTATCCTTAACAGAAAATATTACTATATTTTATAGTTATTATTATACCATCACATCTATCACTAAGATTATTAACATTATTATTTTTTAGTAATATTAAGTGTTATCATTTTTATCATTACAAATATTAATTTAGTATTACTACAATTACTAGTTTCAACAAATAAATGATATATATATATATATATATATATATATAAATATATTTAACAAACATAACTTAACTATATTAATCACTTTATATACATATTCAAAATAAATATATATATAACATATAATTTAAGGTATAAAATAAAGTATATATTTTTAAATAGAATCTAGTATAAATCTTATATAACTACGAAATATATATAAATAATAAATATAAATAAATAAAATTATGAGATTTCTATTATATGTTTTAATAGAAATACAATTGATATAGGTTCGTGAATCCGAGGCCAACCCTGTATTTGTTCAATGTCGTCATATGTATTTTTACTACAAAATACATTAGGCGAGTTTCATTTACCTTTTTTACCCTTTATATTTTTGGGCTGAGAATACATGCGCAATTTTTATAACTGTTTTACGAAATAGACACAAGTACCTTAACTGCATTCTATGATAGAATTATCTGGGATTGGGGTTGATTATTATGACACACATTAGCCCCCGGTTTTTGTTAGAGCGTATGAGCTCCCGAGCCGGGTGGATGGTTTATTATTTATGACACTTTGGCACCGGTTGTCCTATATTTTATAAACATGTGTTCAGCCGTGGGGTGTAAAGACCGGCACAGAGGTTCGATATTTTGAAGGCACATGTATTCAGCCGTGGGGTGAAAGACCGGCACAGATGGTTACTATTATATTTTGAATCCTCACCAGGTGTTCTTCATATGAAAGATATTTTTTTTGTGCAGTTGGAATGGGACTTCTGCACGTTTTATAATATTTAAAATCTTGTGGTCTATTAAAATGATGAAAATGAAATGATTACTATAAACTGATGAACTCACCAACCTTTTGGTTGACACTTTAAAGCATGTTTATTCTCAGGTTTGAAAGAAATCTTCCACTGTGCATTAGCTCATTTTAAGGATATTACTTGGAGTCATTCATGACATATTTCAAAAGATGTTGCATTCGAGTCATTGAAGTTCATTAGAGATTATTATTAAGTAAATGACGGATTAAGTCATTTATAGATTGAATATTATGAAATGGTATGCATATATGTCAACTTTCGATGAAATGAAAGGTTGTCTTTTAAAAACGAATGCAATGTTTGTAAAATGTATCATTTAGAGGTCAAGTACCTCGCGATGTAATCAACTATTATGAATCGTTTATAATCAATATGGACTTCGTCCGGATGGATTAGGAGCGGTCATTTCATTTCTAACCCTAGGCAGAAATATGCTTGATCAGAACACTTTTTATATTTTACTCAAAATTGAGCGGGACAGTTGATGTAATTTTTATTTAATAGTTAATGATCGAATTTTATACCATAATGACCAAAATAAATAAATATAGTTAATTTAAAAATATGAGATTTTTCTGAAGACTTTTATCCGCCACTGATTAACAACGGAGTACGAAACAATATCAGTGAAAAACTGTCGGTAGCATACCAACAATTGAATTTTACGTGATCTTAAATTATGGTACTATCCCATTTTATGTATTTAAATATAGATGATAGGTAATAGATACACATTACATTACAGTCAAAGACACAAACACTTCTAAATTTATTTTTCTATCTAATGTTTCATTTTCTCTTTATGTTGAGGAAATCACCCACACCTATTCTCATCATCTTCATTCATCAACGAGACCACCAACATTATCACCACTTTCCTTTCTCCCTTACAACTACAACCATCACCACCGGCACCGAGACCACCATGGAACTACCATCACCACCTCAAACCTTCATCACACCATCGATCACCCAACAAAACACCATTTCTTCAAAATGATACGCTAACTACTTGTTTCCTGTTAGTTCGAAACTCAACTTACTACAGTGACCATCATCCCTAATTATCAATCATCATTACCAAATAACCATTAGACCATCTCCGAATACCTTGACCTTTGCTAAACTGTATATGTTTCTGTTTAAGAACGATCTCAAACCGATCAATGAAACAACCACTACTTGTTTACACCATAACCCTCGACTATGTGCAGTAAAGGACCAATCCCATAACCATCGACCTCTTCAATCCTCACGACCACCTCCTCTCTGGACCACCATCAAACCACCGCAGCCACCACCATAAACAACCTTCTATATCTCTTTTCTCTCTCTTTCATTCCTTCTTCGCTAAACACAACCACCAACAAAACTCCACAATTTACTACTGCTTCCTGTCAATATTCATGCTCATTTTTCAGCTTAGAAATCATCCTAAAACCATCAATAAAAAGGCTGTTACTCGCAAACTTCAGTCCTACCAGTTGTTTCTGTTCTCGATCAACAAACACAACCATAAGAAGTTCACCATTTGAACCTACAGCCTACAATTGATATTAATTTTTTTTATTTCTACTGCATGATATTCTTTTGTTTTCTCCTTCCATTTTGGCCGACAACTATAAAACCCAAAACCCACTTGGACGTAATTTGCAACTACTTTATATATATTTTTTTGTTTGTAGGGCCAAACCCTATTACCCACTTGTTGCTATATTTATTCTAGGGGTGAGTAAAAAACCGAATTAACCAAACCGTAACTGTATTAACCATTAAAACTGAACCGAATTAACCAAACCGAACACATAACCGCGGATTTGGTTAACATTTATGGATTAACCGCAATTTGTGTGGCGGTTATGAAAATAAAAAATATTCGCCCCACTTTAACCGTACCGCCCCACTTTATAATTAATATTTAACATTTAATATAAAGTATATTTAGTCGACCACTAAATTTATATTAGTTATTACAACTTTTGTACATCATTAAATAGGATATCACCTTGCTAGTCATCACAATTATAAAATTATTCGAACTTAAAACATCCCTTTCTTTATATAAATTGTTTATAAGTTGATCACAGTTTATTGTTAAATGTGTTTAATATTTACATATAGTTTTGAGTTGATCACGTGTTCATGATTTTGAGTTGATCACGATTTCGAATTCATTACAATAAGTTTACATATGGTTTGAAGTTCTATATTATATCTTTTAGTTTCAAGATTATATAGTAATTCTGCTAAAAGTTTGTTTGTTAGACGCAAATTTATTGAATTTTTGTGATAAATGGTTAACCGAAATAACCGTTTTAATCTACACGTTAACCGAATTAACCGCATTAACCTAACCGTTAATTAACCAAACCGAATGGTTAAAAATATTGATTAACCGAAGTTTGGATATGGGGGTGGGGTTTGTCCTTAACCGCCCCCAACCGCCCCATGCTCAGCCCTAATTTATTCTATTTTCTACTACGTGTCTTTTTCTATTTAAAAACCGAACACAAAAGCCATCTCATAATTTACTTGCAAGATTCCATCTATTTTGTATAAACTGAAAACCCATTTAAATGATGGACCAACTAATCTGTTGGGCTGTTATTGGGCCAAGATCCCATTTATTACTCTGTTGGGCTGCTGCTCACTTTTCCTATTTCTGTTTAGAGTCGACCCATAAAACCACAATCACTGATGTTTCCTGAGATCATTACCATTCCTATTACTGTACAACAAAAAATGATGGTGGTAACTAATGTTGATGAAGGTAAATCACGAAGTGTTGATAAGTAAAGATGTTGGTATTTGATAAATGGTACATAAAATGATAGATATTATAAGTATGTTAGAAAATTGATGACGGTGATGATGATGATCACGAGTGATGTTATGATCATATGAATTGATGATGATATTAATGTTGATAATGAAGATGATGACGTCGATGTTGATGATAATATGATTATGATGGTGATCCACGAATTAGATGATGATGATGGTGGATTTAGGAAAATGAAAACAGATGAATACTGGGTAAAAGGATTTAATCCGTAATTAAAACAGAAAAGATGAAATGGAGTGACGGTTAAGGATGTTATTGGGTTAGCGGGAGGTCGCGGGTTCAAACCCGGACTTGGGCATTTTTTTAAGGACTACTTCTTTGAGGTAGTTTACTTATTACTCATTATTATTATTATTATTATTATTATTATTATTATTATTATTATTATTATTATTATTATTATTATTATTATTATTATTATTATTATTATTATTATTATTATTATTGTTATTAGGTTATTACAAATATTAAAAAATATATAATTATTAGTATCATTCATACAATTAATATTATTATCATTATTGTTAGTATTAGTAATATTATTATTATTATTGCTATTAATATCATTATCATTAGTATCAAAATGATTAATAAAATTTTTATTATTATTATTAACATTAGTATTAGTATTAATATTATTCTTAGTATTATTATGATTGTTATCATTATTGTTATTAATAATATTATTAGTATCATTATTATTAAAAATTATCATTTCCAGTTTTGTTATTAGTATTATCATTATTAATAAAGTTGTTATTATTATTATTATTAATAAATAAATATTATCAAAACTATCATTCTAACAAATAAATATTTTGTACATTAAATATACATATTACATATACTAGAATTATATTAATATCTTATATAACTAAATATCAAAAATAATAACATTATACTTACACATAGAAAACTAGTGATAATTTTATATATTAATATAACTAAATGTATAGATATTAATCATTTTAAATATATATACAAAACAAATATATATAACATATAATTTAAGATATAATATAAGTATACGTTTTTAAATGAAATTTAGTACAAATTCTATATAAATACAAATATATAAACAATATATATTAATAAATGAAATTATGTAATTTCCATTATATGTGTTAATAAATATACAATTGATATAGGTTCCTGAATCCGAGGCCAACCTTGCATTGTTCAGTTCCATCGTATGCATATTTTTACTACAAAATATCGTATCGTGAGTTTCATTTGCTCCCTTTTTAAATGCTTTTGCAATATATATTTTTGGGACTGAGAATACATGCGCTGCTTTCATAATTGTTTTACAAAATAGACACAAGTAATCGAAACTACATTCTATGGCTGAATCATTATACCGGATATCACCCTTTTAGCTTGGTAGCCTAAGAATTAGGGAACAGACCCCCTAATTGACGCGAATCCTGAAGATAGATCTATGGGTCTAACAAACCCCATCCAGGTTATGGATGCTTTAGTACTTCGATTTTATATACAGATGAGTGTACATGTATATTTGGGGATATTCTAGATGCATTTGTTAATGTCGGTTACCAGGTGTTCACCATATGAATGATTTTTGCAGATGAGTGTTCCTGCAGTTATCTATGAAAATGAAATTTTGTGGTTTATTATATTATTGAAAATGATTGATTATGATAAACTAATGAACTCACCAACCTTTTGGTTGACACTTGTAAGCATGTTTATTCTCAGGTATTAAAGAAATCTTCCGGAGTGCATTTGCTCATTTTAAAGATATTACTTGGAATCATTCATGGCATATTTCAAAAGACGTTGCATTCGAGTCGTTGAGTTCATCAAAATTGATAATAAGTCATCCATAATCTGGATATATTATGAGATAGTATGCATGCCTGTCAACTTTCGTTGTAATGAAAGTTTGTCTTTTAAAAACAAATGCAATGTTTGTAAAATGTATCATTTGGAGGTCAGATACCTCGCAATGAAATCAACTATTGTGAATCATTTATAATCGGTATGAACGAGTCCTTTCATACTTTTGTTTTGTCATCAGGCATAAAATGCACCCCGGCCTTAGCCAAATCTACAGCTGAGTAAGTGGCTGTCACAGTTGATGATGGATCTAATGAGATAACTGCAGGCTGGTGATATTTGTAAAGAAGGTTAAGGATATGTTTATAACTCGTACCAGTACTATTTGCATTGATATCAATTCTATAGTCATCATCGGTATATGGGTTTGGTTCAAAGGGGTTTATTTCTTTGAAAAATGATAAGAGAAGCTTTATAAGAGAGGCGTTTGGTTTAATTTTGTTAAGGTGCAATCAAAGATATCCTGAAGAATAAAAAATGGGATCTGGTTATGTAGAAGAATCAGATCTTGCTTCACTTGACGAATAGAAATATACTTGCGAGAATCAGAAACAACTTTGAGGTGTTTATCTTCCGACCACCTTTGAATGAGTTCAATTATGAAACAGGCGGTCAGAAGAATGTGACGCGTCAAATAGTGTTCACCTTTATAAACTTGTGAGTAACAAGCTCCAATTTGATAAATCTTGGCACCCACCATGCGCACTGAAATGTCCCGTTCATATTGATTATAAACGTTCCATATTAATTGATTTCGTTGTGAGGTTTTGACCTCTATATGAGACGTTTTTCAAAGACTGCATTCATTTTTAAAACAAACCATAACCTTTATTTTATCGACAAGGTTGAAAGGACACCACCTAGATTATCAGAAATGATAATCTAAAAATATTACACTTACACACTACCAATACATATTGGTTTACAATATTAATATGTTACAACAAAGTAAATTTCGAATGCAGTTTTAAACAATATTATACAAGCATGCTGACTCCAAATCTTGTCCATATATTAGCATGCAACAGCGGAAGCTCTTAATAATCACCTGAGAATAAACATGCTTTAAACGTCAACAAAAATGTTGGTGAGTTATAGGTTTAACCTATATATTTATCAAATCGTAATAATAGACCACAAGATTTCATATTTCAATATACATCCCATACATAGAGATAAAAATCATTCATATGGTGAACACCGGGTAACCGACATTAACAAGATGCATATAAGAATATCCCCATCATTCCGGGACATCCATCGGACATGATATAAAACTCGATGTACTAAAGCATCCGGTACTTTGGATGGGGTTTGTTAGGCCTAATAGATCTATCTTTAGGATTCGCGTCAATTAGGCGTGCACTAATTCTCAAAATTAGTGATGTGCTAATTCTTAGGCTACCAAGAAAAAAGGGGCATATTCGGCTTCGATCATTCAACCATAGAAAGTAGTTTCATTTACTTGTGTCTATTTTGTAAAACATTTATAAAGCTGCATGTATTCTCATCCCAAAAATATTATATTTTAAAAGTGGGACTATAACTCACTTTCACAGATTTTTACTTAGTCGGGAAGTAAGACTTGGCCACTGGTCGATTCACGAACCTATAACAAATATGCACATATATATCAAAATATATTCAAAATATATTTACAACATTTTTAATACGTTTAATGTTTTAAGTTTATTAAGTCAGATGTCCTCGTTAGTAACCTACAACTAGTTGTCCATAGTTAGATGTACAGAAATAAATCGATATATATTATCTTGGATCAATCCATGACCCAGTGTATACACGTCTCAGGCTAGATCACAACTCAAAGTATATATTTTTGGAATCAACCTCAACCCTGTATAGCTAACTCCAACATTACTGCATATAGAGTGTCTATGGTTGTTCCAAATAATATATATACATGGGTCGATATGATATGTCAAAATATTTGCATACGTATCTATGGTATCCCAAGTTTACATAATATATTAGAATACATGTATAATACAATATAAGTTAGCTAGGATATGATTTGTATAGAATTGTTACAATATTTCCCGTAGCTACAACAATCAAAAAATATCCAATCTTGTTTTACCCATAACTTCTTCGTTTTAAATCCGTTTTGAGTGAATCAAATTGCTATGATTTCATATTGAACTCTATATTATGAATCTAAACAGAAAAAGTATAGGTTTATAGTCGGAAATACAAGTTACAAGTCGTTTTTGTAAAGGTAGTCATTTCAGTCGAAAGAACGATGTCTAGATGACCATTTTGGAAAACATACTTTCACTTTGAGTTTAACCATGATTTTTGGATATAGTTTCATGTTCATAAGAAAAATCATTTTCTCAGAAGAACAACTTTTAAATCAAAGTTTATCATAGTTTTTAATTAACTAACCCAAAACAGCCTGCGGTGTTACTACGACGGCGTATATCCGGTTTTATGGTTTTTTTTTTTTTTGTGTTTTCAGGTTTTAAATCATTAAGTTAACATATCATATAGATATAGAACATGTGTTTAGTTGATTTTAAAATTCAAGTTAGAAGGATTAACTTTTGTTTGCGAACAAGTTTAGAATTAACTAAACTATGTTCTAGTGATTTCAAGTTTAAACCTTTGAATAAGGTAGTTTTATATATATGAATCGAATAATGTTATGAACATCATTACTACCTCAGGTTTTGTGGATAAACCTATTGGAAATGAGAAAAATAGATCTAGCTTCAAAGGATCCTTGGATGGCTTGAAAGTTCTTGAAGCAGAATCATTACACGAAAACAAGTTCAAGTAAGATTTCCACTCGAAATAAGATTGTTATAGTTATAGAAATTGAATCAAAGTTTGAATATGAGTATTACCTTGTATTAGAAAGATATCTTACTGTAAATAAGAAAGATTTCTTGAGGTTGGATGATCACTTTACAAGATTGGAAGTAAGCTAGCAAACTTGGAAGTATTCTTGATTTTATAAAACTAGAACTTATAGAATTTATGAAGAACACTTATAACATGAAGATAGACCTTGAGTACGAATACGGGTGCATACGAGTAGAATTGTTGATGAAACTGAACGAGGATATAATTGTAAGCATTTTTGTTAAGTAGAAGTATTTTGATAAGTGTCTTGAAGTTTTTCAAAAGTGTATGAATACATATTAAAACACTACATGTATATACATTTTAACTGAGTCGTTAAGTCATCGTTAGTCATTACATGTAAATGTTGTTTTGAAACCTTTAGGTTAACGATCTTGTTAAATGTTGTTAACCCATTGTTTATTATATCTAAAGAGATGTTAAATTATTACATTATCATGATATTATGATATATTAATATATCTTAGTATGATATATATACAGTTAAATGTTGTTACAACGATAATCGTTACATATGTGTCTCGTTTCGAAATAATTAAGTTAGTAGTCTTGTTTTTACATATGTAGTTCATTGTTAATACACTTAATGACATGTTTACTTATCATTTATCATGATTAAACATAGTGTATCAATAACTTAATATGATTCATATGTATATAGTAAGACGTTGTTATAACGATAATCGTTATATATATCGTTTCGAGTTTCTTAATTCAATAAACTCAATTTTATGTATATAACTCATTGTTAAAATACCTAATGAGATACTTACTTATCATAATATCATGTTAACTATATATATAATTATATATATGTCATCATATAGTTTTTACAAATTTTAACGTTCGTGAATCACCGGTCAACTTGGGTGGCCAATTGTCTATATGAAACCTATTTCAATTAATCAAGTCTTAACTAGTTTGATTGATTAACATGTTGGAAACACTTAATCATGTAAATAACAATTTCATTTAATATAAATAAACATGGAAAAGTTCGGGTCACTATAGTACGTACCCGTTAAATAAATTTCGTCCCGAAATTTTAAGCAGTTGGAGGTGTTGTTGTATCTTCTGGAAATAAGTGCGGGTATTTCTTCTTCATCTGATATTCTCGTTCCCAGGTAAACTCGGGTCCTCTATGAGCATTTCATCGAACCTTAACAATTGGTATTTTATTTTGCTTAAGTCTTTTAACCTCACGATCCATTATTTCGACGGGTTCTTCGATAAATTGAAGTTTTTCGTTGATTTGGATTTCGTCTAACGGAATAGTGAGATCTTCTTTAGCAAAACATTTCTTCAAATTCGAGACGTGGAAAGTGTTATGTACAGCCGCGAGTTGTTGTGGTAATTCAAGTCGGTAAGCAACTGGTCTGACACGATCAATAATCTTGAATGGTCCAATATACCTTGGATTTAATTTCCCCCGTTTATCAAATCGAACAACGCCTTTCCAAGGTGCAACTTTAAGCATGACCATCTCTCCAATTTCAAATTCTATATCTTTTCTTTTAATGTCAGCGTAACTCTTTGTCGACTTTGGGCAGTTTTCAACCGTTGTTGAATTTGGATGATCTTCTCGGTAGTTTCTTGTATTATCTCCGGACCCGTAATCTGTCTATCCCCCACTTCACTCCAACAAATCAGAGACCTGCACTTTCTACCATAAAGTGCTTCAAACGGCGCCATCTCAATGCTTGAATGGTAGCTGTTATTGTAGGAAAATTCTGCTAACGAAAGGTGTCGATCCCAACTATTTCCGAAATCAATAACACATGCTCGTAGAATGTCTTCAAGCATTTGTATCGTCCTTTCGCTCTGCCCATCAGTTTGTGGATGATAGGCAGTACTCATGTCTAGACGAGTTCCTAATGTTTGCTGTAATATCTGCCAGAATCATGAAATAAATCTACCATCCCTATCAGAGATAATAGATATTGGTATTCCATGTCTGGAGACGACTTCCTTCAAATACAATCGTGTTAACTTCTCCATCTTGTCATCTTCTCTTATTGGCAGGAAGTGTGCTGATTTGGTGAGACAATCAACTATTACCCAAATAGTATCAAAACCACTGGCAGTCCTTGGCAATTTAGTGATGAAATCCATGGTAATGTTTTCCCATTTCCATTCTGAGATTTCGGGTTGTTGAAGTAGACCTGATGGTTTCTGATGCTCCGCTTTGACCTTGGAACACGTCAAACATTCTCCTACGTATTTAGAAACATCGACTTTCATACCCGGCCACCAAAAATGTTTCTTGAGATCCTTGTACATCTTCCCCGTTCCAGGGTGTATTGAGTATCTGGTTTTATGAGTTTCTGATGCTCCGCTTTGACCTTGGAACACGTCAAACATTCTCCTACGTATTTAGCAACATTGGCTTTCATACCCGGCCACCAAAAATGTTTCTTGAGATCCTTGTACATCTTCCCCATTCCAGGGTGTATTGAGTATCTGGTTTTATGAGCTTCTCTAAGTACCATTTCTCTCATATCTCCAAATTTTGGTACCCAAATTCTTTCAGCCCTATACCTGGTTCCGTCTTCTCGAATATCAAGATACTTCTTCGATCCTTTGGGTATTTCATCCTTTAAATTTCCCTCTTTTAAAACTCCTTGTTGCGCCTCCTTTATTTGAGTAGTAAGGTTATTGTGAATCATTATATTCATAGCTTTTACTCGAATGGGTTCTCTGTCCTTTCTGCTCAAGGCGTCGGCTACCACATTTGCCTTCCCCGGGTGGTAACGAATCTCAAAGTCGTAATCATTCAACAATTCAATCCACCTGCGCTGTCTCATGTTCAGTTGTTTCTGGTTAAATATGTGTTGAAGACTTTTGTGGTCGGTATATATAATACTTTTGACCCCATATAAGTAGTGCCTCCAAGACTTTAATGCAAAAACAACCGCGCCTAATTCCAAATCATGCGTAGTATAATTCTGCTCGTGAATCTTCAATTGTCTAGACGCATAAGCAATTACCTTCGTTCGTTGCATTAATACACAACCGAGACCTTGCTTTGAGGCGTCACAATATATCACAAAATCATCATTCCCTTCAGGTAATGACAATATAGGTGCTGTAGTTAACTTTTTCTTTAACAATTGAAACGCCTTTTCTTGTACATCCTTCCATTCAAATTTCCTCCTTTTATGCGTTAATGCAGTCAAGGGTTTTGCTATTCTGGAAAAATCTTGGATGAACCTTCTGTAGTAACCAGCTAGTCCTAAAAATTGGCGTATATGCTTCGGAGTTTTCGGGGTTTCCCACTTTTCAACAGTTTCAATCTTTGCTGGATCCACCTGAATACCTTCTTTGTTCACTATGTGACAGAGGAATTGAACTTCTTCCAACCAAAATGCACATTTTGAAAACTTAGCGTACATTTTTTTCTTTCCTCAGCAACTCTAGTACTTTTCTCAAATGTTCTTCGTGCTCTTGATCATTCTTCGAGTAAATAAGTATGTCATCAATGAAAATAATGACAAACTTGTCAAGGTATGGTCCACACACTCGGTTCATGAGGTCCATGAACACAGCTGGTGCATTAGTCAACCCAAACGGCATAACCATAAACTCGTAATGATCATAACGCGTCCTAAAAGCAGTCTTTGGAATAACATCCTCCTTCACCCGCATTTGATGATACCCAGAACGTAAATCAATCTTCGAATAAACTGATGAGCCTTGTAGTTGATCAAATAAGTCGTCGATTCTCGGTAGTGGGTAGCGGTTCTTGATGGTTGATAATGCTAAAAACGAACATATATTTCATAGCATTATCCCTCAAGAAAGACAAGCTTTTAGTTGCAATTGTTCTATTTACAAGTGATATTCGTTTAAATAATAAAAGGTGAAGACAAAAGACATATTCGACGAATTGAAGACGCAAACGACCAAAAAGCTCAAAAGTACAAAGTACAATCAAAGTGGTTCAAATTATTGATAAGAAACGTCTCAAAATTACAAGAGTACAAGACGCAAAACGCAAAATACAAGATATTAAATTGTACGCAAGGACGTTCGAAAATCCGGAACTGGGACCAGAGTCAACTCTCAACGCTCGACGTAACTGACTAAAAATTACAAGTCAACTATGCACATGAATATAATATAATATATAATTAATTCTTCAAATTATATATATATATATATATATATATATATATATATATATATATATACTATATTATTTAATAAAACCGTCGCAAACAAGAAAACAAACATGTGTGAGCTGGAAAAGCAGGCCATGCGATCGCATGGCCTGGAAGTGTAATTTCCATGCGATCGCATGGCCCTAAATTTTGGGTCAGGTCCTATAAATTTCGCAGTTTTCAGCCGAACTTAACACATCTTTTTCTTTCTCCATCTCTCAAACGTGTATATATATATATATATATATATATATATATATATATATATATATATATATATATATATATATATATATATATATATAATTTTAAGGGTATATATATATATATATATATATATATATATATATATAATTTTAATTTTAATAATAAGGGTATGTTAGCGAATGTTGTAAGGGTGTAAGTCAAAATTATGTCCGTGTAACGCTACGCTATTATTAATCATTGTAAGTTATATTCAACCTTTTTAAATTAATGTCTCGTAGCTAAGTTATTATTATGCTTATTTAAGCCGAAGTAATCGTGATGTTGGGCTAAAATATGAAGACGGGGTAATTGGACTTTGTACCATAATTGGGGTTTGGACAAAAGAACGACACTTGTGGAAATTAGACTTTGGGCTATTAATGGGCTTTATATTTGTTTAATTAAATGATAGTTTGTTAATTTAATATAAAGACTTACAATTGGACGTACCTATAAATAACCATATACACTCGATCGGACATGATGGGCGGGATATTTATAAGTACTAATAATCGTTCATTTAACCGGACACGGGAATGGATTAATAGTCTATTGACTTATTAAAACAGGGGTGAATTATATACAAGGAAAATTGGTGTAATTATAGTTTAAGTCCCCAATTAGTTGGAATATTTGACTTCGGATATAAGGATAATTTGACGAGGACACTCGCACTTTATATTTATGAGTGATGGACTGTTATGGACAAAAACCAGACGGACATATTGAATAATCCAGGACAAAGGACAATTAACCCATGGTAATAAAACTAAAATCAACACGTCAAACATCATGATTACGGAAGTTTAAATAAGCATAATTCCTTTATTTCATATTTAATTGCACTTTTAATTATCGCACTTTAATTTATTGTCATTTTATTTATCGTACTTTTTATTTATCGCAATTTTATTTATCGTCATTTTATCGCACTTTTATTTATCGCAATTTCATTATCGTTATTTAATTTACGCTTAAAATCAGGTTATATTTATTTTTAATATTTTACATTAGGTTTTAACTGCGACTAAAGTTTTAAAATCGACAAACCGGTCATTAAACGGTAAAAACCCCCTTTTATAATAATAATATTACTTATTTATATATATATATATATATATATATATATATATATATATATATATATATATATATATATATATATATATATATATATATAGTTTTGAAAAAATATAGCGTTAAACTTGGCGAGTTCCCTGTGGATGAACCAGACTTACTAAAAACTACACTACTGTATGATTAGGTACACTGGCTATAAGTGTTGTAGAAAGGTTTAGGTATATCCACTCTATAAATAAATAAATAACTTGTGTAAAATTGTATCATATTTAATAGTATTTCGTAACAAAAATACTACTATTTTGTACCCCTTCGCTTTAACATCAAGTATTTTTGGCGTCGCTGCCGGGGACTGCTTAAACGCCGGAAGCGAAACGCTATATAAAAAAAAGATTCTTAGTTTACTTTTGTAAAAATACGCTTTTAAAAAAAATACGTTTTAATTTTTAAAAATACAAAAATATAAAAAGAAAAACAAAATATAAATAAATAAGAATTGTTCAAAATATATAAATTATAAATATTTCTATTTCTATTTTTAATTTGTAAAAATATAAGTTTTTATTTAATTTATATAAATATTTTATATAAATATTAAAAACAGAAAAAAAAATAAGTAAAAGAATCGGGCTACACTGTAGCAGCCCAATTTGTAACCTGAATATTTGGGCCATGCGATCGCATGGATCCGTAGACCAAAATTCATGCGACCGCATGAAGGGATCTGACACGCCAGAGTTGACCCACTTCTGCATTAATTACGGTGTATTAATTATTATTATTATTAATTAAAACCCTAATTAGGGCTTATTAGTTAATTAATTTCTAATATTAATTTTAGTTTTATTTATTTAATTTGTATTTTTAGTTTTAATTAGTTTTAATAAATTATAAAATTAATACTTTTATAAATAAATAATATAAAAATAATATTTTTATAAAAATTGTACTTTTTACAACTTTAAGTTTATTTTTATATTTTGTATCTTTTTATTTGTTTTAGCGTAATATTTGTATTTTTTGTTCGTATTTAGTTTTAAACTTAATATTTTGCCGTAGTTATTTTTATTTCTAGATTTTTAGGCTTTGCCGTAAAATCCCTTAAGTGCTTTTTCTTTAGACTAAGATTTAGGTGCTTTAGAATTTTGCGACGCCGTTTTTAGATTTTAGTACGTTTTAAGTTATTGCCGTTTTGGATATAGTATTTTTTTTAAGCTTTAATATTTTTAGACGTAACTTTTAATTTTTCGTTTTTAGACTTTTAAGTTTCGACGCGCTACGTTCTTTTTATTATTTTTTTCGACCTTTTATTTTTTGACGTTTTTCGACGCGCTCTTTTTCTTTCTTATTTCTTGACGCTTTAGTTTTTAGGACTTAGATTTTTTTCTATTTCTTCTCTAAAATATCTTTAAATTTCAACGAAAATTATTTTAAGTGGTTAAATTGACAGACATCCAAAATTTTCTGGTTCGTAGTAATAGTTGGATTTGTTAGTGGCTGAGTTGTGAGCTTCCGATTTAAAGGGTTCTGGCTTCCTGCTACATCTTTTGGCTATTCGAAAAGAGGTCAAAATCAGAAAAGTCTATTAATTTGATAACTTATATAATTTTTATTTTTATAACTAATAGGATATTCAGTGAATGCACCGAGCAAAACGTTCACCACCTTTTATACGTTCACCACCTGTAACTCGATCAAGACATCTAGCTAATATTGTCGCCGTTGATTTTTCCTTAGAATCATCATCAAGTCGACCAAGTACTCCAATTCAAATTTTTGATAATCCATTTTTTGAACCCGACCTCACAATTGAGAATCCGGAGGATATTCAGGGACAATTTAGAGATCCTGAACCATTAATCTTTCCTCCGGAACCACCAATCATTCAAACAGAGATTGTCGAGGAACAAACCATTAAATCAGAATCCTCTAGTGATTCAGATTCAACAAATTCAATCATAAAAAATCTGGAACCTCTAAGTATGGAAGACCGAATGAGAGCTAAACGCACTGGCCAATGTCACACAATTACTCAACCAGACATTAATGCGCCAGATTATGAAATCAAAGGACAAATACTACACATGGTAACAAATCAATGCCAATTTAGTGGTGCACCGAAGGAAGATCCAAACGAACATCTTCGTACCTATAATAGGATCTGTACTTTATTTAAAATCCGAGAAGTGGAGGATGAACAGATATATCTCATGTTATTTCCCTGGACTTTAAAGGGAGAAGCCAAAGATTGGTTGGAATCGTTACCTGAAGGGGCGATTGATACATGGGACGTTTTAGTTGAAAAATTTCTTAAACAATTCTTTCCGGCATCTAAAGCCGTAAGACTTCAAGGAGAAATTGTTACGTTCACGCAAAAGCCAAATGAAACTCTGTATGAGGCATGGACAAGATTTGGAAAGTTATTGAGAGGATATCCGCAACATGGTTTAGACACTTATCAAATAGTACAAATATTCTACCAAGGATGCGACATCACTACAAGAAAAGATATAGATATAGCAGCTTGTGGTTCCATTATGAAGAAAACCGCAACTGACGCTTACAAAATTATTGATAACACTGCTTCCCACTCACATGAGTGGCACCAAGAAAAAGATATCGTTAGATCATCTAAAGCAGCTAGAGCCGACTCTAGCCATGACTTCGATTCCATTTCTGTAAAGATAGATGCTGTCGAGAGACGAATGGAAAAGATGACTAAAGATATTCACTCAATATGAATTAGTTGTGAGCAGTGTGGAGGACCACATTTGACAAAAGATTGTCTCAGTATTGAACAAATAATGGAACAAAGAGAGAATGTTTCATACATGAACCAAAGGCCTGGAAAAAATTATCAGAATAATTATCAACCGCCAAGACCAATCTACAATCAAAATCAGAATTATAACCGAAATGTTCCATACAACAATCAACAAGGTCCTAGCAATCAACAAGTATCTAACAATACTTACAATCAGCAAAGACCTATTTTTCAAAACAAATCACCACAAACCGATGATAAAAAGCCAAATTTAGAAGATATGATGTCGAAGCTAGTTGAATCTCAAACGCAGTTGTTCACATCTCAGAAACAAACGAATGAATAAAATGCTCAAGAATTTAGAAATCAACAAGCTTCTATTCAAAATTTGGAACAAGAAGTAAGTAACCTAGTGTGATGACCCGGAAATTTCTGAACAAATTTAACCTTAAATTTTATGTGATCTCGACACAATAAGCAAAGTCTGTAATGTGGAGTCTTAAAATTTTTGAACTATTTATATGGAATCATTTGACCTTTGACTATGCTCGACGATTCACGAACAATTGTTTGTAAATAAATATGTATATAACTTGTATATCTAAATTATCACCTGTAGCAGTATTATATCGTATTATATTAATTTACAAGTTTGAAATAATTGATATAATAATCTTATTATCACTTCTTTCATTATAATTGTTTTGTTAATTTTAATATTAATATTTTATTAGTAATATTATTACTTCTAATATAAAATATGCATATACAAAGAAAATTTATATGTTTAAGTTGTATTATTATTATTAATGTTATTAATATTATTATTATAACTAGTATTGTTACTAATATCATTAATCAGATTATTTTTATCATTTTTTATCATAATTATTAACTAAATTTTCATTATTATATTATTTTTATCATTTAAGTCTACTATCAACAATATTATAATTATTATTAGTAATATTATTAATTATTAGCAATATTATTAATATTATTTATATATTTAGTAATCATCAAAAACTTAAGAATTATAAATACAAATATATGCATACATTATAAATACAGATACTTATATATATAAAATGCAGATAAATTCAGATATTAAACTAATGATATTATATGAATATAGATATACAAATACGAGTATATGTATATATAGAAACAGATAAATGTGTTTTTTAAAACAAAAAATAAGATATTAAATAAATCCCAAGACCACAAATCAGTTTCACGTCTCAATCCACACTACGTATGATTTTTGTTTTTGTCTATTAAACTGGTACGATCGATCATTAGTCTTCATATCAAACAAAATCAGTTAAGGGTTAAAATAAGCTTTTTAATTTTTTTTATATATCACGTACCTGATCAATCTCTTTGTCGACAAAATTGTTATAAAACAATCAATTCCAGTTATTTAGGGATAGCATTCGACATACATTATCAAATATCAATTACAGTAACCTTTTACAGTTTCTTAATTTAATTGAATTTAAAAGGAAAATGAAGAACAAAGGCAACTACCCTGTTCTTGAGTGATTTTTCAAACAACTCGATTTCTTAACAGATTTTAAAATCTAGAAATGTAATTGTGTTTGCAATCTTATATTAAAACCTTCTGCAAAGTCTCTTATCTCAAATCTTAATAACGAAGTTGAATTTTAAAGTCAAACTTAGTTCTTAAAAAGTCAAACAGATTGTTCTTTGCGAAATTAGAAGTCTAGTCAATGTTTACGATTCAATTGAAGGATCAAACAGTTTCCAGGAACGATTTACAAACTATTTTGTGTTGAAACCATTTGCCAAAACAGTCTAAAAATTCTAAATTGATTTCGTGTTCATCATCACTGCACAAGTTCTTTTTTTTTTAATTGTCTGTTTTGATTGTGTTAATAAATTTCTAATGGTTTCTGTATATTTTGAAAATCCTAAAATTTATTAAAACAAACTTTTGGTTGATGGTTGATTCCCTGGTCGATTTAGTTATTAGGTTGAAGAAGAAAATGTAATCAGATGAGTAAATGGTTTAAGTAAAAGGAGCTGTGTTTTAATCCAGATAAACAGAAATGGTGTAGTGGTTAAGGGGTTGTTCGGTTATTCAAGAGGTCACGGGTTCGAGTCCCGTCTAAGGCGTTTATTTTTTTTAACGCTTATCACTTGAGGTAGTTTTAAAATTCTATTATTATTAGTAGTTATTAATTAATATTATGATTATTATTATTGTTATTATTATTATTATTATGATTATTACTATCATTATTGTTATTGATATTATTAATGTTATTGTTATTGTTATTATTAGTATCTACTGTTATTATTATTATAGTTATTACTACCAATATTATTTCTAATGAAAGTATTAGTACGATTTATTATTATTATCATGATTATAATTACAGTTAGGATTATTATTATTATTACTGTTAATACTAATATTATTATTATTAGTATTATTATTATTAAGTAGAATAACTACTGACATTATCATTAATACTAAGATTGTTAATATTATTATTACTATTATCATGATTAAGATTATCATTATTATCACAATAACACAAATTATTAATATTATCACTAATATTAGTATTAGTATCATTAAGTATTTTTTTAGTATTATTAGAATCATTATTAATATATGTATTATCATTAGTATCATTTTTATTATTAGTATTATCGTATTAATAAAGTTATTATTAGAAGAACTATTATAGAAAAGCATTAATAACAAAACTATTATTTTTAACAGATAAATATTTTTGTACATAAAATATAATTGTTACATATACTATAATTATATTAAAATTTAACATAACTATATATAACAAACCTATTAATATTATCATATAAATACATACAAATAACAAACTTTCGACTTTTAAATATAACATTAACAATTATGTATATAAATATGAATATATTAATATAACTATATAAATATTAACTATTACGAATATATACACAGATTAAACATACATAATATATAAATTAAAGATATAATAAATAAATTTATTCATTTACGATTATATGTTTTAATATATATACAAATGATATAGGTTCGTGAATCTGAGGCCAACCCTGCATTGTTCAATATAGTCATATGTATTTTTACTACAAAATACATTAGGTGAGTTTCATTTGCTCCCTTTTTTACTCATTACATTTTTGGGCTGAGAATACATGCAATGTTTAAATAACTGTTTTTGCAATATTTATATGCGTGAGTTTCATTTGATTCCCTTTTTACTCATTACATTTTTGAGCTGAGAATACATGCAAATGCTTTATTAACTATTTTACAATATTTATATGCGTGAGTTTCATTTGCTCCCTTTTTAAATACTTTTGTAATATATATTTTTGGGACTGAGAATACATGCGCTGCTTTTATAACTGTTTTACGAAATAGACACAAGTAATCGAAACTACATTCTAAGGTTGGATTATTAAACCGAATATGCCCCTATTTATTAAGTCTGGTAATCTAAGAATTAGGGAACAGACACCCTAATTGCCGCGAATCCTAAAGATAGATCTATCGGGCCCAACAAGCCCCATCCAAAGTACCGGATGCTTTAGTACTTCAAAATTTATATCATGTCCGAAGGAGGATCCCAGAATGATGGGGATATTCTTATTTGCATAATGTGAATGTCGGTTACCAGGTGTTCAATCCATATGAATGATATTTTTGTCTCTATGTATGGGACGTATGTTTATGAGAAATGGAAATATGAAATCTTGTGGTCTATTAGAATTATGAAATGATTATTTATGATAAACTAATGAACTCACCAACCTTTTGGTTGATACTTTAAAGCATGTTTATTCTCAGGTATGAAAGAAATCTTCCGCTGTGCATTTGCTCATATTAGAGACATTACTTAGAGTCATTCATGACATATTTCAAAAGATGTTACATTCGAGTCGTCGAGTTCATCAAGATTATTATTAAGTCAATTATAGTTAGATATATTATGAAATGGTATGCATGCCGTCAACTTTCGATGTAATGAAAGATTGTCTTTTCAAAAACGAATGCAATGTTTGTAAAATATATCATATAGAGGTCAAGTACCTCGCGATGTAATCAACTATTGTGAATCGTTTATAATCGATATGGACTTCGTCCGGATGGATTAGGACGGGTCGCTATAGTTGGTATCAGAGCGATGGTCGTAGCGAACCAGGTCTTGCATTAGTGTGTCTAATTAGGAGTTGTTAGGATGCATTAGTGAGTCTGGACTTCGACTTAATAGTTGTTAGGTTACTTTAAGGAGTCTGGACTTGAACCTGGTCTGCATGTCAAAAGTTTTGCTTATCATTTCGTGTAGAAAATTACCTGCTTATCATTCTTAGAGAATCACTTGCTTATCATTCTTAGTCTAGACACGTTTTACAGCATTAACTGCATGAATAGTGTAAAGACAAAATTCATATCTTAGCGTATCTGCTACTTCATATCTTAGCATATCTGTTACTTTAACTTTGTCTGACATATTCCGTAAATTCCTCCGTAACTTATGGGATTTTAGTATTATATATGCATATGTAAATTATGTATTGCAGGGTACTAATCTACATCCTATAATCTATTTCTTATCGAAAATCATTCACCTGATTGTACAAGATGAATCCCTCAACCAGTTCGAGTCCCTCAGATTTCGATAACTATTCCGATAGTTATTCCGACAGCTATTCCGACATGGATATTCACCTAAGCTCCGAAAGCGATGTCACCAGAATGAATCAATCAATCAGCCATTCCCAATTCATCTGATGCATTCGTAGTCGACTTAATCAATGGAGACGCGAAGAAGGCGATCCCTTCCACCAACCGAACTCACCTCTTGACAATGAACCTGAAGCGTTTACCGGCGAACCTATCCGAAACACCATTTTCAGCCTCATTTCCAGGATAGCTCGTCACGATTATATTCTATCTAAAATTCTAAACCTTATTCATCTGCTTGTTCCGACCGACAATCATCTTGGAATAATAGGAGAAGTCAACGAACTTCGCGCTCGAGTAATCAATCTGGAGAATATGGTACAAAATGTACTAGCTTCAACAACATCATCGGCACTAACAGTATCATCAGTAACAGCACCAGTACCATCAACAATCCATGCCTCAACATCTCATTATGTACCTCGAGTATCATCATCGTTCTACGTATCGTTCTACATCGATTATTTTCATTCTTCATGATGATTAAGTAATCTCTAAATGTTTTAGAGATTATGTATTCTAGTTCTAATGGTAAACCAAATGAGTTTAATATCACATTGACTCATTAAATCCATAATTACGTCTGACAAAAATATATATGTATATATGTTTTCATAAAGATTGTAATTAAAATTTTTATTGTACAAACTGTTAATGGTGAAAATATTTTAACGGGTAGGTAATACCCGAGGAATATTTAGATTTCGCATTAATAAGTTACACTGTACATTCTTCGAATCTGATTCAACGGTCATTTACTATCCTATTTACAACAACCGATATACGTATCCGTTCACCGCCGAATAATCACTTTCATTCAATTTCATATTTGGATTTTGACCTATCAGAATCCAACAAGTGGCATAATGAAGAAAACATTTATAAAATAAAATTTGTTAGAAACAGACAAATTAACCATAATAAATTTTGTTAAGAATCCACGCTAACTGTTCCAGCTAACTGTTCCTAGCTAACTGATTACATTTTATTTATCGCAGTTTGTTTATCACAATTTAATTATCGCAATTTTATTTAATGTCATTTACATTCTGTTATTTATTTTACGCACTTTATTTATCGTCATTTAATTTCTGTTATTCATTTTACGCATTTAAATATCGGGACATGTATACAAGGTTTTGACATATCATATCGACGCATCTATATATATTATTTGGAATCACCATAGACACTCTATATGTAGTAATGATCGAGTTCTCTATACATGGTTGAGGTTGATTCTATAATAATATATATACTTTGAGTTGTGATCGAGTCTGAGACATGTACACGGGTCACGATATGTAGTAATTAATTTGAATATTATAAAATAAACTATATATGAAATTATTGGACCGTTAACTGTGAACTGTAAACATTGGACAAATTAAAATGAATTAAAATATTGATTATAACCTATGAAACTAAACAATTCTTCAAGTTTGCCACTTGATTTCATCTTAAACCCCATTTGTATCTTGACGATTACAATCTGCGTTCAAACCTTTCATGATTCTTGAAAACACCTCAATCGATAGGATGAATCAATCGCACTATATCTACAGAAGGAAAGATTTATGCATATAGTTATGCACCTGAGAAACTCTCGGCAACTAAGTAAAAGTTTAACACATAGCCACATTATATCCTTTGGCATTTATTAGCAAAAATAATTTTGCGATCCCTTTTCAAAGTAGCCAATTTTGTCACAGCTCCAACAAGTCAACTTCGACTTTTTATTCGAAGTAGCCTTACTATAATCCTGATATATATATGATTACCCTTTTTATACCGGAGAGTTCTTTTATATTCCACCATATTACCAGCAGACGTACCAGCAACCTCGTTGCTTCTTGGCTTAGATCTCTCTGACAAATCATTATATTTATTCATTGAAACCATATCAAATACTCATCCGCATCTTGTAACGAGAACTGCCATACCAATTATCGGGAATCAGCAATCAGTACTTTGAAAACTCACATCGTATCTACATCAACAGTTACATGTATGACATTTATCTCTTAGAATTATGATCTCTCATTTCTGAAATTCTAAAAAGCACTCTGTCACAAATCAATACTAGGAATGTTGAAAAAGTTGAATGAAGCAGCAGAAACCATAGACAACCGTAAACGACCTTAATCATCGGAAGTTTAATGATAAAGAATAGTATGTTGAAAAAGCTCAGAAAAGTTGGAACTGGAAAACGGATCGAGCTAACCACGAAGGAGACCAATGACAAATACAAGGACCAAACCCTATATTCAAAGAATCCAGGTAATTCTGAATCCGATGAAATCTTTAGAGAATATCTTGTTCCGAAGTCATGTTAAAATCTTGCGAAAAATCTTTCTCCATCAACCATCGAACTTAGAAATTCCAAAATATCATCATCAATATCTTCGATATTTCTGAGGATATTTTCAAAAATATTCTCGTCCGAAATTATATACCTCTTCGTGCTTCCTGTGTATCATTATATTGGAAACATTCAAGAGAAAATTTAGTACCGAAAAGCAGATTATGCGAAACTATGAAGAAAGCCGTGGACAAATCACAAAGAATAAGTTTGACTTCAAAGAATCTAAATGATTCAATGTCTGCTGAAGTCTTTAGCGAATATCTTGCTCGTTACTCTAAACCCTTGCAGACAATAGTCTCCATCATTCTCTGATCTTAGATATTCAAAGATATTATCGTATCTTTCATTATAAATATCCTCCATATTTCTGAGGATATTTTTATAATTATTCTTATCTGAAATCATTAATCTCTTCGTGCTATCAGTGTTACATCATATAGAAACTGATTAGTTTCTATATTCTGTAAACTTTCGAGCTTAAAATATGAATGTTATTGAAGTAATGTTGGGAACTGATGTATGAGTTAGTATGATATAATGACACTTGATCAACGTGATTATATTACAGTAAGTCATGCTGAGTTTCTGATGAAACTTGATGATTCACAGAACATACCATCATCATGTGCCATTTACACGACTCTTACATTCTATTTAATTTCTAAACATATCAAGAAAATATTTTCTTGATAATTCGGTCTTTTCCGGGATATTCTGGTAATTTGACAAATCAAGATCGTGCCATTACGATTTCTTTCTTAGAGCATTAACTATGTTCATTCCGAATTTCATATCTACTAATTCGGGACCATTATTCGCTTGACTTAGAGTCGAGAAGAAAATAAAAAGGCAAAGAGCTCCGAAATATAAGGGAGGATATAAAGCCCGATAATGACACATAAATTACAAAATGTGTATATCAATGTTTATCACAACATAAAGACACGGGAGAATTAAAAACACTATAACCCCAAGGTAATAATAAAAGTAAATAAAATCCTCCGGTGGTAGATGAAAGAGAAGAATGACATATATGAAAATTAAGAGGATATCAAGGATTAGAATGGGATGGAGCATAGTGACGAATGTTTTAAAGTATGAATTAAAGGAGAAAGAATAGAAGGTGTGAGTTGTAAGGAAACGAAGGGAGTGGATTTATAGTAAAATATTCGACAAAGCAATCAAAATGAATGATTGCATTTAAAGCGAATCCTAATTTCCTAAATCACCGAAGAACCAAATCTTATTACGAAGATTTTCTTTAAATCCCTTAAATTCGGAAATCAATCATAACTACGTCATCGGTTAAAACGAATATACATTTGTTCATTTCATTCTCTTGCGATAGCTTCACTCGTACTCTTCACAAAATCAAATGGTTTTATCCATATTAATTAATGATGATAAAACTCTAGTTATCAACGCAAATTTGTCATGAAAACATTCTTATTGTTATCCATGACGACATCTATCAAATTTCGGGACGAAATTTTTTTTAACGGGTAGGTACTGTGATGACCCGGAAATTTCTGAACAAATTTAACCTTAAATTTTATGTGATCTCGACACAATAAGCAAAGTCTGTAATGTGGAGTCTTAAAATTTTTGAACTATTTATATGGAATCATTTGACCTTTGACTATGCTCGACGATTCACGAACAATTGTTTGTAAATAAATATGTATATAACTTATATATCTAAATTATCACCTGTAGCAGTATTATATCGTATTATATTAATTTACAAGTTTGAAATAATTGATATAATAATCTTATTATCACTTCTTTCATTATAATTGTTTTGTTAATTTTAATATTAATATTTTATTAGTAATATTATTACTTCTAATATAAAATATGCATATACAAAGAAAATTTATATGTTTAAGTTGTATTATTATTATTAATGTTATTAATATTATTATTATAACTAGTATTGTTACTAATATCATTAATCAGATTATTTTTATCATTTTTTTTATCATAATTATTAACTAAATTTTCATTATTATATTATTTTTATCATTTAAGTCTACTATCAATAATATTATAATTATTATTAGTAATATTATTAATTATTAGCAATATTATTAATATTATTTATATATTTAGTAATTATCAAAAACTTAAGAATTATAAATACAAATATATGCATACATTATAAATACAGATACTTATATATATAAATTGCAGATAAATTCAGATATTAAACTAATGATATTATATGAATATAGATATACAAATACGAGTATATGTATATATAGAAACAGATAAATGTGTTTTTTAAAACAAAAAATAAGATATTAAATAAATCCCAAGACCCCAAATCAGTTTCACGTCTCAATCCACACTACGTATGATTTTTGTTTTTGTCTATTAAACTGGTACGATCGATCATTAGTCTTTATATCAAACAAAATCAGTTAAGGGTTAAAATCAGCTTTTTATTTTTTTTTTATATATCACGTACCTGATCAATCTCTTTGTCGACAAAATTGTTATAAAACAATCAATTCCAGTTTTTTAGGGATAGCATTCGACATACATTATCAAATATCAATTACAGTAACCTTTTACAGTTTCTTAATTTAATTGAATTTAAAAGGAAAATGAAGAACAAAGGCAACTGCCCTGTTCTTGAGTGATTTTTCAAACAACTCATTTTCTTAACAGATTTTAAAATCTAGAAATGTAATTCTGTTTGCAATCTTATATTAAAACCTTCTGCAAAGTCTCTTATCTCAAATCTTAATAACGAAGTTGAATTTTAAAGTCAAACTTAGTTCTTAAAAAGTCAAACAGATTGTTCTTTGCGAAATTAGAAGTCTAGTCAATGTTTACGATTCAATTGAAGGATCAAACAGTTTCCAGGAACGATTTACAAACTATTTTGTGTTGAAACCATTTGCCAAAACAGTCTAAAAATTCTAAATTGATTTCGTGTTCATCATCGCTGCACATGTTTTTTTTTTTTTTAATTGTCTGTTTTGATTGTGTTAATAAATTTCTAATGGTTTCTGTATATTTTGAAAATCCTAAAATTTATTAAAACAAACTTTTGGTTGATGGTTGATTCCCTGGTCGATTTAGTTATTAGGTTGAAGAAGAAAACGTAATCAGACGAGTAAATGGTTTAAGTAAAAGGAGCTGTGTTTTAATCCAGATAAACAGAAATGGTGTAGTGGTTAAGGGGTTGTTCGGTTATTCAAGAGGTTACGGGTTCGAGTCCCGTCTAAGGCGTTTATTTTTTTTTGAAGGCTTATCACTTGAGGTAGTTTTAAAATTCTATTATTATTAGTAGTTATTAATTAATATTATGATTATTATTATTGTTATTATTATGATTATTACTATCATTATTGTTATTGATATTATTAATGTTATTGTTATTGTTATTGTTATTATTAGTATCTACTGTTATTATTATTATAGTTATTACTACCAATATTATTTCTAATGAAAGTATTAGTACGATTTATTATTATTATCATGATTATAATTACAGTTAGGATTATTATTATTATTACTGTTAATGCTAATATTATTATTATTAGTATTATTATTATTAAGTAGAATAACTACTGACATTATCATTAATACTAAGATTGTTAATATTATTATTACTATTATCATGATTAAGATTATCATTAGTATCACAATAACACAAATTATTAATATTATCACTAATATTAGTATTAGTATCATTAAGTATTTTTTTAGTATTATTAGAATCATTATTAATATATGTATTATCATTAGTATCATTTTTATTATTAGTATTATCGTATTAATAAAGTTATTATTAGAAGAACTATTATAGAAAAGCATTAATATCAAAACTATTATTTTTAACAGATAAATATTTTTGTACATAAAATATAATTGTTACATATACTATAATTATATTAAAATTTAACATAACTATATATAACAAACCTATTAATATTATCATATAAATACATACAAATAACAAACTTTCGACTTTTAAATATAACATTAACAATTATGTATATAAATATGAATATATGAATATAACTATATAAATATTAACCATTATGAATATATACACAGATTAAACAAACATAATATATAAATTAAAGATATAATAAATAAATTTATTCATTTACGATTATATGTTTTAATATATATACAAATGATATAGGTTCGTGAATCTGAGGCCAACCCTACATTGTTCAATATAGTCATATGTATTTTTACTACAAAATACATTAGGTGAGTTTCATTTGCTCCCTTTTTTACTCATTACATTTTTGGGCTGAGAATCCATGCAATGTTTAAATAACTGTTTTTGCAATATTTATATGCGTGAGTTTCATTTGATTCCCTTTTTACTCATTACATTTTTGAGCTGAGAATACATGCAAATGCTTTATTAACTGTTTTACAATATTTATATGCGTGAGTTTCATTTGCTCCCTTTTTAAATGCTTTTGCAATATATATTTTTGGGACTGAGAATACATGCGCTGCTTTTATAACTGTTTTACGAAATAGACACAAGTAATCGAAACTACATTCTAAGGTTGGATTATTAAACCGAATATGCCCCTTTTTATTAAGTCTGGTAATCTAAGAATTAGGGAACAGACACCCTAATTGACGCGAATCCTAAAGATAGATCTATCGGGCCCAACAAGCCCCATCCAAAGTACCGGATGCTTTAGTACTTCAAAATTTATATCATGTCCGAAGGAGGATCCCGGAATGATGGGGATATTCTTATTTGCATAATGTGAATGTCGGTTACCAGGTGTTCAATCCATATGAATGATATTTTTGTCTCTATGTATGGGACGTATGTTTATGAGAAATGGAAATATGAAATCTTGTGGTCTATTAAAATTATGAAATGATTATTTATGATAAACTAATGAACTCACCAACCTTTTGGTTGACACTTTAAAGCATGTTTATTCTCAGGTATGAAAGAAATCTTCCGCTGTGCATTTGCTCATATTAGAGACATTACTTGGAGTCATTCATGACATATTTCAAAAGACGTTACATTCGAGTCGTCGAGTTCATCAAGATTATTATTAAGTCAATTATAGTTAGATATATTATGAAATGGTATGCATGCCGTCAACTTTCGATGTAATGAAAGATTGTCTTTTCAAAAACGAATGCAATGTTTGTAAAATATATCATATAGAGGTCAAGTACCTCGCGATGTAATCAACTATTGTGAATCGTTTATAATCGATATGGACTTCGTCCGGATGGATTAGGACGGGTTGCTACACCTAGCAAGGTTAATAGGTGAAAGAAAACAGAGAAGTTTACCTAGCGATACAAATGCTAACTCCCGGAATGAAACAGCTAAAGCCATTACCACAAGAAGTGGTATTACACTTAAACCACCTGAAATGCCTGTGATTTCTGATGAAGCTATTCCTACTCCACAAGAACCACAACATGAGCAAGATAAGGAAACAGAACAGGTAGTTGAGAAGGTTAATGAAGATAACACAGTTAAAGCTAAACCTTATGTTAAACCATACCAACCACCACTTCCTTATCCGAGTAAAATGAGAAAAGAAAGACTTGAAGCCGATCAATCCAAATTCTTGGATATGTTTAAACAAATAAATGTCAACCTTCCTTTCATTGATGTGATTTCAGGCATGCCTAGATATGCTAAATTCTTGAAAGATCTAATCACAAATAGAAAGAAAATGGAAGAACTCTCTGCTGTTACTATGAATGCTAATTGTTCTGTAGTGTTGTTAAATAAGATACCAGAAAAACTATCTGATCCAGGAAGTTTCACAATTCCATGTTTTCTGGGTAATCTTAGTTCAATAGAAGCATTAGCAGACTTAGGTGCTAGTATAAATTTAATGCCATATTCACTATACGCTAAACTAGACCTTGGAGAATTGAAACCAACACGAATAAGCATACAACTAGTCGATCGATCAGTAAAATATCCTAGAGGGATAATGGAGAACATGCTAGTTAAAGTTGGTACTTTAGTATTTCCAGTAGATTTTGTTATTCTAGACATGGAAGAAGATTCTCGAGTTCCTCTCATATTAGGAAGACCATTCTTAAACACGGCTAAAGCAATAATAGATGTGTTTGGTAAGAAACTGACCCTAAGTATAGAGGACGAGAGTGTTACCTTTTCTGTGGATAGAGCAATGCAACAACCGCAATCTGCAGATGATACATGTTATTATATTCAAACTATAGATTCACATGCAGAATTGTTAGAAGAATTTCCAGAATTGCAAGGAACAGGAGAATGTTCTTTAGGAGAAGGAACTGAACCAATTGATGAAACTAAAATGTTAGCTACACTTATGGCTAATGGATATGAACCAACAACAGAAGAAATTCAAATGCTAAAAGAAGAAGACAGATATCGATATAAATCATCGATAGAAGAACCACCGACATTAGAGTTAAAACCACTTCCAAACCATTTGGAATATGCTTATTTACATGGTAAATCTGAATTACCTGTAATAATATCGTCTTCTCTTACTGAAAATGAAAAATCTCAACTCATTTCTGTGCTAAAAGCTCATAAACCAGCTATTGCATGGAAGATTCATGACATTAAAGGCATAAGTCCTTCATATTGCACACATAAAATCCTTATGGAAGAGGGTCATAAAACGTATGTGCAACGCCAATGAAGACTAAATCCTAATATGCAAGATGTTGTTAAGAAAGAAATTATTAAACTGCTTGATGCAGGTTTAATTTATCCAATCTTTGATAGTCCATGGGTAAGCCCAGTTCAATGTGTACCTAAGAAGGGTGGCATGACTGTCATCACAAATGAGAAAAAATGAGCTTATTCCTACTAGGACTGTAACAGGATGGCGTGTTTGTATTGATTATAGAAAATTAAATGACGCCACCAGAAAAGATCACTTTCCCTTACCTTTCATTGATCAAATGTTGGAAAGATTAGCCGGAAATAGTTACTATTGTTTTCTTGACGGTTTTTTCGGATACTTTCAAATTCCAATAGCACCCGAGGATCAAGAGAAAACCACATTCATATGCCCTTATGGTACTTTTGCTTATAAACGCATACCATTTGGACTTTGCAACGCCCCTACAACCTTTCAAAGGTGCATGATGACGATTTTTCACGACATGATAGAAGAATGCATGGAAGTTTTCATGGATGACTTTTCAGTCTTTGGTGATACTTTTGAAACATGTCTAGTTAATTTTGAACGAATGCTTATTAGATACGAACAATCAAATCTAGTTCTTAATTGGGAAAAATGTCATTTCATGGTTAAAGAAGGCATCGTTCTTGGTCATAAAATTTCAAAGGAAGGAATTGAAGTGGATAGAGCTAAAGTAGATGTAATTGCTAAACTTCCACATCCCACCAATGTTAGAGGAGTTAGGAGTTTTCTAGGGCATGCCGGTTTTTACCGACGATTCATAAAAGATTTTTCTAAAATTGCCACTCCTATGAATAAACTCATAGAAAAGGATGCTCCATTCATCTTTTCATATGAATGCATCAAATGTTTTAATATTATTAAAGAAAAACTTACTAATGCGCCGATCATGATAACTCCAAATTGGAATCTACCATTTGAACTAATGTGCGATGCAAGTGATTTTGCAATGGGAGCCGTTTTAGGACAAATGATTGAAAAACGATTTCAACCTATTTATTATGCTAGTAAGACGTTACAAGGAGCACAAACGAATTACACAACTACTGAAAAAGAACTCCTTGCTATTGTCTTTGCTTTTGACAAATTTCGTTCATATCTCGTTCTAGCTAAAACGGTGGTCTATACCGACCATTCTGCTCTTAGATACCTATTTTCGAAACAAGATGCCAAACCACAATTAATCCGTTGGATCTTACTCTTACAAGAGTTCGATATTGAAATCCGAGATAAAAAGGGAGCAGAAAATCTCGCCGCTGATCATCTTTCTCGTCTTGAAAATCCTGAATTAGAAGTTCTAAATGAATCGGCCATACAAGATAACTTTCCTGATGAATATCTATTGAAGATAGATTATAGTGAAATTCCATGGTTTGCAGACTATGCAAACTACTTAGTATGTGGATTCCTTGAAAAAGGATTGTCATACCAAAAACGAAAGAAATTCTTTAGTGATATAAAACACTATTTCTGAGAAGATCCACATTTGTTTAAAAGTTGTCCCGATGGAATAATACGCCGATGTGTATTTGGGGATGAAGCCAGTCAAATCTTAAACCATTGTCACACAGGACCAACAGGAGGGCATTATGGGCCTCCACTCACAGCAAGAAAAGTTTACGATGCTAGATTCTATTGGCCTACAATTTTTAAAGACGCACACCTTCTTTGCAAATCCTGTGATGCTTGTCAAAGGGCCAGAAAAATAAGTCAACGTGATGAAATGCCATAAAATGTCATTCAAGTATGTGAAGTATTTGACATTTGGGGTATTGACTTTATGGGTCCATTTCCAAAATCTCATAATAATCTCTACATTCTCGTTGCCATTGATTATGTATCTAAATGGGCGGTAGCACAAGCTCTCCCAACTAACGATGCACGAGTTGTAGTCAACTTTTTAAAACGTCTTTTTGCAAGGTTCAGAACACCAAAAGCTTTAATAAGTGATCGGGGTACTCATTTTTGTAATAATCAACTTGAGAAAGTTCTTAAAAGATATGGAGTAACTCATAAAAGCTCAACTGCTTATCATCCACAAACAAGTGGACAAGTTGAAAATATCAACCGAGCTTTAAAACGTATTTTAGAGAAAACCGTAGGATCAAATCCGAAGGAATGGTTCATGAAATTGGAGAATGCACTCTGGGCTTTTAGAACAGCCTACAAAACTCCAATTGGAACCACACCTTTTAGACTCATTTACGGAAAAGCATGTCACCTTCCAGTAGAAATTGAGCACAAAGCATTTTGGGCTTTGAAGACATGTAATCTTGATTTATATGAAGCCGGATGTCTACGGTTAAGTCAACTAAACGAATTAGAAGAATTAATACATGAAGCATACGAAAATTCGTTAATCTATAAAGAAAGAACGAAGAAATGGCATGATAAAAGAATCAGAAGTTCAAATGAATTCAAAAAAGGAGACAGAGTTCTTCTTTTCAATTCACGATTCAAGCTATTTCCTGGAAAATTGAAATCAAGATGGTCTGGACCATTCATAGTTAAAAGAGTTTTCCCATATGGAACAATAGAATTAATAAATTCAAATGGGGTTGAATTTAAGGTTAATGGTCATAGAGTTAAACATTACATAGATAATCCAATGGAAGTTGAAGATGAAGTTAATCACAATTTCGACACCACAGCTAACTAAGTGTGGGAAGGTTCGAATCTTTTTAGGGTAATATGTATTTCTGTTAGAGTTAGATATTCTGTTTTCGTGTAGTTTCCGAGAATGAAATCCGAATGGTCTTTCCCTAGCAGACCCTAAAGAACTAGTCTTCTCCCCCCATTCTGAATTTTTATTTTTTTTTAGGTTTTACGAGATGAAGAATTCCTTTGATCTAAACCATGGTCTAATGCTACACGCTATGATTACTAAACGTAATAATGACACACTTCCGAGTGACTTGGTGTCAGTAATAAGAGCCAAAACAGATGGAGTAAGAAAAGAACTCAGAAAAGATCATCATAAGATACATTTTGGTAAAGAAAAATCAAAATCCGCAACAAAAAGAAGAGCACGACACCTTGAAAGATGTTATAAATGCGGAAAATGGTCACACGAAGGTAAATGTTCAAATAATCAAACATATTCAAATACCAAATTTGTTACTCTATGCAGAGAAGGATCGTTCATATGTTTAGAAGAAAAGATATTGAAGAATCAAGGTTATGCTTACGTAGCTATGGAGAACCAAATCACACGACTCTCCTATGAGTCGGCTAAAGCAGGTCTCTGAGAATTCTATCTCACAGGTAAGTATGTACAGTTTTTATTTTTATTTTTATTGCTTTTAACCTTTTGATAATAAACACTGAATCATTCGCTATAAAGTATTAAATTGGTATTCAATAAAATTAGGTATGCGTAATCGAAATTATTGATATCATACAAAAATTTATTACATCACTGCGAAATTTACCGTTTATTGTTAAGGTATTAATATCTTTAATCAATCAACCCAAAATATTTCAAAAATTTTTCAGGAGTAAAACTAGGTAATTTAGCCGAAATTACTTTACCGAAAAGAGGGGCGTATATTTTTGATAATATTTGATTAATTAAAGTGGGATAAAAGACCAAAAAGATTTTGAATTTTAATTTTTACCATGTTTTTAAAATTAATATATAAATATTAAATTAATATTGTAAACTTTTTAAAATCAATATATTTAAGTTTGTAAATATTTGAAAAAAAATTAATATTTTTAATATAAGTTTGTATGTATAAAAACAAAAATATAATATAAATTTGGTGTGAATTTTTAATTTTAATTATATGAATTTTTAATTTTATGCATTTTAAATAATTTTGGTGTGAATTTAAAAACAAAAATTTACTTTATTTCATTAAGTTAAAAATGTGATTTCTAAAAATTCGCCGTGAGTTGAAAACTAGGTCGTTGGACCGAAATTGCTTTACCCGAGGGGGGGACGAGAACTTTTATTATCATTATTTTTAATCTTATTGAATTAAAGTAAGCCAAAAACATTTAAAAAAACCCAAAAATCTTTGCTTTTAAAACAACGCTTAAAACGTGACAAATTTTTAAAATTTTGTCGAGGGACGGACTAGGACAACGATTCAAAACGCCCTCACTCCTAAAAAGAAACAAATTTTTAAAATTTTATTAATTTATGTTTCAAAAGTATAAGGTTTTTATAAGTTACAAAAACAAAAAAAAAAACAAATGTGATGTAACAACAAGACGGAATGAACAAATGATGTACACCATTTATCATTCAGCAAACAAACGCCAATATGTTTGGAAACTTTGGTAAAATTTAATCATTTTTCTACGCTAATCACCCTCAATAATTTAAATTGTTACTGATTTCTTACAAATGAGGGCATTGCAAGATCTTAAGTGTGGGAAGGGGTTAAATTCTTTCGGATTTTTAAAATTTTAACTTATACACTTGGTTACCATTAAAAATACTAGTAACGCAGTAGTTGTATTAGAATCTAGTGCTCTCTGATAATAAAGAACAGCCCTAGTCTTATATACTGACTACCCAATTCTAGTAAAAATTTTTAAAATTTTCAAATAAATGAATTCAAAATCATGTTTATACATATTTATGAACAATAAAACTAGGTGTTAACACCGAAATTATTGTTACCTCGGAAAGGACATAAATTGAGAAACAACTCTAAATGTTAGAATTCATTTAAAATGGAATAGAGGACAATAAAAAGGCAAAGAAAGGAAAATAAAAGCCAAGTGTGGGAAAATTTACCAAGTTATTTAAAACATATATCACATATTTTTGTACAAATAACTGAAGATACTTTTGTTTTGGACAAAATTAACCGTTTTACCCGGTAAATTGTAAGATATTTGAAAGAAAGATGGATCTACAGGATGAATCAATTCCATCATTAAAAGGAAGTAAAGTCTTCCGAAAAAGAAACGCGCTTCTTGATTTAGGTCAGGAAGTTGTCGTCCAGACCAGTTGTAGAATCTACGAAAAACCTTGAAAAGTTTTCTCAAAAATCAGCTAGAAATCCACGGACCTCACCATCAAACAGGGTCGCCAAGTGGTCAGACTTATCCTAACCATGAGAGGATCTGTCTTGTAAAATGGGGAGGGCGCCGTGCAAATTAGCTTGATAAGACTAATGAATCAGACCCCCAGAAAGGATAATCTCCTTAAAGATTAAAAAATCAGCTTTTAAGCCTGATATTACTCAATCCTTGAGATTGACTTTTAAAGATTGAGAATTACAAACTCATGGAATTCGATGATATCTAAACTCGAGCTTGAACGAGAAAATATTTTGATAAAATTTACAAACCGATTTGTTTTCTGAAAAACCCATTTTAAATGCGTTCATTACCATTGAACGTAAAATCTTAGGAATTCACCTAGAATTCATTAGGTCACCTGAACCAAATCGGGTGTCAACCGTAAGAACGGTGGTTGCATAGCATGGTCGAAGACAGGACCTTATGTCAGACCGAAGAACTATAAGGTGATCTTTACTATTGCTTCTACCAAGGATAGTAATTGCATCCGACACGTTATAGACCATAATTAAAAGCATGTCATGAGACATTGCCTTAACAGTTACATGTTCAACGCTTTCCTTTACAACCGGACGGTAGTTTACCGAAAGGTAATATACAGAGCAAGTATACTGGACGTGTGGCTTTCCCAATACAAGGTTAGCAAGTGGGTGACACAAAACCATAAGTTTTGAGCTAAAATTTTCAAATATGAAACCCACCAAACCCACAAAAACAATTTGTAAACACCGGTGAAGGGTTATTCTGGAAAACTTATCTAGGGTAAAAGCTAGATTTAATTTTCAAAAGATCAAATGTTTTCATAAAGATCCAATTTCCTTAAGGATCTAAATTTTCATAGTCGTGTGGGACTGTAAACCACATCGTTACTACCATTGTTCATACCGCCGTATAGAAATCACTGATGTACAAAGTGTGAAGAATAAAGAAGTGATTCTAGTATTTTTATTTCAAGACTATATTGCTTGAGGACAAGCAACGCTCAAGTGTGGGAATATTTGATAATGCTAAAAACGAACATATATTTCATAGCATTATCCCTCAAGAAAGACAAGCTTTTAGTTGCAATTGTTCTATTTATAAGTGATATTCGTTTAAATAATAAAAGGTGAAGACAAAAGATAGATTCGACGAATTGAAGACGCAAACGACCAAAAAGCTCAAAATTACAAAGTACAATCAAAGTGGTTCAAATTATTGATAAGAAACGTCTCAAAATTACAAGAGTACAAGACGCAAAATGCAAAATACAAGATATTAAATTGTACGAAAGGACGTTCGAAAATCCAGAACCGGGACCAGAGTCAACTCTCAACGCTCGACTCAACGGACTAAAAATTACAAGTCAACTATGCACATGAATATAATATAATATATAATTAATTCTTAAAATTATATATATATTATATTATTTAATAAAACCGTCGGCAAACAAGAAAACAAACCTGTGTGAGCTGGAAAAGCAGGTCATGTGATCGCATGGCCTGGAAGTGTAATTTCCATGCGATCGCATGGCCTCAAATTTTGGGTCAGGTCCTATAAATTTCGCAGTTTTCAGCCGAACTTAACACATCTTTTTCTTTCTCCATCTCTCAAACGTGTGTATATATATATATATATATATATATATATATATATATATATATATATATATATATATATATATATATATATATATTAATTTTAATTTTAATTTTAATAATAAGGGTATGTTAGCGAATGTTGTAAGGGTGTAAGTCGAAATTCTGTCCGTGTAACGCTACGCTATTATTAATCATTATAAGTTATGTTCAACCTTTTTAAATTAATGTCTCATAGCTAAGTTATTATTATGCTTATTTAAGCAGAAGTAATCGTGATGTTGGGCTAAAATATGAAGACGGGGTAATTGGGCTTTGTACCATAATTGGGGTTTGGACAAAAGAACGACACTTGTGGAAATTAGACTTTGGGCTATTAATGGGCTTTATATTTGTTTAATTAAATGATAGTTTGTTAATTTAATATAAAGATTTACAATTGGACGTACCTATAAATAACCATATACACTCGATCGGACACGATGGGCGGGATATTTATAAGTACTAATAATCGTTCATTTAACCGGACACGGGAATGGATTAATAGTCTATGGACTTATTAAAACAGGGGTGAATTATATACGAGAAAAATTGGTGTAATTATAGTTTAAGTCCCCAATTAGTTGGAATATTTGACTTCGGATATAAGGATAATGTGACGAGGACACTCGCACTTTATATTTATGACTGATGGACTGTTATGGACAAAAACCAGACGGACATATTGAATAATCCAGGACAAAGGACAATTAACCCATGGTAATAAAACTAAAATCAACACGTCAAACATCATGATTACGGAAGTTTAAATAAGCATAATTCCTTTATTTCATATTTAATTGCACTTTTAATTATCGCACTTTAATTTATTGTCATTTTATTTATCGTACTTTTTATTTATTGCAATTTTATTTATATTCATTTTATCGCACTTTTATTTATCGCAATTTCATTATCGTTATTTACTTTACGCTTAAAATTAGGTTATATTTATTTTTAATATTTTACATTAGGTTTTAACTGCGACTAAAGTTTTAAAATCGACAAACCGGTCATTAAACGGTAAAAACCCCCTTTTATAATAATAATATTACTTATTTATATATATATTTACAAATATAGTTTTGAAAAAATATAGCGTTAAACTTGGCAAGTTCCCTGTGGACGAACCGGACTTACTAAAAACTACACTACTGTACGATTAGGTACACTGCCTATAAGTGTTGTAGCAAGGTTTAGGTATATCCACTCTATAAATAAATAAATAACTTGTGTAAAATTGTATCGTATTTAATAGTATTTCGTAACAAAAATACTACTATTTTGTACCCCTTCGCTTTAACATCAATGGTAAGTTTGTTCAACTCTCGGTAGTCGATACATAACCTAAATGTACCATCCTTCTTCTTGACAAACAAAACAGGAGCTCCCCACGGTGATGTGCTTGGTCAAATGAAACCACGCTCTAAAAGTTCTTGTAATTGGCTCTGAAGTTCCTTCATTTCGCTAGGTGCAAGTCTGTATGGAGCACGAGCTATTGGTGCAGCTCCCGGTACAAGGTCTATTTGAAATTCAACGGATCGGTGTGGAGGTAGTCCCGGTAATTCTTTCGGAAATACATCGGGAAATTCTTTTGCGACGGGAACATCATTGTTGTTCTTTTCTTCGGAATTGACTTTCTCGATGTGTGCTAGCACAGCATAGCAACCTTTTCTTATTAGTTTTTGTGCCTTCAGGTTACTAATAAGATTTAACTTCGCGTTGCTCTTTTCTTCGTACACCATTAAGGGTTTTCCTTTTTCTCGTATAATGCGAATTGCATTTTTGTAACAATCAATCTATGCTTTCACTTCTTTCAACTAGTCCATGCCGATTATCACATCAAAACTCCCTAACTCTACTGGTATCAAGTCAATCTTAAATGTTTCGCTAACCAGTTTAATTTCTCGATTCCGACATATATTATCTGCTGTAATTAATTTACCATTTGCTAATTCGAGTAAAAATTTATTATCCAAGGGCGTCGGTGAGCAACTTAGTTTAGCACAAAAATCTCTACTCATATAGCTTCTATCCGCACCCGAATCAAATAAAACATAAGCAGATTTATTGTCAATGAGAAACGTACCCGTAACAAGCTCCGGGTCTTCCTGCGCTTCTGCCGTATTAATATTGAAAACTCTTCCGCGGCCCTGCCCATTAGTATTCCCCTTATTTGGGTAATTTTTAATAATGTGGCCCGGTTTTCCACATTTATAACAGACTACGTTGGCAGTACTTGCTCCGACACTACTTGTTCCGACATTACTCGTTCCAGCATTATTTGTTCCTTTAGTTCTGTTATACATTGGTCCGTAGACCTCACACTTTTTTGCGCTATGACCATTTCTTTTACACCTGTTGCAACATGTTGTGCAGAACCCCGGGTGATTCTCTTCACACCTTTGGCATTGCTGTTTCTGATTATTGTTGTTGTTGCAGTTGTTATTGTTGTTGGGACGATTATTGTAGTTGTTGTTGGGACGTTTGTTGAAGTTGTTGTTGTGATTGATGTTGCGATTATTGGGATAGTTATTGCGATTGTGATTGTGATTGTTGTTGTTGTATTGATGACTCTTGTCATTGTTTTCCTCCCACTTTCTCTTGACTTGTTTCATGTTAGCCTCTTCGGTCGCCTGCTCCTTAATCCTTCCTTCGATCTGGTTCACTAATTTGTGAGCCATTCGACTTGCCTTTTGTATGGATATGGGCTCGTGTGAACTCACATCTTCTTGAATTCTTTCCGGTAACCCTTTTACAAATGCGTCGATCTTCTCTTCTTCGTCTTCGAATGTTCTGGGACACAATAGGCACAATTCTGTGAATCGTCGTTCATACGTGGTGATATCGAAACCTTGCGTTGCTAATCCTCTAAGCTCTAGCTTGAGCTTATTGACCTCATTTCTGGGACGATACTGCTCGTTCATCAATTGCTTGAATGCTGACCATGGTAGTGCATAAGCAGCATCTTGTCCTACCTGCTCGAGATAGGTATTCCACCATGTTAACGCCGTACCCGTGAAGGTATGCGTAGCGTACTTAACTTTGTCCTCTTCAGTACATGATAGTGCTCTAAATGAACATATATTTAGTATCAATATCCTTCCGAAATGACAAGATTTTAGTTGTAATTGTTCCATATTCAAGTAATATTCGTTTATATTAAATAAGTGCGAAGACAAAAGGCGAAAACGAGATTTGAAGACGGAAAGGTCCAAAATGCTCAAATGTACAAGATACAATTAAAATGGTTCAAATTATTGATGAGGAACGTCTAAAAATAACAAGAGTACAAGTTACGAAACGCAAAGTACACGATATAAAATAGTACGCAAGGACGTCCGAAAATCCGGAACCGGGACCCGAGCCAAGAAGAAACGCCCGACGCAATGGACCAAAAATATCTAGTCTACTATGCACATAAATATAATATAATATATAAATAATTATTAAAATTATTTATATTTTATATATATTTAATAAATATGTCGACGAACAAGAAGACAAAAGATATGTGAGCTGTCCAGCGTGGCCATGCGAGTCACATGGCAAATAGGCATAAACCCATGCGAGTCGCATGAGGATCAGAATCAGCTCACATTCTATAAATTGCCAGTTTTTCGTTCGTTTTTAACACCACACACACAAATACATAATAATACTCTGTAAGAATAATGTAATAAATAAATATATAATATATATATTTATATAGATTAGATGTATATTAGATTAGATTGGGTAATGTAAAAATCAGTTTTATGGAATTCTAAGTTAAAATTCTGTCCGTGTAACACTCCTTTGATTAATCCCACTGTAAGTTATGTACTTCCTTTTTATTTTAATGTCTAGTAGCTAAGTTATTATTATGCCTATTTAAAACGAAGTAATCATGATGTTGGGCTAATTACTAAAATTGGGTAATTGGGCTTTGTACCATAATTGGGGTTTGGACAAAAGAACGACACTTGTGGAAATTAGACTATGGGCTATTAATGGGCTTTATATTTGTTTAACTAAATGATAGTTTGTTAATGTTAATATAAAGATTTACAATTGGGCGTCCCTATAAATTACCATATACACTCGATCGGACACGATGGGCGGGGTATTTATATGTACGAATAATCGTTCATTTAACCGGACACGGGAATGGGTTAATAGCCACTAGAATAATTAAAACAGGGGTGAAATTACATTCAAGGATAATTGGTGTAATTGTTAGCAAAGTAGTAAAACCTTGGAATACACGCAGTCGTTAACCTGGTGTATTCATTAAACAAAGAATTAAGACCTTGTTACAGTTTGAATCCCCAATTAGTTGGAATTATTTGACTTCGGGTATGAGAGTAATTTGCCGAGCATTTTATAATTATAACCGATGAACTATTTTGGTCAAAAGCCGGATAGCTTTCAAATAATTCCAGGCCAAAGGACAATTAACCCATTGAACTAAATTAAAATCGATACGCCAATATCATGATTACGGAAGTTTAAATAAGCATAATAATTATTTTATTTTATTTATTTTACGCACTTTAATTATCGTCATTTAAATTTTGTATTAGATTTTAATTGTAACTTAAAATATAAAATCGACAAACCGGTCATTAAACGGTAAAACCCCACTTTTATATATTATTATATATTGTTGTACAAAAATATTTATATAAAAATAAGTGTTTCATAAGCCCGTCTCCCTGTGGAACGAACCGGACTTACTAAAAACTATACTACTCTGCGACTAGGTACACTGCCTATAGTGTTGTAGCAAGGTTTTGGTATATCCCACTCGATAAATAAATAATTAAAACTTGTCATAATTTGTAACATTCCGCATTAAAAATATATAACTATTTCGTACACCACGCTACACACATCAAGTTTTTGGCGCCGCTGCCGGGGAGTCGGCGAAATTTTTATATTTTGTTTTTAGAAAAACAATATAAAATCTTTAAAAAAAAAAAAAAAAAAAATTAAAAATTTTTAAAACCGAAAAAAAAATTATATATATATATATAAATCTATTTTTATGTTTTTATTATAAAGTATTTTTATTTTATTTTAGTTTGTAAAATTAAGTTTTTATTTAAATTATATATATATTTTATATATTAAAACAGAAAAATTAAAAATTAGAAAAACAGAAAATAAAAATAAATATAAATTAAATACAAATTGAACCTTTGTTTGAACCCCCATTTGAACCGGCTCTGCAGGTCATGCGACTCGCATGACCGTAGCCTGAACCCCATGCGAGTCGCATGATGGGTGCTGACAGGCCAGGTTTTACCCTAGTTACGCATTAATTACGGTGTAATATTATATTATTATTATTAAAACCCTATTTAGGTTATTTGTTTAATATTATTTAGTTTTATTAATTTATAATATTTACTTATAATTAGTTTATTAAATATATAAAATTAATACTTTTATAATTTAAAATATAAAAATAATATTTTTATAAAAATATATAATTTTATAACTTTTTATTTCTTTTTCTATTTTGTATCTTTTTAATCGTTTAGCGTAATATTTGTATTTTTATCGTTCGTAGTTAGTTTTTAGTCTAGTTTTTTTTGCCATAATTATTTTATATTTCTAGATTCTTAGGCTTTGCCGTAAAATCTCTTAAGTGCTTTTTCTTTAGATTAAGACTTAGGCGCTTTAGAATTTTGCGACGCCGTTTATAGATTTTAGTGCCTAATAAATTGCCGTTTTTCCTTTAGAATTGCATTTACCTTTAGACTTTTAGGCGCAACTTTTTAGATTTAGTTTTTAGACTTTTAAGTTTCGACGTTTTTCTTTCTTATTTTTATTTTTCGACGTTTTTCGACGCGCAATCTATTTCTTTCTTATTTCTCGACGCTCTAGTTTTTAGGACCTAGAATTTTCTCTATTTCTTATCTAATTCTCAAAACGGAAAGAAAAATTATTTAAGCAGTTAAGTTAATGGACGTTGACATTTTTCTGGTTCGTAGTAATAGTTGGATTTGTTAGTGGCTAGTTGTGGGCTTCCGATTTAAAGGGTCCTGGCTACCTGCTGCATCTTTTGGCTATTCGAAACGTGGGCAAAAATCAGAAAAGTCTATTAATTGGACAACTTATATAAGTTTTTCTATTTTTATAACTAATAGGATCATTTGTGAATGTAGCTAAAATTTGGCCGTCGCAATAAAATGAAAATTTTTGAAAACAAGGCCTTGGAAACTCTTTTTGAACTCCAAAATCAATTAAATCAATACTCTCAACCGAGTGTTGATGACAATTCGTTCAGTCAATCTTGGATCACAAATAACGAAACAATAACTGGTTGTGAAATCTGTGGAGATTATCACTCAACATGGGAATGTTATTATTACGTTCCTATGGAAAATTACGTACCCACAGAACCTGAATGGAACGATTATGAAGAACGCAATTCAAACTGGGATTATTCCCAAGAATATATCCAAACTCAACAACCAGAAGACGAGGAAAATTACGTGTCCGAAAATTCTTTAGACAATATGAAAATCAAACTCGAAGAACTTGATGCTCAAAAGGAACAAATGAGAGAGTTTGTAAACCGGCAAGCTGAAACTCTATCAGATTACACACCTGTTGATCTGAGGAGTCGTGTGCAAGAAAATCTCAAATCATCGAATTTTGATGAATTCGGGAGCTCCGAAATCACCAACTATCCCGATGATACTTTTTATTCAGTCTTACCAAATTCACAACATATCGACACATTAGCCTCTACCGACGAAATAATCAATCCATCAATGGAGGATGAAGAAGAAGAAAGGGTGACAAATTGGTACTCTTGGGAAAACGATAACGTTGAAAATTTTACCCCCGAGGCCAAACCGAACTTTACCATCCCACAACTTTCCAACCCAATATTCTCAATAGACGAGTCATCTACTGAAGATGAACTACGAGCTGTAATAGATAATGACACCTCGGATTTCACCCAATTGGGTAATAGAGGTGAAAACTTTAATCCCGAGAATAAACGGAAGGACACTTTTGGAATTGACCACCCTATAGATATAAGTATGTCGGTGTATATCGATCCATTTGACCAAGAACCAGAAAAGAGACATATCCATTTACTAAAAGCTACACTTAAAAAAGAATTAAGTAGTGACGATCGGGTGAGTCTAAACTTTAAACCCATTGATATATTATACACCACCCGAGATGCAAATAACTGGCTCACTATTTTAATTCGTGGAACTTATTCCACCGATTTCACATGTCGTCAGCTAAGTGTGGGGAAGTCTAACCCCACTTAATGTTAAATTAGGGGTTCGGGTTAGTGCATAACTCGTTAATAAACATGCATAATAAATTAGGGTAAAAGATGCATTTTCAAAGATTAGCAAACAGTTCAGAAAAGCAACCATTTTTGAAGAAAAACATGTGTGATAATACAAGAAGGAATGAACGATGAGGCGCGCCATCTATCATTCGTCGAGCTTTGTAAGTACAAACTAGGTATTCTTAATCACTTTTCTACACTAATCACCCTCATGAATTTATAATTAGAGTCTGATTTCATGCAAATGAGGGCATTGCATGATCTCAAGTGTGGGGAAGGGTTATAAATTCTCTCGGGTTTACACTTGGTTTATTTGCCAAATTTTGTGAAAATTTGAAGAAAATTTCAACTAAATGAATTTAAAATCATGTTTATACATATTTATGAACGATGAAAACTAGGTGTTAATACCGAAATTATCGTTACCTTAAAAAGGACATAAATTTAGAAACAACCCAAAACGCTTGAATTCATTTAAGAATGGAATAGAAGAGAATAAAAAGGCAAAGAAATAAACTAAGTGTGGGGAGAATGTACCAAGTTATTCAATTAAAAATTATCTATCACATGTTTCTGTAAAGTTATTGCAGGTGCTTTTGTTTTGAACTAAATTAATAGTTTTACCCGGTTTATTGTGATACTTTTGAAAGAAAGATGGATCTACACGATGAATCAATTCCATCATTAGAAGGAAGTAAAGTCTTCCGAAAAAGACACGCGCTTCTTGATTTAGGTCATGAAGTTGTCGTCCAGACCAGCTGTAGGTTGACGAAAAATCTAGAAAAGTCATCACTAAAATCGGCTGGAAATCCACGGACCTCAGCATCAAACAGGGTCGCCAAGTGGTCAGATTTATCCTAACCATGAGAAGGATTTATCTCGTACAATGGGGGGGCACCGTGCAAATTAGCTTGATAAGACTAATGAATCAGATCCCCAGAAAGGATAATCTCCTTAAAGATTAAAAATCAGCTTTTAAGACTGATATTACTCAATCCTTGAGATTGACCTTAAAGATTGAGAATTCAAACTCATGGAATTCAATGATATCTAAACTCGAGCTTGAACGAGAAAATATTTTGATCAAAAATACAAACCTATTTGTTTTCTGAAAATCCATTTTCAATGCGTTCATTACCATTGAACGTTAAATCCTAGGAATTCACCTGGAATTCATTAGGTCACCTGAACCAAATCGGGTGTCAACCGTAAGAACGGTGGTTGCATAGCATGGTCGGAGACAGGACCTTGTGCCAGACCGAAAAATCATAGGATGATCTTTACTATTGCTCCTACCAAGGATAGTACTAGCATCCGACACGTAATTAGACCATGAACAAATGCATGTCACGGGACATTGCCTTAACAGTTTCTTGTTCATCGCTTTCCTTTACAACCGGACGGTAGTTTACCGAAAGGTAATATACGGAACAAGTAAACTGGATGTGTGCTTTCCGATACCGGGATAGCAGTGGATTACACGAACCTAAAAGTTTTTAGCCAAAATATTGATCCACAAATATATTTTGCAACACCGATGGTGGGTCAAATCAGAAAACTTGTCTAGGGTAAAAGCTAGAATGAATTTTCAAAAGATCAAATGTTTTCATAAAGATCCAATTTCCTTAAGGATCTAAATTTTTATAGTCATGTGGGACTGTAAACCGCCTTTCAAATGTGCACTTTGCTTTGGAAACCGAAAGTAAATCGGCTATTTGATTGCCAGTGTCGTTGACCTAAACCCGAGGCAACTATAAAAGACACACCCACCTTTAACCACATCGTTACTATCATTGTTTATACCGCTCTATCAAAATCACTGATGTACAAAGTGTGAAGAATAAAGAAGTGATTCGTATGTTTTTATTTCAAGACTGTATTGCTTGAGGACAAGCAAAGTTCAAGTGTGGGGATATTTGATAGTGCTCTAAATGAACATATATTTAGTATCAATATCCTTCCGAAATGACAAGATTTTAGTTGTAATTGTTCCATATTCAAGTAATATTCGTTTATATTAAATAAGTGCGAAGACAAAAGGCGAAAACGAGATTTGAAGACGGAAAGGTCCAAAATGCTCAAATGTACAAGATACAATTAAAATGGTTCAAATTATTGATGAGGAACGTCTAAAAATAACAAGAGTACAAGTTATGAAACGCAAAGTACACGATATAAAATAGTACGCAAGGACGTCCGAAAATCCGGAACCGGGACCCGAGCCAAGAAGAAACGCCCGACGCAATGGACCAAAAATATCTAGTCTACTATGCACATAAATATAATATAATATATAAATAATTATTAAAATTATTTATATTTTATATATATTTAATAAATATGTCGACGAACAAGAAGACAAAAGATATGTGAGCTGTCCAGCGTGGCCATGCGAGTCGCATGGCAAATAGGCATAAACCCATGCGAGTCGCATGAGGATCAGAATCAGCTCACATTCTATAAATTGCCAGTTTTTCGTTCGTTTTTAACACCACACACACAAATACATAATAATACTCTGTAAGAATAATGTAATAAATAAATATATAATATATATATTTATATAGATTAGATGTATATTAGATTAGATTGGGTAATGTAAAAATCAGTTTTATGGAATTCTAAGTTAAAATTCTGTCCGTGTAACACTCCTTTGATTAATCCCACTGTAAGTTATGTACTTCCTTTTTATTTTAATGTCTAGTAGCTAAGTTATTATTATGCCTATTTAAAACGAAGTAATCATGATGTTGGGCTAATTACTAAAATTGGGTAATTGGGCTTTGTACCATAATTGGGGTTTGGACAAAAGAACGACACTTGTGGAAATTAGACTATGGGCTATTAATGGGCTTTATATTTGTTTAACTAAATGATAGTTTGTTAATGTTAATATAAAGATTTACAATTGGGCGTCCCTATAAATTACCATATACACTCGATCGGACACGATGGGCGGGGTATTTATATGTACGAATAATCGTTCATTTAACCGGACACGGGAATGGGTTAATAGCCACTAGAATAATTAAAACAGGGGTGAAATTACATTCAAGGATAATTGGTGTAATTGTTAGCAAAGTAGTAAAACCTTGGAATACACGCAGTCGTTAACCTGGTGTATTCATTAAACAAAGAATTAAGACCTTGTTACAGTTTGAATCCCCAATTAGTTGGAATTATTTGACTTCGGGTATGAGAGTAATTTGCCGAGCATTTTATAATTATAACCGATGAACTATTTTGGTCAAAAGCCGGATAGCTTTCAAATAATTCCAGGCCAAAGGACAATTAACCCATTGAACTAAATTAAAATCGATACGCCAATATCATGATTATGGAAGTTTAAATAAGCATAATAATTATTTTATTTTATTTATTTTACGCACTTTAATTATCGTCATTTAAATTTTGTATTAGATTTTAATTGTAACTTAAAATATAAAATCGACAAACCGGTCATTAAACGGTAAAACCCCACTTTTATATATTATTATATATTGTTGTACAAAAATATTTATATAAAAATAAGTGTTTCATAAGCCCGTCTCCCTGTGGAACGAACCGGACTTACTAAAAACTATACTACTCCGCGACTAGGTACACTGCCTATAGTGTTGTAGCAAGGTTTTGGTATATCCCACTCGATAAATAAATAATTAAAACTTGTCATAATTTGTAGCATTCCGCATTAAAAATATATAACTATTTCGTACACCACGCTACACACATCAGTACACTTACTTATGGAAAACACCAAATCGACCTTCTCAGTCCACCGTTTCAATCCAATTGGTCCTTCGATTCCATCAAATTCCAAAGGTTTGCAGGCAGTGAATTCTTTGTAGGAGCATCCTACACAATTTCTTGTGGAATTAGTTCCACTGCTAGATCTGGAGTTATTGTTATTTTGCATCGCAGCCTGTACTGCAGCTATGTTTGCTGCAAGGAAAACACGGAAGTCTTCCTCACTCATGTTCAAGTTCTGACGAGTTGCCGGTACCATTTCCTTCAAAAATAGCCAAAAGAATTGAGTTAATCATATAGAATTTAAGAGTAGTCAATAGTATTTCGTAGCATTATATGAACTTATTTATAAAAGCTTTTTCTTCATATTAGCATTTTATAGTTTTAATTCGGGTAGTACCTACCCGTTAAGTTCATACTTACTAGCTACTATACAACTCAACTACTACGCTTCTATATGAAAAACTTATTACAATAAAATTTTGCGTTCAAACTTATACAAAATATTACAAACTTACAATACCGCTATGATACATATAGGATGAAATATAACACATAATAACATTTCTATTCGGCAGCTATAAAGGCAATTCTAGTTAATACGCAAGTTGTTCAGCAAAAGAAATAAAGATACGTAATTCATAAGTCCAGAAACAAGTCATGCATTCTGGTTTTACTAAGACGACTTCCCATCCTTGGGTTTGTGGAAAGTAACCGTTATGACCATTGGCTAGGAAACATGTTGTAATGTCGTCAAAAGGACGAGGGTTTCGTAATGTCCAACAGCCCCGTAACAATTTAAAAACCTTGTTTCTCATCTCAACTACCGAGTCCGTCACTTGTGGGAACGTTTTATTTAAAAGTTGCAACCCAATGTTCTTTTTCTCAATTTGATGAGAAGTGAACGTTATTAACCCGTAAGCATAACATGCTTCTTTATGTTGCATGTTAGAAGCTCTTTCTAACTCACAAAATCCTATGTTGGGATATGTTAAGTCAAAATAGGTTCTTAACCCGTAGCGTAAAATTGCATTTGGGTTCCCCGCATTTAACGCTTTAAAGAAAACATGGCGTAACTTACGGTCTCCCCAATGTGATATACCCCACCTATCAAAGGAAAGCCTTTTATAAACTAAGGTATTTCTGGAAAGTCTTTCAAATGTTTGACAAGTTAATTTCGCCATAACTAATTGTGCTGATGAATTCTGACCGACTCTAGACAAGATCTCCTCAATCATATCCTCTGGTAGGTCTTCTAAAATATTCGGTTGTCTACCATTAACGTCCATTTTGTTTTTATACTGTAAAATAGACAAGGATTAGATTCGTAAAAGATAATTAACAAACAATACAAGCAATTTTTACATATAACATAAAAGGACAAACACACTACAATACATATAATACACAACATGATTACAACTCTCTAATCTGAATCACTGGTTTCTTCTTCTTCGGACTTGGTTCATTTTCCTAATTTTCTAGGGATATATGATGTTCCTCTTATACGAGCCGTCATTTTTCACAATGGTTTAGAAAAACCTGGTGGTTTAGAGGTTCCCGGGTTATTGTTACAATTTAGGAAATACGGACGTTGCCGATACATATAAAGTTCATCGGGGTTGGAATCAGGTTTCTCTATTTTTATACCTTTTCCCTTATTATTTTCTTTTTCTTTATTAAATTGGGTCGAGGTAATTTCTATAACATCATCGGAATCCTCATCGGGATCCGATTCATCGGAAAATTGGTAATCTTCCCAATATTTTGTTTTCTCGGCGGAAACACCATTGACCATTTTTAACTTTGGTCTGTTGGTTGATGATTTTATTTTATTTAATCAATTTACTGTAGGTATCAATATTTCTTCCTCCGGAACCTCTTCTTCTTCCAGTTCCTCCTCTTCCGGTTCCTCCTCTTCTGATTCCTCTTCTTCCAGTTCCTCTTCTTCCGGTTCCTCTTCTTCCGGTTCCTCTTCTGGAATTTGTGAATCTTCCCAAATTATGTTCGACTCTTCATTATTATTAGGTGAGTCGATGGGATTTGTACTAGTGGTAGACATCTATCACACAATATCAAACACATTAAGAGGTTAATATATCACATAATATTTACATGTTAATAATATATAGTTTCCAACAAAAGTGTTAAGCAATCGTTTTTAAAGAAAATACGGTCGAAGTCCAGACTCACTAATGTATCATAACAAACTCGATAAGACACACTAATGTAAATTTTTGGTTCTCTAAGACCAACGCTCTGATACCAACTGAAATGTCCCGTTCATATTGATTATAAACGTTCCATATTAATTGATTTCGTTGCGAGGTTTTGACCTCTATATGAGACATTTTTCAAAGACTGCATTCGTTTTTAAAACAAACCATAACCTTTATTTTATCGAAAAGGTTGAAAGGACACCACCTAGATTATCAGAAATGATAATCTAAAAATATCACACTTACACACTATCAATACATATTGGTTTACAATATTAATATGTTACAACAAAGTAAATTTCGAATGCAGTTTTAAACAATATTATACAAGCATGCTGACTCCAAATCTTGTCCATATATTAGCATGCAACAGCGGAAGCTCTTAATAATCACCTGAGAATAAACATGCTTTAAACGTCAACAAAAATGTTGGTGAGTTATAGGTTTAACCTATATATTTATCAAATCGTAATAATAGACCACAAGATTTCATATTTCAATATACATCCCATACATAGAGATAAAAATCATTCATATGGTGAACACCTGGTAACCGACATTAATAAGATGCATATAAGAATATCCCCATCATTCCGGGACATCCATCGAACATGATATAAAACTCGAAGTACTAAAGTATTCGGTACTTTGGATGGGGTTTGTTAGGCCCAATAGATCTATCTTTAGGATTCGCGTCAATTAGGTGTGCACTAATTCTCAAAATTAGTGATGTTCCCTAATTCTTAGGCTACCAAGCAAAAAGGGGCATATTCGGCTTCGATCATTCAACCATAGAAAGTAGTTTCATGTACTTGTGTCTATTTTGTAAAACATTTATAAAGCTGCATGTATTCTCATCCCAAAAATATTAGATTTTAAAAGTGGGACTATAACTCACTTTCACAGATTTTTACTTCGTCGGGAAGTAAGACTTGGCCACTGGTCGATTCACGAACCTATAACAAATATGTACATATATATCAAAATATGTTCAAAATATATTTACAACATTTTTAATACGTTTAATGTTTTAAGTTTATTAAGTCAGCTGTCCTCGTTAGTAACCTACAACTAGGTGTCCATAGTTAGATGTACATAAATAAATCGATATATATTATCTTGGATCAATCCACAACCCAGTGTATACACGTCTCAGGCTAGATCACAACTCAAAGTATATATATTTTTGGAATCAACCTCAACCCTGTATAGCTAACTCCAACATTACTGCATATAGAGTGTCTATGGTTGTTCCAAATAATATATATACATGGGTCGATATGATATGTCAAAACATTTGCATACGTGTCTATGGTATCCCAAGATTACATAATATATTAGAATACATGTATAATACAATATAAGTTAGCTAGGATATGATTTGTATAGAATTGTTACAATATTTCCCGTAGCTACAACAATAAAAAAATATTCAATCTTGTTTTACCCATAACTTCTTCGTTTTAAATTCGTTTTGAGTGAATCAAATTGCAATGGTTTCATATTGAACTCTATTTTATGAATCTAAACAGAAAAAGTATAGGTTTATAGTCAGAAATACAGGTTACAAGTCATTTTTGTAAAGGTAGTCATTTCAGTCGAAAGAACGACGTCTAGATGACCATTTTGGAAAACATACTTCCACTTTGAGTTTAACCATGATTTTTGGATATAGTTTCATGTTCATAAGAAAAATCATTTTCTCAGAAGAACAACTTTTAAATCAAAGTTTATCATAGTTTTTAATTAACTAACCCAAAACAGCCCGCGGTGTTACTACGACGGCGTATATCTGGTTTTACGGTGTTTTTTTGTGTTTTCAGGTTTTAAATCATTAAGTTAGCATATAATATAGATATAGAACATGTGTTTAGTTGATTTTAAAAGTCAAGTTAGAAGGATTAACTTTTGTTTGCGAACAAGTTTAGAATTAACTAAACTATGTTCTAGTGATTTTAAGTTTAAACCTTTGAATAAGGTAGTTTTATATATATGAATTGAATGATGTTATGAACATCATTACTACCTCAGGTTTTGTGGATAAACCTACTGGAAATGAGAAAAATAGATCTAGCTTCAAAGGATCCTTGGATGGCTTGAAAGTTCTTGAAGCAGAATCATGACACGAAAACAAGTTCAAGTAAGATTTTCACTCGAAATAAGATTGTTATAGTTATAGAAATTGAATCAAAGTTTGAATATGAGTATTACCTTGTATTAGAAAGATATCTTAATGTAGATAAGAAATATTTCTTGAGGTTGGATGATCACTTTACAAGATTGGAAGTAAGCTAGCAAACTTGGAAGTATTCTTGATTTTATGAAACTAGAACTTATAGAATTTATGAAGAACACTTAAACTTGAAGATAGAACTTGATAGAGATCAATTAGATGAAGAAAATTGAAGAATGAAAGTGTTTGTAGGTGTTTTTGGTCATTGGTATATGGATTAGATATAAAGGATGTGTAATTTTGTTTACATGTAAATAAGTCATGAATGATTACAAATATTTTTGTAATTTTATGAGATATTTCATGCTAGTTGCCAAATGATGGTTCCCACATGTGTTAGGTAACTCACATGGGCTACTAAGAGCTGATCATTGGAGTGTATATACCAATAGTACATACATCTAAAAGCTGTGTATTGTACGAGTACGAATACGGGTGCATACGAGTAGAATTGTTGATGAAACTGAACGAGGATGTAATTGTAAGTATTTTTGTTAAGTAGAAGTATTTTGATAAGTTTCTTGAAGTATTTAAAAAGTGTATGAATACATATTAAAACACTACATGTATATACATTTTAACTGAGTCGTTAAGTCATCGTTAGTCGTTACATGTAAATGTTGTTTTGAAACCTTTAGGTTAACGATCTTGTTAAATGTTGTTAACCCATTGTTTATTATATCTAAAGAGATGTTAAATTATTACATTATCATGATATTATGATATATTAATATATCTTAGTATGATACATATACAGTTAAATGTTGTTACAACGATAATCGTTACATATGTGTCTCGTTTCGAAATCATTAAGTTAGTAGTCTTGTTTTTACATATGTAGTTCATTGTTAATACACTTAATGACATGTTTACTTATCATTTATCATGATTAAACATAGTGTATCAATATCTTAATATGATTCATATGTATATAGTAAGACGTTGTTATAACGATAATCGTTATATATATCGTTTCGAGTTTCTTAATTCAATAAACTCAATTTTATGTATATAACTCATTGTTAAAATACCTAATGAGATACTTACTTATCATAATATCATGTTAACTATATATATAATCATATATATATATCATCATATAGTTTTTACAAGTTTTAACGTTCGTGAATCACCGGTCAACTTGGGTGGTCAATTGTCTATATGAAACCTATTTCAATTAATCAAGTCCTAACAAGTTTGATTGATTAACATGTTAGAAACACTTAATCATGTAAATAACAATTTCATTTAATATATATAAACATGGAAAAGTTCGGGTCACTACACGCACACACTGTTTCATGGTCTCAGCTGGATTAGATGTGGAACGTTTAAATAGATCAAACATATATGTCTCTTTGATACTAGAACTAGAATGATATCCGATAATGCTTTCCACTGCATCATAAAGTCTAGTTGTGATAGCTGTCCCCTTATAACTTCGATTACATCCCTTAAGGTTATCCTTTAAATAGCAGATGGACCGTGAAGGTTGATTGTGATCATTATGCATGTTTATATGTTCATCCATACGACGTTGGATGTCGAGTGAAACTTCCTCCACCATTTTATTTCCCCCTTCCATTTCAAACTCGGCAATAAATCTGCAATCTTGTCTAGCAAACACTTAAAGAGTTAAATTTTCATTTAGAAGCGCTATAAATAAATGTGGTAAAATGAATACTTATTAGATTAATTAGATTACCTTGTTTTGGAAGAATGATACTTCTTTCTACTTCATATCAAAAACTGCTGCTTCAATTGCTGCTTCACAGAGGTTGTTTTTCCGTCAGTTGGAACGAGTGGCTATCTATGCCTTTGTATTGAATATGTAATGTTTTTTCTGTAGCTCCTTACTAGAGTGTTCTAATAAAAGCCATTGTTCCAAAATAAAATTAAATAGAGGCTATAATCATCATTAAAGAAAAAAAATAAAAATAAAGATAAAGATAAAGAAAAAAGAAAACTCAATTGGCAGGTTTGGAATTGTTTGCATTGTTCTTTACCATATATCAAAGTAAAGTAGTAATTTTATTTAGGGTTAAAGCTACTGAAGGGTCATATACTTTTTCTTCCCGATGTAGGCCATGTACTCCGAAAAATACTATTATAGGCCATAAACTTTAAAAAAAAATGTGTTAATGTAAACCAACTTAACTTATTGAACTGATAAATAAGGTTGTTCGTTTGACTTTTTTTCGAAACTTTGACTTCGAAATTTGGATTCATTTCTTCGATTTAAGAGCTGTAAATTTATAGATAATTTTACGAAGAGATTTTGATCACATCTGTATTTTTACATTTCGCTATAACCTCTCAGATTGATCCGGTGCTCAAATCAGGCACGGTTTTCGGTGAAGGATGAACTCGAGATCAAACTCTATGAATTTGTTGTTGATTATCAGTTCTGATAATGTGGGAAACTTCGTTTGATTTTATGATTGACTAATTCTGAAGTCAATTTTTTAAGAGAATCATCCTTGATCGGTTTTGTAGATTGAGTTTCAAAAAAAGTATACTTTTTTGTTCCATTTTAAGTTATATACAAAAAAAAAATACTAATGTAGGTCACATACTTTCAAAAAGTGTATAGATGTAAATAAAATGTAACCTGTTTAGCCTGTAATAGGTTACCTTTTGTTTACATTGATACACCTTTTGAAAGTATGTGACCTACATTAGTATTGTTTTGGGTATATGGCCTACATCGGGACAAAAAAAAGAAGTATATAACCCTTGAGTAGCCTTAACCCTTTTATTTATTTTGAAGTAGAGAAGATGTACAACAACAACAACAATAACAACAACAACAAAATCCAATACCACATGAGTGGTATGGGAGAAGTAGAGAAGATGTAATTTTTATTAATCTTTTTTTAAAGCCAAGTCTCAAAGTGTAGTCACTAAAGATTGAATCTAAATTCCATTTGGAGATTCCTAAACGTTCAATCACTAGGCCTAGCATGTTAAAGTTATGAAGTAGAGTGTAACATGAAAAATGTTATGTGTAATATCTAACTTTCATTGTAGTGCTACGTATGTGATATTAATTCTTATGTGTAAGGTTCGGTTATATAGTATATAGTATAGTTGCTGCTGTTAGAGATATGGAGAACTTTAAACAATTAGAGGGAAGATTCCAGGAAACTCACACGAAACTTCCACGAAGTTGTTAGGAAACTCACATGTAGCTTCCACGAAGTTGTTAGAAAACTCACATGTAGCTTCCACGAAGCTGTCAGGAAACTCACATGTAGCCTCCATGAAGCTGTCAGGAAATCACATGAAGCTTCAAGGAATTGTTTTTAGCTTACTCCTTAAACCATTCTATAAATAGACCCTCTTGTAACTCATTGTAAACACACCACAAATATTCAGTAATACATTCTCTAGTTGGTCCGTGGACTAAAGCAATCACAATGATTGCATATAACCACGTTATCTCTTGTGTCGATTTACATTTCTTGCATTTATAATCTTTCGTTCATTAAGTGGGTTAGTAATCTTGTAGAATTACTATCGGTGAGTGATCTTGTTGAATCACTTGTGTTGTTTTGGGTCCTAATATCCTTACAACTGGTATCAGAGCACAAGGTTTCGACTTTGGGAACGATGGCGGAAGACGGAAAGTTTAGAATCGACCGATTTGATGGGAGAGACTTTGGCTTTTGGAAGATGCAAATTGAAGATTACTTGTATCAAAAGAAGCTACATCAACCTCTGTTAGAGACCAAACCCGAAAGCATGAGCGATGCCGATTGGACGCTTTTGGATCGTCAAGCTTTGGGTGTGATTCGTCTTTCACTTGCTAAGAACGTTGCATACAACGTTGTGAATGAGAAGACGACGTTTGCTTGCTTGAAAGCACTCTCTAACATGTATGAGAAACCTACCGCTTCTAATAAGGTTTTTCTCATGCGACAATTGTTCAATACGAAGATGAAGGAAGGTACGAGTGCAACGGATCATATCAACGAGTTCAACAACATCATATCGAGGTTAGCATCGGTAGATATTGTGTTTGATGATGAGTTAAAGGCACTAATCTTGCTTTCATCATTACCGAAAAGTTGGTCGGGTACGGTTACCGCAGTTAGTAGCTCTACGGGAACTACTAAGTTAGCATTTGAAGGAATAAGGGATTTGATTCTTGGTGAAGATACTCGTAGGAGAAACTCGGGGGGAATCGACATCCGGTTCCTTGTTAAGTACCGACAACCGTGGTAGGAAATTTGATTGCGGTGAGAAGAACGGTAGAAAGAAGTCTAAGAAGAGGTATCTATCGAAAGATATAAGTGAAGCTGTTTGTTGGGGTTGCAATCAAAAAGGGCACTTTCAAAGGAATTGTAAAAATGGTCCAGCGAAAGGTGTGAACTTGACCGCGGAAGAAAGTGATGATGCACTTTTATGTAGTGTTGAAAATTCTATGGAGTCTTGGATTTTGGATTCGGAAGCTTCGTTTCATGCTACTCATGTCAAAAGCATGATGAAGAATTTTTGTTCATATCAAGGCAATGTGAGATTGGCGGACGACAAACAACTCAATATAGAGGGCATTGGAGATGTTGTATTGAAGACTACTCTTGGCTCTAATTTGAAATGTCCCGTTCTTATTGATTAAAAACGTTCCATATTAATTGATTTCGTTGCGAGGTTTTGACCTCTATATGAGACGTTTTTCAAAGACTGCATTCATTTTAAAACAAACCATAACCTTTATTTCATCAATAAAGGTTTAAAAAGCTTTACTTAGATTATCAAATAATGATAATCTAAAATATCCTGTTTACACACGACCATTACATAATGGTTTACAATACAAATATGTTACAACAAAATAAGTTTCTTGAATGCAGTTTTTACACAATATCATACAAGCATAGACTCCAAATCTCGTCCTTATTTAAGTATGCGACAGCGGAAGCTCTTAATAATCACCTGAGAATAAACATGCTTAAAACGTCAACAAAAATGTTGGTGAGTTATAGGTTTAACCTATATATATCAAATTATAATAATAGACCACAAGATTTCATATTTCAATACACATCCCATACATAGAGATAAAAATCATTCATATGGTGAACACCTAGTAACCGACATTAACAAGATGCATATATAAGAATATCCCCATCATTCCGGGACACCCTTCGGATATGATATAAATTTTGAAGTACTAAAGCATCCGGTACTTTGGATGGGGCTTGTTGGGCCCGATAGATCTATCTTTAGGATTCGCGTCAATTAGGGTGTCTGTTCCCTAATTCTTAGATTACCAGACTTAATAAAAAGGGGCATATTCGATTTCGATAATTCAACCATAGAATGTAGTTTCACGTACTTGTGTCTATTTTGTAAATCATTTATAAAACCTGCATGTATTCTCATCCCAAAAATATTAGATTTTAAAAGTGGGACTATAACTCACTTTCACAAATTTTTACTTCGTCGGGAAGTAAGACTTGGCCACTGGTTGATTCATGAACCTATAACAATATATACATATATATCAAAGTATGTTCAAAATATATTTACAACACTTTTAATATATTTTGATGTTTTAAGTTTATTAAGTCAGCTGTCCTCGTTAGTAACCTACAACTAGTTGTCCACAATTAGATGTACAGAAATAAATCGATAAATATTATCTTGAATCAATCCACGACCCAGTGTATACGTATCTCAGTATTGATCACAACTCAAACTATATATATTTTGGAATCAACCTCAACCCTGTATAGCTAACTCCAACATTCACATATAGAGTGTCTATGGTTGTTCCGAAATATATATAGATGTGTCGACATGATAGGTCGAAACATTGTATACGTGTCTATGGTATCTCAAGATTACATAATATACAATACAAGTTGATTAAGTTATGGTTGGAATAGATTTGTTACCAAATTTCACGTAGCTAAAATGAGAAAAATTATCCAATCTTGTTTTACCCATAACTTCTTCATTTTAAATCCGTTTTGAGTGAATCAAATTGCTATGGTTTCATATTGAACTCTATTTTATGAATCTAAACAGAAAAAGTATAGGTTTATAGTCGGAAAAATAAGTTACAAGTCGTTTTTGTAAAGGTAGTCATTTCAGTCGAAAGAACGACGTCTAGATGACCATTTTAGAAAACATACTTCCACTTTGAGTTTAAGCATAATTTTTGGATATAGTTTCAAGTTCATAATAAAAATCATTTTCTCAGAATAACAACTTTTAAATCAAAGTTTATCATAGTTTTTAATTAACTAACCCAAAACAGCCCGCGGTGTTACTACGACGGCGTAAATCCGGTTTTACGGTGTTTTTCGTGTTTCCAGGTTTTAAATCATTAAGTTAGCATATCATATAGATATATAACATGTGTTTAGTTGATTTTAAAATTCAAGTTAAAAGGATTAACTTTTGTTTGCGAACAAGTTTAGAATTAACTAAACTATGTTCTAGTGATTACAAGTTTAAACCTTCGAATAAGATAGCTTTATATGTATGAATCGAATGATGTTATGAACATCATTACTACCTTAAGTTCATTGGATAAACCTACTGGAAAAGAGAAAAATGGATCTAGCTTCAACGGATCCTTGGATGGCTCGAAGTTCTTGAAGCAGAATCATGACACGAAAACAAGTTCAAGTAAGATCATCACTTGAAATAAGATTGTTATAGTTATAGAAATTGAACCAAAGTTTGAATATGATTATTACCTTGTATTAGGATGATAACCTACTGTAAGAAACAAAGATTTCTTGAGGTTGGATGATTACCTTACAAGATTGGAAGTGAGCTAGCAAACTTGAAAGTATTCTTGATTTTATGTAACTAGAACTTGTAAAATATATGAAGAACACTTAGAACTTGAAGATAGAACTTGAGAGAGATCAATTAGATGAATAAAATTGAAGAATGAAAGTGTTTGTAGGTGTTTTTGGTCGTTGGTATATGGATTCGATATAAAGGATATGTAATTTTGTTTTCATGTAAATAAGTCATGAATGATTACTCTTATTTTTGTAATTTTATGAGATATTTCATGCTAGTTGCCAAATGATGGTTCCCACATGTGTTAGGTGACTCACATGGGCTGCTAAGAGCTGATCATTGGAGTGTATATACCAATAGTACATACATCTAAAAGCTGTGTATTGTACGAGTACGAATACGGGTGCATACGAGTAGAATTGTTGATGAAACTGAACGAGGATGTAATTGTAAGCATTTTTGTTAAGTAGAAGTATTTTGATAAGTGTCTTGAAGTCTTTCAAAAGTGTATGAATACATATTAAAACACTACATGAATATACATTTTAACTGAGTCGTTAAGTCATCGTTAGTCGTTACATGTAAATGTTGTTTTGAAACCTTTAGGTTAACGATCTTGTTGAATGTTGTTAACCCATTGTTTATTATAACAAATGAGATGTTAAATTATTATATTATCATGATATTATGATATATAATATATATTAGTATGATGTATATACAGTTAAATGTCGTTACAACGATAATCGTTACATATATGTCTCGTTTCGAAATCATTAAGTTAGTAGTCTTATTTTTACATATGTATTTCATTGTTAATACACTTAATAATATATTTACTTATCATTTAACATAATTAACCAAGTGTATCAATATCTTAATATGATTCATATGTACCTAGTAAGACGTTGTTATAACGATAATCGTTATATATATCGTTTTCGAGTTTCTTAAATTAATAGTCTCATTTTTATGTATATAGCTCATTGTTAAAATACCTAATGAGATACATACTTATAATAAAAACATGTTAACTATATATATAACCATATATATGTCATCGTATAGTTTTTACAAGTTTTAACGTTCGTGAATCACCGGTCAACTTGGGTGGTCAATTGTCTATATGAAACATATTTCAATTAATCAAGTCTTAACAAGTTTGATTGCTTAACATGTTGGAAACATTTAATCATGTAAATATCAATCTCAATTAATATATATAAACATGGAAAAAGTTCGGGTCACTACAGTACCTACCCGTTAAATAAATTTCGTCCCGAAATTTTAAGCTGTTGAAGGTGTTGACGAATCTTCTGGAAATAGATGCGGGTATTTCTTCTTCATCTGATCTTCACGCTCTCAGGTGAACTCGGGTCCTCTACGAGCATTCCATCGAACCTTAACAATTGGTATCTTGTTTTGCTTAAGTCTTTTAACCTCACGATCCATTATTTCGACGGGTTCTTCGATGAATTGAAGTTTTTCGTTGATTTGGATTTCATCTAACGGAATAGTGAGATCTTCTTTAGCAAAACATTTCTTCAAATTCGAGACGTGGAAAGTGTTATGTACAGCCGCGAGTTGTTGAGGTAACTCAAGTCGGTAAGCTACTGGTCCGACACGATCAATAATCTTGAATGGTCCAATATACCTTGGATTTAATTTCCCTCGTTTACCAAATCGAACAACGCCTTTCCAAGGTGCAACTTTAAGCATGACCATCTCTCTAATTTCAAATTCTATATCTTTTCTTTTAATGTCAGCGTAGCTCTTTTGTCGACTTTGGGCGGTTTTCAACCGTTATTGAATTTGGATGATCTTCTCGGTAGTTTCTTGTATAATCTCCGGACCCGTAATCTGTCTATCCCCCACTTCACTCCAACAAATCGGAGACCTGCACTTTCTACCATAAAGTGCTTCAAACGGCACCATCTCAATGCTTGAATGGTAGCTGTTGTTGTAAGAAAATTCTGCTAACGGTAGATGTCGATCCCAACTGTTTCCGAAATCAATAACACATGCTCGTAGCATGTCTTCAAGCGTTTGTATCGTCCTTTCGCTCTGTCCATCAGTTTGTGGATGATAGGCAGTACTCATGTCTAGACGAGTTCCTAATGCTTGTTGTAATGTCTGCCAGAATCTTGAAATAAATCTGCCATCCCTATCAGAGATAATAGAGATTGGTATTCCATGTCTGGAGACGACTTCCTTCAAATACAGTCGTGCTAACTTCTCCATCTTGTCATCTTCTCTTATTGGCAGGAAGTGTGCTGATTTGGTGAGACGATCAACTATTACCCAAATAGTATCAAAACCACTTGCAGTCCTTGGCAATTTAGTGATGAAATCCATGGTAATGTTTTCCCATTTCCATTTCGGGATTTCGGGTTGTTGAAGTAGACCTGATGGTTTCTGATGCTCAGCTTTGACCTTAGAACATGTCAAACATTCTCCTACGTATTTAGCAACATCGGCTTTCATACCCGGCCACCAAAAATGTTTCTTGAGATCCTTGTACATCTTCCCCGTTCCAGGATGTATTGAGTATCTGGTTTTATGAGCTTCTCTAAGTACCATTTCTCTCATATCTCCAAATTTTGGTACCCAAATCCTTTCATCCCTATACCGAGTTCCGTCTTCCCGAATATTAAGATGCTTCTCCGATCCTTTGGGTATTTCATCCTTTAAATTTCCCTCTTTTAAAACTCCTTGTTGCGCCTCCTTTATTTGAGTAGTAAGGTTATTATGAATCATTATATTCATAGATTTTACTCGAATGGGTTCTCTGTCCTTCCTGCTCAAGGCATCGGCTACCACATTTGCCTTTCCCGAGTGGTAACGAATCTCAAAGTCGTAATCATTCAATAATTCAATCCACATACGCTGCCTCATATTCAGTTGTTTCTGATTAAATATGTGTTGAAGACTTTTGTGGTCGGTATATATAATACTTTTGACCCCATATAAGTAGTGCCTCCAAGTCTTTAATGCAAAAACAACCGCGCCTAATTCCAAATCATGCGTCGTATAATTTTGTTCGTGAATCTTCAATTGTCTAGACGCATAAGCAATCACCTTCATTCGTTGCATTAATACACAACCGAGACCTTGCTTTGATGCGTCACAATAAATCACAAAATCATCATTCCCTTCAGGCAATAACAATATAGGTGTCGTAGTTAGCTTTTTCTTCAATAACTGAAACGCTTTCTCTTGTTCATCATTCCATTCAAATTTCTTCCCTTTATGCGTTAATGCAGTCAAGGGTTTTGCTATTCTGGAAAAGTCTTGGATGAACCTTCTGTAGTAACCAGCTAGTCCTAAAAACTGGCGTATGTGTTTCAGAGTTTTCGGGGTTTCCCACTTTTCAACAGTTTCTATCTTTGCCGGATCCACCTTAATACCTTCTTTGTTCACTATGTGACCGAGGAATTGAACTTCTTCCAACTAAAATGCACACTTTGAAAACTTAGCGTACAATTCTTCCTTCCTCAATACTTCTAACACCTTTCTCAAATGTTCACCGTGTTCTTGGTCATTCTTTGAGTAAATAAGTATGTCATCAATGAAAACAATGACAAACTTGTCAAGGTATGGTCCACACACTCGGTTCATAAGGTCCATGAACACAGCTGGTGCATTAGTTAAACCAAACGGCATGACCATAAACTCGTAATGACCGTAACGTGTTCTGAAAGCAGTCTTTGGAATATCATCTTCTTTCACCTGCATTTGATGATACCCGGAACGTAAGTCAATCTTTTAATAAACAGACGAGCCTTGTAGTTGATCAAATAAGTCGTCGATTCTCGGTAGTGGGTAGCGGTTCTTGATGGTAAGTTTGTTCAACTCTCGGTAGTCGATACACAACCTGAATGTACCATCTTTCTTCTTGACAAACAAAACAGGAGCTCCCCACGGTGATGTGCTTGGTTGAATGAAACCACGCTCTAAAAGTTCTTGTAATTGGCTTTGCAGTTCTTTCATCTCGCTGGGTGCGAGTCTGTAAGGAGCACGAGCTATTGGTGCAGCTCCTGGTACAAGATCTATTTGAAATTCAACGGATCGATGTGGGGGTAATCCCGGTAATTCTTTCGGAAATACATCGGGAAATTCTTTTGCAATGGGAACATCATTGATGCTCTTTTCTTCAGTTTGTACTTTCTCAACGTGTGCTAGAACAGCATAGCAACCTTTTCTTATTAGTTTTTGTGCCTTCAAATTACTAATAAGATGTAGCTTCGTGTTTCCCTTTTCTCCGTACACCATTAAGGGTTTTCCTTTTTCTCGTATAATGCGAATTGCATTTTTGTAACAGACGATCTCTGCTTTCACTTCTTTCAACCAGTCCATACCGATTATCACATCAAAACTCCCTAACTCTACTGGTATCAAATCAATCTTAAATGTTTCGCTAACCAGTTTAATTTCTCGATTCCGACATATATTATCTGCTGAAATTAATTTACCATTTGCTAATTCGAGTAAAAATTTACTATCCAAAGGCGTCAATGGACAACTTAATTTAGCACAAAAATCTCTACTCATATAGCTTCTATCCGCACCCGAATCAAATAAAACGTAAGCAGATTTATTGTCAATAAGAAACGTACCCGTAACAAGCTCCGGGTCTTCCTGTGCCTCTGCCGCATTAATATTGAAAACTCTTCCGCGGCCTTGTCCATTCGTGTTCTCCTGGTTCGGGCAATTTCTAATAATGTGGCCCGGTTTTCCACATTTATAACAAACTACATTGGCATAACTTGCTCCGACACTACTTGCTCCGCCATTACTCGTTCCGACACCATTTGTTCCTTTCGTTCTATTAACCCCTGGTCCGTAGACCTCACACTTCGCCGCGCTATGACCATTTCTTTTACACTTGTTGCAAAATTTGGTGCAGAACCCCGAGTGATACTTTTCACACCTTTGGCATAGCTGCTTCTGATTGTTGTTGTTGTTGCGGTTATTATTGTTATTGGGATGATTGTTGTAGTTGCTGTTGCTGTTGTTGTTGTTGTTGTTGTTGGGCCGTTTGTTATAGTTGCAATTGGTGTTGCGATTGTTGGGATAATTGTTGCGATTATTGTTGTAATTACTGTTGTTGTTGTATTGGTGATTCTTATCACCGTTTTCCTCCCACTTTCTTTTGACTTGCTTCACATTGGCCTCTTCAGCAGTCTGTTCTTTAATTCTTTCTTCAATCTGGTTCACTAGTTTGTGAGCCATTCTACATGCCTGTTGTATAGAGGCGGGCTCGTGTGAACTTATATCTTCTTGGATTCTTTCCGGTAATCCTTTCACAAATGCGTCGATCTTCTCTTCCTCATCTTCGAATGCTCCCGGACACAATAGGCACAATTCTGTGAATCGTCTTTCGTACGTGGTAATATCAAATCCTTGGGTTCGTAACCCTCTAAGTTCTGTCTTGAGCTTATTGACCTCGGTTCTGGGACGGTACTTCTCGTTCATCAAGTGCTTGAATGCTGACCACGGTAGTGCGTACGCATCGTCTTGTCCCACTTGCTCTAGATAGGTATTCCACCATGTTAACGCAGAACCTGTGAAGGTATGCGTAGCGTACTTCACTTTGTCCTCTTCAGTACACTTACTTATGGCAAACACCGATTCGACCTTCTCGGTCCACCGTTTCAATCCGATCGGTCCTTCGGTTCCATCAAATTCCAAAGGTTTGCAGGCAGTGAATTCTTTGTAGGTGCATCCTACAAGATTTCCTGTACTGCTAGATCCAAGGTTATTGTTGGTATGTAGCGCAGCCTGTACTGCGGCTATGTTTGAAGCTAGAAAAGTACGAAATTCCTCTTCATTCATATTCACGGTGTGTCGAGTAGTCGGTGCCATTTCCTTCAAAATAGTCAAATGGAACAAGTTAATCATACAGAATATTAAGAGTAGTTAATAGTATTTCGTAGCATAATATGAACTCATTTATAAAAGCTTTTTCTTCATATTAGCGTTTTATAAGTTTAAATTCGGGTAGTACCTACCCGTTAAGTTCATACTTAGTAGCTAATATACAATTCAACTACTACAATTCTATATGAAAAACTGATTATAATAATATTTCGCGTTCAAACTTTTATACAATATTTTACAAACTTACAATACCGCTTATTTTACATATAGCATGAAATATAGCACACAATAACTTTGATACAAGATAGTTGTGAAGATAATTCTAGCTAGTACACAAGTCGTTCAGCAAAGGCAATAAAGACACGTAATTCATACGTCCAGAAACAAGTCATGCATTCTGGTTTTACTAGGACTACTTCCCATCCTTGGTCTTGTGGAACATAACCGTTATGGCCGTTGATAAGACAGCGTGTTGTAACGTCGTCAAAGGGACGAGGGTTACGTAATGTCCAACAGTCCCGTAATAATCTAAAAACCTCATTTCTTACCCCAATTACCGACTCCGTCACTTGTGGAAACGTTTTGTTTAATAGTTGTAGCCCGATGTTCTTGTTCTCACTTTGGTGAGAAGCGAACATTACTAATCCGTAAGCATAACATGCTTCTTTATGTTGCATGTTAGCCGCTTTTTCTAAATCACGAAGTCCAATATTCGGATATATTGAGTCAAAATAATTTCTTAACCCGTTGCGTAAAATAGCATTTGGGTTCCCCGCAATATATGCGTCAAAGTAAACACATCGTAACTTATGGGTTTCCCAATGTGATATCCCCCATCTTTCAAACGAAAGTCTCTTATAAACCAAGACATTCTTGGAACGTTCTTCGAATGTCTTACAAACTGATCTCGCCTTAAATAGTTGTGCCGAGGAATTCTGGCCGACTCTAGACAAGATTTCATCAATCATGTCTCCGGGTAGGTCTCTTAAAATATTGGGTTGTCTATCCATTTTGTGTTTTTAAACTGTAAAATAGACAAGAGTTAGATTCATAAAAAAATACTTATTAATACAAGCAATTTTTACATATATCATAAAGCATAAGAACACTATATTACTTATATTACACCACACGAATACAACTATCTTATTCCGACTCGCTCGTTTCTTCTTCTTCGGTTTTGGTTCGTTTTGCCAAGTTTCTAGGGATATATGATGTTCCCCTAATACTAACTGTCGTTTTCCACAACGGTTTAGAAAAACCTGGTGGTTTAGAGGTTCCCGGGTCATTGTTACAACTTAAGGACTTCGGGGGTTGACGATACATATAAAGTTCATCGGGGTTGGAATTAGATTTCTCTATTTTTATGCCCTTTCCCTTATTATTTTCTCTTGCCTTTTTAAATTCAGTTGGGGTAATTTCTATAACATCATCGGAATTCTCGTCGGAATCCGATTCATCGGAGAATTGGTAATCCTCCCAATATTTTGCTTCCTTGGCGGAAACACCATTGACCATAATTAACCTTGGTTGGTTGGTTGAGGATTTTCTTTTACTTAACCGTTTTATTATTTCCCCCACCGGTTCTATTTCTTCATCCGGTTCCGATTCTTCTTCCGGTTCCGATTCTTCTTCCGGTTCCGACTCTTCTTCCGGTTCCTCTTCGGGAACTTGTGAATCAGTCCACGAATCATTCCAATTTACATTTGACTCTTCATTATTATTAGGTGAGTTAATGGGACTTGTTCTAGAGGTAGACATCTATCATATAATATCAAACGCGTTAAGAGATTAATATATCACATAATATTCACATGTTAAAAATATATAGTTTCCAACAAAATTTGTTAAGCAATCATTTTTCAAGTAAACACGGTCGAAGTCCAGACTCACTAATGCATCCTAACAAACTCGATAAGACACACTAATGCAAAATTTTGGTTCTCTAAGACCAACGCTCTGATACTAACTGAAATGTCCCGTTCTTATTGATTAAAAACGTTCCATATTAATTGATTTCGTTGCGAGGTTTTGACCTCTATATGAGACGTTTTTCAAAGACTGCATTCATTTTAAAACAAACCATAACCTTTATTTCATCAATAAAGGTTTAAAAAGCTTTACTTAGATTATCAAATAATGATAATCTAAAATATCCTGTTTACACACGACCATTACATAATGGTTTACAATACAAATATGTTACAACAAAATAAGTTTCTTGAATGCAGTTTTTACACAATATCATACAAGCATAGACTCCAAATCTCGTCCTTATTTAAGTATGCGACAGCGGAAGCTCTTAATAATCACCTGAGAATAAACATGCTTAAAACGTCAACAAAAATGTTGGTGAGTTATAGGTTTAACCTATATATATCAAATTATAATAATAGACCACAAGATTTTATATTTCAATACACATCCCATACATAGAGATAAAAATCATTCATATGGTGAACACCTGGTAACCGACATTAACAAGATGCATATATAAGAATATCCCCATCATTCCGGGACACCCTTCGGATATGATATAAATTTCGAAGTACTAAAGCATCCGGTACTTTGAATGGGGCTTGTTGGGCCCGATAGATCTATCTTTAGGATTCGCGTCAATTAGGGTGTCTGTTTCCTAATTCTTAGATTACCAGACTTAATAAAAAGGGGCATATTCGATTTCGATAATTCAACCATAGAATGTAGTTTCACGTACTTGTGTCTATTTTGTAAATCATTTATAAAACCTGCATGTATTCTCATCCCAAAAATATTAGATTTTAAAAGTGGGACTATAACTCACTTTCACAGATTTTTACTTCGTCGGGAAGTAAGACTTGGCCACTGGTTGATTCACGAACCTATAACAATATATACATATATATCAAAGTATGTTCAAAATATATTTACAACACTTTCAATATATTTTGATGTTTTAAGTTTATTAAGTCAGTTGTCCTCGTTAGTAACCTACAACTAGTTCTCCACAATTAGATGTACAGAAATAAATCGATAAATATTATCTTGAATCAATCCACGACCCAGTGTATACGTATCTCAGTATTGATCACAACTCAAACTATATATATTTTGGAATCAACCTCAACCCTGTATAGCTAACTCCAACATTCACATATAGAGTGTCTATGGTTGTTCCGAAATATATATAGATGTGTCGACATGATAGGTCGAAACATTGTATACGTGTCTATGGTATCTCAAGATTACATAATATACAATACAAGTTGATTAAGTTATGGTTGGAATAGATTTGTTACCAAATTTCACGTAGCTAAAATGAGAAAAATTATCCAATCTTGTTTTACCCATAACTTCTTCATTTTAAATCCGTTTTGAGTGAATCAAATTGCTATGGTTTCATATTGAACTCTATTTTATGAATCTAAACATAAAAAGTATAGGTTTATAGTCGGAAAAATAAGTTACAAGTCGTTTTTGTAAAGGTAGTCATTTCAGTCGAAAGAACGACGTCTAGATGACCATTTTAGAAAACATACTTTCACTTTGAGTTTAACCATAATTTTTGGATATAGTTTCATGTTCATAATAAAAATCATTTTCTCAGAATAACAACTTTTAAATCAAAGTTTATCATAGTTTTTAATTAACTAACCCAAAACAGCCCGCGGTGTTACTACGACGGCGTAAATCCGGTTTTACGGTGTTTTTCGTGTTTCCAGGTTTTAAATCATTAAGTTAGCATATCATATAGATATAGAACATGTGTTTAGTTGATTTTAAAATTCAAGTTAGAAGGATTAACTTTTGTTTGCGAACAAGTTTAGAATTAACTAAACTATGTTCTAGTGATTACAAGTTTAAACCTTCGAATAAGATAGCTTTATATGTATGAATCGAATGATGTTATGAACATCATTACTACCTTAAGTTCCTTGGATAAACCTACTGGAAAAGAGAAAAATGGATCTAGCTTCAACGGATCCTTGGATGGCTCGAAGTTCTTGAAGCAGAATCATGACACGAAAACAAGTTCAAGTAAGATCATCACTTGAAATAAGATTGTTATAGTTATAGAAATTGAACCAAAGTTTGAATATGATTATTACCTTGTATTAGGATGATAACCTACTGTAAGAAACAAAGATTTCTTGAGGTTGGATGATCACCTTACAAGATTGGAAGTGAGCTAGCAAACTTGAAAGTATTCTTGATTTTATGTAACTAGAACTTGTAAAATATATGAAGAACACTTAGAACTTGAAGATAGAACTTGAGAGAGATCAATTAGATGAAGAAAATTGAAGAATGAAAGTGTTTGTAGGTGTTTTTGGTCGTTGGTATATGGATTAGATATAAAGGATATGTAATTTTGTTTTCATGTAAATAAGTCATGAATGATTACTCATATTTTTGTAATTTTATGAGATATTTCATGCTAGTTGCCAAATGATGGTTCCCACATGTGTTAGGTGACTCACATGGGCTGCTAAGAGCTGATCATTGGAGTGTATATACCAATAGTACATACATCTAAAAGCTGTGTATTGTACGAGTACGAATACGGGTGCATACGAGTAGAATTGTTGATGAAACTGAACGAGGATGTAATTGTAAGCATTTTTGTTAAGTAGAAGTATTTTGATAAGTGTCTTGAAGTCTTTCAAAAGTGTATGAATACATATTAAAACACTACATGAATATACATTTTAACTGAGTCGTTAAGTCATCGTTAGTCGTTACATGTAAATGTTGTTTTGAAACCTTTAGGTTAACGATCTTGTTGAATGTTGTTAACCCATTGTTTATTATAACAAATGAGATGTTAAATTATTATATTATCATGATATTATGATATATAATATATCTTAGTATGATGTATATACAGTTAAATGTCGTTACAATGATAATCGTTACATATATGTCTCGTTTCGAAATCATTAAGTTAGTAGTCTTATTTTTACATATGTATTTCATTGTTAATACACTTAATAATATATTTACTTATCATTTAACATAATTAACCAAGTGTATCAATATCTTAATATGATTCATATGTACCTAGTAAGACGTTGTTATAACGATAATCGTTTTCGAGTTTCTTAAATTAATAGTCTCATTTTTATGTATTTAGCTCATTGTTAAAATACCTAATGAGATACATACTTATAATAAAAACATGTTAACTATATATATAACCATATATATGTCATCGTATAGTTTTTACAAGTTTTAACGTTCGTGAATCACCGGTCAACTTGGGTGGTTAATTGTCTATATGAAACATATTTCAATTAATCAAGTCTTAACAAGTTTGATTGCTTAACATGTTGGAAACATTTAATCATGTAAATATCAATCTCAATTAATATATATAAACATGGAAAAAGTTCGGGTCACTACATAATTGGACCTTGAAAAACGTAAGGTACATTCCTAAATTAAAAAGGAAACTTATTTCGGTTGGTCAATTAGATGATGAAGGTAACGCGGTTACTTTTGAAAACTGCCAATGGAAGGTGGTTAAGGGTAGTTGTGTAGTGGCTCGTGGACATAAAAGGGGAACTCTTTATATGGTTGAAGTGTTTGATGAAGACACGGTGGTTGCTACAGTTAATGTTGAGTCCGAATCAACTCTATGGCACCGAAGACTTGGGCATATGAGTGAGAAGGGTATGAAGATGCTTGTTTCGAGTGGGAGAATTCCAGATTTGAAAAAGGTAGAACTTGGATTTTGCGAACCATGTGTATATGTGAAGCAAAAGAAGGTGACTTTTGGAAAATCGAGAAATGCACCTAAGTTGGAGAAATTGGAGCTTGTTCATACGGATGTGTTTGGTCCAACCAATGTAGAATCATATGGAGGTTCTCGCTATTATGTCACCTTCATTGACGACTCCACTCGAAAGGTATGGGTTTATTTTCTTAAAGCTAAATCCGATGTATTTAATACTTTTGTGAAGTGGAAAGCTATGGTAGAAAATGAGACTAATTTGAAAGTTAAGTACTTGAAGTCGGATAATGGAAGGAATATGGTAGTCTTGAGTTTAAAGACCATTGTGCAAAGTTTGGTATTAGAATGTTGAAAATGGTACCGGAGACATCGCAACACAATGGGGTTGCCGAACGTATGAATCGTACGTTAAATGAAAGGGCTAAGAGTATGAGACTACATGCCAGTTTGCCTAAGATGTTTTGGGCGGATGCGGTAAATACGGCGGCTTATTTGATAAATAGGGGACCCTCAACACCGTTGGGTTTTCGAATTCCCGAGGAAGAATGGCAAGGTAAGAAGGTGAGTTATGGTCACCTTAGGATCTTTGGGTGTAATGCATATGTGAAGACCAAAGATGCGGATAGAGATAAGCTTGAAGCTAAATCAAAGAAGTGTATTTTCATAGGCTATGGGTCGGATGAAATGGGTTATCGTTGTTGGGATAACGAGGCTAGAAAAGTAATTCGTTCTCGCGATGTTACTTTTGATGAAGATTCGGTCTATGGCAAACCGGAAACGGGGAGTCCTAAACCGGGTCATGTTACTTTTGACGATGTTTCTATTGATGATCTTACAGGTTCTAGTGGGAGTATGGGAAACAATGAATCACCAACAAACGGTGAGGCGTCGAAAAATGCTAATGATGGGGATGGTTCGGAAAGCGGTGATGATTTCGAACATAGTGCGAGTTCTAGTGATGAGGAGGACATAAATGAAACCGGTCCAACCATTTCGGTTACTCCTACACTAAGACGCTCGACTAGAGTGCCCAAACCTAATCCTAGGTATTCTCCATCAGCAAACTACTTGCTCTATACCGAGAATGGTGAACCCGAAAGTTACTTTGAGGCAAGAAAGACAAAAGAATCCATACAATGGGAGCTTGCCATGAAAGAAGAGATGGGGTCACTTGAGAAGAATAAAACTTGGTCACTAGTGAAGTTACCTCATGATAAAATGGCGTTGCAAAGTAAATGGGTGTATCGAATCAAGAATGAGTTGGATGGCAAGAAAAGGCACAAGGCTCGTTTGGTAGTCAAAGGCTTTCAACAAAAGGAAGAGGTTGACTACAAAGAGATATTTTTACCAGTAGTTAAAATGACTACTATCCGTTTGGTACTTTCTATTGTTGCATCCGAAGACTTACATCTAGAGCAACTAGATGTGAAGACCGCATTCTTGCATGTTGATCTTGTTGAAGAGATCTACATGAGGCAACTCGAGGGCTTTGAGGTAAAGGATAAAGAGAAGTGGGTTTGTAAGCTAAAGAAAAGTTTGTATGGATTGAAGCAAGCACTTCGGCAATGGTACTTGAAGTTTGATGATTTTATGAAGAAGATTGGTTTCTTAAGATGTGAAGCGGATCACTGTTGCTACTTGAAGAAACTCAAGTCTTCTTATATAATCTTATTGTTATATGTTGATGACATGTTACTTGCATGTTCCAACATGTCCAAAATTAACAAGTTGAAGGGATTACTTTCCCGTGAATTCGAGATGAAAGATCTTGGTGGTGCTAGGCAAATACTTGGCATGAGTATTGTGCGTGATCGTGTGAAGGGTACTCTATACTTGTCTCAATCCAAATATATTGAGAAAGTTGTAGAGAGGTTTAACATGGAAAATTCAAAGGCTCGTTCTATGTCTTTGAGTAGCACGATGAAGCTATCGAAAAGTTAATCACCTAAAACGGAAGAAGATAAAATGGAGATGGAAAAGGTTCCATATGCATCGGCCGTGGGTAGTATTATGTATACCATGGTTTGTACAAGACCTGATATTGCTCAAGCAGTGGGAGTTGTAAGTCGTTATATGTCTAATCCGGGGAAAGAGCATTGGGAAGCGGTCAAATGGTTGCTTCGTTATTTGAAAGGTACTTCTAATATGGGATTGTGTTTCTCCAAAAACAATCTCATACTTAGGGGTTATGCGGATGCTAATTTGGGTGGATGTGATGATTCGGGGAAAAGCACTACGGGTTATGTTTTCACAATAAGAAAGACGGCGGTTAGTTGGATGTCTCGACGACAAAAGAGTGTTGCTTTGTCAACTACCGAGGCCAAATTTATGGCTATTGCAGAAGCTTCTAAAGAGCTTGTTTGGTTGAAGAACTTCTTAGGTGAGTTGGGTAAAAGACAAGACTATTGCGTCTTGTATTGTGATAATCAAAGTGCAATACATCTTGGAAAGAATCCGGTGTTTCATAGTAGTACGAAACACATCAAGATAAGGTATCATTTTATTCAACAACATATATATGATGGTACTTTATTATTAGAGAAAATCCTTGGTACGAAGAATCCTGCTGATATGTTTACTAAGGTTGTTACGACAGAGAAATTGAGGTTTTGCATTACCTCAATTGGTCTTCTAATGAATTGATGAGAGAAGACCCCAACTAGAGAATTAGAGAGTTAATGTTTCAATTCTAACAAGTAGTGTTGAAGACCTTGTATCGAAAGTCTGCTCATCCGAAGTATGTGTTGAGTGTGCGTGTCCCAAATGGAGTTTGGCGGTATAATGGTGGTTTAACGTTCTTGGTTAGATCGTTGATATTTTGGGTTGGCGAATGTTGGGTTTGTTCAAAGTCCCCAAGTGGGAGATTGTTAGAGATATGGAGAACTTTAAACAATTAGAGAGAAGATTCCAGGAAACTCACACGAAACTTCTACGAAGTTGTTAGGAAACTCACATGTAGCTTCCACGAAGTTGTTAGGAAACTCACATGTAGCTTCCACGAAGCTGTCAGGAAACTCACATGTAGCCTCCATGAAGCTGTCAGGAAACTCACATGAAGCTTTAAGGAATTGTTTTTAGCTTACTCCTTAAACCATTCTATAAATAGACCCTCTTGTAACTCATTGTAAACACACCACAAATATTCAGTAATACATTCTCTAGTTGGTCCATGGACTAAAGCAATCACAATGATTGCATATAACCATGTTATCTCTTGTGTCGATTTACATTTCTTGCATTTATAATCTTTCGTTCATTAAGTGGGTTAGTAATCTTGTAGAATTACTATCGGTGAGTGATCTTGTTGAATCACTTGCGTTGTTTTGGGTCCTAATATCCTTACAGCTGCTTCTTTATGGTGGATTTGGAGGTATCGGAACGACACTCTACACGAAAATGGAGCTATTAAAGAGCGTGATCTATTCGACAAAATCAGGCTTTCCTCATTTTCATGGCTTCAAGCAAGATCCAAACTTGCTCCCACCTGGAATACCTGGCTTTGTAATCCTTTGTAATTAATTTTGTTGTTTATGTTTTTATTTTTCAGTTTCATTTTTTTTGTTTCCTTAATGTTTCTTTTTAGGCGTTAGCGTCTTGCTAGCCTTTTATAAAATTCAGCCGTTCAAAAAAAAATTTTCTTATGTGTAAAATGTAAAAAGAACTTATATTACCAACGAGAAAATTATCAATGAGGTTTATTTGTTACACATTTCATCTATATATTATTGTTTTTTAAGGCTAAGCATTTTATTAATACAAGGCAAAAAAGCCAATCAAATACACCAAAAGTTCACCGGGAGCGAACTATGAAATGTAATATGTACACATCAACAGGGGCGGAGCTTCGTGTAACTCAAATGGGGTATCCGCCTCACCTGGATTTAACGGGAAAAAAATTTCCACTAAAATTTGTTTTTTACTAAAAAAATAAGGTTTTTATTAGTATTTATCCCCGTTGGAAATGAAAAATTTATTAAATTTTCGCATCCGCCCCATCTGTTTTGGAGTTCAAGTTCCGCCACTGCACATCGAACACACCACAAGACAGTAAGTGATCTAAAATGCCTATGCATACTCCGGAGTCTGGGTTCGCTTTCCATTTCCAGGCTGATTTGAAAGTGTGTAATCCGATTTGGTGAACCAAAAATGTTAGAAGCTTCAAACCTTGGACGTAATATCGTTATTAATGATTGCACCCTGCCTTTGTAATAGAGCATGAACAAGCTTATTCTACATATACAATATTAACCAAAGCATTATGTATCTTGTGGAATTGTGGCAAGACATGCTTCAGTTGCCATTTGAGTTACTAACGAAATTTTATGCACATATCAAATTTTATACGCCAAAAAAAAGGATGGGTTGCGATACTCTCCACCAATCTAAGAAGTTGCGCCAAATGGGTATGACAAACCTGCAAGAGCTAAACAGATGATCCATGGTCTCGAGTTTAGCGTGGCATAAAGAGGAGTTTGGAGAATCAATTAGAATGCCACGAGCTTGAAGGTTAGCTCTTGTCGGAAGTCAGTCTTGAGATAGCCTCCATTAAACTTACTTTCAGCAGAAGTTAACCTAACACAAGTGGAACACAATTGATAACAGTTAACAACATTATTGATTCTGCCCTTTTTCGAATTTTCATTTATTTGCCCCAACGATGATTTACCTCGCTCGTAAACGCAAACAAGTGTCTCAAAGTTTACTTGATTAAACTACAAAACAATAGAAAAACTAAACATAATTGATTATTATCATCATCATGATACACAAATTCCATTGTCGAAAGCCATGAACTGCATTTTAAGTCATCATCCTCTTCTAACTTTTCAAGCAGTACTTCCCTGATATAATCTTGTGTATCTTTCAGATCTTCCTCCTCGATGTTACGGCGTTTAAGACGCTTAGGGATATTGCTTAAAACAAACATATATTTAGACGCAATATCGTTCCAATATGTAAAGTTTTTAATTGTAATTTCCTTATTTTTAGTTGTAATCGTTTCAATAAATGAGTGCGAAGATGAAAGACGAACATCGCTCGAAAATGAAGATTTAAAGACGAAAATGAAGATTTGAAGACGAAAATGTCCAAAATGCTCAAACGTACAAGTTAAACTCCAAATGATACTAATTATCGATGAATAACGTCGAAATATTGACAAGAGTACAAGCTGCGAAACGCAAAGTACAAGATATTAAAGCATACGAAAAGACGTTCGAAAATCCGGAACCGAGACATAAACGAAGTATCAAAGTACAACTCAACGGACCTAAAATTACAAGTCAACTATGCACAAGAATATAATATATATATATATATATATATATATATATATATATATATATATATATATATATTATAATAATAACAGCAGCCCACGTTTTAACAATTGGTGAGCTGGAATCCAATACTCCGCGATCGCGGAGATAGAAGGCACAAGGATACAGCGATCGCGGAGCAGTCCCTTAACAAATCGCCTATAGAAGGCCACGAAGTCTGCCGAGTTTTAAACACCTTTTCTCAATTCATTCTCAATTTCTCTCTAGTATATATATATATATATATATATATATATATATATATATATATATATATATATATATATATATATATATTAGTATTAGTATTAGTGTAGGTTAGATTAGGTAATGTAACGTTTAATTTACGGGTTTTAAGTCGAAGCTCTGTTCGTGCAACGCTATGCTATTAATATCGTTTTTTCTACCATTTCAACTCGCTGTAAGTCTCCACGTCCCAACTTTGTTATTATTTTTACATATTGTTATTATCGTTGTTATTACTATCGTTATTATTATTGTTGTTATTTTTATTATTATTGTTATCGTAATTATTATCGTCGTTATTATCGTTATTATTATTATTATTATCGCTATTATAATAATAATTATTATTATTATTGTTATCGTTAGAATTATAGTTATTATTATATATGTTTTATATACTTTTATTTTCGTATTGTTATTATGATTAACTAGTTTATTTACGTATTTACTTGGACGTAGTTATCCTCAATATGGATTATTATCTTTTTATTACAAATGTTATTTTGATTATTTTTGATATTGTGTTTAACTAAAAGAATCATTATTATGAAAACTTAGTACTTAATCCCAATCACATATTTTATTGAACCGGTAACGTGGTAATATATAGAATATACTTCAACACTATTTTGTGATCTAGACAAAACGTAGGATTGTATTATTGACAACAATATAAGACTACGGATTTGGTAATTGGGTGATATTAAAGTTTACATAGTCATGAAATTATAAAAAGGAAAACCGTTATAATTTAGGTTTTAATGAAAGTTAACGCCAGGTTAAATCACAATTCAAATAATCGGGGTAGAGTAAAATTTGTTAAAATGAAGTTAACGAAAGTTAACGGACCTTTAGTAAATCAAGACTTTATGAAATCGACGGGTTATCATGAGGTTATATACTTTAATATTTTGTAAACGGGCTTAACAATAATCCATAGTAAATTGATTATGAATTGTCTATGATTCATATCAACGAGGGGAACAAAATCCAAGTAAATACATTTTATTTTACTTTCTATTTTTACTTTTACTGCATAGTACATTTTAATTATTGTCATTTAATTATCGCAATTTTATTTATCGCAATTTTAATTATCGCAATTTTAATATTCGCAATTTTATTTATCGTCATTTAATACTGTTATTTATTTTACGCACTTAAAATATCGCCATTTATTTTTACGCTTAACCTAATCTAAAACCCCCTTTTAAAAGTTTAACTTTTAGCGATTAAAAATCTTGAAAACTCCATCTCCCTGTGGAACGAACCGGATTTACCAATTAAATATTACTATACGGATGTGACTAGTTGCCTATATGTGTGAAATCAATCCGAAATCATAAAAACGCCATATAATCACAACCAGTTCGTGTAATAAATTCAATCCAAATCCGTTCAAAATAAAAGGACACGATCATGCACATCAACTTTTTGGCGCCGCTGTCGGGGAGTTGGCAGTTAAATAAATAGATAATTTTACTGATTTATAGTAATAGTTGGATTTGCTAGTGGCGAGTTGTGGATTTTCCGATTTAAAGGATCCTGGTTACCTGCTACATCTTTTGGCTATTCGAAACGTGAGCAAAATTGAAAAAAAAATGTCTGTTTGTTTAAAGGTTTAGATTTGTTTTTAGTTATTCGATCCTTTTGTGGAAATCTAGTTTCCACTGTGTAGAAATCTAGTTTCCACAAAAGTTATTTTTTGTTTTGTTTTCTGTTTTGTGTTTGCAACTAGATTACAAGTTTACAAGAAAAATGACTGACCCAGACGATCAGCCAATGGTAAACCCACCTTTCTATTATCAGCCGACTCATATTTCAAATCCTTTTGAAAACTATTGGTATACGCCATCTCGGGTGACTAAGGTTGATTCGAGAGATGTTGGTGGAGGGTATCGTTTAATCATAGATAGGGATGATATTCCTATGTATCTAATGCTGCAATACAATTTGACTAGGGATATTAATGACATTCCTATCCATCTATTAGAAAGAATTACCCTCAAGGATCTACCAAGGAATGAATGTGAGACCGCCACTAATCCACCACCTTTCACCTCAATCGATTCAACATGTAAACTCATCAATCCAGCTATCAATGAAGAAGAATCCCAGGATGCAATTTTGTATTCATGGGATAGTGATGATGATGAGGTTTTAACTCTGGAGGTCGAAGTAGTGGAGTCATCCAAGACCGTCGAGGATGAGGAACTTAATATAAAAGAACCACTTGAGGAATCTCCTCCTCATTTGGAATTTTTATGTTCTCACGAGGCTAGTAGATGGGTGACGGTGTATGAAGATCCATTTGGACATGATCTGAAATGTCCCGTTCATATTGATTATAAACGTTCCATATTAATTGATTTCGTTGCGAGGTTTTGACCTCTATATGAGACGTTTTTCAAAGACTGCATTCATTTTTAAAACAATCATAACCTTTATTTTATCAATAAAGGTTTCAAAAGCATTACGTAGATTATCAAATAATGATAATCTAAAATATACTGTTTACACACGACCATTACATAATGGTTTACAATAGAAATATATTACATCGACATATGTTTCTTGAATGCAGTTTTTACACAATATCATACAAACATGGACTCCAAATCTTGTCCTTATTTTAGTATGCAACTGCGGAAGCTCTTAGTATTCACCTGAGAATAAACATGCTTTAAACGTCAACAAAAATGTTGGTGAGTTATAGGTTTAACCTATATATATATCAAATCGTAATAATAGACCACAAGATTTCATATTTCAATACGCATCCCATACATAGAGATAAAAATCATTCATATGTTGAACACCTGGTAACCGACATTAACAAGATGCATATATAAGAATATCCCCATCATTCCGGGACACCCTTCGGATATGATATAAATTTCGAAGTACTAAAGCATCCGGTACTTTGGATGGGGTTTGTTAGGCCCAATAGATCTATCTTTAGGATTCGCGTTAATTAGGGTGTCTGTTCCCTAATTCTTAGATTACCAGACTTAATAAAAAGGGGCATATTCGATTTCGATAATTCAACCATAGAATGTAGTTTCACGTACTTGTGTCTATTTTGTAAATCATTTATAAAACTTGCATGTATTCTCATCCCAAAATTATTAGATTTTAAAAGTGGGACTATAACTTACTTTCACAGATTTTTACTTCGTCGGGAAGTAAGACTTGGTCACTGGTCGATTCACGAACCTATAACAAATATGTACATATATATCAAAGTATATTCAAAATATATTTACAACACTTTTAATACATTTTGATGTTTTAAGTTTATTAAGTCAGCTGTCCTCGTTAGTAACCTACAACTAGTTGTCAAACGTTAGATGTACAGAAAAAAATTAATATATATTATCTTGAATCAATCCACGACCCAGTGTATATATGTCTCAGGCTAGATCACAACTCAAAGTATATATATTTTTGGAATCAACCTCAACCCTCTATAGCTAACTCCCTCATTACTGCATATAGAGTGTCTATGGTTGTTCCAAATAATATATACACATGGGTCGATATGATATGTCAAAACATTTGCATACGTGTCTATGGTATTCCAAGATTATATAATATATTAGAATACATGTATAATACAATATAAGTTAGCTAGGATATGATTAATATTGATTTGTTACCAATTTTCACGTTGCTACAACAAGAAAAATTATCCAATCTTGTTTTACCCATAACTTCTTCATTTTAAATCCGTTTTGAGTGAATCAAATTGCTATGGTTTCATATTGAACTCTATTTTATGAATATAAACAGAAAAAGTATAGTTTTATAGTTTGAAATATAAGTTACAAGTCATTTTTGTAAAGATAGTCATTTCAGTTGAAAGAACGACGTCTAGATGACCATTTTAGAAAACATACTTCCACTTTGAGTTTAACCATGATTTTTGGATATAGTTTCATGTTCATAAGAAAAATCATTTTCCCAGAAGAACAACTTTTAAATCAAAGTTTATCATAGTTTTTAATTAACTAACCCAAAACAGCCCGCGGTGTTACTACGACGGCGTATGTCCGGTTTTAAAGTGTTCTTCGTGTTTCCAGGTTTTAAATCATTAAGTTAGCATATCATATAGATATAGAACATGTGTTTAGTTGATTTTAAAAGTCAAGTTAGAAGGATTAACTTTTGTTTGCGAACAAGTTTAGAATTAACTAAACTATGTTCTAGTGATTACAAGTTTAAACCTTCGAATAAGATAGCTTTATATGTATGAATCGAATGATGTTATGAACATCATTACTACCTCAAGTTTTCTGGATAAAGCTACTAGAAATGAGAAAAATGGATCTAGCTTCAAATGATCCTTGGATGGCTTGAAAGTTCTTGAAGCAGAATCATGACACGAAAAACAAGTTCAAGTAAGATTTCCACTCGAAATAAGATTGTTATAGTTATAGAAATTGAATCAAAGTTTGAATATGAGTATTACCTTGTATTAGAAAGATATCTTACTGTAAATAAGAAAGATTTCTTGAGGTTGGATGATCACTCTACAAGATTGGAAGTAAGCTAGCAAACTTGGAAGTATTCTTGATTTTATGAAACTAGAACTTGTAGAATTTATGAAGAACACTTAGAACTTGAAGATAGAACTTGAGAGAGATCAATTAGATGAATAAAATTGAAGAATGAAAGTGTTTATAGGTGTTTTTGGTCGTTGGTGTATGGATTATATATAAAGGATATGTAATTTTGTTTTCATGTAAATAAGTCATGAATGATTACTCATATTTTTGTAATTTTATGAGGTATTTCATGCTAGTTGCCAAATTATGGTTCCCACATGTGTTAGGTGACTCACATGGGCTGCTAAGAGCTAATCATTGGAGTGTATATACCAATAGTACATATATTTAAAAGCTGTGTATTGTACGAGTACGAATACGGGTGCATACGAGTAGAATTGTTGATGAAACTGAACGAGGATGTAATTGTAAGAATTTTTGTTAAGTAGAAGTATTTTAATAAGTGTATTGAAGTCTTTAAAAAGTGTATGAATACATATTAAAACACTACATGTATATACATTTTAACTGAGTCGTTAAGTCATCGTTAGTCGTTACATGTAAGTGTTGTTTTGAAACCTTTAGGTTAACGATCTTGTTAAATGTTGTTAACCCAATGTTTATAATATCAAATAAGATTTTAAATTATTATATTATCAGGATAACATGATGTATGAATATCTCTTAATATGATATATATATATACATTAAATGTCGTTACAACGATAATCGTTACATATATGTCTCGTTTCAAAATCATTAAGTTAGTAGTCTTGCTTTTACATATGTAGTTCATTGTTAATATACTTAATGATATGTTTACTTATCATAATATCATGTTAACTATATATATCCATATATATGTCATCATATAGTTTTTACAAGTTTTAACGCTCGTGAATCACCGGTCAACTTGGGTGGTCAATTGTCTATATGAAACCTATTTCAATTAATCAAGTCTTAACAAGTTTGATTGCTTAACATGTTGGAAACACTTAATCATGTAAATAACAATTTCATTTAATATATATATAAACATGAAAAAGTTCGGGTCACTACAGTACCTACCCGTTAAATAAATTTCGTCCCGAAATTTTAAGCAGTTGGAGGTGTTGACGTATCTTCTGGAAATAAATGCGGGTATTTCTTCTTCATCTGATCTTCACGCTCCCATGTGAACTTGGGTTATCTACGAGCATTCCATCGAACCTTAACAATCGGTATCTTGTTTTGTTTAAGTCTCTTAACCTCACGATCCATTATTTCGACGGGTTCTTCAATGAATTGAAGTTTTTCATTGATTTGGATTTCGTCTAACGAAATAGTGAGATCTTCTTTAGCAAAACATTTCTTCAAATTCGAGACGTGGAAAGTGTTATGTACATTCGTAAGTTGTTGAGGTAACTCAAGTCGGTAAGCTACTGGTCCGACATGATCAATAATCTTGAATGGTCCAATATACCTTGGATTTAATTTCCCTCGTTTACCAAATCGAACAACACCTTTCCAAGGTGCAACCTTAAGCATGACCATCTCTCCAATTTCAAATTCTATGTCGTTTCTTTTAATGTCGGCGTAGCTCTTTTGTCGACTTTGGGCGGTTTTCAACCGTTGTTGAATTTGGATGATCTTCTCGATAGTTTCTTGTATTATCTTCGGACCCGTAATCTGTCTATCCCCCACTTCACTCCAACAAATCGGAGACCTGCACTTTCTACCATAAAGTGCTTCAAACGGCGCCATCTCAATGCTTGAATGATAGCTGTTGTTGTAGGAAAATTCTGCTAACGGTAGATGTCGATCCCAAATGTTTCCGAAATCAATAACACATGCTCGTAGCATGTCTTCAATCGTTTGTATCGTCCTTTCACTCTGCCCATCAGTTTGTGGATGATAGGCAGTACTCATGTCTAGACGAGTTCCTAATGCTTGCTGTAATGTCTGCCAGAATCTTGAAATAAATCTGCCATCCCTATCAGAGATAATAGAGATTGGTATTCCATGTCTGGAGACGACTTCCTTCAAATACAGTCGTGCTAACTTCTCCATCTTGTCATCTTCTCTTATTGGCAGGAAGTGTGCTGACTTGGTGAGACGATCAACTATTACCCAAATAGTATCATAACCACTTGCAGTCCTTGGCAATTTAGTAATGAAATCCATGGTAATGTTTTCCCATTTCCATTCCGAGATTTCAGGTTGTTGTAGTAGACCTGATGGTTTCTGATGTTCAGCTTTGACCTTAGAACACGTCAAACATTCTCCTACATATTTAGCAATATCGACTTTCATACCTGGCCACCAAAAATGTTTCTTAAGATCCTTGTACATCTTCCCCATTCTAGGATGTATTGAGTATCTGGTTTTATGAGCTTCTCTAAGTACCATTTCTCTCATATCTCCAAATTTTGGTACCCAAATTCTTTCAGCCCTATACCGGGTTCCGTATTCCCGAATATTAAGATGCTTCTCCGATCCTTTGGGTATTTCATCCTTTAAATTTCCCTCTTTTAAAACTCCTTGTTGTGCCTCCTTTATTTGAGTAGTAAGGTTATTGTGAATCATTATATTCATAGATTTTACTCGAATGGGTTCTCTGTCCTTTCTGCTCAAGGCGTCGGCTACCACATTTGCCTTCCCCGGGTGGTAACGAATCTCAAAGTCATAATCATTCAACAATTCAATCCACCTACGCTGCCTCATATTCAGTTGTTTCTGATTAAATATATGCTGAAGACTTTTGTGGTCGGTATATATAATACTTTTGACCCCATATAAGTAGTGCCTCCAAGTCTTTAATTCAAAAACAACCGCACCTAATTCCAAATCATGCGTCGTATAATTTTGCTCGTGAATCTTCAATTGTCTAGACGCATAAGCAATCACCTTCGTTCGTTGCATTAATACACAACCGAGACCTTGCTTTGATGCATCACAATAAATCACAAAATCATCATTCCCTTCAGGCAATGACAATATAGGTGCCGTAGTTAGCTTTTTCTTCAATAATTAAAACGTCTTCTCTTGTTCATCCTTCCATTCAAATTTCTTCCCTTTATGCGTTAATGCAGTCAAGGGTTTTGCTATTTTGGAGAAATCTTGGATGAATCTTCTGTAGTAACCAGCCAATCCTAAAAATTGGCGTATATGCTTCGGAGTTTTCGGGGTTTCCCACTTTTCAACGGCTTCGATCTTTGCCGGGTCCACCTGGATACCTTCTTTGTTCACTATGTGACCGAGGAATTGAACTTCTTCCAACCAAAATGCACACTTTGAAAATTTAGCGTACAGTTTTTCTATCCTCAATACTTCTAGCACTTTTCTCAAATGTTCTTCGTGCTCTTGATTATTCTTTGAGTAAATAAGTATGTCATCGATGAAAACAATGACAAACTTGTCAAGATATGGCCCACACACTCGGTTCATAAAGTCCATGAACACAGCTGGTGCGTTAGTCAATCCAAACGGCATAACCATAAACTCGTAATGACCATAACGCGTCCTAAAAGCAGTTTTTGGAATATCATCCTACTTTACTCGCATTTGATGATATCCAGAACGTAAATCGATCTTCGAATAAACTGAGAGCCTTATAGTTGATCAAATAAGTCATCAATTCTCGGCAGTGGATAACGGTTTTTGATGGTAAGTTTGTTCAACTCTCTGTAGTCAATACATAACCTAAATGTACCATCCTTCTTCTTGACAAACAAAACAGGAGCTCCCCATGGTGATGTGCTTGGTCGAATGAAACCACGTTCTAATATTTCTTACAGTTGGCTTTGCAGTTCTTTCATCTCGCTGGGTGCGAGTCTATAAGGAGCACGAGCTATTGGTGCAGCTCCTGGTACAAGATCTATTTGAAATTCAACAGATCGATGTGGAGGTAGTCCCGGTAATTCTTTCGAAAATACATCGGGAAATTCTTTTACGGCGGGAACATCATTGATGCTCTTTTCTTCAGTTTGTACTTTCTCGACGTGTGCTAGAACAGCATAGCAACCTTTTCTTATTAGTTTTTGTGCCTTCAAATTACTAATAAGCTGTAGTTTCGTGTTGCCCTTTTCTCCGTACACCATTAAGGGTTCTCCTTCTTCTCGTACAATGCGAATTGCATTTTTATAACATACGATCTCTGCTTTCACCTTCTTCAGCCAGTCCATGCCAACTATTACATCAAAACTCCCTAACTCTACTGGTATCAAATCAATCTTAAATATTTCGCTACCCAGTTTTATTTCTCGATTCTGGCATATATAATCTGCTGAAATTAATTTACTGTTTGCTAATTCGAGTAAAAATTTACTATCCAACGGCGTCAATGGACAACTTAATTTAGCACAAAAATCTCTACTCATATAGCTTCTATCCGCACCCGAATCAAATAAAACGTAAGCAGATTTATTGTCAATAAGAAACGTACCCGTAATAAGCTCCGGGTCTTCCTGTGCCTCTGTCGCATTAATATTGAAAACTCTTCCGCGGCCTTGTCCATTCGTGTTCTCCTGGTTCGGGCAATTTCTAATAATGTGGCCCGATTTTCCACATTTATAACAAACTACATTGGCATAACTTGCTCCGACACTACTTGCTCCACCGTTACTCGTTCCGACACCATTTGTTCCTTTCGTTCTGTTAACCTCTGGTCCGTAGACCTCACACTTCGCCGCGCTATGACCATTTCTTTTACACTTGTTGCAAAATTTGGTGTAGAACCCTGAGTGATACTTTTCACACCTTTGGCATAGCTGCTTCTGATTATTGTTGTTGTTGCGGTTGTTATTGTTATTAGGATGATTGTTGTAGTTGCTGTTATTGTTGTTGTTGTTGTTGTTGTTGTTGTTGTTGTTGTTGTTGTTGGGCCGTTTGTTGTAGTTGCGATTGATGTTGCGATTGTTGGGATAGTTGTTGCGATTATTGTTGTAATTGCTGTTGTTGTTGTATTGGTGATTCTTATCACCGTTTTCCTCCCACTTTCTTTTGACTTGCTTCACATTGGCCTCTTCAGCCGCCTGTTCTTTAATTCTTTCCTCAATCTGGTTCACTAGTTTGTGAGCCATTCTACATGCCTGTTGTATGGAGGCGGGCTCGTGTGAACTTATATCTTCTTGGATTCTTTCCGGTAATCCTTTCACAAACGCGTCGATCTTCTCTTCCTCATCTTCGAACGCTCTCGGACACAATAGGCACAATTCTGTGAATCGTCTTTCGTACGTGGTAATATCAAATCCTTGGGTTCGTAACCCTCTAAGTTCTGTCTAGAGCTTATTGACCTCGGTTCTGGGACGGTACTTCTCGTTCATCAAGTGCTTGAATGCTGACCACGGTAGTGCGTAAGCATCATCTTGTCCCACTTGCTCTAGATAGGTATTCCACCATGTTAACGCAGTACCTGTGAAGGTATGCGTAGCGTACTTCACTTTGTCCTCTTCAGTACACTTACTTATGGCAAACACTGATTCGACCTTCTCGGTCCACCGTTTCAATCCGATCGGTCCTTCGGTTCCATCAAATTCCAAAGGTTTGCAGGCAGTGAATTCTTTGTAGGTGCATCCTACACGATTTCTTGCACCGTTAGCTGCATTGCTAGATTTGGAGTTATTGTTGGTATGTAGCGCAGCCTGTACTGCGGCTATGTTTGCAGCAAGAAAGGTACGAAATTCCTCTTCGCTCATATTCATGGTTTGTCGAGTAGTCGGTGCCATTTCCTTCAAATAGTCAAATGAAACAAGTTAATCATACAGAATATTAAGAGTAGTCAATAGTATCTCGTAGCATAATATGAACTCGTTTATAAAAGCTTTTTCTTCATATTAGCATTTTATAAGTTTAAATTCGGGTAGTACCTACCCGTTAAGTTTATACTTAGTAGCTAATATACAATTCAACTACTACAATTCTATATGAAAAACTGATTATAATAATATTTCGCGTTCAAACTTTTTCACAATATTTTACAAACTTACAATACCGCTTATTTTACATATAACATGAAATATAGCACACAATAACTTTGATACAAGATAGTTGTGAAGATAATTCTAGCTAGTACACAAGTCATTCATCAAAGGCAATAAAGACACGTAATTCATACGTCCAGAAACAAGTCATGCATTCTGGTTTTACTAGGACTACTTCCCATCCTTGGTCTTGTGGAACATAACCGTTATGGCCATTGATAAGACAGCGTGTTGTAACGTCGTCAAAGGGACGAGGGTTACGTAATGTCCAACAGTCCCGTAACAATCTAAAAACCTTATTTCTCACCCCAACTACTGAGTCCGTCACTTGTGGGAACGTTTTGTTTAATAGTTGTAGCCCGATGTTCTTGTTCTCACTTTGGTGAGAAGCGAACATTACTAACCCGTAAGCATGACATGCTTCTTTATGTTGCATGTTAGCCGCTTTTTCTAAATCACGAAGTCCTATATTCGGATATATTGAGTCAAAATAATTTCTTAACCCGTTGCATAAAATAGCATTTGGGTTCCCCGCAATATATGCGTCAAAGTAAACACAACGTAACTTATGGATTTCCTAATGTGATATCCCCCATCTTTCGAACGAAAGCCTTTTATAAACCAAGGCATTCTTGGAACGTTCTTCGAATGTCTTACAAACTGATCTCGCCTTAAATAGTTGTGCCGAGGAATTCTGACCGACTCTAGACAAGATTTCATCAATCATGTCGGTAGGTCTCTTAAAATATTGGGTTGTCTATCCATTTTGTGTTTTTATACTGTAAAATAGACAAGAGTTAGATTCATAAAAAAAATACTTATTAATACAAGCAATTTTTACATATATCATAAAGCATAAGCACACTATATTACATATATTACACCACACGAATACAACTATCTTATTCCGACTCGCTCGTTTCTTCTTCTTCAGTTTTGGTTCGTTTTGCCAAGTTTCTAGGAATATATGATGTTCCCCTAATACGAGCCGTCGTTTTCCACATTGGTTTAGAAAAACCTGGTGGTTTAGAGGTTCCCGGGTTATTGTCACAACTTAAGAAATACGGGTGTTGACGATACATATAAAGTTCATCGTGTTTGGAATCAAATTTCTCTATTTTTATGCCCTTTCCCTTATTGTTCTCTTTTGCCTTATTAAATTGTGTTGGGGTAATTTCTATAACATCATCGGAATCCTTGTCGGGATCTGATTCATCGGAGAATTGGTAATCCTCCCAATACTTTGCTTCCTTGGCGGAAACACCATTGACCATAATTAACTTTGGTTGGTTGGTTGAGGATTTTCTTCTACTTAACCGTTTTATTATTTCCCCCACTGGTTCTATTTCTTCTTCCGGTTCCGATTCTTCTTCCGGTTCCGATTCTTCTTCCGGTTCCGACTCTTCTTCCGGTTCCTCTTCGGGAACTTGTGAATCAGTCCACGAATCATTCCAAATTACATTTGACTCTTCATTATTATTAGGTGAGTCAATGGGACTTGTTCTAGAGGTAGACATCTATCACATAATATCAAACACATTAAGAGATTAATATATCACATAATATTCACATGTTAAAAATATATAGTTTCCAACAAAATTTGTTAAGCAATCATTTTTCAAGTAAACACGGTCGAAGTCCAGACTCACTAATGCATCCTAACAAACTCGATAAGACACACTAATTCAAAATTCTGGTTCTCTAAGACCAACGCTCGGATACCAACTGAAATGTCCCGTTCATATTGATTATAAACGTTCCATATTAATTGATTTCGTTGCGAGGTTTTGACCTCTATATGAGACGTTTTTCAAAGACTGCATTCATTTTTAAAACAACCATAACCTTTATTTTATCAATAAAGGTTTCAAAAGCATTACGTAGATTATCAAATAATGATAATCTAAAATATACTGTTTACACACGACCATTACATAATGGTTTACAATAGAAATATATTACATCGACATATGTTTCTTGAATACAGTTTTTACACAATATCATACAAACATGGACTCCAAATCTTGTCCTTATTTTAGTATGCAACAGCGGAAGCTCTTAGTATTCACCTGAGAATAAACATGCTTTAAACGTCAACAAAATGTTGGTGAGTTATAGGTTTAACCTATATATATATATATATCAAATCGTAATAATAGACCACAAGATTTCATATTTCAATACGCATCCCATACATAGAGATAAAAATCATTCATATGTTGAACACCTGGTAACTGACATTAATAAGATGCATATATAAGAATATCCCCATCATTCCGGGACACCCTTCGAATATGATATAAATTTCGAAGTACTAAAGCATCCGGTACTGTGGATGGGGTTTGTTAGGCCCAATAAATCTATCTTTAGGATTCACGTCAATTAGGGTGTCTGTTCCCTAATTCTTAGATTACCAGACTTAATAAAAAGGGGCATATTCGATTTCGATAATTCAACCATTGAATGTAGTTTCATGTACTTTAGTCTATTTTGTAAATAATTTATAAAACCTGCATGTATTCTCATCCCAAAATTATTAGATTTTAAAAGTGGGACTATAACTCACTTTCACAGATTTTTACTTCGTCGGGAAGTAAGACTTGGCCACTGGTCGATTCACGAACCTATAACAAATATGTACATATATATCAAAGTATATTCAAAATATATTTACAACACTTTTAATACATTTTGATGTTTTAAGTTTATTAAGTCAGCTGTCCTCGTTAGTAACCTACAACTAGTTGTCCAACGTTAGATGTACAGAAAAAAATTGATATATATTATCTTGAATCAATCCACGACCCAGTGTATACATGTCTCAGGCTAGATCACAACTCAAAGTATATATATTTTTGGAATCAACCTCAACCCTGTATAGCTAACTCCCTCATTACTTCATATAGAGTGTCTATGGTTGTTCCAAATAATATTTACACATGGGTCGATATGATATGTCAAAACATTTGCATACGTGTCTATGGTATCCTAAGATTACATAATATATTAGAATACATGTATAATACAATATAAGTTAGCTAGGATATGATTAATATAGATTTGTTACCAATTTTCACGTTGCTACAACAAGAAAAATTATCCAATCTTATTTTACCCATAACTTCTTCATTTTAAATCCGTTTTGAGTGAATAAAATTGCTATGGTTTCATATTGAACTCTATTTTATGAATCTAAACAGAAAAAGTATAGGTTTATAGTCGGAAATATAAGTTACAAGTCGTTTTTGTAAAGGTAGTCATTTCAGTCGAAAGAACGACGTCTAGATGACCATTTTAGAAAACATACTTCCACTTTGAGTTTAACCATGATTTTTGGATATAGTTTCATGTTCATAATAAAAATCATTTTCCCAGAAGAACAACTTTTAAATCAAAGTTTATCATAGTTTTTAATTAACTAACCCAAAACAGCCCGCGGTGTTACTACGACGGCGTATGTCCGGTTTTACAGTGTTCTTCGTGTTTCCAGGTTTTAAATCATTAAGTTAGCATATCATATAGATATAGAACATGTGTTTAGTTGATTTTAAAAGTCAAGTTAGAAGGATTAACTTTTGTTTGCGAACAAGTTTAGAATTAACTTATGTTCTAGTGATTACAAGTTTAAACCTTCGAATAAGATAGCTTTATATGTATGAATCGAATGATGTTATGAACATCATTACTACCTCAAGTTTTCTGGATAAAGCTACTAGAAATGAGAAAAATGGATCTAGCTTCAAAGGATCCTTGGATGGCTTGAAAGTTCTTGAAGCAGAATCATGACACGAAAAATAAGTTCAAGTAAGATTTCCACTCGAAATAAGATTGTTATAGTTATAGAAATTGAATCAAAGTTTGAATATGAGTATTACCTTGTATTAGAAAGATATCTTACTGTAAATAAGAAAGATTTCTTGAGGTTGGATGATCACCCTACAAGATTGGAAGTAAGCTAGCAAACTTGGAAGTATTCTTGATTTTATGAAACTAGAACTTGTAGAATTTATGAAGAACACTTAGAACTTGAAGATAGAACTTGAGAGAGATCAATTAGATGAATAAAATTGAAGAATGAAAGTGTTTGTAGGTGTTTTTGGTCGTTGGTGTATGGATTAGATATAAAGGATATGTAATTTTGTTTTCATGTAAATAAGTCATGAATGCTTACTCATATTTTTGTAATTTTATGAGATATTTCATGCTAGTTGCCAAATGATGGTTCCTACATGTATTAGGTGACTCACATGGGCTTCTAAGAGCTGATAATTGGAGTGTATATACCAATAGTACATACATCTAAAAGCTGTGTATTGTACGAGTACGAATACGGGTGCATACTAGTAGAATTGTTGATGAAACTGAACGAGGATGTAATTGTAAGCATTTTTGTTAAGTAGAAGTATTTTGATAAGTGTCTTGAAGTCTTTAAAAAGTGTATGAATACATATTAAAACACTACATGTATATACATTTTAACTGAGTTGTTAAGTCATCATTAGTCGTTACATGTAAGTGTTGTTTTGAAACCTTTAGGTTAACGATCTTGTTAAATGTTGTTAACCCAATGTTTATAATATCAAATAAGATTTTAAATTATTATATTATCATGATAATATGATGTATGAATATCTCTTAATATGATATATATACATTAAATGTCGTTACAACGATAATCGTTACATATATGTCTCGTTTCAAAATCATTAAGTTAGTAGTCTTGCTTTTACATATGTAGTTCATTATTAATACACTTAATGATATGTTTACTTATTATAATATCGTGTTAACTATATATATATCCATATATATGTCATCATATAGTTTTTACAAGTTTTAACGTTCGTGAATCACCGGTCAACTTGGGTGGTCAATTATCTATATGAAACCTATTTTAATTAATCAAGTCTTAACAAGTTTGATTGCTTAACATGTTGGAAACACTTAATCATGTAAATAACAATTTCATTTAATATATATATAAACATGGAAAAGTTCGCGTCACTACATGATCCACCAAAAAGAGTAAACTTTTTGTTACAAGCTGCACTTAGAGAAGAGTTGTGTATTGGCTCTCGGGTTGGGTACTCTTTTTTCAGGAAACTGAAAAAGGATTTATCTGATATATTATATACCACTCGAGATGTAAATAACTGGCTCACTTTATTAATTCGTGGAACTCTTTCCACTAATTTCACGTGTCGTTCGATAAATATGGATAGATCTTACCCCATTAGAAAATAAATATGGGGTAGAGTCGAGAAAACGACTCGTTAAAAAATCATGTTTATTTTCTTTTCGTGTGAACTTTAAAAATAAAATAATATTTTTGTATATTGTTGTATGTTTGTTTGTCTTGTTTGTGTGCATATAAATAAGGGTAAAAGATGCATTTTCAAATAATGAAATTCAGTTTAGCAAAAGCAACCAATTTTTGGCGAAACATATGAAAAGATGACAAAAATTTTGGAATGACGGACAAATTAACATCAACAGATTAAACAAAACCCGCAAGTTACGGCTTTTTAGCTAAAGAGGTTTTAACTCCCTTTCTATTCTAATTGCCCTCATGAATTTTATCTTGTCTGATTTCATTGCAAATGACGGCATTGCATGATCTCAAGTGTGGGGAGGGATTATAAATTCTCTCGGGTTTATACACTTGGCTTATTTTCTAAATTTTGTGAAAAATTTAAAATTTTTTAACTAATTGAATTCAAATCTTGTTTAATATGTTTATGAACGATAAAACTAGGTGTTAAAGCCGAAATTATTATTACCTCAAGGGGAACATAAACTGAGAAACTACCAAATTTATGAATTTATTTGATTAAATCAGGAATAAAAAGATTCAAGAAAAAGCCAAGTGTGGGGAGATTTGTCAATATATATGAACTGTTATCACATGTTTGTGCGAAGTTTATTGCAGGTACTTTTGTTTTGGGCTGCATAAATTTGTTTTACCCATTAAATTGTGAAAATTAAAGAAAAGATGGATCTACACGATTAATCAATTCCATCATTAAAATGAAGTAAAGTCTTCAGAAAAAGAAATGCGCTTCTTGATTTAGGTCAGGAAGTTGTCATCCAGACCAGTTGTAGAGTCTACCAAAAACCATGAAAAGTTTTCTCGAAAATCAGCTGGAAATTCACGGACCTCAGCATCAAACAGGGTCGTCAAGTGGTCAGACTTATCCTAACCATGAGAGGATCTGTCACGTAAAATGGAGAGGGCACCGTGCAAATTAGCTTGATAAGACTAATGAATCAGACCCCCAGAAAGGATAATCTCCTTAAAGATTAAAAATCAACATTTAAGTCTGATATCACTCAATCCTTGAGATTGACTTTAAAGATTGCGAATTACTAACTCATGGAATTTAATGATATCTAAACTCGAGCTTGAACGAGAAAATATTTTGATCAAGTTAAAACATATTTTTTTTCTGAAAACCCATTTTCAATGCGTTCATTACCATTGAACGTAAAATCCTGAGAATTCATCAGAATTCATTAGGTCACCTGAACCATGTCAACCGTAAGAACGGTGGTTGTATAGCATGGTCGAAGACAGGACCTTGTGCCAGACCGAAAAATTATAGGGTGATCTTTACTATTTCTCCTACAAAGGATAGTAATTGCATCCGACACGTTTTTGGACCATGAATATCTGCATGTCATTAGACATTGCCTTAACAGTTGCTTTTTCAACGCTTTCCTTTACAATCGGACGGTAGTTTACCGAAAGGTAATATACGGGGCAAGTAAACTGGACGTGTGCTTTCCTAATACAAGGTTAGCAAGTGGGTGACACAAGACCACAAGTTTTGAGCTAAAATTTTAAAATCTGAAACCCACAAAACCCACAAAAACATTTTGTAAACACCGGTGAAGGGTTATTCTGGAAAACTTGTCTAGGGTAAAAGCTAGCATGCATTTTCAAAAGATCAAATGTTTTCATAAAGATTCAATTTCCTTAAAGGATTTAAATTTTCATAGTCACGTGGGACTGTAAACCATATCGTTACTATCATTGTTTATACCACCGTATCAAAATCAGTGAATGTATAAAGTGTGAAGAATAAAGAAGTGATTCGTGTGAAGTATGTTTTATTTCAAGTTCTGTATTACTTGAGAACAAGCAACATTCAAGTGTGGGGATATTTGATATTGCTTAAAACAAACATATATTTAGATGCAATATCGTTCCAATACGTAAAGTTCTTAATTGTAATTTCCTTATTTTTAGTTGTAATCGTTTAAATAACTAAGTGCGAAGACGAAAGACGAACATCGCTCGAAAATGAAGATTTAAAGACGATAATGAAGATTTGAAGACGAAAATGTCCAAAATGCTCAAACGTACAAGTTAAAATCCAAATGATACTAATTATCGATGAATAACGTCTAAATATTGACAAGAGTACAAGCCGCGAAACGCAAAGCACAAGATATTAAAGCATACGAAAAGATGTTCGAAAATCCGGAACCGAGACATAAACCAAGTATCAAAGTACAACTCAACGGAGCTAAAATTATAAGTCAACTATGCACAAGAATATAATATAATATATATATATATATAATTATATATATATATATATATATTATATATTATAATAATAGCAGCAGCCCACGTTTTAATCAATTGGTGAGCTGGAATCCAATACTCCGCGATCATGGAGATAGAAGGCACAAGGATACAGCGATCGCGAAGCAGTCCCTGAACAAATCGTCTATAAAAGGCCACGAAGTCTGTCGAGTTTTAAACACCTTTGCTCAATTCATTCTCAATTTATTTCTAGTATATATATATATATATATATATATATATATATATATATATATATATATATATATATATATATATATATATATATATATATATATAATATGCTTCAACACTATTTTGTGATCTAGACAAAACGTAGGATTGTATTATTGACAACAATATAAGACTACGGATTTGGTAATTGGGTGATATTAAAGTTTACATAGTCATGAAATTATAAAAAGGGAAACCGTTATAATTTAGGTTTTAACGAAAGTTAACGCCAGGTTAAATCACAATTCGAATAATCGGGGTATAGTTTAATTTGTTAAAATGAAGTTAACGAAAGTTAACAGACCTTTAGTAAATCAAGACTTTATGAAATTGACGGGTTATCATGAGGTTATATACTTTAATATTTTGTAAACGGGCTTAACAATAATCCATAGTAAATTGATTATGAATTGTCTATGATTCATATCAATGAGGGGAACGAAATCTAAGTAAATACACTTTATTTTACTTTCTATTTTTACTTTTACTGCATAGTACATTTTAATTATTGTCATTTAATTATCGCAATTTTATTTCTCGCAATTTTAATTATCGCAATTTTAATATTCGCAATTTTATTTATCGTCATTTAATATTGTTATTTATTTTACGCACTTAAAATATCACCATTTATTTTTACGCTTAACCTAATCTAAAACCCCCTTTTAATAGTTTAACTTTTAGCGATTAAAAATCTTGAAAACTCCATCTCTCTGTGGAACGAACCGGATTTACCAATTAAATATTACTATACGGATGGGACTAGTTGCCTATATGTGTGAAATCAATCCGAAATCATAAAAACACCATATAATCACAACCAATTTGTGTAAAAAATTCAATCCAAATCCGTTCAAAATAAAAGGACACGATCACGCACATCACTTAGCAGCTTGGAGAACACCCGCAAGACATGAAATATTATGTAATGGAGGTGAGGGGGTGAGATTATGATATGATATTGCAATCGAGAGGAATTGCAAGGGGTTAGAAGGAGATCGAAGTCGTCTACGTCAAGGCTAAAGTTCTCATGAAACGTCCATTTTTCGGTTATTCGAGTGTGCATTTTTTGAGTGAGATATATATACATTTATATAGAATCATGGCCGGATGTTAGACCAGTTTTAACTGTACGTCAGACTCCATCCGTCAGATTATGTGACAAAACTGACGGATTATAACGGGGTGTCAGTTTTCGTCAGCCCAGGGCGTCAGTTCGACTTTTGATGCAAAAAATGCATCACTTCATACTTCAACCGATCATTGATTTTTCTGATCTAATAAACATATAATTTTTTATAATTAGTTTATTTCTTTCCACCAAATTTCCAATCAGATTTTACTACATGACACTACCCAATATTAGAAAAAAATGCAGATTGTCAGATTGTCCGTGATATCAGAACCCCATTAGAAATGGTCTTAGGGTTAACTCAAACCCGGTTGTACCACCTCTGAATTCAGAAAAACCTGACTAAAGCCATATTATCACTACACCGATTTACATGATACTATATGGCAGAAAATCATGGCAGAAAAAGCATATCGAGTTAAAACTTTCTCAAGCCACGTAACCATAAACCGATGGTGGAACCTTCGGTTTCATGTCAAATGGATAAAGCCGGTGTTGACAAATCCTAATATACTTTCACAAATATATTTTACAAAATGTGTTAGATTCGGTACACCTAGGAAAAAAATTCACGAACACTTCCATTGTTCTAAATTGAAATGGGAAAAAATTGCTTGCGATGCAACCATTATTGTTTCCAGTGTTTACATACGGAGTAAGATCAACAATCTGTATTCGAATAATTATTATCGATTTGATAGTCGAAACTGTTTATAGCTTCGTATTTCCTTATAAGGGTTTCTTCTTTATATTTATTTGAGTTTTTTTAAACATAGCCCTTAAGGCTATGATTAAGGATTTAGAATATGCAATATATGTTTGTACTTTATTAATAACTACTTCAAATAACCAACCCACTAACTTCAATGAATCATTCTTAATGCATAGATTATTTTCTTAAGTATAGCCCTTAGGGCTTTCATTAGATAAACTCTATTTATAAATACATTTTATGAAATCAAGTAGATTTTTATGAAGATAATACATTTGCCTCACTATGTCATTGATCGAAGTAACAGTTTTAATTTTGTATTAGGGGGATAGTGATGATGTTCATCCTCTGTTTGTGCAGATTTGGTATTACAATGGATGTTTGTTTCAAAGATTTTGAAATGTTTTTACTGCGCTAACCCTTGATCCTACTTTACAGATTGATAATACTTTACAAACTTTCTACATAAAAATTTATCATTCTATTAATGTTGTATATCCTGTTGTCTTTAGCTTGAGTTCATTTTGTATGGTTTATGTTAAACACCTGCAAATTTATAAGGATAAAAGTTTATATGGGTATAATGTTACATAGTAGTATTAGTGGTTTATTAGTAATAATACGGAGTAGTATTTGTTGGAATAATAATGTGAACAAAGGATGGTTGGTGGATGGTTGATGCAAGATATAGTCAAACTCTACATGTTTATTATGGTATTTGATATATGTTTGGTGCCTACAATTTTGAGAAGACTGTCTTTGGTTTTCTACTACACCAACCCCCATTTTCTTCTAGAAATAGATCCATCAGATTGTTCATTCATTGCATTCCAAAAAATCATTTCTTTCTCCTTGTATTCTAAAAGAGTAAAATAAAGAATTTGTGAAATTAGTCTCCTAATTACAAGAGATATAAAGATTAGTGATTATCCTTGTAATTAGAGAGAAGTGTAATTCCTATTATTCTTATTAGTGAAACGTTTCTTTCCTTGCCCGTGGTTTTTACCCTTTTGGGGTTTTCCACGTTAAATCTCGGTGTCCCATTATTGTCGTTATTTCAATTATTACTAGCGGTTTGCTATAATTCGGTGTCGCTTTTCTCAACAAGTGGTATCAAGAGCTAAGGTCTAATATCTAGTGTGTATTAATCTACTTATCATATGCTCTGTGGTTACCACGGGAGTGGATCGTCCACATCAGAAAATTAGTAAGATTAATTTCACTCGATAAAAGTTCCCGGTACTATTTCTCAGAAATATAGCATTGTCGAAAAGAAGATTGTAATTATAGCAATGTCTACAAAATTTGAAATTGAAAAGTTCAACGGGAGTAACTTCATGTTATAGAAACTAAAGATGAAAGCTATCCTGAGAAAGGATAAGTGTTTGGCTGCCATCAGTGGACGTTCAGCCGAAGTCACTGATGAAAAATGGGAAGAGATGGATGGCCAGGCTATCGCAAATCTTCATCTGGCACTAGCAGATGGCGTTTTGTCTAGCATTGAAGAAAAGAAGACGGCGAAAGAGATTTGGGATCACCTCGTAAAATTGTACGAGACCAAATCACTCCACAACAAGATATTCCTTAAGAGGAAACTTTATGCGCTACGCATGAATGAATCTACTTCAGTTAATGAGCACATTAATTCTTTGAATACTCTATTTTCTCAACTCGCTTCATTAAGTTGCAATATAGAGCCAAAAGAACGTACTGAACTTTCACTTCAGAGTCTACCTGACTCGTATGATCAACTCATTATTAACTTAACCAATAATATTCTCTCGGAGTATCTATTCTATGATGAAGTTGCGGCTGCTATTCTAGAAGAAGAAAATCGGCGCAATAACAAGGAGGACAAACAGGCCAGTTCACGACAAGTAGAGGTCTTGGTGGTTTCAGGAGGGAGATCAATGGAACGTGGCCCAAGTAGGAGTCACAATCATGGTAAACCGAAGTCTAAAAAGAAGAAGACCTATACATGCTACAATTGTGGCAAGAAAGGTCACATGAAGAAGGATTGTCGGAGTTTAAATAACTCAAATCCTCAAGGAAATATTGCAAGAACTTCAGATGATGGGACTGCTTTGGTTAGTGAGGCAGTGGTAGCAAATGAAGGCAGAAAGACATTTGTTGATGTCTGGTTATTTGACTCGGGAGCTACTTTTCACATGACCCCTAGAAGAGAATGGTTCAAATAATATAAACGTATCTCAGGAGGATCTGTATACAGTTGCAATGATCATGAACTAAAGATCATTGGAATTGGAGATATCATTCTGAAGATGCACGATGGTACAGTTCGTACTATTCAAGGTGTACGATACGTGAAGGGTTTGAAGAAGAACTTATTGTCTTTAGGACAATTGGATGATCTTGGTTGTAAGATGGTGATACATGAGAAGATCATGATAATCAAGAAAGGCGCGGTTGTACTTATGAAAGGAGAAAAAGTGGGTGCTAATTTATACATTCTGAAAGGTAAGACGGTACAGGAATCGAAAGCATCTGTTGCTTCGAATAGTTCAAGTGATAAAGTTGCTATGACATGGCATCAAAAGCTTGGACACATGTCTGAACAAGGTATGAAGATTCTTGTTGAAAGAAATCTTATTCCTGGTCTTACAAAGGTATCACTACCTTTCTGTGAGCATTGTGTAATTAGCAAGCAGCATCGCCTGAAGTTTAACACATCAAATTCTAGAAGTAAATTGATACTAGAATTGGTTCACTCTGATGTGTGGCAGGCACCAGTTCAATCCCTAGGAGGAGTAAAGTATTTTGTATCATTTATTGATGACTACACTAGGAGATGTTGGGTGTACCCAATCAAGAGGAAAGCAGATGTGTTTGAAGTTTTCAAAGTTTACAAAGCGTGGGTTGAACTTGAATCTGGTAAAAAGATCAAGTGTTTGAGGACAGATAATGGAGGAGAATACACTGGTGATGAATTTGATAAGTTCTGCAAACAAGAAGGTATCAAAAGGCAGTTCACAACAGCATACACTCCTCAACAAAACGGAGTGGCAGAGCGGATGAACAGAACTTTGTTAGATAGAACAAGGGCGATGTTGGCAACTGCAAGCTTGGGAAAATCATTTTGGGCAGAAGCAGTAAGTACTGCCTGTTACGTGATAAATTGGTCACCATCAACTGTAATTGAGTTGAAATCACCGATGGACATGTGGACTGGAAAACTAGTTGATTATTCTGACCTTCATGTATTTGGAAGTCCTGTGTACGCAATGTACAATTCTCAAGAAATGACAAAGTTGGATCCAAAGTCCAGAAAGTGTTTGTTCTTGGGGTATGCTGATGGAGTTAAGGGGTATCGCTTGTGGGACCCCACTGCCCACAAAGTAGTCATCAGCAGAGATGTTATCTTTACGGAAGACAAAGATCTTGAAAATGTTAGCCCTTCAAAAGAAACTATACCGATACAGGTGGGTAATGAATTTTATAAAGATTCTTCTGAAGCAGTACTAGAGCACGATGAAAATCAAGTAGTCGTTGATGAAGCTCCAGCGACTCGTATTTCTAATCGGGAAAGGAAACGTCCAGGGTGGCACTCAGATTATATTATGGAAAGCAATGTTGCATATTGTCTTCTAACAGAGGAAGGAGATTCAACAACTCTTCGCGAGGCACTAAATCATTCAGATGCATCTCAGTGGATGACAGCTATGCAGGAAGAAATTGAAGCTCTTCATAAAAATAAAACATGGGAACTTGTGCCATTGCCGAAAGGTAGAAAACCTATTGGAAATAAATGGGTGTATAAGATCAAGCGAAATGGCGATGATAAAGTGGAGCGGTATTGTGCAAGACTGGTGGTTAAAGGATATGCTCAGAAAGAAGGTACGGACTTTAATGAAATATTTTCTCCTGTGGTTCGACTTACAACAATTCGAGTAGTTCTAGCGATGTGTGCTACATTTGATTTGCATCTAGAGCAAGCTAGATGTGAAAACTGCATTTCTTCATGGAAATCTTGAAGAAGAAATTTATATGCTTCAACCAGAAGGTTTTGAACTACAAGGAAAAAAGAACTTGGTTTGCAGGTTAAAGAAATCTCTGTATGGTCTCAAACAGGCGCCGAGATGTTGGTACAAGAGATTTGATTCTTTCATAATAAGCCTTGAATATAAGAGGCTTTATTCAGACCCTTGTGCATATTTCAAGAGGTTTAGGGACAATGATTTTTTCATTTTGCTGTTATATGTAGACGACATGTTGGTTGCAGGCCCCAACAAAGATCGTATTAATAAGCTGAAGGCTCAATTGGCTAGGGAGTTTGAAATGAAAGACTTGGGTGCCGCAAACAAGATTCTAGGGATGCAAATTCACCGAGACATAGATAATAGGAAGATTTGGCTTTCTGAAAAGAATTATTTGAAGAAAGTCTTGCAGCGCTTCAATATGCAAGATAGTAAGCCAATCTCAACCCCACTTCCTACTAATCTCAAGTTATCCTCCGTTATGTGTCCTAGCAGTGAATACAAGAGGAAGGAGATGTCTCGCGTACCGTATGCATCAGCAGTGGGAAGTTTAATGTTCGCAATGATATGTACAAGACCAGACATTGCACATGCAGTGGGAGTAGTTAGTCGGTACATGGCGAATCATGGTAAAGAGCATTGGAATGCGGTAAAGAGGATCCTTAAATACATCAAGGGAACCTTAGATGTTACATTATGTTATGGGGAACCGAAATTTATTGTCAAAGGGTATGTTGATTCAGATTATGCAGGTGATATCAATAAAAGTAAATCTACCAATGCATATGTTTTCACACTTTGTGGTGGAATAGTAAGCTGGGTTTCAAAACTGCAGTCAGTTTTGGCGACGTCAACAACAGAGGCAGAATATATAGCAGCTACTCAAGCTACTAAAGAGGCAGTATGGTTGAAGATGTTGTTGGAGGAACTCGGACACAAACAAAAGAATATCACTTTATTTTGTGACAACCAGAGTGCCTTGCATCTTGCAAGGAATCCGGCATTTCATTCAAAGACAAAGCATATACGAGTTCAATATCACTTCGTTCGTGAGAAAGTGGAAGAAGGAACCGTGGATATGCAGAAAATTCATACTGATAAAAATGTGGCTGATTTTCTAACAAAATCAATCAATCGTGACAAGTTTATTTGGTGCCATTCCTCATGCGGCCTAGCAGAGACGTAAGCAACATCATTGGCAAGGAAGGATTATCGTGTGAAGATTGATTGAGCTTCAATCGAATCTTCAAGTGGGAGATTGTTGAAATAATAATGTGAACAAATGATGGTTGGTGGATGGTTGATTCAAGATATAGTCAAACTCCACATGTTTATTATGGTATTTGATATATGTTTGGTGCCTACAATTTTGAGAAGACTGTCTTTGGTTTTCTACTACACCAACCCCCATTTTCTTCTATAAATAGATCCATCAGATTGTTCATTCATTGCATCCCAAGAAATCATTTCTTTCTCCTTGTATTCTAAAAGAGTAAAATAGAGAATTTGTGAAATTAGTCTCCTAATTACAAGAGATATAAAGATTAGTGATTATCCTTGTAATTAGAGAGAAGTGTAATTCCTATTATTCTAATTAGTGAAACGTTTCTTTCCTTGCCCGTGGTTTTTACCCTTTTGGGGTTTTCCACGTTAAATCTCGGTGTCCCATTATTGTCGTTTTTTCAATTATTACTAGCGGTTTGCTATAATTCGGTGTCGCTTTTCTCAACAGTATTTAGCAACATAGATCTGGTTACACACTCTCTTAAACAACCATTTGTAGGTTGAGCGGGTCAAATGGTCTTTTGTAATAACAATATATGTTTGTTAATCTCAAAATCAGTGTATCAATAGTGAATGTTGGATATAAAATGTAGTGATTGTTCTTTTGAATATTGTGATGGGTCAATTTTTGCATTCTGCTAATTTTACATATCGGGACGTAGGAACACTTACCCTTTTCTAGAAACAGACCATGATCAGTTGGTCAACAAATGTCATTTCAGGCATGTATGGTCCGGCAGTAATACTATTTTGGTCGTTGTACCTTGAAAAAATAGACTTTGTGTAAATGACCCTTGTTAAAAGAGGCCTAAATCAACATTTGTTGTTGATATATTTCCTTGGTTTCTGCTCCATCCGGTTATCTATTTCCTTATGTTCTATTTTTTTATTTGGCGAAAAAACGAATACTCATATAGAAATGAGGGTGTTTTACAAAACGCCCTCAACAGGGAATATAAAAGGACATTCCTTATGTTCTATAAAGAAATGATGTATACATTCACATATGCATATATTATTGGTATTGTGTTGTATCTATTCGTTATTGCAATGAAATTGTATTCTAAGTACAATGTATTTATCCGTACATAAATCATAGTCTGTATTCGAAACTTACAAACACATAAATTATTCAGTGAAATACTATATTGAACTGTAGAAAAAAAACACACAGTTAGAAACACAAACCGTGAAAGTCGTTTTGGATTAAAGATTACGAATAGAACAGTAGGTCTGAACTGCAGTAAAAATGAAGAGGATCAATGCAGTAGCAGATGCTATATAACTCCATGCCCCACTAAAGTAGGTGCGCCTTGTGTACCCTGCAAATTTGTTGTAGTAATCACCCATTGCACGCCAATGTATGCTATAAATGAACTGTACAGGAACAAACTCTATGGCAAATTCATGAATTAGGTTAACTATATGCTGGTGACCACTTTGATTAGTTATGATTTTTGATTCCACCAACTTGAGAAGGTCTTCCTTCGAGTCAACGAGCATCATTAAAGCATACAAATATGATGCCATGTAATTACCAACTTCTGGAAAACAGCGCTCGTAACAAGTGAGGTTCAATAAAAGTAACTCTGTGTGTTCTTCTATATATAGTACCGGCATCGTCAAAGTACAATTGGTCCATGATGAATTGAATTTGATGGTTACTTCTGTTTTTTTATTAGGCTTAAAATGCACCCCGGCCTTAGCCAAATCTATAGTTAAGTAAGTGGCTGTCACGGTTGATAGTGGATCTAATGAGATATGTGCAGGCCGGTGATATTTGTAAAGAAGGTCAAGGATATGTTTAATACTTGTATCGAAATAATTTGTAACAGTTCCATAGTCATCATCATCAGTATATGGGTTTGGTTCAAAGGGGTTTATTTCTTTGAAAAATGATAAGACAAGCTCTATAAGAGAGGCGTTTGGGTTAATTTTTTTAACTGTGCAATTAAATATATCCCGAAGAATAAAAAATGGGATATGGCTATGTAGAAGAATTAGATCTTGCTTCACTTGACGAAGAGAAATGTAAGTTCGAAAATGAGAATCAGAAACGACTCTGAGATTATAGTTATCTTCTGACCACCTATGAATGAGTTCAATAATGAAACAAGCACTCAAAACAATGAGATACGTGAATCAAAGTCATTCTTACTAACGAGGTAACCATAATCTAGTGAGTAACAAGCTCTAATTTGATCAATCTTGGCATACACCATGCACACACTCTGTCTGACGGTCTCACTTGAATTGGATCCTAAACGTCTAAATAGATTAAGCGTGTTGGAAGCTTCGACGAGCCCAACACACCCACTATAGAGGACCTAGGTTATACTCACTCACTAGACCAACACTTTGACGTTGGTTAGCCTTTAATTTTATAAATCCTTAGTGCACAATAATATTTAGGCGACAGTGTCGACCATATATCATTCAGGTGGTATAACCGACCATATATCACTTAGGCGGCAGAGCCGACCATATAATAAAAATAACACAAGTGCACTAAGAACTCAAACACGAACTAAGGCTTAACCGGGAAACTTAACAAAGAACACTTTTATTAATACAAAGAAACAATTACAATATTATGGACTCAACTCACACTCTTACTTATTCACAACTTCTACTTCTAACTCTTCTTCACTTCTTACTTCTTCTCTACTTCACACTTTACTTACTCACACCTTACTCACAAATGAAATCACCACCCATATTTATACTACTCCATGAAAACTTCTACACACTAGATTTTTCCATGCATAAATATCTAGATATTTTTATCACATAAAAATATCTAGATTTTTACATTTTAACATCTAGATTTTTCCTCATTAATATCTAGATATTTCTTTTACATTTTAATATCTAGATATTTCTTTTACATTTTAATATCTAGATATTTACATACATTACTAATTCCATATTATCTAAATTTGCATTGTATTTTAACACTCCTCTTCAATGCAAATTTTCTTCCAACGATGTCTTGCAGACCATTCCAATTGCTTCTCTGAATTTTGTAAACTTCGTTTTACTTAGGCTCTTGGTGAATATATCTGCAACCTGTTCCTCTGTCTTTGTTGGCATCATCTTGATCTCCCCTTCAAGAACCTTCTCGCGTGCATAATGATAGCGCACTTCTATATGTTTTGTTCTTGCATGGAAGACTGGATTCTCTGTTAATCGAATAGCTGATAGATTATCACAGAAAAGTTTTACTTGATAATCTGTTGATTGATGAAGATCTTCCATTAGTTGCTTCAACCAAGTAATTTCTTGTGTTGCTGATGATGCCGATAGATATTCTGCTTCAGTGCTTGATAAGGATACAGTTGGTTGTCTCTTACAGCACCATGATATTACTCCCGATCCAAGACTAAACATGTATCCAGTTGTTGACCGTAGTGTATCATAGTCTCCAGCGTAATCGGCGTCACAATATCCAGTCACGTGCATTCTTTTGTTTTCTTGTATAAAATACCAAAGTTGATAGTGCCTTTAACATACCTTAAGATGCGTTGTACAACATCAAGGTGAGGCTTCTTCGAATTGCTCATGTATCAACTAACCACTCCAACTGCATAAGATATGTCTGGTCGGCTTAGTGTGAGATAAATAAGACTTTCGACCATCTTTCGATACATGGTAACATCTTGAAGACTTTTTCCTTCATCTGCTCGTAGTTTTGTATTCGGATCCATTTGGAGTTGAGATAGGTTTGCAATTAAGCATTCCGTACTTTTGTAAAAGATCTCGCGCATATTTCTGTTGTCCCAGAAATAATCCTTCTCTTTTCTGCTCTATTTCGAGTCCAAGAAAATGTTTGAGTTCTCCAAGCTCCTTCATATGAAATCTGATAGACAGATTCTCTCTTGTTCTTTGGATCTCCTCATAGTGATCTCCCGTGATGATTAAGTCATCCACATATACTAGCACTATGGCTAGTTTTTCTTGATCTTGTTTCACAAATAAACTAGAATCTGAAGGAGCAACTGTGAAATCACTTTGTACCAAGAACTCGGCAATCTTCCCGTACCAAGCTCTTGGAGCCTGCTTCAAGCCGTATAGTGCTTTCTTTAATTTGCAGACATGGTCAGGATGGGACTTGTTCTCAAAGCCTCTTGGTTGCTCCATATAAATGTCTTTGTCAAGTTCTCCATGTAAGAAAGCGTTCTTGACATCCATCTACCACATCTTCCAAGATTTGCTGGCGGCTAAAGCTAGTAGAGCTCGAATTGTTGTGATCTTCGCCACTGGACTAAACGTTTCTTCATAATCCAGCCCATATTGTTAAGAAAAACCTCTAGCAACAAGTCTAACTTTATACCTTTCAATGGAGCCATCTGATCGAGTCTTCACCTTGTAAACCCATTTACAAGATATTGGTTTTACATCTTTTGATTTTGAAACTAAACTCCATGTCTGGTTTTCTTTTAGTGCATTAATTTCTTCCTCCATTGCTTTCTGCCACTCTTGACTTTGTGCTGCTTCTTCATAAGTAGAAGGCTCAATAGGTATTGATTCATCCACATGAGCAGCATTGGCATACCTCGGATTAGGTTGTCTCGGCCTTGTTGATCTCCTTAATTCTTGTGCATGCTCCCCAACTTCCTTTTGGCTTGGACGAACCTCCTCGGATATAGATTGATGTACACCAGTTTTCCATGGACTCTTTTCCTTAGAGTACGACCCATCTCCTTCTTTAGTTGGGTCCAATACATGCTCTTCACGTTCTTCTCTTTCTTCTGGGACTTCTTCTAATTCATGAGATTCTGGAAGCTCTATCTTTTGAGGTGACCACCATGAAGAAGCTTCATCAAATATCACATTTCTTGAAGTATGACACTTTCCGGTATTTGGATCACAACATCTCCATCCTTTTCTTGATTCATCATAACCCACAAAAATGCACCGAATTGCCTTTTTATCAAATTTGCTTCTTAGATGATCTGGCACGAAGACGTAGCATACACATCCAAAAATCTTGAGATGGTTGACGGTTGGTTTGATCTTCCATAATATTTCATACGGTGAAATATATTCCAACTTTGTTTGTGGGAGTCTGTTAATCACGTATGAAGCCGTCCTCATACATTCAGCCCAAAATCTTCCTGGCACATTCTTACCATGAAGCATACTTCTACAAGTTTTGGCAAGGTGACGATTCTTGCGTTCAGCGACTCCATTCTGTTGTGGAGTATTGGGACAAGTTAATTGTCTTCTAATCTTGTGCTTCTCAAGATAGATATTGAACTCGGTTGATAAATATTCTCCTCCATTATCTGTGCGTAAGCATCGAATCTTAGTATTGAGCTCACTTTCTACCTTGTTCTTGAACTCTTTAAACTTCAGAAAAGTCTCCGACTTCTCCTTCATGAAGTAAACCCACACATATCTTGAGAAGTCATCAATGAATGTCACCATATATTTTATACCTCTAAGTGATATTTGTTTCACTGGGCCGAAGACATCTGAGTGTATGAGCTCTAGTGGTGTCTTGGACTGATGCGCTAACTTCTTGAATGACAATTGGTGAGCTTTGCCAAATTGACATCCAACACAAATTGTATCTGTTCGGATATCAATTTGAGGAAGCCCATTTACTATGTGTTTCACCATCATCTCCTTTAATTTATTGTAGCCCACATGCCCAAGACGTTCATGCCAAAGATGAGCCGTCTCATTCTTTCGAGTCTTATCCACATATGCTGTTTCAGCATATAGTACATAGACCGACTCTATTCTTTTTCCTTGCATAATTGGATTTCCAACCACCTTCACTCTCTTGAATACGGACACATCTTCTGGTCCAAAGAGCACATAATTCCCTTCTGCTGTCAATTGTTGTACTGACAGTAAATTCTTCTTTAGGCCAGGGACAAGATACACCTTCTCGAGTTGGAGCTTATGAGAGCCGCCTTCATTTGGAATTATTGTATTTCCAATGTGAGAAATAGATAACCTTGAATTGTCGGCTGTCAACACGACTCTCTTTCCTTTGTAATCATCCATTTCTTGCAGCTTCGTCTCATCATTGGTCATATGATTTGAGCACCCAGAATCAATGATCCAATCATCTTTGTAGTTTATTTTCGACTTTAAGGTTGCTGCAAGAGCTTGATCATCCATGTCAGCTTCAACGGAGAGTCCTGCTTCTGCATCCCAAGTTTCCTCATTAATGGATGCTTCGAATGTGACCTCTTTCTTCTCATCTCTTGCGGCGACCACATTTCCTTCGAAAGTTCGCCTTCTGGGAAATCTACAATCTCGAGCAAAATGACCCTTCTTGCCACAATTGAAGCATTCACCATTCTTTCTCTTATCATTTTCCCCGTATTGTTGGCGATGATCTCTTCTTCCTTGTTGAGCTCCCCCTGAAGCGTTGCCTTTTGATTTTGGGTGACCCTTCCACCCATATGTCTTACTTTCTTTCATCGCCTCTTGTCTTCGAGATGTTGCTTTCTTCTTATTGGTGAAGAGTGCATCTTCTCCGTCTTTTATGGTTACTTCATTCATCTGCTTGGCTAATGCCTCTTGATTAGCCAATAAATTCTCCAGCTCTATTAATGATGCTTGATTAGGCCATCCTCTCACAGCGGCTATAAATCCATTATACTCGGACCTTAAGCCGTGGATGATAATTCTCTTCATCCTTGCATCACTCACTTTCTCTTCAGGAGCAAGCTGAGATATCTCACGGCAAATAGATTTCACCTTGGTGAAATACTGAGAAATAGACAGACTTCCTTGTGAGATACCCGCGAGCTCATTTTCCAAGAGCTGGAGGCGTGCTTCATTCTTCTTTGAAAATAATTTTTCAAAAGTTTCTCAAGCTGCCTTTGGTGTTTTCTCGTCACGGATGTGCTCCAATAGATCCTCCTCGATTGTAGTCTTCAATATAAATAAAGCCTTCCCAGCCTTGATGTTCCATTTTCTTAAGGCTTCGGCATTTTCTTTCGGTGGAGGCATTGTGTCACTGCCAGCAACTATTTCCTATAAATCATGTCCTTGTAGGTAGGATTCTATACAAGTCCGCCAATAACCATAATTGTGGTTATTGAGACTCTTGATTCCACTGCTCGTACTTGCAAGATCTACCATCATGACGTCCAACGTCCAATAAGCTTGGTCCCTGACCAATGAGCTTTCACAGTTCCTAACTGTGCTCCGACAGAATCTCCCTTAGAGCCTTGGTAAAAACAAGTCGATGTAAACGCCCAACGTTTACCGATGAGTACCTCCACTAGCAATGGTCCCGAACGACCCGCTCTGATACCAATTGTTGGAAGCCTCGACGAGCCCAACACACCCACTATAGAGGACCTAGGTTATACTCACTCACTAGACCAACACTTTGACGTTGGTTAGCCTTTAATTTTATAAATCCTTAGTGTACAATAATATTTAGGCGACAGTGTCGACCATATATCATTCAGGCGGTATAACCGACCATATATCACTTAGGCGGCAGAACCGACCATATAATAAAAATAACACAAGTGCACTAAGAACTCAAACACGAACTAAGGCTTAACCGGGAAACTTAACAAAGAACACTTTTATTAATACAAAGAAATAATTACAATATTATGGACTCAACTCACACTCTTACTTATTCACAACTTCTACTTCTAACTCTTCTTCACTTCTTACTTCTTCTCTACTTCACACTTCACTTACTCACACCTTACTCACAAATGAAATCACCACCCATATTTATACTACTCCATGGAAACTTCTACACACTAGATTTTTCCATGCATAAATATCTAGATATTTTTACCACATAAAAATATCTAGATTTTTACATTTTAACATCTAGATTTTTCCTCATTAATATCTAGATATTTCTTTTACATTTTAATATCTAGATATTTCTTTTACATTTTAATATCTAGATATTTACATACATTACTAATTCCATATTATCTAAATTTGCAATGTATTTTAACAAAGCGTGTATGTTGCTTTGATACTACTTAACTCTTGATCTGGTATACTGCTTAACGCACTATCATAAACTCCAGTTGTGATAGCAGTCTCCTTGTAACTTCGGTTGCATCCTTCAAGCTGTTTGTTTAAATAACATATGGACGGTGAAAATTGACGGTGATCATTTCGCGTTTGTATTTGCTGTTCTATAAGACGTTGGATGTTGAGTGAAATATCCTCCCCCTCTTCTTTTTCGTAGTTCATTTCTAACTCGGCCATTTGTCTGCAATTTTTGTCTATGACGGTGTATGTACACGGGGAAAACATTAAAGAATTAGGCCCGTTTGCCCACATAATTCAATGAGATTCCGGCGAAATTAGAATTGAATTTAGACACGCATCATGTCTAAATTCAATTTCAATTCAGCCGGAATCCCATTGAATTTCGTGAGCCAAATGGGGCCCTTAGTTTGTCATTTAGAGCACCGGTGGTGGCAGAGCTAGGTATTTATTTTTAAACTAAACGAAAAAAAAAACATCCACAGTTAAGTGTCTGGATGATGAAAGCTAGTTTCTAATCAAGATACGATAATAATGTGGTAACATTAAGACTTATCGCATTACCTTGTTTTGAAAGGGTGATTCTTCCTTCTACTTCATAACTTGAACGGCTGCTTAGTTCAGTTGCTGCTTGCCACCATTAAATAAAATAAAAATGAAATAAAATAAAGAAAACGAACACTCACTTGGTGGGTTTGGAATTGTTTGCCTTGTATCATTTATTCAAGTTAAGTACTCCGTATAAAATAGTTTCTTATGGTAATAACAAATCAAAATGTCAATATATTATTCCGTTTATAGTTTTAGACAAAATTTCATTCCTCGTCCCTGAACTTTACATTAAATTTGACTCCATGTCCTTTTTCTTTTTTTTTTTGCATTCCTCGTCCCTAATGTATCAAAAATCTACATCTCTCGTCTTCCCGTCTATTGTCTGTCTATTTCAGCCGTTAAATGCAGTCACATGCAAAGCATGTGAGGGTAAAAAGGTCATTTATTTATTTAAAGGTCATTTGATGTAAAGTTTAGGGACATTCATATTTAAAAATTATTTTAATTAATTTAATTGTATGTTACACAAGTTTATTTATTTATTTTTTTTATATGTCATCCATAATTGAAAGTGATTTTGTAGATCATTCAATTTTGTGTGTTATTCTATACATATCAAAATGAGAGGTTGTTGAGAACCGGGAGGCTAGTGTGTAAAGTGTAACTAAAATTAAATCCAGACGGGAGGATCGTTTCCCGATTGTTGTTGCGAGGTTGTTTGAGAACTAGAAGGCTCAACATTTTTTCCTAAATTTATGTGAAATTAAATCCCGGGTATTGAAGTACAGGGACTAGTTTGTTATTTTCTGAAAGATATGTACAGGGACGTGTTTTGGTTAATTTAATTGTTAGAGGACCTGCACTGTAAATATTTAAAATATGGTTAGGCGGGTAGACGTTTCTGTTGAGATTTTGTTAGGGTTTACTATCCAATTTGGGGATATAGGTATTAGTTTGTTTTTTTGTTCAATCGGTTGTTCAGAAATGAAATCAAAGTATTTCTCTGTTATTGTTTGCACCTAATTTCATCATTATCATCTAATCTTCATGGCGAGAGTGTCGTATCCGGTTGTTGTTGTGAGATTAATGATCGGGAGACTAGTGTGTAAATTGTAGCCGAAGTTAAATCCAGCATGAGACGGTCATTTCCCGATTGTTGTTGATGTTTTCTTGTTAATAAAGTAAACTAGGTGAGGAGCTCTGGCTTCGTGTCGGGGCTCCGATTCGAATATAATTTACTGTGTTTAGTTCATAAAATTATTTTGTGTTTAACGGTTATGTCGGTGAAACGTAACTCGGGTATAACGAAAAGATAAAGCTCGTCAAAAATTTAGGTGGATTAAGTGAGGGCTTTTATGAAAAATAGAGAAGTTACCGTTTGACCAAGTTAACCTTTGGATCCCTACAAAATTCAAATTTTTCTCAAAAAATTTTTACATATCAGCACCTGCATGTTTCAATAGTTGTCAATTTGTAGTGTGAAAAACTTGTGTGTACAATAGTTAGTACTTGAAGTACAAATATTCTAAGAGCGGAGATGGTTACTATTCATAGTTTTTGAATGTTAGTAAAAGGGTAAATTATATTGATGGTCCATGCAGAAGCGGAGCAAAAAAAAAATGATCACTATAGTTACTAAATAACAAATTTACACTGTAAAAGTAACAAATTTTGTTGACGTAACATATTATTATTCTTTATCCTATATACTAAAAAGGGAACGAATTTTAGTATACTAACTCCCCACATGTTTATCAAACGATAACCCAACATAGTTAGAAAACACCCCCTTAGACTACATTAAAATCACAACATTTTAGGGATTAAAAATGTAACATCATTAAATTAGCAGAAAAATTTAAAACACACGCCACCCAAATTTTTAAGAGTCATATCTTCCTACTCACCGCGTGTTAAATTTTTCCGACTTCACCGTACAACTCGAAACAATTGTACGAACACAGCGCAACTAACTATACGCGAAACGAATGTTTTTCAAAAAACGCTAAATATTTCGAGCTATCTTTCATACACATACATACACGTATAATAAACAACTCAAACTAACTACATCATATCGATGGTTTCGTTTCCCTTTTTTACTTTATCTTCCTGGCGTTAAAAACGTGCGGGACATTAGGTATACTAGGTACTAACTACGTGTATCCAAAAACATCTGTAGCAAAATGTTTTTAATTCTGTAAATACATAATGTTACATTAACTATGAATATGCAATGGAATGGGTATGCGGCTATTTAATATGAAAGAATCGAAATCAGAAAGTGTTCTCGAATGAATGTTGGAATGGACCGGGGGCTTTAATGGAAGTCCAATTAGTCTCCTTTGATTCGATTTCTTCGCGCTTCAAAAACAAAAAGATCGAATGGCTCGAGTGGTTATCAAATCCTATCCAATACTGTATAAGTTAATGTTGTTAGTTTCTTTCTAATTCGTTTGTATGTTGCTTCCTCTGCAACGTTGTATTTCGTGTTCATATTGCCCAATTGTCTTGTAATGGGCATATGTTTCGTGTTGTACCTCCTTTTCTCGTGATACGATATGTTGCCTTTCAAAAAAAAAAAAACTATGAATATGCAACCCGAATGGCCCCACAACATCGCGCGGGCCACTTTTACTAGTTAATATAGATTGTAAAATTAAATAAACAGAATTCAAAGATTTCTAGATTTAGATGCTAACGACAGCCCTTAGGGCTGTCGTTAACACGCTTCAAAATGTTGTAACTTTTGATAACCGCTTTTATGAAAATGATTAATAACCGCCACGTACAATTACTTAATACATGTTAACGACAACCCTTAAGGCTGTCGTTAGCATTTTCCTTTTCTTTTACAAATTTTTAATATAGTTTTTCTAATATTGTAAGATTGATAAAGTTATGAAACATATCATTTTGGATATGTGGCAACACTTGAAGTTACAAAGAAATTTATGCATATAAGCCGTTCAAACTATGAATTTCATTAAAAGACTGGCAACGCATGTCTTAAATTTAATACTACGTGTGAAAAAAAAAATACATATAGATGAAATCACCTAAACAAAACTTAGCATCACCATAATCTCATTTTACTTTATGTTTCAAACTTCAGAAAGTATACAGATTTTAACAACTTGAACACATAGAGAGAAAAAAAGTTTAGAAGAAGTGAATAACTTATGATTAAATCATCAAAAAACCCCTGGTTCATAACCCATGTGAGGTTTTTCATAGCTTTTCATTCAGGTCACACCTTAATATTTACCGAGTTTTAGCCACTAGATAAAGATAATAACGTGAGAAATATGAATATAGACGGGTGTTGGTCCCCTTTTTACTGGGGTCACGCGCACCCATTGGTTAACACGAGATTTCATGTGATTTATACATAGATTAAAATCAATAATCTTTATTTGTTTAGAAGTATGGTTATCTCTGAGTTTCTATATAAACGATTGTATATATACCAATATTGGTTAACAAATGTAGTCAACTCTTAAAAATTTAGTGGCCCAAATCATTTTGTGGTTATTTTTATAAAAGATTTACTCGCTAAAGTTTTTCTTCAAAATTTTTATAAAAGTTTATTTTTATAGTGACATGGATGGATTTTATCCATTTACGAAGAGAAAGAAGTGAGAAAATTGTCACAACCCATTCATCTTATAGCCCAATCCACTAAGATTGTGACCCAATATACCCAAATCAAGGAAGACCCAAGAAACTTATGGAAGCTCTCTAGATCTTTCCCATTGCTTCTTCCATGGAATGATATGGAATGTTCATGGAAATATCTAGACACATGTATATACTTGAAACTTCTACTATAGCCATTGATTTAGTTTCATCTTAGCCATCAATTTTGATGTAAGAGTAGTATAAATAGGGGTGACCTCATTTGGCACACCACACCTCAAAACTCAAGTATTCTCTCTTGTAAAGCTTTCATAATCAATATAAGCGTTTTCCTTAAGTTCCCACTTGTTCTCTATTTTGTTCTCTTTTAGTCACTTGAATCATTGAAAGGTCCGAGCTAGGCTGACTTAGTATAGATTAAGTGCCGCACGGTGAGCATATCGAGATAAGTTCGTGACATTTGGTATCAAAAGCCAGGTCGATTCAAGGAGATGGCAACCGAGACCGAGAAGAATGTGAGCGCAACAAGTGGTGTGATGGGTGATGAGACTCGTGGCCTAGTAGAGACTCGCCAAGGAGCCAAGAACAACCGAGGTACGTCCAAAGACTTTGTCGCAAACTTGGACAAAAGGATCATGGATGTAGAGACATCCATGGACGACGTGAAAGCAAAGGTCGGAGACGTCCACCAACGTTTGGATGGTTTGGACGGGGACTTTGACGAATTGAAATATGATTGCAAGAGTGCAATCAACGTGCTAGACGTTGATATGAGACGTGAGATCCATGACTTAAGGGGTATGTTCATGGGTGAGATTACGAAGTTGCGAGACGGAATGGAGGGGGAGGTCTCCACTATTCACCAACGCCTCGGGGATTTGCAAACAAACATGAACTCTTGTTTGAGATTCATGGCTAGTGGGGGTGGAAACACTGGATGCAATGCTCCGAAGGTGGACGTTCCCAAGCCGTCACTGTTCGTGGGGAAGCGGGAAACTCGAGCGGTGGATGATTTTATATGGGAGATGGAACAATACTTGGAGGGAGTCAACATAGTGGATGATGCAATTAAGATCAAGACGGCAACCCGCTACCTGAAGGATACCGCAGCATTATGGTGGTATCGTTGATATGGAGATATCGAGAAAGGTACGGTTACTATTGATACTTGGGATGATTTTCTTAATGAACTTAAGAATTAATTCTACCCTAAGAATGCTCAAAAGGATGCAATGAGTCATCTACGTAAATTACATCATTCCAGAACAATTCGGGAGTATATTAAAGAATTCACGAACCTTAGCTTGGAAGTTCCAGATATTCCCGATGATATTCTTCTCTTCTATTTTCATAATGGTTTGCAACCTTGGGCTAAAACGGAGTTGGAGAGACGGGGAGTCCAAGACCTTGCCACCGCATTTGCTCAAGCGGAGGCACTAGTCGACCATGCTAATAGGAAAGATTCGTTCAAGTCAAAATATAAGAAGGTGAGCCATGAGAAAGGTGGGGGAGATAAGCCCGCCCAATTGAGAAATGATAATACACGTAAGTCACCAACCGGGAATAACAAGAGCATAAAAACTTCTTACAAGAATGATGGATGTTTCATATGTGATGGACCGCATAGAGAACGAGATTGTCCGAAGAAAGCTAGCCTTCGTGCTATGGAAGTTCAAAAGGCGGGTGATCAGGATGAGGATGTGTGCATGGGATCGATGCAAATACTCAATGCAATCAAGGCCAATACGGAGGTACCCCAGGTAATGGCTAAAGGACTCCAATTCGTGGAAGTTTATGTTCGAGGAAACCAGGTACGAGCTTTGGTAGATACGGGAGCTACTCATAACTTTGTCTCCACTGAGGAAGCTAAGAGATTGGGGATTAAAGAGATAAAGGAGGATGGAATGATGAAGGTGCGAAACGTGGTATATGAATTAATGTATAAAATTATATGGAAAATACTAGTTTTAAAGAGTACACACAGTAACGGGCAGTGTACCCGATCGTGTAGTAGTATAGATAATGGTAAAATCCGTGTATCGTACCAAGGACAATTATATGTGCAAGTTAAGATTGTATAAACTAAATTGTGATTAAGTTAAAATAAATGAAATCAAACAAATACAAGATATTGGGTTGCCCTTTAAAGATGGACAAATCAATAAACGAATAAGTTTAAAAGACAATATTTTTGGTATTTTAGATTTATAAAAATGAAAAGATAGTTTTTATATCAAATAAAACAAATATGCTCATCTAGACTTTTTACCCTCTATGTTGATTGTTGTTTTAGGTTTAGGACCGGATTGATTGACTACACATGAGAACTAATTAATTGGTTTACCAAGAGTAGTCTTGCGCAAACACTCAAACGGGATTACACGACGCAAGTGATGTTCTTGTCATCTAAGACCTACTATTTGTAATTAACTAATTCAACTAGTCTAAAGACTTGAATGATGATCATGCCAATGATGTGTTGATCATGATCCATTCCTATGTCAACTAATAGTTTAGCTTAGTTCATTCCCTTGGTCCGGTTAAATGCCCAATTCACCCAACCCAAGTAATCAATTTAGTATAGTAATAGGATCCCTATAAACGTCACTAGATAAGGCAAATTACTAACACTTATTAGTTATATGGAATCGAGTAGTGAAAATATGCATAACAGATTCTAGGGAAGTGGTCGTTCTCCTAGACAACTACACATATCAATTAAGCTATCCGAAAGTATCTACAAGAGTCGTTCTTACATTCCTATAGAGATTAACCGTTTGAACGCAACTTACCCCTTTTGGTTAAAGACGGGCAAACACTTGTCACTAGGTGTAAATCGATATACTAAATCAACAAGATGATGTTTCTTAGTTGAACAAGTATACTAACTAATTGAATCGAAAAGACTAAACTTAACAAGAATGGTTCTTTTATTCAAACATCAAACTATCATGCATAAGAACAATCAATCAAAAAAAGTAAACAATCAACATCTCGGTTATTTATCTAGACAAGCATAAAAATAACTAGCTAACAATCATAATTAAAGACAATAACAAACTGGAAACAAAGATAGAATTCATTGAACTAACAAGAATCGACCTCTTGAAGCAATCTTGGATGATGATCCTCATGATTCTTGATTCCGGATTGAAATGATGGATTAGGTGATCCTGGATTACTCCAAGGATCACCTTGAATCGTAACCTTAGCCTCTGAAAATGACTGTGAACTGGTGTGTCAAGAATGAAGCTGGAAAGGGGCTTAAAAAGAAAGAATATAGCTGGAAAAGCAAGCGTGTGCGGCGCGAACAAAAGTAGGTGCGCGGGGCGCACTAGCCACCTACCACCTTTTACTTTACAACTCGATTGCACGTCTCAGATCTGCTTTACAGACGAAAAAGGGGGCGTGCGCGGAGAACGTGCGCGGTGCGTACAATAGTGCACGGGGTGTACTCTTCAATTTTGCACGGTGCGCATTTATGTTTTATTTTAGCAACTTTCTGATCAAATTTTGTCGTACGCGGTTGCGTGCGCGTAGTGCACACCCTCGGTGCACTTTTCTATTTCTTCGTTTCTTGTTCTGGTTTTGATCTTTAAGTTGTTTCATTCATTATCTTCAACATTTCTTCAAGTATGCAATGATTCTATGCTTAATTACAATACAACGGAATATAAATGGAAATATTACAAATTCGTATGAAATAACCGACGATAGGACTTGATATTATGACTAATGATATGTCTATTTTGAGCAATATCAAAATCTCCCACTGTGATGACCCGAAAATTTTTGACTTATTTAAACCAATTCTCTATACGATTTATTATTTTAACACGTTAAACAAAGTCTGTTAGATTGAGTCTCAAAATTTTAGAACTGTTTCATATATACAATTACCTTTGACTACTCTCGACGATTCATGAACAATTATATGTATGTATATATATATGTACAAGTAAAAGCGACTTTCCTACAGTAAAACCCTATTTGCTACAGTAAAAATTACTTTGCTACAGTAAAACACTATTTGCTACAGTAAACACTATTTGCTACAGTAAACACTATTTGCTACATTACACTATTTGATGTCGACGAACTAGCAAACAAAAACAGAAAAGGCGGCCATGCGATCGCATGGCAAAAACACTGAAAACTCATGCGATCGCATGAGCTACAGTAAATGAAAAAGTAATATAAATACGCCTGTTTTGCTCGACGGATTATCACATGTTTTCTTCTTCAGTAATAAAAATTTATATTTAAATTATAATTATAATTTTAAATTTAAGTTTAATAATAATAAGGTATATTCGAGGGTGTTTTAATTCGGGTTTTAAACCGCTTTAAGCTAAGGAAATATTGGATATTGTTCGGGGTATTGTTCTTGAATCCAAGGTCAACCATACAGTCGTCTACCATCATTACGTCTACGCAATTTGCCTACAATATTGAGTCTCAATATTGAACTGTGAGTTTATAGTCTCCCTTTTTAAATACTTTAAATATTTTTGGGCTGAGAATACATGCAATTTATTTTAAACGCGATAAGACACAAGTACATACTAAATTCTACACTGAGTTAAACCGAAAATCCCTTAGCTTTGGTAACTAGTAGCTGCCAGTACATAGGATATGGACTAATGGGCACGAATAATTGTATATGGATCCATAGGGCTTGACATCCCCGTCCGAACTAGAGCGCTAGCCTTTTAACGGACGTATGTTATTTGAGTTTAAGACACGTTGGTTTGCGTGTATTAAAACGAATGGGGTAATTATCACTATAGCGTTAAGTTTAGTTACCAGGGTGCTCTGTTACGTAGAATCTATTGATAAACTTTTGATGAAATCTTGTGGTCTATCTTTATATATGTTTATGACTCGAGCAATTAAACCTATAACTCACCAACATTCGTGTTGACTTTTTAGCATGTTTTATTCTCAGGTCCTTAGAATGCTTCCGCTGTGATGTGCTTGTTGCCTGCATGGAGTCTCCCATGCTTTGTACAAAGTTTATTGCATTCAAAATAAAACTGCGTTGTGTAATAAATAATTGAACTGTGATGTCAACCTGTAAATTAAAGATTTATGTATTTCGGGGTTTTGCTTATACCTAAGCACTCGCCCACATGTTTATAACTTTCTATGTTTAGAAAGTCATTTATTTTAATGAATGCAGTATTTTATCAAAACGTATCATATAGAAGTCAAAACCTCACTGTGGAATCAATGATTAACGTGCCCCGTTAATAGCGATTTTGACGGGTCGTTACAGTTGGTATCCGAGCTTGAGGTCATAGGGAACCAAAAATTACATTAGTGTGTTTAACTGGTAATTGTTAGGATGCATTAGTGAGTCTGGACTATGACCATATCTGTTTTTCCTGATTTTTGCTTATTATTTGGTCAAAAACATTATATGTGATATATTTATATGCTAACGTAATTGTTGTTTCAATTATGTGATAGATGACTTCTTCTAATCCTATCATTTTATACGACTCGGAATCGGACACTGAATCTATTCTATCCACAACTGAAAAGGGCGTTCCAATACCTATTAAAGAAGAAATTGTGTTAGCCGGGGAATCTCAACTCCCGGTAAACCCAGAGGAGGTTCCAGCTCCACCCAGCTTTAGTTTTCCGGAGCCACAGTATCGTTGGCATGGACCCATGATCCCTGGAGTAAACGAGGATCGTCCATTTCTAAACAAATATGGACATTGGTCCAGATATACCGCCGACGGGCGGGTTGTGCCGATTACGCCTGGCAGATTTCGGTTCATGACCACCGGTACATATTCTCGCAGTTCGTCATCATATTCTCCTACACATGACTCAGACAGTTCGTCATCAGACGAGATCAGTAAGGAGGAGGATTTCACTAATGAAATAAAAGAGATCACTAAGGAGAAATTCCAACTTGCTATAGATAATAAAAATAACCACAATAATAAAAAGTCCTTAATTATTAAAAAGGAACAGGACCATTCGATTCGTAACCACCCTTATTGTATTAAACCCACTGAGGCAACGGGTACCTCAAAACCCCAACCAAAAATAAAATACACTGCCAGAATGTCTGTCGGACCATGTGCACACAAACAATTGGCAGAGAGAACCAAATGGGAAGAAGTTTCTGATAGTTCTGAATAAATGACCTCGCAACCATAAATCTTCCATGCGCTATTTTATTGCTTATGTGTGCTACTCTATCTTGTTATGTAAAATATGCATATGTAAAATATTGGTATTGTATGGTATTGTATTATTTTGGTTTATTAATAATAAATGCATGGAATGATTATTTGTATTATTACTACTTCTTATTATTATTATTACATAATGACGTAGTAACTCGCTATAATTTTTCATAGTGGAATATTATTAGGATTTTAGTAGTTAATTCCTTGTACTAGCTATTATGTATGAACTTAACGGATAGGTAATACCCTAGAAATAATTATAAAATGCTAATAAAAAGAAAAGGCTTTTATAATAATTGGTTCATGTTATTAATATGCTACGATTAACTATTGACAACTCATTTTACCTATAATATTCTATATGATTAAATTATCTCTGTTGTATTTATTGAAGAAACATGTCTCAAATGTCGGATGCTGAGTTTGAGGAACTAGTCGAGAAACGTGTGAATGAAAGAATTGCTACAGCTGAGGCAGTAAAAGCAACAGTCGAAGCAGCAGCCGAAGCAGTAGCCGTAAATACAAACTCACGAAACGGATGCTCATACAAAACTTTTCAAGGATGCAAACCACAGACGTTTAGTGGAACCGAGGGACCAGTCGGTCTAACCCGATGGTTTGAAAAGATGGAGTCCGTTTTCAAAATCAGTAATTGTGCGAATGGAGACAAGTCAAAATATGCTTCGTGCACGTTGCAAGACGGTGCACTTACTTGGTGGAACAATTATGCTAAAGCAGAAGAAATAGATACAGCATATGATATCTCTTGGGAAGAACTGAAAAAGATGCTAATCGAGGAGTACTGTCCTCGAAACGAGATCAGAAAAATGGAATCTGAGTTATGTAATCTGAAGGTTATCGGCGCGAATCTCAATAACTATGAAAAGCATTTCATGGAACTAGCCTTGTTGTGCCCCGAATTGGTGCCAAACGAGAAACGAAAGATAGAAATGTATATTGACGGTTTATCGATCAATATCAAAGGAAATGTTACATCGTCCAAACCGAATACGATGCAGGAAGCCATGACAATGGCACACCAACTCATGGACCAGATCACAGAGAGTTCGATTAAGGCACTAATTACCGAAGTCAAGACAAATGGGAAGACTATAAGGGCAAAAGTACTCTCCTGAAGAAACAAGAAACTTTTAAAGGTAAACAAGATGGGGCAACTGCAAGTCCAAACTATAAGGGACCCCATCCGTTCTGCAAAAGATGTTACACACATCATGCAGGTTATTGCCAAGTGGTCTGTGATAAGTGCAACAAGAAAGGACATGTGGCGAAAGATTGTTATGCCACCGTTTCTGAAGTAAAGACAAAATCGACCGATGTCAAGAAATGTTTTGGATGCGGGAAGTCTGGTCACTTTATAAATCAATGCCCTGATAAGGAGAAGAACAAAGAACCCACACGTGGAAGGGCATTTAATGTTAGTACCAGTGAAGCACGTGAGGATCCTAATCTTGTCACGGGTACGTTTACCGTTAATAATCAACTAGCTTCTATTATGTTTGATACGGGTGCTGATAGAAGTTATATGTGTAAAGACTTTAGTTCTAAACTAAAATGTGCATCATTACCTCTAGACGATAAATATACTATTGAATTAGCTAATGGTAAACTGATAAAAGCCGATAAAATTTGCCGTGGTTGCGAAATGAATCTCGCTGGTGAAACCTTCAAAATCGATTTGATACCCGTAGAATTAGGAAGTTTTGACGTAATCGTTGGCATGGACTGGATGTCCAAAACAAGAGCGGAAGTTGTTTGCGCTGAGAAAGCAATCCGCATCCCTCGTAAGGATGAAACGTCATTAATGATTTATGGGGAGAAGAGCAACTCAAAGCTGAACTTTATCAGCTGTATGAAGGCCCAGAAACTTATAAGAAAAGGTTGTTATGCTATTCTGGCACACATAAAGAAGATCGATACTGAAGAAAGAAGCATTAATGACATGCCGGTTGTAAGAGAATATCCCGGAGTATTTCCAGAAGAATTACCGGGGCTACCTCCACACAGATGTGTAGAATTCCAGATTGATCTCATACCAGGAGCTGCACCTGTAGCCCGATCTCCATATAGACTTGCACCTTCAGAAATGCAAGAATTACAAGACCAGTTGCAAGAATTATCGGACCGTGGATTTATTCGTCCTAGTTTTTCACCTTGGGGTGCTCCTATTCTGTTCGTCAAGAAGAAGGATGGATCTATGAGAATGTGCATAGATTACCGAGAATTAAACAAATTAACGATCAAGAATCGGTATCCATTATCGAGGATTGATGATTTGTTTGATCAATTGCAAGGATCAAGTGTTTATTCTAAGATTGATCTACGCTCCGGATATCATCAGCTGAGAGTGAAGGAAGAAGATGTTCCTAAAACCGCGTTTAGAACCCGTTACGGTCACTATAAGTTTCTAGTCATGCCTTTTGGATTAACTAATGCTCCAGCAGTATTCATGGATCTAATGAATTGCATCTGTAGACCGTATTTAGACAAATTTGTCATTGTTTTTATTGACGACATATTGATTTACTCGAAGAACAAGGAAGAACATGAGCAACACTTAAGACTGGTACTGGAGATACTCAAGAAAGAAGAATTGTACGCAAAATTTTCGAAGTGTGATTTCTGGTTACAAGAAGTACAATTTTTGGGCCATGTTGTCAGTAAACATGGAATTAAAGTTGACCCCGCCAAGATCGAAGCCATTAGTAAATGGGAAACACCGAAGACTCCAACACCAATTCGCCAATTCTTAGGTCTTGCTGGTTACTACCGAAGATTCATTCAAGATTTCTCTAGAATCGCCAAACCCTTAACTGCATTGACTCAAAAGGGAAAGAAGTATGATTGGTCCACGGAACAGGAATCCTCATTCCAGTTATTAAAGAAGAAGTTAACGTCTGCACCCATTTTGTCATTACCAGAAGGAAATGATGATTTCGTGATCTATTGTGACGCTTCGCGCCAAGGTTTAGGATGTGTATTAATGCAACGCACAAAAGTTATCGTATATGCCTCACGACAACTAAAAATTCATGAAAAGAACTATACGACGCATGATTTAGAACTTGGAGCAGTAGTTTTTGCACTCAAAATATGGAGACACTATCTATATGGCACCAAGTGTACAGTGTACACTGACCATAAGAGTCTTCAGCATATTTTTGATCAAAAACAACTCAATATGAGGCAACGTCGCTGGGTAGAGTTGTTAAACGATTACGATTGTGAAATCTGTTACCACCCCGGAAAGGCTAATGTTGTAGCTGATGCCCTAAGTCGAAAAGAAAGAGTAAAACCTCTTAGGGTCCGAGCTTTGAATATTATAATTCGTACTGATCTCACAAAGCAAATTCAAGCAGCACAGTTAGAAGCTTTAAAAGAAGAAAACGAAAAAGGCGAAATAAGCAAAGGGTTAGAAAAACAACTTGAAGAAAAAGCCGATGGAACCCTGTATTTTGCTGGTAGGATATGGGTACCAAAACATGGTAACCTAAGGCAACTAGTACTGGATGAAGCACACAAAAAGAGGTACTCAATTCACCCAGGAAACGGAAAAATGTACCACGATCTCAAGAAGTTTTATTGGTGGCCTAATATGAAGACAGAAATTGCTACTTATGTAAGCAAATGTTTGACGTGTGCAAAGGTTAAAGCTGAGCACCAAAAGCCGTCAGGATTACTGCAACAACCAGAAATTCCGCAGTGGAAATGGGAAAGAATAACCATGGATTTCATTACGAAATTGCCAAGGACTGCAAGTAGTCATGATACTATTTGGGTGATAGTTGATCGTCTAACTAAATCAGCTCACTTTCTACCAATAAAGGAGACAGACAGTATGGAGAAATTAGCACGCCTATATTTAAAGGAAGTAGTTTCCAGGCATGGTGTACCCATCTCCATCATATCTGATCGTGACACCCGATTCACATCACGTTTTTGGCAATCATTACAAAAAGCATTGGGAACTCGATTAGATATGAGCACCGCTTATCACCCACAGACAGATGGTCAAAGTGAAAGAACAATACAAACATTGGAAGACATGTTACGGGCATGCGTGATTGACTTTGGAACCAGTTGGGATCGACACTTACCGTTGGCAGAATTTTCATACAATAACAGCTATCATACGAGCATCAACGCAACGCCATTTGAAGCACTTTACGGTAGAAAGTGCAGATCTCCTATATGTTGGAGTGAAGTAGGAGAAAGACAACTTACTGGACCAGAAATTATTCACGAAACCACCGAAAAGATCATTCAAATACAACAGCGATTGAAAACGGCCATGAGTCGCCAAAAGAGTTATGCTGATGTAAGAAGAAAACCGCTAGAATTTCAAGTGGGCGACAAAGTCATGTTGAAAGTGTCACCCTGGAAAGGCGTTGTACGATTTGGTAAACGAGAAAAGTTAAGTCCTAGGTACGTAGGACCCTTTGAAATCACTGAAAGAATTGGAGCAGTTACTTATCGATTAAAGCTATCGCAAGAACTTAGTAGTGTTCACGACACATTTCACGTGTCAAATTTGAAGAAATGTTTAGCTGAAGAGGATGTCGTAATTCCTCTTGACGAAATACGAATTAATGATAAACTCCGTTTTGTCGAAGAACCTGTTGAAATCATGGACCGTGAGGTTAAACAATTAAAACAAAGCAAAATACCGATAGTTAGGGTTCGTTGGAACGCAAGACGAGGACCCGAGTTTACTTGGGAACGTGAAGATCAAATGAAGCAAAAGTATCCACATTTGTTCACTGATATCGCTCATGAAACAGGTACTACTCAAAATTTTGGGACGAAATTTTCTTTAACGGGGAGGTACTGTGATGACCCGAAAATTTTTGACTTATTTAAACCAATTCTCTATACGATTTATTATTTTAACACGTTAAACAAAGTCTGTTAGATTGAGTCTCAAAATTTTAGAACTGTTTCATATATACAATTACCTTTGACTACTCTCGACGATTCATGAACAATTATATGTATGTATATATATATATATATGTACAAGTAAAAGCGACTTTCCTACAGTAAAACCCTATTTGCTGAAGTAAAAATTACTTTGCTACAGTAAAACACTATTTGCTACAGTAAAATACTATTTGCTACAGTGAAACCGTATTTTGCTACAGTGCTACAGTGAAAACGACTTTGCTGCAGTAAACACTATTTGCTACAGTAAACACTATTTGCTACAGTACACTATTTGATGTCGACGAACTAGCAAACAAAAACAGAAAAGGCGATCATGCGATCGCATGGCAAAAACACTGAAAACTCATGCGATCGCATGAGTTACAGTAAACGGAAAAGTAATATAAATACGCCTGTTTTGCTCGACGTATTATCACATGTTTTCTTCTTCAGTAATAAAAATTTATATTTAAATTATAATTATAATTTTAAATTTAAGTTTAATAATAATAAGGTATATTCGAGGGTGTTTTAATTCCGGTTTTAAACCGCTTTAAGCTAAGGAAATATTGGGTATTGTTCGGGGTATTGTTCTTGAATCCAAGGCCAACCATACAGTCGTCTACCATCATTACGTCTACGCAATTTGCCTACAATATTGAGTCTCAATATTGAACTGTGAGTTTATAGTCTCCCTTTTTAAATACTTTAAATATTTTTGGGCTGAGAATACATGCAATTTATTTTAAACGCGATAAGACACAAGTACATACTAAATTCTACACTGAGTTAAACCGAAAATCCCTTAGCTTTGGTAACTAGTAGCTGCCAGTACATAGGATATGGACTGATGGGCACGAATAATTGTATATGGATCCATAGGGCTTGACATCCCCGTCCGAACTAGAGCGCTAGCCTTTTAACGGACGTATGTTATTTGAGTTTAAGACACGTTGGTTTGCGTGTATTAAAACGAATGGGGTAATTATCACTATAGCGTTAAGTTTAGTTACCAGGGTGCTCTGTTACGTAGAATCTATTGATAAACTTTTGATGAAATCTTGTGGTCTATCTTTATATATGTTTATGACTCGAGCAATTAAACCTATAACTCACCAACATTCGTGTTGACTTTTTAGCATGTTTTATTCTCAGGTCCTTAGAATGCTTCCGCTGTGATGTGCTTGTTGCCTGCATGGAGTTTCTCATGCTTTGTACAAAGTTTATTGCATTCAAAATAAAACTGCGTTGTGTAATAAATAATTGAACTGTGATGTCAACCTGTAAATTAAAGACTTATGTATTTCGGGGTTTTGCTTATACCTAAGCACTCGCCCACATGTTTATAACTTTCTATGTTTAGAAAGTCACTTATTTTAATGAATGCAATATTTTATCAAAACGTATCATATAGAGGTCAAAACCTCACTGTGGAATCAATGATTAACGTGCCGCGTCAATAGCGATTTTGACGGGTCGTTACACCCACACTTAACTCTTGCTTGTCCTCAAGCAAGTCTTGTTCTAATCATACAAATACAAAACTCATAAATATATGAATCACACACATTTCATTAAATACACATCACACTAGTCACACGAAGCACGCAAAACACACACATTATCTTGGAACACAAACTCACGCTATATGAAACACATGTTACACAATTGGAATACACACTCATTGAGTTACACACACGATATATGAAACACACGCACACATTTGGATTGCTTGGGAGAACCGAACTTTGGTGAAAGTTCTTAAAAAATTTGGATCCTTAGGGAAAATTGGATCTTTAGAAAAACGTTTTAAGATTTTGAAAATGTCATGCTAGTTTTTACACTAGACACGTTTTTCGGTTTTAACCACAAATTCCGGTTGAGAGTAACCGAAAACCGAAGTCTCAGTCGGCGAGTAGCAAGCTATCTGCCCCCATGATTGTAGTATCATGGAACTCTTAACCGGGTCCCCCCTGACGCGATATTAATATCGGTCTTTCATGATAATTTGTACATTTAAATCAAGGGTTAAAACTGCGAAGACTAAGCTATCGCATGGGACAGATCCTGCTCCAGCTTATGCACCGTAATCGGTCTTGCACTGGATAGTGACTTGAATTTACCCTACTAAGTTTATTTTCGGGTTTGAAAGTTCAAGACTTTCTCTTCCCACTGTACCTTTATATCGTGATATGATATTGGTATGAAATGATATAGTTTAGGAAGTATGCTACATAAAGTAAGGCAAAAACTCGGAAGACTTTACTTCCTCTATGGATGAACTAGATACATCCTTTAGGATTAGTGACATTATTCCTTTTCCTTTTAAGCCAAAAGTACCTTAAAACACTTTAATTGCAAAATTTTGGTGATAGTAATTCGAAAAGATTGGTAAAAATCCCCCACATTTGCCTTTTTCGTTAAGACTTTTAGTTCAAAAATTTTAAATTTTTCATAAAATGCGAAAATAAGCCAAGTTGCATACATACCGTTTGAATACCCGCGAGAATTTATACCATCCCCCACACTTAAGATTAAGTAATGTCCTCATTACTTAAAATCAGTAAAATTTAAATTCGAGAGGGCAATAGTGAGAAAAAAGGAGTTCGAAAAACCTAGGTTCAAAAACCGAAGATCGTGGAATATAGGTGAGCGATGGCGTATCCTTCATTCCTTGATCTTCATCACACAAATTCGAATTTGATAGGTACCATGCTGAATTTTAATGCTAGTGTCACTAAAACCTTAAAAAACATCGTGCACTTTTATTAACGCGTCATGCACTCGACTCGACCCCAGAATTTAATGCCTAGTGGGGTTGAACTCCCCCACACTTTATCGGACGAGACGTGAAGTAGGTGGAAAAAGTTCCACGAATCAGAATAGTGAGCCAATCATTTACACCTAGGGTGGTGTATATTATATGAGATAAATCATTTTTCAGTTTCCCGAAAAAGGATGACATAACCCGAGGGTTAACACATGACTCCCCTCCAAGTGCGGTTTTCAGTAAAACTTTTATTCTTATTGGTGGATCTTGGTCAAATGGGTCTTTATAGATTGTCTTCCCCAAATTGACATCCTCTGGAATAAGCGTGGACCCGCTGTGAATCTCAACTATTGAGCGGGGCTCAATTTCCAGCTTTAATTCCTTTAATTCTTCAGTTGTAGGTTCATAACCATTAGCCATGAGAACGAGTAGCAAACCGTCTTCCTCCTTTACCACAATCTCATCTATATAACTAGAAGAGTAAGAATGTAACTCGGGGAAATCCTGCAAAAGCTCGGAAAGTGGATCTAAACAAGTACATTTTTCAACAACCAGTTCGTCTTGCAAAATAGATTGTGAAGTTATAAGTTGTAGAGCTAGACTGGACTCTGTCACATTTGAATGTTTCGAAAACAGAATCAACGGTGAATAATGATCGGTAGCAAGTTGCATAGTGGGTAGAGGACTCGAATGTTTTATGTCCGGATTCATGCAACATTGCCAAGACCCATAAAAACACGGGCAGAAACCTTCGACTATCATCCTTTCTTTCATAGACATGTTTTTAGTGTTAACCACAACTTCATCTTCTTCTTTCTCTTGGTACCCCTTGTTGGTAACACTAGGAGATAAATATAATTCGATTAGTTTCCTCCGTTCTACTCTCATTCTCTCACCTATTGTCATATTCCTGTGGTCAACCATTTCCCTGCAACTGACAAAAACTAGAAAAGAATAAAAGCACCGACACTAAACAGTGATAAAAAAATAATAAAAAAATCTAAAAAAATGATAAAATCTAAAATAATAATAATAATAATAATAATAATAATAATCACAACTTAGTCAACAATCTCGAATTACTAAAACTGTCCCCGGCAGCGGCGCCAAAAACTTGATGTGCGAAACGTGGTATATGAATTAATGTATGAAATTGTATGAAAAATACCGGTTTTAAAGATTACACACACTAACGGGCAGTGTACCCTATCGTGTAGTAGTATAGATAATGGTAAAATCCGTGTATCGTTCCAAGGACAGTTATATGTGCAAGTTAAGATTGTATAAACTAAATTGTGATTAAGCTAAAATAAATGAAATCAAACAAATACAAGATATTGGGTTGCCCTTTAAAGATGGACAAATCAATAAACGAATAAGTTCAAAAGACAATATTTTTAGTATTTTAGATTTATAAAAATGAAAAGATAGTTTTTATATCAAATAAAACAAATATGCTCATCTAGATTTTTTACCCTCGATGTTGATTGTTGTTTTAGGTTTAGGACCGGATTGATTGACTACGCATGAGAACTAATTAATTGGTTTACCAAGAGTAGTCTTGCGCAAACACTCAAACGGGATTACACGACGCAAGTGATGTTCTTGTCATCTAAGACCTACTATTTGTAATTAACTAATTCAACTAGTCTAAAGACTTGAATGATGATCATGCCAATGATGTGTTGATCATGATCCATTCCTATGTCAACTAATAGTTTAGCTTAGTTCATTCCCTTGGTCCGGTTAAATGCCCAATTCACCCAACCCAAGTAATCAATTTAGTATAGTAATAGGATCCCTATAAACGTCACTAGATAAGGCAAATTACTAACACTTATTAGTTATATGGAATCGAGTAGTGAAAATATGCATAACAGATTCTAGGGAAGTGATCGTTCTCCTAGACAACTACACATATCAATTAAGCTATCCGAAAGTATCTACAAGAGTCGTTCTTACATTCCTATAGAGATTAACCGTTTGAACGCAACTTACCCCTTTTGGTTAAAGACGGGCAAACACTTGTCACTAGGTGTAAATCGATATACTAAATCAACAAGATGATGTTTCTTAGTTGAACAAGTATACTAACTAATTGAATCGAAAAGACTAAACTTAACAAGAATGGTTCTTTTATTCAAACATCAAACTATCATGCATAAGAACAATCAATCAAAAAAAGTAAACAATCAACATCTCGGTTATTTATCTAGAGAAGCATAAAAAGAACTAGCTAACAATCATAATTAAAGACAATAACAAACTGGAAATAAAGATAGAATTCATTGAACTAACAAGAATCGACCTCTTGAAGCAATCTTGGATGATGATCCTCATGATTCTTGATTCCGGATTGAAATGATGGATTAGGTGATCCTGGATTACTCCAAGGATCACCTTGAATCGTAACCTTAGCCTCTAAAAATGACTGTGAACTGGTGTGTCAAGAATGAAGCTGGAAAGGGGCTTAAAAAGAAAGAATATAGCTGGAAAAGCAAGCGTGCACGGCGCGCACAAAAGTAGGTGCGCGGGGCGCACTAGCCACCTACCACATTTTACTTTACAGCTCGATTGCACGTCTCAGATCTACTTTACAGACGAAAAAGGGGGCGTGCGTGGAGAACGTGCGTGGTGCGCACTATAGTGCGCGGGGTGCACTCTTCAATTTTACACGGTGCGCATTTATGTTTTGTTCTAGTCGACGAGTGGATCTCGAAAATTGAAAAATTTTACCATCTTAAGAGCGACCGATTAATACTCGGTCTTGACATTGAGTGGAGGCCGACGAATCCAAAACATAGGTACAACCCGGTTGCTACACTCCAAGTGTGCATCGGACACCATTGTTTAATCTTCCAATTATTGTATTCTCAATATATTCCAAAGTCTTTGAAAAGGTTTTTATACAATGATAACCACACATTTATGGGGGTTGGTATATACGATGTGAGTTTCTTGCGATGCCATTCGGTTTAACCAACGCACCTGCCGTGTTTATGGATCTCATGAACCACATATGCAAGCCGTACCTGGACAAGTTCGTTATCGTCTTCATAGATGATATCCTCATCTATTCCAAAAGCGAAGAAGAACATGAGCAACATCTTCGACTCATGCTAGAACTCTTGAGGCAAGAGCAACTTTATGCCAAATTCTCTAAGTGCGAATTTTGGTTGAAGGAAGTTCACTTTCTCGGTCATATCGTGAGCGATCAGGGTATCAAAGTCGATCCCGCGAAGATCAAAGCTATCAGCAAGTGGGAAACCCCAATACTCCTACTCATATCCACCAATTCTTAGGCCTCGTCGGTTACTATCGTAGATTCATCGAAGGTTTCTCTTTGATTGTGCGTCCTTTGATTGCGTTAACTCACAAGGGGAAGAAGTTCGTTTGGGAAACCGAGCAAGAGTCGGCATTCCAAACCCTGAAGCAGAAGTTAACCACCGCTCCTATTGTATCCCTTCACGAAGGCAGTGATGACTTCGTTGTGTATTGCGATGCCTCCTGACAAGGCTTTGGGTGTGTATTGATGCAACGGAAGAAGGTTATTGCTTACGCCTCCCGATAACTGAAGATTCACGAGCGAAACTACACTACTCATGATCTTGAACTTGGAGCCGTTGTCTATGCGCTCAAACTATGGAGACATTATCTGTATGGAACCAAGAGTACTATCTTCACCGATCACAAAAGACTCCAACACACCTTTGATCAGAAGCAACTGAATATGAGACAGCGTCGATGGATTGAGACGTTGAATGATTATGATTGTGAACTTCGTTACCACCCTGGCAAGGCAAATGTTGTAGCCGATGCCTTGAGCCGAAAGGAGAGAACGGTACCACTTCGTGTTTGTGCCTTGAACATCACCATTCAGACGAATCTCAATAGCCAGATCCGCATAGCTCAAGAAGAGGCTCTCAAGGAGGAGAATATTTCTCAAGAGCACTTGAACATTCTCGTTTCTCGATTTGAGGTCAAGGAGACTGGACTCCGATACTTTGCTGGAAGAATTTGGGTACCTAGTTATGGAGATTTACGGAGCCTTATTCTAGACGAAGCTCATAAGTTAAGGTATTCGATTCATCCAGGAGCTGGTAAGATGTACCATGACCTCAAGGTACAATATTGGTGGCCAAACCTCAAAAGTGATGTTGCAGCATATGTTGGAAAGTGTTTAACTTATTCCAAGATCAAAGCCGAACATCAGAAGCCGTCTGGGTTACTTCAACAACCCGAAATCCCGCAGGAAGTGGGAAGGAATAACAATGGACTTCATCACGAAGCTACCGAAGATGGTAGGCGGTTATGAAACCATCTGGGTTATCGTTGACTGTCTTACCAAATCTGCACACGTCCTAGCCATGAAGGAAACTGATACGATGGAGAGACTGGCACAGTTATACATAAAGGAGATTGTATCTCGTCACGGTGTACCCTTATCGATTATCTCAGATCGCGATACCCGTTTCGCTTCTAGATTTTGGCGTTCTTTACATGAAGCCTTGGGAACACGTCTAGATATGAGTACAGCATATCACCCATAAACCGATGGACAGAGCGAGCGCACGATTCAAACCCTGAAGGACATGTTACATGCTTATGTTATTGATTTCGGGAAGGCTTGGGAGAAGCACTTGTTGGTAGCTGAATTCTCTTACAACAACAGCTATCACGCAAGCATTAAGGCCGCACCTTTTGAAGCATTGTATGACCGTAAATGTCGTTCTCTTATCTGTTGGGCCGAAGTAGGTGAAAAGCAACTCACCGGTCCCGAACTCGTTCATGAAACAACCGAGAAGATTGTCCAAATTCAAGCGAGGCTCAAGACGGCATGTGATCGTCAAAAGAGCTATGCCGACCTTAAACGTGGAGATCGCGAATTTTAAATCGACGACCGCGTTATGTTGAAAGTCGCACCTTGGAAAGGTGTAATCCATTTTGGAAAGTGTGGGAAGTTGAATCCGCGATACATTAGTCCTTTTGAAGTCTTGGAGCATGTTGGACCCGTTGCTTACCGTTTGGAACTTCCGACTCAGTTGAGTGTTGTTCACCCCACATTCCAGGTGTCGAATCTGAAGAAGTGTCTTGCCGAACCAGAACTCGTCATACCACTCGAGGAGCTTACGATTGACTACAAACTCCATTTCGTGGAAGAACCTGTCGAAATTATGGACCGTGAGGTCAAGACCTTGAAACACAATAAGATTCTGATCGTCCGAGTCTGATGGAATGCAAAATGAGGGCCTGAGTTTACTTGGGAGTGAGAGGATCAGATGAAACAGAAGTATCCTCACCTCTTCACAACTCTACCATCTACCTCAGCTTAAAATTTCGGGACGAAATTTTCATTAACAAGTGGGTAATGTAATGACCCGACTTTTTAGACTTGCTTTTGTGCTTTGTGCTTTCATGAAACTGCTTATTCGTGCATACTGAGTTATACTATACTCTGGGATCTTACTAAATGTGGATTACTTTCGTTTATATGTGAAAATGTTCCTTTAAGTACGTAGGTTACTTAACTTGATCCCCGGAAGCCTTTATGACCGTTAGTGTCACTTGACGTTTAGAACGAACTGCGTACACGTTTAACTTTGGTCATAATCGGAATATTATGACTACGAAATACTAATTTTTATTTTATAATAACAATTACTTGGGTTTTTGGATGCTTAATTACGCTTAGTAATTTACTAGAGCACACTAGTTGGTCTTGTTGGACTTTCTATCTTGTTGGACCTTAGCCCACCCTACACTATCTAGTGGAATATTTAATTAGCCCAATTATAATAAGTTAGTGACCCATAATAATAAAAGACAAATGTCCATTTATTAGAGGGAACATACTAGCATTTTTGTTAAGCATTATCCTTAATGTTGCATGAGATCCTAACATAAGCACCAACTTTAGACAACCATTAACCAAAAAGCAAAAAGGTGTCCCCCTTGTCCCCTCCCAAACCCCACGGCCTAAACACCCTCCCCACACCCTCACCTCCTATAAATACCAAGCTTATCCCATTCATTTCACACTTGATTTCATTTACAAATTACACACACTTACTCTCTAATTCTCTCTCTAGTCTTTCTCACTCTAAAAAGTGTAAGTTTTAAATTTTTCTTTCTCTTATTCTCCTCTTCTCATCCACGATATCATCATCATCATTTAATGGATCTAGCTTTTAGCTTTTGATCTTGTTATATCTTGTAGATTCAAACTTGGGTTTGAATCCTTCAAGAACATGAAAGATTCAAACTTTCTAGCTTTGAATCTTCATTTACTTAGTTAGATCTAGCTTGTGATTTCTTTGTTTTGTTATAAAGATCAAAACTTGTGTTTATGATCTTCATGTATCTTAAAGATCCAAGCTTTATGCTTCAAGATCTTCAAGAACACTAAAGATCCAAGCTTTCTAGCTTAGGGTTTCATTATTATGTTAAAGATCTTAGATTTTTAGCTTATGGTCTCATTACTTTTATTATTTTGTTAAAGATCTTAACTTTTAGCTTATGGTCTCATTAATCTTGTAAAGATCCAAGCTTTCTAGCTTAGGGTTTTCTTAATACTTGAGATCTAAGTTATTATTGTGGATCTCACTTACTTGAAACCTTTTTGTGTTTGTTGTGATGAAAAAGATCAAGTCTTCATCATCATATATGATGGAGATGCATAAACTTGTGTAGAATGGACAAAGGTTGAAGCTTTATTGGATCTATGCAATAAAGAGGCAATCTTGATGTTCAAAACTTGTAGAATGATAGATTTTACTCTTAGTTGTGTATTTATGGTTGAACCTTGGTCAAAGTGATGCTAAAACATCAAAGAGTTGTACACTTGAAGCTTACAAACATCAAGGATGAGAACCGTGATGAGCATCAAGCACCAAGAATCTCACCGAAGCACTTGTTTGCTGTTTTTCGGGGTCTGATCAGACTCCTGGACTTCTGGAAAATTGATTTTCAGATAGTTCGTTTCGATTAGATGACTTTTCGTTTAGGCCTCGACTTAATCCGATATACGTTTTAGGATTTATAGCCTTCCGAAAGTCACTACGCCTTTGTAACGTTGTGCTGAAATTTCTGACCTACTCGCACTTAAACCGTCGCCACGGTCAAATGAAGACAAGTTAGGTTCTGAAAATTGGTTAGCAGTTAGAGGACTCACATACGGAGCCATGGCCACTGACTGCGCGTCTTTTCGATTTGTATAGAGGTCGTAACAGCTGTCCGAAGTCATCCTTTTGTTTCGATCTCTATTCTTGTTAGACTTACCTTAGTATTGATGAATGATGATGATAATGATGATGTTGACGATGACGATGACATTTAAACTTAATTTATTCACTTTTAACCCTTTTGGGACAACATACTGACCTAGTGACCTTTGACTTAGGTTGACGACCTTTCAGACCGACTTACTACCTGCATACGTTTCATATCGACTTTTACTGCTTATTCACTGTGAGTTATAGCATCCCTTTACTACTTTTTACTATTTTTGGGACTGAGAATACATGTGCTTTTTACATTTTACATACTAGACACGAGTACTTAAACTTTACATATGTGTGGGGTGATATAACGGCACAAAGATTCCCCTTAGCTCGGTAACATTTAATCATTGGTTTCTGAACCGTGAACGCGAATCTTAGATATGGATCCATAAGGTTTGACAACCCCACTCGGGCTAGTCGCGCTAGCATTCAACGGGTGTTTAATACTTCGAGGACAAACGCACTCGCCAAGTGCACTTTTAGGGGGGTGATATACATACGTTAAGTCTAGTTACCAGGTGTCCACGGTTAAGCATATACTTTTCATACTGATTTAAACTGCTGATTGAAGCACTGAAATCTCGTGGTCTACGTTACTTTACTGATTACAAACTATAGCTCACCAACATTCGTGTTGACTTTTAAGCGTGTATTTCTCAGGTGCTTAGACGATGTTGCTTCCGCTGTTAGAATTGCTGTCTTGGTGTTATAGACTTGCTGTTTATGGACCTGCTGTGTTAGATTTTCGCTGCATTACTTAGAGATGTCTCAATCATGGAACTTTTCTTTTGCATTCGTAACTTATGTTATTTTCAAATAATGACTTTGTAACGACCTTTGTGTCACGTTATATTTTGTAAAACGCTATCTTTTATGAATGCAAAACTGGTTTTCAAACAGCATATAGTGTTTGACCTTGTAATGATCCTGTTGTTGATGAACCGTACACGATGGTTTTGTACGGGGCGTCACAAGTGTCATGATTCGAAGTGGGCCGGTCATCCAGGTATCAAGAGGACGTTGACATTAGTGGAAGGTACTTACTATTGGCCAAGGATGGAAGACGATGTAGAGACGTACGTTCGGACATGCCTAATATGCCAGCAAGACAAGATAGAGCAATGCCAATCAGGAGGACTATTACAGCCGCTACCTACACCGAATGGACCATGGGAGAGTGTTTCCATGGACTTCATCACTTACTTACCAAAGTCGGAAGGGTGTGGGAGTATTATAGTTGTGGTGGAACGGTTCTCTAAGTATGGAACCTTCATAGCCGCATCATCTGAAGTTACCGCAGATGAGACCGCCAAACTATTCTTCAAGCATGTGGTGAAGTATTGGGGAATACCACATGTGATAGTAAGCGATCGAGATCCAAGGTTCATGGGGCGCTTTTGGACGGAGTTGTTCAAGATCATGGGAACAGACTTGAACTTCTCTACGAGTTTCCATCCCCAAACAGATGGACAAACGGAAAGGGTGAATGCGTTGTTGGAGCTTTATCTTCGACACTATGTAAGTGCGAATCAACATGATTGGGCTAAACTCTTAGATATTGCCCAGTTCTCCTACAACATGCAAAGGAGTGAGTCCACAAGGAAGAGTCCTATCGAATTGGTGACAGGGCGTCAACCATTAACTCCAAATGCCTTAGGCGCTTCATATGATGGAAATAGTCCAACAGCTTATAAGACAATGAAGGAATGGCACGAACAAGCGGACTTGGCACGAGCATCACTAGATAAAGCGGCTAAGAAAATGAAGAAGTGGGCGGATGAGAAAGACGACACGCCGAGTTCAACATTGGGGATAAAGTAATGATAAAGCTTCTACCGCAACAGTTCAAAACATTTAGGAAGGTGCACATGGGACTAATCCGGAGATACGAAGGCCCCTTCCCGGTGATTAGACGTGTTGGAAAGGTGTCATATCGAGTTGAACTACCGCCCAAGTTAAAGATCCATCTAGTCTTCCACGTAAGTTTTCTGAAACCTTATCATGGAGACGAGGAAGACCCAGAACGAGGAGTTTCTAAACGAGAACCAATGGCAGCTGCGACTTCATTCGATCGTGAAGTGGAAGATATCTTGTTGCATCGAACGGTACGGAGGCGAGGTGTGCCGAGCTATAGAGAATACCTAGTTAAGTGGCGTAACTTGCACGATAGTGAAGCAAGCTGAGAAGCCGAAGACTTATTATGGCAGTTCACAGACAAAATCAAGAAGTATCATGAGGATACGTTGCAAGCTTAGGTGGGGGAGAATGTCACAACCCATTCATCTTATAGCCCAATCCACTAAGATTGTGGCCCAATATACCCAAATCAAGGAATACCCAAGAAACTCATAGAAGCTCTCTAGATCTTTCCCATTGCTTCTTCCATGGAATGATATGGAATGTCCATGAAAATATCTAGACACATGTATATACTTAAAACTTCTAGTACTTAAATCATAGCCATTGATTTAGTTTCATCTTAGCCATCCATTTTGATGTAAGAGTATTATAAATGGGGATGACCTCATTTGTCACACCACACCTCAAAACTCAAGTATTTTCTCTTGTAAAGCTTTCATAATCAATATAAGTATTTTCCTTAAGTTCCTACTTGTTCTCTATTTTGTTCTCTTTTAGTCACTTGAATCATTGAAAGATACGAGTTAGGCCGACTTAGTAGAGACTAAGCACCGTACGTTGAGCTTATCCAGATAAGTCCGTCACCAAATGAATTGATTTATACATTTTACCACATAATTTTGTAAAAATGTTTTTGTATATTTTTGTAAGTCTATTACTCCATTTTCATCAATTTTTCTCATCAATTTTATTTTTTATTTATTTTTCATCGAATTCTCGTCTTGTTTTCTCCCTCGATCTTCATCTTCATCATCATCATCCTTTCAAAATATAATTCCTAATGAGTTGAGATACGATTGACATCAAGACGGCTTGAAATTTTGTTCCAATTAATATTAATATTATAATTTATGCAAACACAGGTATACCGAGATCCTAATCATCTTAGGTTTTCTTCACGATTTGTTATCATCACGCGTTTTTAATTCTAACTCTGCGTGATTGATATCTCAATTGTTAATATAGACCGCTACCTTTCGATTTATTATCATGTTTAGGGTTTATCGAGATTTTTTTTTTTTTGTCAGGTTATATGTGATTTAGGTCTGTGTAGTTTGTTAGATAGAAATTGGAAGCTTCTACGACTATTTAATTTCTTAAATTGATTATTTAATTTCTCAAATTGCTGTAATAGCTTAGTCTTTCTTATATAATTGAGATCTATACAGAAACTGGAAAAATGATAGTATATGAACCATGTATTGTGGTCAAGTAGAAGATGAGTATAAGGCTAATTGGTTATTTTGTAATGCAACAGTGCGTAGCGCAAAATGATGAGGCTGCAGACGTATGCTGGACCGAGTGTGTTCGCCACACTGGCTGTTATATATCATGCTTTTAGTAGTAGAGGACAGTTTTATCCAGCAACAGTTTATTTATCGACTTCGAAAGTCTGTTTAGTGCTTCTTCTCAACATGGGTTTAGTGATCATGTGCATTATGTGGCAGCTAACAGAAAAGATATTTCTTGGTTCACTTCGAGAGGCAGAGGTTGAAAGATTGAATGAACAATCATGGCGAGAAGTTATGGAAATACTTTTTTCGATTACTATATTTCGGCACGATTTTTCGGTTATGTTTCTTGCTATGGTTACTGCTCTCTTACTGATTAAGTCTTTGCATTGGTTGGCTCAAAAGAGAGTTGAATACATTGAAACAACACTGACTGTTCCAAAGTTGTCTCATATTCGGATCGTTTCTTTCATGGGGTTCCTTTTTCTTGTAGCCAGTCTTTTTCTGTATAACTCAGTAAAGTACTTGATACAAACACGACAAGCTTCGGTGTCCCTCTTCTTTTCATTTAAGTAAGCTGGTTAATTTATACATGTTCTAATGTTATTATTCTTTTTCTTAGAAATGTTGACCTGCCTGATATTGTTATCCAAATTTTCTATTTAAATGAATGTGGAAAATGTGTCATGGATATACTATTTATATGAGGCACTATTCTTCAGTTCAAGAATATATTCGCACGTGTGTTCAGAGGACAACATTTCACCTATTTGATTCACATTAAATATATTTATTATCTTTTTGTTTTCAAGTCACTTGTTTATTGCAATTTATTTTATAAATTTTAGTTTTATAGGCTTGATTTTGGATTTTTTTAATCTCATTTTGTCGTTTTCAGATACATGATATTGGCAACAACAACAATTGCAATATTTGTCAAATATGTATTCTATGTCAGCTATATGCTTATGGAAGGACCGTGGGAAAGAAAAGCTGTTTACACCTTCTATTTGGAGCTTATTCGTGACTTGCTGCACTTATCTATGTATTTGTGCTTTTTCCTCACAATTTTTGTGTAAGTACTACATATCCTACTTTGATACTGTACAAATGAAGAAGCTTACATAGGGTCCCATGTAAAGAATATATATGGAAATGAACATGCTATGTAATATGTTGGCATATATATTAATATACGTTTGTTTGTTTTCTTGTGTATTTACAATTTTAACACTTCCTGTTCTCCAGGAACTATGGTGTGCCTCTACATTTGATCCGTGAGCTTTACAAGACGTTCAGAAATACGTTATCTGAAAATCACATCAAATATGAATGATCGATTTCCAGATGCAACACCTGAAGAGTTGAATGTGTTAGTTGATAATCTTCTAAATACTCCTTATCCAGATATGTTTGTGTGTATGTGTGTGTATGCATGTGTATACATCAGTTATGTATTCTTATTATATAATATTTGTATTTGTATTATATGCAGAGGTGATGCAACCTGTATTGTATGTAGAGAGGAGATGACTACAGCAAAGAAATTAGTCCGTGGACGTCTTTTTCATGTGCATTGCCTCCGGTCATGGCTAGAACGACAACATACATGTCCCATTTGCAGAGCACCTGTTATATCAAATGATGGTGGGACAAACACAACACGTTCACGAGCTGTAGCTAATCGTCAAGGTCAGGATTTTCACATTTGTTTGAATCATGCTTGGTTGTTAGAGATAACCTTTTGCATAGTTCAATGATTTTCAAAAAATTAAAAAAATAAATAAATAAACATTTACTTCAGGTGGGAGATCAGAATACTTCATAATGCCTAATTGCTTAAACATATGTCTAATTGGTTGAATATGGGTTCGGTTTTGTGTGTAAATGCAGTAGTTGTGAACCTATGCCATTCTATTGTTTTGATTGAATCTTAATTTGATTAGATCTTTCTTTTCTTAGCTTCATTACTAATCAGGATTTAGGAAAATTGCTTTTACTTTGAGGGAAACCTGTTAATGTCTATTTCGTTGGGGAAAAACTGTAATGTTTATCATCTATAGATACATATAGTCGTATGTATCACACAGTTTTAACAATTTTGTCTGCGTTCAGGGACAAACTCAGCAAATACATTGACTCGGGATCGAACTAGTGATGGTGTGGGAAGTGGAAACGTTAGCAGAGATGAAAAGAGAGTTCAGGCTGCAGCAGCAGCAACTTCAATATATAAGAAATCTTTTGTTTACCCTTCTTCAAGTTCTTTAACATGGTATGCACTATTTGTTTCATCTATATGGAATGATATGATATGTATATGTTTTGTAATTTCTATGTAGGTCATCTGGGTACGTACACTGTACTTCCCAACAAATCCACACCTAACACCAACATTAATAACGCTGTTTCTTCTGGCGAATATGACAATTCGGGCTTCAACAACCTTGCAAACGTTCAGTCTTCCCAGTTCCCTCAAATGGGCTTCATGTCAGGTTCCGGGCGCAAGCCCTAATGCTGAGGACGGGTGGACCACCAATATCCAGTTGTCAGTCTCACAACTGGAGGCCCAGGAAAAAATTATTCAGCACCAGATTGAGGTGTGGTAAATTGAACCTTCTAGAAGTTTGCCCAGAATGTCATTGATGAGTGCTCATATTTTCCCTTTAAGCTTGTGCTTGTATTTGTGAATGTTAATGCGAACATTTTTCCGGACTACAAAAGAATTTTTGGGTCCCCCCACCCTACCCCACCACAAAAGCTTACATGTTTCAAGTGACCGCTTGAGTCCACGATAGGAACATACTATTGATATGGCTACTAAATGGATAAGCGGGTAAACGAATAAGGTTTTGGCTGTTCAGGGGGAGTTTACTTAGTTGTTTGAAACTCGAAGCGTAGGGCGTATGTGAATTCCTGACCTTCGGGGTTGACCAACATCAATCCCGCTCCTGACCCGTCAGAGCTTGACGCTCTGTCGATATACAGTTTCCATTCTTCTTCTTCCACCGTTGGTACGATGACTTGGGTCGTACTTGCAACATCTTCTTCTTCGTTCGTGGTTATTTCGGCCATGAAGTCTGCCAGGACTTTTCCTTTGATTGAGTGCCTTGCTTGGAATTCAATATCGTCACTTAGCCATTCTTCCCGACTTCTCGGGCTTCGTGAGTATTTGTCGGATTGTCAGTGAGTACCATTATGGAGTGAGCTTGGAAATATCTTCATAGCTTTCTCGTCGTATGTACCAATGCTAGCGTAAGCTTTTCCAGTTTAGGATAATTTGCTTCAGCATTTTGAAGAACCCTGCTAACGAAGTATATCAGAGTTTGTCTTCGTTCACGCTCAGATACTAGAACAACACTTATACACTCCCTTGAGGCGGCCAGGTATAGGTATATGGTTTCTTCTTTCAAAGGTGACGTTAAGGTTGGGAGATTAGCGATGCGGATTTTCATTTCCACAAAGGCTTTCTCGGCTTCTTCATTCCAGACTATTTTTTTCTTATTGAGGCAACCTTTTAATGTTTTGAAGAAAGGCAGTAGTTGTTTATCTGCTCCTCGAGATAGGAATCGACTCAGCGAAGCTAGTTTTCCATTCAGGCTTTGCATTTCTTTGACAGTGGTTGGGGCCTGCAGTTGTTTCAGTTTATCGACCTTCTATGGGTTTGCTTGTATCCCCTTTTGGGTGATGTAATACCCTAGGAATTTCCCCTCCTCTACACCGAAGTAACACTTCTTCGAATTTAGCTTCTTGCAGGTTGAGCGGAGTGTATTGAAAGTTTCCTGTATGTCACCCAACAGATCTGTCTCCTCTCGACTTTTAATGATCATGTCATCAACGTATGCTTCAAAATTTCGGTCAAGCTGTTTATGAAAGACTTTATACCAATCTTTGGTACGTAGCTCCGGCATTCTTTAGTCCAAACAACATCTTTTGGTAACAGTAAATCCCTTTGCTGGTGAAGAACAATGTCTTCTCCTCGTCTTCTTCTGCCATTTGTATTTGATGGTAACCTTTGTACGCATCCAAGAAACTTTTGAATTTATATCCATTCAAGGATTCTACCTTCCAATTAATCTCCGGTTGGGGTAGCAGTCTTTGGGACATGCTTTATTGATATTTGTGAAATCCACGCACATTCGCCAACCGCCGTCAGATTTCTTTACCATCACTGGTTTGGCCACCCATGATGGATACTTAGCTTCTCGAATTATCCGACTTTCAACAGTTCCTCCACTTCTTTGCATGCGGCTTCGTCCTTTTCGGTTGCTAAGTTCCTTTTCTTTTGGTGCACTGGTTCGAGGTGTTTGTATTCGTTGAGACGGTGTTCTGTGGAGAATGGTGAACCCTGTACGTTGATGGATCTTGGGATTCCTTTCATGTCGTTGTACTCCCAAGCGAATATATCAACTTGTTCTTGTAACAGTTTACGGAGCTTTTGCCCATGATGGATACTTAGCTTCTCGAATTATCCGACTTTCAACAGTTCCTCCACTTCTTTGCATGCGGCTTCGTCCTTTTCGGTTGCTAAGTTCCTTTTCTTTTGGTGCACTGGTTCGAGGTGTTGTATTCGTTGAGACGGTGTTCTGTGGAGAATGGTGAACCCTGTACGTTGATGGATCTTGGGATTCCTTTCATGTCGTTGTACTCCCAAGCGAATATATCAACGTGTTCTTGTAACAGTTTACGGAGCTTTTGCTTCAATTCTGGGGGTAGGTGGTTTCCTATACTTACCGGTTGTTCCGGAAACATGGGATTAATGGATATTTTTTTCTCCCGCGTCTTTTCCACAGACTCTTCATGGTATCTCTCTTCGGGTTCTTCTGACTTTTTGAGAGCTAGAATAAACTTTTCTTGGTCATAAGTAGAGATAAGTTTTCCAATACCTGCGGGGGTGTGGAACTTGACTAACTGATGCACGGTTGACATTATTATCCCCATTTTTCTCATCACTCCTCTCCCCAACAAGATATTGTGCGGGGAGGTCGATCGTACCACAACGAGATCTAAGGTTTCAGTTCTTGTGAAAGGTGGTTCTCCCATTGTATAATCTAACCTAATGTTTCCGAGAGGCCAACTTCGTTCTCCGGAGAATCCCACTAAGGGGGTCCGGGATGGTGTCAAATGAGCCTTGATGGCGCGACTAAGCTGGACGAAACAATGTTCGTACATGACATCGCAGGCGCTTCCTCCATCTAGGTAAACCCTGTGAATTGTTCTGTTAAAAATCTTTCCGCTTATGGTAACACGTAATTTCGATGGGGTGAACGTGCCTAATGCAGGGAAAGTTATATCTCCCTGCTCCTTCGTACCGTACCTTTTTTCTTTTTAGGTAGGGTATCTGAGAGTCTATTGTAAATACAACTTTGTCTAAGCATTGTTTTTTCTGGGATGTTTCTAACATGCTTGTGCTATTACTCTGGTCGCTCTGACCTAGTGCACTTGTGGATGGTTGGTCAAGGGCGAAGGGGATTTTCGGATTTTTGCTGCGGACTCTCGTTTGGTATTTTGCATTATTTCAGGATTATTCTTTTGATGCGGAACCCATTCAGCTGGTTGGTAACTTGGCATATTCCAGACAGGGCAATTACTCAGGAACGCTTCAAATGCTAATGGGGTATTTGGCAGGAAAGGTGTGGGCATCATTCCCACGAAGGTTGGGTTTTGGTATATGGGTGGAAAGATCTGGGGTTCCATGTATTGATTATGAGGGCCAAGTCCATTCCAATTTGGGTATTGGAATAGCGTAAGGGCGTTTGGTGCTTGGGATAAGTCTACTGGAGAGGTTTCGGAGGTTACCTGATGCTGCAAGTTTTGGGTTGTTCCCATGTATTGGTAGGCTCGTGTCGATGCGTCTGTTTTCCCTTTACCTATCTTATTTTTGCGTGTAAGAACCCTTTTACCTTTAAGAATCTCTTCGGCTCAGCTCTTTGATGACTGTTCTGATTTGGTTATAATTATCCAGAATGAATGTTATGCTTACTATTGGTAACGATCTTTCCGGTGACGATGCGTCATTGTGGACGAGAAGAGATGTGGTTGGTATTTCTCTGGGTTGAGTGAACTCATGTGGGGTGTGACTGGAGTTGGTCATGGTGCCAATTTTGTACTTTTTTAAACACAGTATATATTTTGTGTCCCACCGGGTGTGTCAATTATTTGTACAATTCTTGACGGACCTTATCGAAGAGATAAGTATACCAACTTCAGGTCGCGGAAATGATTATGAGTGATGTAGGGGCGAATTTCTCTTCGTTTGCGGTTCCCCGAAGGTATCGAGTGTGTGAACTGCTTTACGCCACCGAAAGAGAGTTGAGTGTGTGAAAGTATGAAATATGATTCATTTGTGTGTTTGTGTTTTCGCCTTGTTCTCCTATTTATACGAGGAACCTTTTCTTCTTTTAAGACTACTAGTCCATAGGAAATTTGGAGGCTTTAGTTGAATTTCTTCTTTGTCTTCTTATACCATGAATGTTATGTTGTCCCCTTTTCTTATTTGTTTGAGCCGCCGGACTAGTTGTAGTAGGCAACTATTCCTTTGACTTCACTCTATTCAATATTCGGTGCATGGTTTTGGGCGCCACCGCTCCGTCAAGGTATGACTTCGTTTCATCTCTTAGAAAACTACTTTGTGTTTTGCTTCGTGATGGTGGGGTACGCTATCACGTACCATTATAAGATGCAACCCAAATGAGTATATTGTACCATTTTAGGCTATACAAATAAATTTTGAAAACATATAATACAACATACTTCAAATATTATGGTTTTGCCTTTTTGGGTTCCGTCACCTCCAATTATATAAACGTGTAGCATTCAAATAAATCAATCAACAGATTGTGTAGCATGAACTACTGACGAAAATTTGTCAGATTCTTTTAATAAAAAAAAAAGAAGGTAAATGTAGACATATTGAAGCATGGGTAGAAAATGTGGCAAATTCACTCCACTTACGATTATGTCAAAGTTTATTTCTAACAACGTCACACACGCTGAATACACCTAGATTATATTGAAGTGACTAACAATTTAATTAAAATAATCATGACTTACATTATTAAACAACAAAATATGCTGGAACAAAAAAACCTAAATAACGGTTATACAATCTCGAATAATAGTTGTACAATATCAATTAACGGTTATATAATTTCGAAATTTTATAATCGTTTACCTTTGATTAATAGTGATGTTTAAAAAATTATAAATACTCTCAAAGACTTAAGAGTATTGTAGATATACGAAACAAATAATAATTTTAAGTAAATATTTAGGACTAATGTTGATAGAAATAGCTTAAGGAGATATCACTTGTAATTTCATTCATCTTTTTAGAGGCATATACGTTTTTAACAAAGATAAATTTATCAAAGTTGTTAAATTCACCGTGTCCTCCAAACTAACTCGCCGACTTTTACTCGTATTTTCTCAAATATTCAAATATTTTACAACGAAATAATTTTGTATACATGTATATATATAAAATAATGTATAAGTATTTCAATTCCATTCCATCTCTATTTTACATATATATTCTTCTCTCACGAATTACATTTCATTATTATCACGAATATTCAAATTAATTTGTTCTTACATTCTTTATTGTTCCATCGTCTCTTTAATTGTTCTTTACATATTAACCATCTTCACCTAATAACAATTGTCGACAGATTCGATCATCAAGTCAGATTTTTCAACGAAACAATTTACACTCGTGACCGCCAAACCCATTCTAGTCGACGAGTGGATCTCGAAAATTGAAAAAATTTACCATCTTAAGAGCGACCGATTAATACTCGGTCTTGACATTGAGTGGAGGCCGACGAATTCAAAACATAGGTACAACCCGGTTGCTACACTCCAAGTGTGCTTCGGACACCATTGTTTAATCTTCCAATTATTGTATTCTCAATATATTCCAAAGTCTTTGAAAAGGTTTTTAATACAATGATAACCACAGATTTATGGGGGTTTGTATATACGATGTGAGGAAGTTACGGGAGGATTATCATATTGTTGTTTCAAGAACTATAGATCTTAGGAAGTTGGCAGCGGAAGAGTTAAAAAATGACGAGCTTTTACGCAAGGGTTTGAAAGTTTTATGTGATCTTTTACTAGGGAAGGCGATTGATAAGCCCAAAAGTGTCACCTTGAGTACATGGGATAACCTAATGTTAACTGAAATCCAAATTAGTTATGCATGCATAGATGCGTTTGTAAGTTTCGAGATTGGAAAGATTTTGATTTATGGCAATAATGGTTATTGAGTTCTTGATCGTATTTGATGGGAATATTAATCGTTATTACCGTAAATAAAAAATCTTTCCAATATCGAAACTTACAAACGCATCTATGCATGCATAACTAATTTGACTTCCAGTTAACACAGGTTATCCCATCTACTCAAGGTGACACATTTGGGCTTATCAATCACCTTCTCTAGTAAAAGATCACATAAAACTTTCAAACCCTTATCTAAAAGCCCGTCATCTTTTAACTCCTCCGCTGCCAACTTCTTAAGATCTATAGTTCTTGAAACAACAATATGATAATCCTCCCGTAACTTCCTCACATCGTCTTCTATACCAACCCCCATAAATGTGTGGTTATCATTGTATAAAAACCTTTTCAAAGACTTTGGAATATATTGAGAATACAATAATTGGAAGATTAAACAATGGTGTCCGATGCACACTTGGAGTGTAGCAACCGCGCTGTACCTCCGATTTGAATTCGTCGGCCTCCACTAAATGTCAAGACCGAGTATTAATCGGTCGCTCTTAAGATGGTGAAATATTTCAATTTCCTAGATCCACTCGTCGACTAGAATGGGTTTGGCGGTCACGAGTGTGTAAATTGTTTCGTTGAAAAATCTGACTTGATCAAATTTGTCGACAGTCGTCATTGGGCGAAGATTATTAATATGTAAAGAACAACACAAAGACGAAGATGGAACAATAAAGAATGTAAGAACAAATTAATTTGAATATTTGTGATAATAAAGAATGTAAGGATGTATTAATTCGTGAGAGACGAATATATATGTAAAATAGAGATGGAATTGAAATACTTATACATTATTTTATATATATACATGTAAACATAATTATTCCGTTGTAAAATATTTGAGAAAATACGAGTAAAAGTCGGCGAGTTAGTTTGGAGGACACGATGAATTTAACAACTTTGATAAATTAATCTTTGTTAAAAACGTATATGCCTCTGAAAAGATGAATAAGATTACAACTGATATCTCCTTAAGCTATTTCTATCAACATTAGTCCTCCTAAATACTCTTAAGTTAAGTCTACTTAAAATTATTATTTGTTTCGTATATCTACAATACTCTTAAGTTAAGTCTTTGAGAGTATTTATAATTTTTTAAACATCACCATTAATCAAAGGGAAACGATTATAAAATTTTGAATTAACACCACCAATAGATTAGATACTAGTAATAGCTATAAGCGTTCGCGCGATATGACATAATAGTTATTTTAATGGAATGATAAGTGGCTAAAAAATTATTATAAATAAATATGTACAATAAATGACATAGTCATTCTTCGAAATTGCGTAACTATTATTTAAAATTGAATAACCATTATTGAAATTGCATAACTATTATTCGTAATTATATAACCGTTAATTGATATTGTACTACAACTATTATTCGAGATTGTATAACCGTTATTCAGGTTTTTTTGTTCCAGCATATTTTGTTGTTTAATAATGTAAGTCTTGATTATTTTAATTATGGGAGTTGAAATGGGATAGCAATTGTTATAGATTGAATTAAGCTTGTATTTGTTTCCTGTATTCGGTTTTCCATTTTCTATTTTTGGGCTTTTAGCTTTGTTTTTTGGTGGGCCTGAGCAGATCCAGCCCACTTAAGTTGTATGTTCGAAAACTAATATAATGTTTCACCTTTGCCGAAAAAAATGTTTTGAGTTTTTAACGGTTATGGTTGACAAAAACTACTCCAGAATTTTGACACCCAATTGTTAAAAAAGTTTAAGAATATAACAATTAAAAGCGTTTTGAAGTTAGCCCCAAATAAACAAATTAGAAATATCAAAAAGAACTTGTGCTTCCCAAATCCTACACCAAATTACTCAAATCAATCACTAGATAAAACGTGATTTGTAGTTTACATCATTTCACAAATTGCTTGATTTCGGTAATTTCCTACATATATCACTTCTACTGGTGTATCTAAACATCGAACTATCGATGATTCTATTGTTGTCGCTCGCTGGCATCATGCCTGCACCGATCTCAAAAACTACCACTGGTATGATCGTTGTCCATTTCTTACTTGTGTATATATATTGTATCTAAACATCGAACTATCGATGATTCTATTGTTGTTGCTCGCTGGCATCATGCCTGCACCGATGATCGTTGTCCATTTCTTACTTGTGTATATATATTTAAATTTTGGTAGTTGAAATTTTTGGTTTAGATTGTTGTTAATATGTATAATTTGTTTGATAAATTTTGATTTGAAGGATATGTTGCATATTAGGTCAAAATGTTGCAACAAATTTGGATTTTGTATAAACTTGTTAAAATTTAATGTATATTATGCTTTGTTAAGGTATGTTGCTGATGGCTTAAAGTGTTAAATTTAGTGTATTTGATAAGGTATGTTGTGAGAGGAGACATCATTGTTTTCTTCAACCAGATATATGATGCTTTTTGTAAGCTTTCAACTGACATGGATCTCAATGTACACATAGTGCAACTCTCTTTTTGATAGACGTGAGAAGGTGAATGGCTTGTTTGTTTATTTTATTATATATGTTAATCAAGTTTCTAGTGCTGAATAATAATGAAATTGTTGTTATTCTTGTAGGACCTACATTGTGACAGAGAGTAATCAATTCGCGGGTGATTATCTGTGTAGAGTAATCAATTCAGGTCATTATCTATTTTTTGTTTAATTTTATGCGCTTCAAGTATTTATTTTGATTCAGGTTCTCACTAGTAACCCCTCTTTATTCTTCCTACTTCCATTTACCATCATTAATGAAATTATACCATTATTGTAAGTGCGAATGGTCGTGTTTAATTTTGATGTCCAAGTAAGTTACTACAGTCATTAGTCATTTGTACTAATAAATCTGGCGAAATAATTGTGCCGTTGGTCCCTTCATTTTACTCCAAAAAGATAACAGCGTCCCTCAAGTTTTTTTTTTAGCTTTCAGTGTCCCTCTATTATCACCTTTTTTGATTACGCGTCCCTTCGTCAACTTTCTGTTAAAAAAGTCCGTTAAGTCATGTCATGTGCCTTGCATGTGAGGGCAAATTCGTCTTTTCGCCCCTCATCTTCATCTTCTTTGCTAAAAAGGAAGGAACACCTTTGCAGATTCATTTTTTCACTAAAATATCATAAACCTAAATTAATGAACCCATCATTCCATTTCAAATCTAAAGCAAAAAAAAAAAAAAAAAAAAAAAAAAACCCATCATTTAATTTCAAATCTAAACAGAAAAACAACCCAACATTTTAAGTCAACTTTTATATGAATACTCAATTTGAATTGAAGCACAAATTTATTCACAGTTACTGCTAACCTCAAAAGTAAAAATTCAAAGTTTTGCATTTTCTTGACTTTTATACCGAAGCACACAACTGAATTATAATACTTAAACCTATAGCTAGTGAATGCTAATTTTCTTTTTAACAACTAGATTTCTAATTCATATTCAGAATATGACGAACAGTAGTTACAAAGTTTATGAGCACAAAAATTTAAACTCAAGATCTAGATGTTTTTAGGTGATTATTTCTACATGAAAGATGTTTAAAATTAATAGCTTAACACTCTTTGATCGATTTCAGAGCTTAAAAACAACTATATGATCCGAATTTAAAAATCAACTTCTAGCTCAAAAACTTTAGATATCAAAATTCACCAACTAAAAGATGTTTTTAATTCAGTTTTGAGAGTCAAATAGTTCAAACGGGTGATAAGGAATACGAATCTGGAAGTAGTTTGATCTGAAAACCGCTGAAATGAACTAATTGTTGACAGAATGAAGAACAACAGATCTAGACTTGATTTGACGGAATCGGTTTGTTGAAGAAGGTTAGGTTTTCAATCAGGAACACGAATCTAAGTTTAGTTTGAAGTTTAATCTTCAGAATAGAAAACCCCTAATTTGAGCTTGTAGATGAGGATGAAGAACGATGAAGATAAGTTCTGAATATGTAAACCAAAGGTATTCGGTATAGTTGATGTTTAGATGATGATGATGAAGATGATCATATAGTTGATTTTATGAAATTGGGTGCTGGAAATTTTGGGGATTTTTTATAGAAAAAAAAAAGATGAAGTTTGAAGGTGATGGGAGATGGGAGATGATTATGAAATGTGAATCTGTACAGATAATGATAATTTTTTAATGATGAATATTAAAAGACGAATTTTCCCTCACATGCAAGGCACATGACATGACTTAATGTACTTTTTTAACAGAAAGTTGACGGAGGGATGCGTAATCAAAAAAGGTGATAATAGAGGGACGTTGAAAGCCAAAAAAAGAACTTGAGGGACGCTGTTAGCTTTTTGGGGTAAAATGGAAGGACCAATGGCACAATTATTTCAAATCTGGCTATATAATCCTTGTAGGTTCTTCAAGGATTTGAAATGTAGTGGAAAGGAAACTTGTTGAGAAGTTTATGGAATACCAGGTGATTAATAGATTTACAAGCAGTTTTTTTGTTTGTACTATACATGTATGACATGCTTTTGATATTGTTTGTATAATCACTAGTAAACCAATTGAAAGCATTACTAATCAGCGCAACAAGAATAATGATGTGCAATTAGCGTATTTTGTTGAAAGCAAGTTCTTGGGTGAACATTTATAATTGCAGTTTTCACATCTATAAATTATGACATGCAGTTTAATTTATGTGTTTTTAACTTCCTTTCACTAAATGGAAATTGATTATATTTTCGTTGTGGTTAAAAGATTTAGGCACTTAAGAAGGTATCTGAGTATGCTTGATGAACTGAAGTGTTGACTTGTTATAAATGTTGATGTCATATTGTTCATATTGTTCTATAGTCGCCTTCAATGGTCACTTCAATTGTAATCTTGTTATAAATGCTTCATGAACTGAAGTGTTGACTTGTTATAAATGAACTGGAGTAGGATCCTCAAGTCAAAAGAAAGATGGAAGAAAGAAAAAGAGGTCAAAATGGTTATAAGAATTTTAGTATGTAATCTTTTGTTTTTATTATTATAACAGATCAAATAAATTTTTATTTTTGTAAGTGTTTTGACATCATCAATCAGGGGAGATTGTTAGCAAAATGATATGTAAATCTGATAAGTCAAAAGTAGTGTAGCTAAGTATTTGAGAGTCTGGGAAAATAGAGTATGGAATTTAGAGTCTGGAAAATCATAAACTCAAGTATTGCATGAAGAACACAGACTCTGCACTAACTATCGTAAGACTCGAAAAATTATTCAAATACGCGTAAATCCTTAAAGATAAGAATGAAGAGATTCCATCTAAGCGAATATCTCTGATTTTTAGTAGAAGATTTGGTGGTGATTCGATATTATCTAGTTTCCTATTTAGTTGCAAAGTTTGTTAGGAAATGAGATATTTTAGACTTGAGAAGATTGTATCTCAAGTATATAAATAGGAGACTTGTAATTCATTTAAACTCATTCATCATTCAATGAAATCTTTTCTGTTTCATCTATTTATTCTTATTTACATAATGTTTTTATATCATTAAGAAAATCAATTGTTTCCGCACTTGTTAAACTGTTTAATACTTACAATTAATCATAGTTATCTTGTTCAATTGATTACTAAAAGTTCTAGGTCACTTGATTGGGACTTACATAGAGTTCTTGATCAAAATGAATTGAAAATATATACTATAATGGACAGGAGTGTGAAGAATTCTTGTTTAGCAAATAATGTTGATAGAGCTGATAATCCTCAGTTTTTTATGAGTAAATTCTAGCAGGTTGGTTAAGTATAATGCAAATTCAGAAGAAGTATCATGCAATTGTAGATTTTTTGAAAGAGTATATTACTTTTGTCGACACATTTTATATGTGTTAAGGTTGTCAAATGTCGAAGTAATACCAGACAATTATGTTAGAAAAAGATGGTGTATTGATGGCATTACTTTAAAAGATCCAAAGACATGTTTTGATTCTAATCAAGTTGGATCTTCAGAAGAGATTAGTGTTTTAATAAAGGAGATTTATGAAATGGTTGATCACTCGGTAGGGATGAATAAGAATGATCCTAAAAAATTGAGTTCATATAAAGACTTGTCTAGTTAAGAAGAAGATGATTTTGGGAAAAAAAACATTTGAAGAACATGAGAGAAGGGAGCAAGATATTGATGGACAGAGATCTAGGAAGTCAATGGATGGTTTTTAAATCAATGTAATATAGCATATAATTTTTTCTTTTTTTGTTTTCATTGAAAAATGTTGAAAAAATAAACAATTCATAATAAATTTGTTTTCATTGAACAAATTTCCATTCAGAACCGACATACTATAAGAAAAAGTGTTCGAATTCATACATATGTATAACAGAAATTGAAAAACGAAGTAAAACCAGTTGCCCTAATGATGGATCTAGCAAAAAACCCTACCCCTTTCTATTTATAGTCGAGCTCGTTAAATGCCAAACTGCAGATAAGAACGTCGTTCCACATAACGTGGAACAGGAACGCCCTTTTTGGCCCAAGACATGGTCAATTTTGTACCAAGTTAGGCTTTTAGCCTTGAACCAGCTTATCATCAATTTTCTTCATTAAAATACTCAATCTCAAGGCCCAACATCTTCATACTAAGCGTAATTATAATTATAATTATAAATATACTCAATAGAGAGTATAAAATTACTATTCACTCCATTATTTTAATTCAAAAGGGTGTTTTTGTAATTTTACTCCAACCTATTTATTTACTCCCTCATCCAGAAATGCCAGAAGCTTCTGGCGATGATTTTCTGGAGAGATTATTAGCGACGCTTCTACACCATACATATTTTTAAGCACTTCTTAACTCTCACAATCACAATTCCACCATCACCACTAACCTCCTGCCACCAATAACCACCACCACCTTGGACAATGTAACGACCCGGATTTTTCCTCTAATATACTGAAAATTAATATTTACATAATTAATGTTTCCAACATGTTAAGCAATCAAACTCATTAAGAATTGGTTATTTGCAATGAATTTTATACAAACGTTTGGCCACCCAGTTTGTCTGACGATTCACGAACGTCATAAATTGAAATAATTATATAATGATGTATATATGGATATATATATATATATATATATATATATATATATATATATATATATATATATATATATATATATATATATATATATATATATATACTTATGATTTGTTAAAATGATATTTAAGTATCTCATTATATATAATAACAATTGGTTATATACATAAAATGAGATTACTAACTTAAAGACTTCAAGACTATATACATACATATAACGATTAACGTTGTAATAACTTCTAAATTAAAATGTATGTATATGTATTGTATTAATATGTATTAATACACTTTTGAAAGACTTAATAATATATATCAATATATTTATACTCAATAAAGATAGCTAGACTCATTTTCTCATTCAATTTTATCAAGAATCCTATTCGTATTCATACGGTATTTATACCCGTATCATACACAGCTTCTATACGTATTTACTATGGATATATACATACCAAATCATTGATCTTAGCAGCCCTCAATCAGTTGTGAGACATGTATAAACATGATGTAGACTTGTGGGAACCATGGCTTGGAAACTAGTATGACTAAATGCATAAAATTACAAACCATGGAGCCATGTTGTTGCCCCCATTTTGATGCCAACATTTAGGATAAATAATCATCCATTTCATTCCAATTAACTACATCATTTTACTCTCTAAACACATACTCAAACACTCTCTCAAATCTCCATTCAATTCAGCAAGTATTAGTCTCATAATCCAAGTTATAATCATCATAACAAAGCTTGATCAAGAACACTTCAAGAATTCCAAGCCATCAAGGGTATCTTTGAACTCAAGATATTCTCCTTATTTCTCCAGCAACTTTACTCATTTGATTTGAGGTAGTAACCTTATTCATAATCTTATTCGATTCGTATTCATATAGCTATCTTATTTTGAGTTATAACTAATAAGAACAAGAACATAATTTAGATTATTTCTAAACTCGTTTGCAAATAAACTTAATCCTTCTAACTTGACTTTTAAAACACTTTAAAACATGTATTATGACAGTATGTCAAGCTAACATAAGGATATAAAACATGTAAACACGAAGAACACCTTAAAATCGAATATACGCCGTCTTAGTCGAACGGGGGCTGTTTTGGGTTTGATTTTAAAAACCTATCTTAAACTTTGAATTAAAAGATTTCCTTTGGTGAAAATCTTATTTTATATGGATATGAAATATATCCAAAATCCATGGTTAAAATCTAATTGGAAGTATGTTTTTCAAAAGAGTCATCAAGATGTCGTTCTTACGACGGATATGACTATCTTCTTGTATTTGACACCTAAGCTGTATTTTCAACTATAAACATATACTTTTTCTGTTTAGATTAATAAATAATGGTTCGATACAAAACCATGGCAAGTCGAATCACTCAAAACAAATTTGTAACGAAGAAATTATGGGTAAAACAAAATTGGATATTTTTGTTTGTTTTTAGCTACGGTTTTGATTAATAAAAATGGATGCTAACCTTATCCTAGCTAACTTACCTTGTATCCTACATGTATTTATACATGTCTTGTTCCCAAACTTATGGAAATACAATTTATAATAGTCGTGATTAAGTTCTACGATAATATATTATAGTCTTAATAAAGATCGTAAGGCACCATATATATATATATATATATATATATATATATATATATATATATATATATATATATATATATATATATATATATATATGACTTGATCACCGTGGATTCGTATACAAAGTTTTGACATATCATTTTGACTTCTTCTATATATATTATTGGAATGAACTATTGGACACCATTGGCAGTAATCTCGAGTTAGCTGTGGGTCGAAGTGGATTCCAAAATATTATATACTTTGAGTTGTGATCGAGCCTGAGACATGTATACAATGGGTCGCGGATTGCTTCAGACAATATACATATTATGTGTCTTATTATATTAAGACAATATATTATAGTGTTAGTGAATTCTAACACAATATACGTATTTATATTTATATATATATTTATACTGTTGGACTATTGGACTACGAACGTTAGACTACTAACAATGGACAATTAAAATTATCACAAGTATCATAAGTATGTAATATTAATTATATATATATATCTTGACACAAGAATATTATTATTAGGTTCGTGAATTTGTCAAAAGGCCAAGTCTTATCACCATCTATTCGGAAATCATCACAAGTGAGTTATAGTCCCATTTTTACTATCTAAATTATTTTGGGATGAGAATACATGCAACATTTATAAATGTTTTACAAAATAAGCACAAGTTCATGGAACTACATTCTATGATTGTTTTGTTATACCGGATATCTGTACTTATTATTATTATTATGCTTGGTAACCTAAGAATTAGTGAAAAACACTAATTGACGCGAATCCTAAAGGTAGATCTACGGGCACCAACCACCCCCATTTTCGAATAGTGGAAATGCTTTAGTACTTTGAAGGGTTCTTGTCATACGTTTGAATAGTGGAATGTATGATGCCAGATATCTTAAGCGCTCTATGTTAAGGTCGGTTATCAGGCGACTCATCGTATGAATGATTTTTGCAGTTGTAATGATCCTGCGCATTTAATTAAATGAAATCTTGTGGCTTATTAAATGTTATGATTATTATATAGAAATTAAACCTATGACTCTCCAACATTTTGTTGACGTTTTAAGCATGTTTATTCTCAGGTGAATATTAAAAACGCTTCCGCTGTCGTATGCCAACCCAAGGTCAAGATTTGGAGTCGGCATAATTGTTTATATTGTTTAAACTTGCATTCGGAGTATTTGTTGTAATATATTTGATCATATTGTAATGGGTTGTGTAAAAACTTATTTATTTGAGGAGATTGACTTTGATAGACAATCTAAATTATGTCATTAAGACCTTTATTCAATAATAAAGGTTATGGTTGTTTTTTTTAAAAACGAATGCAAGATTTGAAAAACGTCTCATATAGAGGTCAAAACCTCGTAAAGAAACCAATTAATATGAAAAGTTTATAATTAATATGAACGGGGCATTTCAGACAACCACCACCATCACCACCAGTGACCATCATTCGATCTCCAACAAACACCATGGTCAACACTTCCACCACCTTAATTAACCTACGGCCACTACCACTGTGATATTCCATCCGGCACCACCATCGACCTACCACAAACTCTGTCACACCCCCAAATAGGGCCTGAGGTATTTGTGACTAATTATATCAAATCACAGTTGTATAAATGAGAACGACTCTATATGAGACGTTTTATTGAGTTTTGCAGTGGAAGATAAATAGATTACATTGTATTTAATGAACAATGCATTAAATGTCTTTAATTGATATGATATGTAATGAAGACTTCAAGCATAACAAGCAATCATCATCAAATTTGCAAATGTAAGTCCTTCAAATTATCCATGAATGACTCGTTGAAATGTTGCTTTCAATTAGCAAATACACAGCGGAAGCATTATGTAGGACCCTAGAATAAACATGCTTAAAAAGTCAACACGAGGTTGAGTGAGTTCATAGGTTTATCATAAATCAATAGTTCAATATAGCATTAGACCACAAGATTTCAGTTTAAAGTTGATTAATACCAAATATATCAATCGAAAGAGTTGCTGTTTGTAATATCACGACTAAACAAAAGTTACCCAGTGACACTTGTTATTCATGTCGTTGAATCATTATTATGTAGTCAAAGACCAACGGTCAACTGACTAGAGACGTCACTCTCAGTAGCGCTACTCACAATAACTAAGCTTGCATCTTATACCTCAGCAATTAACGATATTACGGCAGGGATTTAGCATGACAAAGCACGTATATAGCATAAAAGTTTGAGTACTTGTGTCTAAACGTAAAACAGTGATAAAAGTTGCGCATGTATTCTCAGCCCAAAAACATATATAAAAAAGGGAGCTATGAAAACTCACGATACTGTATTTCATATTTCGTAGTAATTATGCGTACGACGGCACTGAACAAGTACAGAGTTGACCTCGGATTCACGAACATATATCAAGTATATATATTAACACATATACTTGTAATCGAATAAGTTTATATATATTATTTCACTTGATATATATATATATATATATATATATATATATATATATATATATATATATATATTCTTTGTATAAGTATTTGTTTGATAAAATGACTTTAATAATGATAATGAATAAAAAGTTGTATTATTTTGTAATACAATAATAATACTAGTAGTAAAAATGATAATAATCATAATAAGGTTTTAAAAATAATAAAAATAATAATAATAATATAGTTTTGATGATAGAAAAAATGTTAATTTTTGTAATAATGATAATAATAATAATACTCAATAATGATAATAATGTTTATGATTTCATTAATAATAATGATATTAATAATAATAATAATAATACTTATAACAATAATAATAATGATAACAGTTTTTAATAAAAATGAAAAGTTTAATAATAATAATAATAATAATAATAATAATAATAATAATAATAATAATAATTATAATTATAATTTTTGATAACAATACTTAACATAACCATAATCTTAATCATAATAATTAAAGATATCAATAATAATACAATAATAATAATGTTAATACTAATGATATTAATAATTTTTGTAATATTTACAATAGTAATAGTAATAACGATATTAGTAGTTTTTAAATAAAATGAAAGGTTTAATAATAATGATAATGAAAATAATAATTTTTGATAATAATAATAATAATCATGATATAAATAATAATAATAATTATAATGATAATACTAATAGTTATAATGATAATACTAATACGTGTAATAATAATACTAGTAATAATTGTAATAACAATAACTATAATAACATTAGTAATAATAATAATAAAGATAATAATAATAATAATATAGAAATGGGAAAACTACCTTAAAAAGCTTTTTCTAAAAAAATTGCCCAAGACGGGACTCGAACCCGCGACCTCTCACTACCACGCTAACACCCTTAACCATTGAGCTGCTGCTTACTTTTCTAATTTATATTAGAGTTTAATTATATTTATATTATTTCTGTTTTCCACTTCTTCTTCTTCTAAAACTGGATCGAACAAACAACCCTTTAATAACCATAACATAATTTAAATAGTTGTAATAATGAAACGATATTGATCAAATGGAATTGATGGGATTAATCGAATCAGAAAAGAGAAAAAAAAGAAGAAGCAGCAGCTGTCGCTGTATTAGAGAAAAAAATATATGAACTTAAAACTTGATTTTGAAATCTAGATTCTTTTGAATTTTGATTAAAACATGAAATAAATTGCAAATGATTATTAGAAACTATCTGAGTCATTAATTTAACTTAAAACCTCAAAACAAACTCGAATTTTGCTAAGAACAATCCGTTGACTTTTTGAAATAGAAACTTTGACTTCGAAATTTGAATTCGATAGGATGAATTGAGAGGTGAAACTTTGCAGAAAGATTGAGTAAATGATTCCTAACATCTCTGCATTTTTAGTTTTTGAAATGGGATTCAAATTCAAGGTTTTGTAAAAATGGATAAGAACAGAGGTCGACACATTTGTTTTTTTGTTTTTTATATCTCTGTTTAATTTCAATTGATAGAAACATTTGTGTTTGATAATTGATAGAAGTTGAATGAACTTATTAAGATCACGAGCTAATCGATTTGTTTTATAACCAAATGGGTCGACAAGAACAAATATTTGGCCAGTAGGATTATAAAAATAAAATCAGGAAAATACATAAATAAATAAAAAGCTGATCGTGATTTATAAAAAAAATAAAAGCATATCTGAATCCATAAAAAAGAGCAGATATAAAATTATATATATATCGTGTATTGTTCTTGACTTTTTAATTTTATGTTTAATTGATATTATTATTAAATATATTAATAATAATAATAATAATAATAATAAAAATAATAATAGAATTAATAATACTATTAATAATAATAATACTATTAATAATAATTATGTTACTAATATGTATCATTAATAATAATGATAATAATAATTATTAATAATAATGTTAATAATATTAATGATAATAATAATATTAATGAAAATATTAATAAGTTATTTTATAATGACTATATCAATAATTATAGAATTTTTAATAATTCTAGTAATAATAATATTGATATTAATAATAATGATATTTCATTATATTAATATTAATGTTAAGTATTAATAGTAATACTAGTAATAATAATATTAGAAATGATAATAATGTTAGTAATGACAATAATAATAATAATCATAATATTAATAATACTGATAACGATAATGATTGTAAAAATAATTAATGATAATATTGTTTAAAACAATATTAATAATAATACTAATACGTAATTATTTACAAATAATTGTTCGTGAATCGTCGGAATTAGTCGAGGTTAAGTGAAATCGTGTAAAGAATTTGTTTAAATTTTTCCAAAAATTTTCAGGTTGTCACAGTATCCCCCTGTTAATAGAAATTTCATCCCGAAATTTAGTTGTTGCCATCAGTCGGCGTTGTTTGTAAATAGGTGAGGATATTTTCGTTTTATTTGGTTTTCACGTTCCTAGGTATACTCGGGGCCTTTAGTGAATTCCAACTAATAGAATATTGTTTTGTTTCAAGAGTTTAAATCATACGAACCATAATTTCTACAGGTTCTTCGATGAAGTGCATTTTATCATTAATACGGTGGTTATCTAAAGATTAACAAGGGTGTCATTTGACTAGGTTATCCTCAGAAGGGATGATGGTGCTATACAAGTATTTCAGTAAATTGGATACATGAAATGTGTTATGAATAGTATTGAGCTTATTTAAACCTTAAGCGTTTATGCCGCAATATTAGGGCAGACAAAACAAAGAGGTGTACGTATAGTCATGAAATTTGATAGAGATCGTCATTGTTTACAACAAGAATATTTTAATGATGAATATGAGTTAAAAATAGAGTTTTATCACTATTGGATAAATTAATTCGATTATAGGAAAAGTATAAACGAAGCTATCAAAAAAGATTGAAATGAGGAAATTAAATGTTCGTCTTAACTTTTGACGTAGTCACGATTGATTTCCGGAATTCAAGGAATTAAAGGAAATCTTCGTAGTCTATAAGATTTGATTCTCCGGTAATTAAAGAATTTTGAGATTTCTTTGATTAAATGCGGTGAATTGCCTCGATTGCTGTGTTTGGAAATTTGCTATAAATTAGCTTCTTCAGTTTCATTATCTTCACCACTTCTATACTTTCTTCCTAAATTCATGCTTCCAAAAGATTTGTTAATATGCTCAATCCCGTATTGATACTTGTTATTATATTGACCATATATGCAGTCATTTTTCTTTTTCATTTACCACCAGAGGAATCTGTTTACTTCTACTATGCCCTTGGGGTTATAATATTTTTAATTCTCCCGTGACTTTACGTTGCAATACGTATTGATATACACGGTTTATAATTTCGATGTTGTTATCGGGCTTTGTATTTTCCCTTATATGTCGGAGCTTCATGCTTTTGTAAAGCAAGTAATGGTCCAGAATTCGTAGGTATGAAGTTTCGAATGATCATAATATATAAAGTAGAAAGGAAAGGTAATAGTATGATTTGATTTGTCAAATTACCAGAATATCCGAAAAAGATAGAACTATCAAGAAAATATGTTCTTGATATGTTTAGAGATTAATTAGAATGTAAGAGTCGTGTAACATGGCAAATGATGATTATAAAGTCTATGAATCATCATCTTCCATTAAAAATTTAGCATGACTTACTGTAATATAATCACGTTGGCCTGATGTCATTATATTATACTAACTTATGCTTCAATTCTCAACACTTCTTTAAAACATTTATAATTTAAACTTGAATTTTACAGAATATAGAAACTAAAATAGTTTCCTTTATGATGTGATAAATAAATCGCAAAGAGATAATTAATTACGGCCAAGAATCGTTATGAAGATATCTTCAGAAATATAGAGGACATTTATAACAAAAGATACGATGATATCTTAGAATTTCTAAGATTGAATGATAATGAGGAAAATTCTTCCGTAAAGATTTAGAATGCGTAAAAATATCTTCTGTGGTTTTCATCAGAAATCGAATCATCTAGATTCTTTGATTACAGGTTTAGTCCTTGTGATTTGTCCACAACTTCCTTCATGGTTTGCTCAATCCGTTTTCCAGTTCCAAATCTGAGCTTTTTCAATGCGTCATTTTTTTATCATCAAACTTTTGACCATTAAGACCATCTATAGCTTTTGCTGCTTCATCAGCATTCATAACGTTAACATATCTGAATCATTGGTTATCAATTCGAGGTGTGTTCAAGAATTTTGAAGAGTTTGAACGCATATGGTAATCGTCAAGATACATATAATGTTCTAGAATTTTGAACGAATATTTTTCTGGGTTTTATGAATAGATGTGATATTCTAGCACAGTTTTGTAGTCAAAGTATAACTTTGAAAGACGTAGGAATCTAAGAGTGATGTCCTGTTAAATCTTGACTTGGATTTTGTTCTGTCAAAATTAGAATATGTAATTGAAATTGTATAAAAATTATTGTGTATCGCTGTGAAGGTAGTGAGTATAGTTAATGATTTATGAATCGAAATTGAAGAATGTACGGTGTAACATATTAATGTCAAATCTAAATATTTCTTGGGTATTACCTACCCGTTAAAATATTTTTACCATTAACAGTTTGTACAAAAGAATTTTTAATTACAATCTATATGAAGATATACGTTCATATATATATTCTTCAGATATAATATAGATTTAATGAGTTAATATAATATTAAACTTATTTGATTTACGGTTAAAACGAGAATAAATAATCTCCAAAACCTTAGAGATTTCATAATTGTCGCGGAATATTTCGCTAATGAAGTTATGATTCAATACTTCATCATTCTTTGTTATTGATATACCTTGGTATATGATGTTGGTGCTCGTGAAATCCTTGTGAAATTCACAAGACATGAATAATGTTTGCTAGAAAGCTTCGAGTATGTCGAAAATGAAAGTGTAAAATCAAACATGTATTTGAATAATACACTTGGTTTATTATGAAATGGAGTTTATTGTGCTGAAGCAGTGATTAACGATTGTTAAGTCATTAATGAAGGATGTACATTATAGCATATTAGTGATATGAATTAACCAAGTAGTACATACTAGTTAAGATTCACACGTAATAGCTTAGTACAAAAAGATTTATTATTGTTCCAAACCATATATATATATATAAAGTATACATATATAATTCTTCAGGAAGAATGAGTCAATACATCTTAACTCATTATTACTAATATTCCTTGGTATTTATGGGGCATATGATGTTGATATCCGAGGTACCGAGTGCGAGTTTGAGGCGTGGGATGCGGATGTTGTTGTTGGTGGTGCTGGTGCTGTTGGTGGTGATGCTGATGGTACTGGTGGTGCTGGTTATGCTATTGGTGCTGCTGATGCTTGTAGATATTGCACCATATTCTACAGAGCCACAACTCGAGCACGAAGCTCATTGACTTCTTCTATTATACTGGGATGATTGGCGGTTCGGACAAGGGGACGAATAAGATCTAGAATTCTAGATATTATATAATCGTGGCGGGATATCCTGGAAATGAGGGTGAAAATAGTGTTCCGAACTGGTTCGCCAGTAAGTGCTTCAGGTTCTTCGCCAATAGGGCAATGTGGTGGGTGAAAAGGATCACCTTCAACACTTCTCCATTGATTGAGTCGACTACGAACCCATCCCCAATTCATCCAAAATAGATGATGACTAATTGGTGTAGCGACCCGACTAAATCATGATTGACGGCGCCGTCTACGTAGGTCCCATACATGGTCATAAGTCTTTAAGACAAAGTTTGACCGAAAATATGTCACATTCATTTCATAAGTGTGGATGTTTTAGAGTTTACAAAAGTAGTTTCCATAACTAGTACATAACGATGTTTAAAGTACAAATGAAACACGTGCAACACAGTTTAAAGTAGTCAAAAGACGCTCCACATATGCAAGTATACTCGACATCCAAAGCAAGTATCAAAAAGAATGTGCGGAAGCATGTATCACCTAATGTTCAAGGACCTGAGAAAAAAATAGAAATCTGTCAACGAAAACGCTGGTGAAATCATAGGTTTAAGTAAGTAAGTGTGTAAAAGTAAGTCGAACCACAAGATTTGCATAATTGATAAATAGTAATACATTCTAAAAGTTAATATTCACGAGCACCCAATTATCAAGGCTTAACGTTTCCTTCTATAGTACCCCATCACAATAGTGTTAGAACATACACTGTTTCCAGAAAATATATTTCATCTGTGGACGGTAGCGAACCGTCCGAGATGAGGGTTTGTCAAACCCATATGGCCATACAACATAAGTTCACGCCTACACTTACACCCTGCAAGTGTAACTAATGATAATTGAATTGAGGCTTTCGTTCTAAACTCGTATGTAGAATGTTTGTTTTCATGTACTTGTGTTCACTTAGTTAAAAAGAAACGTTTATGTTTTCTCATCCCAAATATAAGTTCAAAAAGAGTAAAAGTGGGACTATGATCTCACCTTGAGCGCAAGAGTAAATAAGTACTTCGACAAGTAACGTGTGCAAAGAAAAATGCTAGTCTTGACCTAAACAAATAGGTTGTATCAATAACGATAGTCACGATTGGTCAAAGATGTTCAATTAGTCCTATGGCTCGTTACGACTCGATTATATAGCATGTGAATCAAATTGTCAAGTTTCATGCAAGATACAAGTATAGAAACAAGTTAGGAAGGTTGCATAATCATTTGGTTAGGTTTGACAAAAAGTCAAACTTTGGTCGGTCAAAGTCAACGAAAAAGTCAACACGTTCGGGTCGGGTCCCGAACTATTTTTCTGAGGTTTTTATTCATATATAAACATGTTAGAACAAGTCTCATGTGAATCGGAGGTCCATAGGGTGCCAAATATTTTTCATATAATTGACATGTAGGTCAGAACCTGAACACGGCTTAGGCCGCGCCGCGACCCAGGATTGCCGCGCCGCGACAATACACGGGAGCTGGTACCTGGTCAGTCTCAAATGTCCAAGTCTCAATTCAAAACACTTTCAAGCATAACTCGCAAACCGCTAATACTTAGAACTCGTATCTTATATCGTTAGAAAGGTAATTTGACAAAGAACACAACTAAGCACATTTCACCAACCGAAAACATTATTTGCAATAACCGACTTTTCAAATCAAATGATCAATCAATGCACACATTTAATACTCAAATTTGATAAGTGCACATTTATGAATCGGGCATTTAATGCATACATACAACACGCCGTTTTGTAGATGATCAAGCATACAATACAACTAACTACCTACTAACAACAATTCATGGCATTTAATGCATCAAATATCCATTCCAAGCTTATCAAACCCTAACTCAAATTCACCAAAATCACTAATCATGTTTATGAAGTTTTCTAAAACAACCTACACATCAAATCGAAGCTAGTGATGTTAGGAACACATTTAATACATGCATTTATAACATTTAACAACATTCAAGCATCCAAATCACCAAATTAAACACACCAAAGTTCATATTCAAGCTAGTTACTTCAAATAATGAAATCAAACATATACATCATATATTCATGCTAGACTTGAGCCATAGACACTAATTAACAACTTTATAACTTAAAAACATCAAGAACACAAAATCTAGTGATTTTAGAAAGTTACCCAAATGCAATGAAATCGGTATGGAATCGAAGAGAAAGATGAGAGGATTCTGAATATGCAATTTGTTTAGATGGATGCTTGCTCGATTTGATTTGGATGATGAATCCTTGATGTGGTGTTTGAGAGATTTGGTGAAAGTATTAGAGAAAAAGGAAAAAGAAAAAGGAATTAAATGAAAGGATGAGAGTGAAGGGTTGACTAGTTGACCTAGTCACCTCTTTGCTCTCTTGGCAACAATGGTCCCTCTAGTTTCATTCGGGTGCATGAATTACGTAAACGAGATATTTAAAAACGCGTATCAACGGGAGATGTTATAAACATATAACGGACTTTAAATAATTAAACGGAAAAGTAAACGGAAAAAGGCAGGATGTTACATTACCTACTCCTTAAAAGAAATTTCATCCCGAAATTTAAGTAGGCGTAGTAGTCGTTGTTTCTTCCTCGGAATCTTGCGTTTCCGGAACCGGGAATAAGTGAGGGCATTTCCTTTGCATTTGATCTTGCCTTTCCCAAGTAAACTCGGGTCCTCTTTTGGCATTCCAACGAACTTTGACAATCGAAATTCAGCTTTGTTTCAAAGTCTTGACAGAGGCGTCCACGATTTCAACCGGTTCCTCCACAAAATGAAGTTTGTCATCAATAGTAAGTTCTTCGAGAGGAATGACGATATCGGGTTCGGCAAGGCACTTTTTCAAGTTAGATACATGGAAGGTAGGATGAACGGAGCTCAACTAAGGTGGAAGATCTAAATGATAAGCAACGGTTCCAATACGCTCCAAGATTTCGAAAGGACCAATATACCTTGGATTTAGCTTCCCGCGTTTCCCAAAACGGATTACACCTTTCCAAGGCGCGACTTTTAACATTACTCGGTCACTAACTTGAAATTCGAGGTCGTTGCGTCGTTTGTCGGTATAGCTCTTTTGACGACTTCGGGCCGTCCTAAGCTTATCTCGAATTTGAACGATTTTCTCAGTGGTTTCGTGAATGAGTTCGGGTCCGGTGATTTGCACGTTGCCTACCTCGGCCCAACAAAGAGGTGAACGACATTTTCGGCCATATAGCGCTTCAAAAGGTGCGGCTTTAATACTCGCGTGATAACTATTGTTGTAAGAGAACTCGGCGAGAGGTAAGTGCTTATCCCAAGCTTTTCCAAAATCAACCACGCAAGCTCGTAACATGTCCTCTAAGGTTTGAATTGTACGTTCACTTTGTCCATCGGTTTGAGGATGATATGCGGTGCTCATGTCTAAACACGTTCCCAACGCTTCTTGTAAAGTACGCCAAAATCTAGAAACGAAACGGCCATCTCGGTCGGAGATAATCGATAAAGGTACACCGTGTTAGGCTACGATCTCCTTAATGTAAAGTTGTGCAAGTTTCTCCATTTTGTCCATTTCTTTCATGGCAAGGAAGTGTGCGGATTTGGTGAGACGGTCAACAATAACCCAAATGGTATCATAACCGCCCGTTGTTTTTGGTAGTTTGGTGATAAAATCCATCGTTATCCTTTCCCACTTCCATTTCGGAATCTCGGGTTGTTGAAGTAGTCCGGACAGTCTTTGGTGTTCGGCTTTGACTTTGGAACATGTTAAACACTTGGAAACATAAGTAGCTACGTCCCTTTTGATGTTCGACCACCAATATTGTTCTTTAAGGTCGTGGTACATCTTATTGGCACCGGGATGAATCGAGTATCGTGATTTGTGGGCTTCATCCAAGATGAGGTTTCATAAATTGCCATACCTAGGCACCCAAATTCTTCCGGCGTAATACCGAAGTCCGGTCTCCTTAACTTCGAATCGAGAGACGAGAATGTTTAAAAGTTCGAGTGCAAAGTTTTCGTCCTTAAGAGCCTCCTCTTGGGCTACACGAATTTGGATATTTAGGTTAGTGTGGATGGTGATGTTTAAAGCTCGGACACGAAGAGGCACCGCCCTTTCCTTTCGACTTAAGGCATCGGCCACTACATTTGCCTTTCCGGGGTGGTAACGAAGTTCGCAATCGTAATCGTTTAAGGTTTCAATCCACCTTCGTTATCTCATGTTTAGTTGCCTTTGATCGAAGATGTGTTGGAGACTTTTGTGATCGGTAAAGATAGTACTCTTGGTTCCATAAAGATAGTGTCTCCACATTTTAAGTGCAAAGACAACGGCTCTGAGTTCGAGATCATGTGTTGTATAGTTTCGTTCATGAATTTTGAGTTGTCGAGAAGCATAAGAAATGACTTTCGTTCGTTGCATCAATACACACCCAAAACTGTGTTTTGAGGCGTCGCAATATACAACAAAATCATCGTTGCCTTCGGGAAGTGACAATATAGGAGCGGTGGTTAGCTTCGTTTTCAAGATTTGAAATGCGGATTCCTGTTCGGTCGTCCAAATGAATTTCTTTTCCTTGTGAGTTAACGCGGTTAGAGGATGAGCAACCAAAGAGAAATCCTTGATGAATCTACGGTAGTATCCGGCGAGACCCAAGAATTGACGAATGTGAGTAGGTGTATTAGGAGTCTCCCATTTACTAATGGCTTTGATTTTCGATGGATCGACCTTAATACCTTGGTCACTTACAACATGACCAAGAAATTGAACTTCCTTCAACCAAAATTCACACTTGGAGAATTTGGCATAGAGTCGTTCTTGTCTTAAAAGTTCAAGCACAAGTCGGAGGTGTTCCTCGTGTTCTTCTTCGCTTTTAGAATAAACCAAAATATCATCGATGAACACGATAACAAATTTGTTAAGATACGGTTTGCACACGCGGTTCATAAGATCCATGAACACTGCCGGTGCGTTAGTGAGACCAAATGGCATGACAAGGAATTTATAACTACCATAACGAGTTCGGAAAGCGGTTTTGTAGACATCTTCCCCCTTAACCCTTAATTGATGATAACCCGAGCGGAGATCGATTTTCGAATATACACAAGACCCTTGTAGTTGATCAAAGAGGTCATCGATGCGAGAAAGAGGATATCGGTTCTTAACCATCAATTTGTTTAGTTCACGATAATCAATGCACATTCGTAGGGATCCGTCTTTCTTTTTAACAAACAAAATCGGAGCACCCCAAGGTGAATGGCTAGGTTGGATAAAACCACGATCAAGTAGTTCTTGGATTTGACTTTGCAATTCTTGCATTTCGGATGGAGCGAGTCTATATGGTGCACGTGCTACGGGTGCGGCTCCCGGGATAAGATCGATTTGTAATTCAACCGGTCGATGAGGTGGAAGACCCGGAAATTCGTCAGGAAACACATCGGAATAGTCACTAACAATTGGCACATCATCGATGTGCTTCTCATCGGACTCTACTTTCTTAACGTGAGCAAGGATCGCAAAACAATCCTTACGGAGTAGTTTTCTAACTTTAATGCACGAAACGAGGTTGAGTCCGGTGCAACTCTTATCGCCATAGATAATCAAGGGTTCACCATTCTCGATAGGAATTCGGATTGCGTTAAGATCACAAAGAATGTGAGATTTCGTTTTGGCTAGCCAATTCATACCGATTATTACATCAAAGCTTCCTAGTTCCATGGGTATCAAGTCAATTTCAAACTCATTACCCAAAATGTTTAACGTACACCCCCGGTAATATGTGTCGGCACTCAATAGTTTCCCGTTGGCCACTTCAATGGTATAAGTGGTATCTAGTGGAAGTGGTGGAGTGCTAAAAGAATGAGTCAAAGTCTTGGATACAAAACTCTTATCGGCACCCGAATCGAATAAACAAGTAACATAAGTGTTGTTGAGAAGAAACGTACCCGTAACTAATTCATTGTCATCTCGGGCTTCCTCGGTGTTGATGTTGAAAGTTCGGCCACGCGTATTGGGGTTATCTTTTTTCTTCGGGCATGCGTTTCTATAATGGCCCGTTTGGCCACATTCATAACAAGTGACCGTTTTTGGAGGATTGGGCCCCTTTCGAGCGACGGGGGCGGCGCTTGTGCAATTGTTGGCCTTGTGACCGACTCCTTGGCATTGGTGACAAATTAGCTTGCCACATTTACCCGAGTGATGCTTGTGACATTTGTTGCAAAAAGGTTGAGTTCCGGCATAACCCTTCTTGCTGTCGTTGGTGAAAGGCTTTTTGGTGAAGGTGTTGTTGTTGTAGTTGCTTGATGGAGTGGCTTCCCATTTCCTTTTGTTGCCACCCGACTTATCCTCGGCCTTAGGAGCCGGCACTACGATTTCATCAACCGTTTCAATCAATTGGCGGGCCATGTTCAAAGCGGCTTGGTGATTTACGGGTTTGGATGACATCACTCCTTGTTTGATGCTCTTTGGAAGACCATCTATATAGAGTTCAACCCTTTGAGATTCGGGGTTCACGAGATTAGGACACATCAAGGATAGTTCGGCAAAGCGTTGGTTATAGGCCTTGAGATCATTTTCGACCGCCTTCAAAGTTCTTAGCTCTTGTTCGAGCTTTCGGGTTTCTTCGCGAGGGAAATATTCAACAATCATCTTTTCCCTTAAATCGGCCCAAGAGAGGGCATGAGCTTCATCGGTACCCACCGATTGTACATAGGTGTTCCACAATGTAAGAGCGACACCGGTGAGGGTGTGGGTGGAGTAATTGACCTTATCTTGGTCCCGACAACCGCTTATGCTAAAAACGGCCTCCGTTTGTTCGAACCATCGAGTGAGAGTAACCGGTCCCCCGGTCCCATCATAAGTGTGAGGTTTGCACCCCATAAAAGCCTTATAGGAGCACCCTTCGCTAGATTTACCGGCCCCTTGGTTGTTGTTGTTGTTATTGTTATTGTTGTTGGTGGAGTGATCGGCCATGGCCGCCTCTACGGCGGTGGCTATCATTCGTTGTAGAGCTTGTTCGGGAGTCTCATGGCGTGGCACACGACGAGGAGGCATTGTTCCTTCAAAACAAAAGAATACCGTTGGTTAGTATTCTAAATAATACTAACCGTGATATGGAATAAAGATAGAGAGAAAATTATCCTTGAATCGCCTTAAATTCTTTATGTTATAATGTCGGAATGTTCATATGAGTCACCGTAATATAATCCCGGAAATTATATTACCCTAATTCATATGTGCATTCGACATTACTTCATATAGTCAAGGTGGCACGTCAATCAAGTTAAACAACGTGAGATTAAGATAGAAATAGAATAGATATGAGTAGGAGAGTTCGAGTATAAATGCACAAGTAGTCAAGTAATTCCTACTTCAAGTCTATATGCCGGTTGTAGTCTAGACTCACCAATGTACCCTATGACTCGGGGCCGACACCAATGAACTCTAAATCCCTACAACCAATGCTCTGATACCATCTGTAGCGACCCGACCAAATCATGATTGACGGCGCCATCTACGTAGGTCCCATACATGGTCATAAGTCTTTAAGACAAAGTTTGACCGAAAATATGTCGCATTCATTTCATAAGTGTGAATGTTTCAAAGTTTACAAAAGTAGTTTCCATAACTAGTACATAACGATGTTTAAAGTACAAATGAAACACGTGCGTCACAGTTTAAAGTAGTCAAAAGATGCTCCACATATGCAAGTATACTCGACATCCAAAGCAAGTATCAAAAAGAATGTACGGAAACATGTATCACCTAATGTTCAAGGATCTGAGAAAAACATAGAAATCTGTCAACGAAAACGCTGGTGAAATCATAGGTTTAAGTAAGTAAGTGTGTAAAAGTAAGTCGAACCATAAGATTTGCATCATTGATAAATAGTAATACATTCTAAAAGTTAATATTCACGAGCACCCAATTATCAAGGCTTAACGTTTCCTTCCATAGTACCCCATCACAATAGTGTTAGAACATACACTGTTTCCCAAAAATATATTTCATCTGTGGACGGTAGCGAACCGTCCGAGATGAGGGTTTGTCAAACCCATATGGCCATACAACATAAGTTCACGCCTACACTTACACCCAAGTGTAACTAATGATAATCGAATTGAGGCTTTCGTTCTAAACTCGTATGTAGAATGTTTGTTTTCATGTACTTGTGTTCACTTAGTTAAAAAGAAACGTTTATGTTTTCTCATCCCAAATATAAGTTCAAAAAGAGTAAAAGTGGGACTATGATCTCACCTTGAGCGCAAGAGTAAATAAGTACTTCGAAAAGTAACGTGTGCAAAGAAAAATGCTAGTCTTGACCTAAACAAATAGGTTGTATCAATAACGATAGTCACGATTGGTCAAAGATGTTCAATTAGTCCTATGGCTCGTTACGACTCGATTATATAGCATGTGAATCAAATTGTCAAGTTTCATGCAAGATACAAGTATAGAAACAAGTTAGGAAGGTTGCATAATCATTTGGTTAGGTTTGACAAAAAGTCAAACTTTGGTCGGTCAAAGTCAACGAAAAAGTCAACACATTTGGGTCGGGTCCCGAACTATTTTTTTGAGGTTTTTATTCATATATAAACATGTTAGAACAAGTCTCATGTGAATCGGAGGTCCATAGGGTGCCAAACATTTTTCATATAATTGACATGTAGGTCAGAACCTGAACACGGCATAGGCCGCGCCGCGACCCAGGATTGCCGCGCCGCGACAATACACGGGAGCTGGTACCTGGTCAGTCTCAAATGTCCAAGTCTCAATTCAAAACACTTTCAAGCATAACTCGCAAAGCGCTAATACTTAGAACTCGTATCTTATATCGTTAGAAAGGTAATTTGACAAAGAACACAACTAAGCACATTTCACCAACCGAAAACATTATTTGCAATAACCGACTTTTCAAATCAAATGATCAATCAATGCACACATTTAATACTCAAATTTGATAAGTGCACATTTATGAATCGGACATTTAATGCATACATACAACACGCCATTTTGTAGATGATCAAGCATACAATATAACTAACTACCTACTAACAACAATTCATGGCATTTAATGCATCAAATATCCATTCCAAGCTTATCAAACCCTAACCCAAATTCACTAATCATGTTTATGAAGTTTTCTAAAACAATCTACACATCAAATCGACGCTAGTGATGTTAGGAACATATTTAATACATGCATTTATAACATTTAAAAACATTCAAGCAACCAAATCACCAAATCAAACACACCAAAGTTCATATTCAAGCTAGTTACTTCAAATAATGAAATCGAACATATACATCATATATTCTTGCTAGACTTGAGCCATAGACACTAATTAACAACTTTATAACTTAAAAACATCAAGAACACAAAATCTAGTGATTTTAGAAAGTTACCCAAATGCAATGAAATCGGTATGGAATCGAAGAGAAAGATGAGAGGATTCCGAATATGCAATTTATTTAGATGGATGCTTGCTCGATTTGATTTGGATGATGAATCCTTGAAGTGGTGTTTGAGAGATTTGGTGAAAGTATTAGAGAAAAAGGAAAAAGAAAAAGGAATTAAATGAAAGGATGAGAGTGAAGGGTTGACTAGTTGACCTAGTCACCTCTTTTCTCTCTTAGCAACAATGGTCCCTCTAGTTTCATTCGGGTGCATGAATTTCCTAAACGAGATATTTAAAAACGCGTATCAACGGGAGATGTTATAAACATATAACGGACTTTAAATAATTAAACGGAAAAGTAAACGGAAAAAGGCGGGATGTTACAATTGGTTCGTTCGTTCCGGTTACGCTGCCTGTGGAGCTCGAGGAATCAAGTGAGAAATCCATATTATATGATCGAAAAAAGGGTTTTAATATGAGATGAGTGTTGAATATTGAATGATATATTTGTCTCCTCGAATACATATATATAGCAAAAAGATTTCTGTAATTTACGGAGGAAGTTTAGGAAAAGTGTTTAGACAAAGTCTATTGGGATAGATATGATAAGATATGGTTTGTCTATACTCCATTTATGCAATAATTGCAGTATGACGTGTCTAGATTAAAAATGATAGGTATGTAATCAGATAAACTTTCAATTAAAGACTTTCAATTCGTAATGGCCTATTCAGGTCTAGGGGCTTGAGCTATAGGATCCTTTAAATCGGTAATCCAAACTCTTCCATTCTAGAGTTTCGTAGACGTCACTCGTCAAGAAAGTTCAATGATCAAAACAACAAGAAAGCAAAGATTTAAAAGTAACGAATGTGAATAGTGATGACATTATAATGTCTTTGAGATTCTCGATAACCCAATGACATTTTTCGGTTCGTAAACCGATGCATAAAGATATAAGGCATTTAGGTACGTGATATAACAGGGAGTTATATACATTTGAGTATGAATAGTAACAAATATAGGAGTTTCAAAAATCATGGATAATATTTCATGTAATGCATTTGTAATACACAAAACCATGATAGATGAAAAAGGAATGTCGAGAATTTCAGAAATCATGGTGTCGCATTTAAAAAAGGTGGCAGAATTGGATAGTACTTAGGAAAATTGGCAGAGTTCTTAGATTGGCTTGGCATTCTAAGGAAGATTAAAGAATTTAATAAGCATAGTTTCTAAGGCATAGTGTAGCATTTAACAATTAAAGGCAATAATTAAAGGCACTATCGTCAAGGAAAGTTGTAGTCCTACATTGCTAAGGTACCTAATTGTATAAGACACACATAAAATGCAATCCTGAAACTCTACAACAGCCTGCTCTGATACCAATCTGTCACACCCCAAGTAGGGCCTGGGGTATTTGTGACTAATTATATCAAATCACAGTTGTATAAACAAGAACGACTCTATATGAGATGTTTTATTGAGTTTTGCAGCGGAAGATAAATAGATTACATTGTATTTAATGAACAACGCATTAAATGTCTTTAATTGATATGATATGTAATAAAGACTTCAAGCATAACAAGCAATCATCATCAAATTAGTAAATGTAAGTCCTTCAAATTATCCATGAATGACTCGTTGAAATGTTGCTTTCAATTAGCAAATACACAGCGAAAGCATTATGTAGGACCTGAGAATAAACATGCATAAAAAGTCAACACGAGGTTGAGTGAGTTCATAGGTTTATCATAAATCAATAGTTCAATATAGCATTAGACCACAAGATTTCAGTTTAAAGTTGATTAATACCAAATATATCAATCGAAAGAGTTGCTGTTTGTAATATCGCGACTAAACAAAAGTTACCCAGTGACACTTGTTATGTAGTGACCCGAACTTTTCCATGTTTATATATATTAATCGAGATTGATATTTACATGATTAAATGTTTCCAACATGTTAAGCAATCAAACTTGTTAAGACTTGATTAATTGAAATATGTTTCATATAGACAATTGACCACCCAAGTTGACCGGTGATTCACGAACGTTAAAATTTGTAAAAACTATATGATGACATATATATGGATATATATATAGTTAACATGATACTATGATAAGTAAACATATCATTAAGTATTTAAACAATGAACTACATATGTAAAAACAAGACTACTAACTTAATGATTTTTAAACGAGACATATATGTAACGATTATCGTTGTAAAGACATTTAATGTATATATATCATATAAAGAGATATTCATACATGATAATATCATGATAATATAATAATTTAAAATCTCATTTGATATTATATACATTGGGTTAACAACATTTAACAAGATCGTTAACCTAAAGGTTTCAAAACAACACTTACATGTAACGACTAACGATGACTTAACGACTCAGTTAAAATGTATATACATGTAGTGTTTTAATATGTATTTATACACTTTTGAAAGACTTCAATACACTTATCAAAATACTTCTACTTAACAAAAATGCTTACAATTACATCCTCGTTCAGTTTCATCACCAATTCTACTCGTATGCACCCGTATTCGTACTCGTACAATACACAGCTTTTAGATGTATGTACTATTGGTATATACACTCTAATGATCAGCTCTTAGCAGCCCATGTGATTCAACTAACACATGTGGGAACCATCATTTGGCAACTAGCATGAAATATCTCATAAAATTACAAAAATATGAGTAATCATTCATGACTTATTTACATGAAAACAAAATTACATATCCTTTATATATAATCCATACACCAACGACCAAAAACACCTACAAACACTTTCATTCTTCAATTTTATTCATCTAATTGATCTCTCTCAAGTTCTATCTTCAAGTTCTAAGTGTTCTTCATAAATTCTACAAGTTCTAGTTACATAAAATCAAGAATACTTTCAAGTTTGCTAGCTCACTTTCAATCTTGTAAGGTGCTCATCCAACCTCAAGAAATCTTTGTTTCTTACAGTAGGTTATCATTCTAATACAAGGTAATAATCATATTCAAACTTTGGTTCAATTTCTATAACTATAACAATCTTATTTCAAGTGATGATCTTACTTGAACTTGTTTTCGTGTCATGATTCTGCTTCAAGAACTTCGAGCCATCCAAGGATCCGTTGAAGCTAGATCCATTTTTCTCTTTTCCAGTAGGTTTATCCAAGGAACTTAAGGTAGTAATTATGTTCATAACATCATTCGATTCATACATATAAAGCTATCTTATTCGAAGGTTTAAACTTGTAATCACTAGAACATAGTTTAGTTAATTCTAAAATTGTTCGCAAACAAAAGTTAATCCTTCTAACTTGACTTTTAAAATCAACTAAAAACATATTCTATATCTATATGATATGCTAACTTAATGATTTTAAACCTGGAAACACGAAAAACACCGTAAAACCGGATTTACGCCGTCGTAGTAACACCGCGGGCTGTTTTGGGTTAGTTAATTAAAAACTATGATAAACTTTGATTTAAAAGTTGTTATTCTGAGAAAATGATTTTTATTATGAACTTGAAACTATATCCAAAAATTATGGTTATACTCAAAGTGGAAGTATGTTTTCTAAAATGGTCATCTAGACGTCGTTCTTTCGACTGAAATGACTACCTTTACAAAAACGACTTGTAACTTATTTTTCCGACTATAAACCTATACTTTTTATGTTTAGATTCATAAAATAGAGTTCAATATGAAACCATAGCAATTTGATTCACTCAAAACGGAGTTAAAATGAAGAAGATATGGGTAAAACAAGATTGGATAATTTTTCTCATTTTAGCTACGTGAAAATTGGTAACAAATCTATTCCAACCATAACTTAATCAACTTGTATTGTATATTATGTAATCTTGAGATACCATAGACACGTATACAATGTTTCGACCTATCATGTCGACACATCTATATATATTTCGGAACAACCATAGACACTCTATATGTGAATGTTGGAGTTAGCTATACAGGGTTGAGGTTGATTCCAAAATATATAATACTGAGATACGTATACACTGGGTCATGGATTGATTCAAGATAATATTTATCGATTTATTTCTGTACATCTAACTGTGGACAACTAGTTGTAGGTTACTAACGAGGATAGCTGACTTAATAAACTTAAAACATCAAAATATATTAAAAGTGTTATAAATATATTTTGAACATACTTTGATATATATGTATATATTGTTATAGGTTCGTGAATCAACCAGTGGCCAAGTCTTACTTCCCGACGAAGTAAAAATCTGTGAAAGTGAGTTATAGTCCCACTTTTAAAATCTAATATTTTTGGGATGAGAATACATGCAGGTTTTATATATGATTTACAAAATAGACACAAGTACGTGAAACTACATTCTATGGTTGAATTATCGAAATCGAATATGCCCTTTTTTATTAAGTCTGGTAATCTAAGAATTAGGGAACAGACACCCTAATTGATGCGAATCCTAAAGATAGATCTATTGGGCCTAACAAACCCCATCCAAAGTACCAGATGCTTTAGTACTTCGAAATTTATATCATATCCGAAGGGTGTCCCGGAATGATGGGGATATTCTTATATATGCATCTTGTTAATGTCGGTTACCAGGTGTTCACCATATGAATGATTTTTATCTCTATGTATGGGATGTGTATTGAAATATGAAATCTTGTGATCTATTATTATGATTTGATATATATAGGTTAAACCTATAACTCACCAACATTTTTGTTGATGTTTTAAGCATGTTTATTCTCAGGTGATTATTAAGAGCTTCCGCTGTCGCATACTTAAATAAGGACGAGATTTGGAGTCCATGCTTATATGATATTGTGTAAAAACTACATTCAAGAAACTTATTTTGTTGTAACATATTTGTATTGTAAACCATTATGTAATGGTCGTGTGTAAACAGGATATTTTAGATTATCATTATTTGATAATCTACGTAAAGCTTTTTAAACCTTTATTGATGAAATAAAGGTTATGGTTTGTTTTAAAATGAATGCAGTCTTTGAAAAACGTCTCATATAGAGGTCAAAAACCTCGCAACGAAATCAATTAATATGGAACGTTTTTAATCAATAAGAACGGGACATTTCAGTTGGTATCCGAGCGTTGGTCTTAGAGAACCAGAATTTTGCATTAGTTTGTCTTATCGAGTTTTTTAGGATGCATTAGTGAGTCTGAACTTCGACCGTGTTTACTTGAAAAATGATTGCTTAACAAATTTTGTTGGAAACTATATATTTTTACCATGTGAATATTATGTGATATATTAATCTCTTAACGCGTTTGATATTATGTGATAGATGTCTACCTCTAGAACAAGTCCCATTGACTCACCTAATAATAATGAAGAGTCAAATGTAAATTGGAATGATTCGTGGACTGATTCACAAGTTCCCGAAGAGGAACCGGAAGAAGAGTCGGAACCGGAAGAAGAATCGGAACCGGAAGAAGAATCGGAACCGGATGAAGAAATAGAACCGGTGGGGGAAATAATAAAACGGTTAAGTAAAAGAAAATCCTCAACCAACCGACCAAGGTTAATTATGGTCAATGGTGTTTCCGCCAAGGAAGCAAAATATTGGGAGGATTACCAATTCTCCGATGAATCGGATTCCGAAGAGAATTCCGATGATATTATAGAAATTACCCCAACTGAATTTAAAAAAGCAAAAGAAAATAATAAGGGAAAGGGCAAAAAAATAGAGAAATCTAATTCCAATCCCGATGAACTTTATATGTATCGTCAACCCCCGAAGTCCTTAAGTTGTAACAATGACCCGGGAACCTCTAAACCACCAGGTTTTTCTAAACCAATGTGGAAAACGACGGCTCGTATTAGGGGAACATCATATATCCCTAGAAACTTGGCAAAACGAACCAAAACCGAAGAAGAAGAAACAAGCGAGTCGAAATAAGATAGTTGTATTCGTGTGGTGTAATATATGTAATATAGTGTGCTTATGCTTTATGATATATGTAAAAATTGCTTGTATTAATAAGTATTTTTTTATGAATCTAACTCTTGTCTATTTTACAGTATAAAAACACAAAATGGATAGACAACCCAATATTTTAAGAGACCTACCCGGAGACATGATTGATGAAATCTTGTCTAGAGTCGGTCAGAATTCTTCAGCACAACTATTTAAGTCGAGATCAGTTTGTAAGACATTCGAAGAACGTTCCAAGAATGCCTTGGTTTATAAAAGGCTTTCGTTCGAAAGATGGGGCATATCACATTAGGAAATCCATAAGTTACGATGTGTTTACTTTGACGCATATATTGCGGGGAGCCCAAATGCTATTTTACGCAATGGGTTAAGAAATTATTTTGACTCAATATATCCGAATATTGGACTTCGTGATTTAGAAAAAGCGGCTAACATGCAACATAAAGAAGCATGTTATGCTTACGAATTAGTAATGTTCGCTTCTCACCAAAGTGAGAACAAGAACATCGGGCTACAACTATTAAACAAAACGTTCTCACAAGTGACGGAGTCGGTAATTGGGGTAAGAAATGAGGTTTTTAGATTGTTACGAGACTGTTGGACATTACGTAACCCTCGTCCCTTTGACGACGTTACAACACGCTGTCTTATCAACGGCCATAACGGTTATGTTCCACAAGACCAAGGATGGGAAGTAATCCTAGTAAAACCAGAATGCATGACTTGTTTCTGGACGTATGAATTACGTGTCTTTATTGCCTTTGCTGAACGACTTGTGTACTAGCTAGAATTATCTTCACAACCATCTTGTATCAAATTTATTGTGTGCTATATTTCATGCTATATGTAAAATAAGCGGTATTGTAAGTTTGTAAAATATTGTGTAAAAGTTTGAACGCAAAATATTATTATAATCAGTTTTTCATATAGAATTGTAGTAGTTGAATTGTATATTAGCTACTAAGTATGAACTTAACGGGTAGGTACTACCCGAATTTAAACTTATAAAACGCTAATATGAAGAAAAAGCTTTTATAAATGAGTTCATATTATGCTACGAAATACTATTAACTACTCTTAATATTCTGTATGATTAACTTGTTCCATTTGACTATTTTAAAGGAAATGGCACCGACTACTCGACACACCGTGAATATGAATGAAGAGGAATTCCGTACTTTTCTAGCTTCAAACATAGCCGCAGTACAGGCTGCACTACATACCAACAATAACCTTGGATCTAGCAGTACAGGAAATTGTGTAGGATGCACCTACAAAGAATTCACTGCCTGCAAACCTTTGGAATTTGATGGAACCGAAGGACCGATCAGATTGAAACGGTGGACCGAGAAGGTCGAATCGGTGTTTGCCATAAGTAAGTGTACTGAAGAGGACAAAGTGAAGTACGCTACGCATACCTTCACAGGTTCTGCGTTAACATGGTGGAATACCTATCTAGAGCAAGTGGGACAAGACGATGCGTACGTACTACCGTGGTCAGCATTCAAGCACTTGATGAATGAGAAGTACCGTCCCAGAACCGAGGTCAATAAGCTCAAGACAGAACTTAGAGGGTTACAAACCCAAGGATTTGATATTACCACGTACGAAAGACGATTCACAGAATTGTACCTATTGTGTCCGGGAGCATTCGAAGATGAGGAAGAGAAGATCGACGCGTTTGTGAAAGGATTACCGGAAAGAATCCAAGAAGATATAAGTTCACACGAGCCCGCCTCCATACAACAGGCATGTAGAATGGCTCACAAACTAGTGAACCAGATTGAAGAAAGAATTAAAGAACAGACTGCTGAAGAGGCCAATGTGAAGCAAGTCAAAAGAAAGTGGGAGGAAAACGGTGATAAGAATCACCAATACAACAACAACAGCAATTACAACAATAACCGCAACAATTATCCCAACAATCGCAACATCAATCGCAACTACAACAAACGGCCCAACAACAACAACAACAACAACAACAACAATAACAACAACTACAACAATCATCCCAATAACAATAATAACCGCAACAACAACAACAATCAGAAGCAGCTATGCCAAAGGTGTGAAAAGTATCACTCGGGGTTCTGCACCAAATTTTGCAACAAGTGTAAAAGAAATGGTCATAGCGCGGCGAAGTGTGAGGTCTACGGACCAGGGGTTAATAGAACGAAAGGAACAAATGGTGTCGGAACGAGTAATGGAAGAGCAAGTAGTGTCGGAGCAAGTTATGCCAATGTAGTTTGTTATAAATGTGGAAAACCGGACCACATTATTAGAAATTGCCCGAACCAGGAGAACACGAATGGACAAGGCCGCGGAAGAGTTTTCAATATTAATGCGGCAGAGGTACAGGAAGACCCGGAGCTTGTTACAGGTACGTTTCTTATTGACAATAAATCTGCTTACGTTTTATTTGATTCGGGTGCGGATAGAAGCTATATGAGTAGAGATTTTTGTGCTAAATTAAGTTGTCCATTGACGCCTTTGGATAGTAAATTTTTACTCGAATTAGCAAATGGTAAATTAATTTCAGCAGATAATATATGTCGGAATCGAGAAATTAAACTGGTTAGCGAAACATTTAAGATTGATTTGATACCAGTAGAGTTAGGGAGTTTTGATGTGATAATCGGTATGGACTGGTTGAAAGAAGTGAAAGCAGAGATCGTTTGTTACAAAAATGCAATTCGCATTATACGAGAAAAAGGAAAACCCTTAATGGTGTACGGAGAAAAGGGCAACACGAAGCTACATCTTATTAGTAATTTGAAGGCATAAAAACTAATAAGAAAAGGTTGCTATGCTGTTCTAGCACACGTCGAGAAAGTACAAACTGAAGAAAAGAGCATCAATGATGTTCCCATTGCAAAAGAATTTCCCGATGTATTTCTGAAAGAATTACCGGGATTACCCCCACATCAATCCGTTGAATTTCAAATAGATCTTGTACCAGGAGCTGCACCAATAGCTCGTGCTCCTTACAGACTCGCACCCAGCGAGATGAAAGAACTGCAAAGCCAATTACAAGAACTTTTAGAGCGTGGTTTCATTCGACCAAGCACATCACTGTGGGGAGCTCCTGTTTTGTTTGTCAAGAAGAAAGATGGTACATTCAGGTTGTGTATCGACTACCGAGAGTTGAACAAACTTACCATCAAGAACCGCTACCCACTACCGAGAATCGACGACTTATTTGATCAACTACAAGGCTCGTCTGTTTATTCAAAGATTGACTTACGTTCCGGGTATCATCAAATGCGGGTGAAAGAAGATGATATTCCAAAGACTGCTTTCGGAACACGTTGCGATCATTACGAGTTTATGGTCATGCCGTTTGGTTTAACTAATGCACCAGCTGTGTTCATGGACCTTATGAACCGAGTGTGTGGACCATACCTTGACAAGTTTGTCATTGTTTTCATTGATGACATACTTATTTACTCAAAGAATGACCAAGAATACGGTGAACATTTGAGAAAGGTGTTAGAAGTATTGAGGAAGGAAGAATTGTACGCTAAGTTTTCAAAGTGTGCATTTTGGTTGGAAGAAGTTCAATTCCTTGGTCACATAGTGAACAAAGAAGGTATTAAGGTGGATCCGGCAAAGATAGAAACTGTTGAAAAGTGGGAAACCCCAAAAACTCCGAAACATATACGCCAGTTTTTAGGACTAGCTGGTTACTACAGAAGGTTCATCCAAGACTTTTCCAGAATAGCAAAACCCTTGACTGCATTAACGCATAAAGGGAAGAAATTTGAATGGAATGATGAACAAGAGAAAGCGTTTCAGTTATTAAAGAAAAAGCTAACTACGACACCTATATTGTCATTGCCTGAAGGAAATGATGATTTTGTGATTTATTGTGACGTATCAAAGCAAGGTCTCGGTTGTGTATTAATGCAACGAACGAAGGTGATTGCTTATGAGTCTAGACAATTGAAGATTCACGAACAAAATTATACGACGCATGATTTGGAATTAGGCGCGGTTGTTTTTGCATTAAAGACTTGGAGGCACTACTTATATGGGGTCAAAAGTATTATATATACCGACCACAAAAGTCTTCAACACATATTTAATCAGAAACAACTGAATATGATCAGCGTAGGTGGATTGAATTGTTGAATGATTACGACTTTGAGATTCGTTACCACCCGGGGAAGGCAAATGTGGTAGCCGATGCCTTGAGCAGGAAGGACAGAAAACCCATTCGAGTAAAATCTATGAATATAATGATTCATAATAACCTTACTACTCAAATAAAGGAGGCGCAACAAGGAGTTTTAAAAGAGGGAAATTTAAAGGATGAAATACCCAAAGGATCAGAGAAGCATCTTAATATTCGGGAAAACGGAACCCGGTATAGGGCTGAAAGGATTTGGGTACCAAAATTTGGAGATATGAGAGAGATGGTACTTAGAGAAGCTCATAAAACCAGATACTCAATACATCCTGGAACGGGGAAGATGTACAAGGATCTCAAGAAACATTTTTGGTGGCCGAGTATGAAAGCTGATGTTGCTAAATATGTAGGAGAATGTTTGACGTGTTCTAAGGTCAAAGCTGAGCATCAGAAACCATCAGGTCTACTTCAACAACCCGAAATCCCGGAATGGAAATGGAAAAACATTACCATGGATTTCATCACTAAATTGCCAAGGACTGCAAGTGGTTTTGATACTATTTGGGTAATAGTTGATCTTCTCACCAAATCAGCACACTTCCTGCCAATAAGAGAAGATGACAAGATGGAGAAGTTAGCACGACTGTATTTGAAGGAAGTCGTCTCCAGACATGGAATACCAATCTCTATTATCTCTGATAGGGATGGCAGATTTATTTCAAGATTCTGGCAGACATTACAGCAAGCATTAGGAACTCGTCTAGACATGAGTACTGCCTATCATCCACAAACTGATGGGCAGAGCGAAAGGACGATACAAACGCTTGAAGACATGCTACGAGCATGTGTTATTGATTTCGGAAACATTTGGGATCGACATCTACCGTTAGCAGAATTTTCCTACAACAACAGCTACCATTCAAGGATTGAGATGGTGCCGTTTGAAGCACTTTATGGTAGAAAGTGCAGGTCTCCGATTTGTCGGAATGAAGTGGGGGATAGACAGATTACGGGTCCGGAGATTATACAAGAAACTACCGAGAAGATCATCCAAATTCAACAACGGTTGAAAACCGCCCAAAGTCGACAAAAGAGCTACGCTGACATTAAAAGAAAAGATATAGAATTTGAAATTGGAGAGATGGTCATGCTTAAAGTTGCACCTTGGAAAGGCGTTGTTCGATTTGGTAAACGAGGGAAATTAAATCCAAGGTATATTGGACCATTCAAGATTATTGATTGTGTCGGACCAGTAGCTTACCGACTTGAGTTACCTCAACAACTCGCGGCTGTACATAACACTTTCCACGTCTCGAATTTGAATAAATGTTTTGCTAAAGAAGATCTCACTATTCCGTTAGATGAAATCCAAATCAACGAAAAACTTCAATTCATCGAAGAACCCGTCGAAATAATGGATCGTGAGGTTAAAAGACTTAAGCAAAACAAGATACCAATTGTTAAGGTTCGATGGAATGCTCGTAGAGGACCCGAGTTCACCTGGGAGCGTGAAGATCAGATGAAGAAGAAATACCCGCATCTATTTCCAGAAGATTCGTCAACACCTTCAACAGCTTAAAATTTCGGGACGAAATTTATTTAACGGGTAGGTACTGTAGTGACCCGAACTTTTCCATGTTTATATATATTAATTGAGATTGATATTTACATGATTAAATGTTTCCAACATGTTAAGCAATCAAACTTGTTAAGACTTGATTAATTGAAATACGTTTCATATAGACAATTGACCACCCAAGTTGACCGGTGATTCACGAACGTTAAAACTTTTAAAAACTATATGATGACATATATATGTATATATATATAGTTAACATGATACTATGATAAGTAAACATATCATTAAGTATATTAACAATGAACTACATATGTAAAAACAAGACTACTAACTTAATGATTTTTAAACGAGACATATATGTAACGATTATCGTTGTAAAGACATTTAATGTATATATATCATATTAAGAGATATTCATACATGATAATATCATGATAATATAATAATTTAAAATCTCATTTGATATTATAAACATTGGGTTAACAACATTTAACAAGATCGTTAACCTAAAGGTTTCAAAACAACACTTACATGTAACGACTAACGATGACTTAACGACTCAGTTAAAATGTATATAAATGTAGTATTTTAATATGTATTTATACACTTTTGAAAGACTTCAATACACCTATCAAAATACTTCTACTTAACAAAAATGCTTACAATTACATCCTCATTCAGTTTCATCAACAATTCTACTCGTATGCACCCGTATTCGTACTCGTACAATACACAGCTTTTAGATGTATGTACTATTGGTATATACACTCCAATGATCAGCTCTTAGCATCCCATGTGAGTCACCTAACACATGTGGGAACCATCATTTGGCAACTAGCATGAAATATCTCATAAAATTACAAAAATATGAGTAATCATTCATGACTTATTTACATGAAAACAAAATTACATATCCTTTATATCTAATCCATACACCAACGACCAAAAACACCTACAAACACTTTCATTCTTCAATTTTCTTCATCTAATTGATCTCTCTCAAGTTCTATCTTCAAGTTCTAAGTGTTCTTCATAAATTCTACAAGTTCTAGTTACATAAAATCAAGAATACTTTCAAGTTTGTTAGCTCACTTCCAATCTTGTAAGGTGATCATCCAACCTCAAGAAATCTTTGTTTCTTACAGTAGGTTATCATTCTAATACAAGGTAATAATCATATTCATACTTTGGTTCAATTTCTATAACTATAACAATCTTATTTCAAGTGATGATCTTACTTGAACTTGTTTTCGTGTCATGATTTTCTGCTTCAAGAACTTCGAGCCATCCAAGGATCCGTTGAAGCTAGATCTATTTTTCTCTTTTCCAGTAGGTTTATCCAAGGAACTTAAGGTAGTAATGATGTTCATAACATCATTCGATTCATACATATAAAGCTATCTTATTCGAAGGTTTAAACTTGTAATCACTAGAACATAGTTTAGTTAATTCTAAACTTGTTCGCAAACAGAAGTTAATCCTTCTAACTTGACTTTTAAAATCAACTAAACACATGTTCTATATCTATATGATATGCTAACTTAATGATTTAAAACCTGGAAACACGAAAAACACCGTAAAACCGGATTTACGCCGTCGTAGTAACACCGCGGGCTGTTTTGGGTTAGTTAATTAAAAACTATGATAAACTTTGATTTAAAAGTTGTTATTCTGAGAAAATTATTTTTATTATGAACATGAAACTATATCCAAAAATTATGGTTAAACTCAAAGTGTAAGTATGTTTTCTAAAATGGTCATCTAGACGTCGTTCTTTCGACTGAAATGACTACCTTTACAAAAATGACTTGTAACTTTTTTTCCGACTATAAACCTATACTTTTTCTGTTTAGATTCATAAAATAGAGTTCAATATGAAACCATAGCAATTTGATTCACTCAAAACGGAGTTAAAATGAAGAAGTTATGGGTAAAACAAGATTGGATAATTTTTCTCATTTTAGCTACGTGAAAATTGGTAACAAATCTATTCCAACCATAACTTAATCAACTTGTATTGTATATTATGTAATCTTGAGATACCATAGACACGTATACAATGTTTCGACCTATCATGTCGACACATCTATATATATTTCGGAACAACCATAGACACTCTATATGTGAATGTTGGAGTTAGCTATACAGGGTTGAGGTTGATTCCAAAATATATATAGTTTGAGTTGTGATCAATACTGAGATATGTATACATTGGGTCGTGGATTGATTCAAGATAATATTTATCAATTTATTTCTGTACATCTAACTGTGGACAACTAGTTGTAGGTTACTAACGAGGACAGCTGACTTAATAAACTTAAAACATCAAAATATATTAAAAGTGTTATAAATATATTTTGAACATACTTTGATATATATGTATATATTGTTATAGGTTCGTGAATCAACCAGTGGCCAAGTCTTACTTCCCGACGAAGTAAAAATCTGTGAAAGTGAGTTATAGTCCCACTTTTAAAATCTAATATTTTTGGAATGAGAATACATGCAGGTTTTATAAATGATTTACAAAATAGACACAAGTACATGAAACTACATTCTATGGTTGAATTATCGAAATCGAATATGCCCTTTTTTATTAAGTCTGGTAATCTAAGAATTAGGGAACAGACACCCTAATTGACGCGAATCCTAAAGATAGATCTATTGGGCCTAACAAACCCCATCCAAAGTACCGGATGCTTTAGTACTTCGAAATTTATATCATATCCGAAGGGTGTCCCGGAATGATGGAGATATTCTTATATATGCATCTTGTTAATGTCGGTTACCAGGTGTTCACCATATGAATGATTTTTATCTCTATGTATGGGATGTGTATTGAAATATGAAATCTTGTGGTCTATTATTATGATTTGATATATATAGGTTAAACCTATAACTCACCAACATTTTTGTTGATGTTTTAAGCATGTTTATTCTCAGGTGATTATTAAGAGCTTCCGCTGTCGCATACTTAAATAAGGACGAGATTTGGAGTCAATGCTTGTATGATATTGTGTAAAAACTGCATTCAAGAAACTTATTTTGTTGTAACATATTTGTATTGTAAACCATTATGTAATTGTCGTGTGTAAACAGGATATTTTAGATTATCATTATTTGATAATCTACGTAAAGCTTTTTAAACCTTTATTGATGAAATAAAGGTTATGGTTTGTTTTAAAATGAATGCAGTCTTTGAAAAACGTCTCATATAGAGGTCAAAAACCTCGCAACGAAATCAATTAATATGGAACGTTTTTAATCAATAAGAACGGGACATTTCATGTTATTCATGTCGTTGAATCATTATTATGTAGTCAAAGACCAACTATCAACTGACTAGAGACGTCACTCTCAGTAGCGCTACTCACAATAACTAATCTTGCATCTTATACCTCAGCAATTAACGATATTACGGCAGAGATTTAGCATGACAAAGCACGTATATAGCATAAAAGTTTGAGTACTTGTGTCTAAACGTAAAACAGTTATAAAAGTTGCGCATGTATTCTCAGCCCAAAAATATATATAAAAAAGGGAGCTATGAAAACTCATGATACTGTATTTCGTATTTCGTAGTAATTATGCGTACGACGGCACTGAACAAGTGCAGAGTTGACATCGGATTCACGAACCTATATCAAGTATATATATTAACACATATACTTGTAATCAAATAAGTTTATATATATTATTTCACTTGATATATATTTCTATATATATATATATATATATATATATATATATACTTATATATATATATATATATATATATATATATATATATATTATATGTATAAGTATTTGTTTGATAAAATGACTTTAATAATGATAATGAATAAAGAGTTGTATTACTTTGTAATAACAATAATAATACTATTAGTAAAAATGATAATAATCATAATAATGTTTTAAAAATAATAATAATAATAATAATAATATAGTTTTGATGATAGCAAAAATGTTAATTTTTGTAATAATGATAATAATAATAATACTCAATAATGATAATAATGTTTATGATTTCATTAATAATAATGATATTAATAATAATAATAATACTTATAATAATAATAATAATGATAAAAGTTTTTAATAAAAATGAAAAGTTTAATAATAATAATAATAAAAATTATAATTTTTGATAACAATACTTAACATAACCGTAATCTTAATCATAATAATTAAAGATATCAATAATAATACAATAATAATAATGTTAATACTAATGATATTAATAATTATTGTAATATTTACAATAGTAATAGTAATAATGATATTAGTAGTTTTTAAATAAAATGAAAGGTTTAATAATAATGATAATGAAAATAATAATTTTTGATAATAATAATAATAATCATGATATAAATAATAATAATAATTATAATGATATTACTAATAGTTATAATGATAATACTAATAAGTATAATAATAATACTAGTAATACTAATAATACTAGTAATAATTGTAATAACAATAACTATAATAACATTAGTAATAATAATAATAAAGATAATAATAATAATAATATAGAAATGGGAAAACTACCTTAAAAAACTTTTTCTAAAAAAATTTCCCACGACGGGACTCGAACCCACGACCTCTCGCTACCACGCTAACACCCTTAACCATTGAGCTGCTGCTTACTTTTCTAATTTATATTAGAGTTTAATTATATTTATATTATTTCTGTTTTCCACTTCTTCTTCTTCTAAAACTGGATCGAACAAACAACCCTTTAATAACCTTAACATAATTTAAATAGTTGTAATAATGAAACGATATTGATCAAATGGAATTGATGGGATTAATCGAATCAGAAAAGAGAAAAAAAAGAAGAAGCAGCAGCTGTCGCTGTATTAGAGAAAAAAATATATGAACTTAAAACTTGATTTTGAAATCTAGATTCTTTTGAATTTTGATTAAAACATGAAATAAATTGCAAATGATTATTAGAAACTATCTGAGTCATTAATTTAACTTAAAACCTCAAAACAAACTCGAATTTTGCTAAGAACAATCCGTTGACTTTTTAAAATAGAAACTTTGACTTCGAAATTTGAATTCGATAGGATGAATTGAGAGGTGAAACTTTGCAGAAAGATTGAGTAAATGATTCCTAACATCTCTGCATTTTTAGTTTTTGAAATGGGATTCAAATTCAAGGTTTTGTAAAAATGGATAAGAACAGAGGTCAACACATTTGTTTTTTTTATATCTCTGTTTAATTTCAATCGACAAAAACATTTGTGTTTGATAATTGATAGAAGTTGAATGAACTTATTAAGATCACGAGCTAATTGATTTGTTTTATAACCAAATGGGTCAACAAGAACAAATTTTTGGCCAGTAGGATTATAAAAATAAAATCAGGAAAATACATAAATAAATAATAAGCTGATCGTGATTTATAAAAAAAATAAAAGCAGATCTGAATCCATAAAAAAAGAGCAGATATAAAATTATATATATATCGTGTATTGTTCTTGACTTTTTAATTTTATGTTTAATTGATATTATTATTAAATATATTAATAATAATAATAATAATAGAATTAATAATAATTATTAATAATAATGTTAATAATATTAATGATAATAATAATATTAATGAAAATATTAATAAGTTATTTTATAATGACTATATCAATAATTATAGAATTTTTAATAATTCTAGTAATAATAATATTGATATTAATAATAATGATATTTCATTATATTAATATTAATGTTAAGTATTAATAGTAATACTAGTAATAATAATATTAGAAATGATAATAATGTTAGTAATGACAATAATAATAATCATAATATTAATAATATTGATAACGATAATGATTGTAAAAATAATTAATGATAATATTGTTTAAAAAAATATTAATAATAATACTAATACGTAATTATTTACAAATAATTGTTCGTGAATCGTCGGAATTAGTCGAGGTTAAGTGAAATCGTGTAAAGAATTTGTTTAAATTTTTGCGGAAATTTTCAGGTTGTCACAAACTCCGTCCATCATAGCCATCAAACAGCACCAACGACCACCGAGAATATAAATCTGAGTAAAATCTTACAAAAATGAATAATGATGGGTGGTGAACGACGGTTAAGTCGGAACAGAAGAAGGTAGAGGCGTTGTGAAAGAAACAATGATCTGAGCATCGGTGGGATGGTGGTAGTGTCGGAACGGTCGCCGGCGTTAGGACGGCCGACGGTGGCTGAAAATCAAGGAAAATTAGGGTTATGATTTGAAGCAAAAAAAAAAAAAAAATCGTGACTGCTTGATCTATCTAAAAAAATTAGCAAAAGTGATGGTTTTTTTTTCAAGCCTTTTTAGGGGCCCAATTTTGTTTTATGTAATTATTGAAGATAAATCTCAAGCTTTTCTTTGATGAAGTTTATGGCAGTAGTATGTGCGAAGAAGATGATCAAAAAAGTGGGGAAAAGATAGCAAAAAAGAATTGGTGAGGAGATGATCACGTATGGTGTTTTTTTTTTACTACACCATACGTACTACACCACGTATGGTGTTTTTTTTTTATATATATTTCAATATAAACTTTTTACAGAAAACCCTCTAGAGATTGTTTTATATATCATATTATCCCTTACACGTTTGAATGTTTGTTACTTTACAATGTAAAGTTTACATCTCATATTACAAATACACAGTTCATACACAATAGATACTAAAACATACTAAAATATCTAGTATGTGTGATGTTTACGAGGTGTAGTACGAAATACTATTATTTTTATTACGTAATATGATACAAATTTTATTTATTTATATAGATGGGATATACCTAAACCTTGCTACAACACTATATGAACTGTACCTAATCGTAGAGTAGTGTAGTTTTTAGTAAGTCCGGTTCGTTCCACAGGGAGCTAGCTGAGTTTAACGCTATATTTTTAACAACTATATTTATATAATATATATATAATTATATATAGTAATGTTATTATAAAAGGGGGTTTTTACCGTTTAATGACAGGTTTGTCGATTTTAAATAAAGCGTAAAGATAAATGACGATAATATAAATGATAGAATTTAAATTGCGATAAAGTAAATTGCAGTAATTAAAATGACAGTAAATAAAAGTACGATGAAATATGAAATAAAAGTATTATGCTTATTTAAACTTCCGTAATCATGATGTTTGACGTTTTGATTTTAATTAATTGTTGCCCGGGTTAATTGTTCTTTGTCCTGGTTTATTTGATACCTATCTGGTTTTTGTCCATAATAGTCCATCGGTTATAATTATAAAATGCTCGTCAAATTAACCTTATTCCCGAAGTCAAATATTCCAACTAATTAGGGATTCGAACTGTAACAAGGTTTTAATACTTTGTTAATAATTATACCAGGTTATCGACTGCGTGTAATCCAAGGTTTTAATACTTTATTAACAATTACATCAATTATTCTTGTATGTAATCCACCCCTGTTTTAATTAGTCCATGATACATTAATTTATTCACTTGGCCATAATGAATAATCAATTTCCCAATCCAATTGATTAAGTTAAATGATTTTTAAAAGATGTCGTATAAATGTCACTAAATAGGACATGCATAATCATTTAATAATTATTAGATTAACTAATTTGAAGATAGGTTCAACAGATTCCAATGAGTTGTCATTCAATTAGACAATACCCCCTACCTATTAATAGTCAATAGTCCAATGTTCACAAGTGTCGGTCTTTTATCCAAACCTTAATTATGGTACAAAATCTAATAACCCCGTCTTAATATTTATCCCAACATCATGATTACTTTGGCTCAAATAAGCATAATAATAACTTATTTATGAGACATTAATTTAAAAAGGAAGAACATAGCTTACAGTGGTGATTAATCGCGTAGCGTTACACGGACAGAGTTCCGTCTTATAAAACCTTGAAACATTTCTTACAATAACTCAATTATTATTAAACTTAATTTAAACTTAATATTATATATATATATATATATATATATATATATATATATATATATATATATATATATATATATATATATATATGTTTTCGTTACAGAGAAGGAAAAGAAAAAGATGTGTAAAACTCGTCCGAAAATTGGTGAATTTATAGACTTGGCCATACTTTCCCTGCCATGCGATCGCATGGTATTAAGGCAGCCAGACCATGCAATCGAATGGCTAGCTGGATCCAGCTCAATCACTTTGTTTTCCAGTTTGTCGACGTATTATAATAATATATAATATAATATATATAATTTTATATAATTTTATATATATTATATTATATTCTTGTGCATAGTAGACTTGTAATTTTAGGTCCTATGACTCGCGCGTTGATGCTCGGTTTATGTCTCGTTTCTGGATTTTCGAACATCCTTTCGTACGCATAGATATCCTGTACTTTGCGTTCCGCGGCTCGTACTTTTGTCATTTTTAGACGTTTCTTATCAATAAATGGAACCACTTGAATTATATCTTGTTCATTTGAGCTTTTTGGTCATTTGCGTCTTTAAATAGTCGTTTTCTTCTTTTGTCTTCGCACTTATTTATTTAAACGAATATTACATAAAAATAGAACAATTGCAACTAAAAGCTTTACATATTGGAAGGATATTGAGCCTAAATATATGTTCATTTGGAGCACTATCAAATATCCCCACACTTGAACGTTGCTTGTCCTCAAGCAATACAGAACTTGAAATTAAATCACACTTCACTTGAATCACTTTTTTATTCTCACACTTTATACATCAGTGATTTTGATACGGTGGTATAAAAAATGATTGTAACATTGTGGTTTACAGTCCCACATGACTATGAAAATTTAGATCCTTTAAGGAAATTGGATCTTTATGAAAATATTTGATCTTTTGAAAATTCAATCTAGCTTTTACCCTAGATAAGTTTTTCAGAATAACCCTTCACCGGTGTTTGCAAAATATTTTTGTGGGTTTTGTGGGTTTCATATTTTCAAATTTTAGCTCAAAACTTATGGTTTTGTGTCACCCACTTGCTAACCTTGTATTAGGAAAGTACACGTCCAGTATACTTGCTCCGTATATTATCTTTCGGTAAACTACAGTCCGGTTGTAAAAGAAAGTATTGAACAAGCAACTGTTAAGGCAATGTCTAATGACATGCAGATGTTCATGGTCTAAAATGTGTCGGATGCAATTACTATCTTTTGTAGGAGCAATAGTAAAGATCACCCTATAATATTTTCGGTCTGGCACAAGGTCCTGTCTTCGACCATGCTATGCAACCACCGTTCTTACGGTTGACACCCGATTTGGTTCAGGTGACCTAATGAATTCCAGGTGAATTCCTAGGATTTTACGTTCAATCGTAATGAACGCAATGAAAATGGGTTTTCAGAAAACAAATCGGTTTTAATTTTGATCAAAATATTTTCTCGTTCAAGCTCGAGTTTAGATATCATTGAATTTCATGAGTTTGTAATTCTCAATCTTTAAGGTCAATCTCAAGGATTGAGTAATATCAGGCTAAAAGATGATTTTTAATCTTTAAGGAGATTATCCTTTCTGGGGGTCTGATTCATTAGTCTTATCAAGCTAATTTGCACGGTGCCCTTCCCATTTTACGAGACAGATCCTCTCATGGTTAGGATAAGTCTGACCACTTGGCGACCCTGTTTGATGTTGAGGTCCGTGGATTTCCAGCTGATTTTCGAGAAAACTTTTCAAGGTTTTTCGTAGACTCTACAACTGGTCTGGACGACAACTTCCTGACCTAAATCAAGAAGCGCGTGTCTTTTTTGAAAGACTTTACTTCCTTTTAATGATAGAATTGATTCATCGTGTAGATCCATCTTTCTTTCAAATATATTATAGTAAATCGGGTAAAACTGATTAGTTTAGTCCAAAGCAAAAGTACATGTAATAATCTGTACCAAATATGTGATATGTGTTTTAAAGAACTTGGTAAATTCTTCCCACACTTAGCTTTTATTTATTATTTTTCTTTGCTTTTTTATTCTCCTTTATTCCATTTTAAATGAATTCAAGCGTCTTGGGTTGTTTCTCAATTTATGTCCTTTCTGAGGCAACAATAATTTCGGTATTCACCTAGTTTTATCGTTCATAAATATGTATAAACATGACTTTGAGTTCATTTAGTTGAAAAATTTTCAAATTTTCACAAAATTTGGCAATTAAACTAAGTGTAAATTTGAGAGAATTATAACCCTTCTCCACACTTGAGATCTTGCAATGCCTTCATTTGCAAGAAATCAGTAAAAATTTAAATTCATGAGGGTGATTAGTGTAGAAAAGTGATTAAAAATACCGAGTTTGCAAACATATTATTTTATATCACATTTGATATTTTACGTCTTGTCGTTAAAATTAGTAGCTTTTGCTGAACTTAATGCTGAAAGTGTGCTGTTTTACCCTGTTTTGTACATAAGATAAACTACAAACATATATATATATATATATATATATATATATATATATATATATATATATATATATATATATATATATATATATATATATATATATATATATATATATATATATATATATATATATATATATATATATATATATAACCTTTATTTATTAAAACAATTTAAATGAATAATTTTTTAAAATTTTGTTTCCTTTTACTTTAGGTAGTTTCGGTATGTTTACCTAGTCCGTCCCTTGACAAAATTTAAAATTTGTCGTTTTTAAAGCAGTTGTTTTAAAAGCAAAGATTTTTGGGTTTTTTTAAAATTTTTTTTGGTATAATTTAGATCAATAAAATTAAAAATAATGATAACAAAATTTTTCGCCCCGCCCTCGGGTAAAGCAATTTCGGTTCCATGACCTAGTCTTCAACTTACGATGAATTTTAGAAATCATTTTTTAAACTTAATGAAATAAAATAAAATTTGTTTTTAAATTCACACAAAATTTAAATTTAAAATTGCATATTAATTTTATACAAAACCTACAAAATAGAAAAAATTCAGAATGGGGGGAAAAAACTAGTTCTTTAGTGTCTGCTAGTGGAAAAGACTAATCGGATTCCATTCTCAGAACTACACGAGAACAGAACAACTAACTCTAGACATCATTTTCTTTTTAGAACATTTGAATCTCCCCACACTTAGGTAGCTGTGGTGTCGAAATTGTGATTAACTTCATCGTCAATTTCTCTTGGACCATAATCAACTTGCATATCTGTGACTTTTGCTTTAAGCCATTGGTCGGATTCCTGTGTAATATCCACAAATTCGACTAGTTTCGCCTTTTCTTTAGGCGATAGATTGGATACTAACTGGTTACATAACTTAAAGTTCCCCTTGGTTCTAGCATCGCGAATCCGTTTAATAAGTTTCTTCATTGAACTATTAATAAAGGGGTCATTTAATTTCGTATCAACAACAGGGTTCTTTGTTATCAGATCATCATTAGTTGTTACTTCATCTTCCTCACACGTAGGAGTTTTATTATTGTAAAGCACTACCGTTGGAGTTGGTAAAACAGTATGGTTCTTATCAATCATTTTTGTTGGTTCAACGGTTTTGGTTGGTGGAGATTTAGACTTTTGACTCACAAAGGTGATCGATTTTTCATCATTACTAAGTGTCATTCTACCCTCTCTTACATCAAATAACGCCCCGGTGGACGCTAAGAATGGTCGACCTAAAATTAGAGGAATGTTTGGGTCCTCTTCTATGTCAATGACAATAAATTCGACTAAAAAGGTTAAATTACCCACTTAAACGGGTAGGTTGTTAGCAATTCTAACTGGGTGCCTAATGGTTTGATCAAAGAGTCGAACACTCATTTTCGTTGGACTTAACTCACCTACTCCTAATCTCTTATATAATGAAAGAGGCATAACACTCATACTCGCACCTAAATCTGCTAGTGCATCATACATGACACAATTACTAAGTAGACAAGGAACAATAAATTCACCTGGATCACCTAACCTGGGTGGAGGTTTTGGTGGAACTGTCTTCACCGGGTTTACTTCTACTGTTTTTGTTTCTTGCACTTTCTTATTCTTCTTCTTCTTCTTCTTTCTAAAGGTATCACAAACTTTATTACCTATTACTTGCTCATACTCAACTCCTTTTCTTGGAAATGGAATGGGTGGTTTGTATGGTGCCACCACTGGCTTTACATACTCGGGTGGTGGTGGTGTTGTAACTTCTTTGTAACGACCCGACTTTTTCAACTTGTTTTTGTGCCTTGTGGTGTGACGACCCAGAAATTTCTGACCAAATTTAAACTTTAATCTTTATATTATTCCGACACGATAAGCAAAGTTTGTTAAGTTAAATCTCAAGAATTTTAAACTGTGTTCATACATTCATTATAACCTCGACCAAATTCTGACGATTCACGAAACGTTATATATAAATAAATATATATATGTATATATATAGTATAACTTGAGAATATTAATAAAGTATTAAACGTATAATACTTTACACGGACGTATTTGTTTCAATATGATTTTCGACGAAATTAAAAAAAATATATTAAATGATTGAATTATCAGAAACATTGAATTATGATTACAAGTCTCTATTGAGAGGTCCACTATGATTTGAGAAAATCTATTCCTCTTAACGATATTCAGAATAATTTGTAAAGCTATTTATAAATAAAAACAAAAAGTGTCATTTACGAAAGTTAGACAAAAGTTAGTGGAGAATTGGTTTCCATAATATTCAATTAATCTATTTTCAAACGTACAAAGACGTTTTCAGTTTAAAAAGAACTTTATTATTAAAACGTATATAACTTTTATAAATATCTAGAATCACTTTTGACAACTCATTACTTAACCAGTATAATAAATATAACGATATTTATATTTTATTTCATTAAATATATATAACGATTTAAATTAATATTATATATATTTATATGCGTATTATACGTACATAGTTTTTATACTTTTACTATACTTTAACTTTACCTTTACTTTACTTTAACTTTAATAATTCACTTTAATAATTCATACTTTAGTAATTCACTTTAATAATTCATACTTTAATAATTCACTTTAATAATTCATACTTTAATAATTCACTTTAATAATTCATACTTTAATAATTCACTTTAATAATTCATACTTTAATAATTCACTTTAATAATTCATACTTTAATAATTCACTTTAATAATTCATACTTTAATAATTCACTTTAATAATTCAAAAATCTATTATAAATATAATTCAATAGGTTTCATTATTTCATAGAAACTTGAAAATATATATATATATTTGCTCTGTATTATTTCAAGATATTATTAGTATACATAAAATATTACGACGGAGTGCTGTCCGAGTGATTTCAAAATAGTTTTTTTTGAGTGAGTCGGAGCTAAGGAAATTATGGGTTATAGCTATGGAGGTGATGGGTATGGTTCATGGGATGCTCGTGAGGTCAATCTAGTGTTTATCATCTCCGTTGCATCTACGTACTTTTCTGCAATATTGAATCTCAATATTGAAACGTTCGTGAATCCGAGGTCAACCTTGCACTTGTTAAATGACGTTATATGTATTTTTACTACGAAATACAGTATTGTGAGTTTCATTACTCCCTTTTTTATATATATTTTTGGGCTGAGAATACATGCGCTGTTTTATAAATGTTTTACGAAATAGGCACAAGTACTAAAACTAATTCTATGTGGGTTTAAACCAGAAATATACCCTTAGCTTGGTAACATTAAACTACTTGTCTATGTACGGTAGACGCGAATCCTAGAGATAGATCTATTGGGCCTGACAAACCCCATCCTGACTATGGGATGCTTTAGTACTTCGAGGTTATTTTAAACATACCTGATCTGGTTTACTTCAAAGGGTAAAACATGAACGTTAAGGCTTGTTACCGGGTGCCTACAACTTATAGAATACTTTTATACACTTGCGAGTGTACATATATTTATAAACGGAAATCTTGTGGTCTATTAATATATTGAAATGATTGTTATGATAAACCTATGAACTCACCAACCTTTTTGGTTGACACTTTAAAGCATGTTTATTCTCAGGTATTAAAGAAATCTTCCGCTGTGCATTAGCTCATTTTAAGGATATTACTTGGAGTCATTCATGGCATATTTTGAAAGACGTTGCATTCGAGTCATTGAGTTCATCAAGATTATTATTAAGCCAATTATAGTTGGATGTATTATGAAATGGTGTGCATGCCGTCAACTTTCGTTGTAAAGAAAGTTTGTCTTTTAAAAACGAATGCAATGTTTGTAAAATGTATCATATAGAGGTCAAATACCTCGCGATGTAATCAACTATTGTGAATCGTTTATAATTTATATGAACGGGTCCTTTCAGTTGGTATCAGAGCGGTGGTCTTAGCGAACCAGGTCTGCATTAGTGTGTCTAATTGATAGTCGTTAGGATGCATTAGTGAGTCTGGACTTCGACCGTGTCTGCATGTCAAAAGTTTTGCTCATCATTTTTGTCGGAAATTACCTGCTTATCATTCTTAGTCTAGACACATCTTATTGCATTGATTGCATGAATAGTGTATAGACAAAATTCATATCTTAGCGTATATGCTAATTCATATCTTAGCGTATCTGTTACTGTAAACTTTGCCTGACATATTCCGTAAATTCCTCCGTAATCTACGAAACCTTTTGCTCTATATAATTAGAATACCACCCGATAGCCGGAAAATCATTTCATATCGAAAAATTCTTTATTCAATCGTACAAAATGGAATTTGTCATTAGTTCAAGTCCCTCGGATTCCGAAATGGAATCCCACTCAAGTTCCGAAAGCAGTGTGACCGGAATGGATCAACCAATTAGTCATCATCTATTCTGGATGAATTGGGGATGGGTTCGTAGCCTCCTTAATCATTGGAGACAAGAAGAAGGTCATCCCTTCCATCCACCACATTGCCCTCTTGGCGAAGAACCTGAAGCACTTACCAGCGAACCTATCCGAAACACCATTTTCTCTCTTATTTCTAGAGTATCTCGTCACGATTACATACTACACCAAATTCTAGATTTTATTTATCCGCTCGTCCGAACCGACAATCACCTCGGTGTAATAGAAGAAGTCAACGAGCTTCGCGCTCGGGTAGTGGCTTTGGAGAATATGGTGCAAAGGTTACAAACACCAGCACCAGCACCAGCAGCATAAACAGTACCACCATCAGCAACACCAACAGTACCATCACCACCACCAACAACAACATCCACATCCCACACCGCAACATCACAATCTGTATCTCAAACATCAACGTCATATGCCCTGTAAATATCCAGGAATATCAACAACAACAAACGATGAAGTATTAATTCATAAACTTCATTGAAGAGATATCTCTGCGGCAGTTATGTAATCTCCAAAATCTTAGAGATTATTTAATTCTGACCATAAATCGGATGAGTGAACGGAGATGGTAGAGTAGAAACTTTGATCGAAAATGGTGTACGATTTACAAGCTAGAATTGTTTTACCAACAGCATCAACATGACCGTAGCATCATCAACACAGTCAGTGCCGTCAGTATCGTCAGAATCAACAGCACCTGTAACATCACAAACTCTGTCAGTTCAAGAATCATTGTGGACATCATTACGAATTAACAACAAATATATTGTATCAATGAGTTATGAAGTATTAACTCATTTCCAATCGAAAGATTTATATGTATAAATTTTTAAACCATAATAAATCTTCCTGTACTAAGCTATTATGTGTGAATCTTAACTACTCAGTTAATTCATATTACAAATATGCAATGATGTACGTCCTTCGTCCGCAACTTAACCATCGTTAATTACAATCTCTATCTCAATTCAATAAAAATCCAATTCATAATAAATCAAGTGTATTATTTGAATATATGTTTGATTTTACACTTTCATCATCGATGTACTCAAAACTTTTCAAATACCATCATTCGTACCTTGTGAAGTTCACAAGAATTTCACGAAAACTAACAAATAACAAAGTAATGATAAATAATTTCAATATTATTGAAGAAATACTTATGCAATTTATAAAGTTTTAGGGATTACTCAATTCTAGTTCCAACCATAAAATAAATGAGTTTAATTTAATATTAACTCATTAAATCTATATTACATCTAAAGAATATATACACATATATTTTCATAAAGACTGTAATAAACTTCTTTTGTACAAAATATTAATTGTGAAATTTTTTTTAACGGGTAGGTAATACCCGAGAGATATATAAATTTACAATTAATATATTACATTTTTCGAAACTGATTCAACAATCATCAACTATACTCCCTACTTTCACAACAATATCTATTCTTTCATATAAATCAAAACATTCACACTCATTCAAATTCAATTACATATTCTGATTTTGAAATCGCATAATTCAATTCGAAATATAACCAGTATCATCACTCTTAGATTCCTAAATCTATCAAAGATATACTTTGACTTCAAAACTGTGTTAGAACATCATATGTATTAACGATTACAATATGTGCTCAAACCCTTCGAAATTCCTGAAGACACTTCAACTAAGGAACAATCGAGATGATGATCCAACCACATGTTACCCACAGTTATACACCTGAAAAACTCTCAAAACCCAAGTCATAGTTCGACACGTATCCGTGTTAGACCCTTTGGCATTCACTAGCTAAAATAACTTTTCAATTCCGTTTCAAAATAGACAGTTTTGTCACAGTTCCAGCAAGTCAACTTTGACTTCTCAATCAAAATAGTCTTATTATAACCTCGATAGATACGTTTCCCTTTCGCCAACGTTACCGGGGAATCATTTATATTCACCACATTAGCAATAAACTTACCAAAAACTTCATTGATCTTTGACTTTAAAAAAAAAATTATTATAATTATCGAAACCCTATCATATACTCATTCGTACCTTATAACAAGAATTACCATACCAATTATTGAGAATCAGCAATCAGTATTTTGAAACCTTGCAGCATGTCTACATCAACAATTACATATACACACAACGTCTACCTCCAAGACTTACATTCTTTGAATGAGAAATTTCTGAAAAACACCCTAAACTGCGAACCAGTTCTCGAAATTTTGAAAAATGCTGATGAAGCAGCAAAAACTGTAAACGACCTTAACAGTAAAAAGTTGGATGATAAATGATAGTATATTGGCAAAGCTTAGAAAAAGAGAAGCTTTGGAACTGGAAAACGGATTGAGCAAAGTATGAAGGAGGCTGTGGACAAATCACAAAGGCTGAACCTGCCTTCAAGGAATCCAAATGATTCAGTACTTGCTGAAGTCATTAACGAATACCTTGCTCCTGACTCTAAACCCCTGCGGACAATATCCTTCATCATCCTCTGATATTAGACATTCTAAGATATCATCGTATCTTTCATTATAAATATCATCCATACTTCTGAAGATATTTTTATAATTATTCTTATCTGAAATCATTTACCTCTTCGCGCTATCTGTATTATATCATAAAAGAAACTATTTTAGTTTCTAAATTCTGAAACATTCGAGTTTAAAATAGGAATATTCTTGAAGAAGTGTTGGGAGCTGAAGCATGAGTTAGTATAATATAATGACACTTGATCAACGTGATTATATTACAGTAATTCATGCTGAGTTTCTAAATGGAACATGATGATTCACAGATCATAACGTCATCATGTGCTATGTTACACGACTCTAGTATTCTCTTTGATCTCTAAATATCAAGAAAATATTTCTTGATGATTCGGCCTTTTCTGAGGTATTCTGGTAATTTGAGAAGTCAAGATCGTGCCATTACAATTTCCTTCCTAGAACATTAATAATGTTCATTCCCAAATTTATATCTGCGAATTCTGGACCATTACAAGTGGTGCTTAATCGCAAGAAGAAGAAACGAAAGGACAAAGCTCCGAACTAGAAATGTGAGTATAAATCATAGCAAATAGAAGAGAGCATTAACTGTGGATGACAATGATTATAGAAGAAGCAAGGACTTTGAAATATAAGGGAAGATATAAAACCCAACAACAGCCCAGAAATCACAAACCGTATATATCAATGCATATAGCAATATAAAGACACGGGAGAACTAAAAACACTATAAAACTAAGAGTATAGTAGAAGTAAATAGATTCTTCCGGAGGCAGATGAAAAAGAAGAGCGACAGATATGAAAGTGAGGAGTATATCAAGAATCAGCACTGGATGAAGCATATTGACAAATACTTTAAAATATGAGTTGAGAAGGTGTGAGTTGTAAGAAAACAAATGAGGTGGATTTATAGTGAAATATCCGACAGAGAAATCAAAATGGATTATCGCATTAATTCGAAGAGGATCATAATTTCCTTAATCGCCGAATAATCAAATCCAATATAGATTACAAAGATTTTCTTTTCGGAGATCAATCGTGATGACGTCAAAAGATACGACGAATCACTATTATCTTATTTCATTCATTTACGATAACTTCACTCACACGCTTCGAGTAATCGAATTATTTTATCCATTCTTCTTGAACATGATAAAACTCTATAATCGTTATAATAACATTCTCATTGTTAGTCATGACGACCTCTATCAAATTTCGGGGACAAAATTTCTTTAACGGGTAGGTACTGTGATGACCCGAAAATTTCCGACCAAATTTAAACTTTAATCTTTATATTATTCCGACACGATAAGCAAAGTTTGTTAAGTTAAATCTCAAGAATTTTAAACTGTGTTCATACATTCATTATAACCTCGACCAAATTCCGACGATTCACGAACCGTTATATATAAATAGATATGTATATGTATATATATAGTATAACTTGAGAATATTAATAAAGTATTAAAAGTATAATACTTTACACGAACGTATTTGTTTCAATATGATTTTCGACGAAATTAAAAAAAATATATTAAATGATTGAATTATCAGAAACATTGAATTATGATTACAAGTCTCTGTTGAGAGGTCCACTATGATTTGAGAAAATCTATTCCTCTTAACGATATTCAGAATAATTTGTAAAGCTATTTATAAATAAAAACAAAAAGTGTCATTTACGAAAGTTAGACAAAAGTTAGTGGGGAATTGGTTTCCATAATATTCTATTAATCTATTTTCAAACGTACAAAGACGTTTTCAGTTTAAAAAGAACTTTATTATTAAAACGTATATAACTTTTATAAATATCTAGAATCACTTTTGACAACTCATTACTTAACCAGTATAATAAATATAACGATATTTATATTTTATTTCATTAAATATATATAACGATTTAAATTAATATTATATATATTTATACGCGTATTATACATACATAGTTTTTATACTTTTACTATACTTTAACTTTACCTTTACTTTAATTTTACTTTATTTTAACTTTAATAATTCACTTTAATAATTCATACTTTAATAATTCACTTTAATAATTCATACTTTAATAATTCACTTTAATAATTTATACTTTAATAATTCACTTTAATAATTCATACTTTAATAATTCATTTTAATAATTCATACTTTAATAATTTACTTTAATAATTCATAATTTAATAATTCACTTTAATAATTCAAAAATCTATTATAAATAGAATTCAATAGGTTTCATTATTTCATAAAAACTTGAAAATATATTTCTCTAAACTCTTTCAATCGATTTATATATATATATATATATATATATTTGCTCTGTATTATTTCAAGATATTATTAGTATACATAAAAAATATTGCGACGGAGTGCTGTCCGAGTGATTTCAAAATAGTTTTTTTTGAATGAGTCGAAGCTAAGGAAATTATGGGTTATAGTTATGGAGGTGATGGGTATGGTTCATGGGTATGCTCGTGAGGTCAATCTAGTGTTTATCATCTCCGTTGCGTCTACGTACTTTTCTGCAATATTGAATCTCAATATTGATACGTTCGTGAATCCGAGGCCAACCTTGCACTTGTTAAATGACGTTATATGTATTTTTACTACGAAATACAGTATTGTGAGTTTCATTACTCCCTTTTTTATATATATTTTTGGGCTGAGAAGACATGCGCTGTTTTATAAATGTTTTACGAAATAGGCACAAGTACTAAAACTAATTCTATGTGGGTTTAACCAGAAATATACCCTTAGCTTGGTAACATTAAACTACTTGTCTATGTACGGTAGGCGCGAATCCGAAAGACAGATCTATTGGGCCTGACAAACCCCATCCTGACTATGGGATGCTTTAGTACTTCGAGGTTATTTTAAACACACCTGATCTGGTGTACTTCAAAGGGTAAAACATGAACGTTAAGGCTTGTTACCGGGTGCCTACAACTTATAGAATACTTTTATACACTTGCGAGTGTACATATATTTATAAACAGAAATCTTGTGGTCTATTAATATATTGAAATGATTGTTATGATAAACCTATGAACTCACCAACCTTTTTGGTTGACACTTTAAAGCATGTTTATTCTCAGGTATTAAAGAAATCTTCCGCTGTACATTAGCTCATTTTAAGGATATTACTTGGAGTCATTCATGGCATATTTTGAAAGACGTTGCATTCGAGTCATTTGTAGTGACCCGAACTTTTCCATGTTTATATATATTAATTGAGATTGATATTTAAATGATTAAATGTTTCCAACATGTTAAGCAATCAAACTTGTTAAGACTTGATTAATTGAAATATGTTTCATATAGACAATTGACCACCCAAGTTGACCGGCGATTCACGAACGTTAAAACTTGTAAAAACGACATGACGATATATATATGGATATACATATGGTTAACATGAGATTATGATAAGTAAGTATCTCCATAAGTATATTAACAATGAGTTATATACATATAAACAAGACTACTAACTTAAGGATTTCGAAACGAGACATATATGTAACGATTATCGTTGTAACGACATTTAAATGTATATATATCATATTAAGATATATTAATATATCATAATATCATGATAATATAATAATTTAACATCTCATTAGATATAATAAACAATGGGTTAACAACATTAATTGAGATCGTTAACTTAAAGGTTTCAAAACAACACTTACATGTAACGACTAACGATGACTTAACGACTCAGTTAAAATGTATATACATGTAGTGTATTTAGATGTATTAAAATACTTTTGGAAGACTTCAAGACATATATCAAAACACTCATACTTAACGAAAATGGTTACAGTTACTTTTCCATTCTTTTCTTTCATCAAGAATTCTAGTCGTATTCTTACCCGTATTATACACAGCTTCAAAACGTACTTACTATGAGTATATACCAATAGGAACTAGCATGGGATTCCACTCTTGATTATGTCATGTATGACTAATCAATTTTAACTTCTACTATGAGCTAGTCAACTAACTAGAACTCCTTTTAACCCCACTCACCACTCACCAATTACCACTCATCATTCACTCCATTTCACTTCCAATTCTCTTTCTAATTCTCTCTCAACACACACACACTATTATGAACGTATTTTTCCAGTAGTTAATCATCATCTTCATCAAAAATCACTTCAAGAATCAAGCTATAATCATCATAGGAAGAACACTTCAAAAATCCCTTCAAGTTTACTAATTTACTTCCAAGCTTTCTAATCCATTCCAAGTAATCATCTAAGATCAAGAAACCTTTGTTATATACAGTAGGTTATCTTTCTTATTCAAGGTAATATTCATATTCAAACTTTGATTCAATTTCTATAACTATAAACTATCTTAATTCGAGTAAAAATCTTACTTGAACTTGTTTTTGTGTCATGATCCTACTTCAAGAACTTTCAAGTCATCCAAGATCCTTTGAAGCTAGATCATTTCTTGTCACTTCCAGTAGGTTTACCTACTAAACTTGAGGTAGTAATGATGTTCATAACATCATTCGATTCATATATATAAAACTATCTTATTCGAAGGTTTAAACTCGTAATCACTAGAACATAGTTTAGTTAATTCTAAACTTGTTCGCAAACAAAAGTCAATCCTTCTAACTTGACTTTTAAAATTAACTACACACATGTTATATATCTATATGATATGCTAACTTAATGATTTAAAACCTGGAAACACGAAAAACACCGTAAAACCGGATTTACGCCGTCGTAGTAACACCGCGGGCTGTTTTGGGTTAGTTAATTAAAAACTATGATAAACTTTGATTTAAAAGTTGTTATTATGAGAAAATGATTTTTATTATGAACATGAAACTATATCCAAAAATTATGGTTAAACTCAAAGTGGAAGTATGTTTTCTAAAATGGTCATCTAGACGTCGTTCTTTCGACTGAAATGACTACCTTTACAAAAACGACTTGTAACTTATTTTTCCGACTATAAACCTATAATTTTCTGTTTAGATTCATAAAATAGAGTTCAATATGAAACCATAGCAATTTGATTCACTCAAAATGGATTTAAAATGAAGAAGTTATGGGTAAAACAAGATTGGATAATTTTTCTCATTTTAGCTACGTGAAAATTGGTAACAAATCTATTCCAACCATAACTTAATCAACTTGTATTGTATATTATGTAATCTTGAGATACCATAGACACGTATACAATGTTTCGACCTATCATGTCGACACATCTATATATATTTCGGAACAACCATAGACACTCTATATGTGAATGTTGGAGTTAGCTATACAGGGTTGAGGTTGATTCCAAAATATATATAGTTTGAGTTGTGATCAATACTGAGATACGTATACACTGGGTCGTGGATTGATTCAAGATAATATTTATCGATTTATTTCTGTACATCTAACTGTGGACAACTAGTTGTAGGTTACTAACGAGGACAGCTGACTTAATAAACTTAAAACATCAAAATATATTAAAAGTGTTGTAAATATATTTTAAACATACTTTGATATATATGTATATATTGTTATAGGTTCGTGAATCAACCAGTGGCCAAGTCTTACTTCCCGACGAAGTAAAAAATCTGTGAAAGTGAGTTATAGTCCCACTTTTAAAATCTAATATTTTTGGGATGAGAATACATGCAGGTTTTATAAATGATTTACAAAATAGACACAAGTACGTGAAACTACATTCTATGGTTGAATTATCGAAATCGAATATGCCCCTTTTTATTAAGTCTGGTAATCTAAGAATTAGGGAACAGACACCCTAATTGACGCGAATCCTAAAGATAGATCTATTGGGCCTAACAAACCCCATCCAAAGTACCGGATGCTTTAGCACTTCGAAATTTATATCATATCCGAAGGGTGTCCCGGAATGATGGGGATATTCTTATATATATGCATCTTGTTAATGTCGGTTACCAGGTGTTCACCATATGAATGATTTTTATCTCTATGTATGGGATGTGTATTGAAATATGAAATCTTTTGGTCTATTGTTACGATTTGATATATATAGGTTAAACCTATAACTCACCAACATTTTTGTTGACATTTAAAGCATGTTTATTCTCAGGTGAATACTAAGAGCTTCCGCTGTTGCATACTAAAATAAGGACAAGATTTGGAGTCCATGTTTGTATGATATTGTGTAAAAACTGCATTCAAGAAACTGATTTCGATGTAACATATTTGTATTGTAAACCATTATGTAATGGTCGTGTGTAAACAGGATATTTTAGATTATCATTATTTGATAATCTAAGTAAAGCTTTTTAAACCTTTATTTATGAAATAAAGGTTATGGTTTGTTTTAAAAATGAATGCAGTCTTTGAAAAATGTCTCATATAGAGGTCAAAACCTCGCAACGAAATCAATTAATATGGAACGTTTTTAATCAATAAGAACGGGACATTTCATCATTGAGTTCATCAAGATTATTATTAAGCCAATTATAGTTGGATGTATTATGAAATGGTGTGCATGCCGTCAACTTTCGTTGTAAAGAAAGTTTGTCTTTTAAAAACGAATGCAATATTTGTAAAATGTATCATATAGAGGTAAAATACCTCGCGATGTAATCAACTATTATGAATCGTTTATAATGTATATGAACGGGTCCTTTCATGTGGTTTTCGCGAAACTGCGTATTTGTGCTTACTGTGCTACTTTATACTCTGGAATCTTTATACACATAGCTTACTTTCATTTATATGTTAAAACGTGCCTTTAGGTACGTAGGATACTTAACTTGATCACCGAAAACCTTTATGACCGTTAGTGTCACTTGACGTTACGAATAAACTGCGTACTGCGTACACGTTTAACTTTTATCGTAATCAGAATATTATGACTACGAAATCTTAATTATTATTTTATAATAATAATTACTTGGGTTATTGGATGCTTAATTACGCGTAGTAATTTACTTATGCTTACTAGTTAGTCTTGTTGGACTTTCTACCTTATTGGGCCTTAGCCCACCCTACACTAGTTAGTGGACTATATAATTAGCCCAATTATTAATAGCTAGTGACCCATTAATATGTAAGACAAATGTCCATTTATTAGAGGGAACATACTAGCATTTATGTCAAGTATTATCCTTAATGTTGCATGGGATCCTAACATAAGCACCAACTTTAGACAACCATTAACCAAAAAGCAAAAGTTGGTCTCCCTTGTCCCCCTCCAAAATCACGGCCACCACCCCCCTCCCCTCACCTCATTCACCTATAAATCTTTTAACTTTAATCTTGTTATTTTGTTATAAAGATTCAAACTTGTGTTTGTAATCTTCATGTAACTTAAAGATCCAAGCTTTATGCTTCAAGATCTTCAAGAACAACCAAGATGCAAGCTTTCTAGCTTGAATCTTCATATCTTTTGATGGATCTAAGTTTTCTAACTTATGATCACATTACTTTGTTATAAAGATTCAAACTTGTGTTTGTAATCTTCATGTAACTTAAAGATCTAAGCTTTATGCTTCAAGTTCTTCAAGAACACTAAAGGTTCAAGCTTTCTAGCTTTGTGACCGTATAACTTGTGTGAAAATGATCCAAGCTCTCTAGCTTAGGGTTCCATCACTTTATTTGACTTAGATTATGTTCATACTTGCTTGATTGAAGTAAATTTTGTAGCTTTAGTTGTAAATGTAACATGTAATTGTGTTAAGACTAAGGATATGATGTAACCTTGGTTCATCATCTATCTAAGACTCTTAAATGAGTTGTGTTCTTACTTGGTCTTAAAATATTGTGTGTTGATGGTAAAATCTTGGTCAAGGTGATGCTAACCCATCAACGAGTTGTACACTTGAAGCTACAAGCATCAAGGATGAGAACCGTGATGGGCATCAAGCACTAAGAACCCCACTGGAGCACCTTGCTTACTGTTTTCTGGATCTGATCACACCATCTAGGCTACTGGAAAGTTAATTTTAATTTAGTTCGGTTCGAGTAGATGATTTTCCGTTTAGACCTCGTCTTAATCCGAGTTACGGTTTAGGATTTATGGCCTTCCTAAAGTCACTACACCCTATTAACGTTGTGCTAAAATTTCTGACCTACTCGCACTTAAACCATCGGCACGGTCAAACGAAGACGAGTTAGATTCTAAAAATTGGTCAGCGGTTAGGGGACTCATATACGGAGCAATAGCCACTGATTACTTGTCTTTTCGATTTACATGAGGCCGTAGCAGCTGATCAAAGTCAGCCTATTATTTTGATCTCTATTCTTGTCAAACTTACTTAGCTTTTATGATGATGAATGATGATGATGATGACACTTAAACTTATTTTATGCACTATTAGAACTTATGAGGATAACATACTGACCTAGTAACCTTTGACTTAGGTTGAAGACTTTTCAGACCGACTTACTACTTGCATACTTTCATTATCGACTTTACCGCTCTTATCACTGTGAGTTATAGCATCCCTTTTTACTTTAACTATTTTGGGACTGAGAATACATGTGCTTTTTATGTTTTACATACTAAGCATGAGTACTTAAACTTTATATATGTGTGGGTTATACAACGGCATAAAATTTCCCCTTAGCTCGGTAACGTTTAGTCATTGGTTTTTGAACCGGTGAACGCGAATCTTAGATATGGATCCATAAGGTTTGACATCCCCACTCGGGCTAGTCGCGCTAGCATTTAATGGGTGTTTAATACTTCGTAATCATACGCACTCGCCAAGTGTACTTTTAGGGGGTTACAAACGTTAAGTTAGTTACCAAGTGCCCACGGTTAAACATATACTTTTCATACTGTTTTGGAACACTGAAATCTCGTGACCTACCTTACATTACTGTTACAACTTAAACTATAGCTCACCAACATTATTGTTGACGTTTTTAAGCATTTTTCTCAGGTGCTTAGAGGTTTGTCGCTTCCGCTGTTTAAACTTGCTATTAAGGACCTGCTGTGCTAGAATTCTGCTGTATTACTTAGAGATATCTCAATCATGGAACTTTTCTTTTGCATTCGTAGTTTATGTTATTTTCAAATAATGACTTTGTAACGACCTTTGTGTCACGCTATCTTTTGTAAACGCTATCTTTTATGAATGCAAAACTGGTTTTCAAATAGCAAGTAGTATTCGACCGTGTAAAGATCCTGTTGTTAACGAATCATACACGATGGTTTTGTACGGGGCGTCACATTTGGTATCAGAGCATTGGTGGTAGGGAATTAGGTTGCATTAGTGAGTCTAGACCGGACCGAGTAGGATTCACTAATAGGACTAATCTACAACTTGCTAGTTTACTTGTTTCCGCAAAACTTACTGCATGCTGTTTACTTTTACTGCTATATGACGTATACTGCTACTTGATTTTCATTACTGCATGCTATTATCTGCTTTCGATTGCATGATACTTCTGTACGATTTGCTATTATTGTCATGCTATTTACTGCTATAGATGATCTAAACTGTCATAGTTATTTTGCTTAATACGTGCTTGCTTTATGACTTACTGACATGGAAAAAGTTATTTTTCCCTGTTCAGATGTCAGATGTCCTGCCAGTTATCATTTTGGAGAGCGACTCAGACTCACCCTCCACCTCGCCTGCCATTGTTGCCGATTCACAGATCTCGTCGTCAACACACTCCAGTGACTCTGGCGCTTCGTCCTCTGGAGCCAGTGGCCATGCACCCGACCCAGTGATCACCTCAGACGGACACCAGGATCCAGCGGAGATTCCAGCTCCACTCATCCCAGGACCCTCAGAGCCACTGCACCATTCCGGTGGTGTTGTGACTCCCGGGGATCATGGGGACGTTCCGTTCCGTAATGAGCATAACCAGTGGGCTAGACGCCTTCCTAATGGACGTGTCGTGCCGATTCCACCTTTCAGATATCGGATTATGACTACCGGCCGAGCGGAGCCACCTCCAACTGTTTTTGACGACTCATCATCCGACGACTCATCCTCTGATGACTCCAGTGACGAGGATTCCGATGAGGACCCTGAGGAGGCACCCGTACAGCCACCCTTTACCCCGCCGAAGAAGCGGTATCGTTTCGATGGTATCATTATTCCAGGGGTTAACGGAGGTAGGTCGTTCGTTAACGCACATGGACTGAGGACTAGGGTCACCGCCCGCAAGTGGGTTGTGCCGTATCCTGCTAATCCATTCGTGCGTAAGACTTATCGTTACGCACCATCTACTTCTAAATCTAGACCGTCTGCACCACCTGCACCACCTGTACCGACTGTACCGCCTGCTTCACCAGTATCTCCCTCCGTCGAGGAACTGACGAGGGAAATCGAGATCCTCCGTGCTCGGGTAACTGAGCTCGAGGACCAGGTGTCCCACGTAATGGACATCCTTTACCCACCGTCACCATAAGGTATTGTAGTAGATTTCATTATGTAATCTCGTTTGTAGTTTCATATTTTACTCATGTATTGTGCGAACCTATGCGGATGTATGCAACTTATTATTAATGAATGAAACTTAGTGTTGTTTACTTTTTGTACGGTGTTCTAATTACGTTACTGTATGATGATTCTGTGGTATCTGCACCTAGTTGCATTACTTAGTTAACATGTGTTGCGTTGATTCTATGTTGGTTGCCATATACTATATTATTATTTATTAAATGCTGGATTTTGACTTAAGTCAAAATTTTTGTTAAGAAGAGCAATGGCAAACGGAAGAGCAGCGCCCACAGCAGCAAAAATTGAGGAAATGATTGCTGAAAGAGTAGCCGCAGCTATTGCGGAAATCAACCCACAAGCTCCACCAGTTAACCAGCCCATCCGTAACGAGTGTACTTATAAGGAGTTTCAAAGCTGCAAGTGAAATGTCCCGTTCTTATTGATTAAAAACGTTCCATATTAATTGATTTCATTGCGAGGTTTTGACCTCTATATGAGACGTTTTTCAAAGACTGCATTCATTTTTAAAACAAACCATAACCTTTATTTCATAAATAAAGGTTTAAAAAGCTTTACGTAGATTATCAAATAATGATAATCTAAAATATCCTGTTTACACACGACCATTACATAATGGTTTACAATACAAATATGTTACATCGAAATCAGTTTCTAGAATGCAGTTTTTACACAATATCATACAAACATGGACTCCAAATCTTGTCCTTATTTTAGTATGCAACAGTGGAAGCTCTTAATATTCACCTGAGAATAAACATGCTTTAAACGTCAACAAAAATGTTGGTGAGTTATAGGTTTAACCTATATATATCAAATCGTAACAATAGACCACAAGATTTCATATTTCAATACACATCCCATACATAGAGATAAAAATCATTCATATGGTGAACACCTGGTAACCGACATTAACAAGATGCATATATAAGAATATCCCCATCATTCCGGGACACCCTTCGGATATGATATAAATTTCGAAGTACTAAAGCATCCGGTACTTTGGATGGGGTTTGTTAGGCCCAATAGATCTATCTTTAGGATTCGCGTCAATTAGGGTGTCTGTTCCCTAATTCTTAGATTACCAGACTTAATAAAAAGGGGCATATTCGATTTCGATAATTCAACCATAGAATGTAGTTTCACGTACTTGTGTCTATTTTGTAAATCATTTATAAAACCTGCATGTATTCTCATCCCAAAAATATTAGATTTTAAAAGTGGGACTATAACTCACTTTCACAGATTTTTACTTCGTCGGGAAGTAAGACTTGGCCACTGGTTGATTCACGAACCTATAACAATATATACATATATATTAAAGTATGTTCAAAATATATTTACAACACTTTTAATATATTTTGATGTTTTAAGTTTATTAAGTCAGCTGTCCTCGTTAGTAACCTACAACTAGTTGTCCACAGTTAGATGTACAGAAATAAATCGATAAATATTATCTTGAATCAATCCACGACCCAGTGTATACGTATCTCAGTATTGATCACAACTCAAACTATATATATTTTGGAATCAACCTCAACCCTGTATAGCTAACTCCAACATTCACATATAGAGTGTCTATGGTTGTTCCGAAATATATATAGATGTGTCGACATGATAGGTCGAAACATTGTATACGTGTCTATGGTATCTCAAGATTACATAATATACAATACAAGTTGATTAAGTTATGGTTGGAATAGATTTGTTACCAATTTTCACGTAGCTAAAATGAGAAAAATTATCCAATCTTGTTTTACCCATAACTTCTTCATTTTAAATCCGTTTTGAGTGAATCAAATTGCTATGGTTTCATATTGAACTCTATTTTATGAATCTAAACAGAAAAGTATAGGTTTATAGTCGGAAAAATAAGTTACAAGTCGTTTTTGTAAAGGTAGTCATTTCAGTCGAAAGAACGACGTCTAGATGACCATTTTAGAAAACATACTTCCACTTTGAGTTTAATCATAATTTTTGGATATAGTTTCATGTTCATAATAAAAATCATTTTCTCAGAATAACAACTTTAAAATCAAAGTTTATCATAGTTTTTAATTAACTAACCCAAAACAGCCCGCGGTGTTACTACGACGGCGTAAATCCGGTTTTACGGTGTTTTTCGTGTTTCCAGGTTTTAAATCATTAAGTTAGCATATCATATAGATATAGAACATGTGTTTAGTTGATTTTAAAAGTCAAGTTAGAAGGATTAACTTTTGTTTGCGAACAAGTTTAGAATTAACTAAACTATGTTCTAGTGATTACAAGTTTAAACCTTCGAATAAGATAGCTTTATATGTATGAATGGAATGATGTTATGAACATCATTACTACCTTAAGTTCCTTGGATAAACCTACTGGAAAAGAGAAAAATAGATCTAGCTTCAATGGATCCTTGGATGGCTCGAAGTTCTTGAAGCAGAATCATGACACGAAAACAAGTTCAAGTAAGATCATCACTTGAAATAAGATTGTTATAGTTATAGAAATTGAACCAAAGTTTGAATATGATTATTACCTTGTATTAGAATGATAACCTACTGTAAGAAACAAAGATTTCTTAAGGTTGGATGATCACCTTACAAGATTGGAAGTGAGCTAGCAAACTTGAAAGTATTCTTGATTTTATGAAACTAGAACTTTTGGAATTTATGAAGAACACTTAGAACTTGAAGATAGAACTTGAGAGAGATCAATTAGATGAAGAAAATTGAAGAATGAAAGTGTTTGTAGGTGTTTTTGGTCATTGGTGTATGGATTAGATATAAAGGATATGTAATTTTGTTTTCATGTAAATAAGTCATGAATGATTACTCATATTTTTGTAATTTTATGAGATATTTCATGCTAGTTGCCAAATGATGGTTCCCACATGTGTTAGGTGACTCACATGGGCTGCTAAGAGCTGATCATTGGAGTGTATATACCAATAGTACATACATCTAAAAGCTGTGTATTGTACGAGTACGAATACGGGTGCATACGAGTAGAATTGTTGATGAAACTGAACGAGGATGTAATTGTAAGAATTTTTGTTAAGTAGAAGTATTTTGATAAGTGTATTGAAGTCTTTCAAAAGTGTATAAATACATATTAAAACACTACATGTATATACATTTTAACTGAGTCGTTAAGTCATCGTTAGTCGTTACATGTAAGTGTTGTTTTGAAACCTTTAGGTTAACGATCTTGTTAAATGTTGTTAACCCAATGTTTATAATATCAAATAAGATTTTAAATTATTATATTATCATGATATTATCATATATGAATATCTCTTAATATGATATATATACATTAAATGCCTTTACAACGATAATCGTTACATATATGTCTCGTTTAAAAATCATTAAGTTAGTAGTCTTGTTTTTACATATGTAGTTCATTGTTAATATACTTAATGATATGTTTACTTATCATAGTATCATGTTAACTATATATATATCCATATATATGTCATCATATAGTTTTTACAAGTTTTAACGTTCGTGAATTACCGGTCAACTTGGGTGGTCAATTGTCTATATGAAACATATTTTAATTAATCAAGTCTTAACAAGTTTGATTGCTTAACATGTTGGAAACATTTAATCATGTAAATATCAATCTCAATTAATATATATAAACATGGAAAAGTTCGGGTCACTACAGTACCTACCCGTTAAATAAATTTCGTCCCGAAATTTTAAGCTGTTGAAGGTGTTGACGAATCTTCTGGAAATAGATGCGGGTATTTCTTCTTCATCTGATCTTCACGCTCCCAGGTGAACTCGGGTCCTCTACGAGCATTCCATCGAACCTTAACAATTGGTATCCTGTTTTGCTTAAGCCTTTTAACCTCACGATCCATTATTTCGACGGGTTCTTCGATGAATTGGAGTTTTTCGTTGATTTGGATTTCATCTAACGGAATAGTGAGATCTTCTTTAGCAAAACATTTCTTCAAATTCGAGACATGGAAAGTGTTATGTACAGCCGCGAGTTGTTGAGGTAACTCAATTCGGTAAGCTACTGGTCCGACACGATCAATAATCTTGAATGGTCCAATATACCTTGGATTTAATTTCCCTCGCTTACTAAATCGAACAACACCTTTCCAAGGTGCAACTTTAAGCATGACCATCTCTCCAATTTCAAATTCTATATCTTTTCTTTTAATGTCAGCGTAGCTCTTTTGTCGACTTTGGGCGGTTTTCAACCGTTGTTGAATTTGGATGATCTTCTCGGTAGTTTCTTGTATAATCTCCGGACCCGTAATCTGTCTTTCCCCCACTTCACTCCAACAAATCGGAGACCTGCACTTTCTACCATAAAGTGCTTCAAACGGCGCCATCTCAATGCTTGAATGGTAGCTGTTGTTGTAGGAAAATTCTGCTAATGGTAGATGTCGATCCCAACTGTTTCCGAAATCAATAACACATGCTCGTAGCATGTCTTCAAGCGTTTGTATTGTCCTTTCGCTCTGCCCATCAGTTTGTGGATGATATACAGTACTCATGTCTAGACGAGTTCCTAATGCTTGCTGTAATGTCTGCCAGAATCTTGAAATAAATCTGCCATCCCTATCAGAGATAATAGAGATTGGTATTCCATGTCTGGAGACGACTTCCTTCAAATACAGTCGTGCTAACTTCTCCATCTTGTCATCTTCTCTTATTGGCAGGAAGTGTGCTAATTTGGTGAGACGATCAACTATTACCCAAATAGTATCAAAACCACTTGCAGTCCTTGGCAATTTAGTGATGAAATCCATGGTAATGTTTTCCCATTTCCATTCCGGGATTTCGGGTTGTTGAAGTAGACCTGATGGTTTCTGATGCCCAGCTTTGACCTTAGAACACGTCAAACATTCTCCTACGTATTTAGCAACATCGGCTTTCATACCCGGCCACCAAAAATGTTTCTTGAGATCCTTGTACATCTTCCCCGTTCCAGGATGTATTGAGTATCTGGTTTTATGAGCTTCTCTAAGTACCATTTCTCTCATATCTCCAAATTTTGGTACCCAAATCCTTTCAGCCCTATACCGGGTTCCGTCTTCCTGAATATTAAGATGCTTCTCCGATCCTTTGGGTATTTCATCCTTCAAATTTCCCTCTTTTAAAACTCCTTGTTGCGCCTCCTTTATTTGAGTAGTAAGGTTATTATGAATCATTATATTCATAGATTTTACTCGAATGGGTTCTCTGTCCTGCCTGCTCAAGGCATCGGCTACCACATTTGCCTTCCCCGGGTGGTAACGAATCTCAAAGTCGTAATCATTCAACAATTCAATCCACCTACGCTGCCTCATATTCAGTTGTTTCTGATTAAATATGTGTTGAAGACTTTTGTGGTCGGTATATATAATACTTTTGACCCCATATAAGTAGTGCCTCCAAGTCTTTAATGCAAAAACAACCGCGCCTAATTCCAAATCATGCGTCATATAATTTTGTTCGTGAATCTTCAATTGTCTAGACGCATAAGCAATCACCTTCGTTCGTTGCATTAATACACAACCGAGACCTTGCTTTGATGCATCACAATAAATCACAAAATCATCATTCCCTTCAGGCAATGACAATATAGGTGCCGTAGTTAGCTTTTTCTTCAATAACTGAAACGCTTTCTCTTGTTCATCATTCCATTCAAATTTCTTCCCTTTATGCGTTAATGCAGTCAAGGGTTTTGCTATTCTGGAAAAGTCTTGGATGAACCTTCTGTAGTAACCAGCTAGTCCTAAAAACTGGCGTATGTGTTTCGGAGTTTTCGGGGTTTCCCACTTTTCAACATTTTCTATCTTTGCCGGATCCACCTTAATACCTTCTTTGTTCACTATGTGACCGAGGAATTGAACTTCTTCCAACCAAAATGCACACTTTGAAAACTTAGCGTACAATTCTTCCTTCCTCAATACTTCTAACACCTTTCTCAAATGTTCACCGTGTTCTTGGTCATTCTTTGAGTAAATAAGTATGTCATCAATGAAAACAATGACAAACTTGTCAAGGTATGGTCCACACACTCGGTTCATAAGGTCCATGAACACAGCTGGTGCATTAGTTAAACCAAACGGCATGACCATAAACTCGTAATGACCGTAACGTGTTCTGAAAGCAGTCTTTGGAATATCATCTTCTTTCACCCGCATTTGATGATACCCGGAACGTAAGTCAATCTTTGAATAAACAGACGAGCCTTGTAGTTGATCAAATAAGTCATCGATTCTCGGTAGTGGGTAGCGGTTCTTGATGGTAAGTTTGTTCAACTCTCGGTAGTCGATACACAACCTGAATGTACCATCTTTCTTCTTGATAAACAAAACAGGAGCTCCCCACGGTGATGTGCTTGGTCGAATGAAACCACGCTCTAAAAGTTCTTGTAATTGGCTTTGCAGTTCTTTCATCTCGCTGGGTGCGAGTCTGTAAGGAGCACGAGCTATTGGTGCAGCTCCTGGTACAAGATCTATTTGAAATTCAACGGATCGATGTGGGGGTAATCCCGGTAATTCTTTCAGAAATACATCGGGAAATTCTTTTGCAATGGGAACATCATTGATGCTCTTTTCTTCAGTTTGTACTTTCTCGACGTGTGCTAGAACAGCATAGCAACCTTTTCTTATTAGTTTTTGTGCCTTCAAATTACTAATAAGATGTAGCTTCGTGTTGCCCTTTTCTCCGTACACCATTAAGGGTTTTCCTTTTTCTCGTATAATTCGAATTGCATTTTTGTAACAAACGATCTCCGCTTTCACTTCTTTCAACCAGTCCATACCGATTATCACATCAAAACTCCCTAACTCTACTGGTATCAAATCAATCTTAAATGTTTCGCTAACCAGTTTAATTTCTCGATTCAGACATATATTATCTGCTGAAATTAATTTACCATTTGCTAATTCGAGTAAAAATTTACTATCCAAAGGCGTCAATGGACAACTTAATTTAGCACAAAAATCTCTACTCATATAGCTTCTATCTGCACCCGAATCAAATAAAACGTAAGCAGATTTATTGTCAATAAGAAACGTACCCGTAACAAGCTCCGGGTCTTCCTGTGCCTCTGCCGCATTAATATTGAAAACTCTTCCACGGCCTTGTCCATTCGTGTTCTCCTGGTTCGGGCAATTTCTAATAATGTGGCCCGGTTTTCCACATTTATAACAAACTACATTGGCATAACTTGCTCCGACACTACTTGCTCCGCCATTACTCGTTCCGACACCATTTGTTCCTTTCGTTCTATTAACCCCTGGTCCGTAGACCTCACACTTCGCCGCGCTATGACCATTTCTTTTACACTTGTTGCAAAATTTGGTGCAGAACCCCGAGTGATACTTTTCACACCTTTGGCATAGCTGCTTCTGATTGTTGTTGCTGTTGCGGTTATTATTGTTGTTGGGATGATTGTTGTAGTTGCTGTTGTTGTTGTTGTTGTTGTTGGGCCGTTTGTTGTAGTTGCGATTGATGTTGCGATTGTTGGGATAATTGTTGCGATTATTGTTGTAATTGCTGTTGTTGTTGTATTGGCGATTCTTATCACCGTTTTCCTCCCACTTTCTTTTGACTTGCTTCACATTGGCCTCTTCAGCAGTCTGTTCTTTAATTCTTTCTTCAATTTGGTTCACGAGTTTGTGAGCCATTCTACATGCCTGTTGTATGGTGGAGGGCTCGTGTGAACTTATATCTTCTTGGATTCTTTCCGGTAATCCTTTCACAAACGCGTCGATCTTCTCTTCCTCATCTTCGAATGCTCCCGGACACAATAGGCACAATTCTGTGAATCGTCTTTCGTACGTGGTAATATCAAATCCTTGGGTTCGTAACCCTCTAAGTTCTGTCTTGAGCTTATTGACCTCGGTTCTGGGACGGTACTTCTCGTTCATCAAGTGCTTGAATGCTGACCACGGTAGTGCATACGCATCGTCTTGTCCCACTTGCTCTAGATAGGTATTCCACCATGTTAACGCAGAACCTGTGAAGGTATGTGTAGCGTACTTTACTTTGTCCTCTTCAGTACACTTACTTATGGCAAACACCGATTCGACCTTCTCGGTCCACCGTTTCAATCCGATCGGTCCTTCGGTTCCATCAAATTCCAAAGGTTTGCAGGCAGTGAATTCTTTGTAGGTGCATCCTACACGATTTCCTGTACTGCTAGATCCAAGGTTATTGTTGGTATGTAGCGTAGCCTGTACTGCGGCTATGTTTGAAGCTAGAAAAGTACGGAATTCCTCTTCATTCATATTCACGGTGTGTCGAGTAGTCGGTGCCATTTCCTTCAAAATAGTTAAATGGAACAAGTTAATCATACAGAATATTAAGAGTAGTTAATAGTATTTCGTAGCATAATATGAACTCATTTATAAAATCTTTTTCTTCATATTAGCATTTTATAAGTTTAAATTCGGGTAGTACCTACCCGTTAAGTTCATACTTAGTAGCTAATATACAATTCAACTACTACAATTCTATATGAAAAACTGATTATAATAATATTTCGCGTTCAAACTTTTATACAATATTTTACAAACTTACAATACCGCTTATTTTACATAAAGCATGAAATATAGCACACAATAACTTTGATACAAGATAGTTGTGAAGATAATTCTAGCTAGTACACAAGTCGTTCAGCAAAGGCAATAAAGACACGTAATTCATACGTCCAGAAACAAGTCATGCATTCTGGTTTTACTAGGACTACTTCCCATCCTTGGTCTTGTGCAACATAACCGTTATGGCCGTTGATAAGACAGCGTGTTGTAACGTCATCAAAGGGACGAGGGTTACGTAATGTCCAACAGTCCCGTAATAATCTAAAAACCTCATTTCTTACCCCAATTACCGACTCCGTCACTTGTGGGAACGTTTTGTTTAATAGTTGTAGCCCGATGTTCTTGTTCTCACTTTGGTGAGAAGCGAACATTACTAATCCGTAAGCATAACATGCTTCTTTATGTTGCATGTTAGCCGCTTTTTCTAAATCACGAAGTCCAATATTCGGATATATTGAGTCAAAATAATTTCTTAACCCGTTGCGTAAAATAGCATTTGGGTTCCCCGCAATATATGCGTCAAAGTAAACACATCGTAACTTATGGGTTTCCCAATGTGATATCCCCCATCTTTCAAACGAAAGTCTCTTATAAACCAAGACATTCTTGGAACGTTCTTCGAATGTCTTACAAACTGATCTCGCCTTAAATAGTTGTGCCGAAGAATTCTGGCCGACTCTAGACAAGGTTTCATCAATCATGTCTCCGGGTAGGTCTCTTAAAATATTGGGTTGTCTATCCATTTTGTGTTTTTAAACTGTAAAATAGACAAGAGTTAGATTCATAAAAAAAATACTTATTAATACAAGCAATTTTTACATATATCATAAAGCATAAGAACACTATATTACATATATTACACCACACGAATACAACTATCTTATTCCGACTCGCTCGTTTCTTCTTCTTCGGTTTTGGTTCGTTTTGCCAAGTTTCTAGGGATATATGATGTTCCCCTAATACGAGCCGTCGTTGTCCACATTGGTTTAGAAAAACCTGGTGGTTTAGAGGTTCCCGGGTCATTGTTACAACTTAAGGACTTCGGGCGTTGACGATACATATAAAGTTCATCGGGGTTGGAATTAGATTTCTCTATTTTTATGCCCTTTCCCTTATTATTTTCTTTTGCCTTTTTAAATTCAGTTGGGGTAATTTCTATAACATCATCGGAATTCTCGTCGGAATCCGATTCATCGGAGAATTGGTAATCCTCCCAATATTTTGCTTCCTTGGCGGAAACACCATTGACCATAATTAACCTTGGTCGGTTGGTTGAGGATTTTCTTTTACTTAACCGTTTTATTATTTCCCCCACCGGTTCTATTTCTTCATCCGGTTCGGATTCTTCTTCCGGTTCTGACTCTTCTTCCGGTTCCTCTTCGGGAACTTGTGAATCAGTCCACGAATCATTCCAATTTACATTTGACTCTTCATTATTATTAGGTGAGTCAATGGGACTTGTTCTAGAGGTAGACATCTATCACATAATATCAAACGCGTTAAGAGATTAATATATCACATAATATTCACATGTTAAAAATAAATAGTTTCCAACAAAATTTGTTAAGCAATCATTTTTCAAGTAAACACGGTCGAAGTCCAGACTCACTAATGCATCCTAACAAACTCGATAAGACACACTAATGAAAAATTCTGGTTCTCTAAGACCAATGCTCTGATACCAACTGAAATGTCCCGTTCTTATTGATTAAAAACGTTCCATATTAATTGATTTCGTTGCGAGGTTTTGACCTCTATATGAGACGTTTTTCAAAGACTGCATTCATTTTTAAAACAAACCATAACCTTTATTTCATAAATAAAGGTTTAAAAAGCTTTACGTAGATTATCAAATAATGATAATCTAAAATATCCTGTTTACACACGACCATTACATAATGGTTTACAATACAAATATGTTACATCGAAATCAGTTTCTTGAATGCAGTTTTTACACAATATCATACAAACATGGACTCCAAATCTTGTCCTTATTTTAGTATGCAACAGCGGAAGCTCTTAATATTCACCTGAGAATAAACATGCTTTAAACGTCAACAAAAATGTTGGTGAGTTATAGGTTTAACCTATATATATCAAATCGTAACAATAGACCACAAGATTTCATATTTCAATACACATTCCATACATAGAGATAAAAATCATTCATATGGTGAACACCTGGTAACCGACATTAACAAGATGCATATATAAGAATATCCCCATCATTCCGGGACACCCTTCGGATATGATATAAATTTCGAAGTACTAAAGCATCCGGTACTTTGGATGGGGTTTGTTAGGCCCAATAGATCTATCTTTAGGATTCGCGTCAATTAGGGTGTCTGTTCCCTAATTCTTAGATTACCAGACTTAATAAAAAGGGGCATATTCGATTTCGATAATTCAACCATAGAATGTAGTTTCACGTACTTGTGTCTATTTTGTAAATCATTTATAAAACCTGCATGTATTCTCATCCCAAAAATATTAGATTTTAAAAGTGGGACTATAACTCACTTTCACAGATTTTTACTTCGTCGGGAAGTAAGACTTGGCCACTGTTGATTCACGAACCTATAACAATATATACATATATATTAAAGTATGTTCAAAATATATTTACAACACTTTTAATATATTTTGATGTTTTAAGTTTATTAAGTCAGCTTTCCTCGTTAGTAACCTACAACTAGTTGTCCACAGTTAGATGTACAGAAATAAATCGATAAATATTATCTTGAATCAATCCACGACCCAGTGTATACGTATCTCAGTATTGATCACAACTCAAACTATATATATTTTGGAATCAACCTCAACCCTGTATAGCTAACTCCAACATTCACATATAGAGTGTCTATGGTTGTTCCGAAATATATATAGATGTGTCGACATGATAGGTCGAAACATTGTATACGTGTCTATGGTATCTCAAGATTACATAATATACAATACAAGTTGATTAAGTTATGGTTGGAATAGATTTGTTACCAATTTTCACGTAGCTAAAATGAGAAAAATTATCCAATCTTGTTTTACCCATAACTTCTTCATTTTAAATCCGTTTTGAGTGAATCAAATTGCTATGGTTTCATATTGAACTCTATTTTATGAATCTAAACAGAAAAGTATAGGTTTATAGTCGGAAAAATAAGTTACAAGTCGTTTTTGTAAAGGTAGTCATTTCAGTCGAAAGAACGACGTCTAGATGACCATTTTAGAAAACATACTTCCACTTTGAGTTTAATCATAATTTTTGGATATAGTTTCATGTTCATAATAAAAATCATTTTCTCAGAATAACAACTTTAAAATCAAAGTTTATCATAGTTTTTAATTAACTAACCCAAAACAGCCCGCGGTGTTACTACGACGGTGTAAATCCGGTTTTACGGTGTTTTTCGTGTTTCCAGGTTTTAAATCATTAAGTTAGCATATCATATAGATATAGAACATGTGTTTAGTTGATTTTAAAAGTCAAGTTAGAAGGATTAACTTTTGTTTGCGAACAAGTTTAGAATTAACTAAACTATGTTCTAGTGATTACAAGTTTAAACCTTCGAATAAGATAGCTTTATATGTATGAATCGAATGATGTTATGAACATCATTACTACCTTAAGTTCCTTGGATAAACCTACTGGAAAAGAGAAAAATAGATCTAGCTTCAATGGATCCTTGGATGGCTCGAAGTTCTTGAAGCAGAATCATGACACGAAAACAAGTTCAAGTAAGATCATCACTTGAAATAAGATTGTTATAGTTATAGAAATTGAACCAAAGTTTGAATATGATTATTACCTTGTATTAGAATGATAACCTACTGTAAGAAACAAAGATTTCTTGAGGTTGGATGATCACCTTACAAGATTGGAAGTGAGCTAGCAAACTTGAAAGTATTCTTGATTTTATGAAACTAGAACTTTTGGAATTTATGAAGAACACTTAGAACTTGAAGATAGAACTTGAGAGAGATCAATTAGATGAAGAAAATTGAAGAATGAAAGTGTTTGTAGGTGTTTTTGGTCGTTGGTGTATGGATTAGATATAAAGGATATGTAATTTTGTTTTCATGTAAATAAGTCATGAATGATTACTCATATTTTTGTAATTTTATGAGATATTTCATGCTAGTTGCCAAATGATGGTTCCCACATGTGTTAGGTGACTCACATGGGCTACTAAGAGCTGATCATTGGAGTGTATATACCAATAGTACATACATCTAAAAGATGTGTATTGTACGAGTACGAATACGGGTGCATACGAGTAGAATTGTTGATGAAACTGAACGAGGATGTAATTGTAAGCATTTTTGTTAAGTAGAAGTATTTTGATAAGTGTATTGAAGTCTTTCAAAAGTATATAAATACATATTAAAACACTACATGTATATACATTTTAACTGAGTCGTTAATTCATCGTTAGTCGTTACATGTAAGTGTTGTTTTGAAACCTTTAGGTTAACGATCTTGTTAAATGTTGTTAACCCAATGTTTATAATATCAAATGAGATTTTAAATTATTATATTATCATGATATTATCATGTATGAATATCTCTTAATATGATATATATACATTAAATGTCTTTACAACGATAATCGTTACATATATGTCTCGTTTAAAAATCATTAAGTTAGTAGTCTTGTTTTTACATATGTAGTTCATTGTTAATATACTTAATGATATGTTTACTTATCATAGTATCATGTTAACTATATATATATCCATATATATGTCATCATATAGTTTTTACAAGTTTTAACGTTCGTGAATCACCGGTCAACTTGGGTGGTCAATTGTCTATATGAAACATATTTCAATTAATCAAGTCTTAACAAGTTTGATTGCTTAACATGTTGGAAACATTTAATCATGTAAATATCAATCTCAATTAATATATATAAACATGGAAAAGTTCGGGTCACTACAGCAAGCCCCACAACTTTAGTGGTACTGAGGGGCCAGTTGGATTGACTAGGTGGTTTGAGAAACTAGAAGCAGTGTTCCGTGTAAGCAACTGCTCAGAGATGAACAAAACCAAGTATGCCTCCTGTACGCTGTCGGACGGCTCCCTAACTTGGTGGAACACACTTGCTCAGGCCAAAGGTATTGACGAGGCTTATGCTACTCCTTGGGAAGAATTTAAGGGAGCCATGATCGAAGAGTACTGCCCCAGAACAGAGATACAGAAAATGGAGGCTGAGTTCTGGGAGTTGAAGGTTGTGGAAAACGATCTTGATGGTTACAACCGTAGGTATCTGGAATTAGCACTGATGTGTCCCGCGATGGTTACCCCGGAGTTTAAGAGAATGAAACGATACTTGTGGGGACTTCTCAAGTCTATTCAGGGAAATATCACCTCTTCTAAACCACCCAACTGTGATGACCCGGGAATTTCCGACCAAATTTAAACTTAATCTTTATATGTTTCCGACACGATAAGCAAAGTCTGTAATGTTGAATCCCGAAAACTTTGAAACTAGGTTCATATATTCAATTGACCTTTGACCGATTCTGACGATTCACGAACATTGGTTGATAAGTAAATATGTATATACATATAATATAGTATATATAATAAATTGAAATTTTATAATATAATTAAGTGGATCCATAATGTAAAATAATAGTTAGAACAAATAAGTTAATATCAAAACGAATATATATATACATATATATAACTATATATATATTATTATGAATCTATATAAGTAATTTCTATTTATAGTTATTAATATATTATAATATCAAATACACAATAAACGTTACTATATAATATAGTGAAAAGTTAATATATTATATGCAAGTACAAAGTTAGAATGTTACATTAATATTATAACCATCACTATATGATTTTTTTTATTTTAATTGTTTATGTCTTCTTTATGATTGAAAATTCCTCCAATTGTACTACTTCAACTAATCATCAACCACTTTACAAACGAAATTACTCCCGTGATCAAATTAATGAATTACTGTTCCATTCATTATCTACTTTCTAACATATCTTTACATAATTATACATACAAATAGAAGAAGAAGGAACCATAGTCTTTAATTCATCTTTCTTTTTCTCCTTCTCCATTAACATCTCCCTTTCCTATTTTATTAACTGAGAATCATCACCACTTGCTCAACTTGATTTTCTAATTTTCTTCGTTAACAAAACTACCACTTCATCAACTCACTTTCTGTTTATTTCTCCCTTCGTGAATCCTCAAACTAACAAAACCCAACAAACCCACACAACTATAAAAACGAACTCAATACCACCATCAATGATCAATACCTTTCTGTTATTACTATTCTGTTTACAGCCTAATCCAATAACATCAAGTACCTACCGCTACGATTTATGTGTTTCTGATTCAAACACTAAACCATCCTCACCACCTTCGAATCCCTCCAAACAACCATCACGTTGCCACCCTACTGCTGCAACTAGCTTGTACCTATTCGAATTAAATAAACTATTTTTGTGGAAGATGACGTGCAGGATAACTGCTAATCGATCAAGGTTGCTATTGTTTGTTTTCTGTTTCTTGTTTCTATTTGGACGCCAACCCTACTAGCTACCTAATGTTATACGCCTTTGTTTCCATCTGTTTCTATTTAAAAAAAATCCAAATCCAAAGTCTACCTCATAATCCATTTGTTAAGTTATGATATTAGTCAAAAAGGAAATAAAGTTGATGATTCATGACATCAACTTGATAATTCGATTAGAAACCGAACCCCACAACCATAATAATACTCCACTAACCTCTTCTTTATCTTCAAATATCTCGGACTATTGATTAAATGGTGGGCTCCATAGTATTTTATGTTGGAGTCGAGAGATAAACAAATTGTGAGATTTGATTAATTATTAAAAGAGCCAAAGTCACTTGACAACCCTACCACTTATTATGTTATTAATTTTTTTGCGGTTTCTACTCCACTTAAAAATACCGAACCCCATACCCACAAACATCACCATCGGACAACCACAACAAACCAAAAACACTACTGCATCAAACGTTTAACGTTTCTGATTCATTAGAAACCTTCATCTACTACTGTTTTGTTTCCAAATTAGAACACAACCCTCCTGCTGCACTTCTCTATTTTGACACACAAAAATCAACAAAACAAATTCATTACAAACCCCTGTATACCTTATGCTTTCATTCTATTTCCTGTTCGAAGAAAAAGAGGATGCATTGAATATTGATATGCATTGATTTATGAATTTAATAAACAAATATATGCTTGTGGGACATATAAGTAGATGGTCGATCAGTGGGTTGAAATAATATCGATTATATATATATATATATTTTTTTTGTTACATGCTGAGTAAAAGGAAGGGATGAAAGTGATAGCAATTGATATGGCTACTTACTTTAATGATAATCGAAATAGAACTTGATTTTCCTTTCATGGGCCACCATATTTTTAAAATATGCCATGATATATGGAAATATATTTAGGATGCCATGATTAAATTATTATTTGGGGTTATGAGCTGTAAAGGAAATTGTTAATGGGATATGTTTATTTGGTTGATTGGCCATCGTGAACCTATAATTCACATTTGGGCCGTGAGGGAATTAATAAAAGAAGAGGTGGGTCGAGTTGGTTATGTATGGGACGAATATGAAGAGTATGATGATAAAAAAAAATAATAATAATATTACGCTCATGATAATGAAGGGTAACGTTTAGGATACTTATGATGATTAAGAAAATATAAGTATGATGATAATACCTTCATAATATGGATGATGATGATGATGAAAAAGAAAATGGCAAGCAGAAAATAAAACGGATTAAAAGGTTATAGGCCGGGATTAGAAATGGAAAAGTAAAAGGCAACTAGATGGTTAGGAGCGTTGTGTTTAAGTGAGAGGTTGTGGGTTCGAGTCCGGTCTATGGCATTTTTTTAGGAAGCTTATTCTTTAAAGGTTGTGCTCCATTTTTATTATTATTATTATTATTATTATTATTATTATTATTATTATTATTATTATTATTATTATTACTATTATTACTATTATTATTATTATTATTATTATTATTATTATTATTATTATTATTATTATTATTATTATTATTATTATTATTATTATTATTATTATTAATTATTAATTATTAATTATTATCATTACTAGTAGTAGTTTTATTTTTAAGAGACATTATTATTATTTTTATCACTATTATTATTATTACTATAATTAATATTATTATTAATATTATTAATATTATTATTTTAATCAAATACAACCTTTGTTACTATTATTGATATAAAAACATACTTATAGTATATTATATATTAGTACGTACTAATCATATTAACATTTTTAACAAATTAGGTATTTTTAATATATGTATTGATATAACTATATAAATATTAATTATTTTAAATATATACACAAATTAAATATATATAACACATAAATTTTAGATATAATAAATAAATCTATTCGATTACGATTATATGTGTTAATACATATACAAATGATATAGGTTCGTGAATCCGAGGCCAACCCTGCATTGTTCAATATAGTATGTATTTTTACTACAAAATACAGTATGGTGAGTTTCATTTACCTTTTTACCCTTTATATTTTTGGGCTGAGAATACATGCGCAATTTTTTATAAATGTTTTACGAAATGGACACAAGTAATCGAAACTACATTATATGGTTGAATTATCGAAATCGAATATACCCCTTCTATTAAGTCTGGTAATCTAAGAATTAGGGAACATGCACCCTAATTGACGCGAACTCTAAAGATAGATCTATCGGGCCCAACAAGCCCCATCCAAAGTACCGGATGCTTTAGTACTTCGAAATTTATATCATGTCCGAAGGAGGATCCCGGAATGATGGGGATATTCTTATATGCATATTGTGAATGTCGGTTACCAGGTGTTCAATTCATATGAATGATTATTTTTTTTGTCTCTATGCATGGGACGTATATTTATGAAAAATGGAAATGAAAATCTTGTGGTCTATTAAAATGATGAAAATGATTGTTTATGATAAACGAATGAACTCACCAACCTTTTGGTTGACACTTTAAAGCATGTTTATTCTCAGGTATGAAAGAAATCTTCCGCTGTGCATTTGCTTGTATTAGAGATATTACTTGGAGTCATTCATGACATATTTCAAAAGACGTTGCATTCGAGTCGTCGAGTTCATCAAGATTATTACTAAGTCAATTATAGTTGGATATATTATGAAATGGTATGCATGCCGTCAACTTTCGATGTAAAGCAAGTTTGTCTTTTAAAAACGAATGCAATGTTTGTAAAATGTATCATATAGAGGTCAAGTACCTCGCGATGTAATCAACTATTGTGAATCGTTTGTAATCGATATGGACTTCGTCCAGATGGATTAGGACGGGTTATGACAGTTGGTATCAGAGCTGGTATAACGCCGTCCATGTGTGGCGGGTTAGTCGTAAAGGAGGTTCTCACAGTGTTACCTGTGACGAAGCATTGGCTCTTACTCCTTGCGATCCCTTACGAGGGTTGACAGTAGCCGAGAGGCAGGCCCTAAAATCAGTATCTGAGGTACACTCAGTGGTCACCAGGCGGTTAGCTGGGAAGGCACTGGGTGGGACGGTGGTTGTCCCCATCTGTGTGACAGTTGGTATCAGAGCAGAGGTCTTAGCGAACCAGGTCTGCATTAGTGTGTCTAACTGATAAGTCGTTAGGATGCATTAGTAAGTCTGGACTTCGATCGTGTCTGCATGTCAAAAAGTTTTGCTTATCATTTTGTATCGAAAATTATCTGCTTATCATTCTTAATCTAGACACGTCTTGCTGCATTGACTGCATGAATAGTGTATAGACAAAATTCATATCTTAGCATATCTGTTACTGTAGACCTTGCCTGATATCTCTCGTAAATTTCTCCTTAATTTAAGGGTTCCTGGTACTATATATATCTATGCAAATTATGCATTGAGAATACCATCCAACTATCAATTACTGTCACTAAACTCTTCATACCAAAAATCTTTCCTGAGATCGCGTAAGATGGCCTCTACGAATCAACCAAGTTCCTCTGACTCCGAAGACAGCGTGACAGGAGCACACCAACCAATCAACTACCGTGATTACTGGAGAAAATGGGGGTGGGTTCGCGACATACTCACCCTATGGAGAAGGGAAGAAGGTACTCCATATCATGAATCGAATCTACCACCTAACCTTGGAGTACTTGACCCGCTCACTGGCGAACCCGTTCGCAACACCGTTTATACCCTATTTGCAAGAATTTTTCGTCTTGAATCTACCATTAACAGAACTAGAGAAGATATCCGACCACTACCTCACACTGATAATCAACCAGGGTTAGTAGAAGAAGTTAGAGAACTCCGAGCTAGAGTATTAACTTTAGAGAGCACGGTATACAATTTGCAAGCACCAGCAGTATCACCAACACCAGTAACATCACCAGCCTCAGCACCAATGGGACCAGTACCACCAACAACCCAAGTTTCAACAATCCATGCCTCAACATCTCATTCTGTACCTCGAGTATAATCATCGTTCTACGAATCGTTCTACATCATTTATCTTCGTTCGACATGGCGATTATGTAATCTCTAATGTTTTAGAGATTATATATTCTTATTCTAACGGTAAATCAAATGAGTTTAATATCATATTGACTCATTAAATCCATAATTACATCTGAAGAAAATATATATGTATATATGTTTTCATAAAGATTGTAATTAAAATTTTTATTGTACAAACTGTTAATGGTGAAAATATTTTAACGGGTAGGTAATACCCGAGGAATATTTAGATTTCGTATTAATAAGTTACACTGTACATTATTCGAATCTGATTCAACAGTCATTTACTATCCTACTTGCAACCACAGCTATACGAATCCGTTCATCACAGAATAACCATTTTCATTCAATTTCATATTTGGATTTTGACCTATCAGAATCCGACAAGTGGCATAATGAAGAAAACATTGGACAAAATAAAATTTGTTAGAAACAAACAAATTAACTATGAGAAATTTTGTTAAGAATCCACGCTAACAAAATCCTAGCTAATTGTTCCTAGCTAACTGATTACATTTTATTTATCGCAATTTACATTCTCGCAATTTTAGTTATCGTCATTAAATTTCTGTTATTTACTTTACGCACTTTATTTATCGTTATTTAATTTTCTGTTATTTATTTTTACGCACTTTAAATATCGGGACACGTATACAAGGTTTTGACATATCATATCGACGCATTTATATATATTATTTGGAATAACCATAGACACTCTATATGCAGTAATGATCGAGTTCTCTATACAGGGTTGAGGTTGATTCTACAATAATATATATAGTTTGAGTTGTGATCGAGTCTGAGACAAATACGGGTCACGATACGTATTAATTAATTCAAATATTATATATTAAACTATATATGAATTATTGGACTGTTAACTGTGGACTATCAACATTGGACAATTAAAATGATTTAAAATATTAATTATTACATATGAAACTAAACAATTCTTCAAGTTTGCCACTTGATTTCATCTTAAACCTCATTTGTATCTTGACGATTCTAATCGAGAGGATGAACCAACCGTACTTCATCTACGGAAGAAAAGATTGATGCATATAGTTATGCACCTGAAAACACTCGAAACCTGAGTAAACGTTTAACACGTATCTGTGCTAATTTCTTTAGTGTTATTATTACCCAAAATAACTTGGTAATTCCTTTCAAAGTAGCAAATTTTGTCACAGCTCCAGCAAGTCAACTTCGACTTTTCGTTCGAAACAACCTTATAATCACCTTGATATATATTTGTGCTCTTTTATTGTTACCGGGGAACCTTTTATATTCCACCGTATTACCATCAGTGTTTAATCATCTAACAACACAATTTTCCTAAAACCATCTCGGATTAATAACCGATGATTCAGATATCATAGCATTAAATGCAGAGGAAACAAAAATATAGTAGATGGTCTAAACGACCAAAAGTATGATGATAAAAAAAGGAATGTTAGGAACGCTCGATAGAAAATTTGGTATTGAAAAACAGATTGAGCTACCTATGAAGGAGACCAAGGACAAATACAAGGACAAAACCCTATATTCAAAGAATTTAGGTAATTCTGGATCCGATGAAACCTTCAACGAATATCTTGCTCCGTACTCATGTTAAAATCTTGCGGGAAAATCTTTCTCCATCAACCATCGAACTTAGAAATTCCAAAATATCATCATCAATATCTTCGATATTTCTGAGGATATTTTCATAAATATTCTCGTCCGAAATTATATATCTCCTCGTGCTTCCTGTGTATCATTATATTGGAAACATTCAATAGAAAATTTAAGGAAGAAAGCCGTGGACAAATCACAAAGAATAAGTTTGACTTCAAAGAATCCAAATGATTCAATGTCTGCTAAAGTCTTTAGTGAATATCTTGCTCCTTACTCTAAACCCTTGCAGATAATAGTTTCTATCATCCTCTGATCTTAGATATTCCGAGATATTATCGTATCTTTCATTATAAATATCCTCCATATTTCTGGAGATATTTTTATAACTAATCTTATCGGAAATCATTAATCTCTTCATGCTATCTGTATTACATCATATAGAAACTGTTAGTTTCTATATTCTGTAAACTTTCGAGCTTAAAAGATGAATGTTATTGAAGTAATGTTGGGAACTGATGCATGAGTTAGTATAATATAATGACATTTGATCAACGTGATTATATTATAGTAAGTCATGCTGAGTTTCTAATGGGACGTGATGATTCGCAGATCCTAACGTCATAACGTGCCATGTTACATAGCTCTTTCATTATGCTTAACTTCTGAACATATCAATAAAGTATATTCTTGATAGTTCTATTCTCAGTGATTCTGGTAATTTGATAAATCAAATCGTGCTAATACATTAGTTCTTATTTAGAACACGATGTTTATTCGAAATTCCATACTTACGAAATTTGGACCGTTACTCACTTTACTAGAGGTCGGGAGGATAATAAAAAAAGCAAAGAGCTCCAAAATATAAGAGAAAATATAAAGCCCAACAACAACACCAAAATTACAAACTGTGGATATCAGTGCATATAGCAATATAAAGACACGGGAGGATTATAAATACAATAATCCCTAAAGCATAGTAGAAATAAACGAATTCCTCCGGTGGAAGTTGGAAAAGGAGAATGATTGTTGCGATAATCAGGATAAGGACAAGGATCAGAACTGGATTAAGCATTTTCATGATCTTTTGAATTTGGGAATTGAGTATTGAAGTGGTGAAAATTAATGGAACGGAAAAGGTAAAATTTATAGTGAAAATATCAAACAGAGGAATCGAGGCAGATCACCGCATTTAATTATAGAAATCTAAATTTCCTTATTCGCAGGAGAATCAAATCTTTTAGATTTCGAAGATTTTCTTCAAATCCCTTAAATCCCGGAATTCAACCAAAACAACGTCAAAAGTTAAGACGCATCTTGTTTTCTAAATTCAATCATGAATACGTCAAAAGTTAAGATGTATCTTACTTTCAAAATTCAACCATGACTCTGTCAAAAGTTACGACGAATCTATACTTATCCTGTTTCAAACTTTTGTGATAATTTCACTCGTACGCTTCGAATAATTGAGTTGTTTTATTCAAATCACCTGATGGTGATAAAACTTTAATTATTGACTCATATTCATCATGAAAACATTTTTATTGTTTGCCATGACGACCACACTCAAATTTCGGGACGAAATTTCTTTAACGGGTAGGTACTGTGATGACCCGGGAATTTTCGACCAAATTTAAACTTAATCTTTATATGTTTCCGACACGATAAGCAAAGTCTGTAATGTTGAATCCCGAAAACTTTAAAACTAGGTTCATATATTCAATTGACCTTTGACCGATTCCGACGATTCACGAACATTGGTTGATAAGTAAATATGTATATACATATAATATAGTATATATATAATAAATTGAAATTTTATAATATAATTAAGTGGATCCATAATGTAAAATAATAGTTAGAACAAATAAGTTAATATCAAAACGAATATATATATATATATATATATATATATATATATATATATATATATATATATATATATATATATATATATATGTATATATATAACTATATATATATATTATTATGAATCTATATAAGTAATTTCTATTTATAGTTATTAACATATTATAATATCAAATACACAATAAACGTTACTATATAATATAGTAAAAAGTTAATATATTATATGCAAGTACAAGTTAGAATGTTACATTAATATTATAACCATCACTATATGATTTTTTTATTTTAATTGTTTATGTCTTCTTTATGATTGAAAATTCCTCCAATTGTACGACTTCAACTAATCATCAACCACTTTACAAACAATAATACTCCCGTGATCAAATTAATGAATTATTGTTCCATTCATTATCTACTTTCTAACATATCTTTACATAATTATACATACACATAGAAGCAGAAGGAACCATAGTCTTTAATTCATCTTTCTTTTTCTCCTTCTCCATTAACATCTCCCTTTCCTATTTTATTAACTGAGAATCATCACCACTTGCTCAACTTGATTTTCTAATTTGCTTCGTTAACAAAACTACCACTTCATCAACTCACTTTCTGTTTATTTCTCCCTTCGTGAATCCTCAAACTAACAAAACCCAACAAACCCACACAACTATAAAACCGAACTCAATACCACCATCAACGATCAATACCTTTCCATTATCACTATTCTGTTTACAGCCTAATCCAATAACATCAAGTACCTGCTGCTACGATTTATGTGTTTCTGATTCAAACACTAAACCATCCTCACCACCTTCGAATCCCTCCAAACAACCACCACGTTGCCACCCTACTGCTGCAACTAGCTTGTACCTATTCGAATTAAATAAACTATTTTTGCGGAAGATGACATGCAGGATAACTGCTAATCGATCAAGGTTGCTATTGTTTGTTTTCTGTTTCTTGTTTCTATTTGGACGCCAACCCTACTAGCCACCTAATGTTATACGCCTTTGTTTCCATCTGTTTCTATTTTAAAAAAATCCAAATCCAAAGTCCACCTCATAATCCATTTGTTAAGTTATGATATTAGTCAAAAAGGAAATAAAGTTGATGATTCATGACACCAACTTGATAAATTCTTTATGTTATCGATTAGAAACCGAACCCCACAACCATAATAATACTCCACTAACCTCTTCTTTATCTTTAAATATCTCGGACTATTGATTAAATGGTAGGCTCCGCAGTATTTTATGTTGGAGTCGAGAGATAAACAAATTGTGAGATTTGATTAATTATTAAAAGAGCCAAAGTCACTTGACAACCCTACCACTTATTATGTTATTAATTTTTTTGCGGTTTCTACTCCACTTAAAAATACCGAACCCCATACCCACAAAAATCACCATCGAACAACCACAACAAACCAAAAACACTACTGCATCAAACGTTTAACGTTTCTGATTCATTAGAAACCTTCATCTACTACTGTTTTGTTTCCAAATTAGAACACAACCCTCCTGCTGCACTTCTCTATTTTGACACACGAAAATCAACAAAACAAATTCATTACAAACCCCTGTATACCTTATGCTTTCATTCTATTTCCTGTTCAAAGAAAAAGAGGATGCATTGAATATTGATATGCATTGATTTATGAATTTAATAAACAAATATATGCTTGTGGGACATATAAGTAGATGGCCGATCAATGGGTTGAAATAATATCGATTATATATATATATATATATATATATATATATATATATATATATATATATATATATATATATATATATATATATTTTGTTACATGCTAAGTAAAAGGAAGGGATGAAAGTGATAACAATTGATATGGCTACTTACTTTAATGATAATCAAAATAGAACTTGATTTTCCTTTCATGGGCCACCATATTTTTAAAATATGCCGTGATATATGGAAATATATTTAGGATGCCATGATTAAATTATTATTTGGGGTTATGAGCTGTAAAGGAAATTGTTAATGGGATATGTTTATTTGGTTGATTGGCCATCGTGAACCTATAATTCACATTTGGGCCGTGAGGGAATTAATAAAAGAAGAGGTGGGTCGAGTTGGTTATGTATGGGACGAATATGAAGAGTATGATGATAAAAAAATAATAATAATATTACGCTCATGATAATGAAGTGTAACGTTTAGGATACTTATGATGATTAAGAAAATATAAGTATGATGATAATACCTTCATAATATGGATGATGATGATGATGATGATGAAAAAGAAAATGGCAAGCAGAAAATAAAACGGATTAAAAGGTTATAGGCCGAGATTAGAAATGGAAAAGTAAAAGGCAGCTAGATGGTTAGGAGCGTTGTGTTTAAGTGAGAGGTCGTAGGTTCGAGCCCGGTCTATGGCATTTTTTTAGGAAGCTTATTCTTCAAAGGTTGTGCTCCATTATTATTATTATTATTATTATTATTATTATTATTATTATTATTATTATTATTATTATTATTATTATTATTATTATTATTATTATTATTATTATTATTATGATTATTATGATTATTATTATTAATTATTATCATTACTAGTAGTAGTTTTATTTTTAAGAGACATTATTATTATTTTTATCACTATTATTATTACTATAATTAATATTATTATTAATATTATTAATATTATCATTTTAATCAAATACAACCTTTGTTACTATTATTGATATAAAAACATACTTATAGTATATTATATATTAGTACGTACTAATCATATTAACATTTTTAACAAATTAGGTATTTTTAATATATGTATTGATATAACTATATAAATATTAATTATTTTAAATATATACACAAATTAAATATATATAACACATAAATTTTAGATATAATAAATAAATCTATTCGATTACGATTATATGTGTTAATACATATACAAATGATATAGGTTCGTGAATCCGAGGCCAACCTGCATTGTTCAATATAGTATGTATTTTTACTACAAAATACAGTATGGTGAGTTTCATTTGCCTTTTTACCCTTTATATTTTTGGGCTGAGAATACATACGCAATTTTTTATAAATGTTTTACGAAATGGACACAAGTAATCGAAACTACATTATATGGTTGAATTATCGAAATCGAATATGCCCCTTTCTATTAAGTCTGGTAATCTAAGAATTAGGGAACAGGCACCCTAATTGACGCGAACTCTAAAGATAGATCTATCGGGCCCAACAAGCCCCATCCAAAGTACCGGATGCTTTAGTACTTCGAAATTTATATCATGTCCGAAGGAGGATCCCGGAATGATGGGGATATTCTTATATGCATATTGTGAATGTCGGTTACCAGGTGTTCAATCCATATGAATGCTTATTTTTTTTGTCTCTATGCATGGGACGTATATTTATGAGAAATGGAAATGAAAATCTTGTGGTCTATTAAAATGATGAAAATGATTGTTTATGATAAACGAATGAACTCACCAACCTTTTGGTTGACACTTTAAAGCATGTTTATTCTCAGGTATGAAAGAAATCTTCCGTTGTGCATTTGCTTGTATTAGAGATATTACTTGGAGTCATTCATGACATATTTCAAAAGACGTTGCATTCAAGTCAATTATAGTTGGATATATTATGAAATGGTATGCATGCCGTCAACTTTTGATGTAAAGCAAGTTTGTCTTTTAAAAACGAATGCAATGTTTGTAAAATGTATCATATAGAGGTCAAGTACCTCGCGATGTAATCAACTATTGTGAATCATTTGTAATCGATATGGACTTCGTCCAGATGGATTAGGACGGGTTATGACACCAACGTCCCAGAAGCTATGCGCATGGCGCACACCCTAATGAACCAGATCACCCGCAAGGAACCTGAGAGAGCGAAATCAGAATCGGGGACTAGTCATGAGAAGCGTAAGTGGGATGGAAACAAGGAAAAGGTCTTTGATCAAAACTGTGACGACCCGGGAATTTCCGACCAAATTTAAACTTAATCTTTATATGATCTCGACACGATAAGCAAAGTCTATAATATTGAACTCTAAAACTTTGAACTATGTTTATATATATGCATTTGACCTTTTGACTACTCTCGATGATTCACGAACTATTGTCTGTAAATAAATATATAAATATTATTTATAAATATAAATATAAGAGTATATGTATAAGACTTTACATAAATAAATAAAAAAAGATACACATTTACTAATTAGGATTAGAAATGTAAAATTTATGAACAAAATAATTAAGTACAATTAAAATGATTATATACATAGAAACATGTATATGATATTATTATGAGACTATATGTGTGTGTGTGTGTGTATATATATATATATATATATATATATATATATATATATATATATATGACTCCTATTAATAATTAGTACTATATTGCAATATATATATATATATATATATATATATATATATATATATATATATATATATATATATATATATATATATATATATATATATTCAATATCTAGTAAATGTTGTCATAGGATATAGAATATAATTAATCAATTGTATTATATCAAAGTACAAGTTTGAATATAATCATTATATTATCATTGTTAATATTAATATTATTACTTGTATTATTAATATTAATATTTTTTTTATATAAAATATATATATACAAAATTTGATTATATAAGTTAGTATATTATTAATAATATTATTATTATTATCATTTATAATGTTTTCACTTTCACTAGTATTATTATTATTATGAATTATTATTATTAAAAGTTATCATTATCATTACTATAAATTATTATTGTAATTATTATTAGAAAATATATTATTATTATTAGTATAAATAACATGATCACTAATTATCATTATTAATAATATAATTATTATTATTACTAGAATATTACTAATTATCAATATTTATTATGTAAATTATAATTCAAGGAATAAGCGTACAATTCAGTTTCATATCACCATCGATCCTGAATCAAATCTTGCTTTATGTCTGCAATCCAGTACAACTTGATTCCATTCAAACAGACGCAAACAAAATCAGTTTAACCACTTTCTAATTTTTAATTGATATTATTCTGTTTGATATCTTCGTACAGATTTTTGGTTACACGTCTTAATCGAGTTACAACGCTAACATATCATCTGTATTAGCTTAAAATATTCGAATACTATCATAATATATCACTATATCTCCTGCAAATTCAAGAATGATAAACAGAAAAACATGTAACAGCTTGTCGACCCTATTGTTGACCAAAAACTCCAAAAAACTCGATTTTGTATAAATTTTAAAAATCCTTAAGTGGAATTGTGTTTGAAATCCCCTATTTAAACTCTCTGCCAAGTTTCAAATCACAATTTTCCTTATAGGATTCGAATTTTGAAGGTCAAACTTTTATTTTAAAAGTCAAACCCAGTGTTCATCGTATAATTTGAGTTCAATTCAATGTTTTAGATTCAATTGATGGTTCAAATAGATTATAGAGAAGATTTGAAACATCTTTTATGTTGTGATCGTGATATATAACAACCTCTAAGCTTGAATTTGATTTTGAGTTCAAACGGGTCTATTCTTTTTCTGTTAACAGCGTTTTAATAAAATTATCTGTTGTTTTAGTTAGCGTAATCAATCATTAATAGTTCCTGTGTCCTAAAACTAATTAGGAAAAATGTTATTAGCTTGAATGGATACTAGGTCTGGTCAATTGGATTTTTAATTATGAAGAAGATGATGAAATAGTGTTACGGGTTATATATATATCGATACCAATAAATTCAGAAATGGAAGACAGATCAAATGATTAGAGTGTTGTTCGGGTGTTCGGGTGTTCGGGATGTCGTGGGTTCGAGTCTGGTTGTAGCCATTTTTTTTGGAAAAACATATAAGGTAGTCTCTTTATTATTATGTTTATTGTTATGTTATTATTATTATTATTATTATTATTATTATTATTATTATTATTATTATTATTATTATTATTATTATTATTATTATTATTATTATTTTTATTATTATTAGTGTTATTGTTATTATTATTATTATGATTAATATTATTATTAGGATTATAATCAAACTTATAAGTATTAAGATCCTTATTACCATTATTATTACTAAATTTATTATTAATATTAGCTTTATTATTATTGATTTTATCATTTTTTGTAGTATTATCATTATTAAGACTATGGTTACTATTATTATTATTATTGTCATAATTATAAGTAATATATCTATTATTATTATTATTATTATTATTATTATTATTATTATTATTATTATTATTATTATTATTATTATTATTATTATTATTATAAGTAAAAATTATGATATCACTATTAAATTTAAAACTTTAATATTACTATCATGAAAATTATTATTATTATTATGAAAGTAATATAAATTATTTTCATTTTCATAAATATTAGTATTAATATGTTTTTATAAATAATAGAAGTGTTAATATTGACAAAAGTAATAATATTATCACAAGTATTATTATTATTTAAGTACTAAAATCATTATCATACCTATCATTAACAGTAAAATTAATATTTTTACAAGTATTATTATAAATATCACTATTATTACTACTACGATTCTTATTATAATTATTATAATTTATGTTATTATTAATATTATTATTATAATCAAATACAACTTTTATTAATATTATCATGTATATAAAAATATACTTAAAAGTAATAATACATATAAGTATGAAATTAATTATATTAACAATCTTTATATAAATATTCACATATAACAAATTAGGTAATTTTAAAGTATATATAGGTATATAACTATATAATTAATAATCATTCTCAAACATATATACAAATTAAATATATAATATGTAAAATTATAATATATGAAATTGTTCGATTACGAGTATATGTGTGTGTATATATATATATATATATATATATATATATATATATATATATATATATATATATATATATATATATATATATATATGAATAATATAGGTTCTTGAATCCGAGGCCAACTCTGCATTGTTCAGTTTCATCGTATGAATATTTTTACTACAAAATATTGTAGAGTGAGTTTCATTTGCTCCCTTTTTAAATGCTTTTGCAATATATAATTTTGGGACTGAGAATACATGCGCTATTTTTATAACTGTTTTACGAAATAGATACAAGTAATTGAAACTACATTATATGGTTGAATGGATCGAAGCCGAATATGCCCCTTTTAGCTTGGTAGCCTAAGAATTAGGGAACAGACCCCCTAATTGACGCGAATCCTAAAGATAGATCTATCGGGCCCAACAAGCCCCATTCTGGAATTTGGAATGCTTTAGTACTTCGATTTTATCATGTCCGATGGGTGTCCTGGAATGATGGGATATTCTATATGCATCTTGTTAAGGTCGGTTACCAGGTGTTCAATCCATATGAATGATTTTTGTCTCTATGCATGGGACGTATATTTATGAGAAATGAAAATCTTGTGGTCTATTAAAATAATGGAAATGAATGTTTATGATAAACTAATGAACTCACCAACATTTTGGTTGACACTTGAAAGCATGTTTATCCTCAGGTATGAAAGAAATCTTCCGCCGTGCATTTGCTCATATTAGAGATATTACTTGGAGTCATTCATGACATATTTCAAAAGACGTTGCATTCGAGTTATCGAGTTCATCAAGATTATTACTAAGTCGATTATAGTTGGATATATTATGAAATGGTATGCATGCCATCAACTTTCGATGTATTGAAAGTTTGTCTTTTAAAAATGAATGCAATGTTTGTAAAATGTATCATATAGAGGTCAAGTACCTCGCGATGTAACCAAATGTAATGTATTCGTCCAGATGGATTAGGACGGATCATGAAAGTTGGTATCAGAGCGGTGGTCTTAGCGAACTAGGTCTGAATTAGTGTGTCTAACTGATAAGTCGTTAGGATGCATTAGTGAGTCTGGACTTCGACCGTGTCTGCGTGTCAAAAGTTTTGCTTATCATTTTATGTCGAAAATTATTTGCTTATCATCTTTAAAGTCTAAAAACATCTTACTACCTCTATTGCATAGACAGTGTATAGATAAATTCATATCTTAGCGTATCTGTTATTGTTACCTTTGCCTGACATATGCCGTAAATTCCTCCATAGTCTACGAAATCTTTGGTACTATATATATAGATATTCTATGTAGTTAGAATACCATCCAATATTCGAAAATTAATTCATATTGAAAAATCCTCCATCTGATCGTACGAGATGGATCCCTCAACCAGTTCGAATTCCTCGGATTCTGACAGCTATTCCGATATGGATATCCACCTGAGCTCCGAAAGCATGCGTCACTAGAATGAATCAACCAATCATTCATCCCCAATTTATCTGATGAGTTCGTAGTCGACTTAATCAATGGAGATGAGAAGAAGGCAAAACTTTCCATCAACCAAATTTCCCTCTTGGCAAAGAACCTGAAGCACTTACGGGCGAACCAATCCGAAACACCATTTTCACCCCCATTTCCCGAATATCTCATCGGTATTATATTCTATCTAAAATTCTAAACCTTATTCATCCGCTCGTTCTGACCGACAATCATCCCGGAATAATAGAAGAAGTCAACGAACTTTGCGCTCGATTAATAAATTTGGAGAATATGGTACAAAATTTACCAGCTTCAGCAACATCATCGGCACCAACAGTACCACCAACATCAACATCAGTACCATCAACAATCCATGCCTCAACATCTCATTCTGTAATTCAAGCATAATCATCGTTCTACGTATCGTTCTACGTATTGTTCTACATCAATTATCTTCGTTCTGCATAACGATTATGTAATTTCTAATGTTTTAGAGATTATTTATTCTAAGTTCCATCCAAAAAATCAAATGAGATTAATATCATATTAACTCATTAAATCTATATTACATCTGAAGAAAATATATATGTATATATATTTTTTTATAAAGATTGTAATTAAAAATTCTTTTGTACAAACTGTTAATGGTGAAAATATTTTAACGGGTAGGTAATACCCGAGGAATATTTAGATTTCACATTAAAAAATTACACCGTACATTATTCGAAGCTGATTCAACAGTCATTCACTATCCTACTTACAACCATCGATATACGTATCCGTTCACTGCAGAATAACTATTTTCATTCAATTTCGTATTTGAATTTTGACGTATCAGAATCTAACAAGTGGCATAATGAAGAAAACATTTGACAAAATAAAATTTGTTAGAAACAGACAAATTAACTATGAGGAATTTTGTTAAGAATCCACGCTAACTGTTCATAGCTAACTGTTAATTCCTTATTATACATTTAATTATCGCAATTTATTTTATCGCAATTTAATTCTCGCAATTTTTTTTATCGTCATTTAATTTCTGTTATTTATTTTACGCACTTTAAATATCGGGACACGTATACAAGGTTTTGACATATCATATCGAACCATATATATATATTATTTGGAATAACCATAGACACTCTATATGCAGTAATGATCGAGTTCTCTATACAGGGTTGAGGTTGATTCTACAAAAATATATATACTTTGAGTTGTGATGGAGTCTAAGACATGTACACGGGTCACGATACGTATTAATTAATTCGAATATTATATATTAAGCTATATATGAATTATTGGACTGTTAACTGTAGACTATCGACTGTGGACTAATAACATTGGACAATTAAAATGAATTAAAATATTGATTATAACATATGAAACTAAACATTTCTTCAAGTTTGCCACTTGATTTCATCTTAAACTTCATTTGTATCTTGACGATTCAAATCTACGTTCAAACCTTTCATGATTCTTGAAAACACCTCAATTGAGAGGATGAACCAACCACACTTCATCTACGAAAGAAAAGATTGATGCATATAGTATTGCACCTGGAAAAAAAACCTCTCGGAAACTGAGTAAACGTTTAACGCGTAGCTGTGCTACTTCCTTTAGTGTTATTATTACCCAAAATAACTTGGTAATCCCTCTTCAAATTAGCCAATTTTGTCGCAGCTCCAGCAACTCAACTTCAATTTTTCATTCGGATAAGCCTTATCATAACAATTACCCCTTCATCGTCGTTACCGGGGAACCGTTTATATCTTACCACATTAGCAGTAAACTTACCAACAACTTCGTTGATCTTTGACTCTCCGAAAAATCATTATATTTATCGGAACCCTATCTTATACTCATCCGCATCTTATAACGAGAATGGCAATATCAATTACCGAGAACCAGCAATCAGTATTTTGAAATCTTGCGGCGTTACTATATCAACAGTTATATGTGTATATATAACATTTATCTCTTAGAATTATGATCTTTCATTCTGGAATTTTAAAAAGCACCCAGTCTATGAATCAATACTCGGAATGTTGAAAAAGCTGAATGAAACAGCAAAAAGCTGTAAACGACCTTAACAGTCGAAAGTTTAATGATAAAGAATAGCATGTTGGCAAAGATCAGAAAAGTTGGAACTAAAAAACGGATTGAGCAAACCATGAAGGAGACCAAGGACAAATACAAGGACCATACCCTATATTCAAAGAATCCAGGTAATTCTGGATCCGTTGAAATCTTTAGAGAATATCTTGCTCCGAAGTCATGTTAAAATCTTTTGGAAAAATTTTTCTTCATCAACCTTCAAACTTGGAAATTCTAAAATATCATCATAAATATCTTCGATATTTCTGAGGATATTTTCATAAATATTCTCGTCCGAAATTATATACCTCTTCGTGCTTCATGTGTTTCATTATATTGGAAACTTCTGTAAAATATAAGTGTAATTTATGAATGAATTCTGGAGAAATGTAAAGAAATTGATGCATGAATTAGTATAATATAATGACACTTGATCAACGTGATTATATTACAGTAAGTCATGCTGAGTTTCTAATGGAACGTGATGATTCACAGATCATAACATCATCATGTGCCATGTTACATAACTCTTTCATTCTGCTTAACTTCTGAACATATCAAGAAAATATATTCTTGATAGTTCTATTCTCAGTGACTCAGGTAATTTGACAAATCAAATCGTGCTACTACCTTTCCTTTCTACCTTGTATATTATGCTAATTCGAAACTCCATACCTACGAATTCTGGACCATTACTTGCTAAAAGAAAACAAAAGCATGAAGCTCTGAAATAGAAAGGGGGTATAAATCGCAGCAAATAGGATATAGCATTAACTGCGAATGACAATGATTATAGAAGACGGAAGTAGGGACTCCGAAATATAAGGAAGAATATAAAGCCTGATAACAACACATAAATTACAAACCGTGTATATCAATGTTTATCGCAACATAAAGACACGGGAGAATTAAAAAAACTATAACCTCAAGGGCGAAGTAGAAGAAAACAGATTCCTCCGGTGGAAGTTGGAAAAGGAGAATGATTGTTGTGATAGTAAGGATAAGGACAAGTGTAAGACACTGTTTCAGTTTCAGTTGATTGGGACGCCATCCAATCTTTGGGACGCCGTCCAGCAAAGAAGAGTTGGACGCCGTCCAATATTTGGGACGCCGTCCAACATAACTGACGGGCCAGCTGTTTTACTTAAAGATATTTAGAGGGGAAACATAGTATTTTCACAAGTGGAACGAGTTAAGGCCTCAAGATCAATTCTAGGAGCCTTATTTGCTCCACTATCACCCACACAAACCCTCTCATCTTGTTCTAGTGAGAGAGTAAGAGTTTAGAGAGAGAGCTTGATTTGGAGAGGAAGGAGTCGGATTCTCACCAAAGCTCGGGTTCTAAAGTTGTTCATCTCGCTCCTAGCTACGTTGTGGTAGTATTGGTAAGTTCAAACTCCGAATTTCATTTGTTAGATTTGATATTCAAGTTAGGGTTTGAGCTTGATTTGTTGTGAAACCCTCTTAGATGATGAAATGGTTTCATGGTGACTAGTTATTCTTGTCACTTGGAGGGTTTTGGGTTGGTTGACGATTTGGCCTTGATTAGGCTTTGATCTTGAGCTTAATCACTAGGTTTAGAGATTATGTAAGTATTGGAACACTTTTGGGTATGTTTGGTTGACTAATTTTGAAATGGGTCAAAATTAGGGTTTGGTGTCAAAATGGGTGATACACGTATTTAACACTTGTGTTCGGGTTTAATCGGTGTGTTAGGACCATATTCACTCGTGTTAGTGAATGTTGGTTAGTATGGGCGCGGTTTGTGCTTGGAAGTGCATTTGGGTTGAAATTGCACTAAGTGTCGATTGGGTTGGTTTGTAAGTCAACCCTAATTGTGTTGTTTGTATTGTGATAATGGAATAGGTACATTCCATCGGCGAGTTGCGGATTAATCGGTAGCATTCATCAAGGCGACAAGGTGAGTGTTAATATCCTATGTGCATATGTATGTGTGGGATGGGTGCGGGTCGGGTGAAGTGGTTCTCGGTTATAGAGCTCACTTCACATATAGGTGGATTTTTACGGACTTTTGTTTAGGTCCAATTAGCACGGTTGTGTATTTTGGTTGACCACCTTTGACGAGGTACACGTTTTGTGTGTACGTTATCACACGTGTTTGTGATGTGGAGTATATAACCCCAATGGCGAAGGGTTGATATTGTTGTGATGTAGATAACCCCGATGTAGTGGATTTTATAATCCCGTGACCGCGGGTTTTGAGTTGGAGAAGTGGATCACGTGTGGATGCGGATTCACGATGACACGTGTAGTTCGGTCATCTTATCAGAAGTGAGTCTCGTGTAGTTCAGATTCACGATGACCCGTGTAGTTCGGTCATCTTATTGAGGTAGTGATCTCGTGTGTTTGCGGATTTACTAAGGCTCGTGTAGTTCGGCCAACCTCGATGTTGTTGTGGTAATGAAGATAGTAGTCTCGTGTGGTTGCGGATTACTAAGGCTCGTGTAGTTCGGCTAATCTTCATGTGGTAATCGGTTGTCGGTTCTCGGTATTGGGTTAAGGGGTTAACCTTGGACGTTTATATATTGTTATATATATATTATTGTATTGTTGTGATGTAGCTAACCCTCCGGGTGTAGCTCATTGGCGTTGTTCACATCGTTGTTGGTGAACTTATATTTGTTGTTGTATCTTTAGCTCGTTGATTAGTGGTTATACGGTATGCTTATACTAGCTTGCCTTTATGCTTGGATGCTCCGGTATGCGGTATTTGATATTTTTGTGTGGCGTATCCATTTTATGCATATATATGTATGTAGTATATTCTCACTCACTAACCATTAGCTTACCCTCTCGTTGTTTACATTTTTATAGATTTGCATGGAAGTGGTGGCTCGGGTAAGCGCGGGAACTAGCGGACTTGCGTAGTTGCTTTAGAAGACTTGCTTTTGGATTTGATTAGGATTGGGTAGCGTATCCCCAATCCCATGCTCGGTCTATGTTTTGAATTTAACTAAATGGGTCGCAATGGTCACTTGGTAGTAATTTGGGTCGATGTGGGCTCGGGGTTGTAAAACTCGGTTTTATTATGGAAAACTCTTAGCTTTAATTATTAAAACATATTGTGAGTGTGTTTTGGTTTAAAAGTGTCGGGAAGCGGGTTTTCCGCTCGCGTGTGTTTGAAAAACTGATCAGAACTTTTTAGTACAACTGGACGCCGTCCCAGATGACTGGACGCCGTCCTGGTCTTCATAACTGGACGCCGTCCAGATGAACTGTCCCAGAATTTTTTTTGGCACGTTTTTGGATGGATAACGGGTTGGGTCGTTACAAGTGGTATCAGAGCATGGTTTAAGGGATTTAGGTGACTTGAGATAGGTGCCTAGACTTAGACTTTTGTGTGTGCTTAATTATTGCGGGACTTGTAGGAGTACGGGTCAGAATGGGTTATAGTTAGTGCCTTGTTTGTAGGTGGACTAGCATTTATATTAGTAATGCGGATATTATTAATTTATTATTGTGTGTGCTTATATCGCGTAGAATTTTGTTTGTGTTTGGTTATATCATCGAGCGAGGCGGTCGTTGTACTAACGAGTTGAGACGACGTGTGTGCGTAATAAGGACTTGCAAACCTTATTACGGGTGCAAATCGTGTCTAACAAGTGATGTACGACGAGTGTTTAGCAAGATGGAGCGGGTTGTGTGTGTGGTTTTATACGTTTGTGATCAAATCGTTTTTCATTCTTTAGAATGATGACACGAAACGAGATCAAGACGAATGGCGTTGAGTTTAACGCTAGAGTTGCGGCCGCCGTTGCGGAGCAAATGGGTGTGTTTCAAGAAGAAATGGATAGGAAGTATTCTGATTTTCGGAGTAGTGGTGAAATGGAGCGTTGTCTTAAGAGCTTCATGAGGACTAAACCTCCGATGTATGACGGGAAACCGGATCCTTTGGTAAGCACAACGTGGATCTCGGATGTCGAAGGGTGTTTTCGTACTATTGAATGCCCTCCCGAGAAGAAGACAAGACTCGCTACTAGTTTGTTGCGGGGTAGGACGAAGGATTGGTTGGATGGTAAGATTGATCTTGTCGGTGGTGAACCGTTTATGGAGTTATCGTAGGATGAATTTAAGGAGGAATTCTTCGAGGAGTTCCGGACTCCAGCCGATTTGTGGGAATTGAGTAATGAGTTGCGAGATTTGCAACAGGGTTCTATGGATTTGAATACTCTCAAGATGACCTTTATGGCGAAGGCTCGTTTTTGCCCGGAGTATTTGGGGAATGATCGGATGTTGATGGAAGATTTCTATCGGACTTTGAATGATGAGTTGCAGGGAAAAATTAGCGTAGGCCAAGTGAACTCGTTTGCGAAGTTATTTAACTTAGCTAGGGGTTTCAAATCTTATTAACGATCGAAGGTTAGGGAGCTTTCAAGTAATAGAAGGGTTGATTCGTATGGCGCTCCAAGTAAGAAAACTAAGGGCGCGAGTGCGAGTATGGGTAACGTGGAGAAAGGTTTGACGAGTTCTCATGCGCCTAGATGTTTCAATTGTGGTGTTAGGGGCCACAAGTTATGGGAATGCACAATGCCGAGAAGTGATGACAGAATGTGCTACTATTGTCATAAAGAGGGACATCGCAAGCCGGATTGTCCCGAGTTGGCGGCGGCAAATGCCGCAAGGAGACGTTAAGGTAAGTTTCGTTTTAATAGATACGTCCTTTGATTATTTATTTTATGCCGATGAGTTCTGGTTTGTTAAGGCTTTGTGTTGTGCATATTGTTATGGGTGACGTTCCCAATGGAATTACCCTAAGGTGACGTTTTGAATGTCGGGCGAAGGGCGTATGACTTGGTGGAACCAAGCATTCCTTAGTATTTAAGAATTGTTTCTACCAAGAAATGGAAATGGGTTTTGGTGTTCGGTTGTTAGAGCGTGTTCGCTCTCGTGTTAAAGTCAATGAACCATGGGGTTCGTCGAGTGGATTGGAACTCTTGAGATCGAGTGTTTTGGATCTCGATGTAGGTTGGTAATGGAGTTTACATGACTCGACATTAGGTGCCTCTTTTATACCTACTAGCGTGGTGTTCGACTCCGATGGTGCTGCGGTTACATTGTACTTAGGGTACCAGAGAGAAACCCTTAGGTACATGAGTGACTAGTTCGAAGTTGACGAACTATAGCAATTGGATGATTGCGAGAGTAGAGTTTGTGTAATTTGCGGTACACTTTTCGTTCGAAGCATTTAAGGATTTGTTAAGATCCTTTATGTGCTCGAGGGTGGAGCAAGATGTAGTGATGGGTCGTGTGAACCCAATTGATAGTAAAGTCTACCTTTGGTAGCATTGTACGGGTGTACAAGATGCGGTTATGGAACGTAGTTCCAAGTAGGGGAGTTACACTCCCGCACGAGGAGGTTTTAGTGTGATATTTCGGATGACGCTTTTAGTAGATCCGAAATTTGTGTCGGGACCTAGTTTTGGTCGATTTGTGGTAGAGTACAATTTCGATTAAATTGTACTTATGGTTTTGGATGTAAATTATCACCGAGGTGATAGTGCGGTAATCTCGTTGAGAGATAATGGACGTGTTTGACGAGTAAGGTGAAATCCCTCGGCTAAGGGATGTGTGTGTCGGATTCTCTTCTAGAGAATTATTGTTTTGTGCTTATGTTCGATGTAGGTGGTTCTTGCTCGATTGTGTGAATGGTTAGTGGTATCTGTTAGGATTCACTACGGCGTAGCAGAGCGCGGTGTTACGCTACTTGTTGTTCGAGGCCAAAAAGGGCGTTGATTGGTGAAGCATGACCTTCGGGGTCCGCTGACTTCATCATGGGAGTAGTGTCATATTGGTGAAGCATGACCTTCGGGGTCCGCTGACTTCATCATGGGTGTAGTGTTGATGTGCTAAGACACCACTCGGAGTGAAGTATCGACGTGTTAAGATGCCACTCCAAGGACTATCACGGGTGAAGTGTCGACGTGTTAAGACGCCACCCGGGGTGAAGCATCGACGTGTTAAGATACCACCCGAGGAATTAGTGTACGCGGTGTTAAGTATACTAATGGATATTTGTGATGGGAGTAGTGTTATATCGGCATGGTATAACATTATCGGGAAATGCGAGTACCGGTGGGAAATGCGAGTACCATTCCTTGTGTGTGGTTTGGGACGCGAATATCGGGTTGTTCGTATTCACAATGTTTCGGGTTGTACGATTGTCCCTGTTGGTTGGACTCATAGTTTGAGGTAGTGAATGTCGGGTAGTTCGGATTCACTAAGGCTCAGGTTGTACGGCCATCCTCGGTTATTCTATGTGGTGGAGGTAGTGAATATCGGTTTGCGCGTATTCACGATGACTCGGATTGTGCGGTCATTTTGTTGTGGGAAATATGGATTGGGTTGGTGAATTTCGGGTTGTTGCGAATTCACTAAGGTTCGGGTTGTTTCGACCATCCTCCATATGTGTTTAGGCTCGGGTTGTTTCAGCCATGTTGTGTGATCTATCGGTTGTTTTATACACCGATGGTGGGGTCGTAAGGACCATGTTGTGTGATCTATTGGTTGTTTTATACACCGATGGTGGGGTCGTAAGGACCATGTTGTATGATTATCGATGCGATAGCCGTGTTTCGCTCACATGTTGTTACGGGTGTGACAATAGTCGATTTTGTACACCTTTGGATTAGCGTTGCCATAGTCGTTTTGGGCGCTATCGGTTTTAGCCGTTTGTTTATGATGTTACGGAAGTTGCGAATTGGTCGTGTTGCGCACTACAGGGGATGTTAAGTGGTAAGTGTTATCCGTAAGGATACGCTTCTTTTCGGTCTTCGTCAGTTTAGATGGTTGACTTTATTTTGATGTGCGATTGTTACTAGCGATGCACTTGGTATGGTACGTTAATGGATTGATATCTCGGTTCGAGATTGGTTGAGTTTTCCCGACGTGAGGGAAAGAGCAAGGTTTTAGTGCTCGGATTGTGATTTGATAAGTCGCGAGTGACGATTTAGTTGTGAAAAGAGATTCATTGAGAAGAATTGTCTAGGAAAGTCGGATCGGGACTTATGTTTGAGGACCGTTGAGTGTGGTCCGTTCGGTTAAGTGGCACAGATCGCGAGGACGCGATCAAGTTTAAGTGGGGGAGAGTTGTAAGATCCTGTTTCAGTTTCAGTTGATTGGGACGCCGTCCAATCTTCGGGACGCGGTCCAGTAAAGAAGAGTTGGACGCCGTCCAATATTTGGGACGTCGTCCAACATAACTGACGGGCCAGCTGTTTTACTTAAAGATATTTAGAGGGGCAAAATGGTATTTTCACAAGTGGAACGAGTTAAGGCCACAAGATCAGTTCTAGGAGCCTCATTTGCTCCACTATCACCCACACAAACCCTCTCATCTTGTTCTAATGAGAGAGTAAGAGTTTAGAGAGAGAGAGAGAGAGAGAGCTTGATTTGGAGAGGAAGGAGTCGGATTCTCACCAAAGCTCGGGTTCTAAAGTTGTTCATCTCGCTCCTAGCTACGTTGTGGTAGTATTGGTAAGTTCAAACTCCGAATTTCATTTGTTAGATTTGATATTCAAGTTAGGGTTTGAGCTTGATTTGTTGTGAAACCCTCTTAGATGATGAAATGGGTTCATGGTGACTAGTTATTCTTGTCACTTAGCGGGTTTTGGGTTGGTTGAAGATTTGGCCTTGATTAGGCTTTGATCTTGAGCTTAATCACTAGGTTTAGTAATTATGGAAGTATTGGAACACTTTTGGGTGTGTTTGGTTGACTAATTTTGAAATGGGTCAAAATTAGGGTTTGGTGTCAAAATGGGTGATACACGTGTTTAACACTTGTGTTCGGGTTTAATCGGTGTGTTAGGACCATATTCACTCGTGTTAGTGAATGTTGGTTAGTATGGGCGCAGTTTATGCTTGGAAGTGCATTTGGGTCGAAATTGCACTAAGTGTCGATTTGGTTGGTTTGTAAGTCAACCCTAATTGTGTTGTTTGTATTGTGATAATGGAATAGGTACATTCCATCCGCGAGTTGCGGATTAATCGGTAGCATTCATCAAGACGACAAGGTGAGTGTTAATATCCTATGTGCATATGTATGTGTAGGATGGGTGCGGGTCGGGTGAAGTGGTTCTCGGTTATAGAGCTCACTTCACATATAGGTGGATTTTGACGGACTTGCGTTTAGGTCCAATTGGCACGGTTGTGCGTTTTGGTTGACCACCTTTGATGAGGTACACGTTTTGTGTGTACGTTATCACACGTGTTTGTGATGTGAAGTATATAACCCCAATGGCGAAGAGTTGATATTGTTGTGATGTGGATAACCCCGATGTGGTGGATTTTATAATCCCGTGACCGTGGGTTTTGAGTTGGAGAAGTGGATCACGTGTGGATGCGGATTCACGATGACGCGTGTAGTTCGGTCATCTTATCAGAAGTGAGTCTCGTGTAGTTCGGATTCACGATGACGCGTGTAGTTCGGTCATCTTATTGAGGTAGTGATCTCGTGTGTTTGCGGATTTACTAAGGCTCGTGTAGTTCGGCCAACCTCGATGTTGTTGTGGTAATGAAGATAATAGTCTCGTGTGGTTGCGGATTACTAAGGCTCGTGTAGTTAGGCCAATCTTCATGTGGTAATCGGTTATCGGTTCTCGGTATTGGGTTAATGGGTTAACCTTGGACGTTTATATATTGTTATATATATTATTGTATTGTTGTGATGTAGCTAACCCTCCGGGTGTAGCTCATTGGCGTTGTTCACATCGTCGTTGGTGAACTTATATTTGTTGTTGTATCTTTAGCTCGTTGCTTAGTGGTTGTACGTTATGCTTAGACTAGCTTGCCTTTATGCTTGGATGCTCCGGTATGCGGTATTTGATATTTTTGTGTGGCGTGTCCATTTTATGCATATATATGTCTGTAGTATATTCTCACTCACTAAGCGTTAGCTTACCCTCTCGTTGTTTACATTTTTATAGATTTGCATGGAAGCGGTGGCTCGGGTAAGCGCGGGAACTAGCGGACTTGCGTAGTTGCTTTAGAAGACTTGCTTTTGGATTTGATTAGGATTGGGTAGCGTATCCCCAATCTCATGCTCGGTCTATGTTTTGAATTTAACTAAATGGGTCGCAATGGTCACTTGGTAGTAATTTGGGTCGATGTGGGCTCGGGGTTGTAAAACTCGGTTTTATTATGGAAAACTCTTAGCTTTAATTATTAAAACATATTGTGAATGTGTTTTGGTTTAAAAGTGTCGGAAAGCGGGTTTTCCGCTCGCGTGTGTTTGAAAAACTGATCAGAACTTTTTAGTACAACTGGACGCTGTCCCAGATGGCTGGACGCCGTCCTGGTCTTCACAACTGGATGCCGTCCAGATTACTGGACGCTGTCCAGATGAACTGTCCCAAATTTTTTTTTGGCACGTTTTTGGATGGATAACGGGTTGGGTCGTTACAACAAGGATTAGAACTGGATTAAGCATTTTCACAATCATTTAGAAGTATTAACTAAGAAAGAAAGTATAGGAATGATGAGAATAATGGAACGGAAAAGTTTAATTTATAATGGAAATATCAGACAGAGTAATCAAGGCAGATCACCGTATTTAATTACAGAGATCTTAATTTCCTTACTTTTCGAAGAATCAAATCTTTTAGATTTCGATGATTTTCTTTAAATTCCTTGATTTCCGGAAATCAACAGTGTGACGACCCGGAAATTTCTGACCAAATTTAAACTTGATCTTTAAATGATTTCGACACGATAAGCAAAGTCTGTAATGGTGAGTCTCAAAAATTTTGGAACTATGTTCATATAACCAGTTACCATCTGACTGTACCCGATGATTTACGAACAACTGTTGTTATATATATATATATATATATATATATATATATATATATATATATATATATATATATATATATATATATATATATATATATATAATATTTTGGATTAATAAAGTATACTTTAATCAATTAGAATTAAAAATGTAAAATAATATATAATATAAAAAAAGTTGTTATTAAATAAATCTATAAGATATGATTTCTGTACATAAAGATAATCATATATATAAAATTTATAAATCATAAATATTCAATAAAAGTTGTTATGTTATATGTAAATTTCAAAATAAAGAATAAATGTTATATAAATAATATGATCATTATTTTCTGTATTATTATTTATTGTAACATTAATATTTGTATTATCAATAATATTATATCTAATATAAACTATATATGTATGCATATAAATCTTGATTTATATAAGTGATAATATTAATAATACTATTATTATCATTAATAATATTAATATTATTATAACTAATAAGATTATCATTACTATTAATAATTTTAGCATTTTTATTAAGTATCATTATTATTATTATTAATATTATTAAGAACATTATTATTAATAAATATTATTATCAGTATTATTATCATTTATTAATATTAATAGAATTATTATTAATAATATAAATATATTATTAATTATTAATATTATTATGTATATAAATTATAAAAAAAAGAAGATGAAAATGGTACGATCTGTTTCTTTATATCTCTATCAATCTGTAGATAATTTTGTATCCTTTCTTTAAGTTGTTACCAGTCATAATCTAATCCAGTATATAAAATTCGAAATTAACCAGATGAGGTCAAAAATCGTTAGCAATCAGGATCAAATTTTATATTTTATCTTCTTTTTATTTTGTCTGATTAAGAAATTAAATACTCACGATATTATACATATATGTATCGCTCGATTCAGTTGTTAAAGAAATGTTTTTACTTTCCTCCTTCATTACCAATTACAAGTACCTTTAACAGTTTTTTTTCTGATTTAATTAAAACAGATATTAAAAAAATACAGCTCGTCTTCTTTGTTTTAACCAGTGATGAACGATAGCTCGAATTAGAATAATTTTTTAAAATGTAAAAGTGCAATTATGTTAGGATTCCTCTAACCAAACTATCTGGAAAATCATAGCTTCCAACTCTTTTTAACGAGCTCTAATTTGTGAGTCAAAACTTAATTTCAAAAAGTCAATAATAGTGTTCATCGAGAAATTTGATTTCGTTATAACGTTTTTGTTAGAATTAAAGATTTCTATAGTTTCTAGGAGTGATTTAAGATATGTTTCATTTAGAAATTGAGAGCTAAAACGATCGATATTTGAAAATCAAATTTCAAGTTGTTCTTCATTTTTTTTTCGAAAAGCAGATTGTTTAAATTATATTTTTTTTATTTTGATTGTGTCTGTTAATTGAAAATCACAATATCAAGTCATTATAATGACAAACTTATATCATTTGGTAATTGTTGGTGTTGGTTATGGTTCTGATCGAACCTGAAAGTGAAGCAGGAGAAGAAAACTAAACAGAAATAAACACGAGTTAAATATAAATGAATTTCATTATAAAACAGAAATGTAAGCTGCAGTGTGATGGTTTATCTGTTGTTCGGGTTAGCGGGAGGTCACGGGTTCGAGCCCGGTCCAGGGAAATTCTTTTTAAACAAAGCTTTTAAAGGGTATACACAATCTATTTTATTTTTATTATTATGATAATTATTATTATTATTGTTATTGTTATTAGTATTATTATTGTTATGGCTATTTGCTATTATTAATAATTATAATTGTTATTATATACCCTAAGATTAATACTATAATTGTTATTATTATTACTAATATTATTATTATTATTATTATCATTACTAGTATTATCACTCCAAAAGTATTAGTATTATCATTACTAATATTATTATTATTAGTATTATCATTATTGTATTATTATGATTATTATTATTATTATTACTATTATAATTATGAACATGTTAATATAGTTGATATTTTGAAGTTAACGATAAGTTAATATGGTAAAATTATGGAAAATACTTATAATTATATGAAGAAAGGTACAATTATGAATATGATTATGGATTAACAAAATAGGAACAACAGTTATAAATCTAGAAATTTAAAAAAATGAACTTTACGATAAATCTGATTATTTTCAATACTGTTATTATTATAGATTATTATAATTACTAAAAGTATCATTATTTTAAATCTACCATTTTTATTAAAACTATTATTGTTACTATTATTATTATTATTATTATTATTATTATTATTATTATTATTATTAATATTAAATTTATTATTATTACTATTATTATACTTATTCTAATATTATTATAACGATTAAATTGCAAACAAATAATATATTTAATATACACAATTTAAAATTTTTTTAAATACCTTTAATTATCTAAAATATGTAAAATGAATATATAAGAAAATATATAAGATATTGATATAAAAATCACTAATAAAAAGTATATATATAATTGTTCGATTTTGATTATAGGTTTTAATATATTTACAAATGATATAGGTTCATGAATCCAAGGCCAACCCTGCATTGTTCAATTGTTCAATTTAGTCATATGTATTTTTACTACAAAATACAGTATGGTGAGTTTCATTTGCCTTTTTACCCTTTATATTTTTGGGCTGAGAATATGTGAGCAATTTTTATAAATGTTTTACGAAATAGACACAAGTAATTGAAACTACATTATATGGGTGAATGATCGAAGCCGAATATGCCCCTTTTGCTTGGTAACCTAAGAATTAGTAAACCGATCTACTAATTGACGCGAATCCTAAAGATAGATCTATTGGGCCTAACGAACCCCATCCAAATTACCGAATGCTTTAGTACTTTGATGTTGTTTTTATCACGTCCGAAGGATTTCCTGGAATAATAGGGGATATTCTTATATGCATCTTGTTAATGTCGGTTACTAGGTGTTCAATCCATATGAATGATATTTTTGTCTCTATGCATGGGACGTATATTTATGAGAACTGAAAATGAAAATCTTGTGGTCTATTAAAATGATGGAAATGATTATTTATGTTAAACTAATGAACTCACCTACCTTTTGGTTGACACTTTAAAGCATGTTTATTCTCAGGTATGAAAGAAACCTTCCGCTGTGCATTTGCTCATTTTAGAGATATTACTTGGAGTCATTCATGACATATTTCAAAAGACGCTGCATTCGAGTCGTTGAGTTCATCAAGATTATTATTAAATCAATTATAGTTGGATATTTTATGAAATGGTATGCATGCCGTCAACTTTCGATGAAATGAAAGTTTGTCTTTTAAAAACGAATGCAATGTTAGTAAAATGTATCATATAGAGGTCAAGTACCTCGCGATGTAACCAAATGTAATGTATTATTCCAGATGGATTAGGAGGTGTCTCTACAGGTGGTATCAGAGTAGTGGTCTTAGCGAACTAGGTCTGCATTAGTGTATCTAACTGATAGTCGTTAGGATGCATTAGTGAGTCTGAACTTCGACCGTGTCTGCATGTCAAAAGTTTTGCTTATCATTTCGTGTCGAAAAATTATCTGCTTATTATTCTTAGGGAATCACTTGCTTATCATCCTTAGTCTAGACACATCTTACTGCACTGATTGCATGAACAGTGTATAGACAAAATCCATATCTTAGCGTATCTGCTAATGAGTATCTTAGCGTATCTGTTACTTTAAACTTTGCCTGACATATTCCGCAAATTCCTCCGTAATCTACGGGATCTTCTGTGCTAAATAAAAGTATCCTATGTAATTAGAATACCATCCGATAGCCGGAAATCATTTCATATTGAAAAATCCTTTATTCAATCGTACGAAATGGAACTCGTCACTAGTTCAAGTTCTTCGGAACCCGACAGCTATTCCGACATGGATGTTCACCTAAGCTCCGGAAGCAGCATCACCAGAATGAATCAACCAATCAGCCATCCCCAATTCATCTGATGAGTTCGTAGTCGATTTAATTAATGGAGACGCGAAGAAGGCGATCCTTTCTACCAACCGAATTCATCCCTTGGTGAAGAACCTGAAGCACTTACCGGTGAACCAATTCGAAACACCAGTTTCAGCCTCACTCCAGAGTATCTTGCCGTGATTATATTATATTTCATATTCTAAACCTTATTCATCCACTTGTTCAAACCGCCAATCATTCCGGAGTAATAGAAGAAGTCAACGAGCTTCGCGTTCAAGTAATAGCTTTGGAAAATATGGTGCAAAACTTCCAGCTTCAGCAACATCACCGGCAAGAATAGTACCACCAACAACACAAGCCTCAACATTTCGATTTGTACCTCGAGCATAATCATCGTTCTACATGACGTCCTACTTCATTTATCTTCGTTCGACATGATAATTATGTAATCTCTGATGTTTTAGAGATTATGTACTTTAGTTCTAACCGTAAATCATATGAGTTTAATATCATATTAACTCACTAAATCCACGATTACATCTAAAGAAAATATATATGTAAGTATATTTTCATAAAGATTGTAATTGAAAATTCTTTTGTACAAACTGTTAATGGTGAAAATATTTTAACGGGTAGGTAATACCCGAGGAATATTTAGTTTTCACATCAAAAATTACACTGTACATTATTCAATTCAGATTCAGCGGTCAATAGTAATACTGCCCAAATCCGCACATATAAGTATCCGTTCACCAAAGAACAACTATCTTCATTCAAAATTAATTTCATATTCGGATTTTGACCGATCAAAATCCAAGTCAAGATTTAACAGAAGACGTAACTTTTAAATTCATACATCTTTCAAAGCCATATTTTGAATTCAAAACTGTGACAGATCCATTGGCGTGTTATTACCGAAAATAACTTTACAATACCTTTCCAAAATTAGTCAATTTTGTCACAGCTCCAACAAATCAACTTCGACTTTCATTCGGATTAGCCTTATTATAACTTTGATATATAAGTTTGTCACTTGATTTCATCCTAAACAATCATTCATATCTTGACGATTACCATCAGCATTTTATCATCTAAACACATAAATTCTCTTGAAACCACCTCAGATTGATAACCGATGATTCAGATATGGTAGCATTAAATGTAGAGGAAACAGTAAAATTGTAGATGGTCTAAATGGCCAAAAGTTTGATAATAAATAATGGAATGTTGGGAACGCTCAATAGAAAATTTAGTACTGAAAAACGGATTGAGTTAACCATGAAGGAGACCAAGGACAAATACAAGGAAAAAACCCTATATTCAAAGAATCCATGTAATTTTGGATCCGATGAAATCTTTAGAGAATATCTTGCTCCGTACTCATGTCAAATCTTGTGGAAAATATTTCTTCATCAACCTTCGATCTTAGAAATTCTGAAAATATCATCATAAATATCTTCAATATTTCTGAGAATATTTTCATAACTCTTCTTATCCGAAATTAGTTATCTCTTCGTGCTATCCGTATTACATCATAAAGAAAACTATTTTATTTTCTTTATTCAAGTTTTAAATTATGAATGAATTCCGGAGAAGTGTTGGAAATTGAAGCATGAATTAGTATAGTATAATGCGCTTGGCCAACATGATTATATTACAGTAAGTCATGCTGAGTTTCTAATGAAACGTGATGATGGTTCACAGTAGATCATACCATCATCATGTGTCATGTTACACAACTCTTTCATTCTGCTTAATCTCTGAACGTATCAAGAAATTATATTCTTGATAGTTCCGTTCTCAGTAATTCTGGTAATTTACCAAATCAAATCGTGCTATTACATTCCTTCTTGCTTAGAACAGGATGATCAATCGAAACTTCATACCTACTAATTCTGAACCATTATTCACTTGACTTGAAGTCGGGAAGAAGAAACAAAAGTATGGAGCTCTGACATATAAGGGAAAATATAAATCCCAACAACAATACAGGAAATACAAACCGTGTATATCAATGTGTATAGCAATATAAAGACTCAGGAGAATTAAAAACACTATAACCCCAAGGTAATAGTAGAAATGAACAAATTCCTCCGGTGGTAGATGAAAAAGGAGAATGATCGATATGAAAGTCAGGAATATATCCAGAATTAAAACTGGATGAAGCATATTGATTGATGATTTGGAAGTATGAATTAAAGTATAGAGAATGGGAGTGGTGGAAATTAATGGAACGAAAGAAGTTCAATTATAGTGAAAATACCAGACAAAGCAATCGAGATAGATGATCGCATTTAATTATAGAGATCTTAATTTCCATAAATCCCGAAGAATCAGATCTTTTAGATTTTCTTTTAAATCCCTTGAATTCCAAAAATTCAAACTTGACTACGTCAAAAGTTAAGACGAATCTCTATTTCTTGGTTTCAAACTTTTGTGACAGCTTCACTCATACGCTTCGAATAATCGAACCATTTTATCCATATTACAATATGGTAATAAAATTCTACTTTATCAACTCATATTCGTTATGAAACCATTTTTATGGTTAGCCATGACAACCTTACTCAAATTTCGGGACGAAATTTCTTTAACGGGTAGGTACTGTGACGACCCGGAAATTTCCGACCAAATTTAAACTTGATCTTTAAATGATTTCGACACGATAAGCAAAGTCTATAATGGTGAGTCTCAAAAATTTTAGAACTATGTTCATATAACCAGTTACCATCTGACTGTGCCTGATGATTCACGAACAATTGTTGTTAATAATATATATATATATATATATATATATATATATATATATATATATATATATATATATATATATATATATATATATATATAATATTTTGGATTAATAAAGTATACTTTAATCAATTAGAATTAAAAATGTAAAATAATATATAATATAAAAAAGTTGTTATTAAATAAATCTATAAGATATGATTTATGTACATAAAGATAATCATATATATAAAATTTATAAATCATAAATATTCAATAAAAGTTGTTATGTTATATGTAAATTTCAAAATAAAGAATAAATGTTATATAAATAATATGATCATTATTTTCTGTATTATTATTTATTGTAACATTAATATTTGTATTATTAATAATATTATATCTAATATAAACTATATATGTATGCATATAAATCTTGATTTATATAAGTGATAATATTAATAATACTATTATTATCATTAATAATATTAATATTATTATAACTAATAAGATTATCATTACTATTATTAATTTTAGCATTTTCATTAAGTATCATTATTATTATTATTATTAATATTATTAAGAACATTATTATTAATAAATATTATTATCAGTATTATTATCATTTATTAATATTAATAGAATTATTATTAATAATATAAATATATTAATTAATTATTAATATTATGTATATAAATTATAAAAAAAATGAAAATGGTACGATCTGTTTCTTTATATCTCTATCAATCTGTAGATAATTTTGTATCCTTTCTTTAAGTTGTTACCAGTCATAATCTAATCCAGTACATAAAATTCGAAATCAACCAGATGAGGTCAAAAATCGTTAGCAATCAGGATCAAATTTTATATTTTATCTTCTTTTTATTTTGTCTGATTAAGAAGTTAAATACTCACGATATTATACATATATGTATCACTCGATTCAACTGTTAAAGAAATTTTTTTTACTTTCCTCCTTCATTACCAATTACAAGTACCTTTAATTGTTTTTTTTCTAATTTAATTAAAACAGATATTAAAAAAATACAGCTCATCTTCTTTGTTTTAACCTATGATGAATGATAGCTCGAATTAGAATAATTTTTCAAAATGTAAAAGTGCAATTATGTTAGGATTCCTCTAACCAAACTATCTGGAAAATCTTAGCTTCCAACTCTTTTTAACGAGCTCTAATTTGTGAGTCAAAATTTAATTTCAAAAAGTCAATAATAGTGTTCATCGAGAAATTTGATTTCGTTATAACATTTTTGTTAGAATTAAAGATTTCTATAGTTTCTAGGAGTGATTTAAGATATGTTTCATTTAGAAATTGAGAGCTAAAATGATCGATATTTGAAAATCAAATTTCAAGTTGTTCTTCATTTTTTTCCGAAAAGCAGATTGTTTAAATTATATATTTTTTTTTTATTTTGATTGTGTCTGTTAATTGAAAATCACAATATCAAGTCGTTATAATGACAAACTTATATCGTTTGGTAATTGTTGGTGTTGGTTATGGTTCTGATCGAACCTGAAAGTGAAGCAGGAGAAGAAAACTAAACAGAAATAAACATGAGTTAAATATAAATGAATTTCATTATAAAACAAAAATGTAAGCTGCAGTGTGATGGTTTATCTGTTGTTCGGGTTAGCGGGAGGTCACGGGTTCGAGCCCGGTCCAGGGAAATTCTTTTTAAACAAAGCTTTTAAAGGGTATGCACAATCTCTTTTATTTTTATTATTATGATTATTATTATTATTATTATTATTATTATTATTATTATTATTATTATTATTATTATTATTATTATTATTATTATTATTATTATTATTATTGTTATTGTTATTGTTATTAGTATTATTATTGTTATGGCTATTTGCTATTATTAATAATTATAATTGTTATTTTATACCCTAAGATTAATACTATAATTGTTATTATTATTACTAATATTATTATTATTATTATTATCATTACTAGTATTATCACTCCAAAAGTATTAGTATTATCATTACTAATATTATTATTATTAGTATTATCATTATTGTATTATTGTGATTATTATTATTATTTTTACTATTATAATTATGAACATGTTAATATAGTTGATATTTTGAAGTTAACGATAAGTTAATATGGTAAAATTATGGAAAATACTTATAATTATATGAAGAAAGGTACAATTATGAATATGATTATGGATTAACAAAATAGGAAAAACAGTTATAAATCTAGAAATTTAAAAAAAACGAACTTTACGATAAATCTGATTATTTTCAATACTGTTATTATTATAGATTATTATAATTACTAAAAGTATCATTATTTTAAATCTACCATTTTTATTAAAACTATTATTGTTACTATTATTATTATTATTATTATTATTATTATTATTATTATTATTATTATTATTATTATTATTATTATTATTATTATTAAAATTATTATTATTACTATTATTATACTTATTCTAATATTATTATAACGATTAAATTGCAAACACATAATATATTTAATATACACAATTTAAAATTTTTTAAATACTTTTAATTATCTAAAATATGTAAAATGAATATATAAGAAAATATATAAGATATTGATATAAAAATCACTAATAAAAAGTATATATATAATTGTTCGATTTCGATTATAGGTTTTAATATATATACAAATGATATAGGTTCGTGAATCCAAGGCCAACCCTGCATTGTACAATTGTTCAATTTAGTCATATGTATTTTTACTACAAAATACAGTATGGTGAGTTTCATTTGCCTTTTTACCCTTTATATTTTTGAGCTGAGAATACATGCGCAATTTTTATAAATGTTTTACGAAATAGACACAAGTAATTGAAACTACATTATATGGGTGAATGATCGAAGCTGAATATGCCCCTTTTGCTTGGTAACCTAAGAATTAGTAAACCGATCTACTAATTGACGCGAATCCTAAAAATAGATCTATTGGGCCTAACGAACCCCATCCAAAGTACCGGATGCTTTAGTATTTCGATGTTGTTTTTATCATGTCCAAAGGATTTCCCGAAATGATAGGGGATATTCTTATATGCATCTTGTTAATGTCGGTTACCAGGTGTTCAATCTATATGAATGATATTTTTGTCTCTATGCATGGGACGCATATTTATGAGAACTGAAAATGAAAATCTTGTGGCCTATTAAAATGATGGAAATGATTATTTATGTTAAACTAATGAACTCACCAACCTTTTGGTTGACACTTTAAAGCATGTTTATTCTCAGGTATGAAAGAAATCTTCCGCTTATGACATATTTCAAAAGACGTTGCATTCGAGTTGTTGAGTTCATCAAGATTATTATTAAATCAATTATAGTTGGATATTTTATGAAATGGTATGCATGCCGTCAACTTTCGATGAAATGAAAGTTTGTTTTTTAAAAACGAATGCAATGTTAGTAAAATGTATCATATAGAGGTCATGTACCTCACGATGTAACCAAATGTAATGTATTCGTCCAGATGGATTAGGACGGGTCTCTACAAACAATGACTACGTCACCAGACAAGACGAATCTGCACTTATTCATTTCACTCTTTTATGATAGCTTCATTCGTACTTTTCGAATAATCGAATTGTTCTATCCATATTACTCAATGATGATAAAACTCTATATATCAACTTATATTCGTCATGAAAACATTTTTATTGTTAGCCATGACCACCCCACTCAAATTTCGGGATGAAATTTCTTTAACGGGTAGGTACTGTGACGACCAGGGAATTTCCGACCAAATTTAAACTTAATCTTTATATGATCTCGACACGATAAGCAATGTCTGTAATATTGAAATCTAAAACTTTGAACTGTGTTTATATATATGCATTTGACCTTTTGACTACTCTCGATGATTCACGAATTATTGTCTGAAAATAAATATATAAATATTATTTATAAATATAAGAGTATATGTATAAAACTTTACATAAATAAAAAAAAAGATACACATTTACTAATTAGGATTAGAAATGTAAAATTTATGAACAAAATAATTAAGTACAATTAAAATGATTATATACATAGAAACATGTATATGATATTATTATGAGACTATATGTATATATATATGACTCCTATTAATAATTAGTACTATATTGCAATATATATATATATATATATATATATATATATATATATATATATATATATATATATATTCAATATCTAGTAAATGTTGTCATAGGATATAGAATAAAATTAATCAATTGTATTATATCAAAGTACAAGTTTGAATATAATCGTTATATTATCATTGTTAATATTAATATTATTACTTATATTATTAATATTAATATTTTTTTATATAAAATATATATATATACAAAATTTGATTATATAAGTTAGTATATTATTAATAGTATTATTATTATCATTTATAATGTTTTCACTTTCACTAATATTATTATTATTATGAATTATTATTATTAAAAGTTATCATTATTATTACTATAAATTATTATTGTAATTATAATTAGAAAATATATTATTATTATTATTATTATAAATATCATGATCACTAATTATCATTATTAATAATATAATTATTATTATTACTAGAATATTACTAATTATCAATATTTATTATGTAAATTATAATTCAAGGAATAAGCGTACAATTCAGTTTCATATCACCATCGATCCTGAATCAAATCTTGCTTTATGTCCGCAATCCAGTACAACTTGATTCCATTCAAACAGACGCAAACAAAATCAGTTTAACCACTTTCTAATTTTTAATTGATATTATTCTGTTTGATATCTTCGTACAGATTTTTGGTTACACGTCTTAATCGAATTACAACGCTAACATATCATCTGTATTAGCTTAAAATATTTGAATACTATCATAATATATCACTATATCTCCTGCAAATTCAAGAATGAAAAACAGAAAAACATGTAACAGCTTGTCGACCCTGTTTTTGACCAAAAACTCCAAAAAACTCGATTTTGTATAAATTTTAAAAATCCTTAAGTGCAATTGTGTTTGAAATCCCCTATTTAAACTCTCTGCCAAGTTTCAAATCACAATTTTCCTTATAGGATTCGAATTTTGAAGGTCAAACTTTTATTTTAAAAGTCAAACGCAGTGTTCATCGTATAATTTGAGTTCAATTCAACGTTTTAGATTCAATTGATGGTTCAAATAGATTATAGAGAAGATTTGAAACATCTTTTATGTTTTGATCGTGATATATAACAACCTCTAAGCTTGAATTTGATTTTGAGTTCAAACGGGTCTATTCTTTTTCTGTTAACAGTGTTTTAATAAAAGTATCTGTTGTTTTAGTTAGCGTAATCAATCATTAATAGTTCCTGTGTCCTAAAACTAATTAGGAAAAATGTTATTAGCTTGAATGGATACTAGGTCTGGTCAATTGGATTTTTAATTATGAAGAAGATGATGAAACAGTGTTACGGGTTATATATATATCGATACCAATAAATTCAGAAATGGAGGACAGATCAAATGGTTAGAGTGTTGTTCGGGTGTTCGGGATATCGCGGGTTCGAGTCTGGTTGTAGCCATTTTTTTTTGGAAAAACATATAAGGTAGTCTCTTTATTATTATGTTATTATTATTATTATTATTATTATTATTATTATTATTATTATTATTATTATTATTATTATTATTATTATTATTATTATTATTATTATTATTATTAGTGTTATTGTTATTATTATGATTAATATTATTATTAGGATTATAATCAAACTTATAAGTATTAAGATCCTTATTACCATTATTATTACTAAATTTATTATTAATATTAGCTTTATTATTATTGATTTTATCATTTTTTGTAGTATTATCATTATTAAGAATTATTGTCATAATTATAAGTAATATATCTATTATTATTATTATTATTATAAGTAACAATTATGATATCACTATTAAATTTAAAACTTTAATATTATTATCATGAAAATTATTATTATTATTATGAAAGTAATATAAATTATTATCATTTTCATAAATATTAGTATTAATATGTTTTTATAAATAATAGAAGTATTAATATTGACAAAAGTAATAATATTATCACAAGTATTATTATTATTTAAGTACTAAAATCATTATCATGACTATCATTAACAGTAAAATTAATATTTTTACAAGTATTATTATAAATATCACTATTATTACTACTATGATTCTTATTATAATTATTATAATTTATGTTATTATTAATATTATTATTATTATCAAATACAACTTTTATTAATATTATCATGTATATAAAAATATACTTAAAAGTAATATTACATATAAGTATGAAATTAATTATATTAACAATCTTTATATAAATATTCACATATAACAAATTAGGTAATTTTAAAGTATATATAGGTATATAACTATATAATTAATAATCATTCTCAAACATATATACAAATTAAATATATAATATGTAAAATTATAATATATGAAATTGTTCGATTACGAGTATATATATATATATATATATATATATATATATATATATATATATATATATATATATATATATATATATATAAATAATATAGGTTCGTGAATCCGAGGCCAACCCTGCATTATTCAGTTTTGTCGTATGAATATTTTTACTACAAAATATTGTAGAGTGAGTTTCATTTGCTCCCTTTTTAAATGCTTTTGCAATATATATTTTTGGGACTGAGAATACATGCGCTATTTTTATAACTGTTTTACGAAATAGACACAAGTAATTGAAACTACATTATATGGTTGAATGGATCGAAGCCGAATATGCCCCTTTTAGCTTGGTAGCCTAAGAATTAGGGAACAGACCCCCTAATTGACGCGAATCTTAAAGATAGATCTATCGGGCCCAAAAAGCCCCATTCTGGAATTTGGAATGCTTTAGTACTTCGATTTTATCATGTCCGATGGGTGTCCCGGAATGATGAGGATATTCTATATGCATCTTGTTAAGGTCGGTTACCAGGTGTTCAATCCATATGAATGATTTTTGTCTCTATGCATGGGACGTATATTTATGAGAAATGAAAATCTTGTGGTCTATTAAAATGATGGAAATGAATGTTTATGATAAACTAATGAACTCACCAACCTTTTGGTTGACACTTGAAAGCATGTTTATTCTCAGGTATGAAAGAAATCTTCCGCTGTGCATTTGCTCATATTAGAGATATTACTTGGAGTCATTCATGACATATTTCAAAAAATGTTGCATTCAAGTCATCGAGTTCATCAAGATTATTATTAAGTCGATTATAGTTGGATATATTATGAAATGGTATGCATGCCGTCAACTTTCGATGTATTGAAAGTTTGTCTTTTAAAAACGAATGCAATGTTTGTAAACTGTATCATATCGAGGTCAAGTACCTCGAGATGTAACCAAATGTAATGTATTCGTCCAGATGGATTAGGACGGGTCATGAAAAAAACCCAGCTAAGAGGCATGAGGGTTTCAAGGGAAATAACGACTGGAGGAACCCCAACCCGACCCCTAGCTCGAACCCCAACTACAAGGGTAGTCTACCGCAGTGCAAGAGGTGCTACAAGCACCATACCGGGTACTGTAATGTGGTCTGTGAAAAGTGCAAAAGAACCGGGCATATTGGTAAGGACTGCAAGATTCCCACCCCAACGGTGAAGACAAACCCTACTGGGCCAAGGCAGTGCTATGAGTGTGAACAACAGGGCCACTTAAGGAATGAATGTCCCAACAAGAAGAAGGATGGTGGGCCAGCGCGTGGAAGAGCTTTCAATGTAAACGCAAGGGATGCCCTGAGAACCCTGACTTGGTTACAGGTATATTCACTATCAACAATCTATTAGCTTCTGTCCTATTTGATACTGGTGCCGATAGGAGCTATGTTTGTAGACACTTTTGTTCTAAGATAGATTGGTCGTTAGTTCCTTTAAAGGAGAGTATGCTTGTTGAGGTAGCCAATGGAAAACTTGAGAAAGTTGACCAAATTGGCCGAGGAGCTATTATCAACATACCTGGCGTAGATTTCGATATTGACTTGATACCCATCAAATTGGGATGTTTTGATGTGATTGTTGGTATGGACTGGTTGACCAAAGTAAGGGCCGACATTATCTCTGGAGATAAAGCTCTTCGTATATCCCACGGAGATGGTGAGCCACTGATTATTTACGGAGAGAGATGTAGTTCGAAGCTGAACCTCATTAGTTGTATGAAAGCACAAAAGATCATGAAGAAAGGACGTCTTGCTGTTTTAGCACATGTGAAAATGTTAGAAGCCGAGGTGAAGAGTGTGAATGATGTATGAATTGTGAACGAATTTCCCGATGTCTTTTCGGAAGAATTGATTGGATTACTGCCACCGAGAGCAGTGGAGTTCCAGATTGATCTAGTGCCGGGAGCTGCACCCATAGCTCGCGCACCTTATCGACTAGCACCTTCCGAACTGCAAGAGTTGCAGAGTCAACTGCAGGAATTGCTAGACCGTGGATTTATCCAACCGAGTTCATCGCCTTGGGGCGCACCTATTTTATTCGTGAAGAAAAAGGATGGATCTTTCCGCATGTGTATCGATTATCGTGAGCTGAACAAGTTGACGACTAAGAATCGGTATCCCCTTCCCAGAATTGAGAATCTTTTCGACCAACTGCAAGGATCAAGCGTTTATTCCAAGATCAATTTGCGATCAGGTTATCACCAGTTGAGGGTGAAGGAGAGTGATGTGATGAAGACTGCGTTTAGAACCCGTTATGGTCACTATGAGTTTCTAGTGATGCCATTCGGTTTAACCAATGCACCTGCCATGTTTATGGATCTCATGAATCGAGTATGCAAGCCATATCTGGACAAGTTCGTTATCGTTTTCATAGATGATATCCTCATCTATTCCCGAAGTGAAGAAGAACATGAACAACATCTTCGACTAGTGTTGGAACTCTTGAGACAAGAGCAACTTTATGCCAAATTCTCCAAGTGTGAATTTTGGTTGAAGGAAGTCCAATTTCTGGGTCATATTGTGAGTGATCAAGGTATCAAAGTTGATCCCGCAAAGATCGAAGCTATCAGCAAGTGGGAAACCTCCACTACTCCGACTCACATCCGTCAATTTCTAGGTCTTGCAGGTTACTACCGAAGATTTATTGAAGGTTTCTCTCTGATTGCGCGTCCTTTGACTGCGCTGACTCACAAAGGGAAGAAGTTCGTGTGGGAAACCGAACACGAAACAGTATTTCAAAACTTGAAACAGAAATTGACCACGGCACCTGTCTTATCTCTTCCTGAAGGCAGTGATGATTTCGTCGTATATTGTGATGCCTCGAAAAATGGTTTTGGTTGCGTATTGATGCAAAGATCGAAGGTTATTGCCTATACTTCTCGTCAACTAAAGATTCACGAGCGAAACTACACTACTCACGACCTCGAGCTTGGAGGCGCTGTCTTTGCGCTCAAATTGTGGAGACACTATCTTTATGGAACTAAAAGTACCATCTTCACTGACCACAAAAGCCTCCAGCACATATTCAATCAAAAATAACTGAACATGAAGCAGCGACGATGGATCGAGACACTGAACGACTATGATTGTGAACTTCGTTACCATCCTGGAAATGCAAATGTTGTAGCCGATGCCCTGAGCCGAAAAGATAGGACGGTACCTCTTTGTGTCCGCTCCTTGAACATCACCATTCATTCAAATCTCAATAGCCAGATCCGAGTAGCCCAAGATGAGGCTCTCAAAGAGGAGAATATTTCTCAAGAACACTTGAACATTCTCGTTTCACGATTCGCGGTTAAGGAGACTGGACTCCGATGCTTTGCCTGAAGGATTTGGGTACCTAGTTATGGATATCTACGGAGCCTTATACTAGATGAAGCCCACAAGTCGAGATATTCGATTCATCCAGGAGCCGGTAAAATGTACCACAATCTCAAGGAACAGTATTTGTGGCCTAATCTTAAGAAGGATGTTGCAACTTACGTTGGTAAGTGTTTGACTTGCTCGAAAGTTAAGGCCGAACATCAAAGGCCATCTGGATTACTTCAACAACAGAAAATCCTGCAATGGAAGTGGGAAAGGATAACAATGGACTTCATTACGAAGCTACCAAAGACGGTAGGCGGTTATGATACCATCTGGGTAATCGTTGACCGACTTACTAAATTTGCACACTTCTTAGCCATGAAGGAAACAGATACGATGGAGAGACTCGCTCAACTATACATCAAAGAGGTTGTATCTCGTCATGGTGTGCCCTTATTGATTATCTCAGATCGCGATACCCATTTTGCTTCTAGATTTTAGAGTTCTTTACAAGAAGCCTTGGGAACACGTCTCGACATGAGTACCGCATATCACCCGCAGACCGACGGTCAGAGCGAACGAACGATTCAGACTTTGGAGGACATGTTGCGTGCCTGTGTTATTGACTTCAGAAAGGCTTGGGAGAGACATTTGCCGCTAGCTGAATTCTCTTACAACAACAGTTATCATTCGAGTATTAATGTCGCACCTTTTGAAGCGTTGTATGGCCGCAAGTGCCATTCTCCTATTTGTTGGGCCGAAGTAGGCGAAAAGCAAATCACTGGACCCGAGGTAGTCCATGAAACAACCGAGAAGATTATCCAAATTCAAACGAGACTTAAGGCGGCCCGTGATAGCCAAAAGAGTTATGCCGACCTTAAACGTAAAGACTTCGAATTCAACGTGGGTGACAGTGTAATATTGAAGGTCGCACCTTGGAAAGGTGAGATCCATTTTGGAAAGCGCGGAAAGTTAAACCCGCGATATATTGGTCCTTTTGAAATCTTGGAGCGTGTTGGACCCGTTGCTTACCGTTTGGATCTTCCGACTCAGTTGAGCGCAGTTCATCCTACTTTCCACGTATCAAATCTGAAAAAATGTCTTGCCGAACCAGAACTTTTCATCCCTCTCGATGAGCTTACGATTGACGACAAACTCCATTTCGTGGAGGAACCTGTCGAAATTATGGACCGTGAGGTTAAGACTTTGAAGCACAATAAGATTCCAATTGTCCGAGTCCAATGGAATGCCAAACGTGGACCCGAGTTTACCTAGAAACGAGAGGATCAAATGATGCAGAAGTATCCTCACCTTTTCCCGAATCCAACACCTACCTCAGCTTAAATTTCAGGACGAAATTTCCATTAACAGGTGGGTAATGTAACGACCCGACTTTTTCAACTTGTTTTTGTGCCTTGTGGTTTTTGCGAAACTGCGTATTTGTGCGTACTGTGCTACTTTATACTCTGGAATCTTTATACACATGGCTTACTTTCATTTATATATTAAAACGTGCCTTTAGGTACGTAGGATACTTAACTTGATCACCGGAAACCTTTATGACCGTTAGTGTCACTTGACTTTACGAACAATCTGCGTACTGCGTACACGTTTAACTTTTGTCGTAATCAGAATATTATGACTATGAAATCTTAATTATTATTTTATAATAATAATTACTTGGGTTATTGGATGCTTAATTACGCGTAGTAATTTACTTATGCTTACTAGTTAGTCTTGTTGGACTTTCTACCTTGTTGGGCCTTAGCCCACCCTACACTAGTTAGTGGACTATTTAATTAGCCCAATTATTAATAGCTAGTGACCCATTAATATGTAAGACAAATGCCCATTTATTAGAGGGAACATACTAGCATTTATGTCAAGTATTATCCTTAATGTTGCATGGGATCCTAACATAAGCACCAACTTTAGACAACCATTAACCAAAAAGCAAAAGTTGGTCTCCCTTGTCCCCCCTCCAAAATCACGGCCACCCCCCTCCCCTTACCTCATTCACCTATAAATACAAGCGTTATTCAATCCATTTTACACTTGCTTTCATTTGTAATTCACACACACTCACTCTCTAATTCTTTCTCTCTCTAAAAAGTGTAAGTATTGATTTTTCTTCTTCTTCTTCCTCTCTCTCTCACGAATTCATCATCATCATCATCATGGGTCTAGCTTTTTAGCTTTTGATCTTGATTACATCTTGTAGATTCAAACATGGATTTGAATCCTTCAAGAACATGGAAGATTCAAGCTTTCTAGCTTTGAATCTTCACCTACTTTGTAGATCTATATCTTTTAACTTTAATCTTCTTATTTTGTTATAAAGATTCAAACTTGTGTTTGTAATCTTCATGTAACTTAAAGATCCAAGCTTTATGCTTCAAGATCTTCAAGAACAATCAAGATGCAAGCTTTCTAGCTTGAATCTTCATATCTTTTGATGGATCTAAGTTTTCTAACTTATGATCATATTACTTTGTTATAAAGATTCAAACTTGTTTTTGTAATCTTCATGTAACTTAAAGATCTAAGCTTTATGCTTCAAGTTCTTCAAGAACACTAAAGGTTCAAGCTTTTTAGCTTTGTGACCTTATAACTTGTGTGAAAAGGATTCAAGCTCTCTAGCTTAGGGTTCCATCACTTTATTTGACTTTTATTATGTTCATACTTGCTTGATTGAAGTAAAGTTTGTAGCTTTAGTTGTAAATGTAACTTGTAATTGTGTTAAGACTAAGGATATGATGTAACCTTGGTTCATCATCCATCTAAGACTCTTAAATGAGTTGTGTTCTTACTTGGTCTTAATATATTGTGTATTGATGGTAGAATCTTGGTCAAGGTGATGCTAACCCATCAACGAGTTGTACACTTGAAGCTACAAGCATCAAGGATGAGAACCGTGATGAGCATCAAGCACTAAGAACCCCACCAGAGCACCTTGCTTACTGTTTTAGGGATCTGATCAGACCACCTGGGCTACTGGAAAGCTAATTTTCAGTTAGTTCGGTTCGAGTAGATGATTTTCCATTTAGACCTCGTCTTAATCCGAGTTACGGTTTAGGATTTATAGCCTTCCGAAAGTCACTACACCCTATTAACGTTGTGCTGAAATTTCTGACCTACTCGCACTTAAACCGTCGCCACGGTCAAACGAAGACGATTTAGGTTCTGAAAATTGGTCATCGGTTAGGGGACTCATATACAGAGCCATAGCCACTGATTACGGGTCTTTTCGATTTACGTAGAGGCCGTATCAGCTGATCAAAGTCAGCGTATTGTTTCGATCTCTATTCTTGTCAAACTTACTTAGCTTTTATGATGATGAATGATGATGATGATGATGACACTTAAACTTATTTTATGCACTATTAGAACTTATGAGGATAACATACTGACCTAGTAACCTTTGACTTAGGTTGACGAATTTTTGGACCGACTTACTACTTGCATACTTTCATTATCGACTTTACCGCTCTTATCACTGTGAGTTATAGCATCCCTTTTTACTTTAACTATTTTGGGACTGAGAATACATGCGTTTTTTACATTTTACATACTAGGCATGAGTACTTAAACTTTATATATGTGTGGGTTATACAACGGCATAAACTTTCCCCTTAGCTCGGTAACGTTTAGTCATTGGTTTTTGAACCGGTGAACGCGAATCTTAGATATGGATCCATAGAGTTTGGCATCCCCACTCGGGCTAGTTGCGCTAGCATTTAATGGGTGTTTAATACTTCGTAATCATACGCACTCGCCAAGTGTACTTTTAGGGGGTTACAAACGTTAAGTTAGTTACCAAGTGCCCACGGTTAAACATATACTTTTCATACTGTTTTGGAACACTGAAATCTAGTGGCCTACTTTACATTACTGTTACAACTTAAACTATAGCTCACCAACATTATTGTTGACGTTTTTAAGCATGTTTTCTCAGGTGCTTAGAGGTTTGTCGCTTCCGCTGTTTAAACTTGCTGTCTTGGTGTTTAAACTTGCTGTTAAGGACCTGCTGTGCTAGAATTCCGCTGCATTACTTAAAGATGTCTCAATCATGGAACTTTTCTTTTGCATTCGTAGTTTATGTTATTTTCAAATAATGACTTTGTAACGACCTTTGTGTCACGCAATCTTTTGTAAACGCTATCTTTTATGAATGCAAAACTGGTTTTCAAATAGCATGTGGTATTCGACCGTGTAAAGATCATGTTGTTGACGAATCGTACACGATGGTTTTGTACGGGGCGTCACATTCTTCATTGTTACTCACATCTAAAACCTTCCCATCTTCTGGTGCTGGTTTTTCAGAATTTGTTGAAATCATATTAACATTCTCATTCCGAGGATTTACTTCAGTATTACTCGGTAGCTTTCCTTGTTCCCTCTCACTAATCATGCTAGCAAGAGTACCTACGTGTTTTCTAGATTCAAAATGGAAGCTTGTTGAGTTCTAAATGACTGATCAAATCTCTCATTTGTTTGGGTTTGAGATGTAATAAATTGTGTTTGAGATTCCATTAGCTTTGCCATCATTTCTTCCAGATTTGGCTTTTTCTCTTCGGTTTGTTGTGGTGGTTTATACGAGCCAGGTCTTTGTTGATTGAAAGTCTTATTTTGAGTTGGTTGGTTATTCGAACCTTGTTGGTTGTACGAGTTATTGTTGGGTCCATTTGGATTGTAAAGAATGTTTTAATTTCGATTAAAGTTTGGCCTTGGCAGTTGATAATTATTTTGATAATTATTTCCCGGCCTTTGGTTCATGTAGGAAACATTCTCACGTTGTTCCATCATTTGCTCGATGTGACACTCTTTCGTTAAGTGTGGTCTACCGCATTGCTCACAACTGGTTCGTATTGAGTGAATATCTTTAGTCATCTTTTCCATTCGACTCTCGAAAGCATCTATTTTTGCGGAAACGGAATCAAAGTCATGGCTAGAATCGACTCTAGCCACTTTTAATGAACGAAAGATATCTTTTTTTTGATGCCACTCATGCGAGTGGGATGCTGTGTTATCAATGATTTTGTGAGCTTCGGTTGTGGTTTTCTTCATAATGGAACCACCAGCTGCTGTGTCGATTTCTTTTCGTGTAGCAATGTTGAAACCTTGGTAGAATATTTGTACTATTTGATAAGTGTCTAAACCGTGCTGAGGACATCCTCTCAACAACTTTTCGAATCTTGTCCACGCCTCATATAATGTTTCATTTAGCTTTTGTGTGAACGTAACAATTTCTCTTTGAAGTCTCACGGCTTTAGATGCCAGAAAGAATCTTTTAAGAAAATTTTCAACTAAGACATCCCATGTGTCAATCGCTCCTTCGGGTAACGATTCTAACCAATCTTTGGCTTCTCCCTTTAAAGTCCAGGGAAACAACATGAGATAGATATGTTCATCCTCAACTTCTCTGATTTTGAATAGAGTACATATCCTATTAAAGGTTCAAAGATGTTCGTTTGGATCTTCTTTTGGCGTACCACTATATAGGCATTGATTAGTTACCATGTGTAGGATTTGTACCTTGATTTCATAATCTGACGCATTAACATCTGGCTTAATAATGGCGTGACCTTGGCCCGTGCGTGTTGCTCTCATTCGGTCTTCCATACATAGAGGTTCCGTTACTTCCATAATTGAATTTGTTGAATACGAATCACTAGAGGATTCTGATTTAACGGTTTGTGGTTCAGGAGGAATGATTAGTGGTTCAGGATCTTGGAATTGTCCTTGAATATCCTCCGGGTTCTCAATTGTGAAGTCAGGTTCAAAAAATGGATTATCGGAAATTTGAATTGGAGTAATTGTTCGACTAGATGATAATTCTAAAGAAAAATCAACGGCGATAATATTGGCTAGATGTCTTGATCGAGTTACAGGTGGTGAACGTATGAAAGGTGGTGAACGTTTTACTCGGTGCATTCACTGAATATCCTATTAGTTATAAAAATAAAAAAATTATATAAGTTATCAAATTAATAGACTTTTCTGATTTTGCCCACGTTTCGAATAGCCAATAGATGCAGCAGGTAGCCAGGACCCTTTAAATCGGAAGCCCACAACTCGCCACTAACAAATCCAACTATTACTACGAACCAGAAAATTTTGGATGTCTATCAATTTAACCGCTTAAAATAATTTTTCGTCTAAATTTTGAAGATAAAATAAAGAAATTTATATGTCCTAAAAACTAGAGCGTAGAAATGAGAAAGAAGAAGAATGCATCGAAAAACGTCAAAAAATAAAAAGATCGAAAAATAATAATAAGAAAGTAAAGCGTCAAAACTTAAAAGTCTAAAAACTAAATATTAAAAGTTGCGTCTAAAGGAATTAAAGCTTAAAAGGAATTCTATATCCAAAACGGCAATAACTTAATAGGCACTAAAATCTATTAAATATTAAAGCGATAACCAACGTCGTAAAATTCTAAAGCACCTAAATCTTAATCTAAAGAAAAAGCACTTAAGGGATTTTACGGCAAATCCTAAGAATCTAGAAATATAAATTAACTACGGCAAAAACTAACCTTTAAACTAATTACGAACGAAAAATATACAAATTACGAATAAACGATAAAAATATAAAATTTATAAAAAGAAAAAAAATGATAAAATTACTTATTTTTATAAAAAAATTATTTTTATATAATTATTTTATAAAATTACTAATTTATAAATTATTAAAACTAATTAAAACTTAAAATTAATTAAAACTAAACTTAAACTAATTATATTAAAATAAAACCCTAATCTTAAATAATTAATAATAATTATAATAATTAATTCGTAACCCTAATCGTACTGTACGAGGTATGTAGCGTGTCAGAACCCCTCATGCGAACGCATGATTTCTATGAACTGCAGCCATGCGATCGCATGGTGTGCAGGTTCAGTTTAGTGCAGGTTCAAAAAAATGCAGATTCAACGTTTTTTTTTTAAATCTTTACAATAATAATGATAATAATAATACTTAATACAATAATGATAATAATGTTTATGATTTCATTAATAATAATGATATTAATAATAATAATAATAATAATAATAATAATAATAATAATAATAATCATACTTATAACAATAATAATAATGATAACAGTTTTTAATAAAAATGAAAAGTTTAATAATAATAATAATAATAAAAATTATAATTTTTGATAACAATACTTAACATAACCGTAATCTTAATCATAATAATTAAAGATATCAATAATAATACAATAATAATAATGTTAATACTAATGATATTAATAATTTTTGTAATATTTACAATAGTAATAGTAATAATGATATTAGTAGTTTTTAAATAAAATGAAAGGTTTAATAATAATGATAATGAAAATAATAATTTTTGATAATAATAATAATAATCATGATATAAATAATAATAATAATTAATGATAATACTAATAGTTATAATGATAATACTAATAAGTATAATAATAACACTAGTAATACTAATAATACTAGTAATAATTGTAATAACAATAACTATAATAACATTAGTAATAATAATAATAAAGATAATAATAATAATAATAATAATAATAATAATAATAATAATAATAATAATAATAATAATAATAATAATAATAATAATAATAATAATAATAATATAGAAATGGGAAAACTACCTTAAAAAGCTTTTTCTAAAAAAATTGCCCAAGACGGGACTCGAACCCGCGACCTCTCGCTACCACGCTAACACCCTTAACCATTGAGTTGTTGCTTACTTTTCTAATTTATATTAGAGTTTAATTATATTTATATTATTTCTGTTTTCCACTTCTTCTTCTTCTTCTTCTAAAACTGGATCGAACAAACAACCCTTTAATAACCATAACAGAATTTAAATAGCTGTGATAATGAAACGATATTGATCAAATGGAATTGATGGGATTAATCGAATCAAAAAAGAGAAAAAAAAAAGAAGCAGCAGTCGCTGTATTAGAGAAAAAATATATGAACTTAAAACTTGATTTTGAAATCTAGACTCTTTTGGATTTCGATTAAAACATGTAATAAATTGCAAATGATTATTAGAAACTGATTAAATATCGTGAGAGAGAGATTGAAAAAGGAGTGAATAAAATCGATCAGAATGCGCGACCTTTTATAGGCCCACGTTTCACTGTAGAGCTCCGCGAGTGCTGAGCTTTTATGCTTTACAACTCCGCGAGTGCGGAGGTCTGGAATCCAGCTTACCAAATGAATTTAACGTGGGCTGCTTTGAATAAAATAATATATAATATATATATATAATTAATTATATATAATATTATATTCTTGTGCATAGTTGACTTGTAATTTTTGGTCCATTGCGTCGCGCGCTGAAAGTTGGTTCATGTCTCGGTTCCGGATTTTTGAATGCCTTTTCGTACAATTTAATATCTTGTACTTTATGTTTCATGGCTTGTAATCTTGTAATTTTTAGACGTTTCTCATCAATAATTTGAACCACTTGGATTGTACTTTGTACTTTTTAACTGTTTGCTCATTTGCGTCTTCAATTCGTCGAATCTGTCTTTTGTCTTCACCTTTTATTATTTAAATGAATATCACTTGTAAATAGAACAATTGCAACTAAAAGCTTGTCTTTCTTGAGGGATAATGCTATAAAATATATGTTCATTTTTAGCATTATCAAATATTCCCACACTTGAGCGTTGCTTGTCCTCAAGCAATATAGAACTTGAATATATCTTTACTAGAATCACTTCATTATTCTTCACACTTTGTACATCAGTGATTTTAATATGGCGGTATGAACAATGGTAGTAACGTTGTGGTTTACAGTCTCACATGCCTATAAAAATTTTGATCCTTTAAGGAAATTTGATCTTTATGAAAACATTTGATCTTTTGAAAATTCAATCTAGCTTTTACCCTAGATAAGTTTTCCGGAATAACCCTTCACCGGTGTTTGCAAATTGTTTTTGTGGGTTTTGTGGATTTCAGATTTTGAAAATTTTAGCTCAAAACTTATGGTTTTGTGTCACCCACTTGCTAACCTTGTATTGGGAAAGCAACACGTCCAGTATACTTGCTCCGTATATTACCTTTCGGTAAACTACCGTCCGGTTGTAAAGGAAAGCGTTGAACAAGCAACTGTTAAGGCAATGTCCCGTGACATGCTTTTGATTATGGTCTATATCGTGTCGGATGCAATTACTATCCTTGGTAGGAGCAATAGTAAAGATCACCCTATAGTTTTTCGGTCTGGCACAAGGTCCTGTCTTTGACCATGCTATGCAACCACCGTTCTTACGGTTGACACCCGATTTGGTTCAGGTGACCTAATGAATTCTGGTGAATTCTTAGGATTTTACGTTCATTGGTAATGAAAGCATTAAAAATGGGTTTTCAGAAAACAAATCTGTTTGTAATTTTGATCAAAATATTTTCTCGTTCAAGCTCGAGTGTAGATATCATTGAATTCCATGAGTTTGTAATTCTCAATCTTTAAGGTCAATCTCAAGGATTGAGTAATATCAGTCTTAAAAGCTGATTTTTGATCTTTAAGGAGATTATCCTTTCTGGGGATCTGATTCATTAGTCTTATAAGCTAATTTGCACGGTGCCCCCCATTGTACGAGATAGATCCTCTCATGGTTAGGATAAGTCTGACCACTTGGCGACCCTGTTTGATGCTGAGGTCCGTGGATTTCCAGCTGATTTTTGAGAAAACGTTTCAAGGTTTTTCGTAGACTCTACAACTGGTCTGGACGACAACTTCCTGACCTAAATCAAGAAGCGTGTGTCTTTTTTTTTCTCGGAAGACTTTACTTCCTTTTAAATCAAGTGGCACATTTCTTTCAAATATATTATAAGAAATCGGGTAAAACTGATAAAATTGTCCAAAACAAAAGTATCTTCAATTATTTGTACAAAAATATGTGATATATGTTCTAAATAACTTGGTTAATTTTCCCACACTTGGCTTTTATTTTCCTTTCTTAGCCTTATTATTTTCCTCTATTCTATTTTAAATGAATTCAAGCGTTTTGAGTTGTTTCTCAATTTATGTCCTTTCCGAGGTAACAATAATTTCGGTGTTAACACCTAGTTTTATCGTTCATAAATATGTATGAACATGATTTTGAGTTCATTTAGTTGAAAATTTTGAAAAATTTTACTAGAATTGGGTAGTCAGTATATAAGACTAGGGCTGTTCTTTATTATCAGAGAGCACTAGATTCTAATACAACTACTGCGTTACTAGTATTTTTAATGGTAACCAAGTGTATAAGTCAAAGATTTTAAAAATCCGAAAGAATTTAACCCCTTCCCACACTTAAGATCTTGCAATGCCCTCATTTGCAAGAAATTAGTACAATTTAAATTATTTAGGGTGATTAGTGTAGAAAAATGATTAAATTTTACCAAAGTTTCCAAACATATTGTTGTTTATGTTAAATGATAAATGGTGCACATCATTTGTTCATTCCTGCAGTTGTTATTTCACATATATTTTGCATCTTGTCGTCAAAATTAGTTGCTTTTGCTGAACTTAATGCCAGTCTTTGAAAATGCGTTGTTTTACCCTGTTTTGCACATGAGATAAACTACAAACATATATATACATATTTTTGAAGTTGGGTATATTATCCCACATTCAAAAATTATTAAAAATCTAATAACAAAAGTTAGAAAATTATAAAAACTATTATAGTATCAAAAGAAATATTAAAAGTATAAAATTACAAGTCACCAAATAAATAAAAATAGGCATAAAAGAAAATTAGGGTTGATGAGGATGGTGCCAGTAGGGATCCCATTCATAGCCGTATGTGCTGTAGAATGCTTGAGTTGGGTCATATGTAGGGTACAGTGGTCGGGTCTGTATAGTCCAGGGAGGAAATACGGGCATTGGAGTAGGAATGTAGTTTGTATTTATGTGTGCACAATGGCTTATGATTTGGTTTTGATGATACTGCCAATCTTGAAATGCTCGTGGTCTAGCCATTTCATACTCATGTTGAGCCATAAAAAGTTGCATTTCTGTCATCTGATTCCCCCCTCCCGCATTACCTTGCTGCTGATCTCTTTCGACCTGTGGATGATGGCCGTCATATGGTGCTGCAGCGTTATGTCATTTCTTTAAAACCTTAGCACCATGATATACTTTCAAACCAATTGTATCACGGGGATCTGGTGATGCAATTATTAATCCCCCCTTATTTCTATCGACACCGAGATACTCAGCAATTAAAATAACAAAGATACCACCTCCTATTATACCATTATGCCGTATACTCCTAACCATAGCCGATAAATAATAACCCATACAATAAGGTATACTCACAGCGCTCTGTGGGTCTCGAATACACATGAGATAAAATAAATCATTCTCATTTACTTTCTCTTTGTTCTTACCTCGCTGTGTAATTTAGTTTGCTAAGAACCTATGGATTACTCTTAGCTCAGCTCTATCAATATCAGTATAAGAGTTATTCCCCCCACGAAATCGGTTATGCCTAGTCATTCTACTCCATATTCCATTCATATCAAAATTTTCATCAACCCTCCTACCATTAACTATCAACCTTTGACAATCAGTAGATGCTAGTTCCTCAGGCGTATATATACACAAAGCCTGAGCCATGTCTAGTAGAGACATATGGCGCATCACACCTTGTAACGACCCGGCTTTTGCGATTTGCTTTTGTGCTTTGTGCTTTCACGAAACTGCGTATTTGTGCGTACTGAGCTAGCTTTTGCTCTGGGATCTTTAATCATGATTAATTACTCTCGTTAATATCTTACAATGTGCTATTAAGCGTGTAATCACTTAACTTGTCCCCCGAATACTTTTACGACCATTAGTGTCACTTATCGTTTTAAATGAGATACGTACTTGGTACACGTTAAACTTTTGTCGTACTTGGAATATTATGACTGCGTAAACTTGATTGTTATTTATTATAACAATTACTTGGCTTAAGGGCTTATTTATTTAAGCTTGGTGTTTACTAATGCTTACTAGTTACCTTAATGGACTTAACACCGTGATTGACTTTTCGTTGTCCCGACTTGTCTTTGTGACACACACTTTTCACGAATAATATTTTCGAATATTATTTGCATTCATGATTAATTATTATTAATCATTTTTAATTAACTAAGGTTACTAGTTAATTACTTGAGCTTTATTTGATTAATTGTTATATACTTGGACTTGGGCCTTTTATTAATGAACATGGACTTGGAAGCCCACCCTACTTTCTTAATGGACTAATTAGCCCATTATTATGTAAGTATTTCATTAAGACAAAATTAGATTAATTAAGATTTAGTTGGAGACTTGTTACAAGTATACTTACACCACTTTCCCATACCATTTAACTTTAATACCATTTTGAGCTCCCACCATTCCACCATGCTTGAAAGTTACTTTTGACCCTTTCCTCTTTGATGCCAAAACCATCCACCATAGAAGCTACAAGGGAGTTCTTTTTTTTTCAATTTTTGATACTTATATGCTAGCTTGTAACTTCTTTTTTACACACACATAATACTTACAACTCTTTTTCTCTATTTTTTTCTCTCAAAACTTTGTAAGTAATAAACTTATTTTCTTTCTTTTCTTTCTTTTAAATTCAAGTTCCATCATCATCATTTACTAGTTACTTGTTGTTGTTGTTGATTAAAGATCAAATTTGTTAGTTTGTATCTTCATAAATCTTGTTTTCTTCCATCCTTTATTTGATGAAGAACCAAGAACAAGAACCTAAACTTGTTAGTTTATGGTTCTACAAATAAGATGTTTTCAAGATTTAAAGTTTATAAGTTTCATAATCATACTTGTGTTCATGTTTGTAGACTTAAATCCTAAGATCCAAACTTTGATTTGAATCTTCCTAAGTATAAAACAACATGAACATAATACTTGTAACTTTAGTTTAATTCTTTCTTTTATAAGTACTTTAAAGTTGTGATGTTGTTAATTTGGTCAAGTATTACTAGTTAATCTTGATATCATATTTCTTGAAACCAAAGTTAACTTTGTAAGTTCAAGAACATGGAAGTATAATTTTCTAGTTATAACTTCACATACTTATGATAGATCTAAGGTTCTATAGCTTATGGTCTTCTAATTTTATTTTAAACAAGAGCTTATAAGCTTACATACACATTACAAGATTAAAGCCAAAGTTTCATGACTTATGGTTTCATTAAAGTTAAGATCCAAGTTATATAACTTAGGGTTTAACTTAAGAACTTTAGATCTAGACTTTTGGGCCTAGGATCTTCAAGATCTAACTAAGAACTATGTTCTACAACTTAAGATCTTGTTTATTTAGTTTTAGGGGTGGTCAGTATTTGGTTTGAAACCGTAGAACCCGAAAACCAAACCGAAACCAAACCGGAAAAAAAAACCAAACCGAATTTGATAAACGGTTTTCGGATCGCGTCAAACCGAAATCGAATTTGAATTTGGTTTTTGGTTCAGTTTTCGGTTTTGAAAATTCTGAATTCGGTTTAACCGAAAACCGATTTCAAAACTGAATTCAAAATTTTAATATATTTAATTTGTATATTTATGTTTTAGTGTCATTATAATTTTGGATTCAATCAATAAAATATATTCTCACCCATATGAAGATTTGGTAGCTCACATTATAATTATGTTACTTAAATTGTTATGTTCTTCTTCTTAATAACAGAAGCAGTAAACATCATAATTAAGCTATAAATATTAATAAATCATCGAATTCTTGATAATTTAATAATACGTCATTGTTTTAGGATATAAATAACTAAGACATCAGTAACGCCATAATTAAACTACCAATGTTCTCAGTTTTTTCATAATATTCGGTTTTAACCGAAAACCGAACCGAATCCGAATTTGAATTCGGTTTTCGGTTTGGTTCGGTTTTAATTTTGAATTCGGTTTTAGGTTCGGTTTTCGGTTTTGCCTAAAAAAATTTCAAAACCGAATACACCGAACCGAATAAACTGAACAAACTGAAAACTGAACCGATGAACACCCCTATTTAGTTTACTTTCAAGTTTATAGCTTAATATTACTTTTATAACTCATGTATGTGTCGGATCTAAGATCTTGATGTAACTTTGGTTCATCAAACTACTTGCAACACTTAAATGAGTTGTGCTACTTATCTTAGACTTTCACTAGTGTTATGATGGACAAAACTTGGTAAAGATAATGTAAACATATCAACGAGTTGTACACTTGAAGCTATATGCATCAAGGATGAGAACCGTGATGAACATCAAGCACCAAGGACCCACTGAAGCACTTTGTTTACTGTTTTTGGAGGTCTTATCAGTAACTTGGGCTACTGTAAAGTTGATTTTCAGTTAGTTCGGTTCGAGTAGATGATTTCCCGTTTAGGCCTCTTCTTAATCCGAGTTGCGGTTTAGGATTTATGGCTCTCCGAAAGTCACTACACCCTATTAACGTTGTGCTGAAATTTTTAACCTACTCGCACTTAAACCATCACCACAGTCAAACAAAGACGAGTTTGGTTCTGGAAATTGATCAGTCTCTAGGGGACTCATATACGGAGCCATGGCCACTGGCCTCACCTTATTTCAGTTTGTATATAGGTCGTAGCGGCTGAACGAAGTCAGTCTTTGTTTTAAACTCTTTTCATGAACGAAACTTACTTTACACTTTTGTTTAATGATGAATGATGATGATACTTAAGACCTAATTTACATACATTTAAACCTTTGGGAACAAATTACTAACTTAGTAACTTTTGACTTAGGTTGAGGACCTTTCGGACCAACTACTTGCTTACCATTCCCGCATATCGACTTTTACTACTTTTCACTGTGAGTTATAGCATCCCTTTTTACTTTAACTATTTTGGGAACTGAGAATACATGCGCATTTTACGTTTTACATACTAGGCACGAGTACTTAAACTTTATATATGTGTGGGTTATAAAATGGCATAAACTTTCCCCTTAGCTCGGTAACGTTTAGTCATTGGTCTTTGAACCGGTGAACGCGAATCTTAGATATGGATCCATAGGGTTTGACATCCCCACTCGGGCTAGTAGCGCTAGCATTTAACGGGTGTTTAATACTTCGTGAACATACGCACTCACCAAGTGCACTTTTAGGAGGTATTATTACGTTAAGTTAGTTACCGGGTGTCCACGGTTGAACATATACTTTATCATACTAATTTGGATTACTGTTTTGAAACGCTGTTTGAAGCACTGAAATATCGTGGCCTACCTTACATTACTGTTATACTTAAACTATAGCTCACCAACATTCGTGTTGACCTTTTTAAGCATGTTTTTCTCAGGTGCTTAAGGTTTGCTTGCTTCCGCTATAGTTTTCATGCTTTGTAGACTCCCGCTGCGCTTATTAGAGATGTCACCGCATGAAACATTTAATTTGCATTCAAACTATGTTATTTTTTAAACAATGGATTCGTAACGACCTACGGGTCACGTACTATTATTGCTTGCTATTCGTAGAAGCATACTTTTGGTTGTTAAACATTTGACGTTGGTTAAAACGTCACCTTTTATCATGAATGCAAACTTATTTTGAAACAACATATAGTGTTTGACCTTGTAATGATCCTGTTGTTGATGATCCATACATGATGATTTTGTACGGGGCGTCACATTTGGTATCAGAGCATTGGTTGTAGGGAATTTGGTTGCATTAGTGAGTCTAGACCGGACCGAGTAGGATTCACTAATAGGACTAATCTACAACTTGCTAGTTTACTTGTTTCTGCGGAACCTGCTGCATGCTACTGTGTTATATTACTGCATGTTACTACTTACTACTACCGCATGCCACTGCTTACTTCTACTGCTGTACGAACTTGCTGCATGCTACCGTTTCCTTTTACTACTATGTAAACTCGCTGCATGTTATTGCTTATTCTGGCTACTGCATGCTACTACCTGCATTTTGTACGATACTTCTGTTGGTACTGTTATTACTGCCTTGCTATATGTTGCTGTGGACAATCTAGGCTGTTGTAGTTACTATGCCTGATTACGTGCTTGCTACTCGTCTGCTTTTCGATGTACTGACTTGGAAAAACTTATCCTTCCTAGTTCAGATGTTTTTCTGAACCCTTTCCCCACACATCTAGACCAAAGGATTTGTATTGTAATCCTCCTGTTACTGTCGTTCCACCGTTCTGGAGATCGAAACATTACTTCACGCAATCTAGGAGGAGTACCCCTCGGACTACACGCCCACTAAAGTCGATCCTCGGAGAGGAGATATGTGAGGACTTGTCGGAGTAACTACACCCCGAGCTCACCCTAATTAGCCACGTACGACGTATGAACATTAGAAGGTTGTTTAGTTTCCGCAAGCTGACTCGTATCCCGTACGCTTTCATGACCGTCACGTATCACTTTCATTCTTCACCACTATTCGACGATCTAATGGCACTTCTGGACTTACGTCCCTAACACTCATAGGCATTAGAGAAGTCAGGAAGGCATCTCCTTTCACAAGGTCATAGTATTTTCCACTGATGCTCAACCATACCCAAAGACTTGGGAGTCACCTCAAGACATACCGTATTACTACTTGTTACACGTACAACTCGACATGAGACCCAGATTGAATTTCTAGAAAGGAACCTAACGACATTACCTGAACCCGAACATTTTGAAGAAATTTCGGGACATTTAGGCATTGATGTATGACCTACGGAACCAACGCAACCACACCAAGAAATCGTGAGATTAATTATGTAGATTCTGTTTTGAGATAGGATAAATAAAGCACCGTTAGATGGAATTGAGTAGAACTGGAAGTGATCACGTTACATTGACCATATGGAATGATATTGGAATGAATGTACGATTTAGTACAATATAATGACGCCAGGCCAGCGTGATTATATTGAGGTAAATCATGCAGAAGTTCCAATGTTACTACATGAGGAATATGAGGTGATCCAGGGAAAATTTTGGCAGGGATCACTTGAGCATACGCATTATAGCCTGTTAAAGGTAGGAAAAGAATAACCACGTAGCCTAGATACTGTACAAGAAGGGCCTTGATTGCAGAATTGATAACCCAAAGATTTGTTATAGATATACACACCCTGGACACTTAAGGAAAAAGTTCTCAAATAGGAAAAACTTTGGACTTACTTGCAGTAGAGCAATCGTTACCTCAGTTATGGAAACTCGCATGGATCCTGATTTTAGTTAGGATACATTTCGAAGTTGTTTAATACTAGAGCGATAGAAACCTTATATCTGAGAACCTTAATGTTATGACTAATGAGCCATTAACAACTATGAGGGTTAAATATTCTATAGGACAAGCTAATGCTAAGCTGAGTGAGATAAGAGGAATAATTTGAGGTAGTACCTTAAAATTAACAGGTGGGTCGTTTGGAGATGACCCCATGTCAACAAAACTTGGAAGTTTTAAAGTAGTAGTTGGAAAGGATTAGTTACCTACGCACAAGCAGATGTTATTTGAAAAGATTGATAAAATTTTCACGGTAGTATAATAAGATTCGGTTGGAATGGACTTAAGGATTAACCTAATACTCATCGAGTTAGGAAGCTTTGATGTAATAGTTTGGATGGACTGGCTTTCAAGGATGGAAGCGAAAGTTATTTATAGAGAGAAAAAAAATTTTATATACCTCGCTAGAATGGTGAGCCATTAATAGTTTACGGGGAGAGAAGTAGCTCGAAGCTGAACCTTATTAGTTGCAGGACAACAATCCGAAGTCCCACAATGGAAATGGGAAGGAACAACAATGGATTTCATCACGAAGCTACCGAAAACAGTAGGCGGTTAGAACATTATCTGGGTTATTATGGACCATCTCACCAAATCTGCTCACTTTCTAGTCATGAGAGAAACCGATACAAGGGACAAACTTGCACAACGATACATAAAGGAAAATGTATCCGTCACTTCAGCGATTCAGATTCTATATTAAAGACTACCCAAGAATCTTATTGATACTCATTCTTACGCAACCCTAAATCCTAACTTATTCCGAGAGATTTCTTATATGATGATAATCACACCGTCATCCTTCCTACTTCGATATTAGTCATACCGGTTCGAAATTTCCAAAATCAATGGGTAGTTAATTCCCATCCTCACACTCTCCCATTCGAATCCCACTTATAAGCAACAGCTTCACACTTAAGCATATTTGGTCAAAGGACTTATGCCCTACTAATAGTCATCAACCGCATTTAAATTCAATAGTTTTCATTACCTCGCGGCATTGTTGCTCAAATATCACCCGAAATTTTCAAAAATCTTTTACTCAATCCTCATCAATCTTTTTCCAACTTGTAACCTTTGAAATATGAAAAATTTTGTTTGCCAAAATTTACACACACTATTTTACCGTGCAATCCTCTCAAAGTTTTATAAACATAAATTTATTTTATTGCCATTCGTACAAATTTTAGAAGCCGTATATGTTATATATAATAAAGTGAATGATTACCTACTTCTGACTAGTACATGTGAAATTTTACTTTCACTTTTACAAATCAATTCTTCCAATCAAAAGAAATTTTACTTGGAGTAGCCTATATTGACTAAGAACTTCATTTCTTTTCTTACATTGTCACCTTAAACGATTCCTATAAAAATTTTCGTTGCTTATCCGAATCCAAGTCATCATGAAGACTTTATAACCGTCGAAATCGAGAGATTCATGTGTATGTGATAAAGGCACTTACTATTACGTCATGCAAGGCCTTCGGACATCTACTAACACTTACATCATTCAAAATTTTTGCGTTACCCCATGGATCTATTTCACCACACCTGTTGGAACAATGCTCTTTCTTACATAACTCTAAGTCGTGACTCATTCCAAGAAACTCTCATTTAGTGATATTAACTCCATCAGTATTCCGACCTTATTATTAGTCATGACTTGTTTGGCATTTTGCAAAGTCAAGAAGCGATTAACTTCTCGTCCTCATGCTCTATCCTTCATACCTCACCTTTTAGCAACGGCTTCGCACATGAACATTTTTGGCCCAAAGACTTATGTCCTGATAATTATCAAAACTACATTTATGTCATTAGTTTTCATTACCTAGTAACTGGTCACCCGATGATTCAAAGATTTTCCACTCAATCTTTTTCAAATCACAACCTCTGAAATACGAAAAGCTATGTTTATCAAAAATTTTACACGTTGATTATTCGTGTGGCCCTCATGAGATTTATGGACAAATGAATGTAATAAAAATTCTTCTGTCACTTATGCGATTTATAAAATCATATATGTATGCATATAATTAAGTCAATAAATTTACCTTTACTTATTTTGGTTAGTACATACTAAGTTATATCTTCAAATTATTTAAAAATCACTCCTTTATCGAGTTATTTAACTTAAGTCAAATAGTTTTGTGCAAGATGGTACACGTTGTACCTATTTCTATATTTACTAGGAACTTCATTCCGTTCATGTTGTCGCATCAAACGTTTAAAAGTTTTTCAAAACTTCCTTGGTTGATTTTATTAAAGGTTTTCGTACTAGACTACACCAGGTATGGATTACATTTCTTCTCACCCTCCGTTAGAGATAAAGCTTACTATTAAGATCTTTATCAAAAACTCTTGAGCCACTTTGAATGGCAGTTTTATAAAATTTGTTAGAAAATCCTTGCACCCATAAAATGTTCCTTTTAAGGTTGAACATGACAAAAATGCGGGCCAATAAATCAGTATCTGAGGTACACTCAATTGTCACCCCATTGTAGGAAAGGCACTAGGTAGGTTTCTGTTCTCAATACTTCACGGCAAATGGCAACACCCTCGTAAACCTCATCTCCATGAATCTTGTTATCCCTTTTGGGAAGGGACTGCTTAAAACATTTACGACACTGATGTGGATACTCTATATATTTCTTCTTTCGTTGGTTGCAACTATCTGTTGTCCTAGTTAATGTTAACCCTAACTTCAACATGTAACTGAAAGGATAAAGTTACATTATGGAACCGTGTTTTCATTCCATTCAAGGATAAATTCACACGCTGTATGTTAAACTGGGTGATATCTTTCATTGTTCGTTCAGACCATTCTAAAGGCACTATAAGTAATTATGGATTGCACACATTCTTAAGAATCGGGTTCTTTATGCCTATGGCCTCTCTCCGAAATCAAGGGGTTAGTAAAATCTGTGGCTAACACTATCCAGACATCAAATCGCATGGTTGTGATCACCATGTTTTCCATTCTACCTGTCAGCTTTGTATCGCAACATAATCGCTCAATGATTTAGATGAGTTTAGAAACATTCATGATGCATTTCACGCATTCAGCTTACTGAAGATGCCTGTAAGGCTAACAACGCCATCTTTCCTTTTGCAGATACATATTCAGATGACATACTCATGTTAATCAGAAACGAAATCAATATGTTGATCTCTTAAGACAAGAGACTTAATTAATGGCATATACCTATTCTTACTTTCATACGCCGAAGTACCTTTCAAGGTAAATAACTCACTTCTGAGCCCACGAGTCTCACGGAACTTTGATACGCTCCTTCTTATTCATAAACGGTACCATTGTTGTTCACTCCTCAAAATTTCGGGACGAAATTTTCTTTAACAGGTGGGTAATGTAACGACCCAGCTTTTGCGACTTGCTTTTGTGCTTTGTGCTTTCACGAAACTGCGTATTTGTGCGTACTGAGCTATCTTATGCTCTGGGATCTTTAATCATGATTAATTACTCTCGTTAATATCTTACAATGTGCTATTAAGCGTGTAATCACTTAACTTGACCCCGGAATACTTTTACGACCATTAGTGTCACTTATCGTTTTAAACGAGATACGTACTTGGTACACGTTAAACTTTTGTCGTACTTGGAATATTATGACTGGGTAAACTTGATTGTTATTTATTATAACAATTACTTGGCTTAAGGGCTTATTTATTTAAGCTTGGTGTTTACTAATGCTTACTAGTTACCTTAATGGACTTAACACCGTAATTGACTTTTCATTGTCCCGACTTGTCTTTGTGACACCCGCTTTTCACGAATAATATTTTCGAATATTATTTGCATTCATGATTAATTATTATTAATCATTTTTAATTAACTAAGGTTACTAGTTAATTACTTGGGCTTTATTTGATTAATTGTTACATACTTGGACTTGGGCCTTTTATTAATGAACATGGACTTGGAAGCCCACCCTACTTTCTTAATGGACTAATTAGCCCATTATTATGTAAGTATTTCGTTCAGACAAAATTAGATTAATTAAGATTTAGTTGGAGACTTGTTACAAGTATACTTACACCACTTTTCCATACCATTTAACTTTAATACCATTTTGAGCTCACACCATTCCCCCATGCTTGAAAGTTGCTTTTGACCCTTTCCTCTTTGATGCCAAAACCGTCCACCATAGGAGCTACAAGGGAGTTCTTTTTTTTCAATTTTTGATACTTATATGCTAGCTTGTAACTTCATTTTTACACACACATAATACTTACAACTCTTTTTCTCTCTTTTATCTCTCAAAACTTTGTAAGTAATAAACTTATTTTATTTCTTTTCTTTCTTTTAAATTCAAGTTCCATCATCATCATTTACTAGTTACTTGTTGTTGTTGTTGATTAAAGATCAAACTTGTTAGTTTGTATCTTCATAAATCTTGTTTTCTTCCATCCTTTATTTGATGAAGAACCAAGAACAAGAACCTAAACTTGTTAGTTTATGGTTCTACAAATAAGATGTTTTCAAGATTTAAAGTTCATAAGTTTCATAAACATACTTGTGTTCATGTTTGTAGACTTAAATCCTAAGATCCAAACTTTGATATGAATCTTCCTAAGTATGAAACAGCATGAACATAATACTTGTAACTTTATTTTAATTCTTTCTTTTGTAAGTACTTTAAAGTTGTGATGTTGTTAATTTGGTCAAGTATTACTAGTTAATCTTGATCTCATATTTCTTAAAACCAAAGTTAACTTTGTAAGTTCAAGAACATGGAAGTATAATTTTCTAGTTATAACTTCACATACTTATGATAGATCTAAGTTTCTATAGCTTATGGTCTTCTAATTTTGTTGTAAACAAGAGCTTATAAGCTTACATACACATTACAAGATTAAAGCCAAAGTTTCATGACTTATGGTTTCATTAAAGTTAAGATCCAAGTTATATAACTTAGGGTTTAACTTAAGAACTTTAGGTCTAGACTTTTGGGCCTAGGATCTTCAAGATCTAACTAAGAACTATGTTCTACAACTTAAGATCTTGTTTATTTAGTTTACTTTCAAGTTTATAGCTTAATATTACTTTTATAACTCATGTATGTGTCGGATCTAAGATCTTGATGTAACTTTGGTTCATCAAACTACTTGCAACACTTAAATAAGTTGTGCTACTTATCTTAGACTTGCACTAGTGTTATGATGGACAAAACTTGGTAAAGATGATGTAAACACATTAACGAGTTGTACACTTGAAGCTATATCCATCAAGGATGAGAACCGTGATGAACATCAAGCACCAAGGACCCACCGAAGCACTTTGTTTACTATTTTTAGAGGTCTGATCAGTAACCTGGGCTACTGGAAAGTTTATTTTCAGTTAGTTCGGTTCGAGTAGATGATTTCCCGTTTAGGCCTCGTCTTAATCCGAGTTACGGTTTAGGATTTATGGCTCTCCGAAAGTCACTACACCCTATTAACGTTGTGCTGAAATTTCTGACCTACTCGCACTTAAACCGTCACCGTGGTTAAAAGAAGACGATTTTGGTTAAGGTAGCTACCCGATCATTTATTTCAGCACTACATAATAATTCCACACACCATTCTCTATATACACGCCTACGTATATTAAACAAACATTCCCAATCATTAAAAGTAGAATTACCATACCTTTGCGTAAGTAATTCTCTGATTGGACCGGCCAATCTCACTGTTTATAATGGTTCCCAATCTATTACTCTGGGTACTTCAACAACATTAGACTGAAGGGTGTGCAAGTTCCTCTGATATTTTGGATAATCTATCCAATGTCGGTCAAACCTTAAATTAGGATGTAAATCTGCCAATTCTATATTTAAATATGAAATGAATTGATGCGGTAGATTTTGTCTATATTGGTCGTTAATCTCCTGTTCTTCTGCATTCTCAGGAGGAGCATTGTGAGCCTGATATGCGGATGAAGATTCACCCCTTTCAGTCTGCAAAACACATTAAACACAATTTTTGTGCATTCAAATACGTATTAGTGTTAGCAAAATCATAAATCAAAACAATCATAATGACATGTTTAATCCATTTTAAACTTTATATGCATTTTCACAATATTAACAATTCTACACTTTTACAAATAAACATATATGAAAATGTATACAATGTTCTTTAGCTTTTATCTCAAATAACATGTCAAAATAATCATTACTAGTAATTAAACAAGTTTCAAACGACATTCATATCAATTAAATTGAGTTCATGCATTTTTGACTCAAAAAGTCTACTTTAATACTTAAAAATCATGTTTAGGATCAAAGTTTTGATCATTTAGCAACCTAAACATATTACACTACTCAATTTAGTATAAACTAACAACAAAATTCGGCCATAACCCATTTATATCAAAAAGTCCCAATTTTGCTCAAGAATACAAACCCTAGATTACTTAAAATTTGAAGTATAAGGCTTCTAATCATGTTAGATAGCATCAATCTAGGTTATATAAGCATAATCAGTGTTGTAAAAGTTGGCCGACTTGACCGACGCGTCAGCCGATGCGTCGTTTTTTTGGGTTCTCCGTCCCATTTTTTCAGAAAGCGACTCAAAAGACGGTAAGAGCTAAAAGTTCGGTCAAAGTCTGTCAAAGACGGTCAAAAATGATCAAAGTCAGTCAAATTTTCGTCAAGATCTGATATATTTTAAAATTAGGGGTTGTTTACATTTTTTGGGCCACTCTTTTCTTTGCGTCCTTACTGATTATGTACTCGGTAACATTAATTGAGTTTGAAGTTTGATTTTTTTTAAATTCAAGTTCTTATTTAAGAAATTTATGGTACATAATCAACTACTTTATATATATATATATATATATATATATATATATATATATATATATATATATATATATATATATATATATATATATATATATATATAAGAAATTATTAATAAAGTCAAAGTTGGTCAACGACCGATGCGTCCCCGACGCGTCCCCCGACTCGACCGACGCGTCCTTTTTAGGTCTCGACCGATGCGTCCCCGACTCTCGACTTTTACAACCTTGAGCATAATACACAAACAATTTAAGCATAATTAAACTAGAAATCATCAAAATCAAATTAGGTACAAATTTATTCAAGAACACTAAAAATCCGAATTAAAGAGTGTTTAGATGTAGAAATTACCGATCTCCTTGAGAAACTTCTTGGTAGGATCCTTCTCAACATGATTTTAGCAAAAAATTTGATGTTTAACGGTGAAAAATCGCGATTTTTAGAGTGTTTTGTGTGTGTTTTTCGCAGAATTTTGTGTGTGTACTGTGTTGGGGACTGGTCTGTTCGACCAGTTCATCCTTCTGAGTTTTTCAACCTCCGCGAGTGCGGATGTGGGTCCCTGTCAAGTACCGCGAGTGCGATTTTTTTATTATAAAAATAACCTTTAACTAATAAAACATAAACTAATAAATTTTAAAAATTTGTTTCTTTTAAGAATGAGGGCGTTTCGGATCGGTGTCCTAGTCCGTCTCTCGACAAAATTTTAAAATTTGTCATTTTAAAGCGTTTGTTTTAAAAGCAAAGATTTTTTAGTTTTTTAAATGTTTTTGGCATACTTTAAATCCATAAGATTAAAAATAATGATAATAAAATTTCTCGTCCCTCCCTCGGGTAAAGCAATTTCGGTTCAACGACCTAGTCTTCAACTTACGACGAATTTTAGATATCAAATTTTTAACTTAATGAAATAAAGTAAATTTTTATTTTTAAATTCACACTAAACTTAAATTTAAAATGCATAAAATTAAAAATTCATATTAATATTATTAATATTTTTATTCATTAATTTTACAAACTTTATATTGAAAATATTAATTTTTAAAATATTTAAAAACTTAAATATATTGATTTTAAAAATTTACAATAATAATTTAATATTTATATATTAATTTTAAAAACAAGGTAAAAATTCAAAATGAAAAATCTTTTTGGTCTTTTATCCCACTTTAATCAATCAAATATTATTAAAAATATACGCCCCTCTTTTGGGTAAAGTAATTTCGGTTCCATAACCTAGTTTCACTCTTGACGAATTTCTGAAATATTTTGAATTGATTGATTAAAGATATTTATACCTTAAGAATAAACGGTAAATTTCGCAGTGATGTAATAAATTTTTGTATGATATCAATAATTTCGGTTTCGCATACCTAATTTTATTGAATATTAATTTAATACTTTATAGCGAACGATTCAGCGTTTATTATCAAAAGGTTAAAAGCAATAAATAAATAAAAAACTGTACATACTTACCTATGAGAAAGAATTCTCAGAGGCCTGCTTTAGCTGACTCATAGGAGAGTCGTTGAAATGCCCCGTCCTAATCCATCTGGACGAAGTCCATCTCGATTATAAACGATTCACAATAGTTGGTTACATCGCGAGGTACTTGACCTCTAAATGATACATTTTACAAACATTGCATTCGTTTTAAAAGACAAACTTTCATTTCATTGAAAGTTGACGACATGCATACCATTTCATATTACATCCAACTATAATTGACTTAATAATGATCTTGATGAACTCGACGACTCGAATGCAACGTCTTTTGAAATATATCATGAATGACTCCAAGTAATATCCTTAAAATGAGCTAATGCACAGCGGAAGATTTCTTTCAAACCTGAGAATAAACATGCTTTCAAGTGTCAACCAAAAGGTTGGTGAGTTCATTAGTTTATAGTAATCACTTCATTTTCATCATTTTAATAGACCACAAGATTTTCAATATTATAAAACGTGCAGAAGTCCCATTCCAACTGAACAAAAAAAAATATCTTTCATATGAAGAACACCTGGTGAGGATTCAAAATATAATAGTAACCATCTGTACTGGTCTTTCACCCCACGGCTGAATACATGTGCCTTCAAAATATAGAACCTCTGTGCCGGTCTTTACACCCCACGGCTGAACACATGTTTATAAATTATAGGACAACCGGTGCCGAAATGTCATAAATAATAAACCATCCACCCGACTCAGGAGCTCATACGCTCTAACAGAAACCGGGGTCTAATGCATGTCATAATAATCAACCCCAATCCCAAATAATTCTTTCATAGAATACAGTTAAGGTACTTGTGTCTATTGCGTCAAACATTTATAAAAGCGCATGTATTCTCAGTCCCAAAAATGTAAAGAGTAAAAAGAGAATAAAATGAAACTCACCTAATGTATTTTGTAGTAAAAATACATAGAACGACATTGAACAAGTATAGGGTTGGCCTCGAATTCATGAACCTATATCATTTGTATATCTATTAATACATATAGTGTAAATCACAAAATTTCATTTATCATTATGTATTATTTATATATTTATAGTTTTGTTATATGTAGTAAATATGATTTTATATAATTAATAGTTATTTGATAAAATAATATTGATAATAATGATACTTTTAATAGAAATGCTATTTTTAGTAAAAATGATAATAATAAAAATAGTAATTTTTAATGATAACAATACTAATAATTGTAATCACAATACTAATAATGATAATATTTATACTAATACACATGTTAATAATAGTAGTAATAACTCTAATATTTATATATATAATACTTAGGTTATTAATAATAATAATCCTAATAACTAATAAATGATAACAATAACAATAACAATAATAATAATAATCATAGCTACCTCAAGAAAAAGTTTCCACAAAAATAAAGAACACAAAGTGTCTCCGCCCGGGCTCGAACCCGAGACCTCTCGGTTAAACACCCAACACTCAACCGTTGCTCTGCTGCCTCTTTTCAATACTAACAAGGATTTAAACTCTTATAACCTACTTCCTGTGATCATCTTCATCTTTTCTCAATCGCCATAACTAGCCTCACGACAACATCATCATAAATATACATATCATCATAATCGTTCATCATGAATCTTCCATTATCATGATCATTCAACATCATCTAATCATTACGATCACCATCATGTTATGATCATACCATAACATCATCATTTAAGTAGCATCATCTATCCCGTATTATTTCTATTAGGGAATCATTATCACAATCATCAATTGTTATCATCATCCACCATCGATTATCGCGTGAATCATCAATATGTTATCATTTAAAAATTGAGCAGTATATCATAGTTCTTACATGAACCGTAGGAAACTGATATTAACCCAAAACTAACGACCCAAAGATTTACTAGTAACATGGTGGCCCAACTAGTGTATATCTATCGGCCCAAATGAATAAGCAATCATGACCCAACAATAGGAGATTAGGTCTGATCTGGTTCACGAAAAACAAACAGAAAGATTCGAAGTTTTGCAAGTGGTGTTGCATTATAGATTGTCGGCCACCCAAAAAGGAACACGCGGTATTTATTTTGGAAGGGTTTCGTTATTTGTAGTCTGCAAAACAAAAACAAAAATTATAACCAGTCTCTGTCGATGTTCATCATCATACATCATCAAGTTATCGTCATCTTCTTCCTTTATGGTACGTCGTCTTCTTCCCTTATCATATTCATTAAACTGAATCGTACAACAGAAATTCATGGGTGCGTGTGACAGTTTGGAAGGAATCAGAAAAATACATAACGTTGTTGTTGGGTTGAGGTTTGTGGTGTTTTAAATTAGAAGAAGAGAATCAGAAGTACGGGACGTAGCAACAGAAGTGTTTGATGATAGTTTCACAGCAGAAAATAACAATAGAAGTTGTAGCAATTTAATAACGTGTTCATTTATATTTCACGATGGGTTATGGTTGTATTCGGACAGAAGATACAAAGGAAAATAGCAGTGGCGAGAACCGAAAACACAGAAAGATAGATAGTTACTCATTGTGCTGACTGAAACAGAAAAACAAAGTAGGCTTGCAGGTGTGCGAAGGAAAGAATTAGTAGTCGTGGTTGTCGTGATATTGGGTTTATGAAGATATTGTTCGATGTACAAGATCGTTTGAGGAATATGGGTTAATATGGTGATTGATGAAAAAGTTTGTAGGGTGTGTTTTTATTTTGTTTTCTTCATCTTTATAAGTGTGTGTTTATTATAAAATGTATACTAGTAGATTGAACAAGATTGAAAGGAACGTGTAACAATCTATTGAATGATTTGGGTAGTAATAAATATTGTTTTGTAGTGATCCTGGTGTCGACAAATTGATTTACTCATAAAGAAGAAAGAGACGTGAAACAGATGAAGAGAAAGAAGTCAATTAATCTCTAACAGAATTTGGAATGTGTCTAGTGATTGAATCTGATTAGTACGATTTTAGAGACAAGAAATCGAATATAAAACAGTTAGATAGTTACTTGCAACTGATTCCAACCTTTTTCTTGATTTTTCTTTTATAAAATTAATATTAATAAAAATAATTCTATTAATAATAAATAATAATAATACTGAATATTATTATATTAGTAAACATAATAATAATACTGTTAATAATAAAAATTATCCTAATAATAATATATATAATAATAATAATGATATAATATTAATAAATTATATTATTTTTATAATTTTAACAATAGTAATAATAATACACATGTATTAAAATTCCCATCTATATATTTTATATTGAAAATAATAATATTAATACTACTGATATTAATATCAGTATTGATAATAACACTGAAAGTAATCATAATAATTTTACTATAACAATTATGTTTTAATTTTATTATTTATTATTATCTATGTAATATTTATTAATCATATAATATATATCCTTTATTCTTTATTGAATTACAATATATATATATATATATATATATATATATATATATATATATATATATATATATATATATATATATATATATATATATATATATATATATATATATATATATATATATATATATATATATATATATATATATTCATAAACATCATATTTACATAATATATATATTTATTCATTTTAATAGCAGTTTAATTATTCTATATATTACTTTTTCATTTCAATTCAAATAATTATATTGTATTTTTATTATTTCTAATTATTAGGTAAGTTATATTTATTTTTACAATATACATATACAAACAATTGTTCGTGAAACGTCGGGAATGGTCAAATAGTATTTGATTACATGAATATAGTTTTCAAACTTTCGAGACTCAACATTACAGATTTTGCTTATCGTGTCGAAATCATATAAAGATTAAAGTTTAAATTTGATCGAAAATTTCCGGGTCATCACAGTACCTACCCGTTAAAAGAAATTTCGTCCCGAAATTTGATTGAGGTCGTCATGGCTAACAGTAAGAATGTTATTATGACGAATATAAGCTGATACATAGAGTTTTATCATGATTGAGTAACATAGATAAAACAATTTGATTATGCGGAGAGTATAAGTGAAGCTATCGCAAGAGAGTGAAATGAGTAAAAGTAGAATCGTTTTAACCGATTGCGTAATTATGATTGGTTTCCGAAATTTAAGGGATTTAAAGAAAATCTTCGTAATAAGATTTGGTTCTTCGGCGATTTAGGAAATCAAGATCTTCTTTGATTAATTGCAATAATCTGTTCCGATTTTTCTGTCGGATATTTTTCTATAAATCCATCCCCGTTCGTTTCTTTATTTTCACAACTCACACCTTCTATTCTTTCTCCTTAATTCCTACTTTAAGACATTCGTCAATATGCTCCATCCCATTCTAATCCTTGATATACTTCTAACCTTCATATCTATCATTCTTCTTTTTCATCTACCACCGGAGGATTTTATTTACTTCTACTATTATCTTGGGGTTATAGTGTTATTAATTTTCCCGTGCCTTTACGTGGCAATACGTATTGATATGCACGGTTTGTAATTTATGTGTTGTTGTCGAGCTTTATATTTTCCTTTATATTCAAGGGTTCCATGCTTTTGTCTCTTCTTCCCGACTACAAGTCAAGCGAGTAATGGTCCGGAATTCGTAGGTATAGATTTTGAAATGAACATAGTTAATATTCTAAGGAGGGAATCGTAATGGCAAAATCTTGATTTGTCAAATTACCAGAATATCCAGAAGGATAGAACTATCAAGAACTTATGTTTTTAATATGCTTGGAGATTGAGTAGAATGCAAGAGTCGTGTAAATGGCACATGATGATGGTACTGTGAATCATCACGTTCCATTAGAAACTCAGCATGAATTACTGTAATATAATCACGTTGATCAAGTGTCATTATATTATACTAACTCATGCATCAGTTCCTAACACTACTTCAAAAACATTCATATTTTAAATTCGAAGGTTCGCAGAATGTAGAAACTAAAACAGTTTCCTTTTATGATATGATACGGATAGCGCAGAGAGATAATTAATATCGAACGCGAATATTTATGAAGATATCTTCAGAAATATTGAGGATATTAATAAAGAAAGGTACGATGATGAAATGTCCCGTTCTTATTGATTAAAAACGTTCCATATTAATTGATTTCGTTGCAAGGTTTTGACCTCTATATGAGACGCTTTTCAAAGACCGCATTCATTTTAAAACAAACCATAACCTTTATTTCATCAATAAAGGTTTAAAAGCTTTACGTAGATTATCAAATAATGATAATCTAAAATATCCCGTTTACACACGACCATTACATAATGGTTTGCAATACAAATATGTTACAACAAAATAAGTTTCTTGAATGCAGTTTTTACACAATATCATACAAGCATAGACTCCAAATCTCGTCCTTATTTAAGTATGCGACAGCGGAAGCTCTTAATAATCACCTGAGAATAAACATGCTTAAAACGTCAACAAAAATGTTGGTGAGTTATAGGTTTAACCTATATATATCAAATCATAATAATAGACCACAAGATTTCATATTTCAATACACATCCCATACATAGAGATAAAAATCATTCATATGGTGAACACCTGGTAACCGACAATAACAAGATGCATATATAAGAATATCCCCATCATTCCGGGACACCCTTCGGATATGATATAAATTTCGAAGTACTAAAGCATCCGGTACTTTGGATGGGGTTTGTTAGGCCCAATAGATCTATCTTTAGGATTCGCGTCAATTAGGGTGTATGTTCCCTAATTCTTAGATTACCAGACTTAATAAAAAGGGGCATATTCGATTTCGATAATTCAACCATAGAATGTAGTTTCACGTACTTGTGTCTATTTTGTAAATCATTTATAAAACCTGCATGTATTCTCATCCCAAAAATATTAGATTTTAAAAGTGGGACTATAACTCACTTTCACAGATTTTTACTTCGTCGGGAAGTAAGACTTGGCCACTGGTTGATTCACGAACCTATAACAATATATACATATATATCAAAGTATGTTCAAAATATATTTACAACACTTTTAATATATTTTGATGTTTTAAGTTTATTAAGTCAGCTGTCCTCGTTAGTAACCTACAACTAGTTGTCCACAGTTAGATGTACAGAAATAAATCGATAAATATTATCTTGAATCAATCCACGACCCAGTGTATACGTATCTCAGTATTGATCATAACTCAAACTATATATATTTTGGAATCAACCTCAACCCTGTATAGCTAACTCCAACATTCACATATAGAGTGTCTATGGTTGTTCCGAAATATATATAGATGTGTCGACATGATAGGTCGAAACATTGTATACGTGTCTATGGTATCTCAAGATTACATAATATACAATACAAGTTGATTAAGTTATGGTTAGAATAGATTTGTTACCAATTTTCACGTAGCTAAAATGAGAAAAATTATCCAATCTTGTTTTACCCATAACTTCTTCATTTTAAATCCGTTTTGAGTGAATCAAATTGCTATGGTTTCATATTGAACTCTATTTTATGAATCTAAACAGAAAAAGTATAGGTTTATAGTCGGAAAAATAAGTTACAAGTCATTTTTGTAAAGGTAGTCATTTCAGTCGAAAGAACGACGTCTAGATGACCATTTTAGAAAACATACTTCCACTTTGAGTTTAACCATAATTTTTGGATATAGTTTCATGTTCATAATAAAAATCATTTTCTCAGAATAAAAACTTTTAAATCAAAGTTTATCATAGTTTTTAATTAACTAACCCAAAACAGCCCGCGGTGTTACTACGACGGCGTAAATCCGGTTTTACGGTGTTTTTCGTGTTTCCAGGTTTTAAATCATTAAGTTAGCATATCATATAGATATAGAACATGTGTTTAGTTGATTTTAAAAGTCAAGTTAGAAGGATTAACTTTTGTTTGCGAACAAGTTTAGAATTAACTAAACTATGTTCTAGTGATTACAAGTTTAAACCTTCGAATAAGATTGCTTTATATGTATGAATCGAATGATGTTATGAACATCATTACTACCTTAAGTTCCTTGGATAAACCTACTGGAAAAGAGAAAAATGGATCTAGCTTCAACGGATCCTTGGATGGCTCGAAGTTCTTGAAGCAGAATCATGACACGAAAACAAGTTCAAGTAAGATCATCACTTGAAATAAGATTGTTATAGTTATAGAAATTGAACCAAAGTTTGAATATGATTATTACCTTGTATTAGAATGATAACCTACTGTAAGAAACAAAGATTTCTTGAGGTTGGATGATCACCTTACAAGATTGGAAGTGAGCTAGCAAACTTGAAAGTATTCTTGATTTTATGTAACTAGAACTTGTAGAATATATGAAGAACACTTAGAACTTGAAGATAGAACTTGAGAGAGATCAATTAGATGAAGAAAATTGAAGAATGAAAGTGTTTGTAGGTGTTTTTGGTCGTTGGTGTATGGATTAGATATAAAGGATATGTAATTTTGTTTTCATGTAAATAAGTCATGAATGATTACTCATATTTTTGTAATTTTATGAGATATTTCATGCTAGTTGCCAAATGATGATTCCCACATGTGTTAGGTGACTCACATGGGCTGCTAAAAGCTGATCATTGGAGTGTATATACCAATAGTACATACATCTAAAAGCTGTGTATTGTACGAGTACGAATACGGGTGCATACGAGTAGAATTGTTGATGAAACCGAACGAGGATGTAATTGTAAGCATTTTTGTTAAGTAGAAGTATTTTGATAAGTGTATTGAAGTCTTTCAAAAGTGTATAAATACATATTAAAACACTACATGTATATACATTTTAACTGAGTCGTTAAGTCATCGTTAGTCGTTACATTTAAGTGTGGTTTTGAAACCTTTAGGTTAACGATCTTGTTAAATGTTGTTAACCCAATGTTTATAATATCAAATGAGATTTTAAATTATTATATTATCATGATATTATCATGTATGAATATCTCTTAATATGATATATATACATTAAATGTCTTTACAACGATAATCGTTACATATATGTCTCGTTTAAAAATCATTAAGTTAGTAGTCTTGTTTTTACATATGTAGTTCATTGTTAATATACTTAATGATATGTTTACTTATCATAGTATCATGTTAACTATATATATATATATATATATCCATATATATGTCATCATATAGTTTTTACAAGTTTTAACGTTCGTGAATCACCGGTCAACTTGGGTGGTCAATTGTCTATATGAAACATATTTCAATTAATCAAGTCTTAACAAGTTTGATTGCTTAACATGTTGGAAACATATAATCATGTAAATATCAATCTCAATTAATATATATAAACATGGAAAAGTTCGGGTCACTACAGATGATATCTTAGGATTTCAGAATCAAATTGTGATGAAAAAATTCATTCACGATGATTTAGAGTGGTTAAGGAGTAAGGTATTCGCTAAAGATTTCATCAGAACAGAATCATCAGGATTCTTTATGTACAAGTTTAGTCCTTGTAATTTGTTCAGAGTCTCCTTCATGGTTTGCTCAATCCGGTTTTTCAGTACCAAATTTTCTATCTAGCGTTCCTAACACTCCTTTCTTTATCATCAAACTTTTGGCCATTTAGGCCATCTACAATTTTACTGTTTCCTCTGTATTTAATGCAGCCATATGTGAATCGTCAGTTATCAATCCGAGGTGGTTTCAGGAGAATGGTGTTTTTAGATGATTAAACGCTGATGGTAATATGGTGGAATATAAAAGGTTCTCCGGTAACAATAAAAGAGCACGCAGTTATATCAAGATTATAATAAGGTTGTTTCGAACGAAAAGTCGAAGTTGACTTGCTGGATCTGTGACAAAATTGGCTACTCGAACAGGAGTTGCAAAGTTATTTTCGGTGATAATAATGTCAAAGGAGCTAGCACAAATATGTGTTAAACGTTTTCTCAGGTTCCGAGTGTTTTCATGTGCATAACTATATATATCAATCTTTTCTTCCGTAGATGAAGTGCGGTTGGTTCATCCTCTCGATTGAGGTATTTTCAAGAATCACGAAAAGTTTGAACGCAGATTGTAATCATCAAGATACAAATGAGGTTTAAGATGAAAATCAAGTGGCAAACTTGAAGAATTGTTTAGTTTCATATGTTATAATCAATATTTAAATTCATTTTAATTGTCCATTGTTGGTAGTCCTCAGTTGATTAGTCCACAGTTAGCTAAGATTTGGTTAGCGTGGATTCTTAACAAAATTTCTCATAGTTAATTTGTTTGTTTCTAACAAATTTTATTTCGTCAAATGTTTTCTTCATTATGCCACTTGTTGGATTCTGATAGGTCAAAATCCAAATATGAAATTGAACTTGGATGAAAATAGTTGCTCTTTGGTGAACGGATATGTATATGCGTGAGTTTGAGCAGTGTTGTTAATGACTGCTGAATCTGAATTGAAGAATGTACAGTGTAACTTATTAATGTGAAATCTTAAGTATTCTTCGGGTATTACCTACCCGTTAAAATATTTTCACCATTAACAGTTTGTACGAAAGAATTTTTAGTTACAATCTTTATGAAAATATACTTACATATATATTTTCTTCAGATGTAATCATGGATTTAATGAGTCAATATAATATTAGACTCATTTGAATTTCGATTTGAGCTAGAATAAGTAATCTCTAAAACTATTAGGAATCACATATTCTTCGCAAAATATTAATGAAGTTATGGTTCAATACTTCATCGTTAATTATTAGGATCCACATATTCTTCGCAGAATATTAATGAAGTTATGGTCCAATACTTCATTGTTAATTGCTGTTGGTACTCCTTGGTATCTGTGGTGCGTATGATGTTGATGTTCGTGGAATAGATTGTGAAATTGAGGCTTGGGATGCGGGTGTTGTTGTTGGTGGTACTGTTGGTGCCGGTAATGTTGCTGAAGCTGGTACATTTTGCACCATATTTTTCAAGGTTACAACTAGGGTGCGAAGCTCGTTGACTTCTTTCATTATTCCGGGATGATTGTCGGTCGGAACGAGCGGATGAATAAGGTTTTGAATTTGAGATAGTATATGATCATGGCGAGGTATTCGGGAAATAAGGGTGAAAATGGTGTTTCAGATTGGTTCATACGAGTAGAATTGTTGATGAAACTGAACGAGGATGTAATTGTAAGCATTTTTGTTAAGTAGAAGTATTTTGATAAGTGTATTGAAGTCTTTCAAAAGTGTATAAATACATATTAAAACACTACATGTATATACATTTTAACTGAGTCGTTAAGTCATCGTTAGTCGTTACATTTAAGTGTGGTTTTGAAACCTTTAGGTTAACGATCTTGTTAAATGTTGTTAACCCAATGTTTATAATATCAAATGAGATTTTAAATTATTATATTATCATGATATTATCATGTATGAATATCTCTTAATATGATATATATACATTAAATGTCTTTACAACGATAATCGTTACATATATGTCTCGTTTAAAAATCATTAAGTTAGTAGTCTTGTTTTTACATATGTAGTTCATTGTTAATATACTTAATGATATGTTTACTTATCATAGTATCATGTTAACTATATATATATATATATCCATATATATGTCATCATATAGTTTTTACAAGTTTTAACGTTCGTGAATCACCGGTCAACTTGGGTGGTCAATTGTCTATATGAAACATATTTCAATTAATCAAGTCTTAACAAGTTTGATTGCTTAACATGTTGGAAACATTTAATCATGTAAATATCAATCTCAATTAATATATATAAACATGGAAAAGTTCGGGTCACTACAGATGATATCTTAGGATTTCAGAATCAAATTGTGATGAAAAAATTCATTCACGATGATTTAGAGTGGTTAAGGAGTAAGGTATTCGCTAAAGATTTCATCAGAACAGAATCATCAGGATTCTTTATGTACAAGTTTAGTCCTTGTAATTTGTTCAGAGTCTCCTTCATGGTTTGCTCAATCCGGTTTTTCAGTACCAAATTTTCTATCTAGCGTTCCTAACACTCCTTTCTTTATCATCAAACTTTTGGCCATTTAGGCCATCTACAATTTTACTGTTTCCTCTGTATTTAATGCAGCCATATGTGAATCGTCAGTTATCAATCCGAGGTGGTTTCAGGAGAATGGTGTTTTTAGATGATTAAACGCTGATGGTAATATGGTGGAATATAAAAGGTTCTCCGGTAACAATAAAAGAGCACGCAGTTATATCAAGATTATAATAAGGTTGTTTCGAACGAAAAGTCGAAGTTGACTTGCTGGATCTGTGACAAAATTGGCTACTCGAACAGGAGTTGCAAAGTTATTTTCGGTGATAATAATGTCAAAGGAGCTAGCACAAATATGTGTTAAACGTTTTCTCAGGTTTCGAGTGTTTTCATGTGCATAACTATATATATCAATCTTTTCTTCCGTAGATGAAGTGCGGTTGGTTCATCCTCTCGATTGAGGTATTTTCAAGAATCACGAAAAGTTTGAACGCAGATTGTAATCATCAAGATACAAATGAGGTTTAAGATGAAAATCAAGTGGCAAACTTGAAGAATTGTTTAGTTTCATATGTTATAATCAATATTTAAATTCATTTTAATTGTCCATTGTTGGTAGTCCTCAGTTGATTAGTCCACAGTTAGCTAGGATTTGGTTAGCGTGGATTCTTAACAAAATTTCTCATAGTTAATTTGTTTGTTTCTAACAAATTTTATTTCGTCAAATGTTTTCTTCATTATGCCACTTGTTGGATTCTGATAGGTCAAAATCCAAATATGAAATTGAACTTGGATGAAAATAGTTGCTCTTTGGTGAACGGATATGTATATGCGTGAGTTTGAGCAGTGTTGTTAATGACTGCTGAATCTGAATTGAAGAATGTACAGTGTAACTTATTAATGTGAAATCTTAAGTATTCTTCGGGTATTACCTACCCGTTAAAATATTTTCACCATTAACAGTTTGTACGAAAGAATTTTTAGTTACAATCTTTATGAAAATATACTTACATATATATTTTCTTCAGATGTAATCATGGATTTAATGAGTCAATATAATATTAGACTCATTTGAATTTCGATTTGAGCTAGAATAAGTAATCTCTAAAACTATTAGGAATCACATATTCTTCGCAAAATATTAATCAAGTTATGGTTCAATACTTCATCGTTAATTATTAGGATCCACATATTCTTCGCAGAATATTAATGAAGTTATGGTCCAATACTTCATTGTTAATTGCTGTTGGTACTCCTTGGTATCTGTGGTACGTATGATGTTGATGTTCGTGGAATAGATTGTGAAATTGAGGCTTGGGATGCGGGTGTTGTTGTTGGTGGTACTGTTGGTGCCGGTAATGTTGCTGAAGCTGGTACATTTTGCACCATATTTTTCAAGGTTACAACTAGGGTGCGAAGCTCGTTGACTTCTTTCATTATTCCGGGATGATTGTCGGTCAGAACGAGCGGATGAATAAGGTTTTGAATTTGAGATAGTATATGATCATGGCGAGGTATTCGGGAAATAAGGGTGAAAATGGTGTTTCAGATTGGTTCATACGAGTAGAATTGTTGATGAAACTGAACGAGGATGTAATTGTAAGCATTTTTGTTAAGTAGAAGTATTTTGATAAGTGTATTGAAGTCTTTCAAAAGTGTATAAATACATATTAAAATACTACATGTATATACATTTTAACTGAGTCGTTAAGTCATCGTTAGTCGTTACATGTAAGTGTTGTTTTGAAACCTTTAGGTTAACGATCTTGTTAAATGTTGTTAACCAAATGTTTATAATATCAAATGAGATTTTAAATTATTATATTATCATGATATTATCATGTATGAATATCTCTTAATATGATATATATATACATTAAATGTCTTTACAACGATAATCGTTACATATATGTCTCGTTTAAAAATCATTAAGTTAGTAGTCTTGTTTTTACATATGTAGTTCATTGTTAATATACTTAATGATATGTTTACTTATCATAGTATCATGTTAACTATATATATATATCCATATATATGTCATCATATAGTTTTTACAAGTTTTAACGTTCGTGAATCACCGGTCAACTTGGGTGGTCAATTGTCTATATGAAACATATTTCAATTAATCAAGTCTTAACAAGTTTGATTGCTTAACATGTTGGAAACATTTAATCATGTAAATATCAATCTCAATTAATATATATAAACATGGAAAAGTTCGGGTCACTACAGTACCTACCCGTTAAATAAATTTCGTCCCGAAATTTTAAGCTGTTGAAGGTGTTGACGAATCTTCTGGAAATAGATGCGGGTATTTCTTCTTCATCTGATCTTCACGCTCCCAGGTGAACTCGGGTCCTCTACGAGCATTCCATCGAACCTTAACAATTGGTATCTTGTTTTGCTTAAGTCTTTTAACCTCACGATCCATTATTTCGACGGGTTCTTCGATGAATTGAAGTTTTTCGTTGATTTGGATTTCATCTAACGGAATAGTGAGATCTTCTTTAGCAAAACATTTCTTCAAATTCGAGACGTGGAAAGTGTTATGTACAGCCGCGAGTTGTTGAGGTAACTCAAGTCGGTAAGCTACTGGTCCGACACGATCAATAATCTTGAATGGTCCAATAAACCTTGGATTTAATTTCCCTCGTTTACCAAATCGAACAACGCCTTTCCAAGGTGCAACTTTAAGCATGACCATCTCTCCAATTACAAATTCTATATCTTTTCTTTTAATGTCAGCGTAGCTCTTTTGTCGACTTTGGGCGGTTTTCACCCGTTGTTGAATTTGGATAATCTTCTCGATAGTTTCTTGTATAATCTCCGGACCCGTAATCTGTCTATCCCCCACTTCACTCCAACAAATCGGAGACCTGCACTTTCTACCATACAGTGCTTCAAACGGCGCCATCTCAATGCTTGAATGGTAGCTGTTGTTGTAGGAAAATTCTGCTAACGGTAGATGTCGATCCCAACTGTTTCCGAAATCAATAACACATGCTCGTAGCATGTCTTCAAGCGTTTGTATCGTCCTTTCGCTCTGCCCATCAGTTTGTGGATGATAGGCAGTACTCATGTCTAGACGAGTTCCTAATGCTTGCTGTAATGTCTGCCAGAATCTTGAAATAAATCTGCCATCCCTATCAGAGATAATAGAGATTGGTATTCCATGTCTGGAGACGATTTCCTTCAAATACAGTCGTGCTAACTTCTCCATCTTGTCATCTTCTCTTATTGGCAGGAAATGTGCTGATTTGGTGAGACGATCAACTATTACCCAAATAGTATCAAAACCACTTGCAGTCCTTGGCAATTTAGTGATAAAATCCATGGTAATGTTTTCCCATTTCCATTCCAGGATTTCGGGTTGTTGAAGTAGACCTGATGGTTTCTAATGCTCAGCTTTGACCTTAGAACACGTCAAACATTCTCCTACGTATTTAGCAACATCGGCTTTCATACCCGGCCACCAAAAATGTTTCTTGAGATCCTTGTACATCTTCCCCGTTCCAGGATGTATTGAGTATCTGGTTTTATGAGCTTCTCTAAGTACCATTTCTCTCATATCTCCAAATTTTGGTACCCAAATCCTTTCAGCCCTATACCGGGTTCCGTCTTCCCGAATATTAAGATGCTGCTCCGATCCTTTGGGTATTTCATCCTTTAAATTTCCTTCTTTTAAAACTCCTTGTTGCGCCTCCTTTATTTGAGTAGTAAGGTTATTATGAATCATTATATTCATAGATTTTACTCGAATGGGTTCTCTGTCCTTCCTGCTCAAGGCATCGGCTACCACATTTGCCTTCCCCGGGTGGTAACGAATCTCAAAGTCATAATCATTCAACAATTCAATCCATCTACGCTGCCTCATATTCAGTTGTTTCTGATTAAATATGTGTTGAAGACTTTTGTGGTCGGTATATATAATACTTTTGACCCCATATAAGTAGTGCCTCCAAGTCTTTAATGCAAAAACAACCGCGCCTAATTCCAAATCATGCGTCGTATAATTTTGTTCGTGAATCTTCAATTGTCTAGACGCATAAGCAATCACCTTCGTTCGTTGCATTAATACACAACCGAGACCTTGCTTTGATGCGTCACAATAAATCACAAAATCATCATTCCCTTCAGGCAATGACAATATAGGTGCCGTAGTTAGCTTTTTCTTCAATAACTGAAACGCTTTCTCTTGTTCATCATTCCATTCAAATTTCTTCCCTTTATGCGTTAATACAGTCAAGGGTTTTGCTATTCTGGAAAAGTCTTGGATGAACCTTCTGTAGTAACCAGCTAGTCCTAAAAACTGGCGTATGTGTTTCGGAGTTTTCGGGGTTTCCCACTTTTCAACAGTTTCTATCTTTGCCGGATCCACCTTAATACCTTCTTTGTTCACTATGTGACCGAGGAATTGAACTTCTTCCAACCAAAATGCACACTTTGAAAACTTAGCGTACAATTCTTCCTTCCTCAATACTTCTAACACCTTTCTCAAATGTTCACCGTGTTCTTGGTCATTCTTTGAGTAAATAAGTATGTCATCAATGAAAACAATGACAAACTTGTCAAGGTATGGTCCACACACTAGGTTCATAAGGTCCATGAACACAGTTGGTGCATTAGTTAAACCAAACGGCATGACCATAAACTCGTAATGACCGTAACGTGTTCTGAAAGCAGTCTTTGGAATATCATCTTCTTTCACCCGCATTTGATGATACCCGGAACGTAAGTCAATCTTTGAATAAACAGACGAGCCTTGTAGTTGATCAAATAAGTCGTCGATTCTCGGTAGTGGGTAGCGGTTCTTGATGGTAAGTTTGTTCAACTCTCGGTAGTCGATACACAACCTGAATGTACCATCTTTCTTCTTGACAAACAAAACAGGAGCTCCCCACGGTGATGTGCTTGGTCGAATGAAACCATGCTCTAAAAGTTCTTGTAATTGGCTTTGCAGTTCTTTCATCTCGCTGAGTGCAAGTCTATAAGGAGCACGAGCTATTGGTGCAGCTCCTGGTACAAGATCTATTTGAAATTCAACGGATCGCTGTGGGGGTAATCCCGGTAATTCTTTCGGAAATACATCGGGAAATTCTTTTGCAATGGGAACATCATTGATGCTCTTTTCTTCAGTTTGTACTTTCTCGACGTGTGCTAGAACAGCATAGCAACCTTTTCTTATTAGTTTTTGTGCCTTCAAATTACTAATAATATGTAGCTTCGTGTTGCCCTTTTCTCCGTACACCATTAAGGGTTTTCCTTTTTCTCGTATAATGCGAATTGCATTTTTGTAACAAACGATCTCTGCTTTCACTTCTTTCAACCAGTCCATACCGATTATCATATCAAAACTCCCTAACTCTACTGGTATCAAATCAATCTTAAATGTTTCGCTAACCAGTTTAATTTCTCGATTCCGACATATATTTTCTGCTGAAATTAATTTACCATTTGCTAATTCGAGTAAAAATTTACTATCCAAAGGCATCAATGGACAACTTAATTTAGCACAAAAATCTCTACTCATATAGCTTCTATCCGCACCCGAATCAAATAAAACGTAAGCAGATTTATTGTCAATAAGAAACGTACCCGTAACAAGCTCTGGGTCTTCCTGTGCCTCTGCCGCATTAATATTGAAAACTCTTCCGCGGCCTTGTCCATTCGTGTTCTCCTGGTTCGGGCAATTTCTAATAATGTGGCCCGGTTTTCCACATTTATAACAAACTACATTGGCATAACTTGCTCCGACACTACTTGCTCCGCCATTACTCGTTCCGACACCATTTGTTCCTTTTGTTCTATTAACCCCTGGTCCGTAGACCTCACACTTCGCCGCGCTATGACCATTTCTTTTACACTTGTTGCAAAATTTGGTGCAGAACCCCGAGTGATACTTTTCACACCTTTGGCATAGCTGCTTCTGATTGTTGTTGTTGTTGCGGTTATTATTATTGTTGGGATGATTGTTGTAGTTGTTGTTGTTGTTGTTGTTGTTGTTGGGCCGTTTGTTGTAGTTGCGATTGATGTTGCGATTGTTGGGATAATTGTTGCGATTATTGTTGTAATTGCTGTTGTTGTTGTATTGGTGATTCTTATCACCATTTTCCTCCCACTTTCTTTTGACTTGCTTCACATTGGCCTCTTCAGGAGTCTGTTCTTTAATTCTTTCTTCAATCTGGTTCACTAGTTTGTGAGCCATTCTACATGCCTGTTGTATGGAGGCGGGCTCGTGTGAACTTATATCTTCTTGGATTCTTTCCGGTAATCCTTTCACAAACACGTCGATCTTCTCTTCCTCATCTTCGAATGCTCCCGGACACAATAGGCACAATTCTGTGAATCGTCTTTCGTACGTGGTAATATCAAATCCTTGGGTTCATAACCCTCTAAGTTCTGTCTTGAGCTTATTGACCTCGGTTCTGGGACGGTATTCTCGTTCATCAAGTGCTTGAATGCTGACCATGGTAGTGCGTACGCATCGTCTTGTCCCACTTGCTCTAGATAGGTATTCCACCATGTTAATGCAGAACCTGTGAAGGTATGCGTAGCATACTTCACTTTGTCCTCTTCAGTACACTTACTTATGGCAAACACCGATTCGACCTTCTCGGTCCACCGTTTCAATCCGATCGGTCCTTCGGTTCCATCAAATTCCAAAGGTTTGCAGGCAGTGAATTCTTTGTAGGTGCATCCTACACGATTTCCTGTACTACCAGATCCAAGGTTATTGTTGGTATGTAGCGCAGCCTGTACTGCGGCTATGTTTGAAGCTAGAAAAGTACGGAATTCCTCTTCATTCATATTCACGGTGTGTCGAGTAGTCGGTGCCATTTCCTTCAAAATAGTCAAATGGAACAAGTTAATCATACAGAATATTAAGAGTAGTTAATAGTATTTCGTAGCATAATATGAACTCATTTATAAAAGCTTTTTCTTCATATTAGCGTTTTATAAGTTTAAATTCGGGTAGTACCTACCCGTTAAGTTCATACTTAGTAGCTAATATACAATTCAACTACTACAATTCTATATGAAAAACTGATTATAATAATATTTCGCGTTCAAACTTTTATACAATATTTTACAAACTTACAATACCGCTTATTTTACATAAAGCATGAAATATAGCACACAATAACTTTGATACAAGATAGTTGTGAAGATAATTCTAGCTAGTACACAAGTCGTTCAGCAAAGGCAATAAAGACACGTAATTCATACGTCCAGAAATAAGTCATGCATTCTGGTTTTACTAGGACTACTTCCCATCCTTGGTCTTGTGGAACATAACCGTTATGGCCGTTGATAAGACAGCGTGTTGTAACGTCGTCAAAGGGACGAGGGTTACGTAATGTCCAACAGTCCCGTAACAATCTAAAAACCTCATTTCTTACCCCAATTACTGACTCCGTCACTTGTGGGAACGTTTTGTTTAATAGTTGTAGCCCGATGTTCTTGTTCTCACTTTGGTGAGAAGCGAACATTACTAATCCGTAAGCAGAACATGCTTCTTTATGTTGCATGTTAGCCGCTTTTTCTAAATCACGAAGTCCAATATTCGGATATATTGAGTCAAAATAATTTCTTAACCCATTGCGTAAAATAGCATTTGGGTTCCCCGCAATATATGCGTCAAAGTAAACACATCGTAACTTATGGATTTCCCAATGTGATATCCCCCATCTTTCGAACGAAAGCCTTTTATAAACCAAGGCATTCTTGGAACGTTCTTCGAATGTCTTACAAACCGATCTCGCCTTAAATAGTTGTGTCGAAGAATTCTGACCGACTCTAGACAAGATTTCATCAATCATGTCTCCGGGTAGGTCTCTTAAAATATTGGGTTGTCTATCCATTTTGTGTTTTTATACTGTAAAATAGACAAGAGTTAGATTCATAAAAAAAAAATACTTATTAATACAAGCAATTTTTACATATATCATAAAGCATAAGCACACTATATTACATATATTACACCACACGAATACAACTATCTTATTCCGACTCGCTTGTTTCTTCTTCTTCAGTTTTGGTTCGTTTTGCCAAGTTTCTAGGGATATATGATGTTCCCCTAATACTAGCTGTTATTTTCCACAACGGTTTAGAAAAACCTGGTGGTTTAGAGGTTCCTGGGTCATTGTTACAACTTAAGGACTTCGGGGGTTGACGATACATATAAAGTTCATCGAGGTTGGAATTAGATTTCTCTATTTTTATGCCCTTTCCCTTATTATTTTCTTTTGCCTTTTTAAATTCAGTTGGGGTAATTTCTATAACATCATCGGAATTCTCGTCGGAATACGATTCATCGGAGAATTGGTAATCCTCCCAATATTTTGCTTCCTTGGCGGAAACACCATTGACCATAATTAACCTTGGTTGGTTGGTTGAGGATTTTCTTTTACTTAACCGTTTTATTATTTCCCCCACCGGTTCTATTTCTTCATCCGGTTCCGATTCTTCTTCCGGTTCCGATTCTTCTTCCGGTTCCGACTCTTCTTCCGGTTCCTCTTCGGGAACTTGTGAATCAGTCCACGAATCATTCCAATTTACATTTGACTCTTCATTATTATTAGGTGAGTCAATGGGACTTGTTCTAGAGGTAGACATCTATCACATAATATCAAACGCGTTAAGAGATTAATATATCACATAATATTCACATGTTAAAAATATATAGTTTCCAACAAAATTTGTTAAGCAATCATTTTTCAAGTAAACACGGTCGAAGTCCAGACTCACTAATGCATCCTAACAAACTCGATAAGACACACTAATGCAAAATTCTGGTTCTCTAAGACCAACGCTCGGATACCAACTGAAATGTCCCGTTCTTATTGATTAAAAACGTTCCATATTAATTGATTTCGTTGCGAGGTTTTGACCTCTATATGAGACGCTTTTCAAAGACCGCATTCATTTTAAAACAAACCATAACCTTTATTTCATCAATAAAGGTTTAAAAGCTTTACGTAGATTATCAAATAATGATAATCTAAAATATCCCGTTTACACACGACCATTACATAATGGTTTGCAATACAAATATGTTACAACAAAATAAGTTTCTTGAATGCAGTTTTTACACAATATCATACAAGCATGGACTCCAAATCTCGTCCTTATTTAAGTATGCGACAGCGGAAGCTCTTAATAATCACCTGAGAATAAACATGCTTAAAACGTCAACAAAAATGTTGGTGAGTTATAGGTTTAACCTATATATATCAAATCATAATAATAGACCACAAGATTTCATATTTCAATACACATCCCATACATAGAGATAAAAATCATTCATATGGTGAACACCTGGTAACCGACAATAACAAGATGCATATATAAGAATATCCCCATCATTCCGGGACACCCTTCGGATATGATATAAATTTCGAAGTACTAAAGCATCCGGTACTTTGGATGGGGTTTGTTAGGCCCAATAGATCTATCTTTAGGATTCGCGTCAATTAGGGTGTCTGTTCCCTAATTCTTAGATTACCAGACTTAATAAAAAGGGGCATATTCGATTTCGATAATTCAACCATAGAATGTAGTTTCACGTACTTGTGTCTATTTTGTAAATCATTTATAAAACCTGCATGTATTCTCATCCCAAAAATATTAGATTTTAAAAGTGGGACTATAACTCACTTTCACATATTTTTACTTCGTCGGGAAGTAAGACTTGGCCACTGGTTGATTCACGAACCTATAACAATATATACATATATATCAAAGTATGTTCAAAATATATTTACAACACTTTTAATATATTTTGATGTTTTAAGTTTATTAAGTCAGCTGTCCTCATTAGTAACCTACAACTAGTTGTTCACAGTTAGATGTACAGAAATAAATCGATAAATATTATCTTGAATCAATCCACGACCCAGTGTATACGTATCTCAGTATTGATCACAACTCAAACTATATATATTTTGGAATCAACCTCAACCCTGTATAGCTAACTCCAACATTCACATATAGAGTGTCTATGGTTGTTCCGAAATATATATAGATGTGTCGACATGATAGGTCGAAACATTGTATACGTGTCTATGGTATCTCAAGATTACATAATATACAATACAAGTTGATTAAGTTATGGTTAGAATAGATTTGTTACCAATTTTCACGTAGCTAAAATGAGAAAAATTATCCAATCTTGTTTTACCCATAACTTCTTCATTTTAAATCCGTTTTGAGTGAATCAAATTGCTATGGTTTCATATTGAACTCTATTTTATGAATCTAAACAGAAAAAGTATAGGTTTATAGTCGGAAAAATAAGTTACAAGTCGTTTTTGTAAAGGTAGTCATTTCAGTCGAAAGAACGACGTCTAGATGACCATTTTAGAAAACATACTTCCACTTTGAGTTTAACCATAATTTTTGGATATAGTTTCATGTTCATAATAAAAATCATTTTCTCATAATAAAAACTTTTAAATCAAAGTTTATCATAGTTTTTAATTAACTAACCCAAAACAGCCCGCGGTGTTACTACGACGGCGTAAATCCGGTTTTACGGTGTTTTTCGTGTTTCCAGGTTTTAAATCATTAAGTTAGCATATCATATAGATATAGAACATGTGTTTAGTTGATTTTAAAAGTCAAGTTAGAAGGATTAACTTTTGTTTGCGAACAAGTTTAGAATTAACTAAACTATGTTCTAGTGATTACAAGTTTAAACCTTCGAATAAGATTGCTTTATATGTATGAATCGAATGATGTTATGAACATCATTACTACCTTAAGTTCCTTGGATAAACCTACTGGAAAAGCGAAAAATGGATCTAGCTTCAACGGATCCTTGGATGGCTCGAAGTTCTTGAAGCAGAATCATGACACGAAAACAAGTTCAAGTAAGATCATCACTTGAAATAAGATTGTTATAGTTATAGAAATTGAACCAAAGTTTGAATATGATTATTACCTTGTATTAGAATGATAACCTACTGTAAGAAACAAAGATTTCTTGAGGTGGGATGATCACCTTACAAGATTGGAAGTGAGCTAGCAAACTTGAAAGTATTCTTGATTTTATGTAACTAGAACTTGTAGAATATATGAAGAACACTTAGAACTTGAAGATAGAACTTGAGAGAGATCAATTAGATGAATAAAATTGAAGAATGAAAGTGTTTGTAGGTGTTTTTGGTCGTTGGTGTATGGATTAGATATAAAGGATATGTAATTTTGTTTTCATGTAAATAAGTCATGAATGATTACTCATATTTTTGTAATTTTATGAGATATTTCATGCTAGTTGCCAAATGATGGTTCCCACATATGTTAGTTGACTCACATGGGCTGCTAAGAGCTGATCATTGGAGTGTATATACCAATAGTACATACATCTAAAAGCTGTGTATTGTACGAGTACGAATACGGGTGCATACGAGTAGAATTGTTGATGAAACTGAACGAGGATGTAATTGTAAGCATTTTTGTTAAGTAGAAGTATTTTGATAAGTGTATTGAAGTCTTTCAAAAGTGTATAAATACATATTAAAACACTACATGTATATACATTTTAACTGAGTCGTTAAGTCATCGTTAGTCGTTACATGTAAGTGTTGTTTTGAAACCTTTAGGTTAACGATCTTGTTAAATGTTGTTAACCCAATGTTTATAATATCAAATGAGATTTTAAATTATTATATTATCATGATATTATCATGTATGAATATCTCTTAATATGATATATATACATTAAATGTCTTTACAACGATAATCGTTACATATATGTCTCGTTTAAAAATCATTAAGTTAGTAGTCTTGTTTTTACATATGTAGTTCATTGTTAATATACTTAATGATATGTTTACTTATCATAGTATCATGTTAACTATATATATATATCCATATATATGTCATCATATAGTTTTTACAAGTTTTAACGTTCGTGAATCACCGGTCAACTTGGGTGGTCAATTGTCTATATGAAACATATTTCAATTAATCAAGTCTTAACAAGTTTGATTGCTTAACATGTTGGAAACATTTAATCATGTAAATATCAATCTCAATTAATATATATAAACATGGAAAAGTTCGGGTCACTACAGATGATATCTTAGGATTTCAGAATCAAATTGTGATGAAAAAATTCATTCACGATGATTTAGAGTGGTTAAGGAGTAAGGTATTTGCTAAAGATTTCATCAGAACAGAATCATCAGGATTCTTTATGTACAAGTTTAGTCCTTGTAATTTGTTCAGAGTCTCCTTCATGGTTTGCTCAATCCGGTTTTTCAGTACCAAATTTTCTATCTAGCGTTCCTAACACTCCTTTCTTTATCATCAAACTTTTGCCATTTAGGCCATCTACAATTTTACTGTTTCCTCTGTATTTAATGCAGCCATATGTGAATCGTCAGTTATCAATCCGAGGTGGTTTCAGGAGAATGGTGTTTTTAGATGATTAAACGCTGATGGTAATATGGTGGAATATAAAAGGTTCTCCGGTAACAATAAAAGAGCACGCAGTTATATCAAGATTATAATAAGGTTGTTTCGAACGAAAAGTCGAAGTTGACTTGCTGGATCTGTGACAAAATTGGCTACTCGAACAGGAGTTGCAAAGTTATTTTCGGTGATAATAATGTCAAAGGAGCTAGCACAAATATGTGTTAAACGTTTTCTCAGGTTCCGAGTGTTTTCATGTGCATAACTATATATATCAATCTTTTCTTCCGTAGATGAAGTGCGGTTGGTTCATCCTCTCGATTGAGGTATTTTCAAGAATCACGAAAAGTTTGAACGCAGATTGTAATCATCAAGATACAAATGAGGTTTAAGATTAAAATCAAGTGGCAAACTTGAAGAATTGTTTAGTTTCATATGTTATAATCAATATTTAAATTCATTTTAATTGTCCATTGTTGGTAGTCCTCAGTTGATTAGTCCACAGTTAGCTAGGATTTGGTTAGCGTGAATTCTTAACAAAATTTCTCATAGTTAATTTGTTTGTTTCTAACAAATTTTATTTCGTCAAATGTTTTCTTCATTATGCCACTTGTTGGATTCTGATAGGTCAAAATCCAAATATGAAATTGAACTTGGATGAAAATAGTTGCTCTTTGGTGAACGGATATGTATATGCGTGAGTTTGAGCAGTGTTGTTAATGACTGCTGAATCTGAATTGAAGAATGTACAGTGTAACTTATTAATGTGAAATCTTAAGTATTCTTCGGGTATTACCTACCCGTTAAAATATTTTCACCATTAACAGTTTGTACGAAAGAATTTTTAGTTACAATCTTTATGAAAATATACTTACATATATATTTTCTTCAGATGTAATCATGGATTTAATGAGTCAATATAATATTAGACTCATTTGAATTTCGATTTGAGCTAGAATAAGTAATCTCTAAAACTATTAGGAATCACATATTCTTCGCAAAATATTAATGAAGTTATGGTTCAATACTTCATCGTTAATTATTAGGATCCACATATTCTTCGCAGAATATTAATGAAGTTATGGTCCAATACTTCATTGTTAATTGCTGTTGGTACTCCTTGGTATCTGTGGTGCGTATGATGTTGATGTTCGTGGAATAGATTGTGAAATTGAGGCTTGGGATGCGGGTGTTGTTGTTGGTGGTACTGTTGGTGCCGGTAATGTTGCTGAAGCTGGTACATTTTGCACCATATTTTTCAAGGTTACAACTAGGGTGCGAAGCTCGTTGACTTCTTTCATTATTCCGGGATGATTGTCGGTCGGAACGAGCGGATGAATAAGGTTTTGAATTTGAGATAGTATATGATCATGGCGAGGTATTCGGGAAATAAGGGTGAAAATGGTGTTTCAGATTGGTTCGCCGGTGAGTGATTCAGGTTCTTCGCCAAAAGGTGAATTCGTTTGGTGGAAGGATCGCCTTCTTCTTGTCTCCAATGATTGAGTAGACTACGAACTCATCAGATGAATTGGGGATGGCTGATTGATTGAGTCATTCTGGTGACGCTGCTTTCGGAGCTGGAGTGGGACTCCATATCGGAATCTGGGGGACTTGAACTAGTTGTGAGTTCCATTACGTACGATTGAATGAAGGAGTTTTCGATATGAAATGATTTTCGGATATCGGATGATCTTCTAATTACATAGAATACCTATAGTACAGCAGATCCCGTAGATTACGAAGGGAATTAAGGAAACATGTCAGATAAAGTCTACAGTAACAGATACGCTAAGGTATGAATTAGCAGATACGCTAAGATATGAATTTTGTCTATACACTATTCATGCAATCAATGCAGTAAGATATGTCTAGACTAAGAATGATAAGCAGGAAATTTTTGACAAGAATGATAAGCAAAACTTTTGACATGCAGACCAGGTTGAAGTCCAGACTCATTAATATAACCTAACAATTACTAGGTCGAAGTCCAGACTTCACTAATGCATCCTAACAACTCCTAGTTAGACACACTAATGTCGACCTGGTTCGCTACGACCACCGCTCTGATACCAACTGAAACGCCCCGTCCTAATCCATCCGGACGAAGTCCATCTCGATTATAAACGATTCATAATAGTTGGTTACATCACGAGGTACTTGACCTCTAAATGATACATTTTACAAACATTGCATTCGTTTTAAAAGACAAACTTTCATTTCATTGAAAGTTGACGACATGCATACCATTTCATATTACATCCCACTATAATTGACTTAATAATGATCTTGATGAACTCGACGACTCGAATGCAACGTCTTTTGAAATATATCATGAATGACTCCAAGTAATATCCTTAAAATGAGCTAATGCACAGCGGAAGATTTCTTTCAAACCTGAGAATAAACATGCTTTCAAGTGTCAACCAAAAGGTTGGTGAGTTCATTAGTTTATAGTAATCACTTCATTTTCATCATTTTAATAGACCACAAGATTTTCAATATTATAAAACGTGCAGAAGTCCCATTCCAACTGCACAAAAAAAATATCTTTCATATGAAGAACACCTGGTGAGGATTCAAAATATAATAGTAACCATCTGTACTGGTCTTTCACCCCACGGCTGAATACATGTGCCTTCAAAATATAGAACCTCTGTGCCGGTCTTTACACCCCACGGCTGAACACATGTTTATAAAATATAGGACAACCGGTGCCGAAATGTCATAAATAATAAACCATCCACCCGACTCGGGAGCTCATACACTCTAACGGAAATTGGGGTCTAATGTGTGTCATAATAATCAACCCCAATCCCAGATAATTCTTTCATAGAATACAGTTAAGGTACTTGTGTCTATTGCGTCAAACATTTATAAAAGCGCATGTATTCTCAGTTCCAAAAATGTAAAGAGTAAAAAGGGAATCAAATGAAACTCACCTAATGTATTTTGTAGTAAAAATACATAGAACGACATTGAACAAGTATAGGGTTGGCCTCGGATTCACGAACCTATATCATTTGTATATCTATTAATACATATAGTGTAAATCACAAAATTTCATTTATCATTATGTATTATTTATATATTTATAGTTTTGTTATATGTAGTAAATATGATTTTATATAATTAATAGTTATTTGATAAAATAATATTGATAATAATGATACTTTTAATAGAAATGCTATTTTTAGTAAAAGTGATAATAATAAAAATAGTAATTTTTAATGATAACAATACTAATAATTGTAATCACAATACTAATAATGATAATATTTATACTAATACACATGTTAATAATAGTAGTAATAACTCTAATATTTATATATATAATACTTAGGTTAATAATAATAATAATAATCCTAATAACTAATAAATGATAACAATAACAATAACAATAATAATAATCATAGCTACCTCAAGAAAAAGTTTCCAAAAAAATAAAGAACACAAAGTGTCTCCGCCCGGGCTCGAACCCGAGACCTCTCGGTTAAACACCCAACACTCAACCGTTGCTCTGCTGCCTCTTTTCAATACTAACAAGGATTTAAACTCTTATAACCTACTTCCTGTGATCATCTTCATCTTTTCTCAATCGCCATAACTAGCCTCACGACAACATCATCATAAATATACATATCATCATAATCGTTCATCATGGATCATCATGAATCTTCCATTATCATGATCATTCAACATCATCTAATCATTACGATCACCATCATGTTATGATCATACCATAACATCATCATTTAAGTAGCATCATCTATCTCGTATTATTTCTATTAGGGAATCATTATCACAATCATCAATTGTTATCATCATCCACCATCGATTATCGCGTGAATCATCAATATGTTATCATTTAAAAATCGAGCAGTATATCATAGTTCTTACATGAACCGTAGGAAACTGATATTAACCCAAAACCAACAACCCAAAGATTTACTAGTAACATGGTGGCCCAACTAGTGTATATCTATCGGCCCAAATGAATAAGCAATCACGACCCAACAATAGGAGATTAGGTCTGATCTGGTTCACGAAAAACAAACAGAAAGATTCGAAGTTTTGCAAGTGGTGTTGCATTATAGATTGTCGGCCACCCAAAAAGGAACACGCGGTATTTATTTTGGAAGGGTTTCGTTATTTGTAGTCTGCAAAACATAAACAAAAATTATAACCAGTCTCTGTCGATGTTCATCATCATACATCATCAAGTTATCATCATCTTCTTCCTTTATGGTACGTCGTCTTCTTCCCTTATCATATTCATTAAACTGAATCGTACAACAGAAATTCATGGGTGCGTGTGACAGTTTGGAAGGAATCAGAAAAATACATAACGTTGTTGTTGGGTTGAGGTTTGTGGTGTTTTAAATTAGAAGAAGAGAATCAGAAGTACGGGACGTAGCAACAGAAGTGTTTGATGATAGTTTCACAGCAGAAAATAACAATAGAAGTTGTAGCAATTTAATAACGTGTTCATTTATATTTCACGATGGGTTATGGTTGTATTCGGATAGAAGATACAAAGGAAAATAGCAGTGGTGAGAACCGAAAACACAGAAAGATAGATAGTTACTCATTGTGCTGACTGAAACAGAAAAACAAAGTAGGCTTGCAGGTGTGCGAAGGAAAGAATTAGTAGTCGTGGTTGTCGTGATATTGGGTTTATGAAGATATTGTTCGACGTACAAGATCGTTTGAGGAATATGGGTTAATATGGTGATTGATGAAAAAGTTTGGAGGGTGTGTTTTTATTTTGTTTTCTTCATCTTTATAAGTGTGTGTTTATTATAAAATGTATACTAGTAGATTGAACAAGATTGAAAGGAACGTGTAACAATCTATTGAATGATTTGGGTAGTAATAAATATTGTTTTGTAGTGATCCTGGTGTCGACAAATTGATTTACTCATAAAGAAGAAAGAGACGTGAAACAGATGAAGAGAAAGAAGTCAATTAATCTCTAACAGAATTTGGAATGTGTCTAGTGATTGAATCTGATTAGTACGATTTTAGAGACAAGAAATCGAATATAAAACAGTTAGATAGTTACTTGCAACTGATTCCAACCTTTTTCTTGATTTTTCTTTTATAAAATTAATATTAATAAAAATAATTCTATTAATAATAAATAATAATAATACTGAATATTATTATATTAGTAAACATAATAATAATACTGTTAATAATAATTATTATCCTAATAATAATATTTATAATAATAATAATGATATAATATTAATAAATTATATTATTTTTATAATTTTAACAATAGTAATAATAATACACATGTATTAAAATTCCCATCTATATATTTTATATTGAAAATAATAATATTAATACTACTGATATTAATATCAGTATTGATAATAACACTGAAAGTAATCATAATAATTTTACTATAACAATTAAGTTTTAATTTTATTATTTATTATTATCTATGTAATATTTATTAATCATATAATATATATCCTTTATTCTTTATTGAATTAATATATATATATATATATATATATATATATATATATATATATATATATATATATATATATATATATGATTATCAATTATTCATAAACATCATATTTACATAATATATATATTTATTCATTTTAATAGCAGTTTAATTATTCTATATATTACTTTTTCATTTCAATTCAAATAATTATATTGTATTTTATTATTTCTAATTATTAGGTAAGTTATATTTATTTTTACAATATACATATACAAACAATTGTTCGTGAAACGTCAGGAATGGTCAAATGGTATTTGATTACATGAATATAGTTTTCAAACTTTCGAGACTCAACATTACAGATTTTGCTTATCGTGTCGGAATCATATAAAGATTAAAGTTTAAATTTGATCAGAAATTTCTGGGTCATCACAGTACCTACCCGTTAAAAGAAATTTTGTCCTGAAATTTGATTGAGGTCGTCATGGCTAACAATAAGAATGTTATTATGACGAATATAAGCTGATACATAGAGTTTTATCATAATTGAGTAACATAGATAAAATAATTTGATTATGCAGAGAGTATAAGTGAAGCTATCGCAAGAGAGTGAAATGAGTAAAAGTAGAATCGTTTTAACCGATGGCGTAATTATGATTGGTTTCCGAAATTTAAGGGATTTAAAGAAAATCTTCGTAATAAGATTTGGTTCTTCGGCGATTTAGGAAATCAAGATCTTCTTTGATTAATTGCAATAATCTGTTCCGATTTTTCTGTCGGATATTTTTCTATAAATCCATCCCCGTTCGTTTCTTTATTTTCACAACTCACACCTTCTATTCTTTCTCCTTAATTCCTACTTTAAGACATTCGTCAATATGCTCCATCCCATTCTAATCCTTGATATACTTCTAACCTTCATATCTATCATTCTTCTTTTTCATCTACCACCGGAGAATTTTATTTACTTCTACTATTATCTTGAGGTTATAGTGTTATTAATTTTCCCGTGCCTTTACGTGGCAATACGTATTGATATGCACGGTTTGTAATTTATGTGTTGTTGTAATTCTTCTAATTCTTTTAGTTGACTTAATCGTAAACGTCCGGCTTCATGCAAATCAAGATTACATGTCTTCAAAGCCCAAAATGCTTTGTGCTCAATTTATACTGGAAGGTGACATGCTTTTCCGTAAACGAGTTTGAAAGGTGTGGTGCTAATTTGTGACAACCCGAAAATTTTCGATCAAATTTTAACTTAATCTTTGTATGATTTCGACATGATAAGCAAAGTCTGTAATGTTGAGTCTCAAAAACTTTTGAACTATATTCATGTAACCAATTACCCTTTTTACCATGCTCGACGATTCACGAACATTTATGTGTATGTAAATAACTATATATAAAATATAGTTACATTAATTGAAAACGTTAACAAAGTATTAGAGTTATAATACTTTACATGAACATAATTGTTTTAATATATGTTTAATATATTTATCGACGGAATTAAATGATAATATCAAACAATTGAATTATCAGATACATCGTGATATGATTACGGGTCTCTGTTGTGAGGTCCACTGTGATTTAAGAAATCAGTTCTTTTTAACAATATTCTGAAAATGATAAAGTGATTTACAAGTAAGAACAAATGTGTCAATTAACGAGAACTAGACAAAAGTAGTGGAGATTTCTGTTAAATTTTCAATGCATGCTTTACAATAACTTCCTCGTGACTCTTGATAAGTTAAATTTTTGACTTTCATAGAACTAATAGTAAGAACATGAAATGTAAATGGATGTCGACAAGATAAGCAAATGGATATGTTGATTTAAAACAATTTCATACGTTTAATTGTCCATTGGACTTAACCCTACGATTCACGAATAAACTATAAGTAAAAACTGGAAACCATTATGACTTATATATTATATGATTTTACTTTATTAAATGAAAATGTTTTATGATATAACAATTTCTATTATTTAAACCTTTTAATAAAATGATTTTGAATATAAGTAGTTTTGGAAAACTAAACCTTATAGTATTATTTGATTTAGTTTCAAACGTATGGAAACATTTTTTCGATATAATAGAATTTGATTATAAAATGTTTTTATGGATTTTCAATGATCTGAAAATAAAAAGATAAAATAAAGGTTTCTAATGAGCACTAAAAGACTACAACATTTCATCTCAAGATTACAAGTTAAAATGATGGAAATCACTAAACCTGCGCACTTGCACGAGAAAAATCATAACTAAATCATACTGACTCGAAAAAGGGTGATTCCGGTGTCCAGACGTCCGTAACTCAAAAATCTACAACTTTCGTGAATACATCATACGCGGATCGCGTACCTATCTACGCGAAACGCGTAATGTTTCAAAAGATTACGCATAATTTGTAATCATTACGCGAAACGCGTAATGTTATGTTTATCGACATAATTGAGGCAGCTTTAATGTTTTTCACTATTTTAACACGTTTTTTATTCATTATATTATTATATTATAATTATTATATTATATTTATATTATTATATTAATATATGATATGTATATATATGTGATATGTTCGATCAGTTTCTGCGAAAAGGAATTGATATTACTCAGTATCATATTTATCATCATCCTTCTTATTATTATTATTATTTTAATATTATTATTATTATTATTATTAAGATTATTATTATTATTATCAAGATTATTATTATTATTATTATTATTATTATTATTATTATTATTATTATTATTATTATTATTAATCTTATATAATATTAGTTATGTATACATAAAATACTATGACGGGGTTATGTTCGAGTGATTTCAAAACGGGTTTTCAAACTGGTTAGAGCTAAGGAAATTACGGGTTATAGCTAAGGAGGTTATGGGTATTGCTCGGGGGTTTTGATCATGAGTCAAAGGTCAACCTAGCGTTTATCATCTCCGTTGCGTCTACGTACTTTCCTGCAATATTGAATCACAATATTGATACGTGAGCATTCATATCTTGTCTTTTAAAATATTAATAGTGTATCCATGTCTTGTGCTCGAGTATATATATTTATGGATGCTTGTATACTTTAATTTTGTAGTTAGATAGTTTATGATAAATCACGAATTTGATACATATGCTACTGATATAAAGTATATGATATACATGTTTTTGGAAAGCTAGCGAAAAATTATTAACTTTTCATTTAGAAATTACGTGATTTCGATGAACGGATTAAAAGATATGGTCAACTGAATTATGTTTGACGTTAATTGAAATTGTGTTTGAAATTGTAAATTAATATTTAAACAACTTGTCTATGAGATTGATAAATTGGATTTTTAGATATTACTAATCGAGTAAATGAATTTCTATATAAGGCATGTCTCGTTAGGTAAACAATTATCAAAATTGACTGTCTTATCAGGTTTTAAAGCTTTATAAACACTATAATCTGATTTTACAAGTATTGAAAAACTATGTGAAATAATAAAATATTTTCGATTGCCATGATAATTCAAATATAATATAGCTCCTGAAATAAATAATATTTTGAGTTTGATAAACTATAAATTCGTTCAATTATCAAAACTTATACTATGATAATAAACATGAATAGATTTAAAGATCATATTGGGTCAGGTTGACTTTTGAGATGACTTTTGTTAACTTTTACATGTCGGTCTCGAGCATTAGGATTGTGATACACTATGACCCAACCTAGCTTATCAGACATGTATTGACCAACATATGTTCTCTAGGTTGAGATCTACGGTTAATTTTTTATTTCGAGTTTCGGTCACTTTTTGGTGAATGACCTTATGTGCTGCTAAGGTGAGTTTCATATGCTCCCTTTTAATTACTTTTGAAATCTATATTTTTGGGCTGAGAATACATGCACTTTATTTTAAACGCAATGGATACAAGTACATACCAAATTCTACACCGAGTTTGAACCGAAAATCTCTTAGCTTTGGTAACTAGTAGCTGCCAGTTATAAGAACTGGTGGGCGAGAGTAGTTGTATATGGATCCATAGGGCTTGACATCCCTGTTCGTTTCAGGTATAGAGACCCTAGCCTGAACTATAAAACGGACGTATGCTATTTGAGTTTAGTACACATTGGATTGCGTGTATTGTACATGTTGGTTGCATGTATGTTAAAATAGGGGTACTTATTATGACGTTAAAATTTAGTTACCAGGGTGCTCAATCTTGTAGAATAATTTGATAAACGTTTCTGGATGAAACAACTGAAATCTTGTGATCCACCTTTATATACAGATTATGCGCAATAATAAAACTATGAACTCACAAACCTTTGTGTTGACACTTTTAAGCATGTTTATTCTCAGGTTTCTAGAAGTCTTTCACTGTTTGCTTATACGTTATACAAGCTATGTGCATCGAGTCATACATGCTTTATTCAAGAAAACTTTGCATTCACAAAATCATCACCATGTATCTTATTTTGACTGCATTGTCAACGGATGTAGTATTGTAAACTATTATATACGGTAATTTTCTTTATGTAGATATCATCAGACGTCGAAAACCTTGGATTTATATATTCATTTATGGTGTGCCATTTTCAAAATAATGCAATGTTTACAAAACGTATCATATAGAGGTCAAAGCCGCACTATGAAATCAATGAATGATGTATTCGTCTTAAGGGATTTGGAAGGATCGTCACAGTTGGTATCAGAGCTTAAGGTCATAGGGAACCAGAATTTGCATTAGTGTATTTAACTGGTAATTGTTAGGATGCATTAGGGAGTCTGGACTATGACCGTATCTGTTTTTACTGAGTTTTACTTATCATTTCTTGTCAGTGTAAGACCCTAATCTTCATTGTACAGCAGGGTATATATGGTACATAGCGTGTGGGTGAAGTTGTGTAATCAAAGAGAAGTCAGAAGCTGAGCTGGGCTAGGTGCGCTCAGCGTACACCTAATGGTGCGCGCCGCGCACTGTTCACTGTAGCTGGATCCAGCTCTTTTATTCAGATATTTTGATGGGCTTTTTGGTAATTACACTTGTGGACGTGATAAAGGCTTCCAGATCAGATTGTGAGGAGTCATAACTCCATTTTCAACTACCATATCCATATCACTTTAATTTTAGAGAGAGAGCGTGATTTCTTGAGTGAGAAAGCTAAATCCAAGAGGAAGAAGTTGTTATAGGACCAAAGTGCGGGTATTAAAGTTGCTCATCTCCTCTCTAGCTCCGTTGTGATTGTTGTGGTACGTTCTAACCTTAATTTCCTTACTTTAATTTATGTATGGGTTAGGTTTTGAGTTAGTGATGAACATAAAACCCATATTTGGTGATTTTGGGTGTTCTTGTGTAAGATTGAGTCATGAGGACTCAAAGTTGACTAACCTAGGGTTTCAAAGTGGTAATTGATGTTTATGAGTCCTAATTGGTTAGTTAATTGCTAGCACACCTAACTAATTGGTAAATGGGTGTTAGCGGGGTTAGTGGATGACCCGAAATGGGTGTGTTGACTTTAAATGAGTCAAAGGGGTTAATGATTGACCTAGTTGGGGATTATGGGTATGAATTACCCTAATTATGTTATAATTAGCGTTATTGGACCTTAATCACTAGCTTTTAAGTGATTAATGGTGGTCTTGACCCTTAAGGGCGGTTTTCGTGAAAATGGGGCATTTAATGCATTAAGTCATTAAATGCACATGAATGAAGTGTTGGTATTTAGTCCAACAAATTTGTTTGTTGATCGAGTACTTATTATATTAGGTACTTTGCCTTGAAGCTTGCGGAAGTATAAAACATTCACCGAAGGCGTTAAGGTGAGTGGAATGATTATATGCATATGTATGTAATGTATTTATTTGTATGCTATGGTATGAACCAAAGAGCCGGTAGTGCCATAGTATGTGCGAGCGTGCTATGATGTGAACCAAAGAGCCGGTAGCATCATAGTACGTGTGTTATAGTGTGAACCAAAGAGCCGGTAGCGCTATAGCACGATTTGTTAGGGTGTGAACCAAAGAGCCGGTAGCACCTTAGTGTTGTTAGAGTGTGAACCAAAGAGCCGGTAGCACTCTAGCGTGAGTATGACTCGAGTTGTGATGTGAACCAAAGAGCCGGTAGCATCATGACAAATGCGTATGGTGTGAACCAAAGAGCCGGTAGCACCATGACACGAGAATGGTTAACCATGGTTGTCTATTTTGTTTTGTAGCATATTATATTATGTCGATTATATGTTATTGATTACGCTAATAGCGGTTTGTTGGAGATTATTAGCTTTGTACTTTAGATGGTATGCTAATTGTATTGCTAGCGTGTATGCGGTATATGTGTAAGTGATTGCAAGTAGGTATGTTATATATATATGGGTATAATTATTGCATTCACTAAGCCTTGCTTACCCTCTCGTTGTTTATCTTTTTATAGGCTCCGGTGTTGACAAGGGTAAGGGCCTTCGATTGGATTAGAGATCCCGCTTGTTGTTTAGGGGACGCTTTTGTGATGTGATAGCTTTTGGAGTTTGACCGAGATTTGGGTAGTTTAACCCCAAACACCATGCTCATAGTGTCGTTTGGAATTTAAACTAGTGTGGTCGAAACTCGAACTTTGGTATGAAACTCGTAAAACGGCCGATGTGGGCCCCGTTTTCTAAAACTCATTTTATGTTTGAATCGTATGAGTTTTCCATATTAGAACATGTTGTGAAAAGCATTTCGTCTAATTATGTCGGGAAGTGGGAGATCTTTATTTGCAAATTTGGAAAGAACTGAATTGGGACCTGTGCGCGCCGCGCACCCTATGGTGGTGCACGTGGCGCACCCCACTGTTATAAAAAAAATTAAATCTTTTGTTTCGCAAAATCGATTGGTTATTGGTTTGGGGTGTTACAAGTGGTATCAGAGCATGGTCTAAGGGATTTAGGCGACTTGAGATAGGTGCCTAGACTTAGATTTATTTATGTATGCGCTTTATGCGGGACTTGTAGGAGACGGGTCGGACTGGGAGTTGATTAGTGCTTAGGTTTATGTGAACTAACCTTGCGCTAATTGTTTTGTGTTGTGTTAGCAATCATCAAGCAAGATAGACGTTGTACTAGCAAGTTAATGCGACGTGCTCGCGTAACAATGATTAGCTACCATTGTTACGAGTTCAAATTGTGTCAAACAAGCGATGTACGACGATTGTTGAGCAAGATGGGATAGTGTGGTGTATATGTATATATATATGTGTTAAGTTTTCTCGTTCGTTGCTTAACCTTTTCTGTGTTATAGTATGAAGACGAGAAACGGACCCGAGACCAATGAAGGGGGTTCTAGTGAGGATGTTGAGTTTACGGCCAAGGTTGAGGCTATTATGAAAAGGCGTCATGAGGCCTTCTTAGAGGATGTTAAGAAGATGTTTTTGGATTCGATTGACGAACAAGTAGTCAATCTAGTTAAGAAACAAGTTAAGATTGTTCTTAAAGAGGATAACGCGGGAAGACGTGACTTCCACTATAAAAACTTTAAAGATGCTCAACCTCCCACCTTTGAAGGTGAATGAGACCCACTCAAGAGTGCTCGATGGATCTCCGATATGGAGGGGGCTTTCCGTACTAGTGAGTGCCCTCTCGATAAAAAGACAAGGTTTGGTAGTAGCATGATGAGGGGTGGTGCCAAGTTGTGGTGGGGCGCAAAAATCTGACTTTATGGCGAAGAACAAAGTATGAGTTTGACGTGGAACGAGTTTAAAGAAGAATTTTTCAAGGAGTACCGAACTTCGGCCGATCTTTCAAAGCTTAAGGACGAGTTACGTACTTTAAGGCAAGGGTCAATGGATTTGAACACTCTCATGTCCACCTTTTTATCAAAGACCCAATTTTGCCCAGAGTATGACGGGAACGATCATATGTTGAAAGAAGATTTCTACCGAACCTTGAATGGTAACTATCAAGAAAGGATTAGTAGGAATTCGGCGAAGACTTTTGATGAGCTATTTGATATCGCTAAGGGTTTTGAGTCGCTTGCTCCAAGAAAGAGTGACTTCACCTTTGGCAAACGAAATTTTGAAGCTACTAGCCACTCGAACAAGAAGAACAAGAGTGTGACCGAGAACGTCGGTAGTGCGAAAAAGGGGGCTTCTAAGAGTTTTGGGCCCAAGTGCTACAATTGTGGTCGACAAGGGCACTTGGCCCGTGATTGCACGGACTCATCTTCCAACAAAATCGTTTGTTTTAATTGTAATAAAGAGGGGCACAAGAGGTCGGAGTGTCCCGAATTGCACAACGATAATGTTAAGAGGCTAGAGAAGGCGGCGGGTACGGCTAGGGGTCGCAATTATTTGATGACCAATAAGGAAGCCAAGCAATCTAATGAAGTTGTCTCAGGTACTTTCATGGTTAATTCCAATCCGGCAAGGATACTCTTTGATAGTGGTGCAAACTTGTCGTTTGTGTCACCAAAATTTGTGCCTAAACTTAATAAACCGTTAGCTAAGTTAAGTCGTCTGGTAGAAGTTGAAATAGCGGATGGCAAGACGGTGTTAGTGGTTGATGTGTGTAAAAATTGTAATGTTGTGTTTGGTGTCGAAAACTTTAAAATCGATCTCATCCCGATGACTTTGGGTGATTTTGATATCGTTGTTGGTATGGATTGCCTCGATCATAATAGAGCCGATATTGCATGCCATGAAAAATCTATTCGAGTGAAGACCCCTAGTGGGGGAGAGTTAATTATTCATGGCGATAGACGAAGAAGACTTGTGCCGATATGCACTTTTGCACGGGCACGTCATTTTCTTGTTGGTGGTGGCATGGCTTTTCTTACCTATGTTGTTGATACTCGTGATGAGCCACCACCCATTCGTGAAATTCCGGTGGTGAGTGAATTTGAAGACGTTTTTTCGGATGAGTTACCGGGTGTTCCGGCGGAAAGACAAAAGAGAGATCAACTAGAGCTTATGCCAAGGATGACCCTTCAAAGACTAGAGGTCTCCTACTCATTTTGAAAGGGATATCCCTAAGAGGATTTCTTACCCCCATTGCTAAAACTCCTTATCGTTTAGCGCCGACAAAAATGCAAGAGTTGTTAAATCAAACCCAAGAGCTACTTGAAAAGGGTTTTATCCGACCGAGTGCTTCGCCATGGGGCACTCCGGTTTTATTCGTGAAGAAGAAGGATGGTAGTATGCGGATGTGCATCGATAATCGGGAGTTGAACAAAGTGACGATCAAGAATCGTTATCCATTACCTAGGATTGACGATTTGTTCGACCAACTCCAAGGTGCAACGTATTTCTCTAAAATCGACCTATGGTCTGGCTATCACCAAATGCAGGTCCGTGAGGAAGACATCGAGAAAACAGCTTTTCGAACGCGTTATGGGCATTTTGAATTCGTAGTTATGCCTTTTGGTCTTACGAATGCACCGGCGGCATTCATGGATCTCATGAACCAAGTGTGCCAACCTATGTTGGACAAGTCGGTAATTGTGTTCATCGATGACATACTTGTCTATTCGAAGAGTATGAAGGAACATGAACATCATTTGCGAAGTGCGTTAAAGACGTTGCGGAAGGAGAAGTTGTATGCTAAATTCTCCAAATGTGAATTTTGGCTAAGGGAAGTTCAATTCCTTGGACACATTGTGAACGAAAATGGTATTCAAGTAGATTCAGGGAAGATAGAGACGGTAAAGAGTTGGGGACGACCGACTACGCCTACGGAAATCTGAAGTTTTCTCGGATTGGCCGGTTATTATCGTCAGTTCATCCAAGACTTTTCCAAGATTGCTTCTCCATTGGCGAAGTTAACGAGAAAGAATGCGAGATTTAATTGGGAGAACGAGCAAGAAATTGCTTTTCAATTGTTAAAAGAGAAGTTGTGTCAAGCTCCGGTGCTAGTTTTGCCGGAAGGGGTGGAAGACATGACGGTCTATTGTGATGCTTCTTTAAATGGGCTCGGTTGTGTTCTAATGCAAAGGGGTAAAGTCATCGCTTATGCCTCTCGACAATTAAAGGAACACGAAATGAGATATCTGACTCATGATCTTGAGTTGGCGGCGGTTGTTCATGCGTTGAAAATTTGGCGCCATTACTTGTATGATGTCAAGTGTACGATTTATTCGGATCACAAGAGTTTGAAACATCTTTTTGATCAAAGAGATTTAAATTATCGTCAACGTAGATGGATGGATGTGGTGAAAGACTACGATTGTGAAATAATTTATCATCCGGGTAAGGCGAATGTGGTCGCGGATGCATTAAGTCGAAAGAGTCAACATCCGGCGATACGAGTAGGATCGTTACGTATGATTATTACTAATGATTTTCTTGAAAAACTTGGTGTGATTCAAATTAAAGCTTACGTTCACAACAAGCATGCGGAACGAATTGTGGGGCAATCGGAATTCATTACTATGGGTTCGCGTGGTTTGTTGTCTTTTCAAGGAAGAGTGTGGGTGCCTAAGATGGGGGATTATCGACGAGTGCTACTTGATGAAGCACATAAGTTAAAGTATTCCGTTCATCCGGGCGCGACAAAAATGTACCTCGATTTGAGAAAGGATTATTGGTGGCCGGGCATGAAACGTGATGTTGTTAAGTATGTTGAGCAATGTGTCACGTGTTTGCAAGTTAAAGTCGAACACCAAAAGCCGTATGGTAAGTTACAACTGTGATGACCCGGAAATTTCTGACCAAATTTAAACTTAATCTTTGTATGATTAACATTTTCGACACGATAAGCAAAGTCTGTAAAACTGAATCTCAAAATTTTTGAACTACTTTTATATATTTAAATACCTTTCGGTTGTTTTCGACGATTCGCGAACAATTATATGTAAATAGATACATATATACTATAACTTGAAAAGGTAACAATGTATTAATTATTTGATACCGTACATTAAACTTATTGGTTTAAATATCTATTTGAATATATATGATAAGTTGAAATATTTATTATTAAAATTTATTTATAAATAACTTCCAATGTGTATTTAAAAACTGATTTATATATATTAAAAAGATATATACATATATATAATTTTAAGTTATTTAGTAAACGATAGTAACATTTTCAAATTGCTACAGTACCCAAAATGCTACAGTGTTTTTGAAAATCACTATTTGCTACAGTGAAATTGACTTTGCTACAGTGAATTGCTACAGTAAAAATTGACTTTGCTACAGTAACTTTGCTACAGTGGTATATTTTATGGATGATTTAAGACTATATTTTGACAAAGGTACGATTCACGAAACGTAAAGTACAAGTTTTCTCAGCGTACGAAAGGGCGTTCGAAAAACCGGAACCGGGACATAAGTCGAGTGACAACGTACGACTTATCGAAACAAAAATTACAAGTCAACTATACACGTGAATTTAATATAATATATAATTAATTAATTTAAATTATATATATTATATTTATATTTTATTATGTCGACAAATGTTAGGACAAAAACAATGTGAGCTGTCCCTGGTCCTCATGCGAGTCGCATGGCCAGAAGGCCATTTTCATGCGAGTCGCATGACTCCAGATTTCAGGCCAGGTTCTATAAATTGCAACATTTTCTGCCGAGTAAAGAAAGAAAAATAACACACACATACATATTACTCCGTATTTATTTTATTTATTATTTATATTATTATTATTATTATTATTATTATTATTATTATTATTATTAATAAGATTATTATTAATCTTATTATTATTTTTTATTATTAGTGTTATTATTTTTGCGATACAAAAATAATAATGTACATCAAATATTACGACGGAGTGCTGTCCAAGTAATTTTCAAAATGAGTTTTCGAGCAAGCTAGAGCTAAGGAAATTATGGGTTATTGCCAAGGAGGTTATGGGTAATGTTCGGGGGTATTTTTTTTGTGAATCAAACCTCGTGTTTATCATCTCCGATGCGTCTACGTGCTTTTCTGCAATATTGTATATCAATATTAAACAGTGAGTTCATTGATCCCTTTTTATACATATTTTTGGGCTGAGAATACATGCGCTGTTTTATGAAATGAATACAAAAACTAAAACTGAATTGTGTGAGTTTCATAAGATCCCTTTTACTCTCTACATTTTTGGGCTGAGAATACATGCAAATGCTTTATTAACCGATATACAATATTTATATGCGTGAGTTTCACTTGCTCCCTTTTTAATTGCTTTTGCAATCTATATTTTGGGCTGAGAATACATGCACTTTATTTTAAACACAATGGATACAAGTACATACTAAATTCTACACTGAGTTTGAACCGAAAATCCCTTAGCTTTGGTAACTAGTAACTGCCAGTTATAAGAACTGGTGGGCGCGAGTAGTAGTATATGGATCCATAGGGCTTGACATCCCCGTCCGAGCTAGAGCACTAGCCTTTTAACGGACGTATGCTATTTGAGAAGCGTATACGTTGGTTTGCGTGTATGATTAAGATGATTATACAGAGGGTACAAATTATATAAACGTTAAAGTTTAGTTACCAGGGTGCTCAATTTTGTAGAACCGATTGATAAACGTTTCAGATGAAACAACTGAAATCTTGTGGTCCACCTTTTATTTAAAACATAATGATAAACGTTTTGAATAAAACAACTGAACTTTTGTAATCCACATTGATATACGGATTATGTGTAATATTAAAACTATGAACTCACCAACCTTTGTGTTGACACTTGAAGCATGTTTATTCTCAGGTTTCTAGAAGTCTTCCGCTGTTTGCTCATACGTGATACAAGTTATGTGCTTGGAGTCATACATGCTATATACAAGAAACTTGCATTCACCAAACCATTACCATGTATCTTATTTTGACTGTATTGTCAACAGATGTATTATTGTAAACCATTTAAATGGTGATTGTCTATACCTAGGAATCATCACATGTTAAAAACCTGGAATTTATATATTCATTTATGAAATACCTTTTCAAACGAATGCAATGTTACAAAACGTATCACATAGAGGTCAAATACCTCGCAATGAAATCAATGAATGACGTGTTCGTCCATATGGATTTGGAGCGATCGTCACAACAACCGTTAGAAATCCCGAAGTGGAAATGGGAGCACATTACCATGGATTTCATCACAAAGTTACCTAAAACGGCGAGAACCCAATTCGATTCGATTTGGGTGATAGTTGATCGATTGACGAAGAGTGTCTTGTTTCTTCCCATTCGGGAAGCGATATCATCGGAAACCTTGGCTAAATTGTTTATCAAGGAGGTAGTCGCTCGACATGGGGTTCCTATATCTATTATTTCGGATCGAGATACTCGTTTTACATCTCGGTTTTGGGAAACATTTCATGAAGATATGGGTACACAATTGAAATTAAGCACGGCGTATCATCCTCAAACGGACTGTTAAACCGAATGTACGAATCAAACATTGGAGGATATGTTGCGGGCGTGTATTATTGATTTTAGTGGTAGTTGGGATGAGCATTTACCTTTGTTGGAATTCTCGTACAATAATAGTTATCATACTAGTATCGGAATGCCACCTTACGAGATGCTTTATGGGCGGAGGTGTCGAACTCCGATTTGTTGGGGTGAGGTTGGTCAAAAAGAAATCGGGAGTACCGATTTGGTCTTAGAAACGAATGGTAAGATTGACATGATTCTGGATCATTTGAAAAAGGCGCAAGATAGACAAAAGTCGTATGCCGACAAACGTAGATGAATGATCGAATTTCAAGAAGGTGACATGGTGATGCTTAAGGTTTCGCCATGGAAATGTGTTATTCGGTTTCGAAAATGGGGAAAGTTAGCTCCTCGGTTTATTGGGCCATTTAAGGTTTTAGCTCGTGTTGGTGAAGTCGCCTATCGTTTGGAATTACCCGAAGAGCTTGCGGGGATCCATAATACATTTCATGTTTCCCATCTCCGCAAGTGTCTTGCGGATGATTCATCTTGGGTACCGTTAGACGAGATTCAGCTAAACAATAAGTTAGAATATATTGAGGAGCCGATTACCATACTTGATGAGAAGGTCAAAAGGTTGAGAAATAAAGAAGTGAGAACTTATAAAGTTCAATGACGTCATAGTAAAGGTTCCGAGTTTACTTGGGAGTTCGAAGAATTCATGTTGGTTTACCTTCCCTCTTGTCATGCTGCTTGGATCGCGAGGACGCGCTCCGATTCAAGTGGGGGAGAGTTCTAAGACCCTAATTTTCATTGTACAGCAGGGTATATATGGTACATAGCATGTGGGTGAAGTTGTGTAATCAAACAGAAGTTAGAAGCTGAGCTGGGCTAGGTGCGCTCAGCGCACACCTAATGGTGCGCACCGTGCACTATTCACTGTAGCCGGATCCAGCTCTCTTTATTAAGATATTTTGATGGGCTTTTTGGTAATTGCACTTGTGGACGTGATAAAGGCTACCAGATCAGATTGTGAGGAGTCATAACTCCATTTTCAACTACCATATCCATATCACTTTAATTTTAGAGAGAGAGTGTGATTTCTTGAGTGAGAAAGCTAAATCCAAGAGGAAGAAGTTGTTATCGGACCAAAGTGCGGGTATTATAGTTGCTCATCTCCTCTCTAGCTCTGTTGTGGTTGTTGTGGTATGTTCTAACCTTAATTTCCTTACTTTAATTTATGTATGGGTTAGGGTTTAAGTTAGTGATGAACATAAAACCCATATTTGGTGATTTTGGGTGTTCTTGTGTAAGATTGAGTCATGAGGACTCAAAGTTGACTAACCTAGGGTTTCAAAGTGGTAATTGATGTTTATGAGTCCTAATTGGTTAGTTAATTGCTAGCGCACCTAACTAATTGGTAAATGGGTGTTAGCGGGGTTAGTGGATGACCCGAAATGGGTGTGTTGACTTTAAATGAGTCAAAGGGGTTAATGATTGACCTAGTTGGGGATTATGGGTATGAATTACCCTAATTATGTTATAATTAGCGTTATTGGACCTTAATCACTAGCTTTTAAGTGATTAATGGTGGTCTTGACCCTTAAGGGCGGTTTTGGTGAAAATGGGGCATTTAATGCATTAAGTCATTAAATGCACATGAATGAAGTGTTGGTATTTAGTCCAACAAATTTGTTTGTTGATCGAGTACTTATTATATTAGGTACTTTGCCTTGAAGCTTGTGGAAGTATAAAACATTCACCGAAGGCGTTAAGGTGAGTGGAATGATTATATGCATATGTATGTAATGTATTTATTTGTATGCTATGGTATGAACCAAAGAGCCGGTAGTGCCATAGTATGTGCGAGCGTGCTATGATGTGAACCAAAGAGCCGGTAGCATCATAGTACGTGTGTTATAGTGTGAACCAAAGAGCCGGTAGCACTATAGCACGATTTGTTAGGGTGTGAACCAAAGAGCCGGTAGCACCTTAGTGTTGTTAGAGTGTGAACCAAAGAGCCGGTAGCACTCTAGCGTGAGTATGACTCGAGTTGTGATGTGAACCAAAGAGCCGGTAGCATCATGACAAATGCGTATAGTGTGAACCAAAGAGCCGGTAGCACCATGACACGAGAATGGTTAACCATGGTTGTCTATTTTGTTTTGTAGCATATTATATTATGTCGATTATATGTTATTGATTACGCTAATAGCGGTTTGTTGGAGATTATTAGCTTTGTACTTGAGATGGTATGCTAATTGTATTGCTAGCGTGTATGCGGTATATGTGTAAGTGATTGCAAGTAGGTATGTTATATATATATATGGGTATAATTATTGCATTCACTAAGCCTTGCTTACCCTCTCATTGTTTATCTTTTTATAGGCTCCGGCGTTGACAAGGGTAAGGGCCTTCGATTGGATTAGAGATCCCGCTTGTTGTTTAGGGGACGCTTTTGTGATGTGATAGCTTTTGGAGTTTGACCGAGATTTGGGTAGTTTAACCCCAAACACCATGCTCATAGTGTCGTTTGGAATTTAAACTAGTGTGGTCGAAACTCGAACTTTGGTATGAAACTCGTAAAACGGCCGATGTGAGCCCCGTTTTGTAAAACTCATTTTATGTTTGAATCGTATGAGTTTTCCATATAGAACATGTTGTGAAAATCGTTTCGTCTAATTATGTCGGGAAGTGGGAGATCTTTATTTGAAAATTTGCAAATTTGGACAGAACTGAATTGAGGCCTGTACGCGCCGCGCACCCTATGGTGGTGCGCGTGGCGCACCCCACTGTTATAAAAAAAATAAAAATCATTTGTTTCGCAAAATTGATTGGTTATTGGTTTGGGGTGTTACAGTCGGAAATTACATGCTTATCATTCTTAAGTCTAGACACATTTTCCTGCATTTATTGCATACATAGTGTACAGACGAATTCAAATCTTAGCATATCTGTTACTGTAAACTTTTCCTGACATCTTCCGAAAATTTCTCCGTAATAGATGGGATTTGGTATTATATATACATATGTAAATTATGTGTTGAAGAATACCAATCTAAATTCTATAATCTAATTTATATCAAAAATTATCTCCCTAATTATACAAGATGGATCCCGTATCTAGTTCAAATTCCGTAAACTCCGACAGCTATTCTGATATGGATATTCACCTGAACTCCGAAGACAGTGTAACCGGAATGGATCAACCAATCAGCCATCACATATTCTGGATGAATTGAGGATGGGTTCGTAGCCTACTTAGTCATTGGAGACAAGAAGAAGGTGATCCCTTCCATCCACCACATTCCCCTCTTGGCGAAGAACCTGAAGCACTTACTGGCGAACATGTCCGAAACACCATTTTCTCTCTCATTTCCAGAGTGTCTCGTCACGATTATATATTATCTCAAATTCTAGACCTTATTCACCCGCTCGTTCGAACCAACAATCATCTCGGTGTAATAGAAGAAGTCAATGAGCTTCGCGCTCGGGTAGTGGCTTTGGAGAATATGGTGCAAAGGTTACAAGCACCAGCAGCATCACCGGCATCAACAGTACCACTGACAACAACACCAACAGTACCATTACCACCACCAACAACAACTGCATCGCAAACCTCAACTGCACAATTTATGCCTTGAGCATCAACTTCATACTCACCATAGATACAAAGGAGTACCAACAACAATAACCGATGAAGTATTTATTCATAACTTCATTGGAGAAATATTCTGCGGCAATTATGTAATCTCTAAAGTCTTAGAGATTATCTATTCCAGCCGTAACCGTAAATCAAACGAGTGGACCGAAACAATAGAAAGAAGTGTAGAAACCCTAAACGAAATGGTGCACGATTTACAAGCTAGACTTGTTTTACCAGCAGCATCAACAGTACCGTCAGTATCACCAACACTGGCAAAACCTGTAGCACTGATGTGAAGCGAGGTGTATATAAAATAGTTATTAAATTTTAGCAGGAAATACTATTAAATACGATACAATTTTACACAAGATATTTATTTATTTATAGAATGGATATACTTAAACCATGCTACAACACAATAGGCAGTGTACCTAGTCGCGGAGTAGTATAGTTTTTAGTAAGTCCGGTTCGTTCCACAGGGAGACGGGCTTATGAAACACTTATTTTTATATAATTATATTTGTACAAAAATATATAAATATATATATAATAATATATAAAAGTGGGGGTTTTACCGTTTAATGACCGGTTTGTCGATTTATATTTTAAGCGAAGCGTATAGTAAATGACGATATTTAAATAACAATATAAAATAAATAACAATAATTGAAATGACAATAAATAAAAGTACGAGAAAAAATGAAATAAAATATATTATGCTTATTTAAACTTCCGTAACCATGATGTTTGACGTTTTGATTTTAATTTTATGCCCATGGGTTAATTGTCCTTTGTCCTGGATTATGTAATATGTCCGTCTGGTTTTTGTCCATAACAGTCCATCAGTCATAAATATAAAATGCGAGTGCCCTCGTCAAATTATTATTATACCCGAAGTTAAATATTCCAACTAATTGGGGATTCGAATTGTAACAAGGTTTTAATACTTTGTTTAATGAATACACCAGGTTATCGACTGCGTGTAAACCAAGGTTTTACTACTTTGTTAACAATTACACCAATTACCCTTGAATGTAATTTCACCCCTGTTTTAATTATTCTAGTGGCTATTAATCCATTCCCGTGTCCGGTTAAATGAACGATTATTCGTACATATAAATACCCCGCCCATCGTGTCCGATCGAGTGTATATGGTAATTTATAGGGACGCCCAATTGTAAATCTTTATATTAACATTAACAAACTTTCATTTAGTTAAACAAATATAAAGCCCATTAATAGCCCATAGTCTAATTTCCACAAGTGTCGTTCTTTTGTCCAAACCCCAATTATGGTACAAAATCCAATTACTCCGTATTTAATATTTAGTCCAACATCATGATTACTTTGGCTCAAATAAGTATAATAATAACTTAAGTATGAGACATTAATTTAAAAAGGAGAACATAGCTTACATTGATTATTTATCGCGTAGTGTTACACGGACAGAGCTCCGACTTTAAAAACCCGTAAAAATAACTTTTACATAACCCAAACTAATCTAATATAACACTAATCTATACTATATATACATATATATATTTATTTATATTATACTAGGGAGTATTATTATGTATTTGTGTGTGGTGTGTTTTAAAAACGAACGAAAACTGGCAAATTTATAGACCAGGCCTGATTCTGATCCTCATGCGACTCGCATGGGAAATAGGCATAAATCCATGCGAGTCGCATGGCCATCAGAATCCAGCTCAATCATTTTTGTTTTCTTGTTCGTCGACATAATTTAAAATAAATATAAATATATAAATAATTAATATAATTATTTATATATTATATTTTATTCTTGTGCATAGTAAACTAGATATTTTTGGTCCGTTGCGTCGGGCGTTTCTTCTTGGCTCGGGTCCCGGTTCCGGATTTTCGGACGTCTTCGCGTATTATTTTATATCGTGTACTTTGCGTTCCGCAACTTGTACTCTTGTCATTTTTAGACGTCCTTCATAAATATTTTGAACCTTTTTGATTGAATCTTGTACATTTGAGCATTTTGGACCTTTTTGTCTTCAAATCTTCGTTTACGCCTTTTGTCTTCGCACTTATTAAATATAAACAATTACAATGAAAATATAATACAATTACATATGAAAACCTATTATTTAGGAGGGATATTGCTATGAAATATATGTTCCTTTTTAGCCTTATCAAATATCCCCACACTTGAACGTTGCTTGTCCTCAAGCAATACAGAACTTGAAATATAATACATCACACGAATCACTTCTTTATTCTTCATACTTTATACATTAGTGATTTTGAGATGGCGGTATAAACAATGATAGTAACGATAGAACCATGGTTAAAGGTGGGTGTGTCATCCACAGTTGCCTCGGGTTTAGGTCAACGACACTTTCAATCAAATAGCCGATTTACTTTCGGTTTCCAAAGCAAAGTGCACATTTGAAAGGCGGTTTACAGTCCCACATGACTATGAAAATTTAGATCCGTAAGGAAATTGGATCTTTATGAAAATATTTGATCTTTTGAAAATTCAATCTAGCTTTTACCCTAGACACGTTTTCCGGAATAACCCTTCACCGGTGTTTGCAAAATATTTTTGTGGGTTGTGTGGGTTTCAGATTTGAAAATTTTAGCTCAACACTTGTGGTTTTGTGTCACCCACTTGCTAACCTTGTATTAGGAAAGCAACACGTCCAGTATACTTGCTCCGTATATTACCTTTCGATAAACTACCGTCCGGTTGTAAAGGAAAGCGTTGAACAAGCAACTGTTAAGGCAATGTCTAATGACATGCATTTGATTATGGTCCAAAAACGTGTCGGATGCTATTACTATCCTTTGTAGGAGCAATAGTAAAGATCATCCTTATAATTTTTTTGGTCTGGCACAAGGTCCTGTCTTCGACCAAGCTATGCAACCACCGTTCTTACGGTTGACACCCGATTTGGTTCAGGTGACCTAATGAATTCCAGGTGAATTCCTAGGATTTTACGTTCAATGGTAATGAACGCATTAAAAATGGGTTTTCAGAAAACAAATCGGTTTATAATTTGATCAAAATATTTTCTCGTTCAAGCTCGAGTTTAGATATCATCGAATTCCATGAGTTTGTAATTCTCAATCTTTAAGGTCAATCTCAAGGATTGAGTAATATCAGGCTTAAAAGCTAATTTTTAATCTTTTAAGGAGATTATCCTTTCTGGGGATCTGATTCATTAGTCTTATCAAGCTAATTTGCACGGTGCCTCCCCATTGTACGAGATAAATCCTTCTCATGGTTAGGATAAATCTGACCACTTGGCGACCCTGTTTGATGCTGAGGTCCGTGGATTTCCAGCTGATTTTAGAGATGACTTTTCTAGATTTTTCGTCAACCTACAGCTGGTCTGGACGACAACTTCATGACCTAAATCAAGAAGCGCGTGTCTTTTTCGGAAGACTTTACTTCCTTCTAATGATGGAATTGATTCATCGTGTAGATCCATCTTTCTTTCAAAAGTATCACAATAAACCGGGTAAAACTATTAATTTAGTTCAAAACAAAAGTACCTGCAATAACTTTACAGAAACATGTGATAGATAGTTCTTAATTGAATGACTTGGTATATTCTCCCCACACTTAGTTTCTTTCTTTGCCTTTTTATTCTCCTTTATTCCATTCTTAAATGAATTCAAGCATTTTGGGTTGTTTCTCAATTTATGTCCTTTTCGAGGTAACGATAATTTCGGTATTAACACCTAGTTTTCATCGTTCATAAATATATATAAACATGATTTTGACTTCATTTAATTGAAAATTTTTCAAATTTTCACAAAATTTGGCAAATAAACTAAGTGTAAACCCGAGAGAATTTATAACCCTTCCCCACACTTGAGATCATGCAATGCCCTCATTTGCATGAAATCAGACTATAATTATAAATTCATGAGGGTGATTAGTGTAGAAAAGTGATTAAGAATACCTAGTTTGTACTTACAAAGCTCAACGAATGATAGATGGCGCGCCTCATCGTTCATTCCTTCTTATTTTATCACACATGTTTTTCTTCAAAAATGGTTGCTTTTTTGAACAGTTTGCTAATCTTTGAAAATGCGTCTTTTACCCTAACTTATCATGCATGTTTATTAACGAGTTATGCACTAACCCGAACCCCTAATTTAACGTTAAGTGGGGTTAGACTTCCCTACACTTTAGCTGACGATATGTGAAGTCGGTGGAATAAGTTCCTCGAATTAAAATAGTGAGCCAGTTATTTGCATCTCGGGTGGTGTATAATATATCAATGGGTTTAAAGTTTAGACTCACCCGATCGTCACTACTTAATTCTTTTTTAAGTGTAGCTTTTAGTAAATGGATATGTCTCTTTTCTGGTTCTTGGTCAAATGGATCGATATACACCGACATACTTATATCTATAGGGTGGTCAATTCCAAAAGTGTCCTTCCGTTTATTCTCGGGATTAAAGTTTTCACCTCTATTACCCAATTGGGTGAAATCCGAGGTGTCATTATCTATTACAGCTCGTAGTTCATCTTCAGTAGATGACTCGTCTATTGAGAATATTGGGTTGGAAAGTTGTGGGATGGTAAAGTTCGGTTTGGTCTCGGGGGTAAAATTTTCAACGTTATCGTTTTCCCAAGAGTACCAATTTGTCACCCTTTCTTCTTCTTCATCCTCCATTGATGGATTGATTATTTCGTCGGTAGAGGCTAATGTGTCGATATGTTGTGAATTTGATAAGACTGAATAAAAAGTATCATCGGGATAGTTGGTGATTTCGGAGCTCTCGAATTCATCAAAATTCGATGATTTGAGATTTTCTTGCACACGACTCCTCAGATCAACAGGTGTGTAATCTGATAGAGTTTCAGCTTGCCGGTTTACAAACTCTCTCATTTGTTCCTTTTGAGCATCAAGTTCTTCGAGTTTGATTTTCATATTGTCTAAAGAATTTTCGGACACGTAATTTTCCTCGTCTTCTGGTTGTTGAGTTTGGATATATTCTTGGGAATAATCCCAGTTTGAATTGCGTTCTTCATAATCGTTCCATTCAGGTTCTGTGGGTACGTAATTTTCCATAGGAACGTAATAATAACATTCCCATGTTGAGTGATAATCTCCACAGATTTCACAACCAGTTATTGTTTCGTCGTTCGCGATCCAAGATTGACTGACCGAATTGTCATCAACACTCATTTGAGAGTATTGATTTAATTGATTTCGGAGTTCAAAAAGAGTTTCCAAGGCTTTGTTTTCAAATTTTTCCATTTTATTGCGATGGCCAAATTTTAGCTACATTCACAAATGATCCTATTAGTTATAAAAATAGAAAAACTTATATAAGTTGTCCAATTAATAGACTTTTCTGATTTTTGCCCACGTTTCGAATAGCCAAAAGATGCAGCAGGTAGCCAGGACCCTTTAAATCGGAAGCCCACAACTAGCCACTAACAAATCCAACAACCTAGTTTTATTTCCCTGGACTTTAAAGGGAGAAGCCAAAGATTGGTTGGAATCGTTACCTGAAGATAATGCTAAAAACGAACATATATTTCATAGCATTACTCCTCAAGAAAGACAAGCTTTTAGTTGCAATTGTTCGATTTACAAGCAATATTCGTTTAAATATTAAAAAGTGAAGACAAAAGGCAGATTCGACAAATTGAAGACAAAAAGGTCCAAAGAGCTAAAAAGTACAAGATACAACTAAAAAGGTTCAAAATATTGATGAGGAACGTCTCAAAATGACAAGAGTACAAGTTACAAGACGCAAAGTACGCGATATAAAATAATACGCGAAGACGTCCGAAAATCCGGAACCGGGACCTGAGCCAAGAAGAAACGCCCGACGCAACGGACAAAAAATATCTAGTCTACTATGCACAAAAATATAATATAATATATATATAATTATATATAATTATATATTATATATATTATTATTATTATATTACGTCGGCAAGAAGAAAACAAAGCAATTTGGCTGGATCCAGGGTGGCCATGCGACTCGCATGGCCAAAGGCACAAATCCATGCGAGTCGCATGGAGTGAGATTGCTGGTCAGGTCCTATATAAAGCCAGTTTTGTGCCGAGTTTTAATCATCTTTTTCTCTTCCTCTTCATACGTAAATATATTTATATTTATAATTTATATTTTAATTTTAATTATAATTCTAATAATAAGGGTATGTTAGCGAATGTTGTAAGGGTGTAAGTCGAAATTCTGTCCGTGTAACGCTACGCTATTTTTAATCATTGTAAGTTATGTTCAACCTTTTTACATTAATGTCTCGTAGCTAAGTTATTATTATGCTTATTTAAAACGAAGTAATCATGATGTTGGGCTAATTACTAAAATTGGGTAATTGGGCTTTGTACCATAATTGGGGTTTGGACAAAAGAACGACACTTGTGGAAATTAGACTATGGGCTATTAATGGGCTTTATATTTGTTTAACTAAATGAAAGTTTGTTAATGTTAATATAAAGATTTACAATTGGGCGTCCCTATAAATTACCATATACACTCGATCGGACACGATGGGCGGGGTATTTATATGTACGAATAATCGTTCATTTAACCAGACACGGGAATGGATTAATAGCCACTAGAATAATTAAAACAGGGGTGAAATTACATTCAAGGGTAATTGGTGTAATTGTTAACAAAGTAGTAAAACCTTGGTTTACACGCAGTCGATAACCTGGTGTATTCATTAAACAAAGTATTAAAACCTTGTTACAAATTCGAATCCCCAATTAGTTGGAATATTTAACTTCGGGTATAATAATAATTTGTCAAGGACACTTGCAATTTATATTTATGACTGATGGACTGTTATGGACAAAAACCAGACGGACATATTGAATAATCCAGGACAAAGGACAATTAACCCAAGGGCATAAAACTAAAATCAACACGTCAAACATCATGATTACGGAAGTTTAAATAAGCATAATTCTTTTATTTCATATTTTATTTCCTTTATTTTATATTTAATTGCACTTCTAATTATCGCACTTTTATTGTTATTTAATCGCACTTTTAATTATCGTACTTTTAATTATCGCAATTTAATTTTATCGCATTTTTATTATTCGCAATTTCATTATCGTTATTTACTTTACGCTTTAATTTAAAGTCTTGTATTTATTTTATATTTTACATTAGGTTTTAACTGCGACTAAAGTTTTAAAATCGACAAACCGGTCATTAAACGGTAAAAAAAACCCCCTTTATAATAATAATATTATTTATATATATATTTGTATTTTTATAAAAGTAAACTAATATAGCGTTGAGCTTTGTTTAAAGATTTCCCTGTGGAACGAACCGGACTTACTAAAAACTACACTACTATACGATTAGGTACACTGCCTATAAGTGTTGTAGCAAGGTTTAAGTATATCCATTCTATAAATAAATAAATATCTTGTGTAAAATTGTATCGTATTTAATAGTATTTTATACCCCTCTGCTTTGATACCAAGTATTTTTGGCGCCGCTGCCGGGGACTCACTCTTAAACGCCGGAAGCGCAACGCTAATATAAAAATAAAAAATAAAAAAAAAAAATTTTAGTTACTTTTATTAAAAGTCGTTTTTGTAAAAATACGTTTTTAAAAATATAAAAAGAAAAACAAAAATATTAGTATTTTTAAGATTTTGTGAATATTTAAGTTTTATAAGTTTCTTTATTTCTATTTTAAGTTTATAAAAATATAAGTTTTATTTTAAAATCTTTTATTTATTTAGAAAAACAGAAAAAAGAAAAAAAAAAATAATAAGTAATCGGGCCAAGGTACTGTAGCAGCCCAACTTTTGGCCTGGATCCGAACACCATGCGAGTCGCATGATAATTCAACTAAACCCCATGCGAGTCGCATGAGGGGTCTGACAGGGCCACAAACAAACCCTAATAACGCATTTATTACGGAGTATAATATATTATTATTATAATTAAACCCTAATTTGATTTTTATTATTATTAATTAAGTTTTTAGTTTAATTAATTACTTTTAATTAGTTTTATTATATTTAAAACTTAATACTTTAATATAATTAATATAAAAATAATATTTTAATAAAAATTGTATTTTTTTATATAACTTTTATAACTTTTATATTTTGTCCCTTTTTAATCGTTGTAGCGTAATATTTATATTTTTAGCTCATAATTAATTTTAAAATTAGTTTTTGCTATAGTTATTTTTACTCCTAGATTTTTAGGTTTTGCCATAGAATTCCTTAAGTGCTTTTTCTTTAGACTAAGATTTAGGTGCTTTAGAATTTTGCGACGCCTTTTTAAGTTTTAGTTTCTTTTTAAGTTATTTCCATTTGGGATTTAGTTTTTCCTGTAAGCTTTAATATTTTTAGATCTTTTACTATGTACCAATTATCATTCCAATTAGTAATTTCAATTTGCGATTATAATTTTAAGTTAGTTGTAGTAATAAGGTTAGGTTAGTTAAGTATTTTTAAGTTTTTATAAGTTTCTTTTATTTTTCCGTCACCTTTTATTTTTCAACCATTTTTTCTTTTTCGACCTTTTTCGACGAACTCTTTTTCTCTCTTATTTCTCGCTATTCTAGTTTTAGGACATAGATTTTTATTCTACTTCTTATCTAAATTTCTTAAAATTACGAAAATTTATTTTAAGTGGTTAAATTGATAGACATCAAAATTTTCTGGTTCGTAGTAATAGTTGGATTTGTACGTGGACCGGGTTATTGGAGCCAAACAGTCCTCAATTATATTGAGACCAAACGAATCCTGCCCCTCTGCTGCATCTTTTGGCTATTCGAAACGTGGGCAAAATCAGAAAAGTCTATTGATTGGATAACTTATTATAATTTTTCTTTCCTTTTAAAAAACTAATAGGATATTCAGTGAATGCACCGAGCAAGACGTTCATCACCTTTTGTACGTTCACCACCTGTAACTAGATCAAGACATCGTTTAACAAATATAACCGCCGTTGATTTTTCTTTAGAATCGTCATCCAGTCGACCAAGTACTTCAGTTCAAATTTCCGATAATCCAGTTTTTGAAACAAACCTCACAATTGAGAATCCAGAAAATATTCAGGAACGGTTCATAGATCCTGAACCATTAAACTTTCCTCCGGAACCACCAATCATTCAAACAGAGATTGTTGAGGAACGAACTATTAAATCAGAATCATCTAGTGATACCGATTCAACAAATTCAATTATGGAGAATCTGGAACCTTTAAGTATGGAAGACCGAATGAGAGCTAAACGCACTGGCTAAGGTCACGCAATTACTCATCCAGACATTAATGCGCCAGATTATGAAATCAAAGGACAAATTCTACACATGGTGACTAATCAATGCCAATTTAGTGGTGCGCCGAAGGAAGATCCAAATGAACATCTACGTACCTTTAATAGGATCTGCACACTATTCAAAATAAGAGAAGTGGAGGATGAACAGATATATCTCATGTTATTTCCCTGGACTTTAAAGGGAGAAGCCAAAGATTGGTTGGAATCGTTACCTGAAGGGGCGATCGATACATGGGATGTTTTAGTTGACAAATTTCTTAAACAATTTTTTCCTGCATCTAAAGCCGTAAGACTTCAAGCAGAAATTGTTACGTTCACACAGAATCCAAATGAAACTCTATATGAGGCATGGACAAGATATGGAAAGTTACTAAGAGGATGTCCGCAACATGGTTTAGACACCTGTCAAATAGTACAAATATTCTACCGAGGATGCGACATCACTACAAGAAAAGACATAGATATAGCAGCTGGTGGTTCTATTATGAAGAAAACCGAAACTGATGCTTACAAAATTATTGATAACACTGCTTCCCACTCACATGAGTGGCACCAAGAAAAAGATATCATTAGATCATCTAAAGCAGCTAGAGCCGATTCTAGCCATGACTTAGATTCCATTTCAGCAAAGATAGATGCTTTCGAGAGACGAATGGAAAAGATGACTAAGGATATTCACTCAATACGAATTAGTTGTGAGCAGTGTGGAGGACCACATTTGACAAAAGATTGTCTCAGTATTGAATTAACAATGGAACAAAGAGAGAATATTTCATACATAAACCAAAGGCCTGGAAATAATTATCAGAATAATTATCAACCGCCAAGACCGATTTACAATCAAAACCAGAATTATAACCGAAATATTCCATACAACAACCAACAAGGTCCTAGCAATCAACAAGTATCCAATAATACTTACAATCAGCAAAGACCGAATTTTCAAAACAAACCACCACAACAAACCGATGATAAAAAGCCGAATTTAGAAGATATGATGACAAAGCTAGTTGAAAATCAAACGCAGTTTTTCACATCTCAGAAACAAACCAATGAACAAAATGCTCAAGCATTTAGAAATCAACAAGCTTCTATTCAAAATCTGGAACAAGAAGTAAGTAACCTAGCAAGGTTAATAGGTGAAAGAAAACCGGGAAGTCTACCTAGCGATACAAATGCTAACCCCCGGAATGAAACAGCTAAAGCTATTACCACAAGAAGTGGTACAACACTTAAACCACCTGAAATACCTGTAACTTCTGATGAAACTATTCCTACTCCACAAGAACCACAACCTGATCAAGATAAGGAAAAAGAACCGGTAGTTGAGAAGGTTAATGAAGATAACACAGTTAAGGATAAACCTTATGTTAAACCATACCAACCACCACTTCCTTACCCGAGTAAAATGAAGAAGGAAAAACTTGAAGCCGAGCAATCCAAATTCTTGGATATGTTTAAACAGATAAATGTAAATCTTCCTTTCATTGATGTGATTTCAGGAATGCCAAGATATGCTAAATTCTTGAAAGATCTAATCACGAATAGAAAGAAAATGGAAGAACTCTCGGCTGTAACTATGAATGCTAATTGTTCAGCAGTGCTGTTGAATAAGATACCAGAAAAACTATCTGATCCAGGAAGTTTCACAATTCCATGTTTTCTGGGTAGTCTTAGTTCAATAGAAGCATTAGCAGATTTAGGTGCTAGTATAAATCTAATGCCGTATTCACTATACGCTAAACTAGATCTTGGAGAATTGAAACCAACCAGAATAAGCATACAACTAGCCGATAGATCAATAAAATATCCTAGAGGGATAATGGAGAACATGCTAGTTAAAGTTGGTACTTTAGTATTTCCAGTAGATTTTGTTGTTTTGGACATGGAAGAAGATTCTCAAGTTCCTCTCATATTAGGAAGACCATTCTTAAACACGGCTAAAGCAATGATAGACGTGTTCGGTAAGAAACTGACCCTAAGTATAGAGGATGAGAGTGTTACCTTTTCAGTTGATAGAGCAATGCAACAACCACAATCTGCAGATGATACATGTTATTATATTCAAACTATAGATGCACATGCAGAATTATTAGAAGAATTTCCGGAATTACAAGGAACAGGAGAATGTTCTTTAGGAGAAGGTAATGAACCAATTGATGAAGCTGAAATGTTAGCTACACTTATAGCTAATGGATATGAACCAACAACAGAAGAAATTCAAATGCTAAAAGAAGAAGACAGATATCGATATAAATCATCGATAGAAGAACCTCCGAAATTAGAGTTAAAGCCACTTCCAAACCATTTGGAATACGCTTATTTACATGGTGAATCTGAATTACCTGTAATAATATCGTCTTCTCTTACTGAAAATGAGAAATCACAACTCATTTCTGTGTTGAAAGCTCATAAACCAGCCATTGCATGGAAGATTCATGATATTAAAGGAATAAGTCCTTCGTATTGCACACATAAAATCCTTATGGAAGAAGGTCATAAAACGTATGTGCAACGCCAACGAAGACTAAATCCTAATATGCAAGATGTAGTTAAGAAAGAGATTATTAAACTGCTAGATGCAGGTTTGATATATCCAATCTCTGATAGTCCATGGGTAAGCCCAGTTCAATGCGTACCTAAGAAGGGTGGCATGACTGTCATCACAAATGAGAAAAATGAGCTTATTCCTACTAGGACTGTAACAGGATGGCGTGTATGTATTGATTATAGAAAATTAAATGATGCCACCAGAAAAGATCACTTTCCCTTACCTTTCATAGATCAAATGTTGGAAAGATTAGCCGGAAATAGTTACTATTGTTTTCTAGATGGATTTTCCGGATATTTTCAAATTCCAATAGCACCCGAAGATCAAGAGAAAACCACATTCACGTGCCCTTATGGTACTTTTGCTTACAAAAGAATGCCATTTGGACTTTGTAACGCCCCTGCAACCTTTCAAAGGTGTATGATGGCGATTTTTCATGACATGATAGAAGAATGCATGGAAGTATTCATGGATGACTTTTCAGTCTTCGGTGATACATTTAAATCATGTCTAGTTAATCTGGAACGAATGCTAATTAGATGCGAAAAATCAAATCTAGTACTTAATTGGGAGAAATGCCATTTCATGGTTAAAGAAGGCATCGTTCTTGGACATAAAATTTCAAAAGAAGGAATTGAAGTGGATAGAGCTAAAGTAGATGTAATTGCTAAACTTCCACATCCCACCAATGTTAGAGGAGTTAGGAGTTTTCTAGGGCATGCCGGTTTTTACCGACGTTTCATAAAAGATTTTTTTAAAATTGCCACTCCTATGAATAAACTCTTAGAAAAGGATGCGCCATTCATCTTTTCAGATGAATGTATCAAATCTTTTAATATTCTTAAAGAAAAACTCACTAATGCACCAATCATGATAACACCAAATTGGAATCTACCATTTGAACTAATGTGCGATGCAAGTGATTTTGCAATGGGAGCCGTTTTAGGACAAAGGATTGAAAAACGATTTCAACCTATATATTATGCTAGTAAGACGTTACAAGGAGCACAAACGAACTATACAACTACTGAAAAAGAACTCCTTGCTATTGTCTTTGCTTTTGACAAATTTCGATCATATCTCGTTCTAGCAAAAACGGTGGTCTATACCGACCATTCTGCTCTTAGATACCTATTTTCAAAACAAGATGCTAAACCAAGATTAATCCGTTGGATCTTACTCTTACAAGAGTTTGATATTGAAATCCGAGATAAAAGAGGAGCAGAAAATCTCGCCGCTGATCATCTTTCTCGTCTTGAAAATCCCGAATTAGAAGTTCTAAATGAATCGGCCATACAAGACAACTTTCCTGATGAATATCTATTGAAGATAGATTATAAAGAAATCCCATGGTTTGCAGACTATGCAAACTACTTAGTTTGTGGATTCCTTGAAAAAGGATTATCGTACCAAAGACGAAAGAAATTCTTCAGTGATATAAAACACTATTTCTGGGAAGATCCACATCTGTTTAAAAGTTGTCCCGATGGAATAATACGCCGATGTGTATTTGGAGATGAAGCTAGTAAAATTTTAAACCATTGTCACACAGGACCAACAGGAGGGCATTATGGGCCTCAACTAACAGCAAGAAAAGTTTATGAAGCTGGATTCTATTGGCCTACAATTTACAAAGACGCACACCTTCTTTGCAAATCCTGTGATGCATGTCAAAGGGCCGGAAAAATAAGTCAACGTGATGAAATGCCACAAAATGTCATCCAAGTATGTGAAGTATTTGACATTTGGGGTATTGACTTTATGGGTCCATTTCCAAAATCTCATAATAATCTATATATACTCGTAGCCATTGATTATGTATCTAAATGGGCGGAAGCACAAGCTCTCCCAACTAACGATGCACGAGTTGTAGTCAACTTTTTAAAACGTCTTTTTGCAAGGTTTGGAACACCGAAAGCTTTAATAAGTGATCGGGGTACTCATTTCTGTAATAATCAACTTGAGAAAGTTCTTAAAAGATATGGAGTAACTCATAAAATCTCCACCGCATATCATCCACAAACAAGTGGACAAGTTGAAAATACCAACCGAGCTTTAAAACGTATTCTAGAGAAAACCGTAGGATCAAATCCAAAGGAATGGTCCATTAAATTGGAGGATGCACTCTGGGCTTTTAGAACAGCCTACAAAACTCCAATTGGAACCACACCTTTTAGACTTGTTTATGGAAAAGCGTGTCATCTTCCAGTAGAAATTGAACACAAAGCATTTTGGGCTTTGAAGACATGTAATCTTGATTTACATGAAGCCGGACGTCTACGATTAAGTCAACTAAACGAATTAGAAGAATTAAGACATGAAGCATACGAAAATTCGTTAATCTATAAAGAAAGAACGAAGAAATGGCATGATAAAAGAATCAGAAGTTCAAAAGAATTTAAAGAAGGAGACAGAGTTCTTCTTTTCAATTCACGATTCAAGCTATTTCCTGGAAAATTGAAATCAAGATGGTCTGGACCATTCATAGTCAAAAGAGTTTTCCCATACGGAACGATAGAATTAATAAATTCAAATGGGATTGAATTTAAAGTTAATGGTCACAGAGTTAAACATTACATACATGGTCCGATGGAAGTCGACAACGAAGTTAATCACAATTTCGACACCACAGCTAACTAAGTGTGGGGAGAATCAAGTCTTTAAAGGATAATATGTATTTCTGTTAGAGTTAGATTGTCTGTTTTCGTGTAGTTCTCGAAAATGGAACACGTATGGTCTTTCCCTAGCAGACCCTAAAGAACTAGTCTTCTCCCCCCATTCTGAATTTTTATTTTTTTTAGGTTTTTACGAAATGAAGACTGCCTGTGAATTAAACCATGGTCTAATGCTACACGCTTTGATCACTAAAAGAAATAATGACATACTACCGAGTGAATTAGTATCAGTAATCAGAGAAAGAATGGACGGAGTTAGAAAAGGATCCAGATGCGAAGATAATAAGTTACAATTTGGTAAAGGAAAATCAAAATCCGCAGCGAAAAGAAGAGCACGACACCTAGAACGATGTCACAAATGCGGAAAATGGTCACATGGAGGTAAATGTTCAAATAATCAAACATATTCAAATACCGAATTTGTTACTTTATGCAGAGACGGACCGTTCATATGTTTAGAAGAAAAGACAATGAATGCTCGAGGTTACGCCTATGCAGCCATGGAAAACCAATTAAACCGACTATCTTATGAATATAATAGATCATATAACTAAGAAATCTATTTCACAGGTATGTCTGTACAGTTTTTATTTTTATTTTTATTTTTAACCTTTTGATAATAAACGCTAATTTGTTCGCTAAAAAGTATTAAATTGGTATTGAATAAAATTAGGTTTGGCGACCGAAATTATTGATATCGTTTAAAAATTTATTACATCACTGCGAAATTTAACGTTTATTCTTAAGGTATAAATATCTTTAAACAATCAAACCAAAATATTTCAAAAATTCGTCATGAGTTAAATTAGGTCTTGGAACCGAAATTACTTTACCGAAAAGAGGGGCGCATATTTTTGATAATATTTGATTGATAAAAGTGGGATAAAAAGACAAAAAAAGATTTTTAAATTTATTTTTACCATGTTTTTAAAATTAATATTTAAATCTTAAGTTAATATTGTAAACTTTGTAAAAACAATATATTTAAAATTGTAAATATTTGAAAAATTTATATAAGTTTGGTGTGAATTTATAATATGAATTTTTAAATTAAGTCTGGTGTGAATTTTTAAAATATGAATTTTTAATTTTATGCATTTAAAATTTTAAGTTTGGTGTGATTTTTTTTTATTATTAATTTTGAATTTTATATTTAAGTTGTGTGAATTTAAAAACAAAAATTTACTTTATCTCATTAAGTTAAAAATATGATTTTTAAAATTCGTCGTAAGTTGAAGACTAGGTCTTTGAACCGAAATTGCTTTACCCGAGGGAGGGACGAGAACTTTTATTATCATTATTTTTAATCTTATTGATTTAAAGTATGCCAAAAACATTAAAAAACCCAAAAATCTAAGCTTTTAAAACAATTGCTTGAAATTGACAAATTTTAAAATTTTGTCGAAGGACGGACTAGGGCATCGTCCCGAAACGACCTCTTCCTAAAAAGAAACAAAATTTTTAAAATTTTATTTATTTATGTTTTAAAAGTATAAGATTTTATAAAAAAAAAAAAAAAAAAAATATATATATATATATAACTGGAATATTAACCCCATGCGAGTCGCATGGGGATGGGCATGAAACCATGCGACTCGCATGGCTGTTAAAAACTGGATAGGATCAAATATTCAGCCGAGCTGCTCTTTTTCACAAACACACATACACAAACACGAACCATCTACAAAACCCTCTCAAAAATTCATCATTTTTCATCAAATTTCTTGCAAAACTTCACAATAATCATGCCTAGATTCAGTAGTCTCAACCCCTTCAGGAGAAAGAAAGCCGATACTGGAGGTTCAGGAGCATCATCATCCAGGCAACCAGAGCCCGAACCGGAAATGTTTCATGAACAAGAACAGCATATGCAACAAGAAGAAGAAGAACATGAGGAGCAACATATTCCATATCACGATCAAGATCAGTTATTCATGAATCAGTTTCGTCAATTCGCTCCACATCAAAGGATTCTGAGCTTAGACATTAATGAAGATCAGTTACACCCAAATCTGAGATTTGATCGATGTTGGATAGAGTATCCAGATTATCAAAAGAACATGCACATTCTCTACTTTAAGGTTGTTGAAATGCCAAGGGCAATTGACTGGGTACCTTTGGAAACAGTTGATCTTGCCGAACCGATTCGGGAATTATTGGTGCAAAGGTATGGTAATTCTCAGTTTAACGATTGGATGCGTCTATTTTCCATTCGTAGAACCATATATAGGGAATGGTGTATAGAATTACTTAGTACTATTAAGTTAAACAGTGATGTTAGGAGGATAGATGATAGAAGCTTTATTAGATTTCTGTTAGGTGGACGAATGTACAGAATGTCCATGATAGATTTAGCTAGGGCCTTACAGATTTACACCCCTGCTGAACTTTTGAGCCCCGACTGTAATAGCCTGATTGCCCAAGGAGAAAGGGTAGATAGGGAATTTGATATTAACGCCATCTGGAGGAGTATGTCCCACTTTAATGAATTTCACGCCAGTGGAAATCATACATACTTAGATATAGACAGAGCTGAACTCCGGGTGATTCATAGATTCTTAGCAAACACAATTACACAAAGGGGTAGGAATAAGGAGAAATTGACCGTAAACGATTTGTTCTACCTCAAGTGTATTAGAGACCCGAGGAGTTTCGTTAACATTCCCTATTGTGTTGGTTATTATCTCGCTAATGTAGTTTCGGGGATGAAATCGGGGAGTATTATAGGTGGTGGTATTTTCATTACTCTCATTGGAGAGTATTTAGGTGTAGATAAGCACCAAGGGGGTCCAATGAACGAAATAGAGGACGGAGGTGAAACTATAAGTTCAAACCTTTATCACGGTGCAAGGGTATTATTAATGAGACGTGGTCGGGTATATCGATACGAGGGACCTCAGCGACAGGTAGAAAGAGGTTCGGATGACGAGATGGAGGATGCGAACAACATTATAGGAGTTGTTCGGGAGACTGCTCTTGATTTAGGCGTTCGTATGGAGGATGAATACATGACGAACTATGATAGGCATATGCAGTACGAGGCATGGCAACGTCGGAATGACTACGAGCATTCCCGACAACGAGAGCATGGCCGATGGGATTATCATCAGCGCCAAATTATAAGCCAGTTGCAGCCTGGCGAGATGTATTATCCGACCCGACCCGCATACTATCCCGCACATCAGCCAGAAATGAGACCACCCTATGATTCATATGATTATGACGCAGCATACCAGTTCACCTATAATCAGCCATGGAACCCGGACGCGAACATGAATTGGGATCCATATCCTAATTTTCCTCCTAACCCACCTCCTGATCAGTAGAGATAAGTTGGTAATTTTTATTTTTATTTTAAACACTTAACATTTTATTACGTTTATGTAATGTTTGATATTCTTATTATTATTGTGTACTAATATTTTTCTTATAGTTTGAAAGTGGGATGCCAAAGTTCCATTTCAAATTGCATGTATGATTATATTTGTATTGTATATATTCTCTTTTATGCACAAAACAGGGTAAAACAACGCGTTTTCAAAGACTGGCATTAAGTTCAGCAAAAGCAAGTAATTTTGACGACAATGATGCAAAATATATGTGAAATAACAACAAGACGGAATGAACAAATGATGTGCACCATTTATCATTCAGCAAACAAAAGCCAATATATTTGGAAACTTTGGTAAAAATTTAATCATTTTCACACAAATCGCCCTCAATAATTTAAATTGTTACTGATTTCTTGCAAATGAGGGCATTGCAAGATCTTAAGTGTGGGAAGGGGTTAAATTCTTTCGGATTTTAAAATTTTTATATTAAACACTTGGTTACCATTAAAAATACTAGTAAAGCAGTAGTTGTATTAGAATCTAGTGCTCTCTAATAAAAAAGAACAGCCCTAGTCTTATATACTGACTACCCAATTCTAGTAAAATTTTTCAAAATTTTCAATTAAATGAATTCAAAATCATGTTTATACATATTTATGAACGATAAAACTAGGTTTTAACACCGAAATTATTGTTACCTCGGAAAGGACATAAATTGAGAAACAAACTAAAATGTTAAAATTCATTTAAAATGGAATAGAGGACGATAAAAAGAAAAATAAAAAGCCAAGTGTGGGAAAATTTACCAAGTTATCTTAAACATATGTCACATATATCTGTAACAAATAACTGAAAATACTTTTGCTTTGGACTAAACTAAACTGTTTTACCCGATGAAAGAAAAGAAGAGATGGATCTACACGATGAATCAATTCCATCATTAAAAGGAAGTAAAGTCTTCCGAAAAAGACACGCGCTTCTTGATTTAGGTCATGAAGTTGTCGTTCAGACCAGCTGTAGGTTGACGAAAAATCTAGAAAAGTCATCACTAAAATCAGCTGGAAATCCACGGACCTCAGCATTAAACAGGGTCGCCAAGTGGTCAGATTTATCCTAACCATGAGAAGGATTTATCTCGTACAATGGGGGGGCACCATGCAAATTAGCTGGATAAGACTAATGAATCAGATCCCCAGAAAGGATAATCTCCTTAAAGATTAAAAATCAGCTTTTAAGACTGATATTACTCAATCCTAGAGATTGACCTTAAAGATTGAGAATTACAAACTCATGGAATTCGATGATATCTAAACTCGAGCTTGAACGAGAAAATATTTTGATCAAAATTACAAACCGATTTGTTTTCTGAAAACCCTATTTTCAATGCGTTCATTACCATTGAACGTAAAATCCTAGGAATTCACCTGGAATTCATTAGGTCACCTGAACTAAATCGGGTGTCAACCGTAAGAACGGTGGTTGCATAGTGGTCAAAGACATGACCTTGTGCCAGACCGAAAAAAATTATAAGGGTGAGCTTTACTATTGCTCCTACCAAGGATAGTAATTGCGTCCGACACGTTATAGACCATAATCAAAAGCATGTCACGGGACATTGCCTTAACAGTTGCTTGTTCAACGCTTTCCTTTACAACCGGACGGTAGTTTGCCGAAAGGTAATATACGGAACAAGTAAACTAGACGTGTTGCTTTCCAAATACAAGGTTAGCAAGTGGGTGACACAAAACCGCAAGTTTTGAGCTAAAATTTTCAAATCTGAAACCCACCAAACCCACAAAAATATTTTGCAAACACCGGTAAAGGGTTATTCCGGAAAACTTATCTAGGGTAAAAACTAGATTTCGAAAGATCAAATGTTTTCATAAAGATCCAATTTCCTTAATGGATCTAAATTTTTATAGTCATGTGGGACTGTAAACCATATCGTTACTACCATTGTTTATACCGCCGTATAGAAATCACTGATGTACAAAGTGTGAAGAATAAAGAAGTGATTCTAGTATTTCAAGACAATATTGCTTGAGGACAAGCAACGCTCAAGTGTGGGAATATTTGATAATGCTAAAAACGAACATATATTTCATAGCATTACTCCTCAAGAAAGACAAGCTTTTAGTTGCAATTGTTCGATTTACAAGCAATATTCGTTTAAATATTAAAAAGTGAAGACAAAAGGCAGATTCGACAAATTGAAGACAAAAAGGTCCAAAGAGCTAAAAAGTACAAGATACAACTAAAAAGGTTCAAAATATTGATGAGGAACGTCTCAAAATGACAAGAGTACAAGTTACAAGACGCAAAGTACGCGATATAAAATAATACGCGAAGACGTCCGAAAATCCGGAACCGGGACCTGAGCCAAGAAGAAACGCCCGACGCAACGGACCAAAAATATCTAGTCTACTATGCACAAAAATATAATATAATATATATATAATTATATATAATTATATATTATATATATTATTATTATTATATTACGTCGGCAAGAAGAAAACAAAGCAATTTGGCTGGATCCAGGGTGGCCATGCGACTCGCATGGCCAAAGGTACAAATCCATGCGAGTCGCATGGAGTGAGATTGCTGGTCAGGTCCTATATAAAGCCAGTTTTGTGCCGAGTTTTAATCATCTTTTTCTCTTCCTCTTCATACGTAAATATATTTATATTTATAATTTATATTTTAATTTTAATTATAATTCTAATAATAAGGGTATGTTAGCGAATGTTGTAAGGGTGTAAGTCGAAATTCTGTCCGTGTAACGCTACGCTATTTTTAATCATTGTAAGTTATGTTCAACCTTTTTACATTAATGTCTCGTAGCTAAGTTATTATTATGCTTATTTAAAACGAAGTAATCATGATGTTGGGCTAATTACTAAAATTGGGTAATTGGGCTTTGTACCATAATTGGGGTTTGGACAAAAGAACGACACTTGTGGAAATTAGACTATGGGCTATTAATGGGCTTTATATTTGTTTAACTAAATGAAAGTTTGTTAATGTTAATATAAAGATTTACAATTGGGCGTCCCTATAAATTACCATATACACTCGATCGGACACGATGGGCGGGGTATTTATATGTACGAATAATCGTTCATTTAACCAGACACGGGAATGGATTAATAGCCACTAGAATAATTAAAACAGGGGTGAAATTACATTCAAGGGTAATTGGTGTAATTGTTAACAAAGTAGTAAAACCTTGGTTTACACGCAGTCGATAACCTGGTGTATTCATTAAACAAAGTATTAAAACCTTGTTACAAATTCGAATCCCCAATTAGTTGGAATATTTAACTTCGGGTATAATAATAATTTGTCAAGGACACTTGCAATTTATATTTATGACTGATGGATTGTTATGGACAAAAACCAGACGGACATATTGAATAATCCAGGACAAAGGACAATTAACCCAAGGGCATAAAACTAAAATCAACACGTCAAACATCATGATTACGGAAGTTTAAATAAGCATAATTCTTTTATTTCATATTTTATTTCCTTTATTTTATATTTAATTGCACTTCTAATTATCGCACTTTTATTGTTATTTAATCGCACTTTTAATTATCGTACTTTTAATTATCGCAATTTAATTTTATCGCATTTTTATTATTCGCAATTTCATTATCGTTATTTACTTTACGCTTTAATTTAAAGTCTTGTATTTATTTTATATTTTACATTAGGTTTTAACTGCGACTAAAGTTTTAAAATCGACAAACCGGTCATTAAACGGTAAAAAAAACCCCCTTTATAATAATAATATTATTTATATATATATTTGTATTTTTATAAAAGTAAACTAATATAGCGTTGAGCTTTGTTTAAAGATTTCCCTGTGGAACGAACCGGACTTACTAAAAACTACACTACTATACGATTAGGTACACTGCCTATAAGTGTTGTAGCAAGGTTTAAGTATATCCATTCTATAAATAAATAAATATCTTGTGTAAAATTGTATCGTATTTAATAGTATTTTATACCCCTCTGCTTTGATACCAAGTATTTTTGGTCAACGTCCATTAACTTAACCGCTTAAATAATTTTTCTTTCCGTTTTGAGAATTAGATAAGAAATAGAGAAAATTCTAGGTCCTAAAAACTAGAGCGTCGAGAAATAAGAAAGAAATAGATTGTGCGTCGAAAAACGTCGAAAAATAAAAATAAGAAAGAAAAATGTCGAAACTTAAAAGTCTAAAAACTAAATCTAAAAAGTTGTGCCTAAAAGTCTAAAGGTAAATGCAATTCTAAAGGAAAAACGGCAATTTATTAGGCACTAAAATCTATAAACGGCGTCGCAAAATTCTAAAGCGCCTAAGTCTAAATCTAAAGAAAAAGCACTTAAGAGATTTTACGGCAAAGCCTAAGAATCTAGAAATATAAAATAATTATGGCAAAAAAAAACTAGACTAAAAACTAACTACGAACGATAAAAATACAAATATTACGCTAAACGATTAAAAAAAATACAAAATAGAAAAAGAAATAAAAAGTTATAAAATTATATATTTTTATAAAAATATTATTTTTATATTTTAAATTATAAAAGTATTAATTTTATATATTTAATAAACTAATTATAAGTAAATATTATAAATTAATAAAACTAAATAATATTAAACAAATAACCTAAATAGGGTTTTAATAATAATAATATAATATTACACCGTAATTAATGCGTAACTAGGGTTGTATGTGGCCCTGTCAGACCCCTCATGCGACTCGCATGGGGTTCAGGCTAAGGGTCATGCGAGTCGCATGACCTCCAGAGCCGGTTCAAATGAGGGGGGTCAAATGACAGGTTCAGTTTGTATTATATTTATATTTATTTTATTTTCTGTTTTAAAAAAATAAGATATTTATAAACATATAATTTAAATAAAAACTTAATTTTTTAAAAACTAAAATAAAATAAAAAGACTTAATAATTTTATAAATAATAAAAACTTAAAAATAGATTTTAATATATTTTTTTTTTTTTCGGTTTTAATAGATTTTATATTTTTTTTTTTTTTTTTTTAATTTTATATTGTTTTTCTAAAAATCATAAATAATGTTTTGCCGACTCCCCGGCAGCGGCGCCAAAAATACTTGGTGTGAAGCGAGGTGTATATAAAATAGTTATTAAATTTTAGCAGGAAATACTATTAAATACGATACAATTTTACACAAGATATTTATTTATTTATAGAATGGATATACTTAAACCATGCTACAACACAATAGGCAGTGTACCTAGTCGCGGAGTAGTATAGTTTTTAGTAAGTCCGGTTCGTTCCACAGGGAGACGGGCTTATGAAACACTTATTTTTATATAATTATATTTGTACAAAAATATATAAATATATATATAATAATATATAAAAGTGGGGGTTTTACCGTTTAATGACCGGTTTGTCGATTTATATTTTAAGCGAAGCGTATAGTAAATGACGATATTTAAATAACAATATAAAATAAATAACAATAATTGAAATGACAATAAATAAAAGTACGAGAAAAAATGAAATAAAATATATTATGCTTATTTAAACTTCCGTAACCATGATGTTTGACGTTTTGATTTTAATTTTATGCCCATGGGTTAATTGTCCTTTGTCCTGGATTATGTAATATGTCCGTCTGGTTTTTGTCCATAACAGTCCATCAGTCATAAATATAAAATGCGAGTGCCCTCGTCAAATTATTATTATACCCGAAGTTAAATATTCCAACTAATTGGGGATTCGAATTGTAACAAGGTTTTAATACTTTGTTTAATGAATACACCAGGTTATCGACTGCGTGTAAACCAAGGTTTTACTACTTTGTTAACAATTACACCAATTACCCTTGAATGTAATTTCACCCCTGTTTTAATTATTCTAGTGGCTATTAATCCATTCCCGTGTCCGGTTAAATGAACGATTATTCGTACATATAAATACCCCGCCCATCGTGTCCGATCGAGTGTATATGGTAATTTATAGGGACGCCCAATTGTAAATCTTTATATTAACATTAACAAACTTTCATTTAGTTAAACAAATATAAAGCCCATTAATAGCCCATAGTCTAATTTCCACAAGTGTCGTTCTTTTGTCCAAACCCCAATTATGGTACAAAATCCAATTACTCCGTATTTAATATTTAGTCCAACATCATGATTACTTTGGCTCAAATAAGTATAATAATAACTTAAGTATGAGACATTAATTTAAAAAGGAGAACATAGCTTACATTGATTATTTATCGCGTAGTGTTACACGGACAGAGCTCCGACTTTAAAAACCCGTAAAAATAACTTTTACATAACCCAAACTAATCTAATATAACACTAATCTATACTATATATACATATATATATTTATTTATATTATACTAGGGAGTATTATTATGTATTTGTGTGTGGTGTGTTTTAAAAACGAACGAAAACTGGCAAATTTATAGACCAGGCCTGATTCTGATCCTCATGCGACTCGCATGGGAAATAGGCATAAATCCATGCGAGTCGCATGGCCATCAGAATCCAGCTCAATCATTTTTGTTTTCTTGTTCGTCGACATAATTTAAAATAAATATAAATATATAAATAATTAATATAATTATTTATATATTATATTTTATTCTTGTGCATAGTAAACTAGATATTTTTGGTCCGTTGCGTCGGGCGTTTCTTCTTGGCTCGGGTCCCGGTTCCGGATTTTCGGACGTCTTCGCGTATTATTTTATATCGTGTACTTTGCGTTCCGCAACTTGTACTCTTGTCATTTTTAGACGTCCTTCATAAATATTTTGAACCTTTTTGATTGAATCTTGTACATTTGAGCATTTTGGACCTTTTTGTCTTCAAATCTTCGTTTACGCCTTTTGTCTTCGCACTTATTAAATATAAACAATTACAATGAAAATATAATACAATTACATATGAAAACCTATTATTTAGGAGGGATATTGCTATGAAATAAATGTTCCTTTTTAGCCTTATCAAGCACTATAAGTTACGCCAATTCCATAATCACCAACATCATCACAAATCAATAACGCGTATATTGTATCAACGAGTTATGAAGTATTAACTCATTTTCCCTGAAGAAATTATATGTATATTTAATATATATGAATTTTGAAATAAAAATAAATCTTTTCTTACTAAGCTATTATGTGTGAATCTTAACTACTCGGTTAGTTCATGTTATTAATATGCTATGATGTACATCCTTCGTTAATGACTTAAACAATCGTTAACTATAATCTATGCTTCGACTTAATAGATTTCATTTCATAATAAGTCAAGTGTATTATTCAAATACATGTTTGATTTTACACTTTCATTTTCGATGTACTCGAAACTTTCTAGAAAACATCATTCGTACCTTGTGAAGTTAGCAAGAGTTCCATAAGCACCAACATGATTCACTGAGAAAATATCAATAAAACTGAATAACGAAGTATTGATTACATTAGTGAAATACTCCGCGAAGATTATTAAATCTTTAATGTTTTAGAGATTATTCATTTCAAGTTCCAGCTGAAAATTAAATGAGCTTAATATGATATTAACTCATTAAATCTGTATTACATTTGAAGAAAATATACATACTAATATTTTCATAAAAATTGTAATAAAATTCTCTTGTACAAAATATTATTTGTGAAACTTTTAACGGGTAGGTAATACCCAAAAGATATATAAATTCACAAATAATATGTTACATTCTTCGATTCTGATTCAACAAATCATCAACTATACTCACTACTTTCACAACGATATACATTCTTTTCTAGAAATCAAAACAACCATTCGCATTCAAATTTGATTACATATTCTGATTTTGAAAAATCAGAATCCAAGCCAAGATTTAACAGAAAACATCACTCTTAGATTCTTACATCTTTCAAAGCTATACTTTGACTTCAAAACTGTGCTAGAACATCACTTCTACTCATAAACCCAGAAAAAAAATATTTATATCATACAAAATTCTAGAACCTCATATATATCTTGACAATTACAATCTTCATGCAAACCCTTCAAACTTTTGAAAATACCTCGAATTGATAACCGACGATTCGGTTATGATAACTTTGAATGCTGATGAAGCAGCAAAAACTGTAAACGACCTTATCAGCTAAAAGTTTGATGATAAATAATAGTGTGTTGGCAAAGCTCAGAAAAAGAGAAGGTTTGGAACTGAAAAACGGATTGAGCAAACCATTTAAGAGGCTGTGGACAAATCACAAAGACTAAACCTGCTTTCAAAGAATCTAAATGATTCAGTATCTGCTGAAGTCATTAACGAATACCTTAATCCTGACTCTAAACCTTTACGGACAAATCTTCTTTATCATCTTTCGATATTAGAAATTCTAAGATATCATCGTATCTTTCATTATAAATATCCTCGATATTTCTGGAGATATCCTCATAACTATTCTTATCTGAAATCATTTATCTCCTCGCGTTATCTGTATTACATCATAAATGAAACTGTTTAGTTTCTATATTCTGTAAACCTTCGAGTTTAAATTATGAATGTTTTGAAAAAGTGTTGGGAATTGAAGCATGAGTTAATATAATATAATGACACTTGATCAACGTGATTATATTACAGTAAGTCATGTTGAGTTTCTAATGGAACGTGATAAAGGTTCACAGATCATACCCTCATCATGAACCATGTTACATAACTCTTTCATTCTATTTAACCTCTAAACATATCAAGAAAATATTTTTCTTGATGATTCGGTCTTTTTCGGATATTCTGGTAATTTGACAAATCAATACCGTGCTTTTACAATTTCTTTCTTAGAACATTAACTATGTTCATTCTGAAATTCATATCTGCGAATTCTGGACCATTACATGCAGTGCTTAATGGATATAAGAGAAAACAGAGCATGAGCTCTGAAATAGAAATGGGGGTATAAATCACAGAAAATAGGAGAGAGCATTAACTGTGAATGTCAATGATTATAGAAAGATAGAAGCAGGGACTCTGAAAAATAAGGAAAGATATAAAGCCCGATGACAACACATAAATTACAAACCGTGTATATCAATAAGTATTGCAATGTAAAGACACGGGAGAACTAAAAATACTATAAAGCCAAAAGTATAGTGAAAGTGGATAGATTCCTCCAGCGGCAGATGAAAAAGAAGAATGATAGATATGAAAGTTAGGAGTATATCAAGAATCAGAACTGGATGAAACATATTAACGAATACTTTAAAGTATGAGTTGAGGGCGGAAGAATAGAAGGTGAGCTGTGGAAATAAAGAAACAAAGGGAGTGGATTTATAGCGAAAAATCTGACAGAGCAATCATGACAGGTTATCGCATTTAATCAAAGAAGATCCTAATTTCCTTAATTATCGAAGAATCAAATCTTATTACGAAGATTTTCTCTAAATCCCTTGAACTCCGTAAATCAATCCTATCAATGTCAAAAGATATGACGAATCTACATTTATTCATTTCACTCTTTTGTGATAACTTCATCTGTACTCTTCACAAAACTGAATTGTTTTATTTATATTACTCAATGATGATAAAACTCTAATTTTCAGCTCGTATGCGTCATGAAAACATACTTATTATCATCCATGACCATCCCAATCAAATTTCGGGACAAAATTTCTTTAACGGGTAGGTACTGTGACAACCCGGAAATTTCTGATCAAATTTAAACTTAATCTTTGTATGATTTCGACATGATAAGCAAAGTCTGTAATGTTGAGTCTCAAAAACTTTGGAACTATATTCATGTAACCAATTACCCTTTTTATCGTGCTCGACGATTCACGAACATTTATGTGTATGTAGATAACTATATATAAAATATAGTTACATTAATTGAAAACGTTAACAAAGTATTAGAGTTATAATACTTTACATGAACATAATTGTTTCAATATATGTTTAATATATTTATCGACAGAATTAAATGATAATATCAAACGATTGAATTATCAGATACATCGTATTATGATTACGGATCTCTGTTGTGAGGTCCACTGTGATTTAAGAAATCAGTTCTTTTTAACAATATTTTAAAAATGCTAAAGTGATTTACAAGTAAGAACAAATGTGTCAATTAACGAGAACTAGACAAAAGTAGTGGAGATTTCTGTTAAATTTTCAATGCATGCTTTACAATAACTTCCTCGTGACTCTTGATAAGTTAAATTTTTGACTTTCATAAAACTAATAGTAATAACATGAAATGTAAATGGATGTCAACAATATAAGCAAATGGATATGTTGATTTAAAACAATTTCATACGTTTAATTGTCCATTGGACTTAACCCTACGATTCACGAATAAACTATAAGTAAAAACTGGAAACCATTATGACTTATATATTATATGATTTTACTTTATTAAATGAAAATGTTTTATGATATAACAATTTCTATTATTTAAACCTTTTAATAAAATGATTTTGAATATAAGTAGTTTTGGAAAACTAAACCTTATAGTATTATTTGATTTAGTTTCAAACGTACGGAAACATTTTTTCGATATAATAAAATGTTTTTATGGATTTTCAATGATATAAAAATAAAAAGATAAAATAAAGGTTTCTAATGAGCACTAAAAGACTACAACATTTCATCTCAAGATTACAAGTTAAAATGATGAAAATCACTAAACCTGCGCACTTGGACGAGAAAAATCATAACTAAATCATACTGACTCAAAAAAGGGTGATTCCGGTGTCCAGATGTCCGTAACTCAAAAATCTACAACTTTCGTGAATACATCATACGCGGATCGCGTACCTATCTACGCGAAACGCATAATGTTTCAAAAGATTACGCATAATTTGTAATCATTACGCGAAACGCGTAATGTTATGTTTATCGACATAATTGAGGCGGCTTTACTATTTTTCACTGTTTTAACACGTTTTTTATTCATTATATTATTATATTATAATTATTATATTATATTTATATTATTATATTAATATATGATATGTATATATATGTGATATGTTCGATTAGTTTCTGCGAAAAGGAATTGATATTACTCAGTATCATATTTATCATCATCCTTCTTATTATTATTATTATTATTTTAATATTATCATTATTATTATTAAGATTATTATTATTATTATCAAGATTATTATTATTATTATTATTATTATTATTATTATTATTATTATTATTATTATTATTATTATTAATCTTATATAATATTAGTTATGTATACATAAAATACTACGACGGGGTTATGTTTGAGTGATTTCAAAACGGGTTTTCAAACTGGTTAGAGCTAAGGAAATTACGGGTTATAGCTAAGGAGGTTATGGGTATTGCTCGGGGGTTTTGATCATGAGTCAAAGGTCAACCTAGCATTTATCATCTCCGTTGCGTCTACGTACTTTCCTGCAATATTGAATCACAATATTGATACGTGAGCATTCATATCTTGTCTTTTAAAATATTAATAGTGTATCCATGTCTAGTGCTCGAGTATATATATTTATGCATGCTTGTATACTTTAATTTTGTAGTTTGATAGTTTATGACGAATCACGAATTTGATACATATGCTACTGATATAAAGTATATGATATGCATGTTTTTGGAAAGCTAGCGAAAAATTATTAACTTTTCATTTAGAAATTACGTGATTTCGATGAACGGATTAAAAGATATGGTCAACTGAATTATGTTTGACGCTAATTGAAATTGTGTTTGAAATTGTAAATTAATATTTAAACAACTTGTCTATGAGATTGATAAATTGGATTTTTAGATATTACTAATATAGTAAATAAATTTCTATATAAGGCATGTCTTGTTAGGTAAACAATTGTCAAAATTGACTGTCTTATCAGGTTTTAAACCTTTATAAACACTATAATCTGATTTTACAAGTATTGGAAAACTATGTGAAATAATAAAATATTTTCGATTGCCATGATAATTCAAATATAATATAGCTCCTGAAATAAATAATATTTTGAGTTTGATAAACTATAAATTCGTTCAATTATCAAAACTTATACTATGATAATAAACATGAATAGATTTAAAGATCATATTGGGTCAGGTTGACTTTTGAGATGACTTTTGTTAACTTTTACATGTCGGTCTCGAGCATTAGGATTGTGATACACTATGACCCAACCTAGCTTATCAGACATGTATTGACCAACATATGTTCTCTAGGTTGGCTCTACGGTTAGTTTTGCATTTCGAGTTTCGGTCACTTTTTGGTGAATGACCTTATGTGCTGCTAAGGTGAGTTTCATATGTTCCCTTTTAATTGCTTTTGAAATCTATATTTTTAGGCTGAGAATACATGCACTTTATTTTAAACGCAATGGATACAAGTACATACTAAATTCTATACATGAGTTTGAACTGAAAATCCCTTAGCTTTGGTAACTAGTAGCTGCCAGTTATAAGAACTGGTGGACGCGAGTAGTTGTATATGGATCCATAGGGCTTGACATCTCTGTTCGTTTCAGGTATAGAGACCCTAGCCTGAACTATAAAACGGACGTATGCTATTTGAGTTTAGTACACATTGGATTGCGTGTATTGTACATGTAGGTTGCATGTATGTTAAAATAGGGGTACTTATTATGACGTTAAAGTTTAGTTACCAGGGTGCTCAATCTTGTAGAATAATTTGATAAACGTTTCTGGATGAAACAACTGAAATCTTGTGATCCACCTTTATATACAGATTATGCGCAACAATAAAACTATGAACTCACCAACCTTTGTGTTGACACTTTTAAGCATTTTATTCTCAGGTTTCTAGAAGTCTTTCGCTGTTTGCTTATACGTTATACAGGCTATGTGCATGGAGTCATACATGCTTTATTCAAGAAAACTTTGCATTCACAAAATCATCACCATGTATCTTATTTTGACTGCATTGTCAATGGATGTAGTATTGTAAACTATTATATACGGTAATTGTCTTACGTAGATATCATCAGACGTTGAAAACCTTGGATTTATATATTCATTTATGGTGTGCCCTTTTCAAAAGAATGCAATGTTTACAAAACGTATCATATAGAGGTCAAAGCCTCACTATGAAATCAATGAATGATGTATTCATCTAAAGGGATTTGGAAGGATCGTCACAGTTGGTATCAGAGCTTGAGGTCATAGGGAACCAGAATTTGCATTAATGTGTTTAACTGGTAATTGTTAGGATGCATTAGTGAGTCTGGACTATGACCGTATCTGTTTTTACTGAGTTTTACTTATCATTTCTTGTCGAAAATTACATGCTTATCATTCTTACGTCTAGACACATTTTCCTGCATTTATTGCATACATAGTGTATAGACGAATTCAAATCTTAGCATATCTGTTACTGTAAACTTTTCCTGACATCTTCCGAAAATTTCTCCGTAATATATGGGATTTGGTATTATATATACATATGTAAATTATGTGTTGAAGAATACTAATCTAAATTCTATAATCTATTTCATATCAAAAATCATCTCCCTAATTATACAAGATGGATCCCGTATCTAGTTCAAATTCCGTAAACTCCGACAGCTATTCCGATATGGATATTCATCTGAACTCTGAAGACAGTGTAACCGGAATGGATCAACCAATCAGCCATCACATATTCTGTATGAATTGGGGATGGGTTCGTAGCCTACTTAGTCATTGGAGACAAGAAGAAGGTGATCCCTTCCATCCACCACATTCCCCTCTTGGCGAAGAACCTGAAGCACTTACCGGCGAACCTGTCCGAAACACCATTTTCTCTCTCATTTCCAGAGTGTCTCGTCACGATTATATATTATCTCAAATTCTAGACCTTATTCACCCGCTCGTCCGAACCAACAATCATCCCGGTGTAATAGAAGAAGTCAATGAGCTTCGCGCTCGGGTAGTGGCTTTGGAGAATATGGTGCAAAGGTTACAAGCACCAGCAGCATCACCGGCATCAACAGTACCACCGACAACAACACCAACAGTACCATTACCACCACTAATAACAACCGCATCGCAAACCTCAACTTCATAATTTGTGCCTTGAGCATTAACTTCATACTCACCATAGATACAAAGGAGTACCAACAACAATAACCGATGAAGTATTTATTCATAACTTCATTGGAGAAATATTCTGCGGCGATTATGTAATCTCTAAAGTCTTTGAGATTATCTATTCCAGTCGTAACCATAAATCAGACGAGTGGACCGAAACAATAGAAAGAAGTGTAGAAACCCTAAACGTAATGGTGCACGATTTACAAGCTAGACTTGTTTTACCAGCAGCATCAACAGTATCGTCAGTATCCCCAACACCGGCAAAACCTGTAGCACTATAAGTTATGCCAATTCCATAATCACCAACATCATCACAAATCAACAACGCGTATTGTATCAATGAGTTATGAAGTATTAACTCATTTTCCCTGAAGAAATCATATGTATATTTAATATATATGAATTTTGAAATAAAAATAAATCTTTTCGTACTAAGCTATTACGTGTGAATCTTAACTACTCGGTTAGTTCATGTTATTAATATGCTATGATGTACATCCTTCGTTAATGACTTAAACAATCGTTAACTATAATCTCTGCTTCGACTTAATAGATTTCATTTCATAATAAGTCAAGTGTATTATTCAAATACATGTTTGATTTTACACTTTCATTTTCGATGTACTCGAAACTTTCTAGAAAACATCATTCGTACCTTGCAAAGTTAGCAAGAGTTCCATAAGCACCAACATGATTCACTGAGAAAATATCAATAAAACTGAATAACGAAGTATTGATTACATTAGTGAAATACTCCGCAAAAATTATTAAATCTTTAATGTTTTAGAGATTATTCATTTCAAGTTCCAGCTAAAAATCAAATGAGCTTAATATGATATTAACTCGTTAAATCTGTATTACATTCGAAGAAAATATACATACTAATATTTTCATAAAAATTGTAATAAAATTCTCTTGTACAAAATATTATTTGTGAAACTTTTAACGGTTAGATAATACCCAAAAGATATATAAATTCACAAATAATATGTTACATTCTTCAATTCTGATTCAACAAATCATCAACTATACTCACTACTTTCATAACGATATATATTCTTTCCTAGAAATCAAAACAACCATTCGCATTCAAATTTGATTACATATTCTGATTTTGAAAAATTAGAATCCAAGCTAAGATTTAACAGAAAACATCACTCTTAGATTCTTACATCTTTCAAAGCTATACTTTGACTTCAAAACTGTGCTAGAACATCACTTCTACTCATAAACCCAGAAAAAAATATTTATATCATACAAAATTCTAGAACCTCATATATATCTTGACAATTACAATCTTCATGCAAAACCTTCAAACTTTTGAAAACACCTCGGATTGATAACCGACAATTCGGTTATGATAACTTTGAATGCTGATGAAGCAGAAAAAACTGTAAACGACCTTATCAGCCAAAAGTTTGATGATAAAGAATAGTGTGTTGGCAAAGCTCAGAAGAAAAGAAGGTTTAGAACTGAAAAACGGATTGAGCAAACCATGAAAGAGGTTGTGGACAAATCACAAAGACTAAACCTGCTTTCAAAGAATCTAAATGATTCAGTATCTGCTGAAGTCATTAATGAATACCTTAATCCTGACTCTAAACCTTTACGGACAAATCTTCTTTATCATCTTTCGATATTAGAAATTCTAAGATATCATCGTATCTTTCATTATAAATATCCTCGATATTTCTGGAGATATCCTCATAACTATTCTTATCTGAAATCATTTATCTCCTAGCATTATCTGTATTACATCATAAAGGAAACTGTTTAGTTTCTATATTCTGTAAACCTTCGAGTTTAAATTATGAATGTATTGAAAAAGTGTTGGGAATTGAAGCATGAGTTAGTATAATATAATGACACTTGATCAACGTGATTATATTACAGTAAGTCGTGTTGAGTTTCTAATGGAACGAGATAAAGGTTCACAGATCATACCCTCATCATGAACCATGTTACATAACTCTTTCATTCTATTTAACCTCTAAACATATCAAGAAAATATTTTTCTTGATGATTCGGTCTTTTCCGGATATTCTGGTAATTTGACAAATCAAGACCGTGCTATTACAATTTCTTTCTTAGAACATTAACTATGTTCATTCTGAAATTCATATCTGCGAATTATGGACCATTACATGCAGTGCTTAATGGATAGAAGAGAAAACAGAGCATGAAGCTCCAAAATAGAAATGGGGGTATAAATCACAGAAAATAGGAGAGAGGATTAACTATGGATGTCGATGATTATAGAAAGACAGAAGCAGAGACTCTGAAAAATAAGGAAAGATATAAAGCTCGACGACAACACATAAATTACAAACCGTGTATATCAATAAGTATTGCAATGTAAAGACACGGGAGAACTAAAAATACTATAAAGCCAAGAGTATAGTAAAAGTGGATAGATTCCTTCGGCGGCAGATGAAAAAGAAGAATGATAGATATGAAAGTTAGGAGTATATCAAGAATCAGAACTTGATGAAACATATTAACGAATACTTTAAAGTATGAGTTGAGGGAGGAAGAATAGAAGGTGAGCTGTGGAAATAAAGAAACAAAGGGAGTGGATTTATAGCGAAAAATCTGACAGAGCAATCGTGACAGGTTATCGCATTTAATCAAAGAAGATCCTAATTTCCTTAATTATCGAAGAATCAAATCTAATTACGAAGATTTTCTCTAAATCCCTTGAACTCCGGAAATCAATCCTATCTACGTCAAAAGATATGACGAATCTACATTTATTCATTTCACTCTTTGTGATAACTTCATCTGTACTCTTCACAAAATTGAATTGTTTTATTTATATTACTCAATGATGATAAAACTCTAATTTTCAGCTCGTGTGCATCATGAAAACATACTTATTATCATCCATGACCATCCCAATCAAATTTCGGGACGAAATTTCTTTAACGGGTAGGTACTGTGACAACCCGAAAATTTTCGATCAATTTTAAACTTAATCTTTGTATGATTTCGACATGATAAGTAAAGTCTGTAATGTTGAGTCTCAAAAACTTTGGAGCTATATTCATGTAACCAATTACCCTTTTTACCGAGCTTGACGATTCATGAACATTTATGTGTATATAGATAACTATATATAAAATATAGTTACATTAATTGAAAATGTTAACAAAGTATTAAAGTTATAATACTTTACATGAACATAATTGTTTCAATATATGTTTAATATATTTATCGACGGAATTAAATGATAATATCAAACGATTGAATTATCAGATACATCGTATTATGATTACGGGTCTCTGTTGTGAGGTCCACTATGATTTAAGAAATCAGTTCTTTTTAACAATATTCTGAAAATGCTATAGAGATTTACAAGTAAGAACAAATGTGTCAATTAACGAGAACTAGACAAAAGTAGTGGAGATTTCTGTTAAATTTTCAATGCATGCTTTATAATAACTTCCTCGTGACTCTTGATAAGTTAAATTTTTTACTTTCATAAAACTAATAGTAAGAACATGAAATGTAAATGGATGTCGACAAGATAAGAAAATGGATATATTGATTTAAAACAATTTCATACGTTTAATTGTCCATTGGACTTAACCCTACGATTCACGAATAAACTATAAGTAAAAACTGAAAACCATTATGACTTATATATTATATGATTTTACTTTATTAAATGAAAATGTTTTATGATATAACAATTTATATTATTTAAACCTTTTAATAAAATGATTTTGAATATAAGTAGTTTTGGAAAACTAAACCTTATAGTATTATTTGATTTAGTTTCAAACGTATGGAAACATTTTTTCTATATAATAGAATTTGATTATAAAATGTTTTTATGGATTTTCAATGATATGAAAATAAAAATATAAAATAAAGGTTTCTAATGAGCACTAAAAGACTACAACATTTCATCTCAAGATTACAAGTTAAAATGATGGAAATCACTAAACCTGCACACTTGCACGAGAAAAATCATAACTAAATCATACTGACTCGAAAAAGGGTGATTCCGGTGTCCAGACGTCCGTAACTCAAAAATCTACAACTTTCATGAATACATCATATGTGGATCGCATACCTATCTACACGAAATGCGTAATGTTTCAAAAGATTACGCATAATTTGTAATCATTACGCGAAACGCGTAATGTTATGTTTATCGACATAATTGAGGCTGCTTTACTGTTTTTAACTGTTTTAACACGTTTTTTATTCATTATATTATTATATTATATTATAATTATTATATTATATTTATATTATTATATTAATATATGATATGTATATATATGTGATATGTTCGATCAGTTTTTGCGAAAAGGAATTGATATTACTCAGTATCATATTTATCATCATCATCCTTCTTATTATTATAATTATTTTAATATTATTATTATTATTAAGATTATTATTATTATTATTAAGATTATTATTATTATTATTATTATTATTATTATTATTATTATTATTATTATATTATTATTATTATTATTATTATTATTATTATTATTAATCTTATATAATATTAGTTATGTATACATAAAATACTACGATGGGGTTATGTTCGAGTGATTTCAAAACGGGTTTTCAAACTGGTTAGAGCTAAAGAAATTACGGGTTATAGCTAAGGAGGTTCTGGGTATTGCTCGGGGGTTTTGATCATGAGTCAAAGGTCAACCTAGCGTTTATCATCTCCGTTGTGTCTACGTACTTTCCTGCAATATTGAATCACAATATTGATACGTGAGCATTCATATCTTGTCTTTTAAAATATTAATAGTGTATCCATGTCTAGTGCTCGAGTATATATATTTATGCATGTTTGTATACTTTAATTTTATAGTTAGATAGTTTATGATGAATCACGAATTTGATACATATGCTACTGATATAAAGTATATGATATGCATGTTTTTGGAAAGCTAGCGAAAAATTATTAACTTTTCATTTAGAAATCGTGTGATTTCGATGAACGGATTGAAAGATATGGTCAACTGAATTATGTTTGACGTTAATTGAAATTGTGTTTGAAATTGTAAATTAATATTTAAACAACTTGTCTATGAGATTGATAAATTGGATTTTTAGATATTACTAATCGAGTAAATAAATTTCTATATAAGGCATGTCTCGTTAGGTAAACAATTGTCAAAATTGACTGTCTTATCAGGTTTTAAACCTTTATAAACACTATAATCTGATTTTACAAGTATTGGAAAACTATGTGAAATAATAAAATATTTTCGATTGCTATGATAATTCAAATATAATATAGCTCCTGAAATAAATAATATTTTGAGTTTGATAAACTATAAATTCGTTCAATTATCAAAACTTATACTATGATAATAAACTTGAATAGATTTAAAGATCATATTGGGTCAGGTTGACTTTTGAGATGACTTTTGTTAACTTTTACATGTCGATCTCGAGCATTAGGATTGTGATACACTATGACCCAACCTAGCTTATCAGACATGTATTGACCAACATATGTTCTCTAGGTTGAAATCTACGGTTAATTTTGCATTCCGAGTTTCGGTCACTTTTTGGTGAATGACCTTTTGTGCTACTAAGGTGAGTTTCATATGCTCCCCTTTAATTGCTTTTGAAATCTATATTTTTGGGCTGAGAATACATGCACTTTATTTTAAACGCAATGGATACAAGTACATACTAAATTCTACACCGAGTTTGAATCGAAAATCCCTTAGCTTTGGTAACTAGTAGCTGCCAGTTATAAGAACTGATGGGCGCGAGTAGTTGTATATGGATCCATAGGGCTTGACATCCCTGTTCGTTTCAGGTATAGAGACCCTAGCCTGAACTATAAAATGGACGTATGCTATTTGAGTTTAGTACACATTGGATTGCGTGTATTGTACATGTTGGTTGCATGTATGTTAAAATAGAGGTACTTATTATGACGTTAAAGTTTAGTTACCAGGGTGCTCAATCTTGTAGAATAATTTGATAAACGTTTCTGGATGAAACAACTGAAATCTTGTGATCTACCTTTATATACAGATTATGCGCAACAATAAAACTATGAACTCACCAACCTTTGTGTTGACACTTTTAAGCATGTTTATTCTCAAGTTTCTAGAAGTCTTTCGCTGTTTGCTTATACGTTATACAAGCTATGTGCATGGAGTCATACATGCTTTATTCAAGAAAACTTTGCATTCACAAAATCATCACCATGTATCTTATTTTGACTGCATTGTCAACGGATGTAGTATTGTAAACTATTATATACGGTAATTGTATTTACGTAGATATCATCAGACGTCGAAAACCTTGGATTTATATATTCATTTATGGTGTGCCCTTTTCAAAAGAATGCAATGTTTACAAAACGTATCATATAGAGGTCAAAGCCTCACTATGAAATCAATGAATGATGTATTCGTCTAAAGGGATTTGGAAGGATCGTCACACAATTGGAGTTTTGTAGGCTGTTCTGAAAGCCCAGACTGCATCTTCCAATTTCATGGTCCATTCCTTCGGATTTGATCCTACGGTTTTCTCTAGAATATGTTTTAAAGCTCGGTTGGTATTTTCAACTTGTCCACTTCTTTGTGGATGATAAGCGGTTGAGATTTTATGAGTCACTCCATATCTTTTGAGAACTTTCTCAAGTTGATTGTTACAAAAATGAGTACCCCGATCACTTATTAAAGCTTTTGGTGTTTCGAACCTAGCAAAAAGACGTTTTAAGAAGTTGACTACAACTCGTGCATCGTTAGTTGGGAGAGCTTGTGCTTCCGCCCATTTAGATACATAATCACTGGCAACGAGAATGTAGAGATTATTATGAGATTTTGGAAATGGACCCATAAAGTCAATACCCCAAACGTCAAATACTTCACATACTTGAATGACATTTTGTGGCATTTCATCACGTTGACTTATTTTTCCGGCCCTTTGACATGCATCACAGGATTTGCAAAGAAGGTGTGCGTCTTTGAAAATTGTAGGCCAATAGAATCCATCATCATAGACTTTCCTTGCTATAAGTTGAGGCTCATAATGCCCTCCTGTTGGTCCTGTGTGACAATGGTTTAAGATTTAACTAGCATCATCTCCGAATACGCATAGGCGTATTATTCCATCGGGACAACTTTTAAATAAATGTGGATCTTCCCAGAAATAGTGTTTTATATCACTAAAGAATTTCTTTCGTTTTTGGTACGACAACCCTTTTTCAAGGAATCCACATACTAAGTAGTTTGCATAGTCTGCAAACCATGGAATTTCATTATAATCGATCTTCAAAAGATATTCATCTGAAAAGTTATCTTGTATAGCCGATTCATTTAGAACTTCTAATTCAGGATTTTCAAGACGAGAAAGATGATCAGCGGCGAGATTTTCTGCTCCCTTTTTGTCTCGGATTTCAATATCAAATTCTTGTAACAGTAAGATCCAACGGATTAATTGTGGTTTGACATCTTGTTTTGAAAATAGGTATCTAAGAGCAGAATGGTCGGTATATACCACCGTTTTAGCTAGAACGAGATATGAACGAAATTTGTCAAAAGCAAAGACAATAGCAAGGAGTTCTTTTTCAGTAGTTGTGTAATTCGTTTGTGCTCCTTGTAACGTCTTACTAGCGTAATAAATAGGTTGAAATCGTTTTTCAATCCTTTATCCTAAAACGGCTCCCATTGCAAAATCACTTGCATCGCACATGAGTTCAAATGGTAGATTCCAATTTGGAGTTATCATGATCGGCGCATTAGTGAGTTTTTCTTTAAGAATATTAAAAGATTTGATGCATTCATCCGAAAATATGAATGGAGCATCTTTTTCTAGGATTTTATTCATAGGAGTGGCAATTTTAGAAAAATCTTTTATGAAACGTCGGTAAAAACCGGCATGCCCTAGAAAACTTCTAACTCCTCTAACATTGGTGGGATGTGGAAGTTTAGCAATTACATCTACTTTAGCTCTATCCACTTCAATTCCTTCCTTTGAAATTTTATGACCAAGAACGATGCCTTCTCTAACCATGAAATGGCATTTCTCCCAATTAAGAACTAGATTTGATTGCTCGCATCTAATAAGCATTCGTTCAAGATTAACTAGACATGTTTTAATTGTATCACCGAAGACTGAAAAGTCATCCATGAAAACTTCCATGCATTCTTCTATAATGTCGTGAAAAATCGCCATCATGCACCCTTGAAAGGTTGCAGGGGCGTTGCAAAGTCCAAATGGCATGCGTTTGTAAGAAAAAGTACCATAAGGGCACGTGAACGTGGTTTTCTCTTGGTACTCGGGTGCTATTGGAATTTGAAAATATCCGAAAAAACCGTCAAGAAAACAATAGTAACTATTTTCGGCTAATCTTTCCAACATTTGATCAATGAAAGGTAAGGGAAAGTGATCTTTTCTGGTGGCGTCATTTAATTTTCTATAATCAATACAAACACGCCATCCTGTTACAGTCCTAGTAGAAATAAGCTCATTTTTTCATTTGTGATGACAGTCATGCCACCCTTTTTAGGTACGCATTGAACTGGGCTTACCCATGGACTATCAGAGATTGGATAAATTAAACCTGCATCAAGCAGTTTAATAATTTCTTTCTTAACAACATTTTGCATATTAGGATTTAGTCTTCGTTGGTGTTGCACATACGTTTTATGACCTTCTTCCATAAGGATTTTATGTGTGCAATACGAAGGACTTATTCCTTTAATATCATGAATCTTCCATGCAATAGCTGGTTTATGAGCTTTTAGCACAGAAATGAGTCGAGATTTTTCATTTTTTGTAAGAGAAGACGATATTATTACAGGTAATTCAGATTCACAATGCAAATAAGCGTATTCCAAATGGTTTGGAAGTGGCTTTAACTCTAATGTCGGTGGTTCTTCTATCGATGATTTATATCGATATTTGTCTTCTTCTTTTAGCATTTGAATTTCTTCTGTTGTTGGTTCGTATTCATTAGCCATGAGTGCGGCTAACATTTCAGCTTCATCAATTGGTTCAGTTCCTTCTCCTAAAGAACATTCTCCTGTTCCTTGTAATTCTGGAAATTCTTCTAACAATTCTGCATGTGAATCTATAGTTTGAATATAATAACATGTATCATCTGTAGATTGCGGTTGTTGCATGGCTCTATCAACAGAAAAGGTAACACTCTCGTCCTCTATACTTAGGGTCAGTTTCTTACCGAACACGTCTATTATTGCTTTAGCCGTGTTTAAGAATGCTCTTCCTAATATGAGAGGAACTCGAGAATCTTCTTCCATGTCCAGAATAACAAAATCTACTGGAAATACTAAAGTACCAACTTTAACTAGCATGTTCTCTATTATCCCTCTAGGATATTTTACTGATCGATCTGCTAGTTGTATACTTTTCGTGTTGGTTTCAATTCTCCAAGGTCTAGTTTAGCGTATAGTGAATACGGCATTAAATTTATACTAGCACCTAAGTCTGCCAATACTTCTATTGAACTAAGACTACCCAGAAAACATGGAATTGTGAAACTTCCTGGATCAGATAATTTTTCTGGTATCTTATTTAACAGTACTGCAGAGCACTTAGCATTCATAGTAACAGCTGAGAGTTCTTCCATTTTCTTTCTATTTGTGATTAGATCTTTCAAGAATTTAGCATACCCAGGCATTCCTGAAATCACATCAATGAAAGGAAGATTTACATTTATTTGTTTAAACATATCCAAGAATTTGGATTGCTCAGCTTCAAGTCTTTCTTTTCTCATTTTACTCGGATAAGGAAGTGGTGGTTGGTATGGTTTAACATAAGGCTTTGCCTTAACTTTGTTATCTTCATTAACCTTTTCAACTACCGGTTCTGTTTCCTTTTTTTGCTCAAATTATGGTTCTTGTGGAGTAGGAATAGAGTCATCAGAATTTACAGGCATTTCAGATGGTTTAAGTGTAATACCACTTCTTGTGGTAATGGCTTTAGCTGTTTCATTTCGGGGGTTAGCATTTGTATCGCTAGGTAGACTTCCCGGTTTTCTTTCACCTATCAACCTTGCTAGGTTGCTTACTTCTTGTTCCAAATTTTGGATAGAAGCTTGTTGATTTCTAAATGTTTGAGCATTTTGTTCATTAGTTTGTTTCTGAGATGTGAAAAACTGCGTTTGAGATTCAACTAGCTTTGAGATCATATCTTCTAAATTTGGCTTTTTATCATCGGTTTATGGTGGTTTATTTGGAAAAATAGGTCTTTGCTGATTGTAAGTATTGTTGGATACTTGTTGATTGCTAGGACCTTGTTGGTTGTTGTATGAAACATTTCAGTTATAATTCTGATTTTGATTGTAGATTGGTCTTGGCGGTTGATAATTATTCTGATAATTATTTCCAGGCCTTTGGTTCATGTATGAAACATTCTCTTTTTGTTCCATTGTTTGTTCAATACTGAGACAATCTTTTGTCAAATGTGGTCCTCCACACTGCTCACAACTAATTCGTATTGAGTGAATATCTTTAGTCATCTTTTACATTCATCTCTCGACAGCATCTATCTTTGCAGAAATGGAATCAAAGTCATGGCTAGAATCGGCTCTAGCTGCTTTAGATGATCTAACGATATCTTTTTCTTGGTGCCACTCATGTGAGTGGGAAGCAGTGTTATCAATAATTTTGTAAGCTTCAGTTGCAGTTTTCTTCATAATGGAACCACCAGCTGCTATATCTATGTCTTTTCGTGTAGTGATGTCACATCCTTGGTAGAATATTTATACTATTTGATAAGTGTCTAAACCATGTTGCGGACATCCTCTCAACAACTTTCCAAATCTTGTCCACGCCTCATATAGAGTTTCATTTGGCTTTTGCGTGAACGTAACAATTTCTCCTTGTAGTCTCACGGCTTTAGATTCCGAAAAGAATTGTTTAAGAAATTTTTCAACTAAGACATCCCATGTATCAATCGCCCTTCAGGTAACGATTCTAACCAATCTTTGGCTTCTCCCTTTAAAGTCCAGGGAAATAACATGAGATATATCTGTTCATCCTCAACTTCTCTGATTTGAATAGAGTACAGATCCTATTAAAGGTACGAAGATGTTCATTTGGATCTTCCTTCGGTGCACCACTAAATTGGCATTGATTAGTTACCATGTGTAGGATTTGTCCTTTTATTTCATAATCTGGCGCATTAATGTCTGGTTGAGTAATTGCATGACCTTGGCCAGTGCGTTTAGCTCTCATTCGGTCTTCCATACTTAGAGGTTCCAGATTTTCCATGATTGAATTTGTTGAATCTGAATCACTAGAGGATTCTGATTTAATGGTTTCTTCCTTGACAATCTCTGGATGAGTGATTTGTGGTTCAGGAGGAATGATTAGTGGTTCAGAATCTCTGAATTGTCCCTGAATATTCTCCGGATTCTCAATTGTGAGGTCGGGTTCAAAAAATGGATTATCGGAAATTTGAATTGGAGTACTTGGTCGACTAGATGACGATTCTAAATAAAAATCAATGGCGACAATGTTGGCTAGATGTCTTGATCGAGTTACAGGTGGTGAACGTATGAAAGGTGGTGAACGTTTTGCTCGGTGCATTCACTGAATATCCTATTAGTTATAAAAGATAAAAATTATATAAGTTATCAAATTAATAGACTTTTCTGATTTTGCTCACATTTCGAATAGCCAATAGATGCAGCAGGTAGCCAGGACCCTTTAAATCGGAAGCCCACAACTCGCCACTAAAAAATCCAACTATTACTACGAACCAGAAAATTTTGGATGTCTATCAATTTAACCACTTAAAATAATTTTTCGTCGAAGTTTAAAGAAATTTTAGAGAAGAAATAGAAAAATCTATGTCCTAAAAAACTAGAGCGTCGCGAAATAAGAAGGAAAAAGAGTGCGTCGGAAAATAAAAGGTCGAAAAATAAGCGTCGAAAAACAAAGATCGAAAAAATAATAATAAGGGAGTAGCACGTCGAAACTTAAAAGGTACTAAATACTAAAAATTAAAATTTACGTCTAAAGGTATTAAAGATTAAAAGGAATTCTATATTCAAAACGGCAATAACTTAAAAGTCACTAAAATCTATAAAATATTAAGGCGATAAGCGACGTCATAAAATTCTAAAGCACCTAAATCTTAGTCTAAAGAAAAAGCACTTAAGGGATTTTACGGCAAAGCCTAGAAATCTAGAAATATAAAATGGCTACGGCAAAAACTATATCTTAAAACTAGTTACGAACGATAACTTATACAATTATGAATAAAAAGATACAAAATATAAAAATAAAACTTAAAGTTATAAAAATACAATTTTTATAAAAATATTATTTTTATATTATTAATTTATAAAAGTATTAATTTTATAAGTAATAAAACTAATTAATACTTAAAAATACAAATTTAATTAAAACTAAAACTAATTAATAAAAACTAATTAAATAATTAAACCCTAATTAGGGTTAATAAATTAATAATAATTATTATTATTAAAACCCTACTGCGTAATAATTACTGTACTAGGTTTCAGTCTGGTAGGCTCCGCGAGTGCGGATTTTTTTCTGCCCAGGATCTCCGCGAGTGCGGAATTTAATAATATTGGGTTTGCTGGTTGGGCTTAAACAGTTCGGCCCAGCTCAGTTTTTAATCTAAAATTTATTTTGGGTTTCAAAAATAAACTGGCCCAGTTCAGTTTTTTTTTTTTAGTTTTTATAAAATATAACTTACATAAAACTTATATTTTAACAATTACTTATTAGATTTTTATAATTCTAAAAAAAATAAACTTTTTTTTAATTAAAACACCTAAATATATATATATATATATATATATATATATATATATATATATATATATATATATATATATATATATATATTATGTTTTTATATTTTGGTTTTTAATATTTAAAACTTATATTTTTACAAAAATAGATTAAAATTCTAATAAAAATCTCTTTTTTTATTATTATTTTTTTATAGCGTTTTGCTTTCGGCGTTTATGAAGTCATCGGCAGCGGCGCCAAAAATACTTGATGTTAAAGCAGAGGTGTACGAAATAGTTATATATTTACTACGAAATACTATTAAATACAATACAATTTTACACAAGTTATTTATTTATTTATAGAGTGGATATACCTAAACCTTGCTACAACACTTATAGGCAGTGTACCTAATCGTACAGTAGTGTAGTTTTTAGTAAGTCAGGTTCGTCCACAGGGAACTAGCCAAGTTTAACGCTATATTTTATTTTAAACTATATTTGTATATAAATATATATATAAGTAGTATTATTATTATAAAAATGGGGTTTTACCGTTTAATGACCGATTTGTCGATTTTATGTCTTAAGTCGCAATTAAAACCTAATGTAAAATATTAAAAATGAATATAACTTAAATTAAAACGTAAAGTAAATAATTATAATAAAAGTGCGGTAAATTAAAGTGCGATAAATAAAATTGCGATAAAAAATACGATAATTAAAAGTGCGATAAATAAAATGACGATAAATAAAATTGCGATGAAATATGAAATAAAGGAATTATGCTTATTTAAACTTCCGTAATCATGATGTTTGACGTGTTGATTTTAATTTATTACCATGGGTTAATTGTCCTTTGTCCTGGATTATTTAATATGTCCATACGGTTTTTGTCCATAACAGTCCATCAGTCATAAATATAAAGTGCGAGTGTCCTCGTCAAATTATCCTTATACCTGAAGTCAAATATTCCAACTAATTGGGGACTTAAACTGTAATAATGTTTTAATACTTTATTATCAATTACACCAAGTGTCCTTGCATGTAATCCACCCCTGTTTTAATGAGTCCATTGACTATTAATCCATTCCCATGTCCGGTCAAATGAACGATTATTAGTACTTATAAATATCCCGCCCATCGTGTCCGATCGAGTGTATGTGGTTATTTATAATTACGTCCAATTGTAAATTTTTATATTAAATTAACGAACTATCATTCAATTAAACAAATATAAAGCCCATTAATAGCCCATAGTCTAATTTCCACAAGTGTCGATCTTTTGTCCAAACCCCAATTATGGTACAAAGCCCAATTACCCCGTCTTTAATATTTAGTCCAACATCATGATTACTTCGATTTAAATAAGCATAATAATAACTTAGCTACGAGACATTAATTTAAAAAGGTTGAACATAACTTACAATGATTAATAATAGCGTAGCGTTACACGGACAGAATTTCAACTTACACACTTACAACATTCGCCACTATAACCTTATCATTATTAAACTTAAATTAAAATTAAAATTAAAATTATAATATATATATATATATATATATATATATATATATATATATATATATATATATATCGTGAGAGAGAGATTGAAAAAGGAGTGAATAAAATCGATCAGAATGCGCGACCTTTTATAGGCCCACGTTTCACTGTAGAGCTCCGCGAGTGCTGAGCTTTTATGCTTTACACCTCCGCGAGTGCGGAGGTCTGGAATCCAGCTTACCAAATGAATTTAACGTGGGCTGCTTTTATTAAAATAATATATAATATATATATATATAATTAATTATATATAATATTATATTCTTGTGCATAGTTGACTTGTAATTTTTGGTCCATTGCGTCGCGCGCTGAAAGTTGGTTCATGTCTCGGTTCCGGATTTTCGAACGCCTTTTCGTACAATTTAATATCTTGTACTTTATGTTTCACGGCTTGTAATCTTGTAATTTTTAGACGTTTCTCATCAATAATTTGAACCACTTGGATTGTACTTTGTACTTTTTAGCTTTTTTGTCATTTGCGTCTTCAATTCGTCGAATCTGTCTTTTGTCTTCACCTTTTATTATTTAAATGAATATCACTTGTAAATAGAACAATTGCAACTAAAAGCTTGTCTTTCTTGAGGGATAATGCTATGAAATATATGTTCATTTTTAGCATTATTAAAAACTATCTGAGTCATTAATTTAACTTAAAACCTCAAAACGAACTCGAATTTTGCTAAGAACAATCCGTTGACTTTTTGAAATAGAAACTTTGACTTCGAAATTTGAATTCGATAGGATGAATTGAGAGGTGAAACTTTGCAGAAAGATTGAGTAAATGATTCCTAACATCTCTGCATTTTTAGTTTTTGAAATGGGATTCAAATTCAAGGTTTTGTAAAAATGGATAAGAACAGAGGTCGACACATTTGTTTTTTTTATATCTCTGTTTAATTTCAATCGACTGAAACATTTGTGTTTGATAATTGATAGAAGTTGAATGAACTTATTAAGATCACGAGCTAATCGATTTGTTTTATAACCAAATGGGTCGACAAGAACAAATCTTTGGCCAGTAGGATTATAAAAATAAAATCAGGAAAATACATAAATAAATAAAAAGCTGATCGTGATTTATAAAAAAAATAAAAGCAGATCTGAATCCATAAAAAAAAGAGCAGATATAAAATTATATATATATCGTGTATTGTTCTTGACTTTTTAATTTTATGTTTAATTGATATTATTATTAAATATATTAATAATAATAATAATAATAATAATAATAATAATAATAATAATAATAATAATAATAATAATAATAATAATAATAATAATAATAGAATTAATAATAATATTAATAATAATAATACTATTAATAATAATTATGTTACGAATATGTATCATTAATAATAATGATAATAATAATTATTAATAATAATGTTAATAATATTAATGATAATAATAATATTAATGAAAATATTAATAAGTTATTTTATAATGACTATATCAATAATTATAGAATTTTTAATAATTCTAGTAATAATAATATTGATATTAATAATAATGATATTTCATTATATTAATATTAATGTTAAGTATTAATAGTAATACTAGTAATAATAATATTAGAAATGATAATAATGTTAGTAATGACAATAATAATAATCATAATATTAATAATACTGATAACGATAATGATTGTAAAAATAATTAATGATAATATTGATTAAAACAATATTAATAATAATACTAATACGTAATTATTTACAAATAATTGTTCGTGAATCGTCGGAATTAGTCTAGGTTAAGTGAAATCGTGTAAAGAATTTGTTTAAATTTTTTCGGAAATTTTCGGGTTGTCACAAACTCCGTCCATCATAGCCATCAAACAGCACCAACGACCACCGAGAATATAGATCTGAGTAAAAGCTTACAAAAATGAATAGCGATGGGTGGTGAACGACGGTTAAGTCAGAACAGAAGAAGGTAGAGGCGGTCTGAAAGAAACAATGATCTGAGCATCGGTGGGATGGTGGTAGTGTCGGAGCGATCGGCGGCGGCTGAAAATCAAGGAAAATTAGGGTTATGATTTGAAGCAAAAAAAAAAAAAAAAAATTGTGACTGCTTGATCTATCTAAAAAAATTAGCAAAAGTGATGGTTTTTTTTTTCAAGCCTTTTTAGGGGCCCAAATTTGTTTTATGTAATTATTGAAGATAAATCTCAAGCTTTTCTTTGATGAAGTTTATGGCAGTAGTTTGTGCGAAGAAGATGATCAAAAAAGTGGGGAAAAGATAGCAAAAAAGAATTGGTGAGGAGATGACCACGTATGGTGTTTTTTTTTTTTTTTTATATTTCAATATACTCTTTTTACAGAAAACCCTCTAGAGATTGTTTTATATATCATATTACCCCTTACACGTTTGAATGTTTGTTACTTTATAATGTAAAGTTTACATCTCATATTACAAATACAAAGTTCATACGCAATAGATACTAAAACATACTAAAATATCTAGTATGTGTGATGTTTGCGAGGTGTAGTACGAAATACTATTATTTTTATTACGTAATATGATACAAGTTTTATTTATTTATATAGATGGGATATATCTAAAACTTGCTATAACACTATAGGCAGTGTACCTAATCGTAGAGTAGTGTAGTTTTTAGTAAGTCCGGTTCGTTCCACAGGGAGCTAGCTGAGTTTAACGCTATATTTTTAACAACTATATTTATATAAAATATATATAATTATATATAGTAATATTATTATAAAAGGGGGTTTTTACCATTTAATGACCGGTTTGTCGATTTTAAATAAAGCGTAAAGATAAATGACGATAATATGAATGATAGAATTTAAATTGCGATAAAGTAAATTGCAGTAATTAAAATGACAGTAAATAAAGGTACGATGAAATATGAAATAAAAGTATTATGCTTATTTAAACTTCCGTAATCATGATGTTTGACGTTTTGATTTTAATTAATTGTTTCCCGGGTTAATTGTTCTTTGTCCTGGTTTATTTGATACCTATCTGGTTTTTGTCCATAATAGTCCATCGGTCATAATTATAAAATGCTCGTCAAATTAACCTTATTCCCGAAGTCAAATATTCCAACTAATTAGGGATTCGAACTGTAACAAGGTTTTAATATGTCATAACCCCTCCTTAACCATAAGAACGAGTTAGATAACGTATGATTTCATTGCGAGGTATTGACCTCTATATGCGACATTTTTAAAAGAACAACTGCATTTATTTTACATTACAAACCATAACTCTTATTTTAATACAAGCTTTAGACAATAAAAAGATGATTATCGTTTAACGATAATCTTAGACTTACAAACTTTACATGTGATGATAACAATACGATTTCTATCATATTTTACATTACAAATCCTCCGATATGCAGTTTTATTTTTGACACAAATATGCATACTCAAGATCTTGCTTAAATTCAACATGTTGCAGCGGAAGCTTCTAATTATCACCTGAGAATGAACATGCTTAAAACGTCAACATAAAGTTGGTGAGATATAGGTTTAATGCCGGCAGCGGTATAAATATAGACCACAAGATTTCATATATAAACGTTTCAATAAAAATATTCTAAGTTGTTGAGCACTTGATAACCATACTTAACATTTAATCAACGTCGCATATTCCCTTTATTATGAAATCTTACTACACCGTACCAAGTGTAGTCACCGAAACAAAGTACTGTGCAACCGTTGAATACTGGTCGTCCAGTCCGGTTGGGGTTGTCAGGCCCGATAGATCTATCAACAGGATTCGCGTTTACAATACCGCTGTAAATAATAGTTACCAAGCTACAGGGAAGTATGCCAGTGGTACAACTCAACGTAGAATATATTTTCAGTTACTTGTGTCCATATCGTAAAACATAAAATACATGTATTCTCATCCCGAAATATTTAGAGTTTAAAAGTGGGACTATATACTCACTTTTGCCTTGAAGATATATATATTTTGACTTGGTCTCCGGTTGATATCACGAACCTATCCATATATAATTTATCAATATATTTTCATTTTAAACAATCGTCACATATATATACTTATAATACTTTTAATGTCTTCTTAGTCCGTAGTTAGCAATTCAATTTTTAATGGTTCATATTTAGGTGTTTAATAAATAAATAAAACCCCCATCGAAATAAATAAAACCCCCATCGTATTCGTATTGGTCGGGATTAATCTTGACCCACGGTACCGTGTTGTCAAATGACGTGTTGCGTACATAAAGTACCGGTGTTGTCAAATGACGTGTTGCGTACGTACATGAGGTCTTATGATTAATCTTCTCGTGTTGTTTACGGGTGATCCTGAAATATATAAAATTAAATTATGAGTACATATATATAAAATATCATGTTATTTTAGAAAGATGTGATTTATTTAATTTTTCTCCAATTATTTTCGTGGCTAAACTAGTTTTGGATATCCGATCTTGTTTTGGTCATAGTTTCTTCGTTACAACTCTGTTTTCGTTGGTTCAACTTGTCATTTCCTTGAATCAAGTCCTTCTTTAAGAATATGAACTGTAAATACCTTAGTTTGTATTCGAAATCACAGGTCATAGGTCAAACTTTGGTGAAACTTATGAAGTTAATCATTTTCCCTTATGCAAACAACATTAAATGATTATTTTTCTAAAAATACTTATACTTTGAGTTAAATCATGAAATTTTTATGTGTTATCATATTCATAGTAAATATCATTTTTCCAGAAAATAAACCTCCAATTCAAGGTTCAAAATAGTTTTTAATTATCCAACCCAAAACAGCCCCCGGTTGCACTCCGACGTCGTAAATTCAGTTTTTAAGGTGTTCTTTGAAAAACCAAGTTATACCTTGTTAAATTAGCATATCCTTATGATATATTACAGGTCTTGAAGTATTTTAAAAGTTAAGTTAGAAGGATCTATTTAGTTTGCAAACAAGTTTGAAAACATTCAAACTATGTTCTTGTTGTTAAAATTTTATACCATAAAATAAGATAACTATATATATATGAATCGAATAAGGTTATGAACAAAGTTACTACCTCAAGTTACTTGGACAAGATTGCTGTAAAAGAGGAGTAAAAACCTAGAACCAAAAGAGTGATGGAGTTGGATGAAAGATTGGAAGTAAACTTGTGTTCTTGGAAGGATTCTTGAAGTGTTTTTGTAAGGGTTTTCTTATGATGATTAAGTGATGTTTTTGAAACTAGATCTTCATGGTTGTGAGCTGAGATGGTTAAGGGGTTTAAGGTTTCTAAGTATGTGTGTGTTTTGGCTAGAGAATTGAAGTAAAAATGAATCAAGAATGGAGTACTCCTAGCCCATTAAAAACGTGAATGGGGGGGGGGGGGAGACAAAGACAATTTTCAAGCTTGTAATCTTGTTAATTAGTCATACAATCATACAAAAGTAATTACCTTATACATAAGGCATGAACAAGGGCTGGTTGGTGGTGATTTGATGTGTATATACCAATAGTAAATACGTATAGAAGCTAGGTATGATACAGGTACATATACCCTAGATATACGTATAGAAATCTTGTGAAAACGGAACGAAGATTCAAATATAGCTATCTTTTGTGAATACACTTATATTGTTTTATGTATTTAAGTCCTTAAAAAGTGATTAAATACATTACATATACGATATATATATAAACATTATAGGTCATAAGTATTTATGTCAAATAACGTTACGTATGGTTATTGTTTTGAAAACTTAAATTAGTAGTTTCAAAATATACTTATAACTTATTGTTATTAATACAAAATGAGGTAATACAACATTCTTAGATTATGTTAAATATGTATATATACATATATATACACAAACGTATAATTATCATATGTTATATAGTTCGTGATATCATCGGTCAACTAGACGGTCAAACGTTGTGTAAAACTCTTTTCAAAAACATAAGTCTCCACAATTTGGATTGCTTATCATGTTGGTAAGGTTTAATTTATGTAAATATTAATCTTATAAGTATAGAACGATCGAAAAAGTCCGGGTCATTACATAATACTTTGTTAATAATTATACCAGGTTATCGACTGCGTGTAATCCAAGGTTTTAATACTTTGTTAACAATTACATCAATTATCCTTGTATGTAATCCACCCCTGTTTTAATTAGTCCATGATACATTAATTTATTCACTTGGCCATAATGAATAATCAATTACCCAATCCAATTGATTAATTTAAATGATTTGTAAAAGATGTCGTATAAACGTCACTAAATAGGACATGCATAATCATTTAATAATTATTAGATTAACTAATTTGAAGATAGGTTCGACAGATTCAAATGAGTTGTCATTCAATTAGATAATACCCCCTACCTATTAATAGTCAATAGTCCAATGTTCACAAATGTCGGTCTTTTGTCCAAACCTTAATTATGGTACAAAATCCAATAACCCCGTCTTAGTATTTAGCCCAACATCATGATTATTTCGGCTCAAATAAGCATAATAATAACTTAGTTACGAGACCTTAATTTAAAAGGGAAGAACATAGCTTACAGTGGTGATTAATCGCGTAGCGTTACACGGATAAAGTTCCGTCTTATAAAACCTTAAAACATTTCTTACAATAACCCAATTATTATTAAATTTAATTTAAACTTAATATTATAAATATATATATATATATGTTTTCGTTACAGAGAAGGAAAAGAAAAAGATGTGTAAAACTCGTACGAAAATTGGTGAATTTATAGACTTGGCCATACTTTCCCTTCCATGCGATCGCATGAGATTAAGGCAGCCAGGCCATGCGATCGCATGGCCAGCCGGATCCAGCTCAATCACTTTGTTTTCCAGTTTGTCGACGTATTATAATAATATATAATATAATATATATATTTTTATATAATTATATATATATTATATTATATTCTTGTGCATAGTAGACTTGTAATTTTAGGTCCGATGACTCGCGCGTTGATGCTCGGTTTATGTCTCGTTTCCGGATTTTCGAACGTCCTTTCATACGCGTAGATATCTTGTACTTTGCGTTCCGCGGCTCGTACTCTTGTCATTTTTAGACGTTTCTTATCAATAAATGGAATCACTTGAATTATATCTTGTTCATTTGAGCTTTTTGGTCATTTGCGTCTTTAAATCGTCGTTTTCTTCTTTTGTCTTCGCACTTATTTATTTAAACGAATATTACATAAAAATAGAACAATTGCAACTAAAAGCTTTACATATTGGAAGGATATTGAGCCTAAATATATGTTCATTTGGAGCACTATCAATGTGCTTACTAGATATTTATCTAAATATTAGTTAATTATTATTAATAGATAAAAAATAGATGTACTTACACTAAGAAGGATACATGGTTGTGATTTATTAACAAAATCTTATATACTCCTTAGTATAATAAAAGTTTTGAGGATAATGAATAATCAAGCGTTTAATCTTCGTGTTATGTTAAAAAGTTTGTTATTGGTCACAACTTTTAAGGGGTTCGCACAGGGCATCACAATCTTCAGGATCATTAACGTTAAAATAAAATATTTTTATGTAACTATATAGTTATGCATTATTATGTATACGTCGGAGTAGTGGCCGCCGCAATGCGCGCCTGGCCACCTGTTTGTTTTCTTCATTAAAATGCTCAATCTCTAGGCCCAACGTCTTCATACTAAGCGTAAAAGAGGCTAAGAATTTTAGAAGGGAAGAGAGATATCAAGCCCAAGTGAATTAGGCCCAACTTGTTTATTATTTTGTATTACTACCAATGGTTTTGGCTTTTATAAAGTATATTTCCTTTGTAGTTTACCGATGTGGGATAAAAAAAAACTAACATACCGGTGGTATTATTATAAGTCCAAGTGTGGAAAATTTCGACTTATAACACGCAAAGTTGGGACGAGCAGACGGCCTGAAACTCATTTTGTCGCTTGATAAGTGAGTCAAATATAACTACATATACTATCTTGTTACAGTAATACTACAAATACTATTGAAAAACAGAATTAAGCAATTTTATGCATTAGATTTACACTTAGGAAGACTTTCAAGTTTTCAACCCAGTTTATCCCTTTCATATCCAACCTGTTAATTTCAAAACGGGTAGATATTGCTACCTTTAACTAACATCATGTGCATAGAACTAATACGTCAGTAGTTCTTTGTCCAAAAACTATCTTCTTAACCTATTGTTCTTGAGAGCCTCGAATCGACCTACTAAAAACCTTTCTTTTTCGACTCGCTCAGGGCACTAAAAATGTGAGGACCGGCCCTGCTTATGGTAGTCAAGAAGATTTGGTGTCTGATATGAAGAAGGTGGATAGTGTATCAAATTTTGGAGATGACATGAGTGACAGGCTATATAATGTTGACTAGTTTATTGTTTTGGCATCATTTGATAACGATCATAAAGTTAATAGTGGTGTGTATGATGATTTTAAAGATACTAATATGATATTGGGGGTTTAGATGTCAAAAAGTTGTATGCAAGGCTTCATACATTGGAAGGACATAGGGAATCCATGAAGAAGTCACTTATGTCGATGCGGACTGATACATCACAATTGGTTTTATTGAAGGAATTAGCTCAGTATTTGTATAAAGATATGTCAACACCAAGCAGTATGCCTGTTAAGAAGCCATCACTATTTCAGAAATTCTCATTATTTGTGCTGTTCTAGGTAATGGCAAATTAATGTTCTTTTTTTCCTTACCAGTTACGAGTTAGCAATATTGCTTATAATGTTCTCTTTATATCTGTCTATTACTCATTGCATGTATATCTTTTAGGTCGACGTTATTAGTGTAGTTGATGGTTCATGTATTAATCACATGTCTTGTTTGATCACTTGAAATTGATTCCTTGAAATTGATTCCTTTGCTCAACCGGTTAACAGATTAAAACAACAAGGCCATCCATGTAAAAAGAAAAAATGAATGTTCGTTGGGGTTTGTTGACGTTTCTTTTAAGGGTTTATTGCTCTTAGACCATATGTAATGCAGCGTGGTGGCTCCGAAATCACGAGCATCGCGCCACTATGCGGCGTGATAGTAGCAAAAAAGTCCGACGCGATGGGAGCATCACCAGGAAGAAGAAGAAGAAGAAGAGCGTGAGGGATGCTTGGGCCAATCAGATGCTGCCATTTTTCTAGATCTCTATTTTCATTTTCTATTTTGTTTTCATTTCTGTTTTGTTATCATTTTCTATTTTGCGTATTGTTTAATTGAGATGAAGATCGGCGACTGAAATGAAATAAGGAGTATGAAATTGAAGAAGATAAGATATTCAACTCAAAACTTTCGAGTGGCTGTCTCTTAGATCGCGCAAGAAGAAAATAGATTGACACGTTTGGTTCACTAATCCCGGTTACTATTTAACACATACTTGACCATCACGATGGGGTTGCTTCCTTAGCAACCTACTCTTTTTTGTTGTAATTTTAGTCTGTTTCTCGTGACTTCGACGCAACCGATATGGTTGTCTATTCTCGTGTAACATTCTTTTTTCGTGATAATGATATTAGCTTTTCTAAATATAAAAAAAAAAAAATTCCACATAATTTTGTAAAAATGTTTTCGTATACTTTTTGTATGTTTAGTTTATTACTCCATTTTCCATTAGACACGTCAGCACAAGCAGCCAAATCGGCCATGTTACACGTGTGATGTAATAATTGGCTAACATACGCAGCGGTGACGAGAACCCGACCACTCTCATCAATTTTATTTTTTATTTATTTTTCATCAAATTCTCTTCTTGTTTCCCCTCGATCTTCATCTTCATCATCATCATCCTTTCAAAATATAATTCCTGATGAGTTGAGATACGATTGACGTCACGACGGCTTGAAATTTTGTTCTAATTAATATTAATATATAATATAATTTTTGCCAACACAGTTTCCTGAAGTCAAATCATCACGAACAGGTATACCGAGATCCTAATCATCTTAGGTGTTCTTCACGATTTGTTATCATCACGCGTTTTCAATTCTAACTCTGCGTGATTGATATCTCAATTGTTAATATAGACTGCTACCTATCGATTTATTATGATGTTTAGGGTTTATCGAGATCCTTTTTTTGTCAGGTTATATGTTATTAATGAAAATTTTTGGTACATCAAAAGGTAAATAAATAGTATTTGTTGTTTTATTGAAATTAAAATGGCAGAAACACTCAAGTAAATCACCGTTTTCAGGTGGATTAATCCATACAAAGTTTCCCCTTTGATTATTTAATTTCTCAAATTGCTGTAATAGCTTAGTCTTTCTTATATAATTGAAATCTATACAGAAACTGGAAAAATGATAGTATATGAACCATGTATTGTGGTCAAGTAGAAGATGTGTACAATGCTAATCGGCTATTTTGTAATGTAACAGTGCGTAGCGCAAAATGATGAGGCTGCAGACGTACGCCGGACTGAGTGTGTTCGCCACACTGGCTGTTATATATCATGCTTTTAGCAGTAGAGGACAGTTTTATCCAGCAACAGTTTATTTATCGACATCGAAAGTCTGTTTAGTGCTTCTTCTCAACATGGGTTTAGTGATCATGTGCATTATGTGGCAGCTGACAAAAAAGATTTTTCTTGGTTCACTTCGAGAAGCAGAGGTTGAAAGATTAAACGAGCAATCATGGCGTGAAGTTATGGAAATCCTTTTTTCTATTACTATATTTCGGCACGATTTTTCGGTTATGTTTCTTGCTATGGTGACTGCTCTTTTACTGATTAAGTCTTTGCATTGGTTGGCTCAAAAGAGAGTTGAGTACATTGAAACAACACCGACTGTGCCAAAGTTGTCTCATATTCGGATCGTTTCTTTCATGGTGTTCCTTTTTCTTGTAGACAGTCTTTTTCTGTATAACTCGGTTAAGTACTTGATACAAACACGACAAGCTTCGGTTTCCCTCTTCTTTTCATTCGAGTAAGCTGGTTAATTTATACACGTTTTAATGTTATTATCCCGTTTCTTAGAAATGTTGACCTGTATGACATTGTTGTCCATAATGTTCATTAAATAAACGTGGAAAACATAGCCTGGATTCACTATTTATATGTGACATCGTCATGGCTATAATTGTTCTGTCTAGGAATATATTTGTATAATTGTATGTGTGTACATGGGACCATATTTCACCTATTTGATCCACCTAAATATTATTAGTTATCTATTTGTTTGCAAGTCACTTGTTTATTGCAATCTCTTTTATAAATTTTAGTTTTATAGGCTTGATTTTGGATTTTTTAATCTCATTTTGTGATTTTCAGGTACATGATATTGGCAACAACAACAATTGCAATATTTGTCAAATATGTATTCTATGTGAGCGATATGCTAATGGAAGGACAGTGGGAAAGAAAAGCTGTTTATACCTTCTATTTGGAACTTATTCGTGACTTGCTGCACTTATCTATGTATTTGTGCTTTTTCCTCACAATTTTTGTGTAAGTACTACATATCCTACTTTGATATCTTACAAATGAAGATTATGTGGAAATGAACATGTTATGCAATGGCAATTTGGTCACTTGTGTTGTGTGTATGGTGGATATATATTAATATAAGTATGTTTTTTTTTTTTCTTGTGTATTTACAATTTCAACACTTTCTGTTCTCCAGGAACTACGGTGTGCCTCTGCACTTGATCCGCGAGCTTTACGAGACGTTCAGAAACTTTAAGCTGCGTATTGCTGATTACATACGTTATCGGAAAATCACATCAAATATGAATGATCGATTTCCAGATGCAACACCTGAAGAGTTGAATGTGTTAGTTGTTAATCCATTAAATACTCCTCATCCATATGTGTGTATGTGTATGTGTATGTGTATGTGTATACATCAGTTATGTATTCTTATTATATCTATATCTATTTGTATGATATGCAGAGGTGATGCAACCTGTATTATATGTAGAGAAGAAATGACTACAGCAAAAAAATTAGTGTGTGGACATCTTTTTCATGTGCATTGTCTCCGGTCATGGCTTGAACGTCAACATACATGTCCCATTTGCAGAGCACCTGTTATACAAAATGATGGTGGGACCACCACAACACGTTCACGAGCTGGAGCTAATCGTCAAGGTCAGTATTTTCACATTTGTTTGAATCATGCTTAAATGTTAGACAGACCCTCTGCAAAGTTCCAATAATAAAAAAAATAAAAAAAACATTTTATAATGCCTAATAGCCCAAACATATGTCTAATTGGTTGAATATGTGGTCTGGTTTTGTGTGTGAATACAGTTATTATGAACCTATGCCATTCTATTGTTTTGATTGAATCTTAATTTGATGAGATAGTTCTTTTTTTAGTGTCACTACTAAACAGGATTTAGAAAAATTGCTTTTACTATGAGGGAAACCTGTTGATGTCTATTTCGTTGGGGGAAAAACCGTAATGTTTATCATCTATAGATACAGATAATTGTATGGATCACACAGTTTTAACAGTTCTGTCTGTGTTCAGGAACAAACTCAGCAAATACATCGAATCAGGATCAAACTGGTGATGGTGTGGGAAGTGGAAACGTTAGCAGAGATCAAAAGAGAGTTCAGGCTGCAGCAGCAGCAGCAGCTTCAATATATCAGAAATCTTTTGTTTACCCTTCTCCAAGTTCTTTAACATGGTATGTACTTTATACTTCTACACATCTGTATGATTTATTATATGAAATGATATGTATATGTTTTGTAATTTGTATGTAGGTCATCTGGGTATGCTGTACTTCCCAACAAATCCACACCTAACAACAACATTAATAATGTTGTTTCTTCTGGTGAATATGACAATTCGGGCTTCAACAACCTTGCAAACGTTCAGTCTTCCCAGTTCCCTCGAACGGGTTTCATGCCACTTCAAGCTCAGGGCACAAGCCTTAATGCTGAGGATGGGTGGACCACCAATCTCCAGTTGTCAGTCTCACAATTGGAGGCCCAGGAAAAAATTATTCAGCACCAGATTGAGGTATGGTAACTTGAACCTTCTAGAAGTTTGTCCCAGAATGTTGTTAATGAGTGCTTATATTTTCCCATAAACTTGTGCTTGTACTTGTACTTGTAAATGTTATTGTGAATGTTTTTCCTAGACTACAAATCATGTATGGGTTAAACCACCCAAAAGCTCGCATGATTCAAGTAGTTGGACCACATAAGTCCACAATAGGAAGGTACATTTGTTATGGCCAGTAAATGGGTAAACGGATAAGGTTTTCCCTGTTCAGGCTACCCGGGGTTTTTACTCAGATGTACGCGCCCTAACCGGGTTATCTCGTGACCGTTTCCATCCCTTTTCCCCAGCCACCTCGAGATACATTGTTAGTGAGGTTTGAACCTGAGAACTTTTGTTATGGCTAGTAATATTATTATATCATATTGATCGGCATTAGTTGCTAACCGTTTTCGATGGATCTTATAAAAAAGATGTGTTGCGGCAAATATGAGGGAATTGAGCTTCTTTTGTGTTGTATGGTATCCTTTAGGAGTTTGTTATCTGCCATATGAACTATTGTTGCATTGCATCCAACCTAAATTTGGCTGTAATATTACTATAAGAGATTTTTATTAGCTAAATCATTGTGGATCCAGACCTAAAATGATTGTAAATGTGTGACCTAAAATGGTTGTAAATGCCTACCAACAAACATATTCTGTTACAAAATTCTGATAGTTTTATAAATTATCAGGACCATCCATTTTATGGCAAAAATATGTATTTTTGATAATACTGCAAATAGTCGGATAAGATGATCTAGGGTTTTATATGCATCGGTACTATTTACTTGGAAAACCGTAAACCTGTTTGACGCGTTAGCGATAAGATAATGCTCATTTATAAGTAAATGTATCATAATTGAGGCCATGAGAAATTATTATATGAACTTATGGTAAACGCCCTTGTAACCAATTGTGGTTTTCTTTTTTGGGGTTGAATAATATCTCACTTTGTAAGTTATAAATTCATTGAACAGATTTTGCAAAGTCAGCTTAAACAATTACAAAAGCCTGCAACTGAGAAAAACTTAGTTGCTGCAAGCAGCAGCAGCAGTAACAGTAGCTGGGAGATGGATTTGCCTATGCCTACTTCTGATAGCAAAGGAAAGGCGGTTTCATCATCATCTTTATCGGTTTCGGGTGTCGAACAAAGTCAAAATGGGATGGACAGTAACCCAGATGATATGAACAATTCACTATTGTAGATGATGAAGTTATGTGGGTGTATCTGTGGATATTAAATTATAGAGGGACACAATAGTGTGTTGCATTGTCAGATTTTTGTTTGTATGTAGGACCTGCTTCTCAAACTTCCCTTGAAGACACCTAATGAATTTGCAGAATACACGTATGATTACTAAGTAAAAAAAAAAAAAAAAAGCTATGATAATGCTGAGTTAGTTTTTGAGTCCTTGTATCAAAATCTGAATTTTAATACACCATGTTTCCTTAATTTACTTGCTGCATTCGGGGTGTAATTGAATCGAGGCGGTAGATATCCAAGCTCGACCTCGACTAGAAACCTCGGAGTTCGAAACTCGACTTGAGCTTGGCCAAGCTTGTATTTTCGAGCCCGATCGAGCTTGTATTTTCTGGCTCGAATGAGCTTGTATTTTCAAGCTTTAGCTCGACTTGACTAATAACCGACGCTTTAAACTTGGTTTGACATGATTAGCGGCATTAAGGGATTATTATTAAAGATTAGAATAATTAATATTAATATTTAATCTAGTCGATATTTTCAACCTTGGGTTGACCCAAAATGATAACTTCATGCTCTGACTCGACTCTAATTTTACTTATTGTTAACCATAAATAAATATGTAAACGAGGAGTAAAAAATGTAAAATAATGCAAGCCTGCAAGGAAGGTTAAGCTTTCGAGCTAGCTGAGTGCCCGAGTATTTAATACTCGAGCTGGACTCAAAACTCTACTCAAGTAGCTAGAGCTGCACTCGACCTCTAACTAGTCGATTTTCGAGTAAGCTTATCCGCTTATTATACATGTATGTTTGCACATACATGTATCATGCGGATATCTCTGTTTGTTGTCAAATTGGAAATTATCAATATTACCATTCTCAGTTAATGACATGCTATGAAATATTCAACCATTTGCCATTTGAAATAAAACACAAACTAAAGGCTTATTGAAAGTCGGTCAGATTTGTCATGGCTAACCGTCGTTCACAATAACAAAGCAACACAACACTTAAAATTTTATAAAACAACAATCATTTAACAACCCAAATTAAAGTCATTTGGTAAGAAAGGGGGGTTGAAGGTTGAACCACCCAGCCACTATGGTTCAGCCCGAGCACATGTTTTCAACATCAGACTGCTGTGTATGTATGCCTTCAGGAGGTTTGATCAGTCGTCATAAAAGTATCTAAGATCGTTATCGAGATCATCAAGTGAAAGTAGGTTGCTGAGAGTGTACTCAGTTCCAACGTCAGTTATAAAATTATTCAGCTCAGCTCCTCTTATCTGTTCGTCTAAATCAACAAGGTTCACTAAATCAGCATAAATATCATCATCTTTATTAGGTGCAACACCTTCTTTTCCTTTCTCTTTGTTGCCAGCTTCAACCCCCTACATGTAAACAATATAATATTAATCAAGATAGAAAGGAGTATTTTGCATTTAACACGTAAGGCAGTGGGGCATACCTCATTTTCATTGTTGCCATCAAGATCCTTCATAGATACCCCCAAAAGTGAAGCAATTTCTTCAAAAAGTATCATATCATCACTGGAAAACACATCCATCTGTCTTTCGTTGTCAGAAAACATGACAGTGGATGAACCAGGTTCAGTTAAGGAAACATCCGTGTTCGATGTAACTGGACCTTTTTGCTTGTAATCAAGTTTGTTTAAAGCCTCAGTTGCAGAACATGTCACAATAGATGAACAGGGTTCAGTAATGGTGATGTCATGCACACTTAAAGGTATAGGCATCTTTGTAGCCATGTCTGGACCAACAGTAGTTGGACATCTGGAACAGCTGCCTCCATCATCATTCCACACTTCATCATCAAACGGGGCACCATAATTAGCACCGATTTGGGGCCCCGCACCACTTTTCTCGAAAACCTTACAAAGCACATACGCATCCTGAAATACAGAGATCAAGTGTCAATTACAATTTGCAAAGCTCCATTCAAACTCCAAAAATGACACTTTTCCTAACGTACATGTTTGTCTTTACAAAAAAAGGCCTATATTTTTCAATAATTTGTTATATGCCATAAATTATAATTAGCATCACACAAACTGTTATAATAGCACAATATGATGAAGCTTATGCAATAAATGAATATAGCCTAAAAAGAAGCAATTTAAAACATCTACTAATTGAATCTATCTCTGAATATTAAACATAATAAAAGGCCATTAATTTATGCAAAGATTGTCATAAAGATAAACTAAAATGTAGTCCAGTGAACATCAAAATGGAGTTTTTTTCCTTCTTATACTAGAAAAATGAAACTAAAACATATAATACCTGAATGATTCCCGCATTAGCCAACTGATCATCGTCCATTTTGTATTCATGCATCACCCAATTGGTTCTTTTTCCCTTTCCTTCATGAGATAAATGAAAAACCAACGTCTTAATAGTTGCTACAATTCTTTCCTTGTATTTAACCTTCCTGTCTTTCCCAGTGGCCTTCCAGAAGCCAGTTTCAGTTGCACGATTACTTCTAAACCCATTCGAATACTTTTTAGATTTAGGACAGAAAAAGAACCACTCTAAGTCTCCAGTTTTCAACGAGGATTTATCTGAAACATTAAACCCAATGACTCATTACAAAAAAAGCAGTTAAGACAAGTAAGAAGCACATAAAACATACTAATTATAATCTATCAAGTGTTGTTTACATGTTCGTCTTATATGCATGAAAATGAAGATATGCATACAAATATGATGTTACCATCCATTAACTTCATTTCATCTAGATCGTACCAATAAACAGATATCATTTACTAGTCACTCTGTAGATTGTTTTTTTATATGATTAAACAACTAGAGTTGGACACAAAGTTAAAACAATAATCCTATTGTTAGGTTTGTTCAACTAAAAACAACAGTTAGGGTTCATATTTCAAACAGATATTGCATATTGAGGCAGTCAGTAACAAAATACAAATGCAGACATAAAGGGAAAAAACAAACAATTCCTATATATCAATATATTATAATACTGTACCCATAAGATCAAGACAAATAGCCACCTGTTAAATCTATAAAAAATGAAACACATATAACTAGATATCAGATCATAGTCACTTTTCGCCTCTCCATTTCTTAAATTCTTAAACCAAACAGCATAAACTTTCTGTATAAAGACCCCATTATAGAACACATTTACCATCATAATTTAAAGACCAGCATTAGAAATTAAAGAGGCAGTGTTGTTATTTAAATTCGAGCTTTATACCTGGAAGATCCCATGGACTGAAATCATAAATGTTGACTTCTGCCACAGCATTAACTACAATCTTCTTCCCCAATAACTTCCTCTTGAGATAGTACATAACCAATTCGGTATCGGTAGGATGAAAGCGAAATCCCGGAGTGAGGGATGATATGGCCATGAATAAAGCTTAAAAAATGTACAAAAAAATCAAAAATTTTCTACCCAACAACAGTTTTGCTTAATTAACTAACTAGCAAACAATAAAAACAAACTCCTAATTGTAATATCAGGTCCAATGACGAAAAATTATCCAGTTAGTTCTCCCCAGCCTCTCCCAGTTCATGAACACACGCAAATGTATTCCTTTATTTGTGCAAGAGGTGACAAAAGACATCTGTTTCCTGCATATTGTGAAGTACATTTATTTATTACTGTCAACATACAAAAACAACATAATCAAACCCTAATAATTACTGTATTTATTTAGACTTATACAGATTTAAGCCCAAATAAAAAAAATAGCAAATTTTAAAATAAAATCAAACCCCAACTATTCTTAAAGAAAAAAACCCTATTTATAGAATAAGTAATCTCAAACTACCAGTAGTCTATGAAACTGATTACTATCGGTGTCTAATTACACAAATAATACAGCAAGTCAACGAATTTTGAAATCGGATTATATACCAGTAAATTAAAACATCTACGTAAAAACCCTAATTACGGAAGGCAGATAAGCCCTAACATCAGAAACAATAAAATTACGAGTAAAATATAATAATGATAGCAACAATAAAACGCAAAGAACGAAAAAATAAAGATTGATCTTACCAAAGATCGCATAAAATTGAACACAAAATAAATAATTTTAGAGAGTACTGTACTATATTGATATATAGAGATAGCTTACCGGAGAAGAATAGAGAAGATGGCGCGAGAAATTTTAAGGAAGGGGCTGAGCAGTGTGTGTGTGTGTGTGAGGGAGTGAGGTATGAGTTGATTTATAGCAGATGCACATGGGTCATGAGCCGGCCCAATATAAGTTAATGCGAGTTTGGTGTAACTTATAATGGGCCGAATGAGCCTAATATGACATGAGATTAGGGCTTTTATTTTTTTTAAGGCGACAAAAGTTGAAATCCGTACTTCATCTAATATACGGTAAATTGTTTTCTTTTAACATATTTTTTTATCTCATGACAATCAGAACATGATCCAACAAATTATTTTGTAACTTCAAAAAAATATCTTAATCCAACATCTATATATGAATTTTACAGCCTTTTATTTATTTACAAGAGAAAATTTCATAAAATAATTAGGTAGCCAGTTTGCTATCTATTTGGTTGTGTGTGTTAAATAGTACTAGATTTGACATTTTTAATAAAAAGTTTTGACGCCCATTTCTGATTTCTTAAATAAAAGTCAGTCCACAAGTAATTTTATATGTTTAAGTTTCATTATTTTTGGCAACTAATTTAATACTTTATTAATTTAATTTAATTTAAATTATGTATATACAGAGTAGAGTATTAAAAAATAAATTAATTTTTCATTTTTTTTATATTTTATATTCGTAAGATTAAGTATTGTTGTTATTATAGATAAAAGAAAAAACAGAATATTCAAATAACACATGCCACTCATTTATATGTTTATATATTTACGAACACAAGTTTCGGCCAAGATAATTGGGAAAGATCAACCCAACTTGAAACGCTCATTTTTGTGATCAGTAATGATATTAATTAATAACTATAATGACTCAAGTTAACCACTTAATTCAAAATCGTATTAGATCTAAGTACAGTTACGTCAAAGTAATATGAACATCAATTCTAAAATCCTAAAAGTAACCTAATATTTCTTAAAAGAGTTCTACATATCAAAATAAACAAATATGAATCAAACGAGTAGCAAAATTAGGCAACACTAATTCAAACGTCAAATACATTCATTCACGATCCTTTGTTCCTATCAATCAAATTAACATAAAGAAATATTGGATAACACAAATCACAAATATTTATCTGGTCTAGCTTACGAAAATTATTTTGTAAATGGTGGTAATCATGCAGTAAATAAAAAAAAAAACCAAATTAATCATTGTTACGTATTTCTAGTAACAATCTAATCGCAAACAAAGAAATAGTAATTAATACATGAATGAATTCTTGCAGCCAGAGGAGGACCAAGGAGATTATAAAGGTGAGAAGCTGGGAGATAAGAACTAAAAAGGAGGGAAATTAGGAAAGATGAATAAATAAATAAAAAAGGGGGGGAAATGAAAAAATAACGTGGGAATGAGGATTCCCCTTATTTTTAGGGTTAATGAGTCATTAACTAGTTGCATTGGGGATTCCCATTATAAATTAACAACCAACTTCAATTATTATCATAGTCATTCCTTATCCTCCATTCCCCCCAACCAAACACACCCCAAGTGTATGTTAATAAACTTTGAGGTAATTAACATTGAATTCTTATATCTTTAAGATGCATTAACGATTTCCAACATATTTTATAACTAATATGAAATTATTTAACTGATAAAGATACTGTAATTGTAAATATTACCGCCATAATAAACTTTGAGGTAATTAGAATTGAATTTATCAGGGAAGTCAATTAACATGTCATCTCTTCCACTATCTGTTTCTTCAATAGTCATATTTGATCCCTAATTTGAAAAACTAACTACAAACAGAACTATAATACGAAATAAGCAGTTTGTTGCAAAATCCTAATATAAGTAGCGCACCTGCAAAATGTCTTTTTGGATACTAAGCTATAGATATAGATATGGTAGCTGATATCGTGAAGACTATGCTTCCAGGGGTTGCTAGAAATGGCGGGAAAGATCGGATTTTTTTTGGCGGGATAATGATGAAGACATTTTCGCGAATTTGCAAGGGGCTTGGACTGAGCTTGAACTTGGGCCTGGTTTGGTTTGGTTTGGCCCTTTGGGTTTGCAGGTTTAGCCTCTTTTTCAAAGGTGTTTGTGGAAAAAATAGCAAGAATACATTTTTTTTATTCTTTAGTTTTATGAACTATCAGTATCAGAACACACTTTTGTAAACTTGCCAAAATACGATGTTGTTTCGAATTAGTATTTATTACAACACAACATGTATAAAAAAAGTCTTTTGTTCTTCGATGACCGGTTAATAAGTGTGTCGACCTTGGCAACGAGGTTCGAATCAGTTGTTCTAACTTAGTTCAAACAATTCGGTTTGAACTAATTGTTGTTCTAACTTAGTTCAAACAACCGGGTTTGAACCAATTGTTGTTTTAACTTAGTTCAGACAATTGGTTCGAACTCATTTGAACTAGATTAGAACACCAACTAGTTTGAACTTGAATTAGAACAACAATTGGTTCGAACTCATTTGAACTAGATTAGAACACCAACTAGTTTGAACTTGAATTAGAACAACAATTGGTTCGAACATAGTGCTCGAGATGGACCAACATTATTACTGGTCATCGAATATAAAAATATCGTATCCAGAATTCGAATAAACATTGGTTCGAACCAATGGTGTTGTAAGGATTATAGGACCCAAACAATAGAGTAATTGCAGAGTATTACTCTTCCACAATCGACAAACGAAAGAACAAAAAATAAAATAATTAAAACGCGCGATTTAACGTGGTTATATGTAATCGAATGTCGATTACTTTAATCCACGGACCAACTAAAGAGATTTTATTGATATAATTCGTAGATACAACTGAGGGTTACATTAGGATGCTTATATAGGCCAAAAACATCTTGGAGAACAAGAAAAGCATAAATTTGGAAACTTCTCGCCAGACGAAGCCGTGCCGTGCCATTTGAGGCCGCGCCGCGCCTCCAAGGCAATTCTCCGGACAGACGTTTTCCCAATCTGATGCTCTGTTTCATGTACTAGGTCGCGTCGCGCCTTCCAAGGCCGCGGCGCGCCTCCTCCCATCGTTTTGATATCCTTCACATCCAACAATCTCCCACTTGAAGATAGTCAAAACTATGACATTGTCAACCCATCGTACAAAACTAACCAAGATCGCTAAAGCACCCTTTACCGCCAAACTCCATTTCGGACACGCACACTCCTATCACATACGCCGGATAAGCAGACTTTCGATACAAGGTCTTCAACACTTCTTGTTAGAATCGAATCATCATCTCTCTATCTCCCTAGTCGGTCATCACCTTCTCATTAGTTCATGAGAAGACCCGTTGAAGCTATGCAAAACTTCAACTTGTCCATTGACACCACCTTAGTAAACATATCCGCGGGATTCTTCATACCAAGGACTTTCTCCAATATCAAAGTACCATCTTCAATACGTTCTCGAATAAAATGATACCTCAAATCAATGTGTTTCGTACGATTATGAAACACCGGATTCTTCGCGAGATTGATTGCACTTTGGTTATCACAATATAAGACGCAATTGTCTTGTCTTTTACCCAACTCACACAAGAAGTTCTTCAACCAAACAAGCTCCTTAGAAGCTTCCGCAATAGCCATATACTCGGCCTCGATGGTTTACAAAGCAACACTCCTTTGTAGTCTAGACATCCAACTAACCGCTGTCTTACCAACCATGAACACATATCCCGTAGTACTCTTACCCGAATCACCAAATCCACCCAAATTTGCATCCGCATAACCTCTAAGTACAACATTGCTTTTAGTGAAACACAATCCCATACTGGATGTACCTTTCAAATAACGAAGCAACCATTTGACCGCTTCCCAATGCTCCTTCCCCGGATTAGACATATAACGGCTTACAACTCCCAATGCATGAGCTATATCCGGTCTCGCACAAACCATGGCATACATAATACTTCCCACGGCTGATCTATACGGAACCTTTTCCATCTCCGCTTTGTCTTCTTCCGTTTTAGGTGATTGATCCTTCGATAACTTTATCGCGCTACCCAAAGGCATAGTACGAGCCTTTGCTTTATCAACATTAAACTTTTCTACTACTTTCTCAATATACTTGGATTGAGACAAGTATAGAACACCTTTAGCACGATCACGCACAATACTCATTCCAAGTATTTGCTTAGCACTACCAAGATCCTTAATCTCGAACTCTTTTGAAAGCATACCTTTCAACTTATTGATCTCGAAAATGTCCGAACCCGCAAGCAACATGTCATAAACATATAACATTAATATTATGTAAGAAGACTTGAGTTTCTTCAAGTAACAACAATGGTTCGCTTCACATTTTACAAAACCAACCTTCTTCATAAACTCATCAAATCTCAAGTACCATTGCCGAGGTGCTTGCTTCAATCCATACAAACTTTTCTTTAACATACAAATCCACTTCTCTTTACCTTTTACCTCAAAGCCCTCGGGTTGCCTCATGTAGATCTCTTCATCAAGATCCCCGTGTAAGAATGCGGTCTTCACATCTAGTTGTTGTAGATGTAAGTCCTCGGATGCGACCAACGAAAGCACCAAATGAATAGTAGTCATCTTCACCACCGGTGAAAATATCTCTTGGTAATCAACCCATTTCCTTTGTTGAAACACTTTAATCATTAACCGTGTTTTGTACCTCTTCTTGTCATCCACCTCATTCTTTATTCTATACACCCATTTGTTTTGCAACGCCTTCTTATCATGAGGTAATTTCACTAGTGACCAAGTCTTGTTCTTCTCAAGTGACTCCATCTCTTCTTTCATAGCAAGCTCCCATTGTATGGATTATTTGGACTTTCTTGCTTCAAAGTAACTGTTGAGTCCCCAAAATAATTAAGGATTTAATTATGACAAAATTGTAATTTATTTGCACTAAAATGTTATGTGCAGTCAGCACAAGTTTGTTTATGTATAGACAGCAGATATTGCTGTGTCGAGTGTTTAGTTTGCTGCTCAGTCTATCAGCACAAGGTAGACAGTGTTCTTCAATCAGCACAGGATGTGTACTCAGCAATTCAAGAATATCAAGTGACTCAGCAATGAAGAACCAGCACAGCTGGAATGCAGCTTACTACACAAGACAACTATGCTCCATTATAAGCATAGTAGTTTCCCGAGTGGTCTACATCAATGGTACTATTCAACAGAAGTCAAAGACAAAGTTGAACAGAAAAGGACACGCGTCGGCGGCTGACAAGTGACCTTACAAAATCACGTGGGAATGCAGAAGTTTAACGCATGTGCAGACATGGGTTATACTTTGTCAACACCTAGGGAACACAACATTCTATTTGTTTAATTAAATAGTGGTGCCAAACTGAATTGGAGTGTTCCTGCAAATAGCTACCAAAGAGGAAAGAGGAGAGCATGCTCTCTGATGTAGTCGTCCCCACAAGTACAGACATCCTATGTACCAGTGGACAATAGAACCATTACACGGTTAATAGGACTACTATAAATTGTTGTATCCACTATTGTAACAACTAGTGGTGTGGGTTTATTTATTTAGAGTCAAAAACGTGTAATAGCTTTTAGTTTACCTCTTAGCTATATTCTAGGTAATCTGTATCAACCAACTATCATTCCGCCAAGGATAGTTGTAATTCTTTGTGATTCAATCAATAAAGAATAACCGTTGAAAATTACATGTGACTCTATTTAATCTTCATGTTTGAATACTAATCGTGTTTAACTGTTAAGTTAATTAAAAGAAATTGTATTCACCCCCCTACAATACTCCTGTTGTTATCAAGGAACCAATAACTGGTATCAGAGCGTCAGTCTTGATAATTAATATCTTGGATCTGAATTCTCTCATGGCTGCATATTCAAATACAGCTTACCTTGAAAATGTCTCATCCAATAGACCACCCAAATTTGATGAAGATGAGTATGAAACTTGGAAGGCAAGATTCATGCTTCACCTTGAGTCTATTGACCCACTCATGCCTGGTATTGCCACATATGGTCCATTTGTTCCCACTGAGACTATTGGTAGTGCTCCAGCTACAGCTGACACTCCTGATGTTCCTGGCAGAGAGGTTATTCTCACCCCTTCTAGATGGGATGCTGAGGATAAACGTCGTGTTGGACTTGACCCTAAAATCAGAACCTTGTTAGCTATAACTTTGCCTAACCCACTGTTCAAACTGATTAAGGAAAAAGAAAATGCCAAGCTTATGTTGGACTATCTAGATGTTACCTATGAGGGTATGGGAGAAGTAAGGCAGAACAGAATGATTGCTTTAAAAAGAGAATATGAAATGTTCTTTGCCTACAAGAATGAAACCCTTAAGCAAACCTTCATTAGGTTTAACTCTTTGATTGCTGACCTGATCACTTTGAATGTCACCTATACTGAATTTGAACAAGCAAACAAATTCATAGATTCACTTCCTACTAAATGGAAATCTATTACTGACCCGTTAAGAACCACTCAGACCCTAAAGAACTTTAACATGTCTTCTCTCTACAGTTCACTTTGAAACCATGAGAAGGCAGAGGCTAAATTTGAACTTAACTTGAAAGAAAACTTTAGATCTGCCCCCACCACTTCAAAATCTTCTAAGACAGATGATACTGCTCTTATTGCTGCTGCTAAAAAGAAAGCTCAAAGGCTTTACTGGTTCAAAAGTTGTTGGCAGAAGAAGAGACAACTGAGAGTGACGTGGATAGTGGTACTGGGTCTGAAGAAAGCAGTGATGATGAAAGTGATGCAGAAGGGTTTGCTGAAGGTATGGATTTGCCAGCTAGGCAGTTCAAAAGGTTCAATCATAATAGAACCAGCAAGTCATACAAAGGGAGTAAGAAACCGAGTGCTAGGTATAGCAGTAAGTCAGTCAAGGGTCCTAAATCCAAGTGTTATAATTGTGGGAAGGTTGGACATTTTGCTGCTGAATGCATGTCCAGGAAACCTTCAACTTCACATGCTAACTCTTTCTCAAAAGCTGACAAGTACAAGAACAAGTACAAAGCTATGAAAGCTCAGATGAAGGAAAGTGCTAAGACTGATAAGAAGGGTAAAAAGCCAGAAAAGGTTCTAATTGCTGAGCATCATGATTGGGATGAAACCAGCTCGTCATCTTCCTCTGATAGTGATACTGATGATGATGGTGCTGGTTATGCTCCAGATAAAAAGCTGTGTTTAATGGCTAAGGAGGTCAAGGAGTCTGATGAGGATGATAGTGGTAGTAAGTTTTTGGCTGATATGAGGGAAGCAGATCAGAAAAGAGATTCACCTCAATGGAAAACTGAATTGATGTATAAGGGCATTCAAAACAAGCAAATCTGGTATCTCGATAGTGGTTGTTCGAGACATATGACCGGATGTAAGTCCCTGCTGATGGACTATCAAGAAAAGGATGGTCCAGTTATTTCGTATGGAGATAATTCGTTGGGTTACACAAAGGGTTTTGGTACTTTGACTAATGGGAATGTCACGTTCTCAAATGTTGCATATGTCGTTGGGCTCAAACGTAATTTACTCAGCATAAGCCAACTGATAAGTAAGAATAAGATAGTCCAATTCAGAAGGAAAATTGGCACTATTTTTGATAAGACAGGGAAGTCGCTGCTAACTGCAAAACGTCATGAAAACATGTATCAAATTGACATGAACACAGCAGTCACAACAACTGATACTTGTTTCTATTCAAAGGCAGCAGACAACCTGAAGTGGTTATGGCACAAGAGACTCTCACATCTCAACTTCAAAGATATTCACAAATTATCCAGTAGAAGTTTGGTGTATGGGCTACCCACCATGTCTTATGTAAAGGATAGATTGTGTCCTGGCTGTGAAAAGAGAAAACATCACCATGCCTCATTCAAATCAAATCAAATCTCATCTGTTGAGAAACCATTTCATTTACTTCATATGGATCTTTTTGGTCCTGTTAATGTGACCAGCTGTAGTGGGAAGAAGTATACACTGGTTATTGTTGATGAATATTCCAGATACACCTGGGTATTGATAATGCTAAAAATGAACATATATTTCATAGCATTATACTTCAAGAAAGACAAGCTTTTAGTTGCAATTGTTCTATTTACAAGTGATATTTGTTTAAATAATAAAAGGTTAAGACAAAAGACAGATTCGACGATTTGAAGACGCAAACGACCAAAAAGCTCAAAAGTACAAAATACAATCCAAGTGGTTCAATTTATTGATGAGAAACGTCTAAAAATTACAAGAGTACGAGCCGCAAAACGCAAAGTACAAGATATTAAATAGTACGAAAGGACGTTCGAAAATCCGGAACCGAGACATGAACCAACTATCAACGTACGACTCAACGGAGCTAAAATTACAAGTCAACTATGCTCAAGAATATAATATAATATTTAAATAATTCATAATAAGAATAATAATAAATAATAAAAAGTTGATAATTGAGCATAGTTAAATGATCATAAGTGAAAATATTTCAATCGATATTTCAATTTAGTGAATTGAATTATCGTTAGCTACCTTTCTAGCTAACTTTCCATCTTGCTATAGTAATTCATTTTGCCTATAAAATGGAATTCACGGAGGCACCAATGGATACACCTTCACACTTCATTTTCCTTTCTTCTTTCTGTAATCAAAATATATATTTATATTTATAATATTAAGTTTAATTTAAGTTTAATAATAACTGGGTTACTGTAAGAATGTTTTACGGGTTTTAAAGTCGAAACTCTGTCCGTGTAACGCTACGCTATAAATAATCATTGTAAGTTATGTTCTTCCTTTTTAAGTTAATGTCTCGTAACTAAGTTATTATTATGCTTATTTAAGCCGAAGTAATCGTGATGTTGGGCTAATTATTAAGATTGGGTTATTGGGCTTTGTACCATAATTGGGGTTTGGACAAAAGAACGACACTTGTGGAAATTAGACTATGGACTATTAATGAGCTTTATATTAACTAAACGATACCTCGTTAATTTAATATAAAGGTTACTATTTGACGTATCTATATATAACCACATACGCTTAATCGGGAACGGTGGGCGGGATATTTATAAATACAAATTATTGTTCATTTGACCGGACACGGGAATGGATTAATAGTTAATGGACTCATTAAAACAGGGGTGGATTACATTCAAGGGTAATTGGTGTAATTGTTAACAAAGTAGTAAAACCTTGGACTACACGCAGTCGATAACATGGTGTATTCATTAAACAAAGTATTAAGACCTTGTTACAGTTCGAATCCCAATTAGTTGGAATATTTGACTTCGGATATAAGGATAATTTGACGAGGACACTCGCACTTTATATTTATGACTGATGGACTGTTATGGACAAAAACCAGATGGACATATCGAATAATCCAGGACAAAGGACAATTAACCCAAAATCAACACGTCGAACATCATGATTACGGAAGTTTAAATAAGCATAATTCCTTTATTTTATATCTTATTGCACTTTTAATTATCGTACTTTTTAATTATCGCAATTTTATTTACAGTCATTTTATTTATCGCAATTTTATTTATCGTCATTTACTTTACGCTTTAAATTAAGTTATATTTATTTTTAATATTTTACATTAGGTTTTAATTGCGACTTAAGACATAAAATCGACAAACCGGTCATTAAACGGTAAAAACCCCCTTTTTATAATAATAATAATACTACTTTTATATATATATATATATATATATATATATATATATATATATATATATATATATATTCAAATATAGTTTAAAAATATAGCGTTAAACTTGGCTAGTTCCCTGTGGACGAACCGGACTTACTAAAAACTACACTACTGTACGATTAGGTACACTGCCTATAAGTGTTGTAGCAAAGTTTAGGTATATCCACTCTATAAATAAATAAATAACTTGTGTAAAATTGTATCGTATTTAATAGTATTTCGTAGTAAATATATAACTATTTCGTACACTACCCTGCACACATCAAGTATTTTTGGCGCCGCTGCCGGGGAACGCTAAAATGCTATATTTTTAATTTATATTTTTAAAAATATAATTAAAAAATAATTAATTTAACACAAGTGTTGTTTAATTAACATCAAGTTGTCTGGACATAGTTATCATCTAGTTAGTACTTAGTAATTAGGAATTATTAATTTACAAGTTGTCATTAATTTTTGGCGTCTCATCAATCACAGAAACACATCAAGTGTACTTAATCCATATTTAAATAGTTGTCATTAGTTTTTGTCTGCACATCTAGTTTTCTCATATTTTAAAGTTTTTAACACCAAGTTGTCTAGAATTTACACAAGTGTTACAAGTTGTCACAATTTAAATTTAATTATTTAGATATTTTGAGTTTATTATTTTTAAAATATAGAATTATATATATATATATATATATATATATATATATATATATATATATATATATATATAAGATTCTGATAAAAGATAATAATTCGAGAAGTTTATGTGTTAGGTAAAAAAAATAAATATATTTGCTTTCTCGGTTTGGGATTACATTGTTTGTTAAGAGAAATTATTAATCATAGACTTGGTCAACAACATATAGTTTAATACTCCGTATTACCTTTGATTAATATTGTCATCGATATATGCAATTTTCCATATTAACAAGTCCAAGTGACCAAATATAGACATTAAAACTAAAAAGAATGTGAGAATTGAATCATGAATTGAATATGTCAGTATGTTAACCAACTTGTCCCCCTCACATGCTAGCTTTTTGGTAATAAGTTGAGAATTATTGTGAGAGACCAAAAATGTGTGTATAGACTAGAGATGTACGGAGTAATATATATTAAGGCATGACCAATTTCATAAAAGGTTAGGACAGTAGCTGAAAAAAAAATTAAAAATAAAAATAAACCTACTTTTAGAAACATGGTGCTACTTTTAGGTGTTGTAAAAAAAAAAATATCCACGGACAATAGGCTGCTACTTTTATTTTTTGTTACTCACTAGACAATAGGTTGCTACTTTTAGGTGTTGTAAAAAAAAAAAATTTATCCACGGACAATAGGCAGCTACTTTTATTTTGTGTTACTCACTAGACAATAGGTTGATACTTTTAGGTGTTGTAAAAAAAAATCGATTTGAGCCTGCATTTGATTTGAATCTGCACTCCCAATTTTGAATCTGCACTCCCAATTTGAGCTTGCATCAAATTTTAAAATCGATTCATTAAAGGTTTAAATATTAAATTTCATAACAATAAATCAAGTGTAACAATAGTGGAGTGGCTAAGTGCCTTTGAAGTTACTTGGGTGATCACGGGTTCAAGTCCCAGGAAACCCCTTTCATTTTTTTTTTCCTTTTCCCCTTATTTTCTTTTTATAGTTTTTAAATTAATTTAGATAACTAATATAGAAATTAAAATCAACTTAGACTCGTTAAGTGTAAATTTTATTTTTGTTATCTTTATATTTTTTGTATAAATTTAGTGTTAGTTTAATAAATTAGTTTAGATAGTTAATATTGTAGGCTAAATCTAGATAACTAAGTTAATTATAATTAGTGCATAAAATTTAAATCTTAAAATCTTGAAATATATATATATATATATATATATATATATATATATATATATATATATTATAGAATTTAGTGATTTATCAAAATAAGTATATAATTTAATTCACTTAAGCTAGCTACTTCCATAGTTTTAATTTCCTTTAGTTTTAGTTGTATATTTCCGTTTGTATTTTATTTTTTTTAGTTCGTAGTTTCTAATTTTGTTAGTTTCGTAGTTATAATTCTAGTTTTAGTTTTTAGCAATTAAGTTTTTAAGTAAATTTTAAGTTCTTAGTTTAGTATAGTGCCGTAAAATTTCCCGTTAGAATCTTTCTCTTTAATTTTTTTTTTTAGAATCCTCGATTAAATCGCCTTTTTTAGTTTTACGTAGTAGTATTTAGAATAGATTTTAAAACTTTAGATTTTAAGTCGTCGTATTTCCTTAGAATCGAGTTTTAATTACCGTAGAATTCAGTTGCCGTTTTCCGAATAGAATTGCATTTAAGTTTTAATACCCTTAGGCGCAACTTTTTAGATCTAGTTTTTAGACTTTTAAGTTTCGACGCTGTAGTGACCCAAACTTTTCCATGTTTATATATATTAATTGAGATTGATATTTACATGATTAAATGTTTCCAACATGTTAAGCAATCAAACTTGTTAAGACTTGATTAATTGAAATATGTTTCATATAGACAATTGACCACCCAAGTTGACCGGCGATTCACGAACGTTAAAACTTGTAAAAACGACATGACGATATATATATGGATATACATATGGTTAACATGAGATTATGATAAGTAAGTATCTCCATAAGTATATTAACAATGAGTTATATACATATAAACAAGACTACTAACTTAAGGATTTCGAAACGAGACATATATGTAACGATTATCGTTGTAACGACATTTAAATGTATATATATCATATTAAGATATATTAATATATCATAATATCATGATAATATAATAATTTAACATCTCATTAGATATAATAAACAATGGGTTAACAACATTAATTGAGATCGTTAACTTAAAGGTTTCAAAACAACACTTACATGTAACGACTAACGATGACTTAACGACTCAGTTAAAATGTATATACATGTAGTGTATTTAGATGTATTAAAATACTTTTGGAAGACTTCAAGACATATATCAAAACACTCATACTTAACGAAAATGGTTACAATTACTTTTCCATTCTTTTCTTTCATCAAGAATTCTAGTCGTATTCTTACCCGTATTATACACAGCTTCAAAACGTACTTACTATGAGTATATACCAATAGGAACTAGCATGGGATTCCACTCTTGATTATGTCATGTATGACTAATCAATTTTAACTTCTACCATGAGCTAGTCAACTAACTAGAACTCCTTTAAACCCCACTCACCACTCACCAATTACCACTCATCATTCACTCCATTTCACTTCCAATTCTCTTTCTAATTCTCTCTCAACACACACACACACTATTATGAACGTATTTTTCCAGTAGTTAATCATCATCTTCATCAAAAATCACTTCAAGAATCAAGCTATAATCATCATAGGAAGAACACTTCAAGAACACTTCAAAAATCCCTTCAAGTTTACTAATTTACTTCCAAGCTTTCTAATCCATTCCAAGTAATCATCTAAGATCAAGAAACCTTTGTTATATATAGTAGGTTATCTTTCTTATTCAAGGTAATATTCATATTCAAACTTTATTCAATTTCTATAACTATAAACTATCTTAATTCGAGTAAAAATCTTACTTGGACTTGTTTTTGTGTCATGATCCTACTTCAAGAACTTTCAAGCCATCCAAGATCCTTTGAAGCTAGATCATTTCTTGTCACTTCCAGTAGGTTTACCTACTAAACTTGAGGTAGTAATGATATTCATAACATCATTCGATTCATATATATAAAACTATCTTATTCGAGGGTTTAAACTCGTAATCACTAGAACATAGTTTAGTTAATTCTAAACTTGTTCGCAAACAAAAGTTAATCCTTCTAACTTGACTTTTAAAATTAACTAAACACATGTTCTATATCTATATGATATGCTAACTTAATGATTTAAAACCTGGAAACACGAAAAACACCGTAAAACCGGATTTACGCCGTCGTAGTAACACCGCGGGCTGTTTTGGGTTAGTTAATTAAAAACTACGATAAACTTTGATTTAAAAGTTGTTATTCTGAGAAAATGATTTTTATTATGAACATGAAACTATATCCAAAAATTATGGTTAAACTCAAAGTGGAAGTATGTTTTCTAAAATGGTCATCTAGACGTCGTTCTTTCGACTGAAATGACTACCTTTACAAAAACGACTTGTAACTTATTTTTCCGACTATAAACCTATACTTTTCTGTTTAGATTCATAAAATAGAGTTCAATATGAAACCATATCAATTTGATTCACTCAAAACGGATTTAAAATGAAGAAGTTATGGGTAAAACAAGATTGGATAATTTTTCTCATTTTAGCTACGTGAAAATTGGTAACAAATCTATTCCAACCATAACTTAATCAACTTGTATTGTATATTATGTAATCTTGAGATACCATAGACACGTATACAATGTTTCGACCTATCATGTCGACACATCTATATATATTTCGGAACAACCATAGACACTCTATATGTGAATGTTGGAGTTAGCTATACAGGGTTGAGGTTGATTCCAAAATATATATAGTTTGAGTTGTGATCAATACTGAGATACGTATACACTGGGTCGTGGATTGATTCAAGATAATATTTATCGATTTATTTCTGTACATCTAACTGTGGACAACTAGTTGTAGGTTACTAACGAGGACAGCTGACTTAATAAACTTAAAACATCAAAATATATTAAAAGTGTTGTAAATATATTTTAAACATACTTTGATATATATGTATATATTGTTATAGGTTCGTGAATCAACCAGTGGCCAAGTCTTACTTCCCGACGAAGTAAAAATCTGTGAAAGTGAGTTATAGTCCCACTTTTAAAATCTAATATTTTTGGGATGAGAATACATGCAGGTTTTATAAATGATTTATAAAATAGACACAAGTACGTGAAACTACATTCTATGGTTGAATTATCGAAATCGAATATGCCCCTTTTTATTAAGTCTGGTAATCTAAGAATTAGGGAACAGACACCCTAATTGACGCGAATCCTAAAGATAGATCTATTGGGCCTAACAAACCCCATCCAAAGTACCGGATGCTTTAGTACTTCGAAATTCATATCATATCCGAAGGGTGTCCCGGAATGATGGGGATATTCTTATATATATGCATCTTGTTAATGTCGGTTACCAGGTGTTCACCATATGAATGATTTTTATCTCTATGTATGGGATGTGTATTGAAATATGAAATCTTGTGGTCTATTGTTACGATTTGATACATATAGGTTAAACCTATAACTCACCAACATTTTTGTTGACGTTTAAAGCATGTTTATTCTCAGGTGAATACTAAGAGCTTCCGCTGTTGCATACTAAAATAAGGACAAGATTTGGAGTCCATGTTTGTATGATATTGTATAAAAACTGCATTCAAGAAACTGATTTCGATGTAACATATTTGTATTGTAAACCATTATGTAATGATCGTGTGTAAACATGATATTTTAGATTATCATTATTTGATAATCTACGTAAAGCTTTTTAAACCTTTATTTATGAAATAAAGGTTATGGTTTGTTTTAAAAATGAATGCAGTCTTTGAAAAACGTCTCATATAGAGGTCAAAACCTCGCAACGAAATCAATTAATATGGAACGTTTTTAATCAATAAGAACGGGACAATTCAGTTGGTATCCGAGCATTGGTCTTAGAGAACCAGAATTTTGCATTAGTGTGTCTTATCGAGTTTGTTAGGATGCATTAGTGAGTCTGGACTTCGACCGTGTTTACTTGAAAAATGATTGCTTAACAAATTTTGTTGGAAACTATATATTTTTAACATGTGAATATTATGTGATATATTAATCTCTTAACGCGTTTGATATTATGTGATAGATGTCTACCTCTAGAACAAGTCCCATTGACTCACCTAATAATAATGAAGAGTCAAATGTAAATTGGAATGATTCGTGGACTGATTCACAAGTTCCCGAAGAGGAACCGGAAGAAGAGTCGGAACCAGAAGAAGAATCGGAACCGGAAGAAGAATCGGAACCGGAAGAAGAAATAGAACCGGTGGGGGAAATAATAAAACGGTTAAGTAAAAGAGAATCCTCAACCAACCGACCAAAGTTAATTATGGTCAATGGTGTTTCCGCCAAGGAAGCAAAATATTGGGAGGATTACCAATTCTCCGATGAATCAGATTCCGACGAGAATTCCGATGATGTTATAGAAATTACCCCAACTGAATTTAAAAAGGCAAAAGAAAATAATAAGGGAAAGGGCATAAAAATAGAGAAATCTAATTCCAACCCTGATGAACTTTATATGTATCGTCAACCCCCGAAGTCCTTAAGTTGTAACAATGACCCGGGAACCTCTAAACCACCAGGTTTTTCTAAACCAATGTGGAAAACGACGGCTCGTATTAGGGGAACATCATATATCCCTAGAAACTTGGCAAAACGAACCAAAACCGAAGAAGAAGAAACAAGCGAGTCGGAATAAGATAGTTGTATTCGTGTGGTGTAATATATGTAATATAGTGTGCTTATGCTTTATGATATATGTAAAAATTGCTTGTATTAATAAGTATTTTTTTTATGAATCTAACTCTTGTCTATTTTACAGTATAAAAACACAAAATGGATAGACAACCCAATATTTTAAGAGACCTACCCAGAAACATGATTGATGAAATCTTGTCTAGAGTCGGTCAGAATTCCTCGGCACAACTATTTAAGGCGAGATTAGTTGGTAAGACATTCGAAGAACGTTCCAAGAATGCCTTGGTTTATAAAAGGCTTTCGTTCGAAAGATGGGGGATATCACATTGGGAAATCCATAAGTTACGATGTGTTTACTTTGACGCATATATTGCGGGGAACCCAAATGCTATTTTACGCAATGGGTTAAGAAATTATTTTGACTCGATATATCCGAATATTGGACTTCGTGATTTAGAAAAAGCGGCTAACATGCAACATAAAGAAGCATGTTATGCTTACGGATTAGTAATGTTCGCTTCTCACCAAAGTGAGAACAAGAACATCGGGCTACAACTATTAAACAAAACGTTCCCACAAGTGACAGAGTCAGTAATTGGGGTAAGAAATGAGGTTTTTAGATTGTTACGGGACTGTTGGACATTACGTAACCCTCGTCCCTTTGACGACGTTACAACACGTTGTCTTATCAACGGCCATAACGGTTATGTTCCACAAGACCAAGGATGGGAAGTAATCCTAGTAAAACCAGAATGCATGACTTGTTTCTGGACGTATGAATTACGTGACTTTATTGCCTTTGCTGAACGACTTGTGTACTAGCTAGAATTATCATCACAACCATCTTGTATCAAATTTATTGTGTGCTATATTTCATGCTATATGTAAAATAAGAGGTATTGTAAGTTTGTAAAATATTGTGTAAAAGTTTGAACGCGAAATATTATTACAATCAATTTTTCATATAGAATTGTAGTAGTTGAATTGTATATTAGCTACTAAGTATGAACTTAACGGGTAGGTACTACCCGAATTTAAACTTATAAAACGCTAATATGAAGAAAAAGCTTTTATAAATGAGTTCATATTATGCTACGAAATACTATTAACTACTCTTAATATTCTTTATGATTAACTTGTTCCATTTGACTATTTTGAAGGAAATGGCACCGACTACTCGACACACCGTGAATATGAATGAAGAGGAATTCTGTACTTTTCTAGCTTCAAACATAGCCGCAGTACAGGCTGCGTTACATACCAACAATAACCTTGGATCTGGCAGTACAGGAAATCGTGTAGGATGCACCTACAAAGAATTCACTGCCTGCAAACCTTTGGAATTTGATGGAACCGAAGGACCGATCGGATTGAAACGGTGGACCGAGAAGGTCGAATCGGTGTTTGCCATAAGTAAGTGTACTGAAGAGGACAAAGTGAAGTACGCTACGCATACCTTCACAGGTTCTGCGTTAACATGGTGGAATACCTATCTAGAGCAAGTGGGACAAGATGATGCGTACGCACTACCGTGGTCAGCATTCAAGCACTTGATGAACGAGAAGTACCGTCCCAGAACCGAGGTCAATAAGCTCAAGACAGAACTTAGAGGGTTACGAACCCAAGGATTTGATATTACCACGTACGAAAGACGATTCATAGAATTGTGCCTATTATGTCCGGGAGCATTCGAAGATGAGGAAGAGAAGATCGACGCGTTTGTGAAAGGATTACCGGAAAGAATCCAAGAAGATATAAGTTCACACGAGCCCGCCTCCATACAACAGGCATGTAGAATGACTCACAAACTAGTGAACCAGATTGAAGAAAGAATTAAAGAACAGACTGCTGAAGAGGCCAATGTGAAGTAAGTCAAAAGAAAGTGGGAGGAAAACGGTGATAAGAATCACCAATACAACAACAACAGCAATTGCAACAATAATCGCAACAATTATCCCAACAATCGCAACATCAATCGCAACTACAACAAACGGCCCAACAACAACAACAACAACAACAACAACAACAACAACTACAATAATCATCCCAACAACAATAATAACCGCAACAACAACAACAATCAGAAGCAGCTATGCCAAAGGTGTGAAAAGTATCACTCGGGGTTCTGCACCAAATTTTGCAACAAGTATAAAAGAAATGGTCATAGCGCGGTGAAGTGTGAGGTCTACGGACCAGGGGTTAATAGAACGAAAGGAACAAATGGTGTCGGAATGAGTAATGGCGGAGCAAGTAGTGTCGGAGCAAGTTATGCCAATGTAGTTTGTTATAAATGTGGAAAACCGGGCCACATTATTAGAAATTGCCCGAACCAGGAGAACACGAATGGACAAGGCCGCAGAAGAGTTTTCAGTATTAATGCGGCAGAGGCACAGGAAGACCCGGAGCTTGTTACGGGTACCTTTCTTATTGACAATAAATCTGCTTACGTTTTATTTGATTCGGGTGCGGATAGAAGCTATATGAGTAGAGATTTTTGTGCTAAATTAAGTTGTCCATTGACGCCTTTGGATAGTAAATTTTTACTAGAATTAGCAAATGGTAAATTAATTTCAGCAGATAATATATGTCGGAATCGAGAAATTAAACTGGTTAGCGAAACATTTAAGATTGACTTGATACCAGTAGTGTTAGGGAGTTTTGATGTGATAATCGGTATGGACTGGTTGAAAGAAGTGAAAGCAGAGATCGTTTGTTACAAAAATGCAATTCGCATTATACGAGAAAAAGGAAAACCCTTAATGGTGTACGGAGAAAAGGGCAACACGAAGCTACATCTTATTAGTAATTTGAAGGCACAAAAACTAATAAGAAAAGGTTGCTATGCTGTTCTAGCACACGTCGAGAAAGTACAAACTGAAGAAAAGAGCATCAATGATGTTCCCGTCGCAAAAGAATTTCCCGATGTATTTCCGAAAGAATTACCGGGATTACCCCTACATCGATCCGTTGAATTTCAAATAGATCTTGTACCAGGAGCTGCACCAATAGCTCGTGCTCCTTACAGACTCGCACCCAGCGAGATGAAAGAACTGCAAAGCCAATTACAAGAACTTTTAGAGCATGGTTTCATTCGACCAAGCACATCACCGTGGGGAGCTCCTGTTTTGTTTGTTAAGAAGAAAGATGGTACATTCAGGTTGTGTATCGACTACCGAGAGTTGAACAAACTTACCATCAAGAACCGCTACCCACTACCGAGAATCGACGACTTATTTGATCAACTACAAGGCTCGTCTGTTTATTCAAAGATTGACTTACGTTCCGGGTATCATCAAATGCGGGTGAAAGAAGATGATATTCCAAAGACTGCTTTCAGAACACGTTACGGTCATTACGAGTTTATGGTCATGCCATTTGGTTTAACTAATGCACCAGCTGTGTTCATGGACCTTATGAACCGAGTGTGTGGACCATACCTTGACAAGTTTGTCATTGTTTTCATTGATGACATACTTATTTACTCAAAGAATGACCAAGAACACGGTGAACATTTGAGAAAGGTGTTAGAAGTATTGAGGAAGGAAGAATTGTACGCTAAGTTTTCAAAGTGTGCATTTTGGTTGGAAGAAGTTCAATTCCTCGGTCACATAGTGAACAAAGAAGGTATTAAGGTGGATCCGGCAAAGATAGAAACTGTTGAAAAGTGGGAAACCCCGAAAACTCCGAAACACATACGCCAGTTTTTAGGACTAGCTGGTTACTACAGAAGGTTCATCCAAGACTTTTCCAGAATAGCAAAACCCTTGACTGCATTAACGCATAAAGGGAAGAAATTTGAATGGAATGATGAACAAGAGAAAGCATTTCAGTTATTGAAGAAAAAGCTAACTACGGCACATATATTGTCATTGCCTGAAGGGAATGATGATTTTGTGATTTATTGTGACGCATCAAAGCAAGGTCTCGGTTGTGTATTAATGCAACGAACGAAGGTGATTGCTTATGCGTCTAGACAATTGAAGATTCACGAACAAAATTATACGACGCATGATTTGGAATTAGGCGCAGTTGTTTTTGCATTAAAGACTTGGAGGCACTACTTATATGGGGTCAAAAGTATTATATATACCGACCACAAAAATCTTCAACACATATTTAATCAGAAACAACTGAATATGAGGCAGCGTAGGTGGATTGAATTATTGAATGATTACGACTTTGAGATTCGTTACCACCCGGGGAAGGTAAATGTGGTAGCCGATGCCTTGAGCAGGAAGGACAGAGAACCCATTCGAGTAAAATCTATGAATATAATGATTCATAATAACCTTACTACTCAAATAAAGGAGGCGCAACAAGGAGTTTTAAAAGAGAGAAATTTAAAAGATGAAATACCCAAAGGATCGGAGAAACATCTTAATATTCGGGAAGACGGAACCCGGTATAGGGCTGAAAGGATTTGGGTACCAAAATTTGGAGATATGAGAGAAATGGTACTTAGAGAAGCTCATAAAACCAGATACTCAATACATCCTGGAATGAGGAAGATGTACAAGGATCTCAAGAAACATTTTTGGTGGCCGGGTATGAAAGCCGATGTTGCTAAATATGTAGGAGAATGTTTGACGTGTTCTAAGGTCAAAGCTGAGCATCAGAAACCATCAGGTCTACTTCAACAACCCGAAATCCCGGAATGGAAATGGGAAAACATTACCATGGATTTCATCACTAACTTGCCAAGGACTGCAAGTGTTTTTGATACTATTTGGGTAATAGTTGATCGTCTCACCAAATCAGCACACTTCCTGCCAATGAGAGAAGATGACAAGATGGAGAAGTTAGCACGACTGTACTTGAAGGAAGTCGTCTCCAGATATGGAATACCAATCTCTATTATCTCTGATAGGGATGGTAGATTTATTTCAAGATTCTGGCAGACATTACAGCAAGCATTTGGAACTCGTCTAGACATGAGTACTGCCTATCATCCACAAACTGATGGGCAGAGCGAAAGGACGATACAAAAGCTTGAAGACATGCTACGAGCATGTGTTATTGATTTCGGAAACAGTTGGGATCGACATCTACCGTTAGCAGAATTTTCCTACAACAACAGCTACCATTCAAGCATTGAGATGGCGCCGTTTGAAGCACTTTATGGTAGAAAGTGCAGGTCTCCGATTTGTTGGAGTGAAGTGGGGGATAGACAAATTACGGGTCCGGAGATTATACAAGAAACTACCGAGAAGATCATCCAAATTCAACAACGGTTGAAAACCGCCCAAAGTCGACAAAAGAGCTACGCTGACATTAAAAGAAAAGATATAGAATTTGAAATTGGAGAGATGGTCATTCTTAAAGTTGCACCTTGGAAAGGCGTTGTTCGATTTGGTAAACGAGGGAAATTAAATCCAAGGTATATTGGACCATTCAAGATTATTGATCGTGTCGGACCAGTAGCTTACCGACTTGAGTTACCTCAACAAATCGCGGCTGTACATAACACTTTCCACGTCTCGAATTTGAAGAAATGTTTTGCTAAAGAAGATCTCACTATTCCGTTAGATGAAATCCAAATCAACGAAAAACTTCAATTCATCGAAGAACCCGTCGAAATAATGGATCGTGAGGTTAAAAGACTTAAGCAAAACAAGATACCAATTGTTAAGGTTCGATGGAATGCTCGTAGAGGACCCAAGTTCACCTGGGAGCGTGAAGATTAGATGAAGAATAAATACCCGCATCTATTTCCAGAAGATTCGTCAACACCTTCAACAGCTTAAAATTTCGGGACGAAATTTATTTAACGGGTAGGTACTGTAGTGACCCAAACTTTTCCATGTTTATATATATTAATTGAGATTGATATTTACATGATTAAATGTTTCCAACATGTTAAGCAATCAAACTTGTTAAGACTTGATTAATTGAAATATATTTCATATAGACAATTGACCACCCAAGTTGACCGGCGATTCACGAACGTTAAAACTTGTAAAAACGACATGACGATATATATATGGATATACATATGGTTAACATGAGATTATGATAAGTAAGTATCTCCATAAGTATATTAACAATGAGTTATATACATATAAACAAGACTACTAACTTAAGGATTTCGAAACGAGACATATATGTAACGATTATCGTTGTAACGACATTTAAATGTATATATATATCATATTAAGATATATTAATATATCATAATATCATGATAATATAATAATTTAACATCTCATTAGATATAATAAACAATGGGTTAACAACATTAATTGAGATCGTTAACTTAAAGGTTTCAAAACAACACTTACATGTAACGACTAACGATGACTTAACGACTCAGTTAAAATGTATATACATGTAGTGTATTTAGATGTATTAAAATACTTTTGGAAGACTTTAAGACATATATCAAAACACTCATACTTAACGAAAATGGTTATAGTTACTTTTCCATTCTTTTCTTTCATCAAGAATTCTAGTCGTATTCTTACCCGTATTATACACAGCTTCAAAACGTACTTGCTATGAGTATATACCAATAGGAACTAGCATGGGATTCCACTCTTGATTATGTCATGTATGACTAATCAATTTTAACATCTACCATGAGCTAGTCAACTAACTAGAACTCCTTTTAACCCCACTCACCACTCACCAATTACCACTCATCATTCACTCCATTTCACTTCCAATTCTCTTTCTAATTCTCTCTCAACACACACACACTATTATAAACGTATTTTTCCAGTAGTTAATCATCATCTTCATCAAAAATCACTTCAAGAATCAAGCTATAATCATCATAGGAAGAACACTTCAAGAACACTTCAAAAATCCCTTCAAGTTTACTAATTTACTTCCAAGCTTTCTAATCCATTCCAAGTAATCATCTAAGATCAAGAAACCTTTGTTATATACAGTAGGTTATCTTTCTTATTCAAGGTAATATTCATATTCAAACTTTGATTCAATTTCTATAACTATAAACTATCTTAATTCGAGTAAAAATCTTACTTGAACTTGTTTTTGTGTCATGATCCTACTTCAAGAACTTTCAAGCCATCCAAGATCCTTTGAAGCTAGATCATTTCTTTTCACTTCCAGTAGGTTTACCTACTAAACTTGAGGAAGTAATGATGTTCATAACATCATTCGATTCATATATATAAAACTATCTTATTCGAGGGTTTAAACTCGTAATCACTAGAACATAGTTTAGTCAATTCTAAACTTGTTCGCAAACAAAAGTTAATCCTTCTAACTTGACTTTTAAAATTAACTAAACACATGTTCTATATCTATGTGATATGCTAACTTAATGATTTAAAACCTGGAAACACGAAAAACACCGTAAAACTGGATTTACGCCGTCGTAGTAACACCGCGGGATGTTTTGGGTTAGTTAATTAAAAACTATGATAAACTTTGATTTAAAAGTTGTTATTCTGAGAAAATGATTTTTATTATGAACATGAAACTATATCCAAAAATTATGGTTAAACTCAAAGTGAAAGTATGTTTTCTAAAATGGTCATCTAGACGTCGTTCTTTCAACTGAAATGACTACCTTTACAAAAACGACTTGTAACTTATTTTTCCGACTATAAACCTATACTTTTCTGTTTAGATTCATAAAATAGAGTTTAATATGAAACCATAGCAATTTGATTCACTCAAAACGGATTTAAAATGAAGAAGTTATGGGTAAAACAAGATTGGATAATTTTTCTCATTTTAGCTACGTGAAAATTGGTAACAAATCTATTCCAACCATAACTTAATCAACTTGTATTGTATATTATGTAATCTTGAGATACCATAGACACGTATACAATGTTTCGACCTATCATGTCGACACATCTATATATATTTCGGAACAATCATAGACACTCTATATGTGAATGTTGGAGTTAGCTATACAGGGTTGAGGTTGATTCCAAAATATATATAGTTTGAGTTGTGATCAATACTGAGATACGTATACACTGGGTCGTGGATTGATTCAAGATAATATTTATCGATTTATTTCTGTACATCTAACTGTGGAAAACTAGTTGTAGGTTACTAACGAGGACAGCTGACTTAATAAACTTAAAACATCAAAATATATTAAAAGTGTTGTAAATATATTTTAAACATACTTTGATATATATGTATATATTGTTATAGGTTCGTGAATCAACCAGTGGCCAAGTCTTACTTCCCGACGAAGTAAAAATCTGTGAAAGTGAGTTATAGTCCCACTTTTAAAATCTAATATTTTTGGGATGAGAATACATGCAGGTTTTATAAATGATTTACAAAATAGATACAAGTACGTGAAACTACATTCTATGGTTGAATTATCGAAATCGAATATGCCCCTTTTTATTAAGTCTGGTAATCTAAGAATTAGGGAACAGACACCCTAATTGACGCGAATCCTAAAGATAGATCTATTGGGCCTAACAAACCCCATCCAAAGTACCGGATGCTTTAGTACTTCGAAATTCATATCATATCCGAAGGGTGTCCCGGAATGATGGGGATATTCTTATATATATGCATCTTGTTAATGTCGGTTACCAGATATTCACCATATGAATGATTTTTATCTCTATGTATGGGATGTGTATTGAAATATGAAATCTTGTGGTCTATTGTTACGATTTGATACATATAGGTTAAACCTATAACTCACCAACATTTTTGTTGACGTTTAAAGCATGTTTATTCTCAGGTGAATACTAAGAGCTTCCGCTGTTGCATACTAAAATAAGGACAAGATTTGGAGTCCATGTTTGTATGATATTGTGTAAAAACTGCATTCAAGAAACTGATTTCGATGTAACATATTTGTATTGTAAACCATTATGTAATGGTCGTGTGTAAACAGGATATTTTAGATTATCATTATTTGATAATCTACGTAAAGCTTTTTAAACCTTTATTTATGAAATAAAGGTTATGGTTTGTTTTAAAAATGAATGCAATCTTTGAAAAACGTCTCATATAGAGGTCAAAACCTCGCAACGAAATCAATTAATATGGAACGTTTTTAATCAATAAGAACGGGACATTTCAGACGCTTTACTTTCTTATTATTATTTTTCAACTTTTCCAACGTTTGTTTTTTTTTTATTTTTTTTCTTATTTTTTGACGCACTTTTTCTTTTTCATTTCTACGCTCTAGTTTTTAGGACATAGAATTTTCTATTTCTTCTCTAAAAATTCAAACGAAAAAATTATTTTAAGCAGTTAAATTAATAGACATCCAAATTTTCTGGTTCGTAGTAATAGTTGGATTTGTTAGTGGCGGTTGTGGGCTTCCGATTTAAAGGGTCCTGGCTACCTGCTGCATCTATTGGCTATTCGAAACGTGGGCAAAATCAGAAAAGTCTATTAATTTGATAACTTATATAATTTTTATTTTATAACTAATAGGATATTCAGTGAATGCACCGAGCAAAACATTCACCACCTTTCATACGTTCACCACATGTAACTCGATTAAGACATCTAGCCAACATTGTCACCGTTGATTTTTTTTAGAATCATCATCTAGTCGACCAAGTACTCCAATTCAAATTACCGATAATTCATTTTTTGAACCCGACCTTACAATTGAGAACTCGAAGGATATTCAAGGACAATTCAGAGATCCTGAACCACTAATATTTCCTCCGGAACTACCAATCATTCAACCAGAGATTTTTGAGGAAGACACCATTAAATCAGAATCCTCTAGTGATTCAGATTCAATAAATTCAATCATGGAAAATCTGGAACCTCTAAGTATGGAAGACCGAATGAGAGCTAAACGCACTGGCCAAGGTCACGCAATTACTCAACCAGACATTAATGCGCCAGATTATGAAATCAAAGGAAAAATCCTACACATGGTAACTAATCAATGCCAATTTAGTGGTGCGCCGGAGGAAGATCCAAACGAACATCTTCGTACCTTTAATAGGATTTGTACTCTATTTAAAATCAGAGAAGTGGAGGATGAACAGATCTATCTCATGTTATTTCCCTGGACTTTAAAGGGAGAATCCAAAGATTGGTTAGAATCGTTACCTGAAGGGGCGATTGTTACATGGGATGTTTTAGTTGAAAAATTTCTTAAACAATTCTTTCCGGCATCTAAAGCCGTGAGACTTCAAGGAGATATTGTTACGTTCACGTAAAAGCCAAATGAAACTCTATATGAGGCGTGGACAAGATTTGGAAAGTTATTGAGAGGATGTCCGCAACATGGTTTAGACACTTATCAAATAGTACAAATATTCTACCAAGGATGCGACATCACTACACGTAAAGACATCGATATAGCAGCTGGTGGTTCTATTATGAAGAAAACCGAAACTGAAGCTTACAAAATTATTGATAACACTGCTTCCCACTCACATGAGTGGCATCAAGAAAAAGACATCGTTAGATCATCTAAAGTGGCTAGAGCCGATTCTAGCCATGACTTCGATTCCATGTCTGCAAAGATAGATGCTGTCTAGTGACGAATGGAAAAGATGACTAAGGATATTCACTCAATACGAATTAGTTGTGAGCAGTGTGGAGGACCACATTTGACAAAAGATTGTCTCAGTATTGAACAAACAATGGAACAAAGAGAGAATGTTTCATACATGAATCAAAGGCCTGGAAATAATTATCAGAATAATTATCAACCGCCAAGACCAATCTACAATCAAAATCAGAATTATAATCGAAATGTTCCATACAACAACCAACAAGGTCCTAGCAATCAACAAGTATCCAATAATACTTACAATCAGCAAAGACCTATTTTTCAAAATAAACCACCACAAATCGATGATAAAAATCCGAATCTAGAAGACATGATGTCAAAGCTAGTTGAATCTCAAACTCAATTTTTCACATCTCAGAAACAAACCAATGAACAAAATGCTCAAGCATTTAGAAATCAACAAGCTTCTATTCAAAATCTGGAACAAGAAGTAAGCAACCTAGCATGGTTAATAGGTGAAAGAAAATCGGGAAGTCTACCTAGCAATACAAATGTTAACCCCCGGAATGAAACAGCTAAAGCCATTACCACGAGAAGTGGTATTACACTTAAACCACCTGAAATGCCTGAAATTTCTGATGACGCTATTCCTACTACACAAGCACCACAGCCTGAGCAAGAGAAGGAAACAGAACCGGTAGTTGAAAAGGTTAATGAAGATAACAAAGTTAAGGCAAAGCCTTATGTTAAACCATACCAACCACCACTTCCTTACCCGAGTAAAATGAGAAAAGAAAGACTTGAAGCCGAGCAATCCAAATTCTTGGATATGTTTAAACAAATAAATATAAATCTTCCTTTTATTGATGTGATTTTAGGAATGCTAGATATGCTAAATTTCTGAAAGATCTAATCACAAATAGAAAGAAAATAGAAGAACTCTCGGCTGTTACAATGAATGCTAATTGTTTTGCCGTGCTGTTGAATAAGATACCAGAAAAATTATCAGATCCAGGAAGTTTTACAATTCCATGTTTTCTGGGTAGTCTTAGTTCAATAGAAGCATTGGCAGACTTATGTGCTAGTATAAATTTAATGCCGTATTCACTATACACTAAACTAGACCTTGGAGAATTGAAACCAACACAAATAAGCATACAACTAGCCGATCGATCAGTAAAATATCCTAGAGGGATAATGGAGAATATGCTAGTTAAAGTTGGTACTTTAGTATTTCCAGTAGATTTTGTTATTCTGGACATGGAAGAAGATTCTCGAGTTCCTCTCATATTAGGAAGACCATTCTTAAACACTGCTAAAGCAATAATAGACGTGTTCGGTAAGAAACTGACCCTAAGTATAGAGGACGAGAGTGTTACCTTTCCAGTTGATAGAGCCATGCAACAACCGCAATCTGCAGATGATACATGTTATTATATTCAAACTATAGATTCACATGCAGAATTTTTAGAAGAATTTTCAGAATTATAAGGAACATGAGAATGTTCTTTAGGAGAAGGAACTGAACCAATTGATGAAGCTGAAATGTTATCCACACTCATGGCTAATGAATATGAACCAACAACAGAAGAACTTCAAATGCTAAAAGAGGAAGACAGATATCGATACAAATCATCGATAGAAGAACCACTAAAATTAGAGTTAAAGCCACTTCCAACCCATTTGGAATACGCTTATTTACATGGTGAATCTGAATTACCTGTAATAATATCGTCTTCTCTTACAGAAAATGAGAAATCTCAACTCATTTTTGTGCTAAAAGCTCATAAACCAGCTATTGCATGGAAAATTCATGACATTAAAGACATAAGTCCTTCGTATTGCACACATAAAATCCTTATGGAAGAAGGTCATAAAACCTATGTGCAACGCCAACGAAGACTAAATCCCAATATGCAAGATGTTGTTAAGAAAGAAATTATTAAACTGCTAGACGCAGGTTTAATTTATCCAATCTCTGATAGTCCATGGGTAAGCCCAGTTCAATGCGTACCTAAGAAGGGTGGCATGACTGTCATCACAAATGAAAAAAATGAGCTTATTTCTACTAGGACTATAACAGGATGGCGTGTTTGTATTGATTATAGAAAATTAAATGACGCCACCAGAAAAGATCACTTTCCCTTACCTTTCATTGATCAAATGTTGGAAAGGTTGGCCGGGAACAGTTACTATTGTTTTCTTGATGGTTTTTCTGGATATTTTCAAATTCCAATAGCACCCGAGGACCAAGAGAAAACCATGTTCACGTGCTCTTATGGTACTTTTACTTACAAACGCATGCCATTTGGACTTTGCAACGCCCCTGCAACCTTTCAAAGGTGCATGAAGGCAATTTTTCACGACATGATAAAAGAATGCATGGAAGTTTTTATGGATGACTTTTCAGTCTTCGGTGATACTTTTGAAACATGTATAGTTAATCTTGAACGAATGCTTATTAGATGCGAGCAATCAAATCTAGTACTTAATTGGGAAAAATGTCATTTCATGGTTAAAGAATGCATCGTTCTTGGTCATAAAATTTCAAAGGAAGGAATTGAAGTGGATAGAGCTAAAGTAGATGTAATTGCTAAACTTTCACATCCCACCAATGTTAGAGGAGTTAGGAGTTTTCTAGGGCATGCCGGTTTTTAACGACGTTTCATAAAAGATTTTTCTAAAATTGCCACTCCTATGAATAAACTCATAGAAAAGGATGCTCCATTCATCTTTTCGGATGAATGCGTCAAATCTTTTAATATTCTTAAAGAAAAACTCACTAATGCGCCGATCATGATAACTCCAAATTGGAATTTACCATTTGAACTCATGTGCGATGCAAGTGATTTTGCAATGGGAGCCGTTTTAGGACAAAGGATTAAAAAACGATTTCAACCAATTTATTATGCTAGTAAGACATTACAAGGAGCACAAACGAATTACACAACTACTGAAAAAGAACTCCTTGCTATTGTCTTTGCTTTTGACAAATTTCGTTCATATCTAGTTCTAGCTAAAACGGTGGTTTATACCGACCATTCTGCTCTTAGATACTTATTTTCGAAACAAGATGCCAAACCACGATTAATTCGTTGGATATTACCCTTACAAGAGTTCGATATTGAGATCCGAGATAAAAAGGGAGCAGATAATCTCGCCGCTGATCATCTTTCTCGTCTTGAGAATCCCGAATTAGAAGTTCTAAATGAATCGGCTATACAAGATAACTTTCCTGATGAATATCTATTGAAGATCGATTATAATGAAATTTCATGGTTTGCAGACTAAGCAAACTATTTAGTATGTGGATTCCTTGAAAAAGGGTTGTCGTACCAAAAACGAAAGAAATTCTTTAGTGATATAAAACACTATTTTTGGGAAGATTCACATTTGTTTAAAAGTTGTCCTGATGGAATAATACGCCGATGTGTATTCGGAGATGAAGCTAGTCAAATCTTAAACCATTGTCACACAGGACCAACATGAGGGCATTATGGGGCTCAACTCACAGCAAGAATAGTCTATGACGCTGGATTCTATTGTCCTACAATTTTCAAAGACGCACACCTTCTTTGCAAATCCTGTGATGCTTGTTAAAGGGCCGGAAAAATAAGTCAACGTGATGAAATGCCACAAAATGTCATTCAAGTATGTGAAGTATTTGACATTTGGGGTATTGACTTTATGGGTCCTTTCCAAAATCTCATAATAATCTCTACATTCTCGTTGCCATTGATTATGTATCTAAATGGGCGGAAGCACAAGCTCTCCCAACTAATGATGCACGAGTTGTAGTCAACTTCTTAAAACGTCTTTTTGCAAGGTTAGGAACACCGAAAGCTTTAATAAGTGATCGGGGTACTCATTTTTGTAACAATTAACTTGACAAAGTTCTCAAAAGATATGGAGTAACTCAAAAAATCTCAACCGCTTATCATCCACAAACAAGTGGACAAGTTGAAAATACCAACCGAGCTTTAAAACGTATTCTAGAGAAAACCGTAGGATTAAATCCGAAGGAATGGTCCATGAAATTGGAGGATGCACTCTGGGCTTTTAGAACAGCCTGCAAAACTCCAATTGGAACCACACCTTTTAGACTCGTTTACGGAAAATCATGTCATCTTCCAGTAGAATTTGAGCACAAAGCATTTTGGGCTTTGAAGACATGTAATCTTGATTTACATGAAGCCGTACGTCTACGGTTAAGTAAATTAAACGAATTAGAAGAATTGAGACATGAAGCATACGAAAATTCGTTAATCTATAAAGAAAGAGCGAAGAAATGGCATGATAAAAGAATCAGAAGTTCAAAAGAATTTAAAGAAGGAGACGGAGTTCTTCTTTTCAATTCACGTTTCAAGCTATTTCCTGGAAAATTGAAATCAAGATGGTCTGGACCATTCATAGTCAAAAGAGTTTTCCCGTACAGAACAGTAGAATTAATAAACAAATGGGGTTGAATTTAAGGTTAATGGTCACAGAGTTAAACATTACATAGATAGTCCAATGAAAGTTGAAGATGAAGTTAATCACAATTTCGACACCACAGCTAACTAAGTGTGGGAAGATTCGAATCTTTTAAGGATAATACGTATTTCTGTTAGAGTTAGATTTTTTGTTTTCGTGTAGTTCTCTAAAATGGAATCCGAATGGTCTTTCCCTAGCAGACCCTAAAGAACTAGTCTTCTCCCTCCATTCTGAATATTTTTTTTAGGTTTTACGAGATGAAGAATTCTTTGATCTGAACCATGGTCTACTACTACACGCTATGATTACTAAACGTAATAATAACACTTTTCCGAGTGAACTGGTATCATTCATAAGAGGAAAAATGGACGAAGTGAGGAAAGAACTCAGGAAAGATCATCATAAGATACATTTTGGTAAAGAAAAATCAAAATCCGCAATAAAAAGAAGAGCACGACACCTTGAAAGATGTCATAAATGCGGAAAATGGTCACACGAAGGTAAATGCTCGAACAATCAAACATATTCAAATACCGAATTTGTTACTCTATGCAGAGAAGGACCGTTCATATGTTTAGAAGAAAAGTTATTGAAGAATCGAGGTTACGCTTATGTAGCTATGGAAAACCAAATCACACGACTCTCCTATGAGTCGGCTAAAGCAGGTCTCTGAGAATTCTATCTCACAGGTAAGTATGTAAAGTTTTTATTTATTTTTATTTATTGCTTTTAACCTTTTGATAATAAACGCTGAATCGTTCGATATAAAGTATTAAATTGATATTTAATAAGATTAGGTATGCGAAATCGAAATTATTGATATCATTCAAAAATTTATTACATCACTGCGAAATTTACCGTTTATTCATAAGGTATAAATATCTTTAATCAATCAATCCAAAATATTTCAGAAATTCGTCAGGAGTAAAACTAGGTAATATAGCCGAAATTACTTTACCCAAAAGAGGGGCGTATATTTTTAATAATATTTAATTGATTAAAGTGGGATAAAAGATCAAAAAGATTTTTAATTTTAATTTTTACCTTGTTTTTAAATTAATATTAAATTAATATTGTAAATATTTTTAAATCAATATATTTAAGTTTTTAAATATTTTAAAAATTAATATTTTTAATATAAGTTTGTAAAATTAATGTATAAAAATATTAATGATATTTTTATGAATTTTTAATTTTATGCATTTTAAATTTAAATTTGGTGTGAATTTAAAAACAAAAATGTACTTTATTTCATTAAGTTAAAAATGTGATTTCTAAAAATTCGTCGTGAGTTGAAGACTAGGTCGTTGAACAGAAATTGCTTTACCCGAAGGTGGGACGAGAAATTTTGTTATCATTATTTTTAATCTTATTTATCTAAAGTATGCCAAAAACATTAAAAAAAAACCTGAAAATCCTTGCTTTTAAAACAATCACTTTAAACTGACAAATTTTAAAATTTTGTCGATGAACGGACTAGGTAAATGTACCGAAACTACCCCTACCTAAAGTAAAAGGAAACAAAATGTTAAAAAAAATTATTCATTTAAATTGTTTTAATAAATTAAGGTTTTATAAAAAATAAATATTATGTATATATATATGTTTGTAGTTTATCTTATGTACAAAACAGGGTAAAACAGCGCACTTTCAAAGACAACATTAAGTTCAGCAAAAGCTACCAATTTTAACGACAAGACGTAAAATATCAAATGTGATATAAAACATTATGTTTGCAAACTCGGTAAATTTAATCATTTTTCTATGCTAATCACCCTCAATAATTTAAATTGTTACTGATTTCTTGCAAATGAGGGCATTGCAAGATCTTAAGTGTGGGAAGGGGTTAAATTCTTTCGGATTTTTAAATTTTTTTTGACTTATACACTTGGTTACCATTAAAAATACTAGTAACGCAGTAGTTGTATTAGAATCTAGTGCTCTCTGATAATAAAGAATAGCCCTAGTCTTATATACTGACTACCTAATTCTAGTAAAAATTTTAATTTTTTTTTCAAATAAATGAATTCAAAATCATGTTTATACATATTTATGAACGATAAAACTAGGTGTTAACACCAAAATTATTGTTACCTCGAAAAGGACATAAATTGGGAAACAACCCAAAATGATTGAATTCATTTAAAATGGAATAGATGAGAATAAAAAGGCAAAGAAAGGAAAATAAAAGCCAAGTGTGGGAAAAATTTACCAAGTTATTTAGAATATATATCACATATTTTTGTACAAATAATTGAAAATACTTTTGTTTTGGACGATATTAATCAGTTTTACCCAGTTTGTTGTAATATAAATAGAATTTATAAGGAAGTAAAGTGTTCCGAGAAAAAGACATGCACTTCTTGATTTAGGTCAGGAAGTTGTCGTCCATACCAGTTGTAGAGTCTACGAAAAACCTTGAAAAGTTTTCTCGAAAATCAGCTGGAAATCCACGGACCTCAGCATCAAACAGGGTCGCCAAGTGGTCAGACTTATCCTAACCATGAGAGGATATGTCTCGTACAATGGGGGGCACCGTGCAAATTAGCTTATAAGACTAATGAATCAGATCCCCAGAAAGGATAATCTCCTTAAAGATCAAAAATCAGCTTTTAAGACTGATATTACTCAATCCTTGAGATTGACTTTTAAAAGATTGAGAATTACAAACTCATGGAATTCAATGATATCTAAACTCGAGCTTGAACGAGAAAATATTTTGATCAAATTACAAACCGATTTATTTTCTAAAAACCCATTTTCAATGCGTTCATTACCATTGAACGTAAAATCCTAATATTCACCGGAATTCATTAGGTCACCTGAACCAAATCGGGTGTCAACAGTAAGAACGGTTGTTGTATAGCATGGTCGAAGACAGGACCTTATGCTAGACCGAAAAAATATAGGGTGATCTTTACTATTGCTCCTACAAAGGATAGTAATTGCATACGACATGATATAGACCATAATCAAAAGCATGTCACGAGACATTGCCTCAACTTTTGCTTGTTCAATGCTTTCTTTTACAACCGGATGGTAGTTTACCGAAAGGTAATATACAGAGCAAGTAAACTGGATGTGTTGCTTTCCCAATACAAGGTTAGCAAGTGGGTGACACAAAACCATAAGTTTTGAGCTAAAATTTTCAAATATGAAACCCACGAAACTCACAAAAACAATTTGCAAACATCGGTGAAGGGTTATTCCGGAAAACTTGTCTAGGTTAAAATCTAGCATGTATTTTAAAAAGATCAAATATTTTCATAAAGATCCAATTTCCTAAAGGATCTAAATTTTTATAGTCATGTGGGACTGTAAACCACAACGTTACTATCATTGTTCATACCGCCGTATAGAAATCACTGATGTACAAAGTGTGAGAAATAAAGAAGTGATTCAAGTATGTTTTTATTCAAGTTCTATATTGCTTGAGGACAAGCAACGCTTAAGTGTGGGAATATTTGATAATGCTAAAAACGAACATATATTTCATAGCATTATACTTCAAGAAAGACAAGCTTTTAGTTGTAATTGTTCTATTTACAAGTGATATTCGTTTAAATAATAAAAGGTTAAGACAAAAGACAGATTCGACGATTTGAAGACGCAAATGACCAAAAAGCTCAAAAGTACAAAATACAATCCAAGTGGTTCAATTTATTGATGAGAAACGCCTAAAAATTACAAGAGTACGAGCCGCAAAACGCAGAGTACAAGATATTAAATAGTACGAAAGGACGTTCGAAAATCCGAAACCGAGAAATAAACCAACTATTAACGTACGACTCAACAGAGCTAAAATTACAAGTCAACTATGCTCAAGAATATAATATAATATTTAAATAATTCATAATAAGAATAATAATAAATAATAAAAAGTTGATAATTGAGCATAGTAAAACGATCATAAGTGAAAATATTTCAATCGATATTTCAATTTAGTGAATTGAATTATCGTTAGCTACCTTTCTAGCTAACTTTCCACCTTGCTATAGTAATTCATTTTGCCTATAAAATGGAATTCACGGAGGCACCAATGGATACACCTTCACACTTCATTTTCCTTTCTTCTTTCTGTAATCAAAATATATATTTATATTTATAATATTAAGTTTAATTTAAGTTTAATAATAACTGGGTTACTGTAAGAATGTTTTACGGGTTTTAAAGTCGAAACTCTGTCCGTGTAACGCTACGCTATAAATAATCATTGTAAGTTATGTTCTTCCTTTTTAAGTTAATGTCTCGTAACTAAGTTATTATTATGCTTATTTAAGCCGAAGTAATCATGATGTTGGGCTAATTATTAAGATTGGGTTATTGGGCTTTGTATCATAATTGGGGTTTGGACAAAAGAACGACACTTGTGAAAATTAGACTATGGACTATTAATGAGCTTTATATTAACTAAACGATACCTCATTAATTTAATATAAAGGTTACTATTTGACATATCTATATATAACCACATACGCTTAATTAGGTACGGTGGGCGGGATATTTATAAATACAAATTATTGTTCATTTGACCGGACACGGGGATGGATTAATAGTTAATGGACTCATTAAAATAGTGGTGGATTACATTCAAGGGTAATTGGTGTAATTGTTAACAAAGTATTAAAACCTTGGACTACACGCAGTCGATAACCTGGTGTATTCATTAAACAAAGTATTAAGACCTTGTTACAGTTCGAATCCCCAATTAGTTGGAATATTTAACTTCGGATATAAGGAGAATTTGACGAGGACACTCGCACTTTATATTTATGACTGATGGACTGTTATGGACAAAAACCAGATGGACATATCGAATACTCCAGGACAAAGGACAATTAACCCATGGTAATAAATTAAAATCAACTCGTCGAAGATCATGATTACGGAAGTTTAAATAAGCATAATTCCTTTATTTTATATCTTATTGCACTTTTAATTATCGTACTTTTTAATTATCGCAATTTTATTTACTGTCATTTTATTTATCGCAATTTTATTTATCGACATTTACTTTACGCTTTAAATTAAGTTATATTTATTTTTAATATTTTACATTAGGTTTTAATTGCGACTTAAGACATAAAATCGACAAACCGTCATTAAACGGTAAAAACCCCCCTTTTTATAATAATAATAATACTACTTATATATGTATATATATATATATATATATATATATATATATATATATATATATATATATATATATATATATATATATATATATATATATATATATATATATATATATATATATATATATTCAAATATAGTTTAAAAATATAGCGTTAAACTTGGCTAGTTCCCTGTGGACGAACCGGACTTACTAAAAACTACACTACTGTACGATTAGGTACACTGCCTATAAGTGTTGTAGAAAGGTTTAGGTATATCCACTCTATAAATAAATAAATAACTTGTGTAAAATTGTATCGTATTTAATAGTATTTCGTAGTAAATATATAACTATTTCGTACACTACCCTGCACACATCAGGTATTCTTTTTGAAGCAAAAGAGTGAAGCTGCTGATGAAATTATCAATTTTATCAAAAGAATGGAGCTTTTAAATGGGCAACTGGTGAAACAGCCAAGAAGCGATCATGGTACAGAAATCAGAAATGCTACATTAGAAGAATTTTGTGTTGACAAAGGTATTTCACAGATGTTTTCTTCTGTGAGAACACCTCAACAAAATGGTGTTGCAGAAAGAAGAAACATAACTCTCATTAAAGCAGCAAGATCTATGTTAGCTGAGTCTGGGCTGAAAAATTCATATTGGGCAGAAGCTGTGAACACTGCATGTTTTACCCAGAATAGATCTTTAATAGTGAAAAGACATCAGAAAACTGCTTATGAAGTTCTCAAAGGAAGATGACCCTCAATTTCATTTCTTCATGTATTTGGCACTCCCTGTTTCATTCTAAACAATAGGGATCAGCTAGGCAAGTTTGATGCTAAGGCTGATGAAGGTATATTCTTGGGATATTCCAACATGTCAAAGGCATATAGGGTTTTCAATAAAAGAAGGGGTTGTTTTGAAGAATCAATTAATTTTACATTTGATGAGACTGCCCCAGCTTCATCTCTTAGTCAAGAAGATGAAGAGTTATTGTTTGAAGAGCCTACTCAGCAAGCTCTTGATGATGAAGAAGAACCAGCTGCAAATCCCTCACCAATCCATGTTACTGGGTTCTCTAATGATGAGATGGAACACTCTGTTCCATTTGTGTCTAAACCAAGTGGACCTACTGGCTCTACTGAAGTCCTACAACTTGAGCATAGGTCTACTGGTTCTGAAGGATCATAAGCTGGTACTGGTTACATTAATAATGAACAGCTGTCTCCCACTGCTGCTCATACCTTTGAACCAGCTGATGATCAAGATGCTGTGTGTTCCATGACAAGCTCACCTGTCCATAACACTAGATGGACAAAAGAGCATCCAATTGAGCAAGTTATTGGTAATCTGGCTAGTGATGTTAAAACAAGAAGGCATGCAACCAGCAACTTTTGTATGCATGTAAATTTTGTGTCTACCATTGAACCTACATGTCCTGATGAAGCAATCAAAGATCCAAACTGGGCAGGAGCTATGCAAGAAGAGATCTCCCAGTTTGATAGGAATAAGGTTTGGACATTGGTACCTAAACCTGATGATGAAACTAAGAAGATCATTGGTACCAAGTGGGTTTTCAAGAACAAGATGGATGAAGATGGGATTGTGATAAAAAACAAAGCTAGGTTGGTAGCTCAAGGGTTCAAACGGGAAGAAGGATTGGATTATGGAGAGACATATGCTCCAGTGGCTAGGATGGAAGCTATCAGATTGTTCTTGGCATATGCTGCTAAGATGAACTTTAGGGTATTCCAGATGGATGTTAAATCTGCATTTCTAAATGGGAAGCTGCAAGAAGAAGTTTATGTCAAACAGCCTCCTGGTTTTGTAAGCAGTAAATATCCAGACCATGTCTACAAGCTAGACAAAGCTCTTTATGGCCTCAAACAGGCTCCAATAGCATGGTATGAGACACTTCATGTGTATCTCACTGGTATAGGTTTTAAAGTTGGAACAATTGATACCACTCTATTCTCAAAAGAGACAGATGGTGATCTCTTGCTGGTACAGATATATGTGGATGATATTATTTATGGATCTAAAAATGAAAAACATTGTCAAGATTTTTCAAAACTTATGTCAAAGACATATGAAATGAGCTTACAAAGAGATTTGCAATACTTTTTGGGATTGAAAATTAAACAACTTGATGATGGAATTTTTATAAGTCAGGATAAATATATCAAAGATATGTTAAAGAAATTTGGTTTGACCTGTTTAAAAGATATAGGGACCCCAATGGCAGCATCTATTAAAATAGATGCTGATCCCAATGGTGAACCAGTCAATATCACTGAATATAGAGGTATGATTGGATCCCTACTTTATCTCACAGCCAGCGGACCAGATATTATGTTTGCCACATGTCTCTGTGCCAAATATCAAGCTGATCCTAAAGAGTCACACTTGCTAGCAGTAAAAAGGATATTTAGGTATCTGAAAGCTACTGCTAAATGTGGTCTTTGGTATCCCAAAGACCAGGATTTTGAGCTAATTGGGTATTCAGATGCTGACTTTGCAGGGTGTAAAATAGACAGGAAAAGTACTACTGGTGGTTGCCAGTTACTGGGTGGTGGGCTAGTCAGCTGGACGAGCAAAAAGCAAAATACTATGTCCACATATACTGCTGAGGCAGAATACGTTTCAGCTGGTAGTTGTACTGCTCAAGTAATATGGATGCAAAGCCAGCTGAAAGACTATGGTGTTCATGTTACAAAGACTCTAATCTACTGTGACAACACAAGTGCAATTGCTATCACCAACAATCCTGTGATGCATTTGAGGACAAAGCACATTGACATTCGATATCATTTCATAAGGGATCATGTTCAAAAGGGAGATGTGGAGCTACATTTTATTTCAACAGACCAGCAGTTAGCAGATCTATTCACAAAGCCCTTAGATGAGAAACGTTTTAACTATCTCATCTCTGAGCTGGGTATGCTTGAACTTTAAATAAAAGACAATTTTTGTTGGTGTGCTGGCTCTACAACATGTAGGGCAAACCAGTAAGTCACATTTGTTAACTTACTGCCTACATGTAAAACACTCAGTACAACAACATCTTTTATACTTTGGTTACTCAAAATGTTTTTTTAAATGAAATCATAAATAGCTCACTAAATTAAATGATTCCTTAAATCTGAAACTCATTTACTCCCAATGATTTAAATTAAATTCATGACATATTAAATGTAACAAAGTATTTTGTATTTAATACAAAACTTATTCTGTGGTCTTTAAATCAATTTTTGAATTAAAACCTGCTGCATTTAATGCTGAATGGGAGGTATGAGTATTCAAGCCGTATATACGTCATGTCAACAGTCTGTGTCCCCCCTCGAAAGTGTGCCAGTCTATCACACCTGCCCACGCGCCTGCAGATGACAGTTGCCATTTTTTCTCTCCTGCACTTTTTCATCCAATCACAACGGTTAAAAGAGTGTTTTATCTTCCATAATAACCTTCGGTTATTCATTATTCAAAATCACATACTCTTTTCTCTCAAAATCTTCAAATCTTTCAACTTTCACAACTTCATTTTTTTTTTTCATCTTTACATTTCATCAATGGCAGACCAACCTCAATCACCATATGTTGAACACCAGCCAGAGGAACAACAGCAGCAACAATAACCAGCACAACAACCTGATCAACAACCACAACCTGCACCGGAGGAACATGTTGTTCAAGGACCACTGTTCAATCTTCGTCCAACTCTGGTTAGGGCTAATAATGCACTTGATCACACGACTATTCGCCTATCAAGAGGCAATGCTGCTCATTCACTCTCCATTTCCAAATCAAAAGTCAATATGGGTTATGAAACACTAATTGAATACATCCGACAATCCCCTCTGGCTAGGGCTATCACCGGTGTACCTTCACGCCTTTATGCTGCCTGCTTGGCAAGATTTTGGTATACTGCTACCACTGCCACCACTCCCCAGAATGTTCCATGTATTCGTGGCATGGTAACTGAAACCCTAACTTGCTTTGTCACCGCTGAAGCCATCCGCCGTGCCCTTCAATTACCAGATGGACCATTTGTTGATTCACCAACCAGCGATGTTTTCAGAAGGGAGGTGCTAGAAATCATTGGGTTTACTCAACCAATTGCTCATACACCTTTGAGGAAGCATATGCCACCTCTTTGGTACTACTTCTTTGGGCTGCTGACCCAGTGCATCAGTCAGAAATCTGGAAGTTTTGACTAGTGCTCAAATTTTGAGCTTAAACTTGGTCATGGTTTGTTGTTCAACAGGAACATTGATTATGTCGGGGAAATTTATTTGAGGCTAAGGGAGATGGTGCAAGCACCTAAACGAACACATTTAATCCCCTTTCCAAGGTTCTTAAGCCTGGTTTTTGAAAGTGAGCTGGGTGAAGCTTACCAGCAGATTGCTGATCAATCATACGACCTGCCTCTAAAACAAGGGGGTATGCCAAAAGATGCAGCTGCTGCTCCATATACTGGTTTGACACCAGGCATGCTCGAGTATCTTGCTGCTCGGGGTGGAGTTAACCAATCGACTGCCTCTGGTTCTGCACCATCTGAGGGGGAGGGTCCTCAGCGTAAGCCAGCTACGCGTAGGAAGCAGCCAGCTACCTCAACTAGAATAGCCACCGTCTGACATACTGGTAAAGCAGTAGTTGTATTAGAATCTAGTGCTCTCTGATAATAAAGAATAGCCCTAGTCTTATATACTGACTACCCAATTCTAGTATTGGAATCCGTTGCTTATCTATTTCTTAGTAAAAGGCAAATCCAAATGTGCAAAGGCTGGCTCCAAGCAAACTACAGGGGAGATTGCACCAGTCTCAATTGCTGCTCCTGCAAAGGAAGTGGCTATGGAACCTGGTGCGTTTCTAGACCATACAGCAGAAAATTCTAACTTAATTGAAAACATTTTAACTGCTGACTTGAAAAATGAAAGTGGAGTTAAAGGTATAACCTTGGCTCCCAAGATGACTGGTTTTAAAACTAGTGTTAAGAAGAGTAGCAACCCATATTCTTCTAACCAGACACTTCCACATTTTTCTCAAATGAACATAATGCAATATCCTCTGCTGATAGTACAACCAGCAGAGAACATCACTGACCCCAGAAGCAATCTTGAGCTGGCTCCTCATTGTGTTGAATCAGCTCAGGCTACTGCACAGCTAATATATTACTTGGATCATGATAAGAGTCTCACTCCTACATCATTACCAGCCAGAACTCTTACACTATCTGGGTTAACATGTGTTGCCAATGAGTCAGCAGAGTCACAACTGCACTTATAGACACCTAACTCTGTCTCAATCAAAGGGCTGACTAAACCACCAGTCTGTTCCCAGAGACTAACAACAGATGCAATTGTTGAGTCAAATTTATTTGGTTCTACAGTTGTTAACATAAAATGTTCTTTTGTTTCAGTTCTTAGCAGGGTAGATGAACAGGCAGAGGGGGAGCAAGAAAAGGATGTTAATGTCTCTACTGATGAGCTCTCTACTTCTGCTACTGGTGTTGGTGCTACTGATTTTCCTACTGGTGGTGCTGACACTAGTACTGTTGCCTCTACTACTGCTGGCTCTACTGGAGACAATATGGTTGCTGGTTCCACTGATCTTACTGTTAATGAGGAGGTAGCTACTGCTGATATATCTGTTACTCCTCTTACTGTCTCTGGTATTGCTACTTCAACCACTGATTCTGAAGTGGTTGATGAGATGATAATGGAACCTCCTCCGGTACTTGAAAAGGTTATTGATAAAATTGTTAAGGAGGTTCTTGATATTGATGATGCTGCCACTACCACTATTACTACAACTGCTGTTACTACTGAAGTGGTTACTAGTGGTGGCTTGCATGCTGATGATGATTCCTGGCCTTCGTTTCTTCAGGATGTTGGCTATGTTTCCAAAGAGCCAAAGGTGGATACTGCTGCTACTGGTTCTGCGAAACCCATTATGAATGCTGGTACCTCTGCTACTGCCACTACTGATTCATCTCAGGCTACTACTGAGCAGCAGCCATATGTGTGCCAGGTACCAGATCCTGATGAAGTTGTACCTAACTTCATCTATAGGGGAGCATCCATCACTCCCAGAGTTGCCTTGCTGGTGGATCAGCTGACTATTGATCCCCAAAGTGCTCTGGTGTCAGCCAGTAAACTACCTAGGGAAAAGCTGACTGAAATGTTGTCTCAGCTTGATTGACCAGCAAGAGAAGAGGTATATAAGAGGCTGGCTACTTTAGAACAGATCAACGAGCAGCCATACTATCACTATTTTGGTTTGGCTCCAGCTGCTTCCCCATGGCCTGGTACATGGAGGCCTCTCAAGTTCATCAGAGATCCCACTACTGGTAAGTTTATCATGCAACAACTTCCTGATTCGCCAGTACCTTCTGATTCATCAGCTTCTTCCTCATCATCTTCTTCATCTGATGGTGATGCTGATAAAGGTACTGGTAAGGAAGAGCTAGTCATTCATGATAATGTGACTGGCTCCAAAGATAAACCAGTGGATCTCACTTATAATGTTGATAATGATGCTGACAAGGATACCAGTGGTTCTAAACCTTCGGGTGAAGGTAAAAATGGTGGTGATCATGGTGACGAGTCAGATTCTAACATTCCACCTCCACCACCTCATGGAGGTACTCCTGTGTTAGCTGCTAGTGATCGCCCCTCAACCAGCTATATTAAGTTTGATGCTGATGAGGTGGCTGCCATCTCCACTTTGGCTGTCTATAAGACATTAGCTGAAATCACACCGGATCTACATAACACCATTCGATCTGCTATTGTTGATAGAGTGTCTGAAGTAGTATGCATAGCTGGGGAGGTTACCACTTATTCTATTGAGAACAAGCTCAAACAAGTGTGTGCCTTTGAAGATCTAGCTGTGGAAGCCATTGTCAAACAACATGAAGAGGAGGAGGATTTAAAGAAGCGAATAATCTCTCACAATAAGTATACTGAGGACATTGCCCGTATTCAAGCTGATTTGGATGCTCCTAATCGCAGAATTCTTTTCCTTGATGAAGAAAACAGGGTGTTAGAAGAGAGATTGGATTCGCAGGAACAGCAAATGGCTACTATGATTCCTGCCTCCGCTTATGTTCAAATGGTGGAGGTAATGCAACGCATGGCTGATCTTCAAGCTGGTGTTAGGGCTGATGTCCAAAACATGGCCATGGGTGTTGCTCGAAATGAAATTCGTACTTCCAACCTCTGCCTAAGACAATATGGCGTAGATCCTGGTGCCCATCTTTCTCCTGCAGATGCTGACTGGAACAATTTTGCCTTCTCTGTTCCTCAGTCAGATAGTGACCTTGATGCACAGGTCTCCCCTGCTCATCCTTCTGCCCCTGCTGATGACAAAAAGGGGGGAAGAAGTCTAAGAAAAAGTCTAAAAAGAGAAAACAATCGGAGGGGGAGCATGAGCATGAAAAGGCTCCTAAACAGCAAAGGAGAGATGGTGATGATGGTGGTGATGGTACTGGCACTAAGCCCAACAACGCTCATACTGAAGCTGGTGTACATGCAGCTGGTGAATCTCAACCCATTGTGTCTGCCACATCAGTGGATGATATTGGTTCTGGCGGTAAGCCTAGTGACGTTTTTGAATTGGCTATTGCTGAATCTTTTGCTGTCTCTCAAACCATTGAACATAAATTGAAAAGAAAAATGGAGAGACATCAGAAGAGACAGCAGGAATTAGATGCTACTTTCAACGCTAAGTTTGGGGCCTATGCTGCTCTAAAAAGACTTAAAATAGAGCGTAGGCGAACCCTCACTCCTGATAAGCGTGAAATTGATGATGATCTGATCAGCATTGAAGAATATAAAAGGGCTACACTGAAAAGAAATGCTAAGTTCATGATCAAGTATGATAAAAAGAAAGCCAAGCTGTATGCTGAGCGAGCAGATAGAATAAAGAAGATGACTCCTGAAGAGATGAAAGATTACTTAGCTTCTACTAGGTCAGGAGGAGTTAGAGCTGATGTATTTATGAAATTGCTGGATGCAATGTTAGAAACCAGCTCATCTTCTCGACCAGTATCATCTACTCAGCCAGCTACACAACAACAGCCAACAGATGTTGATATTCAGGGGGAGCATCTTGCTATTGTTCCCTATCTGCTACCACAAGAACCAGTATCAACACAAGAACCATCAGCTGAACCCATGCCAATTGACAAACAAAGGGTGAAATCTGCTCCTAGGGACAACCAGCCCCTAAGGAAAGGACCCCTATTTGAGGCAGCTGATGAAGATACTGAGGTAGTTGTGCTAGCTGATACTAATCATTCAGCTGGTACTGAAGATACAGCAAGGAGTGCTATGAATGAAGACCCAGCCAGTAGTGTGCTTCTGGGTGAAACAAGTGTTGAAGACCCAGCAAAGGTGGATGTGCTGGGTGATAATCAAGATGATGATACAGTTAATCCTACTGACTTTATAGTCTGGGGTAGTGGAGAACTGGAGATCACTTATTTGTTCAATCACTTATCTCTCCCCGGACCCTCACTTATTTTAACAGAACACAGGATAATCGTGTTAATCAGTTTTCAGTGAGTTCATCTGGCATAGGTGAATCAATCATGTATCCTCCATCTTCCCCAAGACGTCATGGTAAACACAGAACTTGGGAAGATGATTCAGTTACCCGTGGTGAGCCAGACTTATTTAAAATGAATCCAGATGAAAGAGATGCTTACAGGATGGAGATCACTATACCAGAATTGCTTGAGCAAAGACAAGTTGCTATTAATGAAAGGATACGTCAAGTTAGATTGCTACATCATCCTCTTGATCAGCCACTCTACATCACTGCCTTGACTTATGGCATTGAAATTGGTGTATACTTAAACAACAGTGGTCAAACGCTCTCTACTGATGAGGAGAAAGCTCAATTTCAAGAGGCTCGCCAGCTGAGTATGGATCTAAGGGAGTATCGTGCTACCCTTAGAACTGAAGAGGGTAAAAAGATGATTGAAACAACAAAGTCCCTGAAAATTACTGCCGATGACTATTTGTTGGGCTTACAAGCTGAAATTCAAAGAAGGGAGGCTGCTGATGCTAAACTCGCTGAGAGGGTAAGGCTTCAGGAGATAGAAGACAAATTGGCTGCTGATAGAAAGCTAGAGGCTGAGTCCCTCAAATTAGCTAAAGCCATTGTCAAGGAACAGGATAAGGCCCTTGATGAACTAGAAGCTGCTGAGAAAGCACCTGCTGTTGCTCCTATGGAAACTGCCCGAACCATAGAACTATCTGACCATTATTATAGGAGAAAGTATGGTGATGTGATGAACAGAAGATCAAATCCCAGCAAGATCATCAAGGTGCACAGAGGCTCAAAAAGAGCTTTCAATATCAGCAGGGAGAATAATGTTCAAGAAAGGATAAATTATGATGAGTTGTGATCTTTAGGATTCAGTGAATGGATGGAGATATTGGAGTATTTCATTGGTAAAGAGGAAAGTGGTATTAAAAAGTCATTGAAGCCCGAACTCCAAGATCTCTTCAACAAAGCTACAAAATTTGGGAATGCACTAGTAGTAAACGTAGAAGAGGTACTTTCTCAAAAACCTAAAGGGAAGAAATCTACTGATGAAGGCCCATGATAATGCTAAAAAGGAAAATATATTTAGTATCAATATCCTTCCAATATGTAAAGCTTTTAGTTGCAATTGTTCTATTTTTATGTAATATTCGTTTAAATAAATAAGTGCGAAGACAAAAGAAGAAAACGACGATTTGAAGACGCAAATGACCAAAAAGCTCAAGTGTACAAGATATAATTCAAGTGGTTCAATTTATTGATGAGAAACGTCTCAAAATTACAAGAGTACGAGCCGCAAAACGCAAAGTACAAGATATTAAATTATACAAAAGGACGTTCAAAAAACTGGAACCGGGACCTGAACCAACTATCAACGCGCGACGCAACGGAGCTAAAATTACAAGTCAACTATGCACAAGAATATAATATAATATTTAAATAATTATATAAATTATTTATATATTATATATTATATTAAATAACGTCGACAAACTAGCAAACAAAAAATATGTGAGCTGGATCTGACGGCCATGCGATCGCATGGGAAATAGGCATAAAACTCATGCGAGTGCATGAGCCCATGCGAGTGCATGATATTTGCACTAAAATCTCATGTGACCGCATGAGTTACTGTAGCAGGCCAAGTTCTATAAAAAGTCAGTTTTTCGGACGAGTTAGGTACACAAAAATCAATCTCTCTTCTCTATGTAATATATTTATTTTATAATTATAATTTTAATTTAAGATTAATAATAAATTATGGTTTAGTTGGGTTATTGTAAGAAATGTTTTACGGGTTTTAAAGTCGGAACTCTGTCCGGGTAACGCTACGCAATTAATCACCACTGTAAGCTATATTCTTCCTTTTTAAATTAATGTCTCGTAACTAAGTTATTATTATGCTTATTTGAGCCAAAGTAATCGTGATGTTGGATTAAAATATTAAGATGAGGTTATTAGATTTTGTACCATAATTAAGGTTTGGACAAAAGACCGACACTTGTGAACATTGGACTATTGACTATTAATAGATAGGGGGTATTGTCTAATCGAATGACAACTCATTAGAATCTGTCGAACCTATCTTCAAATTAGTTAATCTAATAATTATTAAAATGATTATGTATGTTCTATTTAGTGACGTTTATAAGACATCTTTTACGATCATTTAATTAATTATTCTGGTTGGGTAATTGATTATTCATTCTGATCAAGTGGGTAAATTAATATTTATATCTCATAAAAACAGGGGTGGATTACATACAAGGATAATTTGTGTAATTGTTAACAAAGTATTAAAACCTTGGATTACACGCAGTCGATAACCTGGTGTAATTATTAACAAAGTATTAAAACCTTGTTACAGTTCAAATCCCTAATTAGTTGGAATATTTGACTTCGGAAATAAGGTTAATTTGACCAGCATTTTATAATTATGACCGATGGACTATTATGGACAAAAACCAGATAGGTATCAAATAAACCAGGACAAAGGACAATTAACCCGGGTAACAATTAATCAAAACGTCAAACATCATGATTACGGAAGTTTAAATAAGCATAATACTTTTATTTCATATTTCATCGTACCTTTATTTACTGTCATTTTAATTACTGCAATTTACTTTATCGCAATTTAAATTCTATCATTTATATTATTGTCATTTATCTTTATGCTTTATTTAAAATATACAAACCGGTCATTAAACGGTAAAAAAACCCTCTTTTATAATAATATTAATATATATATATATATATATTATATAAATATAGTAATATAGCTTTAAACTCAGCTAGCTCCATGTGGAATGAACCGGACTTACTAAACTACACTACTCTACGATTAGGTACACTGCCTATAAGTGTTGTAGCAAGGTTTAGGTATATCCACTCTATAAATAAATAAATAACTTGTGTAAAATTGTATCGTATTTAATAGTATTTCCTAGTAAAAATTAATATTATTTCATATACACCTCTATACACATCAAGTATTTTTGGCGCCGCTGCCGGGGACTCGGCGAAACGCTATATTTTTACGCTATATTTTAGTAAAACTATATTTTTGTAAAAATATATTATTTCTTATTTCATAAAAATATTTTGTATTTATAATAAGTGTTAAAAATAACAATAAAAATATAAATATTTTTAAGAATTCGTTTAAAATATATAAAATTAAAAAGTATTTTTATTTTATTTTTAGTTTTTTTTAAATATAAGTTTGTTTTTATTATTTTGTAAAAATTAAAATCTGAAAAAAAAATATAAAACGAACTGGGCCGAACACTGTAGCAGCCCAACTTATGGCCTGGATCCACAGTCCATGCGACCGCATGTACTCATAACAGAAGACTCATGCGATCGTATGAGCCAGTCTGACAGGTCTGATCCCAGAGCTAGTACGGTTTAGGGTTTAAATTATTTATTATTATTATTAACCTAATTAGGGTTAATTATTTTATTAATTAGTTTTAGTTTAATTTAATTTGTATTTTTAAGTTATAATTAGTTTTATTAAATATATAAACTTAATTTTTATAAAATAATAATATAAAAATAATATTTTTATAAAAATAAGTAATATTATCATTTTTATTTCTTTTTATAAATTTTATATTTTAATCGTTTAATTCGTAATTTGTATATATTTTTCATTCGTAATTAGTTTTAAGATTAGTATTTTGCCGTAGTTAATTTTTATTTCTAGATTTTAAGACTTTGCCGTAAAATCTCTTAAGTGCTTTTTCTTTATATTAAGATTTAGGCGCTTTAGAATTTTGCGACGCCGTTTTAAGATTTTAGTACTTTTTAAGTTATTGCCGTTTTGGATATAGAATTCCTTTTAAGCTTTAATACCTTTAGACGTAAGTTTTAAATTTTAGTTTTTAGACTTTTAAGTTTCGACGCTGCATTTTATTATTTTTCGACGCTTATTTTTTGACCTTATATTTTTCGACATTTTTCGACGCACTCTTTTTCTTTCTTATTTCTCGACGCTCTAGTTTTTAGGACTTAGAATTTTTTCTATTTCTTCTCTAAAATTTCAAAACGAAAAATTATTTTAAGTGGTTAAATTGATAGACATCCAAAATTTTCTGGTTCGTAGTAATAGTTGGATTTGTTAGTGGCGAGTTGTGGGCTTCCGATTTAAAGGGTCTTGGCTACCTGCTGCATATATTGGCTATTCGAAACGTGGGCAAAATCAGAAACATCTATTAATTTGATAACTTATATAATTTTTATCTTTTATAACTAATAGGATATTCAGTGAATGCACCGAGCAAAACGTTCACCAACTTTCATACGTTCACCACCTGTAACTCGATCAAGACATCTAGCCAACATTGTCGCCGTTGATTTTTCTCTAGAATCGTCATCAAGTCGACCAAGTACTCCAATTCAAATTTCTGATAATCCATTTTTTGAACCCAACCTCACAATTGAGAATACGGAGGATATTCAGGGACAATTCAGAGATCCTGAACCACTAATCATTCCTCCAGAACCACAAATTACTCATCCAGAGATTGTCGTGGAAGAAACCATTAAATCAGAATCCTCTAGTGATTCAGATTCAACAAATTCAATTATGGAAGTAACAGAACCTCTAAGTATGGAAGACCGAATGAGAGCCACACGCACGGGCCAAGGTCACGCCATTATTAAGCCAGATATTAATGCACCAGATTATGAAACCAAGGGACAAATCCTACACATGGTAACTAATCAATGCCAATATAGTGGTACGCCAAAAGAATATCCAAACGAACATCTTCGTACCTTTAATAGGATATGTACTCTATTTAAAATCAGAGAAGTGGAGGATGAACAGATATATCTCATGTTATTTCCCTGGACTTTAAAGGGAGAAGCCAAGGATTGGTTAGAATCGTTACCTGAAGGGGCGATCGACACATGGGATGTCTTAGTTGAAAATTTTCTTAAACAATTCTTTCCGGCATCTAAAGCCGTGAGACTTCAAGGAGAAATTGTTACGTTCACGCAAAAGCCAAATGAAACTCTATATGAGGCGTGGACAAGATTTGGAAAGTTGTTAAGAGAATGTCCGCAACATGGTTTAGATACTTATCAAATAGTACAAATATTCTACCAAGGATGCGACATTACTACACAAAAAGACATCGACATAGCAGCTGGTGGTTCCATTATGATAAAAACCGCAACCGAAGCTCACAAAATCATTGATAACACAGCCTCCCACTCACATGAGTGGCACCAAGAAAAAGATATCTTTCGTTCATTTAAAGCGGCTAGAGCCGATTCTATCCATGACTTTGATTCCGTTTCCGCAAAAATAGATGCTTTCGAGAGACGAATGGAAAAGATGACTAAAGATATTCACGCAATACGAATCAGTTGTGAGCAATGCGGTGGACCACACTTAACGAAAGATTGTCACATTGAACAAACGATGGAACAACGTGAGAATGTTTCCTACATGAACCAAAGGACGGGAAATAATTATCAAAATAATTATCAACAGCCAAGGCCGAACTTTAATCGAAATCAAAACATTCTTTACAATCCAAATGGACCCAATAATAACTCGTACAACCAACAAGGTCCGAATAACCAACCAACTCGAAACAACACTTTCAATCAACAAAAACCTAGCTTGTACAAACCACCACAACAAACCGAAGAGAAAAAAATAAATCTGGAAGAAATGATGGCAAAGCTAATGGAATCTCAAACACAATTTATTACATCTCAAACCCAAACAAATGAGAGGTTTGATCAGTCATTAAGAACTCAACAAGCTTCCATTTTAAATCTAGAAAAACACGTAGGTACTATTGCTAGCATGATGAGTGAGAGTGAACAAGGAAAGCTACCTAGTAATACTGAAGTAAATCCTTGAAATGAGAATGTTAATATGGTTTCAACGAATTCTAAAAAACCAGCATCAGAAGATGGGAAGGTTTTAGATGTGAGTAACAATGAAGAAGTTACACCACCACCACCACCCGAGTATGTAAAGCCAGTGGTGGCACCCTACAGACCACCCATCCCGTTTCCAAGAAAAGGAGTTGAGTATGAGCAAGTGATAGGTAATAAAGTTTATGATACCTCTGGAAAGAAGAAGAAGAAGAATAAGAAAGCGCAAGAAATAAAAACCATAAAAATAAACCCGGAGAAGACAGTTCCACCAAAACCTCCACCCAGGTTAGGTGATCCGGGTAAATTTATTGTTCCCTGTCTACTTAGTGATTGTGTCATGTATGATGCACTAGAAGATTTAGGTACGAGTATAAGTGTTATGCCTCTTTCATTATATAAGAGATTAGGAGTAGGTGAATTATGTCCAACAGAGATGAGTGTTCGACTCTTTGATCAAACCATTAGGCACCCAGTTGGAATTGCTGACAATCTACCCATTCAAGTAGGAAATTTAACCTTTCTAGTCGAATTTATTGTCATTGACATAGAAGAGGACTCAAACATTCCTCTAATTTTAGGTCGACCATTCTTAGCGTCCACCGAGGCGTTATTTGATGTAAGAGAGGGTAGAATGACACTTAGTGCTGGTGACAAATCGATCACCTTTGTGATTTGAAAGTCTAAATCTCCACCAACTAAAATCGTTGAACCAACAAAAATGATTGGTAAGAACCATATTGTTTTACCAACTCCAACGGTAGTGCTTAACAATAATAAAATGCCTAAGTGTGGGGAAGATGAAGTAACACCTAATGATAACTTGATAACAAAGAACCCCGTTGTTGATACGAAATTGAATGACCCCATTATTAATAGTTCAATGAAGAAACTTATTAAACGGATTCGCGATGCTAGAACCATGGGGAACTTCAAGTTATGTAACTGGTTAGTATCCAATCTATCGCCTAAAGAAAAGGCAAAACTAGTTGAATTTGTGGATATTACACAGGAATCCGACCAATGGCTTAAAGCAAAAGTCACAAATATGCAAGTTGATTATGGTCCAAGAGAAATTGACAATGAAGTTAATCACAAATTCGACACCACAGCTACCTAAGTGTGGGGAGATTCAAATGTTCTAAGAAATAATGCTGTCTAGGGTTAGTTGTTCTGTTCTCGTGTAGTTCCGAGAATGGAATTCGATTGGTCTTTTCCACAAGCAGACACTAAAGAACTAGTTTTCTTCCCCCCATTCTGAATTTTATTTTGTTTTGTAGGTTTATATGAAATTTATATGCATTTTTAAATTTAATTTTTGTGTGATTTTTAAAAAAAAAATTACTTTATTTCATTAAGTTTAAAAAATGATTTCTAAAATTCATCGTAAGTTGAAGACTAGGTCATGGAACCGAAACTACTTTACCCGAGGGCGGGGCAAAAATTTTTGTTATCATTATTTTTAATTTTATTGATCTAAAGTATACCAAAAAAATAAAAATAAAAACCAACAATCTTTACTTTTAAAACAATCGCTTTAACGACAAATTTTAAATTTTGTCGAGGGACAGACTAGGTAAACATACCGAAACTACCTAAAGTAAAAGGAAACAAAATTTTAAAAAATTATTCATTTAAATTGTTTTAATAACTAAAGATTTTATAAAAAAATAATAATAATAAAAATATTATGTATGTTTGTAGTTTATCTTATGTACAAAACAGGGTAAAACATCGCACTTTCAAAGACTGACATTAAGTTCAGCAAAAGCTACTAATTTTGACGACAAGACGCAAAATATCAAATGTGATATAAAATAATATGTTTGCATACTCGGTATTTTTAATCACTTTTCTACACAAATCACCCTCATGAATTTATAATTATAGTCTGATTTCATGCAAATGAGGGCATTGCATGATCTCAAGTGTGGGGAAGGGTTATAAATTCTCTCGGGTTTACACTTAGTTTAATTGCCAAATTTTGTGAAAATTTGAAATTTTTTTAACTAAATGAATTCAAAATCATGTTTATACATATTTATGAACAATAAAACTAGGTGTTAATGCCGAAATTATTGTTACCTCGAAGAGAACATAAATGGAGAAACAACCCAAAACGTTAGAATTCATTTAAAATGGAATAGAGGAGAATAAAAAGGCAAAGAAAAAAAATAAATAAAAGCTAAGTTTAGGAAGAATTTACCAAGTTCTTAAAACATATATCACATATTTTTGTACAAGATTATTGCAGGTACTTTTATTTTGGACTAAACTAATCAGTTTTACCCAATTTACTGTAATATATTTGAAAGAATAGATGGATCTACACGATGAATCAATTCCATCATTAAAAGGAAGTAAAGTCTTCCGAAAAAGACACGCGCTTCTTGATTTAGGTCAGGAAGTTGTCGTCCAGACCAGCTGTAGGTTGACGAAAAATCTAGAAAAGTCATCTCTAAAATCAGCAGGAAATCCACGGACCTCAGCATCAAACAGGGTCGTCAAGTGGTCAGACTTATCCTAACTATGAGAGGATCTCTCTCGTAAAATAGGGAGGGCACCGTGCAAATTAGCTTAATAAGACTAATGAATCAGACCCCCAGAAAGGATAATCTCCTTAAAGATTAAAAATCAGCTTTTAAGACTGATATTACTCAATCCTTGAGATTGACCTTAAAGATTGAGAATTACAAACTCATGGAATTCAATGATATCTAAACTCGAGCTTGAACGAGAAAATATTTTGATCAAAATTACAAACCGATTTGTTTTCTGAAAACCTATTTTCAATGCGTTCATTACCATTGAACGTAAAATCCTAAGAATTCATCGAAATTCATTAGGTCACCTGAACCAATTCGGGTGTCAACCGTAAGAACGGTGGTTGCATAGCATGGTCGAAGACAGGACCTTGTGCCAGACCGAAAAATTATAGGGTGATCTTTACTATTGCTCCTACAAAGGATAGTAATTGCATCCGACACGTTTTAGACCATGAACATCTGCATGTCATTAGATATTGCCTTAACAGTTGCTTGTTCAACGCTTTCCTTTACAACCGTACGGTAATTTACCGAAAGGTGATATACGGAGCAAATATACTGGACGCGTGCTTTCCTAATACAAGGTTAGCAAGTGGGTGACACAAAACCGTAAGTTTTAAGCTAAAATTTGAAAATATGAAACCCACGCAACCCTCAAAAATATTTTGCAAACATCGGTGAAGGGTTATTCTGGAAAACTTATCTAGGGTAAAAGCTAGAATGAATTTTCAAAAGATCAAATGTTTTCATAAAGATCCAATTTCCTTAAAGGATCTAATTTTTCATAGTCATGTGGGACTGTAAACCACATCGTTACTACCATTGTTCATACCGCCGTATCAAAATCACTGATGTATAAAGTGTGAAAATAAAAAAGTGATTCGAGTGAAGTGTGATTTAATTTCAAATTCTGTATTGCTTGAGGACAAGCAACGTTCAAGTGTGAGGATATTTGATAATGCTAAAAAGGAACATTTATTTAGTATCAATATCCTTCCAATATGTAAAGCTTTTAGTTGCAATTATTCTATTTTTATGTAATATTCATTTAAATAAATAAGTGCGAAGACAAAAGAAGAAAACGACGATTTGAAGATGCAAATGACCAAAAAGCTCAAATGTACAAGATATAATTCAAGTGGTTCAATTTATTGATGAGAAACGTCTCAAAATTACAAGAGTACGAGCCGCAAAACGCAAAGTACAAGATATTAAATTATACGAAAGGAAGTTCGAAAAACCGAAACCGGGACCTGAGCCAACTATCAACGCGCGACGCAACGGAGCTAAAATTACAATTCAACTATGCACAAGAATATAATATAATATTTAAATAATTATATAAATTATTTATATATTATATATTATATTAAATAACGTCGACAAACTAGCAAACAAAAAATATGTGAGCTGGATCTGACGGCCATGCGATCGCATGGGAAATAGGCATAAAACTCATGCGAGTGTGATAAGGCTAAAAAGGAACATATATTTTATAGCAATATCCCTCCTAAATAATAAGTTTTCATATGTAATTATATTATATTTTCATTGTAATTGTTTAAATAAATAAGTGTGAAGACAAAAGGCGAAAATGAAGATTTGAAGACACAAACATCCAAAAAGCTCAAATGTACAAAATACAATTCAAAAGATTCAATTTATTGATGAGAAATGTCTCAAAATGACAAGAGTACAAGTTACAAAACGCAAAGTACAGGATATTAAATTGTACGCAAGGACGTTCGAAAATCTGGAACCGGGACATGAGTCAACTATCAACGCCCGACGCAATGGACCAAAAATTATGAGTCAACTATGCACATGAATAAAATATAATATATAAATAATTATATAAATTATTTATATATTATAAATATATATATAATCATGTCGACAAGCTATGAGACAAAGGATCCTGAGCTGGATTTTCAAACTCCACGACTCGCGGAGTTTGAAGGCCAAAAACTCCACGACTCGCGGAGCTGTCAGAAATCAAAACGCCTATAAAAGGCCATGCATTCGTTCGATAAAAATAAAAAAAATAATAATAATAATACTCTGTAATAAATAAATAAATAAATATATATATAATATATATAGTATAGGGTAGTTTTATATTAGATTAGTTCGGGTTATGTAAAGGTTATTTTACGGGTTTTTGAAGTCGAAATTCTGTCCGTGTAACACTACGCGATAAATACTCAATGTAAGTTATGTTCTCCTTTTTAAATTAATGTCTCGTACTTAAGTTATTATTATGCTTATTTGAGCCAAAGTAATCATGATGTTGGACTAAATATTAAAGATGGGGTAATTGGGCTTTGTACCATAATTGGGGTTTGGACAAAAGAACGACACTTGTGGAAATTAGACTATGGGCTATTAATGGGCTTTATATTTGTTTAACTAAATGATAGTTTGTTAATTTTAATATAAAGATTTACAATTGGACGTACCTATAAATAACCACATACACTCGATCGGACAAGATGGGCGGGGTATTTATATGTACGAATAATCGTTCATTTAACCGGACACGGGAATGGATTAATAGTCACTAGAATTATTAAAACAGGGGTGAAATTATGTACAAGGACACTTGGCATAATTGATAACAAAGTATTAAAACCTTGGGTTACACGCAGTCGATATCCTGGTGTAATTATTAAACAAAGTAATAAAACCTTGTTACAGTTTAAGTCCCCAATTAGTTGGAATATTTGACTTCTGGTATAAGGATAATTTGACGAGGACACTCGCACTTTAAATTTATGACCGATGGACTGTTATGGACAAAAACCAGACGGACATATTAAATAATCCAGGACAAAGGACAATTAACCCATGTGCATAAAACTTAAAATCAACACGTCAAACATCATGGTTACGGAAGCTTAAATAAGCATAATATATTTTATTTCATATTTCCTCGTACTTTTATTTATTTTCATTTTAAATATTGTTATTTATTTTATATTGTTAGTTAAATATCGTCATTTACTTTATGCTTCGCTTAAAATATAAATCGACAAACCGGTCATTAAACGGTAAACCCCCTTTTATATATTATTATATATATATATTTATATATTTTGTACAAATATAGTTGTTTAAAAATATAGTGTGCAATAAGCCCGCTGTAGTAACCCGTCCTTATCCCCCTGGACGAAATTAACAACATCTGGTTCCATTACGATGATCGACTCCAGGTAATGTTCTTAACACGAGCAAATGCACAGCGGAAGACTTAATTCGTACCTGAGAATAACATGCTTTAAAATATCAACATAAAGTTGGTGTGATATATAGGTTTGATGCTAGCAGCTTAATAACTATGGATCACAAGATTTCATATGTAAACATTTTAATAAAAATATTCTAAGTGGTTGAGCACTTGGTAACCATACTTAACATTTAATCACGTCGCATATTCCCTTTATTATGAAATCTTACTACACTGTACCAAGTGTAGTCACGAAACGAAGTACTGTGCAACCGTTGAATACTGGTCGTCCAGTCCGGTTGGGGTTGTCAGGCCCGATAGATCTATCAACAGGATTCGCGTTTACAATACCGCTGTAAATATTAGTTACCAAGCTACAGGGAAGTATGCCAGTGGTACAACTCAACGTAGAATATATTTTCAGTTACTTGTGTCCATAACGTAAATCATTTATAAAAACAGCGCATGTATTCTCAGCCCAAAAATATTTAGAGTTTAAAAGGGACTATATACTCACCTAATGTATTTTGTAGTAAAAATACATATAACATCATTGAACAAGTGTAGGGTTGGCCTCGGATTCACGAACCTATATCAGGTATATATATTAATACATATAATTGTATTCGAACAAATTTATTCTTTACATTATATATTTAATTTAAAAGTAATAATAATAATTTTTTTTTTATATTAATATAGATGTTAATAATTTATAATATCACTAATCATAATCATAATAATAATAATAATATTGATGATCATAATATTAGTAATAATATTAATGATAATAATAATACTTAATAATTAATTTAAATCATATCCTAAATATAATTTTAATCATTCTCATTTTCATTTTAATATTTATATTTATACTTTTTATTTTTATGTTTATAACCTTGTTAAAACTCATACATTCATAATCTTAAATATTAGTATTAGTGTAACAGTAATAATAATAATAATAACAATAAATGAGAGTAACTACCTCATAAGCCTCCTAAAAATATATGGTTGATGCAAGACTCGAACCCTAGACCTCCCGCTCACATATAAACACTCTTAACCATGCCACCATTTATATTTTTCTGATTTAAATCCTTCTGTAACATTTATAACCCGTTTTATGTTTCATTCCGGCCCAATCACTAGAATATGGCCCAATGGAAAAATTACGACCCAACATTAATTGGATTTTCGGCCCAAATTTACAAACAGGCACATAGAGACCCAAATGAAAAATCCAGTAACCATTCGATTTTTTTTTTAAACATCGGATTCGATACAGAACCGTCAATATCAATTATATCTACCCTACTACTTGACATCTTTAATCCCACTTGCAATTTGACAGCCATAAACGTGTCCACTTCTTCTTGGAACCGAACAATAAAGAAAAGAAAACATCTTATCCACCTTGCTTATTATTATCATTATCTTCTATTTTACCTTGCATCTTTCATCTTATATATATACCCATATGTTGTTTGTTCTTCGGTTGAGAGAAAATAGCAGCAATAGGAGAATACCAGACACGATCTGGAGGCGATTTAGGGATTGAAAGCAACAACAGACAGGAGGTTTACAGGTCTCATTGAACGGGGAATTAAACAGGAAAAGTCGTGGAAACAGATGGAAAGGAACAGTGGCAGGTTAGTGATATTTTAAGGGTTGTAAGTTTAGTCTGATCGAGAAACAAAAAAAAATAGGGTAAAGCAGTAGCGAAAAGGGTTGTTGGTTCATTTGGTGTTTGATGAAGATAAGCATAGAACAAAAGCATACTATAAAGCTTCAAGGGAAGGTATTGATTTTGTTGTTTTGTGGTTCTAACGAAAACAGTAAGGAATTATAGAAGTGAGTTGTGGTTTTGTGATGTTTTATGATTGTTTGTGGTGTGGATTTCGGTTAGAACTCAGAAGACAACAAGTCGTAGGGTTGTATGATTTATGGTGTACAGGATGGTTTGGTGAGTGAAGATGGGTCGATTATGGTTGTGATTGAATATGAATCAAAGATAAAAACCGTATCATAGTAGCAGCGTGAAACAACAAATATCAAAAATAGGTTTGAAGTGGGGGTGGTGGTTCTTGATGATTTTGGGTGGTGGTTTTAATGGTGAAGATGGTAATTCTAATGAAGGTAGCGGTTTTCTAACAATTAACGAGGAGAGGGATAGTTATACGATAGAGAGAGAAGGGAAAAACAAAAGAGAAGAAACAGAAATAATCGAGCAGTTGCAGTAACAGTGGTGGTTTGGTTGGTGTTGATAGTCGATTGGAGAAGAACAAGGAGGGTGATAATCGGTTATAGTGGTGAGGCTATGAGGTTGTACATGGGAAAAGAGAAGTGATATATGTATATATATATTGATGATTAAACGGAACTAGTAGACTTTATAAATATCAAAATATCTACCACTTCTACCTAAATCAAGGAAATCAGGAACAGTAAGTTTGCAATCAAGAATAGGAAAATAAAAAGACGATTGTGACTTATAACTCATTACACGCAGTTTCATTCTTTTATAATTAACGTTAATAATAAATAAATATATATATAATTAATAATATTGTTAATATTATTAATAATAATCAAAATACAAATGATATTAATAATAATAATCCTAAATAGTAATGATAATAATTTTTAACAATAACAATACTAATATTGATAAACATATAAATAATAATAATGACAATAATATCATGAACACTAATTTTAGTGATAATAAATAATGGTAATTATAATTATAAAGAAAATAATGATGTTCATATTGTTGATGGTAATAATGTAATAATGCATTTTAATGATAATACTTATTAATAATACTAGTCATCACAAATTACATGATTCATTTATATTTTTATTACATTCAGTACGTACATTTATATTTTTTTTTATATATTTATTTGTAACACCTGTTCGTGAATCGTCGGGCTTGGTCAAAGGGTAACTAATTATCCAAATATAGATTTCAAACTTTCTAGACTCAACATTAAAGATTTTGCTTATCATGTCGAAAGCATATAAAGCTTAAGGTTTAAATTTGATTGGAAATTTCCGGGTCGTTACAGTACCCATCCGTTAAAGAAATTTCGTCCCCGAAATTTAGTAGAGGTTGTCATAAATAACAATAGAAATGTTTTCATGACGAATATGAGGTAATATCGGAGTTTTATCATTATTGATAGATATAGATAAAATATTTCGATCATGTGAAGCGTACGAGCGAAGCAATTACAAAAGAATGAAATGAGTGTATTTGGAATTGTTTTAACTGATGACGTGATTAGGATTGATTTCCAGAATTTAAGGGATATAAAGAAAATCTTATGTAACAAGATTTGGCTCTTTAGGGATCAGAATCTTCTTTGATTTAATGTAGCAATCTGTTTTGATTTCTCTGTCGGATATTTCACTATAAATCTACCTCCTCCGTTTCCTTATTCTCCACACCTTATATTCTTTCTTCCTCTACTCATTCCTTAATATGCTTCATCCAATCCTGATTCTTATTATACTTCTAACTTTCATATCTATCATTCTTCTCTTTCATCTGCTGCCAGAAGAATCTATTCACTTTTATGATTTCCTTGGGATTATAATGTTTCTAATTCTCCCGTGTTTTTATGTTGCAATATGTATTGATATACACGGTTTGTAAATTTCTGGGTGGTTGTTGGGTTTTATATCTTTCCTTATATTTCGGTGTTCCTACTTCTGTCTTCTATAATCATTGTCATCCAGAGTTATGATTTCTCCTATTTGCTGCGATCTATACCCCAAATTTTTATTTCTAATCTTCATTCTTTTGTTTCCTCTTCTTACGGTTAAGCATCTCTTCTAATGGTCCGGAATTCGTAGGTATGAGATTTGGAATGAACATAACTAATGTTCTCAGAAAGGAATGATAATGGCACGATTTTGATTTGTTAAATTACCAGAATATCCAGGAAAATAGAACTATCAAGATGATTTGTTCTTAATATGTTTTGGAATTGGATAGAATGTAAGAGCCGTGTAACATGGCATGTGATGACGGTACTGTGAATCATCACATTCCATTAGAAACTTAACATGACTTACTGTAATATAATGAAGTTGATCAAGTTTCATTATATTATACTAATTCATGCATCAGTTCCCAACACTACTTCAAAACATTCATATTTTAACTTCAGAGGTTTCAGAATTTAGAAACTAACACAGTTTCTTTTATGTTGTAACACAGATGTTACGGAGGGATTCATGATCTCAGATAAGTTGTGAATATATCTTCAGAAATATTGAGGATATTTACAATGAAAGGCACAATGATATCGATGGATATCGAGGAAGATTTGTCTGTGAAGATTTATAATAAGGAATAGGGTTCTTACTAACGATTTTAGCAGGCACTCAATCGTTTGGATCCTTTGAAAGCAGGTTCAGTCCTTGTGATTTATCCACAGCCTCTTTCATACTTTGCTCAATCCGTCTTCCGGTTTCAATCCTTCTATTTTCTTAGCTTTACCACCATACCATTCTTTATCGTCAATCTTTTGATTGTTAAAGTCATTTACAGTTTTTGCTGCTTCATCAGCATTTCAAGAACTACTTCATAGTTTAGGGCGTTTCTCAGAAACTTCACATTCGAAATATGAAATTCTTAGGGATAAACGTTTTCGATATAACTGGGAGAATTTCTACGAGATTTTCAAAATACTGGTTGCGGATTTCACCAGAAAGATAACGAGTTGCTGGTACATCTGCTGATGATGTTGTGAAATATAAAAGGTTCTCCGGTAACGACGGCGAAAGGACAAGGTATAAATATCGAGGTTATAATAGAAGTAGTCTTACTCAAAAGTCGAAGTGGAGCTGTGACAAAATTAGCTTCTTGAAAAGGAACTGTAGAATTATTTTTGCTAATAAATGGCAAAGGATTCAACACGGTATGTGTTAAACTATGAATTTGGTTTCGAGGGTTTTTCGGGTGCATAACTGTATGCATGAATCTTTCTTCCATAGACGAGGTGCAGCTGGTTCAACTTCTCGATCGAGGTGTTTTCAAGAATCATGATAGGTTTGAACGCGGGTTGTAATCATCAAGATACAAATGAGGTTTAAGATGAAATCAAGTGGCAAACTTGAAGAATTGCTCATTTTCATATGTTATAATCAACATTTTAACTCATTTTAATTGTCCAAAGTTAGCAGTCCAATAGTCCGATTGTCCAATGGTTCAATAGATTTATATATAAATTAAATATATATAATATTCGAATTACTTAATACGTATCGTGACCCGTGTACCGGTCTCGGTGTCGATCACAACTCAAAGTATATATATATTTTGGAATCAACTCCGACCCTGTATAGCCAACTCCCACCTTCACATATAGAGTGTCTACGGTTGTTCCGAAATATATACATAGATGGGTCGATATGATAAGTCGAAACCTTGCATACGTGTCCCGTTATTTAAAGTGCGTAAAATAAATAAATGTATATCATGACCCATTATACAACGTGTTGTCTCAGAATTAATCCGACGTATTGTTGTACATGTGTCCCGACAGTGCAGAAATTAAAATTGCGAGAATGTAAACTGCGATAAAATAAATGTTAATCAGTTAGCTGGGAACAGTTAGCCGGAACAGTTAGCGTGGAATCCTTAACAGATTTACAATTAGTTAATTCGTGTGTTTCTAACAACTTTTAAATTGTCCAATGTTTCTTCTTTATGCCACTTGTTGGATTCGGATAGGTAAAAATCCAAATGTGAAATTTGAATGGAAATGGTTATTTTGTGATGAACGGATACGTATATCGGTGATTGTAAGTAGGATATTAAATGATCATTGAATCAGATTTGAAGAATATACAGTGTAACTTATTAATGTGAAATCCAAATATTCCTCGGGTACTACCCACCCGTTAAAATATTTTCATCATTAATAGTTTGTACGAAAGGATTTTTAATTACAATCTTTATGAAAATATACTTGCATATATATTTTCTTCAGATGAAATCATGGATTTAATGAGTCAATAAGATATCAAACTCATTTGATTTATCGTTAGTACTTAATTACATGATCTCTAAAACATTAGAGATTACATAATTGCCATGTCGAGCGAAGATAAATGAGGTAGAACGATACGTAAAGCGAAGATAATCGATGTAGAACGATAGGTAGAACGAAGATAAAGTAGATAGAACGATACGTAAAACGATGATTAGGCTCGAGGTACAGAATGAGATGTTGAGGTAGGTGATGTTGAAACTTGGGTTGTTGGTGGTACTGGTGTTGATGTTGGTGCCAGTGATGTTGCTGGAGCTGTTAAGTTTTGCACCATATTCTCCAAAACTACTACTCGAGCGCGAAGTTCGTTGACTTCTTCTACTAACCCTGGCCGGTTATTAGTGTGAGATGGAGGTTGGATATCTTCTCTAGTTCCGTTAATGGTAGCCTCAAGACGAAAAATTCTTGCAACGAGGGTATAAACAGTATTGCGAACAGGTTCGCCAGTAAGCGCTTCAGGTTGAAAAGGACAATTTGGTGGATGGAAGAGATCCTCGACGTGAAATGATTTTTGGATATCGAATGATATTCTAGCTATTTAGAATATCTACATATATATTACTAAAGATTTTGTAGACTACAGAAGAATTTGCGGCATATATCAGGCAAATCTACAGATACGCCAAGATAGAAATTATCAGATACGCTAAGATATGAATTTCGTCTATACACTATCGATGCACTAAATGTAGTAAGACGTGTCTAGACTTATGAATGATAAGCAGAAAACTTCCTAAGGATGATAAGCAGATGATTTCCGACTAGTTATGATAAGCAAAACTTTTTGACATGCAGACACGGTCAAAGTCCAGACTCACTAATGTATCCTAACAACCACCAGTTAGACACACTAATGGGAGACCTGGTTCACTAAGACCAACGCTCTGATACCACCTGTAGTAACCCGTCCTTATCCCCCTGGACGAAATTAACAACATCTGGTTCCATTGCGATGATCGACTCCAGGTAATGTTCTTAACACGAGCAAATGCACAGCGGAAGACTTAATTCGTACCTGAGAATAACATGCTTTAAAATATCAACATAAAGTTGGTGTGATATATAGGTTTGATGCTAGCAGCTTAATAACTATGGATCACAAGATTTCATATGTAAACATTTTAATAAAAATATTCTAAGTGGTTGAGCACTTGGTAACCATACTTAACATTTAATCACGTCGCATATTCCCTTTATTATGAAATCTTACTACACTGTACCAAGTGTAGTCACGAAAAGAAGTACTGTGCAACCGTTGAATACTGGTCGTCCAGTCCGGTTGGGGTTGTCAGGCCCGATAGATCTATCAACAGGATTCGCGTTTACAATACCGCTGTAAATATTAGTTACCAAGCTACAGGGAAGTATGCCAGTGGTACAACTCAACGTAGAATATATTTTCAGTTACTTGTGTCCATAACGTAAATCATTTATAAAAACAGCGCATGTATTCTCAGCCCAAAAATATTTAGAGTTTAAAAGGGACTATATACTCACCTAATGTATTTTGTAGTAAAAATACATATAACATCATTGAACAAGTGTAGGGTTGGCCTCGGATTCACGAACCTATATCAGGTATATATATTAATACATATAATTGTATTCGAACAAATTTATTCTTTACATTATATATTTAATTTAAAAGTAATAATAATAATTTTTTTTTTTTATATTAATATGGATGTTAATAATTTATAATATCACTAATCATAATCATAATAATAATAATAATATTGATGATCATAATATTAGTAATAATATTAATGATAATAATAATACTTAATAATTAATTTAAATCATATCCTAAATATAATTTTAATCATTCTCATTTTCATTTTAATATTTATATTTATACTTTTTATTTTTATGTTTATAACCTTGTTAAAACTCATACATTCATAATCTTAAATATTAGTATTAGTGTAACAGTAATAATAATAATAATAATAACAATAAATGAGAGTAACTACCTCATAAGCCTCCTAAAAATATATGGTTGATGCAAGACTCGAACCCTAGACCTCCCGCTCACATATAAACACTCTTAACCATGCCACCATTTATATTTTTCTGATTTAAATCCTTCTGTAACATTTATAACCCGTTTTATGTTTCATTCCGGCCCAATCACTAGAATATGGCCCAATGGAAAAATTACGACCCAACATTAATTGGATTTTCGGCCCAAATTTACAAACAGGCACATAGAGACCCAAATGAAAAATCCAGTAACCATTCGATTTTTTTTTTAAACATCGGATTCGATACAGAACCGTCAATATCAATTATATCTACCCTACTACTTGACATCTTTAATCCCACTTGCAATTTGACAGCCATAAACGTGTCCACTTCTTCTTGGAACCGAACAATAAAGAAAAGAAAACATCTTATCCACCTTGCTTATTATTATCATTATCTTCTATTTTACCTTGCATCTTTCATCTTATATATATACCCATATGTTGTTTGTTCTTCGGTTGAGAGAAAATAGCAGCAATAGGAGAATACTGATAATGCTAAAAACGAACATATATTTCATAGCATTATTCCTCAAGAAAGACAAGCTTTTAGTTGCAATTGTTCTATTTACAAGTGATATTCGTTTAAATAATAAAAGGTGAAGACAAAAGGCAGATTCGACGAATTGAAGACGCAAACGACCAAAAAGCTCAAAAGTACAAAAGACAATCAAAAAGGTTCCAATTATTGATAAGAAACGTCTCAAAATCACAAGAGTACAAGATTCAAAACGCAAAGTACAAGATATTAAATTGTACGCAAGGATGTTCAAAAAACCGGAACCGGGACCAGAGTCAACTCTTAACGCTCGACGCAACGGACTAAAAATTACAAGTTAACTATGTATATAAATATAATATAATATATAATTAATTATATTAATTATATATATATTATATATATATATTATTAAAACCGTCGGCAGCCAGAAACTCCAAGGGTGTGAAATGAAAATACCTCTCCGCGACTCGCGGAGTTTTAAGGCCATTTTGCCGCGAGTCGCGGAGCCCCAAAAATCATTCCTGGCTATAAATCAACCCGAATTCTGATCAAAATCATCATCTTTTTTTTCTCTTCCTCTTCAACGTAATATATTTATATTTATAATTTATATTTTAATTTTAATTATAATTCTAATAATAAGGGTATGTTAGCGAATGTTGTAAGGGTGTAAGTCGAAATTCTGTCCGTGTAACGCTACGCTATTTTTAATCATTGTAAGTTATGTTCAACCTTTTTACATTAATGTCTCGTAGCTAAGTTATTATTATGCTTGTTTAAAATGAAGTAATCATGATGTTGGGCTAATTACTAAAATTGGGTAATTGGGCTTTGTACCATAATTGGGGTTTGGACAAAAGAACGACACTTGTGGAAACTAGACTATGGGCTATTAATGGGCTTTATATTTGTTTAACTAAATGAAAGTTTGTTAATGTTAATATAAAGATTTACAATTGGGCGTCCCTATAAATTACCATATACACTCGATCGGACACGATGGGCGGGGTATTTATATGTACGAATAATCGTTCATTTAACCGGACACGGGAATGGATTAATAGCCACTAGAATAATTAAAACAGGGGTGAAATTACATTCAAGGGTAATTGGTGTAATTGTTAACAGAGTAGTAAAACCTTGGTTTACACGCAGTCGATAACCTGGTGTATTCATTAAACAAAGTATTAAAACCTTGTTACAATTCGAATCCCCAATTAGTTGGAATATTTATCTTCGGGTATAATAATAATTTGACAAGGACACTTGCAATTTATATTTATGACTGATGGACTGTTATGGACAAAAACCAGACGGACTTATTGAATAATCCAGGACAAAGGACAATTAACCCATGGGCATAAAACTAAAATCAACACGTCAAACATCATGATTACGGAAGTTTAAATAAGCATAATTCTTTTATTTCATATTTAATTTCCTTTATTTTATATTTAATTGCACTTCTAATTATCGCACTTTTATTTATTGTTATTTTATTTTATCGCATTTTTATTATTCGCAATTTCATTATCGTTATTTACTTTACGCTTTAATTTAAAGTCTTGTATTTATTTTATATTTTACATTAGGTTTTAACTGCGACTAAAGTTTTAAAATCGACAAACCGGTCATTAAACGGTAAAAACCCCCCCTTTATAATAATAATATTACTTATATATATATTTGTAATTTTAATAAAAGTAAACTAATATAGCGTTGAGCTTTGCTTAAAGATCTCCCTGTGGAACGAACCGGACTTACTAAAAACTACACTACTGTACGATTAGGTACACTGCCTATAAGTGTTGTAGCAAGGTTTAAGTATATCCATTCTATAAATAAATAAATATCTTGTGTAAAATTGTATCGTATTTAATAGTATTTTCTGCTAAAATTTAATAGTATTATATACCCCTCTGCTTTAACATCAAGTATTTTTGGCGCCGCTGCAGGGGATTTACTCTTAAAAGCCGAAAGCGCAACGCTAATAATAATAAAAAAAAAAAAAAAAGATTTTTATTTACTTTTATTAAAAGTCGTTTTTGTAAAAATTACGTTTTAATCATTCAAAAATATAAAAAGAAAAACAAAAATATAAGTATTTTTAGGATTTTGTTAAATATTTAAGTTTTATAAGTTTCTTTATCTTTATTTTAATTTATAAAAATATAAATTTTATTAAAAATCGTTTATTTAAACTAAAAACAGAAAAAAGAAAATAAAAAAAAAAAAAATAAAGAAAAACGCGTAAAAAGTAAAACCTGTCAACTGTTTTTCTGAACCCCGCGACTCGCGGGATTTTCCTCTTTATTCACCGCAACTCGCGGAGGCCCTCTGACACACGGACAAAACCCTAATCACGGGTTTTAATTTATTATTATTATTATTAATTACTTAATTATTATTATTATTATTAATTTTAGTTTTATTTTTACTTTTTACTTTATATATGTATTTAGTTTTAATAAGTTTTTATTAAATTGTAAAATTAATAGTTTAGTAAAATAAATAATATAAAAATAATATTTTTATAAAAATTGTAATTTTTACAACTTTTTGTATATTTTTATATTTTGTACCTTTTTAATCGTTGTAGCGTAATATTTGTATTTTTTTAGCTCATATTTAATTTTAAATTTAGTTTTTGCTATAGTTATTTTTACTCCTAGATTTTTAGGCTTTGCCGTAGAATTCCTTAAGTGCTTTTTCTTTAGACTAAGATTTAGGTGCTTTAGAATTTTGCGACGCCTTTTTAAGTTTTAGTTTCTTTTTAAGTTATTTCCATTTGGGATTTAGTTTTTTCTTGTAAGCTTTAATATTTTTAGACCTTTTACTATGTACCAATTATCATTCCAATTAGTAATTTCAATTTGCGATTATAATTTTAAGTTAGTTGTAGTAATAAGGTTAAATTAGTTAAGTATTTTTAAGTTTTTATAAGTTTCTTTTATTTTTCCGTCACCTTTTATTTTTCAACCATTTTTCTTTTTCGACATTTTTCGACGAACTCTCTTTTTCTCTCTTATTTCTCGCCATTCTAGTTTTAGGACTTAGAATTTTATTCTACTTCTTATCTAAATTTCTTAAAATTACGAAAATTTATTTTAAGTGGTTAAATTGATAGACATCAAAATTTTCTGGTTCGTAGTAATAGTTGGATTTGTACGTGGACCGGGTTATTGGAGCCAAACAGTCCTCAATTATATTGAGACCAAACGAATCCTGCCCCTCTGCTGCATCTTTTGGCTATTCGAAACGTGGGCAAAATCAGAAAAGTCTATTGATTGGATAACTTATTATAATTTTTCTTTCCTTTTAAAAACTAATAGGATATTCTGTGAATGCACCGAGCAAGACGTTCATCACCTTTTGTACGTTCACCACCTGTAACTCGATCAAGACATCGTTTAACAAATATAACCGCCGTTGATTTTTCTTTAGAATCGTCATCCAGTCGACCAAGTACTTCAGTTCAAATTTCCGATAATCCATTTTTTGAAACAAACCTCACAATTGAGAATCCAGAAAATATTCAGGAACGGTTCATAGATCCTGAACCATTAAACTTTCCTCCGGAACCACCAATCATTCAAACAGAGATTGTTGAGGAACGAACTATTAAATCAGAATCATCTAGTGATACCGATTCAACAAATTCAATTATGGAGAATCTGGAACCTTTAAGTATGGAAGACCGAATGAGAGCTAAACGCACTGGCCAAGGTCACGCAATTACTCATCCAGACATTAATGCGCCAGATTATGAAATCAAAGGACAAATTCTACACATGGTGACTAATCAATGCCAATTTAGTGGTGCGCCGAAGGAAGATCCAAATGAACATCTACGTACCTTTAATAGGATCTGCACACTATTTAAAATACGAGAAGTGGAGGATGAACAAATATATCTCATGTTATTTCCCTGGACTTTAAAGGGAGAAGCCAAAGATTGGTTGGAATCGTTACCTGAAGGGGCGATCGATACATGGGATGTTTTAGTTGATAAATTTCTTAAACAATTCTTTCCTGCATCTAAAGCAGTAAGACTTCAAGCAGAAATTGTTACGTTCACACAGAAGCCAAATGAAACTCTATATGAGGCGTGGACAAGATATGGAAAGTTGTTAAGAGGATGTCCGCAACATGGTTTAGACACCTGTCAAATAGTACAAATATTCTACCGAGGATGCGACATCACTACAAGAAAAGACATAGATATAGCAGCTGGTGGTTCGATTATGAAGAAAACCGAAACTGATGCTTACAAAATTATTGATAATACTGCTTCCCACTCACATGAGTGGCACCAAGAAAAAGACATCATTAGATCATCTAAAGCAGCTAGAGCCGATTCTAGCCATGACTTAGATTCCATTTCCGCAAAGATAGATGCTTTCGAGAGACGAATGGAAAAGATGACTAAAGATATTCATGCTATACGAATTAGTTGTGAGCAGTGTGGAGGACCACATTTGACAAAAGATTGTCTCAGTATTGAATTAACAATGGAACAAAGAGAGAATATTTCATACATAAACCAAAGGCCTGGAAATAATTATCAGAATAATTATCAACCGCCAAGACCGATTTACAATCAAAACCAGAATTATAACCGAAATATTCCATACAACAACCAACAAGGTCCTAGCAATCAACAAGTATCCAATAATACTTACAATCAGCAAAGACCGAATTTTCAAAACAAACCACCACAACAAACCGATGATAAAAAGCCGAATTTAGAAGATATGATGACGAAGCTAGTTGAAACTCAAACGCAGTTTTTCACATCTCAAAAACAAACCAATGAACAAAATGCTCAAGCATTTAGAAATCAACAAGCTTCTATTCAAAATCTGGAACAAGAAGTAAGTAACCTAGCAAGGTTAATAGGTGAAAGAAAACCGGGAAGTCTACCTAGTGATACAAACGCTAACCCCCGGAATGAAACAGCTAAAGCTATTACCACAAGAAGTGGTACAACACTTAAACCACCTGAAATACCTGTAACTTCTGATGAAACTATTCCTACTCCACAAGAACCACAACCTGATCAAGATAAGGAAAAAGAACCGGTAGTTGAAAAGGTTAATGAAGATAACACAGTTAAGGATAAACCTTATGTTAAACCATACCAACCACCACTTCCTTATCCGAGTAAAATGAAGAAAGAAAAACTTGAAGCCGAGCAATCCAAATTCTTGGATATGTTTAAACAGATAAATGTAAATCTTCCTTTCATTGATGTAATTTCAGGAATGCCAAGATATGCTAAATTCTTGAAAGATCTAATCACGAATAGAAAGAAAATGGAAGAACTCTCGGCTGTTACTATGAATGCTAATTGTTCAGCAGTGCTGTTGAATAAGATACCAGAAAAACTATCTGATCCAGGAAGTTTCACAATTCCATGTTTTCTGGGTAGTCTTAGTTCAATAGAAGCATTAGCAGACTTAGGTGCTAGTATAAATCTAATGCCGTATTCACTATACGCTAAACTAGACCTTGGAGAATTGAAACCAACCAGAATAAGCATACAACTAGCCGATAGATCAATAAAATATCCTAGAGGGATAATGGAGAACATGCTAGTTAAAGTTGGTACTTTAGTATTTCCAGTAGATTTTGTTGTTTTGGACATGGAAGAAGATTCTCAAGTTCCTCTCATATTAGGAAGACCATTCTTAAACACGGCTAAAGCAATGATAGACGTGTTCGGTAAGAAACTGACCCTAAGTATAGAGGATGAGAGTGTTACCTTTTCAGTTGATAGAGCAATGCAACAACCACAATCTGCAGATGATACATGTTATTATATTCAAACTATAGATGCACATGCAGAATTATTAGAAGAATTTCCAGAATTACAAGGAACAGGAGAATGTTCTTTAGGAGAAGGTAATGAACCAATTGATGAAGCTGAAATGTTAGCTACACTTATAGCTAATGGATATGAACCAACAACAGAAGAAATTCAAATGCTAAAAGAAGAAGACAGATATCGATATAAATCATCGATAGAAGAACCTCCGAAATTAGAGTTAAAGCCACTTCCAAACCATTTGGAATACGCTTATTTACATGGTGAATCTGAATTACCTGTAATAATATCGTCTTCTCTTACTGAAAATGAGAAATCACAACTCATTTCTGTGTTGAAAGCTCATAAACCAGCCATTGCATGGAAAATTCATGATATTAAAGGAATAAGTCCTTCGTATTGCACACATAAAATCCTTATGGAAGAAGGTCATAAAACGTATGTGCAACGCCAACGAAGACTAAATCCTAATATGCAAGATGTAGTTAAAAAGGAAATTATTAAACTGCTAGATGCAGGTTTGATATATCCAATTTCTGATAGTCCATGGGTAAGCCCAGTTCAATGCGTGCCTAAGAAGGGTGGCATGACTGTCATCACAAATGAGAAAAATGAGCTTATTCCTACTAGGACTGTAACAGGATGGCGTGTATGTATTGATTATAGAAAATTAAATGACGCCACCAGAAAAGATCACTTTCCCTTACCTTTCATAGATCAAATGTTGGAAAGATTAGCCGGAAATAGTTACTATTGTTTTCTAGATGGATTTTCCGGATATTTTCAAATTCCAATAGCACCCGAAGATCAAGAGAAAACCACATTCACGTGCCCTTATGGTACTTTTGCTTACAAAAGAATGCCATTTGGACTTTGCAACGCCCCTGCAACCTTTCAAAGGTGTATGATGGCGATTTTTCACGACATGATAGAAGAATGCATGGAAGTATTCATGGATGACTTTTCAGTCTTCGGTGATACATTTAAATCATGTCTAGTTAATCTGGAACGAATGCTAATTAGATGCGAAAAATCAAATCTAGTACTTAATTGGGAGAAATGCCATTTCATGGTTAAAGAAGGCATCGTTCTTGGACATAAAATTTCAAAAGAAGGAATTGAAGTGGATAGAGCTAAAGTAGATGTAATTGCTAAACTTCCACATCCCACCAATGTTAGAGGAGTTAGGAGTTTTCTAGGGCATGCCGGTTTTTACCGACGTTTCATAAAAGATTTTTCTAAAATTGCCACTCCTATGAATAAACTCCTAGAAAAGGATGCGCCATTCATCTTTTCAGATGAGTGTATCAAATCTTTTAATATTCTTAAAGAAAAACTCACTAATGCACCGATCATGATAACACCAAATTGGAATCTACCATTTGAACTAATGTGCGATGCAAGTGATTTTGCAATGGGAGCCGTTTTAGGACAAAGGATTGAAAAACGATTTCAACCTATATATTATGCTAGTAAGACATTACAAGGAGCACAAACGAACTATACAACTACTGAAAAAGAACTCCTTGCTATTGTCTTTGCTTTTGATAAATTTCGATCATATCTCGTTCTAGCAAAAACGGTGGTCTATACCGACCATTCTGCTCTTAGATACCTATTTTCAAAACAAGATGCTAAACCAAGATTAATCCGTTGGATCTTACTCTTACAAGAGTTTGATATTGAAATCCGAGATAAAAAAGGAGCAGAAAATCTCGCCGCTGATCATCTTTCTCGTCTTGAAAATCCCGAATTAGAAGTTCTGAATGAATCAGCCATACAAGACAACTTTCCTGATGAATATCTATTGAAGATAGATTATAAAGAAATCCCATGGTTTGCAGACTATGCAAACTACTTAGTTTGTGGATTCCTTGAAAAAGGATTATCGTACCAAAAACGGAAGAAATTCTTCAGTGATATAAAACACTATTTCTGGGAAGATCCACATCTGTTTAAAAGTTGTCCCGATGGAATAATACGCCGATGTGTATTTGGAGATGAAGCTAGTAAAATTTTAAACCATTGTCACACAGGACCAACAGGAGGGCATTATGGGCCTCAACTAACAGCAAGAAAAGTTTATGAAGCTGGATTCTATTGGCCTACAATTTACAAAGACGCACACCTTCTTTGCAAATCCTGTGATGCATGTCAAAGGGCCGGAAAAATAAGTCAACGTGATGAAATGCCACAAAATGTCATCCAAGTATGTGAAGTATTTGACATTTGGGGTATTGACTTTATGGGTCCATTTCCAAAATCTCATAATAATTTATATATACTCGTAGCCATTGATTATGTATCTAAATGGGCGGAAGCACAAGCTCTCCCAACTAACGATGCACGAGTTGTAGTAAACTTTTTAAAACGTCTTTTTGCAAGGTTTGGAACACCGAAAGCTTTAATAAGTGATCGGGGTACTCATTTCTGTAATAATCAACTTGAGAAAGTTCTTAAAAGATATGGAGTAACTCATAAAATATCCACCGCATATCATCCACAAACAAGTGGACAGGTTGAAAATACAAACCGAGCTTTAAAACGTATTCTAGAGAAAACCGTAGGATCAAATCCAAAGGAATGGTCCATTAAATTGGAGGATGCACTCTGGGCTTTTAGAACAGCCTACAAAACTCCAATTGGAACCACACCTTTTAGACTTGTGTATGGAAAAGCATGTCATCTTCCAGTAGAAATTGAACACAAAGCATTTTAGGCTTTGAAGACATGTAACCTTGATTTACATGAAGCCGGACGTCTACGATTAAGTCAACTAAACGAATTAGAAGAATTAAGACATGAAGCATACGAAAATTCGTTAATCTATAAAGAAAGAACGAAGAAATGGCATGATAAAAGAATCAGAAGTTCAAAAGAATTCAAAGAAGGAGACAGAGTTCTTCTTTTCAATTCACGATTCAAGCTATTTCCTGGAAAATTGAAATCAAGATGGTCTGGACCATTCATAGTAAAAAGAGTTTTCCCATACGGAACAATAGAATTAATAAATTCAAATGGGATTGAATTTAAAGTTAATGGTCACAGAGTTAAACATTACATACATGGTCAAATGGAAGTCGACAACGAAGTTAATCACAATTTCGACACCACAGCTAACTAAGTGTGGGGAGAATCAAGTCTGTAAAGGATAATATGTATTGCTGTTAGAGTTAGATTGTCTGTTTTCGTGTAGTTCTCGAAAATGGAACACGTATGGTCTTTCCCTAGCAGACCCTAAAGAACTAGTCTTCTCCCCCCATTCTGAATTTTTATTTTTTTTAGGTTTTTACGAAATGAAGACTGCCTGTGAACTAAACCATGGTCTAATGCTACACGCTTTGATCACTAAACGTAATAATGACATACTCCCGAGTGAAATAGTATCAGTAATCAGAGAAAGAATGGACGGAGTTAGAAAAGGATCCAGATGCGAAGATAATAAGTTACAATTTGGTAAAGGAAAATCAAAATCCGCAGCGAAAAGAAGAGCACGACACCTAGAAAAATGTCACAAATGCGGAAAATGGTCACATGGAGGTAAATGTTCAAATAATCAAACCTATTCAAATACCGAATTTGTTACTTTATGCAGAGACGGACCGTTCATATGTTTAGAAGAAAAGACAATGAATGCTCGAGGTTACGCCTATGCAGCCATGGAAGACCAATTAAACCGACTATCTTATGAATATAATAGATCATATAACTAAGAAATCTATTTAACAGGTATGTCTGTATAGTTTTTATTTTTATTTTATTTTTATTTTTAACCTTTTGATAATAAACGCTAATTTGTTCGCTAAAAAGTATTAAATTGGTATTAAATAAAATTAGGTTTGGCGACCGAAATTATTGATATCATTCAAAAATTTATTACATCACTGCGAAATTTAACGTTTATTCTTAAGGTATAAATATCTTTAAACAATCAAACCAAAATATTTCAAAAATTCGTCATGAGTTAAATTAGGTCTTGAAACCGAAATTACTTTACCGAAAAGAGGGGCGCATATTTTTGATAATATTTGATTGATTAAAGTGGGATAAAAAGACAAAAAGATTTTTAATTTTATTTTTTTACCATGTTTTTAAAATTAATATTTAAATCTTAAATTAATATTGTAAACTTTGTAAAAACAATATTTTTAAAATTGTAAATATTTGAAAAATTAATATGAGTTTGGTGTGAATTTATAATATGAATTTTTAAATTAAGTTTGGTGTGAATTTTTAATTTTTAAAATATGAAATTTTAATTTTATGCATTTCAAATTTTAAGTTTGGTGTGAATTTTGAATTTTTAATATTAATTTTGAATTTTATATTTATGTTGTGTAAATTTAAAAACAAAAATTTACTTTATCTCATTAAGTTAAAAATATGATTTTTAAAATTCGTCGTAAGTTGAAGACTAGGTCTTTGAACCGAAATTGCTTTACCCGAGGGAGGGACGAGAACTTTTATTATCATTATTTTTAATCTTATTGATTTAAAGTATGCCAAAAACATTAAAAAACCCAAAAATCTTAGCTTTTAAAACAATCGCTACAAAGAGACAAATTTTAAAATTTTGTCGAGGGACGGACTAGGACATCGATCCGAAACGACCTCGCCCTAAATAACAAGGGAAACAAAATTTTAAAATTAATTTCTTAATTGTTTTAAAAGTTAAAGATTATAAAAAAAAAAAAAAAAAAAAAAAAAAAAAAAAAAATAACTCCGCGACTCGCGGAGTTTTAAGTGAAAACCTCCGCGACTCGCGGAGGGACCAAATTACAGAAAAAAATAAAACAGCTGCACACGATCAGTTCACTCCCACCAACACAAAAACACCCAAAATACTGCGAAAAAGACCCGAGAAAACCCACGAAAATCATCCCAAAAACTCAATTTTTCACCGTTAATCTTCAAATTTTTCACTACAATCATGTTGAGAAGGATGATATCTAGGAACTACTCAAGAAAACAGGTACAATTACACCCCAAATCACCTTTAAATCCGAATTTTAGTGTGTTCTTGAGCATATTTTCATAATTTGAATTTTGTTAATTTTTAGTGTAATTAGTGTGAAATTGTTAGTATATTATGCATGTATAACCTAGATTGATGCTTGTTAACATGATTTGAAGCCAAAAACTTCAAAATCTTTAGAATCTAGGGTTTGTGTTCTTGAGCAATTTGGGGCTTTTTGATATAAACAGGTTATGGCCGATTTTTTTCATGAATTGTTGCTAAATTGAGTAGTGTAACATGTCTAGGTAGTTAAATGATCCAAACTTTGAGCCTAAACATGATTTTGAGAATTAAAGTGGACTTTTTCAAGTCCAAAATTCATGAACTTGATTTTTGAAAGATAATGCCATTTGAGACTTGTTTATTTGCTAGTAATGATTATTTTGACATGTTATTTGAGTTGAATGCTTATGAACTTGGCGAAAATTTTCGTATATGCTTATTTGAAAAAGTGTAGATTTGATAAAAATGTGAAAATAAGCTTAAGTTTGATATAAATTGATAATGTCATTGTAATTATTTTGATTGATGATTTTGCTGACACTAATGCATATTTGGATGCACAAAATTTGTGTTTGATGTGTTTTGCAGACTGAAAGGGGTGAATCTTCATCCCAAGCCCGCCATGCTCCTGCTGAGAACTTGGAACAACAGGAGGTAGATAACTACTACAAGCAGGATGTACCTCATCCAGTCATGACCTTTTCAGATATGCACTTGGAACAGTTGCACCCGAACCTGAGATTTGACAGACTTTGGATAGATTATCCAAAATATCAACGGGGTTTGCATACTCTTCATTCCAAGGTTGTTGAGGTACCAAGGGTCATAGAATGGGGACCCTTGGAAGCTGTAGAATTGGCCGGGCCAATTAAGGAATTACTGGTACAGAGGTATGGTAATTCTTCTTTTAATGACTGGATATGTTTATTCACCATACGCAGACCTGTATATAAAGTATGGTGTGAAGAGTTGTTATGTAGTATAGAGTTGAATGATCGGGTAGCCAGTTTAACCGATCGTTCTTTTGTTAGATTTTTGTTAGGCGGTTCGATGCGCCACATGTCTTTACTGGACATGGCTCAGGCTTTACGTATATATACGCCTGAGGAGTTAGCGTCTGCCGATTGTAGAGGATTGATACTAAACGGTAGGAAAATAGATGAGAATTTTGATACACACGGTGTGTGGAGTCAAATGACAAGCCATCACCGTTTTAAAGGGGGAAACTACTCTTATTTGGATATAGATAGAGCCGAATTAAGAGTAATACATAGGTTTTTAGCTAACTCGATTACACAAAGGGGTAAAAACAAAGAAAAGGTAAATGAACAAGATTTGTTTTACCATATGTGTATTCGAGACCCACACAGCGCTGTAAGTATACCATATTGTGTGGGTTATTATTTATCAGCTATGGTTCGAGGGATGCGTCCACATAGCATAATAGGGGGTGGTATTTTTATTACTTTGATTGGTGAATATCTCGGTGTGGATATAAGTCGGGGGGGATTATTAGTAGAAGAGCCGGAACCCCGCGACACTATAGGTTTAAATGTGTACCATGGTGCGAAAGTTTTGAAGCGGCGAAACAACGCCGCAGTACGATACAATGGTAGACATCCACAGGTAGAGAGAAACCAGGAACAAGGTAATGTAGGAGGGGGGCAAGAAATGCAAAGGTTTATAGCTTCTCAGGAATACGAAAATGCTAGACAGAGAGCATTTGAAGATTGGCAAGTTCATCAGAACCAGATCATAGCGCATTGCCAACACATAGGTAGAAACTATATTCCTACACCGAAACCCGTCTTCCCTCCTTGGTCGATAGAGATGCAGCCACCATATCCTACGTATGACCCTGCCGAGGCATTCTATAGCACTTATGGTTATGCGTGGAACCCCTATTGGTACCAATATCATCCTTAGTTTACTTATTTTTATTTTTATTTTGTAATTTGTAATTATTGATATGTTTAATATTTTTTGTTAATATTGTAATCATTTTTATATTTATCTAACTTTTATTCTTAGATTTTAATAATTTTTGAATGTGGGGTAATAAACCAAACTTCAAAAATATGTATATATGTTTGCAGTTTATCTTATGTACACAACAGGGTAAAACAACGCATTTTCAAAGACTGGCATTAAGTTCAGCAAAAGCAAGTAATTTTGACGACAATGATGCAAAATATATGTGAAATAACAACAAGACGGAATGAACAAATGACGTGCACCATTTATCATTCAGCAAACAAACGCCAATATATTTGGAAACTTTGGTAAAAATTTAATCATTTTCACACAAATCACCCTCAAAAATTTAAATTGTTACTGATTTCTTGCAAATGAGGGCATTGCAAGATCTTAAGTGTGGGAAGGGGTTAAATTCTTTCGGATTTTAAAACTTTTACTTTATACACTTGGTTACCATTAAAAATACTAGTAAAGTAGTAGTTGTATTAGAATCTAGTGCTCTCTGATAATAAAGAACAGCCCTGGTCTTATATACTGACTACCCAATTCTAGTAATGTTTTTAAAAATTTTCAAATAAATGAATTCAAAATCATGTTTAAACATATTTATGAACGATAAAACTAGGTTTTAACACCGAAACTATTGTTACCTCAAAAAGGACATAAATTGAGAAACAAACTAAAACGTCAAAATTCATTTAAAATGGAATAGAGGACGATAAAAAGAAAAATAAAAAGCCAAGTGTGGGAAAATTTACCAAGTTATTTTAAACATATGCCACATATATTTGTAACAAATAACTGAAAATACTTTTGCTTTGAACTAAACTAAACTGTTTTACCCAATGAAAGAAAAGAAGAGATGGATCTACACGATGAATCAATTCCATCATTAAAAGGAAGTAAAGTCTTCCGAAAAAGACACGCGCTTCTTGATTTAGGTCATGAAGTTGTCGTTCAGACCAGCTGTAGGTTGACGAAAAATCTAGAAAAGTTATCACTAAAATCAGCAGGAAATCCACGGACCTCAGCATTAAACAGGGTCGCCAAGTGGTCAGATTTATCCTAACCATGAGAAGGATTTATCAAGTACAATGGGGAGGCACCGTGCAAATTAGCTGGATAAGACTAATGAATCAGATCCCCAGAAAGGATAATCTCCTTAAAGATTAAAAATCAGCTTTTAAGACTGATATTACTCAATCCTAGAGATTGACCTTAAAGATTGAGAATTCAAACTCATGGAATTCAATGATATCTAAACTCGAGCTTAAACGAAAAAATATTTTGATCAAAATTACAAACCGATTTGTTTTCTGAAAACCCTATTTTCAATGCGTTCATTACCATTGAACGTAAAATCCTAGGAATTCACCTGGAATTCATTAGGTCACCTGAATCAAATCGGGTGTCAACCGTAAGAACGGTGGTTGCATAGCATGGTCAAATACAGGACCTTGTGCCAAACCGAAAAATCATAGGATGAGCTTTACTATTGCTCCTACCAAGGATAGTAATTGCGTCCGACACGTTATAGACCATAATCAAAAGCATGTCACGGGACATTGCCTTAAACAGTTGCTTGTTCAACGCTTTCCTTTACAACCGGACGGTAGTTTGCCGAAAGGTAATATACGGAACAAGTAAACTGGACGTGTTGCTTTCCAAATACAAGGTTAGCAAGTGGGTGACACAAAACCGCAAGTTTTGAGCTAAAAATTTTCAAATCTGAAACCCACCAAACCCACAAAAATATTTTGCAAACACCGGTAAAGGGTTATTCCGGAAAACTTATCTAGGGTAAAAACTAGATTTAATTTTCAAAAGATCAAATGTTTTCATAAAGATCCAATTTCCTTAATGGATCTAAATTTTTATAGTCATGTGGGACTGTAAACCATATCGTTACTACCATTGTTTATACCGCCATATAGAAATCACTGATGTACAAAGTGTGAAGAATAAAGAAGTGATTCTAGTATTTCAAGATAATATTGCTTGAGGACAAGCAACGCTCAAGTGTGGGAATATTTGATAATGCTAAAAACGAACATATATTTCATAGCATTATTCCTCAAGAAAGACAAGCTTTTAGTTGCAATTGTTCTATTTACAAGTGATATTCGTTTAAATAATAAAAGGTGAAGACAAAAGGCAGATTCGACGAATTGAAGACGCAAACGACCAAAAAGCTCAAAAGTACAAAAGACAATCAAAAAGGTTCCAATTATTGATAAGAAACGTCTCAAAATCACAAGAGTACAAGATTCAAAACGCAAAGTACAAGATATTAAATTGTACGCAAGGACGTTCAAAAAACCGGAACCGGGACCAGAGTCAACTCTTAACGCTCGACGCAACGGACTAAAAATTACAAGTTAACTATGTATATAAATATAATATAATATATAATTAATTATATTAATTATATATATATTATATATATATATTATTAAAACCGTCGGCAGCCAGAAACTCCAAGGGTGTGAAATGAAAATACCTCTCCGCGACTCGCGGAGTTTTAAGGCCATTTTGCCGCGAGTCGCGGAGCCCCAAAAATCATTCCTGGCTATAAATCAACCCGAATTCTGATCAAAATCATCATCTTTTTTTTCTCTTCCTCTTCAACGTAATATATTTATATTTATAATTTATATTTTAATTTTAATTATAATTCTAATAATAAGGGTATGTTAGCGAATGTTGTAAGGGTGTAAGTCGAAATTCTGTCCGTGTAACGCTACGCTATTTTTAATCATTGTAAGTTATGTTCAACCTTTTTACATTAATGTCTCGTAGCTAAGTTATTATTATGCTTGTTTAAAATGAAGTAATCATGATGTTGGGCTAATTACTAAAATTGGGTAATTGGGCTTTGTACCATAATTGGGGTTTGGACAAAAGAACGACACTTGTGGAAACTAGACTATGGGCTATTAATGGGCTTTATATTTGTTTAACTAAATGAAAGTTTGTTAATGTTAATATAAAGATTTACAATTGGGCGTCCCTATAAATTACCATATACACTCGATCGGACACGATGGGCGGGGTATTTATATGTACGAATAATCGTTCATTTAACCGGACACGGGAATGGATTAATAGCCACTAGAATAATTAAAACAGGGGTGAAATTACATTCAAGGGTAATTGGTGTAATTGTTAACAGAGTAGTAAAACCTTGGTTTACACGCAGTCGATAACCTGGTGTATTCATTAAACAAAGTATTAAAACCTTGTTACAATTCGAATCCCCAATTAGTTGGAATATTTATCTTCGGGTATAATAATAATTTGACAAGGACACTTGCAATTTATATTTATGACTGATGGACTGTTATGGACAAAAACCAGACGGACTTATTGAATAATCCAGGACAAAGGACAATTAACCCATGGGCATAAAACTAAAATCAACACGTCAAACATCATGATTACGGAAGTTTAAATAAGCATAATTCTTTTATTTCATATTTAATTTCCTTTATTTTATATTTAATTGCACTTCTAATTATCGCACTTTTATTTATTGTTATTTTATTTTATCGCATTTTTATTATTCGCAATTTCATTATCGTTATTTACTTTACGCTTTAATTTAAAGTCTTGTATTTATTTTATATTTTACATTAGGTTTTAACTGCGACTAAAGTTTTAAAATCGACAAACCGGTCATTAAACGGTAAAAACCCCCCCTTTATAATAATAATATTACTTATATATATATTTGTAATTTTAATAAAAGTAAACTAATATAGCGTTGAGCTTTGCTTAAAGATCTCCCTGTGGAACGAACCGGACTTACTAAAAACTACACTACTGTACGATTAGGTACACTGCCTATAAGTGTTGTAGCAAGGTTTAAGTATATCCATTCTATAAATAAATAAATATCTTGTGTAAAATTGTATCGTATTTAATAGTATTTTCTGCTAAAATTTAATAGTATTATATACCCCTCTGCTTTAACATCAAATACCAGACACGATCTGGAGGCGATTTAGGGATTGAAAGCAACAACAGACAGGAGGTTTACAGGTCTCATTGAACGGGGAATTAAACAGGAAAAGTCGTGGAAACAGATGGAAAGGAACAGTGGCAGGTTAGTGATATTTTAAGGGTTGTAAGTTTAGTCTGATCGAGAAACAAAAAAAAATAGGGTAAAGCAGTAGCGAAAAGGGTTGTTGGTTCATTTGGTGTTTGATGAAGATAAGCATAGAATAAAAGCATACTATAAAGCTTCAAGGGAAGGTATTGATTTTGTTGTTTTGTGGTTCTAACGAAAACAGTAAGGAATTATAGAAGTGAGTTGTGGTTTTGTGATGTTTTATGATTGTTTGTGGTGTGGATTTCGGTTAGAACTCAGAAGACAACAAGTCGTAGGGTTGTATGATTTATGGTGTACAGGATGGTTTGGTGAGTGAAGATGGGTCGATGATGGTTGTGATTGAATATGAATCAAAGATAAAAACCGTATCATAGTAGCAGCGTGAAACAACAAATATCAAAAATAGGTTTGAAGTGGGGGTGGTGGTTCTTGATGATTTTGGGTGGTGGTTTTAATGGTGAAGATGGTAATTCTAATGAAGGTAGCGGTTTTCTAACAATTAACGAGGAGAGGGATAGTTATACGATAGAGAGAGAAGGGAAAAACAAAAGAGAAGAAACAGAAATAATCGAGCAGTTGCAGTAACAGTGGTGGTTTGGTTGGTGTTGATAGTCGATTGGAGAAGAACAAGGAGGGTGATAATCGGTTATAGTGGTGAGGCTATGAGGTTGTACATGGGAAAAGAGAAGTGATATATGTATATATATATTGATGATTAAACGGAACTAGTAGACTTTATAAATATCAAAATATCTACCACTTCTACCTAAATCAAGGAAATCAGGAACAGTAAGTTTGCAATCAAGAATAGGAAAATAAAAAGACGATTGTGACTTATAACTCATTACACGCAGTTTCATTCTTTTATAATTAACGTTAATAATAAATAAATATATATATAATTAATAATATTGTTAATATTATTAATAATAATCAAAATACAAATGATATTAATATTAATAATCCTAAATAGTAATGATAATAATTTTTAACAATAACAATACTAATATTGATAAACATATAAATAATAATAATGACAATAATATCATGAACACTAATTTTAGTGATAATAAATAATGGTAATTATAATTATAAAGAAAATAATGATGTTCATATTGTTGATGGTAATAATGTAATAATGCATTTTAATGATAATACTTATTAATAATACTAGTCATCACAAATTACATGATTCATTTATATTTTTATTACATTCAGTACGTACATTTATATTTTTTTTTATATATTTATTTGTAACACCTGTTCGTGAATCGTCGGGCTTGGTCAAAGGGTAACTAATTATCCAAATATAGATTTCAAACTTTCTAGACTCAACATTAAAGATTTTGCTTATCATGTCGGAAGCATATAAAGCTTAAGGTTTAAATTTGATTGGAAATTTCCGGGTCGTTACACCCGCTCCCTGTGGAACGAACCGGACTTACTAAAAATTATACTACTCTACGATTAGGTACACTGCCTATAGTGTTGTAGCAAGGTTTAGGTATATTCATTTTGTAAATAAATAATTAAAACTTGTGTAGTTTGTATCACTTTTCGTATCAAAAATATATAGTATTTCACGTACACCTCGCACGACATCAAGTTTTTGGCGCCGCTGCCGGGGAAGTCGGCGAAACTCTATATTTTTAATTTATTTTTGTATAAATATATATATTTTTAGAAAAACAATATAAAACTTAAGTTAAAAAAAAAAAACCGAAAATGCAAACTCCACGACTCGCGGAGTTTGCAGGCTTAAAACGCCGCAACTCGCGGAGCTGCTCTGACGCGCTGACAGAAACCCTATTTTCGCTTTAATTACGGAGTAATATTATTTATTATTATTTTTAAACCCTAATTACTTTATTAATTTAATATAATTAGTTTTAATTTTTAATTAAACTGTATTTTAAATTTTAATTAGTTTTATTTATATATAAATTAATACTTTTATAAAATAAAAATATAAAAATAATATTTTTATAAAAATTGTACTTTTTACAACTTTAAGATTATTTTTATATTTTGTATCTTTTTATTTGTTTTAGCGTAATATTTGTATTTTATCGCTCGTACTTAGTTTTAAGTCATTGTTTTTGCCGTAGTTATTTTTATTTCTAGATTTTTAGGCTTTGTCATAAAATCTCTTAAGAGCTTTTTTTTAGACTAAGATTTAGGTACTTTAGAATTTTGCGACGCCGTTTTTATATTTTAGTACCTTTTTAAGTTATTACCATTTGGGATATAGTTTTTCTTTTAAGCTTTAATATTTTTAGACGCAACTTTTAATTCTTAGTTTTTAATTCCTTTTTAAGCTTCGAAGCGCTACTTTCTTATTTTTATTTTTCGACGCCTATTATTTTACGACACTTTTATATTTCGATATTTTTTGACGCACTTCTTTTTCTTTTTTATTTCTCGACGCTTTAGTTTTTTTTTTAGGAATTAGAAATTTTCTCTATTTCTTATCTAATATCTCAAACGGAAAGAAAAATTATTTAAGTGGTTAAATTAATGGACGTTGACAATTTTCTGCTTCGTAGTAATAGTTGGATTTGTTAGTGGCTGAGTTGTGAGCTTCCGATTTAAAGGGTTCTGGCTCCCTGCTGCATCTTTTGGCTATTCGAAACGTGGGCAAAAGCAGAAAAGTCTATTAATTGGACAACTTATATAAGTTTTTCTATTTTTATAACTAATAGGATAATTAGTAAATGCACCACATTATAGCTAAAATTTGGCCATCGCAATAAAATGGAAAATTTTGAAAACAAGGCTATGAAAACTCTTTTTGATATCCAAAATCAATTAAATCAATACTCTCAAACGGGTGTTGATGACAATTCGTTCGATCAATCTTGGATCACGAATGACGAAACAATAACTGGTTGTGAAATCTGTGGAGATTATCACTCAACATGGGAATGTTATTATTATGTTCCTATGGAAAATTACGCACCCACGGAACCTGAATGGAACGATTATGAAGAATACAATTCAAATTGGGATTATTTCCAATAATATATCCAAACTCAACAACCAGAAGACGAGGAAAATTATGTGTCGGAAAATTCTTTAGATTATATGAAAATCAAACTCGAAGAACTCGATGCTCAAAATGAACAAATGAGAGAGTTTGTAAATAGACAAGCTGAAACTCTATCAGATTACACACCTGTTGATCTGAGGAGTATTGTGCAATAAAATCTCATATCATCGAATTCTGATGAATTCGAGAGCTCCGAAATCACCAACTATCCCGATGATACTTTTTATTCAGTTTTACCAATTTCACAACATATCGACACATTAGCCTCTACCAACGAAATCATCGATCCATCAATGGATGAAGAAGAAGTAAGGGTGACAAATTGGTACTCATGGGAAAACGATAACGTTGAAAATTTTACCCCCGAGACCAAAATGGTGGGACCGATTAATGAAGAAGAATTTTCTTTGATCCCGAAATTCACCATTCCACAACCTTCCAACTCAATATTCTCAATAGACAAGTCATCTACCAAAGATGAACTACAAGCTGTAATAGATATTGACACCTCAAATTTCACTCAATTGGGTAATAGAGGTGAAACCTTTAATCCCGAGAATAAAAGGAAGGAAATGTTAGGAATTATCCACCCTATAATATATATGTCGGTGTATATCGATCCATTTGACCAAGAACCAGAAAAGAGATATATCCATTTACTAAAAGCTACACTTAAAAAAGAATTAAGTAGTGACAACCGGGCGAGTCTAAACTTTAAACCCATTTATATATTTTATACCACCCGAGATGTAAATAACTGGCTCACTATTCTAATTCGTGGAACTTATTCTACCGACTTCACATGTCGTCAGTTAAGTGTAGGGAAGTCTAACCCCACTTAACGTTAAATTAGGGGTTCGGGTTAGTGCATAACTCGTTAATAAAAATGCATGATGAGCTAGGGTAAAAGACGTATTTTCAAATATTAGTAAACAGTTCAGAAAAGCAGCCGTTTTTAAAGAAAAACATGTGTGATAAAACAAGAAGGAATGAACGATGAGGTGCACCATCTATCATCCTGCAATTTTATGGTATCTTTAACTACTTTCTACACTAATCACCCTCATGGATTTATAATTATAGTCTGATTTCATGCAAATGAGGGCATTGCATGATCTCAAGTGTGGGGAAGGGTTATAAATTCTCTCGGGTTTATACTTGGCTTATTTGCCAAATTTTATGAAAATTTGAAAAGTTTTAAACTAAATGAATTCAAAATCATGTTTATACATATTTATGAACGATAAAACTAGGTGTTAATGCCGAAATTATCATTACCTCGGAAAGGACATAAATTGAGAAACACCCTAAAACGGTTGAATTCATTTAAAATGGAATAAAGGAGAATAAAAAGGCAAAGAAAGAAACTAAGTGTGGGGAGAATGTACCAAGTTATTCAATTAAAAACTATCTATCACATGTTTCTGTAAAGTTATTGCATGTACTTTTATTTTGGACGATTTTAATCAGTTTTACCCGATTTACTGTAATATATTTGAAAGAAAAGATGGATCTACACGATGAATCAATTCCATCGTTAAAAGGAAGTAAAGTCTTCCGAAAAAGACACGCGCTTCTTGATTTAGGTCAAAAAGTTGTCGTCCAGACCAGCTGTAGGTTGACGAAAAATCTAGAAAAGTCATCTCTAAAATCAGCAGGAAATCCACGGACCTCAGCATCAAACAGGGTTGCCAGGTGGTCAGATTTATCCTAACCATGAGAAGGATTTATCTCGTACAATGGCGGGGACACCGTGCAAATTAGCTTGATAAGACTAATGAATCAGATCCCCAGAAAGGATAATCTCCTTAAAGATTAAAAATCAGCTTTTAAGACTGATATTACTCAATCCTTGAGATTGACCTTAAAGATTGAGAATTCAAACTCTTGGAATTCAATGATATCTAAACTCGAGCTTGAACGAGAAAATATTTTGATCAAAATTATAAACCGATTTATTTTCTGAAAACCCATTTTCAATGCGTTCATTACCATTGAACGTAAAATCCTGAGAATTCATTGGAATTCATTAGGTCACCTGAACCAAATCGGGTGTCAACCGTAAGAACGGTGGTTGCATAGCATGGTCGAAGACAGGACCTTGTGCCAGACCAAAAAATCATAGGATGATCTTTACTATTGCTCCTACAAAGGATAGTAATAGCATCCGACACATTTATAGACCATAATCAAATGCATGTCATTAGACATTGCCTTAACAGTTTCTTGTTCATCGCTTTCCTTTACAACCGGACGGTAGTTTGCCGAAAGGTAATATACGGGACAAGTAAACTGGACGTGTTGCTTTCCTAATACAAGGTTAGCAAGTGGGTAACACAAAACCACAAGTGTTGAGCTAAAATTTTCAAATCTGAAACCCACACAACCCACAAAAATATTTTGCAAACACCGGTGAAGGGTTATTCTGGAAAACTTGTCTAGGGTAAAAGCTAGATTGAATTTTCAAAAGATCAAATGTTTTCATAAAGATCCAATTTCCTAAAGGATCTAAATTTTCATAGTCATGTGGGACTGTAAACCGCCTTTCAAATGTGCACTTTGCTTTGGAAACCGAAAGTAAATCGGCTATTTGATTGCAAGTGTCGTTGACCTAAACCCGAGGCAACTGTGGATGACACACCCACCTTTAACCATGGTTCTATCGTTACTATCATTGTTTATACCACCATATCAAAATCACTAATGTACAAAGTGTGATGAATAAAAAAGTGATTCATGTATGTTTTTATTTCAAGTTCTGTATTGCTTGAGGACAAGCAACGCTCAAGTGTGGGGATATTTGATAAGGCTAAAAAGGAACATATATTTTATAGCAATATCCCTCCTAAATAATAAGTTTTCATATGTAATTATATTATATTTTCATTGTAATTGTTTAAATAAATAAGTGCGAAGACAAAAGGCGAAAATGAAGATTTGAAGACACAAACATCCAAAAAGCTCAAATGTACAAAATACAATTCAAAAGGTTCAATTTATTGATGAGAAACGTCTCAAAATGACAAGAGTACAAGTTACAAAACGCAAAGTACAGGATATTAAATTGTACGCAAGGACGTTCGAAAATCTGGAACCGGGACATGAGTCAACTATCAACGCCCGACGCAATGGACCAAAAATTATGAGTCAACTATGCACATGAATAAAATATAATATATAAATAATTATATAAATTATTTATATATTATAAATATATATATAATCATGTCGACAAGCTATGAGACAAAGGATCCTGAGCTGGATTTTCAAACTCCACGACTCGCGGAGTTTGAAGGCCAAAAACTCCACGACTCGCGGAGCTGTCAGAAATCAAAACGCCTATAAAAGGCCATGCATTCGTTCGATAAAAATAAAAAAAATAATAATAATAATACTCTGTAATAAATAAATAAATAAATATATATATAATATATATAGTATAGGGTAGTTTTATATTAGATTAGTTCGGGTTATGTAAAGGTTATTTTACGAGTTTTTGAAGTCGAAATTCTGTCCGTGTAACACTACGCGATAAATACTCAATGTAAGTTATGTTCTCCTTTTTAAATTAATGTCTCGTACTTAAGTTATTATTATGCTTATTTGAGCCAAAGTAATCATGATGTTGGACTAAATATTAAAGACGGGGTAATTGGGCTTTGTACCATAATTGGGGTTTGGACAAAAGAACGACACTTGTGGAAATTAGACTATGGGCTATTAATGGGCTTTATATTTGTTTAACTAAATGATAGTTTGTTAATTTTAATATAAAGATTTACAATTAGACGTACCTATAAATAACCACATACACTCGATCGGACAAGATGGGCGGGGTATTTATATGTACGAATAATCGTTCATTTAACCGGACACGGGAATGGATTAATAGTCACTAGAATTATTAAAACAGGGGTGAAATTATGTACAAGGACACTTGGCATAATTGATAACAAAGTATTAAAACCTTGGGTTACACGCAGCCGATATCCTGGTGTAATTATTAAACAAAGTAATAAAACCTTGTTACAGTTTAAGTCCCCAATTAGTTGGAATATTTGACTTCTGGTATAAGGATAATTTGACGAGGACACTCGCACTTTAAATTTATGACCGATGGACTGTTATGGACAAAAACCAGACGGACATATTAAATAATCCAGGACAAAGGACAATTAACCCATGGGCATAAAACTTAAAATCAACACGTCAAACATCATGGTTACGGAAGCTTAAATAAGCATAATATATTTTATTTCATATTTCCTCGTACTTTTATTTATTTTCATTTTAAATATTGTTATTTATTTTATATTGTTAGTTAAATATCGTCATTTACTTTATGCTTCGCTTAAAATATAAATCGACAAACCGGTCATTAAACGGTAAACCCCCTTTTATATATTATTATATATATATATTTATATATTTTGTACAAATATAGTTGTTTAAAAATATAGTGTGCAATAAGCCCGCTCCCTGTGGAACGAACCGGACTTACTAAAAACTATACTACTCTACGATTAGGTACACTGCCTATAGTGTTGTAGCAAGGTTTAGGTATATTCATTTTGTAAATAAATAATTAAAACTTGTGTAGTTTGTATCACTTTTCGTATCAAAAATATATAGTATTTCACGTACACCTCGCACGACATCAGAGTGCATGAGCCCATGCGAGTGCATGAGATTTGTACTAAAATCTCATGCGACCGCATGAGTTACTGTAGCAGGCCAAGTTCTATAAAAAGTCAGTTTTTCGGACGAGTTAGGTACACAAAAATCAATCTCTCTTCTCTATGTAATATATTTATATTATAATTTTAATTTTAATTTAAGATTAATAATAAATTATGGTTTAGTTGGGTTATTGTAAGAAATGTTTTACGGGTTTTAAAGTCGGAACTCTGTCCGGGTAACGCTACGCAATTAATCACCACTGTAAGCTATGTTCTTCCTTTTTAAATTAATGTCTCGTAACTAAGTTATTATTATGCTTATTTGAGCCGAAGTAATCGTGATGTTGGATTAAAATATTAAGATGGGGTTATTAGATTTTGTACCATAATTAAGGTTTGGACAAAAGACCAACACTTGTGTACATTGGACTATTGACTATTAATAGATAGGGGGTATTTTCTAATCGAATGACAACTCATTAGAATCTGTCGAACCTATCTTCAAATTAGTTAATCTAATAATTATTAAAATGATTATGTATGTTTTATTTAGTGACGTTTATAAGACATCTTTTACGATCATTTAATTAATTATTCTGGTTGGGTAATTGATTATTCATTCTGATCAAGTGGGTAAATTAATATTCATATCTCATAAAAATAGGGGTGGATTACATACAAGGATAATTGGTGTAATTGTTAACAAAGTATTAAAACCTTGGATTACACGCAGTCGATAACCTGGTGTAATTATTAACAAAGTATTAAAACCTTGTTACAGTTCAAATCCCTAATTAGTTGGAATATTTGACTTCGGAAATAAGGTTAATTTGACGAGCATTTTATAATTATGACCGATGGACTATTATGGACAAAAACCAGATAGGTATCAAATAAACCAGGACAAAGGACAATTAACCCGGGTAACAATTAATCAAAACGTCAAACATCATGATTACGGAAGTTTAAATAAGCATAATACTTTTATTTCATATTTTATCGTACCTTTATTTACTGTCATTTTAATTACTGCAATTTACTTTATCGCAATTTAAATTCTGTCATTTATATTATTGTCATTTATCTTTACGCTTTATTTAAAATCGACAAACCGGTCATTAAACGGTAAAAAAAACCCCCTTTTATAATAATATTACTATATATAATTATATATATATATATATATATATATATATATATATATATATATATATATATTATATAAATATAGTTGTTAAAAATATAGCGTTAAACTCAGCTAGCTCCCTGTGGAACGAACCGGACTTACTAAAAACTACACTACTCTACAATTAGGTACACTGCCTATAAGTGTTGTAGCAAGGTTTAGGTATATCCACTCTATAAATAAATAAATAACTTGTGTAAAATTGTATCGTATTTAATAGTATTTTCTAGTAAAAATTAATATTATTTCATATACACCTCTACACACATCAGCCCACAAAGAAGAGATCGCATCATTCTACCGCTTCATATTCCTGTTTTTGATCCTGCTGATATACCTATCCTGTTTCCTGAAGTCTGAAGAATCAAACAAGAGGAGCTATCTGAAGAGGAATTAGATAAAGATAAAGATAGATAGCCCTCTAGTGCTTAAATTGTATCTTTTGTTTATTTCATTTTTCATTATGATGTTCTTGTAATTACTGTATATACTCTGTTGTAATGAAAGTGAAATGAGTTTATCTTCAAAATCATATCAAATTATAAGATATGGATAACTCAGCAAAAGATCCCAAAGACAAACTTAAAAAGGGACAAATTTACTGCCTATTTTTCATTAGGTCCCTCGGTGCTGGCTTTAGTGATTTCTCTACATGTCATAGGTTTTGTCATCATCAAATAGGGGGAGATTGTTGAGTCCCCAAAATAATTAAGGATTTAATTATGACAAAACTGTAATTTATTTGCACTAAAATGTTATGTGCAGTCAGCACAAGTTTGTTTATGTATAGACAGTAGATATTACTGTGTCAAGTGTTTAGTTTGCTGCTCAGTCTACCAGCACAAGGTAGACAGTGTTCTTCAATCAGTACAGGATGTGTACTCAGCAATTCAAGAATATCAAGTGACTCAGCAATGAAGAACCAGCACAGCTGGAATGCAGCTTACTACACAAGATAGCTATGCTCCATTATAAGCATAGTAGTTTCCCGAGTGGTCTACATCAATGGTACTATTCAACAGAAGTCAAAGACAAAGTTGAACAGAAAAGGACACGCGTCGGCGGCTGACAAGTGACCTTACAAGACCACGTGGGAATGCAGAAGTTTAACACATGTGCAGATATGGGTTATACTTTGTCAACACCTAGGAAACACAACATTCTATTTGTTTAATTAAATAGTGGTGCCAAACCGAATTGGGGTGTTCCTGCAAATAGCTACCAAAGAGGAAAGAGGGGAGCATGCTCTCTAATGTAGTTGTCCCCACAAGTACAGACATCCTATGTACCAGTAGACAATAGAACTATTACACGGTTAATAGGACTACTATAAATTGTTGTATTCACTATTGTAACAACTAGTGGTGTGGGTTTATTTATTTAGAGTCAAAAACGTGTAATAGCTTTTAGTTTACCTTTTAGCTATATTTTAGGTAATCTGTATCAATCAACTATCATTTCGCCAAGGATAGTTGTAATTCTTTGTGATTCAATCAATAAAGAATAACCGTTGAAAATTACCTGTGACTCTATTTAATCTTCATGTTTGAATACTAATCGTGTTTAACTGTTAAGTTAATTAAAAGAAATTGTATTCACCCCCCTACAATACTCCTGTTGTTATCAAGGGACCAACAGTAACTTTCGGGTTCACCATTTTCGGTATAGAGCCAGTAGTTTGTTGATGGAGAATACCTAGAATTAGGTTTGGGCACTCTAGTCGAGCGTCTAAGTATAGGAGCAACCGGTATGGTTGGACAGGTTTCATTAGCCTCCTCATCACTAGAACTCGCACTATGTTCAGAATTATCACCGCTATCCGAACCATCCCCATAATTGTCAAAGTCCGACCCATCACCATTAATCGGCAATTCATTATTCCCCGAACTGCCACTAGAACCCGCAAGATCATCAAGAGAAACATCGTCAAGAATAACATGATCCGGTTTTTGACTCCCCGTTTCCGATTTGCCATAGACCGAAACTTCATCAAAGGTAATATCATGCGATCGAATAACTTTTCTAGCTTCATTATCCCAACAACGATAGCCCATCTCATCCGAACTGTAACCAATGAACGTTGATGATGCGTGCGCACAATACATCTTTTTACCCTCTAAATTTATATTTGACTCAAACACTACAATCAAGCTCACACAACTAACGAGCACTAATAACCCGGTTGCTATAGCACTTTAATGCAAGTATTCTTATCAAGTTCGTCCCAAGGGAAACGGTGTAAGTTGGTTATTCGAAACTAATAATTGTCCTAGGGTTTGTTTGATTAGGGGGTTTTGATTGATATTAACTAACAACTAAAACTTGTGCAATTAAACAAACCTAAATTAGTAAACTAATAAGATGCGAGAAACAAGTAGCAAAGTATTAAAGACTTAAATCAATTAACTAAGACGTGTTCACTTATCCAATCCTCTCTATGCTTGGCTTGCCCCGTTTTGCCTATTTTGTTATCTCATAAGTTGTTAAACTATTAAATGTTAGAATCACTTCTAAACCTCAAATTAAATGATACTCTACGAATTCACATAAGCTTTGTATCCTAAGATCGAGTTAAGCATGATTTGGTCATTAAGATTGAGCTTGAGTTAAAATCACTTAAAACTCCCAACTATCAAAATCATTTAAGATAATCGGTACTACTATGTTGACTAAAGGCCAATTGAAAACCAACCTAGATCAAGAACACAATCACTTGTAATTCCCTAGCTAGTTTTGTAGATCACCTAAGGTGTTGAAGCATACATTGATTCACTTCTCAAATCACTAAGAGAGCTACTCAACATATGTAATCAAAGTCAAGCCTAAAATAAACTCATAGCAATGGTTCTTTAGCCAACTCAACAACACATGATCATGTTATTCATTCAAACAACAATATTCAATTGATTTGGGGCAAACACTAGCATTAGAGATTCATAGATAAGCAAACACAAAAGATTTACCCAATCATGGCTAAAACCAAACTAATAATAAGCATAGAAATGTAAATCATCATCATATTTAAGCTATTACAAGTAATCAAAGCAAGTATGAAGAATAAAGTAATGATTACAACTAAATATTGCAAAGTGATTAAAGCAAAGTAAAGTTTACAACCCAAATTGTAAAGAAGATGAAGATCTAAGCTAAATGATGATAAATCTTGAGCAATCTCCCTTGAATCCTCCCTTAATCTCCAATGGATGATGAAATTAGGGTTTTGTGTGTGAAATTCGGACCCTAGGCAGCTGCTCCAAAGATGCATATGAAAAATGACCTAATCTCGTTCCTTTTATAGTGCTGAAAATCTGAGCTGAAACAGCGACATGAGCGCCGCTTTTACTTCAGGAGCGGCGCTTTTGGCTAACTTCAGGAGCGACGCTTTTGGTGAGGAGCGATGCTTTTGGCCCTGATCAGGAATGACGCTTTTAGCTTGAAGAACGGCGCTTCTGCTCACTGATGAAAAATGGAGACAAATCGTGCATAATAGCGGCGCTTTTAAACCTGTAATGGCGCTTTTGGTCCTTCAGGAGCGGCGCTCCTATACAGGAGCGGAGCTCCTATACAGGAGCGGCGCTCCTATACAGGAGCGGCGCTTTTGGAGCTGTTCCCTGCACTTGTCATTTTCTTAGCCAATTTTGCCCAAGATTTGATCAATTTTACACCAAATCAACTCCTTAGCCCAATATTTACCAATTAGCTTAATAACACATTAAATAGGCCCCGATATAGTCAAAAACCGAGCAAAGAGAGGTAGATATCGCGAGATAAACATATATAAATTGAGCGATATCAAACGTACACTTCTTTGACTTAGCTTCAAGTTTATCTTTATCACTATCTTTGGTCTTTACATAAACATTACACCCAAAGATTCTAAGATGATCATAACTAACCTTTTTACCTAGCCATTCTTCCTCAGAAATTCGGAAACCCAATGGTGTTGAGGGTCCCCTATTAATCAAATAAGCCGCCGTATTAACCGCATCCACCCAAAACATCTTAGGCAAACCGGCATGTAGTCTCATACTCCTAGCTCTTTCATTCAACGTACGATTCATACGTTCGGAGACCCCGTTGTGTTGCGGTGTCTCTGGTACCGTTTTCAACATTCTAATACCAAACTTTGCACAATGGTCTTTAAACTCAAGACTACCATATTCTCCTCCATTGTCCGGCCTCAAGCACTTGACCTTTAAATTTGTCTCATTCTCAACCATAACTTTCCACTTCACAAAAGTACCAAAAACTTCGGATTTAGCTTTAAGAAAATAAACCAATACCTTTCGAGTGGCGTCGTCAATGAAGGTGACATAATAACGAGAACCTCCATGTGATTCTACATTTGTTGGCCCAAAAATGTCCGTATGAACTAGCTCCAATTTCTTCAACTTTGGTGAATTCCCCGATTTAACAAAAGTTACCTTCTTTTGCTTCCCATAAGTACATGGTTCGCAAAACCCAAGCTCTATCTTTTTCAAATCTGGAATTCTCCCACTCGAACTAAGAACCTTCATACCCTTCTCACCCATATGCCCGAGTCTTCAGTGCCATAGAGTAGAAATAGCCCCAACGTCAACCGTAGCAATCACCGTGTCTTCTTCAAACACCTCGACCATATAAAGAGTTCCTCTTTTATGTCCACGAGCTACGACATTACTACCCTTAATCACCTCCCATTGGTGATTCTTGAAAGTAACCTCATTACCTTCTTCCTCTAATTTACCAACCGAGATTAACTTCCTTTTTAACTTAGGAATAAACCTCACGTTCTTCAAAGTCCAATTAGAACCAAGAGTAGTCTTCAATACAACATCTCTTATACCTTTAATCTCGAGACTTTTGTTGTTTGCAAATCTAACTTTACCTTAATATGTCCGAAAATTCCTCATCACACTCTTAGTGGGAGTAGCGTGAAACGAAGCTCCCGAATCCAAGACCTAAGACTCCACCGAACTTTCAACACTACATAATAGTGCATCCTCCATATCTTCCGCGGTCAAGTTTACATCTTTAACCGGAGCATTCTTACAATATCTTTGATAATGCCCCTTTTGATTGCAACCCCAACAAATAACGTCACTTCGGTCTTTCGATGGATACCTCTTCTTGAACTTCCCTTTACCCTTCTTCTCACCACGATCAACTTTTCTACTACGATTGTCGGTACTTAACAAATATCTGGATAACAATTCCCCCGAACTTCTCCTACGAGTGTCTTCTCCGAGAATTAAATCCCTAATTCCTTCATACGCAAGCTTAGTAGTTGTAACATCCCGCGTTTTTCCATTAAATTTATTTTTAACACCGTCTTTTTTTTTTAAATAATACCTTTCGTTATTTAAAATCGTATTTTCCGTTGACTAACGTTCTTAATATTCCTGTCATTTAATTATAACATCACTAGCTTACTCGAGCGTTTTTAAAATACTCGTTTGGTTAATTCCCGCACCCACTTTAAACTCGAGGGACCGAAGTTGCCAAGTGGGCAAACTAGTTGACTAGGTCAACTAGTCAACCCACTTTCCACCACCCATTCATTTGATACTTTCACCTCCTCATCCCTTATCCTCTCAAACTCAAGAACACCATTTTCATCTTCTCCATTAATTCATCATCCAAATCCGAATCAAGAAGCAAACATCAAAACAAATTACATTTTTGTGATCCTCTCTTCATTCTCTACATTTTGGTACCAATTTCATCAAGTTTGGGTAACTTTCTAAAAACACTAGATTTCTCTAAATTTATTTTATATACTTGAAATGGTGTTAATTAGTGTCTATGGCTCAAGTATAACATGAATACATGTTTTGTTTGCTCGATTTGTTGTTTTGAGTAACTAGTTTGAACATTTGAAATGGGTGTGCTTAATCTTGAGTTTTGGGTGATTAAATGTTGTTAAATTGTTAAAATTCATGTTTTAATTGTGTTACTAGTATCACTAGCTTCGTTTTGATGTATAGGTTGATTAAGAAAACTTCAAACACATGAATATTGATTTTGTGAGTTTTGGTAGGGTTTGATAGCTCTTAAAATGGACTTTTGATGATTTGAATGCCATGAAACGATGTTAGTAAGTATTTAGTTGTATTGTATGTTTCATTACCTTCAAAACGGCATATCGTATGTGTAAATTGGATTCTCGAGTCAAGAAATGCGTTTTATGAACTTGAAACTTCGATTTTGAACATTTAACGATCATTTATTGAGGTTTTCATTATTGTTAATGATAGAATTGATTAATGAAATGTGTTTAGTTGTATTCCTCTTTAAATTACCTTTCCAACGATATAAGATACGTGTTTTGAATGTTTTCATAAGTTATGATCGTTTAAAGTTGAAATCGTCTAAGTGTTAAACTGCCCAAAAATTGCTGAAACAGATGCAGATGCGGCGCATCTGAGGTAGACTGCCCAAAAATGTCAATTTTCGTTTAATTTTAGCCATGCTATGCACCCCCGATTGATATGAAACTTGGCCAACATGCTTATACATGACTTCTAAGCCCAGAAAAATAGTTCGGGACCCGACCCGACCCGACCCCGTTGACTTTTTCATTGACTTTGACCAAGTTTGACTTTTAGTCAAACTTAACAAAACACTTATGCAATCGTTCTAACATGCTTTTATACTTGATTCTTGCATGAAACTTGGCAATGTGATTCACATGCTATATTAATCGAGTCTTAACGAGCCATAGGACTAATTGAACACATTTCGACCGACCTTGTTTGTGTCTTACCCGGTATTGATATAATTTACTTGTTTAGGTCAAGGCTAAACAACTTTCATGCACACGTTTACTTTGTGAAGTACATTTATACTCGTGCACTCGAGGTGAGATCATAGTCCCATCTTTAAACAACTTTTATACTTTAAATCATGGGATGAGAAACATATACAGTTTTATACTACATACTTTTATACTTTGAACACAAGTACAGAAACAAACATTCCACAGCGAGTTAGAACAAAAATCCTCAATTCGATTATCATTAGTTACACTTGCAGGGTGTAAGCGAGAACTTATGTTGTATGGCCATACGGGTTTGACCAACCCTCATTCGGACGGTTCGCTACCGTTATGCGGATGAAATATATTTTCGAGAAACAGTGTATGTTCTAACACTATTGTGATGGGGTTCTATGGAAGGAAACATTAAGTCTTGATAATTGGGTGCTCACAAACATTCTTTTGGAATGCAAATGATTTAGATAATCAACGTTATGGAAATACTAGATCTTGTGGTTCAAAACAACGTTTATTAATACACCTATGATTTCACCAACGTTTTTCGTTGACAGTTTTCTATATGTTTCTCAGGTTCATACTTGGCTACTTGATACATGCTTCCGCACACTTTGATTACTTGTTTGGGGTCAAGCATACATGCATACGCTAGTGATAGCATCTTTGGATTCAAACTTAAAGCATACATACTTACGCTAGTTATAGCAACCGTGATTTTCAACTTATATTATGTCGCAAGTTTATTTCATTTATACTTTACATCTTTTGTAAACTTAAACTTGTTGTCGAACCTTTTGGTAAACTAAACTTTGTAAATCTTGTACGTTTCAAACGAATGCGACATAATTTTGGTCAAACGCGTCTCATATAGGGACTATGACCACGTAACGGGACCTAAGTTAACGGCGGCGTCAATGACTATTTTGTCGGGTCGTTACAGATTGTATCAGAGCGTTGGTTGTAGGGATCTAGGATGTGTATTAGTGTGTCTGACAGAGTCGTTAGGACGCATTAATGAATCTAGACTACAACCGGATAGGTAGCCATTGCATTCTGACATACATTTGCTATAGATAGCACTTACTTGACTACTTGTGCATATATACTTGAATCATTCTTAGGAAAACTTCTTAATGATACCAAGATTTCATTATACGAATACGTACTCTGCCACTTTCTGGTAACACACGTAAATACGAGATTCATACGCGCAAGGATGACGACGACCTCGTTAGTCACTCTAGTTAAGGAACTCTGTCTCCCACGTTGTTATTCGCCAACTGTTTCAACTTACTATCGGTGTCACACCGGTGTTCCTTACTATCTACTACTTCTTGTTACTACCATCACTACTCTAGGTGAGTATCGTTGTCACTACTTATCACTACGGTTGTGTACTACTCGTTATCATAATTCGTTACTCTTTTCGTGCCAAAATACATTATCGTTTGACTTGAACCGCATTGACGTGAACAATCATTTATACACTTCCCTCGGAAAACGCATCTTCAGAGTTGCACAAATTCTTTTGATTAATACGAGTCACGTTAGAGATGCCGTTACACTCTATTCATTTTAGATCTTCACAATTACACGAACTTGATGTTATGGAGTGATGTGGGAATGGAAGTATGACTTAGCATAATATAACGACACTCGATCAACGTGGTTATATTATGGTAAGTCATACCAAAGTTCTAATGACACGTGATGGTGATTGGACTCGATCAACCTAATCACCACCGTGTGCCATGTACATGACTTCATTTTTCTTGTTTGAACATCCGAAAACTCCGAGAATACTGATAACAACCATACCCGGGACACGTCGTCGATTATTGTCGAACCATATTTATGCTTTCGAATGAATGACAAATTCTTTAAACTTCAAATATATGTTATACGTGTATACTATCTCGTTTTCGCACAGTTTTATCGACGAACTACAATAGGCTTGTTATGCTCACATCGAGGCTGAAACTTCACTCGTATCACACTCGTACTTCCGTTTAAGAAAACCTTTTATCTAAATTCTCAATGGAGAGAGAGACTCTTCACATTATACTAGTATTCGCCACGAGGGTGAATAGTCCTAACGAACGTTTTTCAGAAACCGATAAGAAACTTGCTCTAACAAACGTTTTCGGAAACCAATAAATCTTCCGCGGCGCGAATTTCTTGAGAAACTTGTTCTAACTAACGTTTTCAAGTCCTAACAAACTTGTTCGAATATACCTTATAGAAATGTACCTCGTCTCGGATCGAGATCCTCGTTTCACTTCTAGACTTTTGGAGTACCTTACAAGAAACTTTGGGAACAAAATTATTCATGAGTACCGCGTACCATCCACAAATCGGCGGACCAAGCAAACATACAATTCAAACCCCGAAAACCATAATACGAGTTGTGTTATCGACTTCAAATTTACTTGGGAAAAGTATTTGCCTTTAGCCGAATTCTAGTACTACAATAATTTTCATTCGGGTATTAACGCCACACCTTTCGAAAACTCATATAGCCGCAATTGTCGTTTTCTTAATTGTTGAACCGAAGTAAATGATAATCAAACCACCGGACCCGAACTCATTCATGAAATACCCGAAGAGATCATTCAAATCCAAGAAAGACTCGAGACGGCCCGTAGTCGCCAAAAGAGCTACGCCGATGTTAGACGTAAACCTTTCGAATTCCAAGTGGGTAACCGCGCAACGTTAAAAGTCGCACCTTGGAAAGGTACAATCCATTTCGGGAAACGTAGAAAGTTAAATCCGCGATACATTAATCCTTTTGAAATCTTGGGGCGTATTGTACCCGTTACTTACCGTTTCGAACTCCCAACTCAATCGAATTATGTTCATCCCATATTTCATGTATCAAACTTAAAGAAGTGTCTTGCGAAACAAGAACTTGTTATCCTTTTGATGAACTTCCTATCGATGACAAACTTAACTTCCTAGGAGAACCGGTTAAAATTTTGAATCATGAAACCAAACTCTGAAACGACGAAAAATTCCAACTGTCAAAGTTCGTTGAAACTCCCAAAGAAGTACCTTCACTTAACCGTAGAATTGACAACGCAAGATTTCGAGGAAGAAACGACAACAACTACTTCCAACTAAATTTCGGGACGAAATTTCTTTTAAGGTGTAGGTAATGTAACATCCCGCGTTTTTCCGTTAAATTTATTTTTAACACCGTCTTTCTTTTTTTTAAATAATACCTTTCGTTATTTAAAATCGTATTTTTCGTTGACTAACGTTCTTAATATTCATGTCATTTAATTATAACATCACTAGCTTACTCGAGCGTTTTTAAAATACTCGTTTGGTTAATTCCCGCACCCGCTTTAAACTCGAGGGACCGAAGTTGCCAAGTGGGCAAACTAGTTGACTAGGTCAACTAGTCAACCCACTTTCCACCACCCATTCATTTGATACTTCCACCTCCTCATCCCTTATCCTCTCAAACTCAAGAACACCATTTTCATCTTCTCCATTAATTCATCATCCAAATCCGAATCAAGAAGCAAACATCAAAACAAATTACATTTTCGTGATCCTCTCTTCATCCTCTACATTTTGGTACCAATTTCATCAAGTTTGGGTAACTTTCTAAAAACACTAGATTTCTCTAAATTCGTTTTATATACTTGAAATGGTGTTAATTAGTGTCTATGGCTCAAGTATAACATGAATACATGTTTTATTTGCTCGATTTGTTGTTTTGAGTAACTAGTTTGAACATTTGAAATGGGTGTGCTTAATCTTGAGTTTTGGGTGATTAAATGTTGTTAAATTGTTAAAATTCATGTTTTAATTGTGTTACTAGTATCACTAGCTTCGTTTTGATGTATAGGTTGATTAAGAAAACTTCAAACACATGAATATTGATTTTGTGAGTTTTGGTTAGGGTTTGATAGCTCTTAAAATGAACTTTTGATGATTTGAATGCCATGAAACAATGTTAGTAAGTATTTAGTTATATTGTATGTTTCATTACCTTCAAAACGGCGTATCGTATGTGTAAATTGGATTCTCGAGTCAAGAAATGCGTTTTATGAACTTGAAACTTCGATTTTGAACATTTAACGATCATTTATTGAGGTTTTCATTGTTGTTAATGATGGAATTGATTGATGAAATGTGTTTAGTTGTATTCCTCTTTAAATTACCTTTCTAACGATATAAGATACGTGTTTTGAATGTTTACGGTTCATAAGTTATGATCGTTTGAAGTTGAAATAGTCTAAGTGTTAAACTGCCCAGATATTGCTGAAACAGATGCAGATGCGGCGCATCTGAGGCAGACTGCCCAAAAATGTCAATTTTCATTTAATTTTAGCCATGCTATGCACCCCCGATTGATATGAAACTTGGCCAACATGCTTATTCATGACTTCTAAGCCCAGAAAAATAGTTCGGGACCCGACCCGACCCCGTTGACTTTTTCGTTGACTTTGACCAAGTTTGACTTTTAGTCAAACTTAACAAAACACTTATGCAATCGTTCTAACATGCTTTTATACTTGATTCTTGCATGAAACTTGGTAACGTGATTCACATGCTATATTAATCGAGTAGTAACGAGCCATAGGACTAATTGAACACATTTCGACCGACCTTGTTTGTGTCTTACCCGGTATTGATATAACTTACTTGTTTAGGTCAAGGCTAAACAACTTTCATGCACACGTTTACTTTGTGAAGTACATTTATACTCGTGCACTCAAGGTGAGATCATAGTCTCATCTTTCAACAACTTTTATACTTTAAATCATGGGATGAGAAACATATACAGTTTTGTACTACATACTTTTATACTTTGAACACAAGTATAGAAACAAACATTCCACAGCGAGTTAGAACAAAAATCCTCAATTTGATTATCATTAGTTACACTTGCAGGGTGTAAGCGAGAACTTATGTTGTATGGCCATACGGGCTTGACAAACCCTCATTCGGACGGTTCGCTACCGTTATGCGGATGAAATATATTTTCGAGAGTGATGGGGTTCTATGGAAGGAAACATTAAGTCTTGATAATTGGGTGCTCGCGAACATACTTTTGAAATGCAAACGATTTAGATAATCAACGTTATGGAAATACTAAATCTTGTAGTTCAAAATAACGTTTATTAATACACCTATGATTTCACCAACGTTTTTCGTTGACACTTTTCTATATGTTTCTCAGGTTCATACTTGGCTACTTGATACATGCTTCCGCACACTTTGATTACTTGCTTGGGGTCAAGCATACATGCATACGCTAGTGATAGCATCTTTGGATTCAAACTTAAAGCATACATACTTACGCTATTTATAGCAACCTGATTTTCAACTTATATTATGTCGCAAGTTTATTTCATTTATACTTTACATCTTTTGTAAACTTAAACTTGTTGTCGAACCTTATGGTAAACTAAACTTTGTAAATCCTGTACGTTTCAAACGAATGCGACATAATTTTGGTCAAACGCGTCTCATATAGGGACTATGACCACGTAACGGGACCTAAGTTAACGGCACCGTCAATGACGATTTTTTCGGGTCGTTACAGTAGTACCGGTAGAGCTACTAACCGCGGTAACCGTACCCGACCAACTTTCCGGTAATGATGAAAGCAAGATTAGTGCTTTTAGTTCATCATCAAACTTGATTTCAACCGACTCTAATCTTGAAACAAGATTGTTGAATTCGTTGATATGATCTGTTGCACTCATACCTTCCTTCATCTTCGTGTTGAACAATTGTCGCATGGGAAAAACCTTATTCTCCACCGTAGGTTTCTCATACATGTTGGAGAGTGCCTTCAAACAACTAAACGTTGTCTTTTCGTTCATAATATTACCTACAACGTTCTTGGCGAGTGCAAGACGAACCGCACCCAAAGCTTGACGATCCAAGAGCATCCAATCCGCATCGTTCATGCCTTCGGGTTTGGTCTCCAACAAAGGTTGATGAAGTTTCTTTTGATACAAGTAGTCTTCTATTTGCATCTTCCAAAAGGCGAAGTCTTTACCATCAAACCGCTCGATCTTTAATTTACCGTCTTCCGCCATCATTCCCAACTCGAACCTTGAGCTCTAGATACCAATTGTAAGGATTATAGGGTCCAAACAATAGAGTAATTCCAGAGAATTACCCTTCCACAATCGACAAACGAAAGAATAAAAAATAAAAGAATTAAAACGCAAAATTTAACGTGGTTATATGTAATCGAATGTCGATTACTTTAATCCACGGACCAACTAAAAAGATTTTATTGATATAATTCGTAGATACAACTGAGGGTTACATTAGGATGTTTATATAGGCCAAAAACACCTTGGAGAATAAGAAAAACATAAATTTGGAAACTTCTCGCCAGACGAAGCCGAGTCGCGCCATTTGAGGCTGCGCCGCGCCTCTAAGGCAATTATCCGGACAGACGTTTTCCCAATCTGATGCTCTGTTTCATGTACTAGGCCGCGGCGCGCCTCCTCCCTTCGTTTTGATATCCTTCATATCCAACAGGTGTAACATGGCAAGTTAGAATAAAGTGTATATTATAAAACTTTAAGAAGTGTATCTTTGCAAATTTCTCATTATTTTTTATTTGAGTTTTTATCGTTTTAACTTGTTAAATATGACTTTACTTAAAATATTGTACATATAAAACATATATACTGATGTGTGACTAAAAAATGGTATTGTAAATATTACGAAGTATTACTTTTTAGCTTTGGAAAAACGCTAAATACTCCATAATAGGGAGTGGAACACCTAAAACTCCCATCGGTCCACTTTCTCGGCCAGCGTTACGCATTGAAGTTGAATGCTCGCGGTGATTTAAATATTCTTTCAAGTTAGTCTAAAAATACGAGTAGTATAATGTAACATCCCGCCTTTTTTCGTCAACTTTTCCGTTTACCTATTTTAAACTCCGTTATATGTTTATAACATCTCCCGTTAATACGCGTTTTAAATTATCTTGTTTAGGTAATTTAACGCACCCGATTGGAAGTAGAGGGACTTGTTTTGCCAACATGCCAAAATGGTGACTAGCACTTGACTAGTCAACCATCTTCCACCTCTTTCCTCATTTTCTTTTTTTTCTTTTCTTTCAACACTTTCATATTTTTCTCTAATTCATCAAAAAGCAATTCATCATCCATATTCAATCGATCAAGCTTCGGGCCAAACAAATTACATATTTGAACTCCTCGTGATCTCCTCTTCTATTCCATACCGGCTTCATCAAATTTGGGTAACTTTCTAAAATCACTAATTTTATGTGTTCTTGAGTTTTTGAGTTAAAAAGGTTGTTAATTAGTGTCTATGGCTCAAGTCTAGTATGATTATGTGTTTTGTATGCTTGTTCTTGCTATTTTGGTGTAACTAGCTCATATTGAAAGAATGCTTGTTTAATCTTGAGTTTTAGGTGTACATATGTTGGTTGATGATGAAAGTTCATGTTTTAATTGTGTTCCTAACATCACTAGCTTCAAATTGGTATGTAGGTTGACATGGATTAGTTTCATAAGCAAGATTGTTGATTTTATGATTTTGGGTTAGGGTTTGATAAAAGTGAATTGAATATTTGATGCATTAAATGCTTAGCAATGTTAATTGTAAGTGTCTAGTTGTGTTGTATGCTTGATTATCTTCAAAACGGCGTATTACACATGTGCATTAATTTACCGAATCATAATATGGCATTTATGAACTTGGAGTAATAAATGATGAGCATTAATGGTGATTTTGATATAAGTTGTTTGGTTTTGATTGAGTAAATGCGTTTAGTTATTCTCCTTGTCAAATTACCTTTCTAATGATATATGATATGCGTTTTAAATGTTTTCGGTGCATGAAATGTGTTAAATTGTGTTTTGGGTCGTGACTTAGACCAATTTTCTGCAAACAACATGTTTCCCAGGTAGTGCGCGCCGCGCACATACCTGCGCGCCGCGCATAATCAAAAATCCCAGATGTCTGCCTTCTTGGTTGAGTTCTGACCTGGTATTGCACATGGGTGCGCGCCGCGCAACCCATTGCGCACCGCGCAAATGGCCCAGGCCAATTTTCTTGTCTTTAAACGCTCCCAAAATGTTTCCCGCTTAACCGTAACTCTGATTAACATGAAACTTGACTATTATGCTCGTATATGACTTCTCATCATGAGAAAATTTTCGGACACCCGACCCGACCCCGTTGACTTTGACTTTGACCAAGTTTGACTTTTAGTCAAACTTAACCAAACGATTATACAATCGTTCTAACATGCTTAACTACTTGTATCGTGCATGAAACTTGACAAATTGATTCACATGATATATTAATCGAGTCGTAACGAGCCATAGGACTAATTGAACATCTTTGACCTTTCGTGACTATCGATATTGATACAACCTAATTGTTTAGGTCAAGACTAGCATTGTTCTTTGCACACGTTACTTGTCGAAGTACTTTTTGTTCGTGCCTACAAGGTGAGATCATAGTCCCACTTTTACTCTTTTTGAACTTACTTTTGGGATGAGAAAACATAAACGTTCTTTTAAACTACGTGAACACAAGTACAGGGAAAACAAACATTCTACATACGAGTTTGAACACAAATCCTCAATTCGATTATCATTAGTTACATCAGATGGTGTAAGCGAGAACTTATGTTATATGGCCATATGGGTTTGACAAACCCTCACTTCGGACGGTTCGCTACCGTCTACGGGTGAAATATATTTTCGGGAAACAGTGTATGTTCTAACACTATTATTACGGGGTTCAACGGACGGAATGTTAAGCTTTGATAATTGAGTGCTCGTGAATATTAACTTTTAGAATGTACTATGACTTTATCGATGTTGCAAATCTTGTGGTTCAACTTACTTTTACTCACTTACTTATTTAAACCTGTGATTTCACCAACGTTTTCGTTGACAGATTCTCTATGTTTTTCTCAGGTCCTTGAACTTAGGTGATATATGCTTCCGCTCATACTTTTGATACTTGCATTGGATGTCGAGTATACTTGCACACGTGGAGCGTCTTTTTGACTACTTTTAATCGTGTCGCACGTGTTTCATACAAACTTTAAACATTGTTATGTACTTGTTATGGAAACTACTTTTGTAAACTTTGAAACACCCTTATTTATGAAATGAATGCGACATACTTTTCGGTCAAACTTTGTTATAAAGACTTACGACCATGTAATGGGACCATACGTAGATGACGCCGTCATTTGACGATTTGTCGGGGTCGCTACAAGTGGTATCAGAGCCTTGGTTGTAGGGATTTAGAGTTCATTGGTGTCGACCCCGAGTCATAGGGTACATTGGTGAGTCTAGACTACAACCGGCATATAGACTTGACATAGGAATTACTTGGCAAATTGTGCATTTATACTCTAACTCTTCTACTCATATCTACCCTTATTCTATCTAAATCTTGTGTTGTATAATTAAATTGACACGCCACCTTGACTATATGATGTAATGTCGAATGCACATATGAATTAGGGTAATATAATTTCCGGAAATTATATTACGGTGACTCATATGAACATACCGACATTATGCCATAAATAATTTAAGGCGAGTCAAGGATAATTTTCTCTCTATCTTTATTCCATATCACGGTTAGTATTATTTAGAATACTAACCAACGGTATTCTTTTGTTTTGAAGGAACAATGCCTCCTCGCCGTATACGACGCAATGAAACTCCCGAACAAGCCTTACAACGCATGATAGCCACCGCCGTGGATGCGGCCATGGCCGGTCACTCGTCTAACAACAACAATAACACCAACCACAACAACAATAACCAAGGAGCCGGTAACTCTAGCGAAGGGTGCTCCTACAAAGCTTTCATGGGGTGCAAACCTCACACTTATGATGGAACTGGGGGACCGGTTGTGCTTACTCGTTGGTTCGAACAAACCGAGGCCGTCTTTAGCATAAGCGGTTGTCGGGATCAAGACAAGGTCAAATACTCCACCCACACTTTCTCCGGAATTGCTCTAACTTGGTGGAACACCTATGTTCAATCGGTGGGTACCGATGAAGCTCATGCCCTCTCTTGGGCCGATCTAAGGGAAAAGATGATTGTTGAATATTTTCCGCGCGAAGAAACCCGAAAGCTTGAGGAAGAACTAAGAGCTTTGAAAGCGGTCGGAAATGATCTTAAAGCTTATAATCAACGCTTCGCCGAACTATCCTTGATGTGTCCTAATCTTGTTAACCCCGAATCTCAAAGGATTGAGCTCTACATGCTCGGTCTTCCAAAAAGCATCAAACAAGGGGTGATGTCATCCAAACCCACTACTCATCAAGCCGCTATGAACATGGCTTGCCAACTAATTGAAACGGTTGACGAAATCGTAGTGCCGGCTCCTAAGGCCGAGGACAAGTCGGGTGGCAACAAAAGGAAATGGGAAGCCACTCCATCAACTAACTACAACAACAACACCTTCACCAAAAAGCCTTTCAACAACGACGGCAAGAAGGGTTATGTCGGAAACTTACCTTTTTGCAACAAATGCCACAAGCATCATCACAGCGAATGTAACAAGCTAGTTTGTCACCGTTGCCAAGGTGTTGGTCATAGGGCCAACAATTGCACAAGCGCCGCCCCCGTTGCTCGAAAGGGGCCCAATCCTCCAAAAATGGTCACTTGTTACGAATGTGGCCAAACGGACCATTATAAGAACGAATGCCCGAAAAAGAAAGCCAACCCCAACAACCGAGGCCGAGCCTTTAACATCAACACCGAGGAAGCCCGAGATGACAATGAACTAGTCACGGGTACGTTTCTTCTCAACAACACTTATGTTACTTGCTTATTCGATTCGGGTGCCGATAAATGTTTTGTGTCTAAGACTTTGGCTCCTACTCTTTGCACTCCACCACACCCTTTAGATACTACTTATTCCATCGAAGTGGCCGACGGAAAACTTTTAAGTGCCGACACATACTACCGGGGGTGTACTTTGAACATTTTGGGTAATGAATTTGAAATTGACTTAATACCCATGGAACTAGGAAGTTTTGATGTAATAATCGGTATGAATTGGATGGTCAAAAATAAATCTCACATTCTTTGCGATCTTCACGCAATCCGAATTCCTATCGAGAACGGTGAACCATTGATTGTCTATGGCGACAAAAATTGCACCGGACTCAATCTCGTTTCGTGCCTTAAAGTTAGAAAGCTACTCCGTAAGGGTTGTTTCGCGATTCTTGCTCACGTTAAGAAAGTCGAGGCCGACGAAAAGCGCATCGATGATGTGCCAATTGTTAGTGACTTTTTCGATGTATTTCCCGACGAATTACCGGGTCTTCCACCTCATCGACCGGTTGAATTTCAAATCGATCTTATTCCGGAAGCCGCACCCGTAGCGCGTGCACCATATAGACTCGCTCCACCCGAGTTGCAAGAATTGCAAAGTCAACTCCAAGAACTACTTGACCGTGGTTTTATCCAACCTAGCCATTCACCATGGGGCGCTCCGATTTTGTTCGTCAAGAAGAAAGACGGATCCCTACGAATGTGCATTGATTATCGTGAACTAAACAAATTGACGGTTAAGAACCGATATCCTCTTCCTCGCATCGATGACCTCTTTGATCAACTACAAGGGTCTTGTGTATATTCAAAAATCGATCTCCGTTCGGGTTATCATCAACTAAGGGTTAAGGGGGAAGATGTCTCCAAAACCGCTTTCCGGACTCGTTACGGTAGTTACGAATTCCTTGTCATGCCTTTTGGTCTCACTAACGCACCGGCGGTGTTCATGGATCTCATGAACCGCGTTTGCAAACCTTACCTCGACAAATTCGTTATCGTGTTCATTGACGATATTTTGGTCTATTCTAAAAGCGAAGAGGAACACAAAGAACATCTCCGACTCGTGCTTGAACTCTTGAGGAAAGAACAACTCTATGCCAAGTTCTCCAAGTGTGAATTTTGGTTGAAGGAAGTTCAATTCCTCGGTCACGTTGTAAGTGATCAAGGCATTAAAGTCGATCCCGCAAAAATCGAAGCCATTAGTAAATGGGAGACTCCTACTACTCCTACTCAAATTCGTCAATTCTTGGGTCTCGCCGGATACTATCGTAAATTCATCAAGGATTTCTCCCTAATCGCTCGTCCTTTAACCGCGTTAACTCACAAGGAACGAAAATTCGTTTGGACATCCGAACAAGAAACCGCTTTCCAAATCTTGAAAACTAAACTAACCACCGCTCCTATCTTGTCACTTCCTGAAGGCAATGATGATTTTGTTATATATTGTGATGCCTCGAAAAACGGTTATGGATGCGTATTAATGCAACGAAAGAAAGTCATTGCTTATGCCTCTCGACAACTCAAAGTTCACGAACGAAACTACACGACACATGATCTTGAACTCGGTGCCGTCATCTTTGCACTTAAGTTATGGAGACATCATCTTCTTGGTACCAAAAGTACTATCTTTACCGATCACAAAAGTCTCCAACACATCTTCGATCAAAAGCAACTAAACATGAGATAACGAAGGTGGATTGAAACCTTGAACGATTATAATTGCGAGCTTCGTTACCACCCCGGGAAGGCAAATGTAGTGGCCGATGCCTTAAGTAGAAAGGAAAGAGCGGTACCTCTTCGTGTCCGAGCTTTAAACATCACTATCCACTCCAACCTTAATAGCCAAATTCGCGTAGCCCAAGAGGAGGCTCTTAAGGACAATCACATCGGACGTGAACTTTTAAACATCCTTGTCTCTCGATTCGAAGTTAAGGAGAACGGACTTCGATATTACGCCGGAAGAATTTGGGTGCCTAGATATGGCGACTTACGAAACCTCATCCTAGACGAAGCCCACAAATCACGATACTCGATTCATCCCGGCGCCAATAAGATGTACCATGACCTTAAGGAACAATATTGGTGGTCGAACATCAAAAAGGAAGTTGCTAGATACGTCGCCAAATGTTTGACTTGCGCTAAAGTCAAAGCCGAACACCAAAGACCGTCTGGGTTACTCCAACAACCTGAGATCCCGCAATGGAAGTGGGAAAGGATCACGATGGATTTTATCACCAAATTACCGAAAACGTCGGGCGGTTAAGATACTATTTGGGTCATTGTCGATCGCCTCACCAAATCCGCGCACTTTCTCGCCATGAAATAAACCGACAAAATGGAGAAACTTGCACGACTTTACATTAAGGAGATTGTAGCCCGACATGGCGTACCTTTATCCATTATCTCCGACCGAGATGGCCGTTTCGTTTCTAGATTTTGGCGTACGTTGCAAGAAGCGTTGGGAACGCGTTTAGACATGAGTACCGCATATCATCCTCAAACCGATGGGCAAAGTGAACGTACGATACAAACCTTGGAGGATATGTTACGAGCTTGCGTTGTTGATTTTGGAAAAGCTTGGGACAAGCACTTACCTCTCGCCGAGTTCTCATATAACAATAGTTATCACGCGAGTATTAAGGCCGCACCTTTTGAAGCATTATATGGCTGAAAATGTCGCTCTCCTCTTTGTTGGGCCGAAGTGGGTGACGTGCAAATTTCCGGGCCCGAACTCATTCACGAAACAACCGAGAAGATTCTTCAAATCCGAGATAAGCTTCGGACGGCCCGGAGTCGTCAAAAATGCTATACCGACAAAAGACGCAAGGACCTCGAATTTCAAGTCGGTGACCGCGTCATGTTAAAAGTCGTACCTTGGAAAGGTGTCATCCGTTTTGGGAAACGTGGAAAACTAAATCCGCGGTACGTTGGTCCTTTCGAAATCTTAGAGCGTGTTGGAACCGTTGCGTATCGTTTGGATCTTCCGCCTCAACTAAGCTCCGTCCATCCTACTTTTCATGTATCTAATTTGAAGAAATGTCTTGCCGAGCCCGATATCGTCGTTCCTCTCGAGGAACTTACTATTAATGACAAACTCCATTTTGTGGAGGAACCGGTTGAAATTGTGGACTACGTCGAGAAGGAATTGAAACAAAGCCGGATCCCGATTGTTAAGGTCCGTTGGAACGCCAAAAGGGGACCCGAGTTTACGTGGGAAAGAGAAGATCAAATGCGAAAGAAACACCCTCATCTATTCCCGGTTCCGGAAACGTCAGATTCCGAGGAAGAAACAACGACCACTACGCCTACCTAAATTTCGGGACGAAATTTCTTTTAAGGTGTAGGTAATGTAACATCCCGCCTTTTTCTGTCAACTTTTCCGTTTACCTATTTTAAACTCCGTTATATGTTTATAACATCTCCCGTTAATACGCGTTTTAAATTATCTTGTTTAGGTAATTTAACGCACCCGATTGGAAGTAGAGGGACTTGTTTTGCCAACATGCCAAAATGGTGACTAGCACTTGACTAGTCAACCATCTTCCACCTCTTTCCTCATTTTCTTTTTTTTCTTTTCTTTCAACACTTTCATATTTTTCTCTAATTCATCAAAAAGCAATTCATCATCCATATTCAATCGATCAAGCTTCGGGCCAAACAAATTACATATTTGAACTCCTCGTGATCTCCTCTTCGATTCCATACCGGCTTCATCAAATTTGGGTAACTTTCTAAAATCACTAATTTTATGTGTTCTTGAGTTTTTGAGTTAAAAAGGTTGTTAATTAGTGTCTATGGCTCAAGTCTAGTATGATTATGTATTTTGTATGCTTGTTCTTGCTATTTTGGTGTAACTAGCTCATATTGAAAGAATGCTTGTTTAATCTTGAGTTTTAGGTGTACATATGTTGGTTGATGATGAAAGTTCATGTTTTAATTGTGTTCCTAACATCACTAGCTTCAAATTGGTATGTAGGTTGACATGGATTAGTTTCATAAGCAAGATTGTTGATTTTATGATTTTGGGTTAGGGTTTGATAAAAGTAAATTGAATATTTGATGCATTAAATGCTTAGCAATGTTAATTGTAAGTGTCTAGTTGTGTTGTATGCTTGATTATCTTCAAAACGGCGTATTACACATGTGCATTAATTTACCGAATCATAATATGGCATTTATGAACTTGGAGTAATAAATGATGAGCATTAATGGTGATTTTGATATAAGTTGTTTGGTTTTGATTGAGTAAATGCATTTAGTTATTCTCCTTGTCAAATTACCTTTCTAATGATATATGATATGCTTTTTAAATGTTTTCGGTGCATGAAATGTGTTAAATTGTGTTTTGGGTCGTGACTTAGACCAATTTTCTGCAAACAACATGTTTCCCAGGTAGTGCGCGCCGCGCACATACCTGCGCGCCGCGCATAATCAAAAATCCCAGATGTCTGCCTTCTTGGTTGAGTTCTGACCTGGTATTGCACATGGGTGCGCGCCGCGCAACCCATTGCGCACCGCGCAAATGGCCCAGGCCAATTTTCTTGTCTTTAAACGCTCCCAAAATGTTTCCCGCTTAACCGTAACTCTGATTAACATGAAACTTGACTATTATGCTCGTATATGACTTCTCATCATGAGAAAATTGTCGGACACCCGACCCGACCCCGTTGACTTTGACTTTGACTTTGACCAAGTTTGACTTTTAGTCAAACTTAACCAAACGATTATACAATCGTTCTAACATGCTTAACTACTTGTATCGTGCATGAAACTTGACAAATTGATTCACATGATATATTAATCGAGTCGTAACGAGCCATAGGACTAATTGAACATCTTTGACCTTTCGTGACTATCGATATTGATACAACCTAATTGTTTAGGTCAAGACTAGCATTGTTCTTTGCACACGTTACTTGTCGAAGTACTTTTTGTTCGTGCCTACAAGGTGAGATCATAGTCCCACTTTTACTCTTTTTGAACTTACTTTTGGGATGAGAAAACATAAACGTTCTTTTAAACTACGTGAACACAAGTACAGGGAAAACAAACATTCTACATACGAGTTTGAACACAAATCCTCAATTCGATTATCATTAGTTACATCAGATGGTGTAAGCGAGAACTTATGTTATATGGCCATATGGGTTTGACAAACCCTCACTTCGGACGGTTCGCTACCGTCTACGGGTGAAATATATTTTCGGGAAACAGTGTATGTTCTAACACTATTATTACGGGGTTCAACGGACGGAATGTTAAGCTTTGATAATTGAGTGCTCGTGAATATTAACTTTTAGAATGTACTATGACTTTATCGATGTTGCAAATCTTGTGGTTCAACTTACTTTTACTCACTTACTTATTTAAACCTGTGATTTCACCAACGTTTTCGTTGACAGATTCTCTATGTTTTTCTCAGGTCCTTGAACTTAGGTGATATATGCTTCCGCTCATACTTTTGATACTTGCATTGGATGTCGAGTATACTTGCACACGTGGAGCGTCTTTTTGACTACTTTTAATCGTGTCGCACGTGTTTCATACAAACTTTAAACATTGTTATGTACTTGTTATGGAAACTACTTTTGTAAACTTTGAAACACCCTTATTTATGAAATGAATGCGACATACTTTTCGGTCAAACTTTGTTATAAAGACTTACGACCATGTAATGGGACCATACGTAGATGACGCCGTCATTTGACGATTTGTCGGGGTCGCTACATATAATGTAGATTCTTTTCGGAAATTTTTTATTGTAGCTTCGATTTCACTCCAAATTTGACACTCAAAACACTTTTCAAAAATTAAACTGTGTCTAGTGTTGTGATACAACATTAAGTCTGATATCATAGCATTACTTGTGCTCTATAACCTAAAGAGTTATGGCTAACAATTATTTTTTATTTTAAATCCGTAACATAAAAATATTACCATCAAGACAAACTACTTACTACTTTCGAATCTTTCAAACAACGAATGAAAACTATCCACGTGTAATATGAACCCAAAATTAAAATTATATTGATGACTTTTTTGAATTATTATATAGTTTTTTTTTTATTTTTTTATTTTTTTTTATATCAAAGCTCCTGATATTATTGATAGCATAATCCCTTGTAATTTTTGTATTAATTTCATGTAATCATTATATTATATCAGAAGTAAAAGAGGAGTTGATGTGTGACAAAGTTGCACATATTCAATTCAATTCAATTATAGTATGATTGCATTAGCCTTTTAAGAGGGAAGTATGCGGGGCCGGCCGTAGGGTCACAGGGGCGACCGCACCCCGGCATCATATTTTAAAGGCATCAAATCTGGAGTTCTGAGTTTTTTTAAGTGCAGTTGAGTTTTTTTTGTAAGTTGAGAGAAGAAATTTCATGGAGGAAGGGAGATGAAGAAGGAAAAATCAAAAGTTGAAAAGAGAAAAAGATCTTTTGTTTCTTGATATTGTAAACTTTTTTTTCCTTTGTCAGATGTGTTAATTTTATTAAAATCTAATATATCGTACAACATATATAACGTATTGTACAATCACGTATGAATTTTGAAATTCTAGTCTAGCAATAGAGGTGCCATAATAATGTGAATTCATAAAATAAGTTTACTGATTTCTTAATATAATACTCCATAGTACTACTTGATTTTTATATTTTCTTTAATTTAATTATTTCTACAAGGAACGAAAGTCCGTTTTTAAAAGTCCTATTTTATTGGTGTGTCATAGAAAAATTTTGGTATAGTATAAAAATGAATCTTTTTAAGATGTCGATTTTTGAAAAAATATTTAAGAATAAAAATGTAAAGTTGATTGTCTTTTTTGATGGTAGACGATTATTTTGAAATAAAAGAAAAATAGAATTATAGACACATATTTCGGGATAGATCAAGTAATAGTATAATAATTTAGACACATATTACATTAACTTAATATTTTTCTTTTATAATTTAATTAAATCACGTATGAAGAAATAAAAAGACACTATAAAAATTTTAACTAGACTCGAAGTCATCACTTTTATCGTAGTTTATCTCTTCAAATTGTCACACTAAATTTATTTATAAAAAAAATTAACGTGAAAATGAGTTATATAAGTTGATTAGCTTTCGAACACTTGTTTATAAATAGAGTAGGGGGCATTATTTGATCGATTCGTACCGAGCAACAGAACACGCAGGACCGTTCCTGAAAGTATGGTTGAATCATTGTAAAAGAAACTACATGTTAAAGTTCATGCTTGTCCTTTCAAATGATACAAAAATTATAGTATACAATTAGGGTGGGACAGTACAAGAAATTTAAAAGCGATACTACATTTAAATATTAGTAGAATTTTTTACCATTGAGTTTCTTTCAGTTTGTAGCTCATCTGGTAGTGATTTGCTTCTTATATCGAGAGGTCGGGAGTTCGACCCTTTACCCTTGAATTCCACCCAAGGTGCCTTTCGCACATCGCGTTGCGGGGGACGGTGGGGGTGGGGGTTTTACCGCCCATGCCCTCGGATTGGGCCGGGTTTCCTCATGGACAACAGGTAGGGGCGTGTTATGCAACTGCAGGGGATGAACGCATGAGTGGTTAAGTCCACCCTGGGTGATTCCGTACTGCTGTTAAAAAAAAGGGTAAGTAGGAAAATCAGAAACCATGAAAAAAAACAACTTAACCATGTTCACCCCAACTTTTAGTATGAGTATAGATATAAGGGGTGACGTTGAAGATATTAGTGGTGGGGAATAAATACGGGAATCAACTACGGTGTATGGTATTCTATTAGTCATGTTTGTTTGAAAGCTTTTATCTTCTAGCTTTAAAAAAAAAACTCATAACTAATAAAAAATTTCGTTTGATTAAAAGAGGTTAAAGCTTTTAAATGGAGGGAAATAGCTAAAACATAATTGAAGTAACGATTGAGAAAAAGCTCATAATTTTTTGTTATTTTGCTCTTTATTTTAAGAGTCCGAACTACTCTGTCAAACACCTAAATACATATAAACAGCTAAAAAATATCAGTTACCAATTATAAACTATTAGCCACCAGCTAGTTTTGACAAACATACATAACGTAATATTTCATTAAGTATTAGTGGGTATTCAATAATTTAAGCCATTTCATTAATTATAATGTGACATTTCAATACTTATTAGTGGGTATTCACTATTTAAACCAGTTCAATATAATTAAGTGATTGACGCTATGAATTTCTTCAAAAAAAATCCTAGATTTAAACATCACAAAAAGTATATCTTAAGGTGGTCAGAAAAATACAGAAAATTATCATGTGATAGTCATATAGGTAGCGTACATCCAAGTACAAAATACTCTCATTTCTTGGTAGTCAAATGAAAACCTTATCCGTTTACCCATTACGCTCATCCTCCCACCAAGTTGGGGTAATGACTAGTGAGTATCGTTAGTCATTACCTATCATTATGTTGGCATTAAACTTTTAATAACTATCTCAACTCGTTAACCCCAATCATTAGACCCTCTAATCAGTTTAACTTTTCGGGTCAAATTGTAGTGACCCGAACTTTTCCATGTTTATATATATATTAAATGAAATTGTTATTTACATGATTAAGTGTTTCCAACATGTTAAGCAATCAAACTTGTTAAGTCTTGATTAATTGAAATAGGTTTCATATAGACAATTGACCACCCAAGTTGACCGGTAATTCACGAACGTTAAAACTTGTAAAAACTATACGATGACATATATATGGCTATATATATAGTTAACATGATTTTATTATAAGTATGTATCTCATTAGGTATTTTAACAATGAGTTATATACATAAAAATGAGACTATTAATTTAAGAAACTCGAAAACGATATATATAACGATTATCGTTATAACAACGTCTTACTAGGTACATATGAATCATATTAAGATATTGATACACTTGGTTAATTATGTTAAATGATAAGTAAATATATTATTAAGTGTATTAACAATGAAATACATATGTAAAAATAAGACTACTAACTTAATGATTTCGAAACGAGACATATATGTAACGATTATCGTTGTAACGACATTTAACTGTATATATATCATACTAAGATATATTATATATCATAATATCATGATAATATAACAATTTAACATCTCATTTGTTATAATAAATAATGGGTTAACAACATTCAACAAGATCGTTAACCTAAAGGTTTCAAAACAACATTTACATGTAACGACTAACGATGACTTAACGACTCAATTAAAATGTATATACATGTAGTGTTTTAATATGTATTCATACACTTTTGAAAGACTTCAAGACACTTATCAAAATACTTCTACTTAACAAAAATGCTTACAATTACATCCTCGTTCAGTTTCATCAACAATTCTACTCGTATGCACCCGTATTCGTACTCGTACAATACACAGCTTTTAGATGTATGTACTATTGGTATATACACTCCAATGATCAGCTCTCAGCAGCCCATGTGAGTCACCTAACACATGTGGGAACCATCATTTGACAACTAGCATGAAATATCTCATAAAATTACAAAAATATGAGTAATCATTCATGACTTATTTACATGAAAACAAAATTACATATCCTTTATATCTAATCCATACACCAACGACCAAAAATACCTACAAACACTTTCATTCTTCAATTTTCTTCATCTAATTGATCTCTCTCAAGTTCTATCTTCAAGTTCTAAGTGTTCTTCATAAATTCCAAAAGTTCTAGTTTCATAAAATCAAGAATACTTCCAAGATTGCAAGTTTACTTCCAAGTTTTCTAAATCCATTCCAAGTAATCATCCAAGATCAAGAAACCTTTGTTACTTACAGTAGGTTATCTTTCTAATACAAGGTAATAATCATATTCAAACTTTAATTCAATTTCTATAACTATAACAATCTTATTTCGAGTGGAAATCTTACTTGAAATGGTTTTCGTGTCATGATTCTGCTTCAAGAACTTTCAAGCCATCCAAGGATCCTTTGAAGCTAGATCTATTTTTATCATTTCCAGTAGGTTTATCCAAGGAACTTGAGGTAGTAATGATGTTCATAACATCATTCGATTCATACATATAAAGCTATCTTATTCGAAGGTTTAGACTTGTAATCACTAGAACATAGTTTAGTTAATTCTAAACTTGTTCGCAAATAAAAGTTAATCCTTCTAACTTGATTTTTAAAATCAAATAAACACATGTTCTATATCTATATGATATGCTAACTTAATGATTTAAAACCTGGAAACACGAAAAATACCGTAAAACCGGATTTACGCCGTCGTAGTAACACCGCGGGCTGTTTTGGGTTAGTTAATTAAAAACTATGATAAACTTTGATTTAAAAGTTGTTATTCTGGGAAAATGATTTTTATTATGAACATGAAACTATATCCAAAAATTATGGTTAAACTCAAAGTGGAAGTATGTTTTCTAAAATGGTCATCTAGACGTCGTTCTTTCGACTGAAATGACTACCTTTACAAAAACGACTTGTAACTTATTTTTCTGACTATAAACCTATACTTTTTCTGTTTAGATTCATAAAATAGAGTTCAATATGAAACCATAGCAATTTTATTCACTCAAAACGGATTTAAAATGAAGAAGTTATGGGTAAAACAAGATTGGATAATTTTTCTCATTTTAGCTACGTGAAAATTGGTAACAAATCTATTCCAACCATAACTTAATCAACTTGTATTGTATATTATGTAATCTTGAGATACCATAGACACGTATACAATGTTTCGACCTATCATGTCGACACATCTATATATATTTCGGAACAACCATAGACACTCTATATGTGAATGTTGGAGTTAGCTATACAGGGTTGAGGTTGATTCCAAAATATATATAGTTTGAGTTGTGATCAATACTGAGATACGTATACACTGGGTCGTGGATTGATTCAAGATAATATTTATCAATTTATTTCTGTACATCTAACTGTGGACAACTAGTTGTAGGTTACTAACGAGGACAGCTGACTTAATAAACTTAAAATATCAAAATATATTAAAAGTGTTGTAAATATATTTTGAACATACTTTGATATATATGTATATATTGTTATAAGTTCGTGAATCAACCAGTGGCCAAGTCTTACTTCCCGACGAAGTAAAAATCTGTAAAAGTGAGTTATAGTCCCACTTTTAAAATCTAATATTTTTGGGATGAGAATACATGCAGGTTTTATAAATGATTTATAAAATAGACACAAGTACGTGAAACTACATTCTATGGTTGAATTATCGAAATCGAATATGCCCCTTTTTATTAAGTCTGGTAATCTAAGAATTAGGGAACAGACACCCTAATTGACGCGAATCCTAAAGATAGATCTATTGGGCCTAACAAACCCTATCCAAAGTACCGGATGCTTTAGTACTTCGAAATTTATATCATATCCGAAGGGTGTCTTGGAATGATGGGGATATTCTTATATATGCATCTTGTTAATGTCGGTTACCAGGTGTTCACCATATGAATGATTTTTATCTCTATGTATGGGATGTGTATTGAAATATGAAATCTTGTGATCTATTGTTACGATTTGATATATATAGGTTAAACCTATAACTCACCAACATTTTTGTTGACGTTTAAAGCATGTTTATTCTCAGGTGAATACTAAGAGCTTCTGCTGTTGCATACTAAAATAAGGACAAGATTTGGAGTCCATGTTTGTATGATATTGTGTAAAAACTGCATTCAAGAAACTGATTTCGATGTAACATATTTGTATTGTAAACCATTATGTAATAGTCGTGTGTAAACAGGATATTTTAGATTATCATTATTTGATAATCTACGTAAAGCTTTTTAAACCTTTATTTATGAAATAAAGGTTATGGTTTGTTTTAAAAATGAATGCAGTCTTTGAAAAACGTCTCATATAGAGGTCAAAACCTCGCAACGAAATCAATTAATATGGAACGTTTTTAATCAATAAGAACGGGACATTTCAGTTGGTATCCGAGTGTTGGTCTTAGAGAACCAGAAATTTGCATTAGTGTGTCTTATGGAGTTTGTTAGGATGCATTAGTGAGTCTGGACTTCGACCGTGTTTTCTTTAAAAATGATTGCTTAACATTTTTGTTGGAAACTATATATTATTAACATGTATATATTATGTGATATATTAATCTCTTAACATGTTTGATATTGTGTGATAGATGTCTACCTCTAGCACAAATCCCATTGACTCACCTAATAATAATGAAGAGTCGAATATATATTGGACTGATTCACAAGTACCCGAAGAAGAACCGGAAGAAGAATCAGAACCGGAAGAAGAATCAGAACCGGAAGAGGAGGAACCGGAGGAGGAAATAGAACCGGTGGGGGAAATAATAAAATGGTTAAGTAAAAGAAAATCCTCAACCAACCGACCAAGGTTAATTATGGTCAATGGTGTTTCCGCCAAGGAAGCAAAATATTGGGAGGATTACCAATTCTCCGATGAATCGGATTCCGACGAGAATTCCGATGATGTTATAGAAATTACCCCAACTGAATTTATAAAGGCAAAAGAAAATAATAAGGGAAAGGGCATAAAAATAGAGAAATCTAATTCCAACCCCGATGAACTTTATATGTATCGTCAACCCCCGAAGCCCTTAAGTTGTAACAATGACCCGGGAACCTCTAAACCACCAGGTTTTTCTAAACCGTTGTGGAAAACGACAGCTCGTATTAGGGGAACATCATATATCCCTAGAAACTTGGCAAAACGAACCAAAACCGAAGAAGAAGAAACGAGCGAGTCGGAATAAGATAGTTGTATTCGTGTGGTGTAATATATGTAATATAGTGTGCTTATGCTTTATGATATATGTAAAAATTACTTGTATTAATAAGTATTTTTTTTATGAATCTAACTCTTGTCTATTTTACAGTATAAAAACACAAAATGGATAGACAACCCAATATTTTAAGAGACCTACCCGGAGACATGATTGATGAAATCTTGTCTAGAGTCGGTCAGAATTCTTCGGCACAACTATTTACGGCGAAATCAGTTTGTAAGACATTTGAAGAACGTTCCAAAAATGTCTTGGTTTATAAGAGACTTTCGTTTGAAAGATGGGGGATATCACATTGGGAAACCCATAAGTTACGATGTGTTTACTTTGACGCATATATTGCGGGGAACCCAAATGCTATTTTACGCAACGGGTTAAGAAATTATTTTGACTCAATGTATCCGAATATAGGACTTCATGATTTAGAAAAAGCGGCTAACATGCAACATAAAGAAGCATGCTATGCTTACGGGTTAGTAATGTTCGCTTCTCACCAAAGTGAGAAAAAGAACATCGGGCTACAACTATTAAACAAAACGTTCCCACAAGTGACGGAGTCGGTAATTGGGGTAAGAAATGAGGTTTTTAGGTTATTACGAGACTGTTGGTCATTACGTAACCCTCGTCCCTTTGACGACGTTACAACACGCTGTCTTATCAACGGCCATAACAGTTATGTTCCACAAGACCAAGGATGGGAAGTAGTCCTAGTAAAACCAGAATGCATGACTTGTTTCTGGACGTATGAATTACGTGTCTTTATTGCCTTTGCTAAACGACTTGTGTACTAGCTAGAATTATCTTCACAACTATCTTGAAACAAAGTTATTGTGTGCTATATTTCATGCTTTATGTAAAATAAGCGGTATTGTAAGTTTGTAAAATATTGTATAAAAGTTTGAACGCGAAATATTATTATAATCAGTTTTTCATATAGAATTGTAGTAGTTGAATTGTATATTAGCTACTAAGTATGAACTTAACGGGTAGGTACTACCCGAATTTAAACTTATAAAACGCTAATATGAAGAAAAAGCTTTTATAAATGAGTTCATATTATGCTACGAAATACTATTAACTACTCTTAATATTCTGTATGATTAACTTGTTCTATTTGACTATTTTGAAGGAAATGGCACCGACTACTCGACACACCGTGAATATGAATGAAGGGGAATTCCGTACTTTTATAGCTTCAAACATAGCCACAGTACAGGCTGCGCTACATACCAACAATAACCTTGGATCTAGCAGTACATGAAATCGTGTAGGATGCACCTACAAAGAATTCACTGCCTGCAAACCTTTGGAATTTGATGGAATCGAAGGACCGATCGGATTGAAACGGTGGACCGAGAAGGTCGAATCGGTGTTTGCCATAAGTAAGTGTACTGAAGAGGACAAAGTGAAGTACGCTACGCATACCTTCACAGGTTCTGCGTTAACATGGTGGAATACCTATCTAGAGCAAGTGGGACAATATGATGCGTACGCACTACCGTGGTCAGTATTCAAGCACTTGATGAACGAGAAGTACCGTCCCATAACCGAGGTCAATAAGCTCAAGACAGAACTTAGAGGGTTACGAACCCAAGGATTTGATATTACCACGTACGAAAGACGATTCACAGAATTATGCCTATTGTGTCCGGGAGCGTTCGAAGATGAGGAAGAGAAGATCGACGCGTTTGTGAAAGGATTACCGGAAAGAATCCAAGAAGATATAAGTTCACATGAGCCCGCCTCCATACAACAGGCATGTAGAATGGCTCACAAACTAGTGAACCAGATTGAAGAAAGAATTAAAGAACAGACTGCTGAAGAGGCCAATGTGAAGCAAGTCAAAAGACAGTGGGAGGAAAACGGTGATAAGAATCACCAATACAACAACAACAGCAATTACAACAATAATCGCAACAACTATCCCAACAATCGCAACATCAATCGCAACTACAACAAACGGCCCAACAACAACAACAACAACAACAACAACAACAACTACAACAATCATCCCAACAATAATAATAACCGCAACAACAACAACAATCAGAAGCAGCTATGCCAAAGGTGTGAAAAGTATCACTCGGGGTTCTGCACCAAATTTTGCAACAAGTGTAAAAGAAATGGTCATAGCGCGGCGAAGTGTGAGGTCTACGGACCAGGGGTTAACAGAACGAAAGGAACAAATGGTGTCGGAACGAGTAATGGCGGAGCAAGTAGTGTCGGAGCAAGTTTTGCCAATGTAGTTTGTTATAAATGTGGAAAACCGGGCCACATTATTAGAAATTGCCCGAACCAGGAGAACACGAATGGACAAGGCCGTGGAAGAGTTTTCAATATTAATGCGGTAGAGGCACAGGAAGACCCAGAGCTTGTTACGGGCACGTTTCTTATTGACAATAAATCTGCTTACGTTTTATTTGATTCGGGTGCGGATAGAAGCTATATGAGTAGAGATTTTTGTGCTAAATTAAGTTGTCCATTGACGCCGTTGGATAGTAAATTTTTACTCGAATTAGGAAACGGTAAATTAATTTCAGCAGATAATATATGCCGGAATCGAGAAATTAAACTGGGTAGCGAAATATTTAAGATTGATTTGATACCAGTAGAGTTAGGGAGTTTTGATGTAATAGTTGGCATGGACTGGCTAAAGAAGGTCAAAGCAGAGATCGTATGTTATAAAAATGCAATTCGCATTGTACGAGAAGAAGGAGAACCCTTAATGGTGTACGGAGAAAAGGGCAACATGAAGCTACATCTTATTAGTAATTTGAAGGCACAAAAACTAATAAGAAAAGGTTGCTATGCTGTTCTAGCACACGTCGAGAAAGTACAAACTGAAGAAAAGAGCATCAATGATGTTCCCGTCGCAAAAGAATTTCCCGATGTATTTCCGAAAGAATTACCGGGACTACCTCCACATCGATCTGTTGAATTTCAAATAGATCTTGTACCAGGAGCTGCACCAATAGCTCGTGCTCCTTATAGACTCGCACCCAGCGAAATGAAATAACTGCAAAGCCAACTGCAAGAACTATTAGAACGTGGTTTCATTCGACCAAGCACATCACCATGATGAGCACCTGTTTTGTTTGTCAAGAAGAAGGATGGTACATTTAGGTTGTGTATTGACTACAGAGAGTTGAACAAACTTACCATCAAAAACCGTTATCCACTGCCGAGAATTGACTACTTATTTGATTAACTACAAGGCTCGTCGGTTTATTCGAAGATCGATTTACGTTCTGGATATCATCAAATGCGAGTAAAGGAGGATGATATTCCAAAAACTGCTTTTAGGACGCGTTATGGTCATTACGAGTTTATGGTTATGCCGTTTGGATTGACTAACGCACCAGCTGTGTTCATGGACCTTATGAACCGAGTGTGTGGGCCATATCTTGACAAGTTTGTCATTGTTTTCATTGATGACATACTTATTTACTCAAAGAATGATCAAGAGCACGAAGAACATTTGAGAAAAGTGCTAGAAGTATTGAGGAAAGAAAAACTGTACGCTAAGTTTTCAACGTATGCATTTTGGTTGGAAGAAGTTCAATTCCTCGGTCACATAGTGAACAAAGAAGGTATCCATGTGGACCCGACAAAGATCGAAACCGTTGAAAAGTGGGAAACCCCAAAAACTCCGAAGCATATACGTCAATTTTTAGGATTGGCTGGTTACTACAGAAGATTCATCCAAGATTTCTCCAAAATAGCAAAACCCTTGACTGCATTAACGCATAAAGGGAAGAAATTTGAATGGAAGGATGAACAAGAGAAGGTGTTTCAATTATTGAAGAAAAAGCTAACTAAGGCACCTATATTGTCATTGCCTGAAGGGAATGATGATTTTGTGATTTATTGTGACGCATCAAAGCAAGGTCTCGATTGTGTATTAATGCAACGGACGAAGGTGATTGCTTATGCGTCTAGACAATTGAAGATTCACGAGCAAAATTATACGACGCATGATTTGGAATTAGGCGCGGTTGTTTTTGCATTAAAGACTTGGAGGCACTACTTATATGGGGTCAAAAGTATTATATATACCGACCACAAAAGTCTTCAACGCATATTTAATCAGAAACAACTGAATATGAGGCAGCGTAGGTGGATTGAATTATTGAATGATTACGACTTTGAGATTCGTTACCACCCGGGGAAGGCAAATGTGGTAGCCGACGCCTTGAGCAGAAAGGACAGAGAACCCATTCGAGTAAAATCTATGAATATAATGATTCACACTAACCTTACTACTCAAATAAAGGAGGCGCAACAAGGAGTTTTAAAAGAGGGAAATTTAAAGGATGAAATACCCAAAGGATCGGAGAAGCATCTTAATATTCGGGAAGACGGAACCCGGTATAGTGCTGAAAGGATTTGGGTACCAAAATTTGGAGATATGAGAGAAATGGTACTTAGAGAAGCTCATAAAACCAGATACTCAATACATCCTGGAACGGGGAAGATGTACAAGGATCTTAAGAAACATTTTTGGTGGCCAGGTATGAAAGCCGATATTGATAATTATGTAGGAGAATGTTTGACGTGTTCTAAGGTCAAAGCTGAGCATCAAAAACCATCAGGTCTACTTCAACAACCCGAAATCCCGGAATGGAAATGGGAAAACATTACCATGGATTTCATCACTAAATTGCCAAGGACTGCAAGTGGTTTTGATACTATTTGGGTAATAGTTGATCGTCTCACCAAATCAGCACACTTCCTGCCAATAAGAAAAGATGACAAGATGGAGAAGTTAGCACGATTGTATTTGAAGGAAGTCGTCTCCAGACATGGAATACCAATCTCTATTATCTCTGATAGGGATGGCAGATTTATTTCAAGATTCTGGCAGACATTACAGCAAGCATTGGGAACTCGTCTAGACATGAGTACTGCCTATCATCCACAAACTGATGGGCAGAGTGAAAGGACGATACAAACACTTGAAGACATGCTACGAGCATGTGTTATTGATTTCGGAAACAGTTGGGATCGACATCTACCGTTAGCAGAATTTTCCTACAACAACAGCTACCATTCAAGCATTGAGATGGCGCCGTTTGAAGCACTTTATGGTAGAAAGTGTAGGTCTCTGATTTGTTGGAGTGAAGTGGGGGATAGACAGATTACGGGTCCGGAGATAATACAAGAAACTACCGAGAAAATCATCCAAATTCAACAAAGATTGAAAACCGCCCAGAGTCGACAAAAGAGCTACGCGGACAGTAAAAGAAGAGATATAGAGTTTGAAATTAGAGAAATGGTCATGCTTAAGGTTTCACCTTGGAAAAGCGTTGTTCGATTTGGTAAACGGGGGAAACTAAATCCAAGGTACATTGGACCATTCAAGATTATAGATCGTGTCGGACCAGTAGCTTACCAACTGGAGCTACCTCAACAACTCGCGGCTGTACATAACACTTTCCACTTCTCAAATTTGAAGAAATGTTTTGCTAAAAAAGATCTCACTATTCCGTTGGACGAAATCCAAATCAATGAAAAACTTCAATTCATTGAAGAACCCGTCGAAATAATGGATCGTGAGGTTATGAGACTTAAACAAAACAAGATACCGATTGTTAAGGTTCGATGAAATGCTCGTAGAGGACCCGAGTTCACCTGGGAGCATGAAGATCAGATAAAGAAGAAATACCCGCATTTATTTCCAGAAGATACGTCAACACCTCCAACTGCTTAAAATTTCGGGACGAAATTTATTTAACGGGTAGGTACTGTAGTGACCCGAACTTTTCCATGTTTATATATATATTAAATGAAATTGTTATTTACATGATTAAGTGTTTCCAACATGTTAAGCAATCAAACTTGTTAAGACTTGATTAATTGAAATAGGTTTCATATAGACAATTGACCACCCAAGTTGACCGGTGATTCACGAACGTTAAAACTTGTAAAAACTATATGATGACATATATATGGTTATATATATAGTTAACATGATTTTATTATAAGTATGTATCTCATTAGGTATTTTAACAATGAGTTATATACATAAAAAAGAGACTATTAATTTAAGAAACTCGAAAACGATATATATAACGATTATCGTTATAACAACGTCTTACTAGGTACATATGAATCATATTAAGATATTGATACACTTGGTTAATTATGTTAAATGATAAGTAAATATATTATTAAGTGTATTAACAATGAAATACATATGTAAAAATAAGACTACTAACTTAATGATTTCGAAACGAGACATATATGTAACGATTATCGTTGTAATGGCATTTAACTGTATATATATCACACTAATATATATTATATATCATAATATCATGATAATATAACAATTTAACATCTCATTTGTTATAATAAACAATGGGTTAACAACATTCAACAAGATCGTTAACCTAAAGGTTTCAAAACAACATTTACATGTAACGACTAACGATGACTTAACGACTCAGTTAAAATGTATATACATGTAGTGTTTTAATATGTATTCATACACTTTTGAAAGACTTCAAGACACTTATCAAAATACTTCTACTTAACAAAAATGCTTACAATTACATCCTCGTTCAGTTTCATCAACAATTCTACTCGTATGCACCCGTATTCGTACTCGTACAATACACAGCTTTTAGATGTATGTACTATTGGTATATACACTCCAATGATCAGCTCTTAGCAGCCCATGTGAGTCACCTAACACATGTGGGAACCATCATTTGGCAACTAGCATGAAATATCTCATAAAATTACAAAAATATGAGTAATCATTCATGACTTATTTACATGAAAACAAAATTACATATCCTTTATATCTAATCCATACACCAACGACCAAAAACACCTACAAACACTTTCATTCTTCAATTTTCTTCATCTAATTGATCTCTCTCAAGTTCTATCTTCAAGTTCTAAGTGTTCTTCATAAATTCCAAAAGTTCTAGTTTCATAAAATCAAGAATACTTCCAAGATTGCAAGTTTACTTCCAAGTTTTCTAAATCCATTCCAAGTAATCATCCAAGATCAAGAAACCTTTGTTACTTACAGTAGGTTATATTTCTAATACAAGGTAATAATCATATTCAAACTTTAATTCAATTTCTATAACTATAACAATCTTATTTCGAGTGGAAATCTTACTTGAAATTGTTTTCGTGTCATGATTCTGCTTCAAGAACTTTCAAGCCATCCAAGGATCCTTTGAAGCTAGATATATTTTTCTCATTTCTAGTAGGTTTATCCAAGGAACTTGAGGTAGTAATGATGTTCATAACATCATTCAATTCATACATATAAAGCTATCTTATTCGAAGTTTTAAACTTGTAATCACTAGAACATAGTTTAGTTAATTCTAAACTTGTTCGCAAATAAAAGTTAATCCTTCTAAATTGACTTTTAAAATAAACTAAACACATTTTATATATCTATATGATATGCTAACTTAATGATTTAAAACCTGGAAACACGAAAAACACCGTAAAACCGGATTTACGCCGTCGTAGTAACACCGCGGGCTGTTTTGGGTTAGTTAATTAAAAACTATGATAAACTTTGATTTAAAAGTTGTTATTCTGGGAAAATGATTTTTATTATGAACATGAAACTATATCCAAAAATTATGGTTAAACTCAAAGTGAAAGTATGTTTTCTAAAATGGTCATCTAGACGTCGTTCTTTCGACTGAAATGACTACCTTTACAAAAACGACTTGTAACTTATTTTTCCAACTATAAACCTATACTTTTTCTGTTTAGATTCATAAAATAGAGTTCAATATGAAACCATAGCAATTTTATTCACTCAAAACGGATTTAAAATGAAGAAGTTATGGGTAAAACAAGATTGGATAATTTTTCTCATTTTAGCTACGTGAAAATTGGTAACAAATCTATTCCAACCATAACTTAATCAACTTGTATTGTATATTATGTAATCTTGAGATACCATAGACACGTATACAATGTTTCGACCTATCATGTCGACACATCTATATATATTTCGGAACAATCATAGACACTCTATATGTGAATGTTGGAGTTAGCTATACAGGGTTGAGGTTGATTCCAAAATATATATAGTTTGAGTTGTGATCAATACTGAGATACGTATACACTGGGTCGTGGATTGATTCAAGATAATATTTATCGATTTATTTCTGTACATCTAACTAGGGACAACTAGTTGTAGGTTACTAACGAGGACAGCTGACTTAATAAACTTAAAACATCAAAATATATTAAAAGTGTTGTAAATATATTTTGAACATACTTTGATATATATGTATATATTGTTATAGGTTCGTGAATCAACCAGTGGCCAAGTCTTACTTTCCGACGAAGTAAAAATCTGTGAAAGTGAGTTATAGTCCCACTTTTAAATTCTAAAATTTTTGGGATGAGAATACATGCAGGTTTTATAAATGATTTACAAAATAGACACAAGTACGTGAAACTACATTCTATGGTTGAATTATCGAAATCGAATATGCCCCTTTTTATTAAGTCTGGTAATCTAAGAATTAGGGAACAGACACCCTAATTGACGCGAATCCTAAAGATAGATCTATTGGGCCTAACAAACCCCATCCAAAGTACCGGATGCTTTAGTACTTCGAAATTTATATCATATCCGAAGGGTGTCCCGGAATGATGGGGATATTCTTATATATGCATCTTGTTAATGTCGGTTACCAGGTGTTCACCATATGAATGATTTTTATCTCTATGTATGGGATGTGTATTGAAATATGAAATCTTGTGGTCTATTGTTACGATTTGATATATATAGGTTAAACCTATAACTCACCAACATTTTTGTTGACGTTTAAAGCATGTTTATTCTCAGGTGAATACTAAGAGCTTTCGCTGTTGCATACTAAAATAAGGACAAGATTTGGAGTCCATGTTTGTATGATATTGTGTAAACACTGCATTCAAGAAACTGATTTCGATGTAACATATTTGTATTGTAAACCATTATGTAATGGTCGTGTGTAAACATGATATTTTAGATTATCATTATTTGATAATCTACGTAAAGCTTTTTAAACCTTTATTTATGAAATAAAGGTTATGGTTTGTTTTAAAAATGAATGCAGTCTTTGAAAAACGTCTCATATAGAGGTCAAAACCTCGCAACGAAATCAATTAATATGGAACGTTTTTAATCAATAAGAACGGGACATTTCACAAATAACAGTCAAGGTTTGGGTTGATGGGTGTGATGACCCGTCCAAATCCATTTGGACGAATACATCATTCATCGATTTCACAGTGAGGTACTGACCTCTACATGATACATTTTGTAAACATTGCATTCTTTTGAAAAGGCACACCATAATTGAATATCAAATCTCAAGGTTTTTGACGTTTGATGATTTCTACATATAGACAATCACCGTAAATAATAGTTTACAATACTACATCCGTTGATAATGCAGTCAAAATAAGATACATGGTGATGATTTTGTGAATGCAACGTTTTCTTGAATAAAACATGTATGACTCCATGCACATAGCTTGTATCACATATAAGCAAACAACAGAAGACTTCTAGGAACCTGAGAATAAACATGCTTAAAAGTGTCAACACAAAGGTTGGTGAGTTCATAGTTTTAATGTTGCGCATAATCTGTATGTAAAGGTGGATCACAAGATTTTAGTTGTTTCATCCAGAAACGTTTATCAAAATATTCTACAAGATTGAGCACCCTGGTAACTAAGCTTTAACGTTATAATAATTACCCCTGTTTTAACATACATGCAATCAACATGTACAATACACGCAATCCAACGTGTACTAAACTTAAATAGTATACGTCTGTTTTATAGTTCAGGCTAGGGTTTCTATACCTGGAACAGACGGGGATGTCAAGCCCTATGGATCCATATACAACTATTCGCGCCCACTGGTTCTTATAACCGGCAGCTACTAGTTACCAAACTTAAGGAATTTTCGGTTCAAACTCAGTGTAGAATTTATGTATGTACTTGTATCCATTGCATTTAAAATAAAGTGCATGTATTCTCAGCCCAAAAATATAGATTGCAAAAGTAATTAAAAAGGGAGCAAATGAAACTCACATTATCAGCACATAAATTTATTCACCGAAATGTGACCGAAACTCGGAATGCAAAGTAACCGTAGATCTCAACCTAGAGAATATATGTTGGTCAATAAATGTTTAACAAGCTAGGTCGGGTCATAGTGTATCACAATCCTAATGCTCGAGACCGACATGCAAAAGTTAACAAAAGTCATCTCAAAAGTCAATCCGACCCAATATGATCTTTAAATCTATACATGTTTATTGTATTAACATAGTATAAGTCTTGATAATTGAACGAATTTATAGTTTATCAAACTCAAAATATTATTTATTTCAGGAGCTATATTATATTTGAATTATCATGGCAATCGAAAATCTTTTATTATTTCACATAGTTTTTCAATACTTGTAAAATCAGACTATAGTGTTTATAAAGCTTTAAAACTTGATAAGATAGTCAACTTTGACAATTGTTCAACAAAACGAGACGTGCCTTATATAGAAATTCATTTACTCGATTAGTAATATCTAAAAATCCAATTTATCAATCTCATAGATAAGTTGTTTAAATATTAATTTACAGTTTCAAACACAATTTCAATTAACGTCAAACATAATTCAGTTGACCATATCTTTTAATCCGTTCATCGAAATCGCGCGATTTCTAAATGAAAAGTTATTAATTTTTCGATAGCTTTCCAACAACATGCATATCATATACTTTATATCAATAGCATATGTATCAAATTCGTGATTCATCATAAACTATCTAATGATAAAATTAAAGCATACACGCATACATAAACATATATACTCGAGCATTAGACATGGATACACTATTAATATATAAAAGATAAGATATGAATGCTCACGTATCAATATTGTGATTCAATATTGCAGGAAAGCACGTAGACGCAACGGAGATGATAAACGCTAGGTTGACCTTTGACTCATGATCATAACCCCCAAACAATACTCATAATCTCATTAGCTATAACCCATAATTTTCCTTAGCTTTATCCCGCTCGAAAAGCTTCTTTTGAAATCGTTTGGGCATGACCTCGTCGTAATATTTTATGTATAATAATACTAATAATAATACTCCTAACTATAAGATTAATAATAATATTGATAGTGCTCCAAATGAACATATATTTAGGCGCAATATCCTTCCAATATGTAAAGTTTTCAGTTGCAATTGTTCTATTTTCAAGTAATATTCGTTTAAATAAATAAGTGCGAAGACAAAAGAAGAAAACGAAGATTTGAAGACGCAAACGTCCAAAAAGCTCAAATGTACAAGATACAATCCAAGTGGTTCTATTTATTGATGACTAACGTCTAAATATTGATAAGAGTACAAGTCGCGAAACGCAAAGTACAAGATATCTTAGCGTACGAGAAGACGTTCAAAAATCCAGAACCGAGACATGAACCAACTATCAACGTACGACTCAACGGAGCTAAAATTACAAGTCAACTATGCACAAGAATATAATATAATATAATATAATATATATATAATTATATAAAATTATATATATTATATTATATATTAAAAAATACCAGCAGCCCACGTTATGTATTTATTGGATGAGCTGGAATTCGAACCTCCGCAATCGTGGAGCACCAAGGCACAAAAGTACCATGATCGCGGAGCTGCCTGGGACAGAATTTCCTATAAAAGCCAACGCATTTGGACGATCAAACGCACCCCTTTTTCTTTCTTTCTATCTACGAATTATATATATATATATATATAATTTTAATTTTAATTTTAATTTAAGTTTAATAATAATTGGGTTATTGTAAGAAATGTTTTACGGGTTTTAAAGTCAGAACTCTGTCTGTGTAACGCTACACTATTAATAATCACTGTAAGCTATGTCATTCCTTTTTAAATTAATGTCTCGTAGCTAAGTTATTATTATGCTTATTTAAACCGAAGTAATTGTGATGTTGGACTAAATATTAAGACGGGGTTATTGGGCTTTGGACCATAATTGGGGTTTGGACAAAAGACCGACACTTGTGGAAATTGGACTATGGGCTATTAATGGGCTTTATATTTGTTTAACTGAATGATAGTTCGTTAATTTAATATAGAGAATTACAATTTGACGTATCTATAAATAACCACATACACTCAATCGGATACGATGGGCGGGATATTTATAAATACTAATAATCGTTCATTTGACCGGACACGGGAATGGATTAATAGTCAATGGACTCATTAAAACAGGGGTGGATTACATACAAGGATAATTGGTGTAATTGTTACAACGTATTAAAACCTTGGATTACACACAGTCGATAATCTGGTGTAATCATTAACAAATTATTAAGACCTTGTTACAGTTTAAATCCCAAATTAGTTAGAATATTTGTATAACACCCCGCCAAATTACCATCTGACGGCGTATTAATCCAGGTCCCACAGTTAACAGTTACGCCCTCTATATGAGACGTTTAAAGCAATCGCATTTAATTTTATTTAAATAATTAACTTTCAAAAACATAAGTCAATAATCCCAAAATAGAAACACTGTTGTGATCGTAACCACAAGCCAACAGTATTTAAATAGTATAAAAGTTTTAAATGCGAAAGTAAATAATGTTCTTTAAAATCAAATGCTGACTCCACGGCCAGTCATGCAGCAAACACAGCGGAAGCATACCTCTTAAGGACCTGAGAATAACAACACGCAAAAACAGGTCAACAAATAATGTTGGTGAATCTACAGATTTAAAGTAATGTAACAGTATCTGAAAAAAACAGTTATCAGAAAAATAGTTTAGTTTCCTTGACCACGAGATTCTATCGTTTGCATAAACCGAGCACCTGAATACTAGCAATGACCCGAGTATAGAAGCCACTATACCCGCCTTACCTCGTAAAATGTTATACACTTGTTCAAATGTATTTAATGTTCAAAGTAAATGCACCACAGTTTTTATAGCGGCTGAGATTGTCAACCTAACGGATCCGTCCATCTAAATTGTGTAACACCGAGGGTATTAAAAGTATTCAAGCTAGAGGCTTTTTGAACAAACTCATTATGCATATGTGTAGTACTCATGTCAATACAAAAATATTTGAAAATATAAATATAACAGCTTGTATTCTCATCCCTGAAAACATGTAAAAAGCGAGACTGTAGACTCACCTTTGAAATAAGCTCGGATTGAAAAGTGAACAAATAACTTGTACGGTTTATAGCCGAGTAATGCAACCTAAGTATACGTATGTAGGTTGGTCAATATATGTATCTTATATAAGTGTGGTTTCATAGTGTACGTTGTCTTATTGCTCGACTCGACGTGTTTCAAAGTAAAAGTCAACTATATCATGCAAGTCAAACAAAGTCAACCGAAAGTCAAACTTGGTCAATGTGGTCGACTAAAGTCAACATCAGTAGGTTCATGTCAAATATTGGTCAACATGTCAAACCTAAGTCAAACAATACGTTTTAGGTCATGAATGATCGTTTTCACAATTTCAATTTATCGTCATGCACAAAGTTTATGAACACGTAGCACACTTAGCACATTATCTCATAGTAAAAAATTCAAGTAAATATGAAAAACTCCTGATCATAAATATACTTAAAATTGATTCCAAAACGTCCGGCCAGGGACTCATACGACAATTAAAAGTCAGGAATCAGAAGGGATACTTTTGGGGTTTGCCAAGTCAGTTTCTGACCGCGCACTAATTTCATTTTGGCTATAAACGGAGTTAGGGCATGAAATTGATACAAGACCAGTGGCCATAGTTCAAGTACAAATCAAAGTAACACATATAAAAAATCTAGAAACTTTTGTGTAGCCAATTTGTACAGTTTATTCGTGCAAGTTGAACATTCAGTTTTCAGCTCAAATCAGAATTCACATAAAGTATGGCTCTATTGTGCCCAATGCATAAGGTTTTAGAGATTGACATAAACTAACAATAAGTCACATATCATGTTAAGTTTCATTTTACAGAAGCATACATGCTCAAACAATTCACATAATCCACAGGGTACAAAACCGTGATCAATTTTTACAGATTCGATTCTCATTTAGTTAGTCACATTCGCACGCGATTATCCGAAGATCTAGATACAATTAGCCTATGATATCCACATGAAAGATGAAGTAATTTTTGTCTATTTTTCAAATATGCAAAGCTTTAATCTCAGAAGTTAACACATTTTATTATACAAGGTTATTTTCATGCAAGTACTGTATAAAACTACTTTTACACTAATTCGAGCATATCTCGGGCTATACATAAGCAAACGACATGATATCCTAGTCTAAATTGAGTGTTTTTAAATTATCTTTCCAGTGGTATATGTCTCACATGCCAATTCATTGTCTATCAATACCATATTTCTGATCAAGCAACAAAAACACAACGATAACTCAAATCGACATAACTTAATCATACGGAAACGAAATCAAGCGAATCCAAAGCCTAAACTCAATAGTTTTTCGCAAGGAATATGATTATAACATAATAATTAACATTTGAAAAACTTAATTTTTCTGATCAAACAAATACAAATTCGTTTTTAAACCCTAGCGCATCAAACAATCAAAATAACGATAACGATTAACACGTACGCGTATAGACTTGAGCAATTGACAACATAACTATGAAACTCTTATAAAAATCAGATTTTAAGAGTTAGGGTTTAGCTAAATATACCTTAGATCAACAATCAAAGCACACCAATACGTAGAGGATAACGCGAATTACAACGTTTGTTCTTGAGGTTTTATCAAAAAATGAAAATTGAATGGTATGGTGATGGTGATGATGTCGATGGTATGGGGAGGGAGGAAGAAGTCGACTGACAGCTTTTTCTTGTGAGGGTTTATGCCAAATTTAGGTTTACACTCTAATTTATATTAAGCCCTAATTCCACAATTAACACTTAAGCCCCTAAAGTTACAAAAATCAAGATATAAGGGGGTATGGGGGAGGGGTCGGCCGAATGGGCCCCATGGGGATACGGGTATCCCCGGGCTCTCGTTTCGCAATTCTATGTAATCGTGGTTCGTTTTAAGTGCAGTTTAGTCGTACCGAAGGCCCGAAATGCTAACCCGATCGTTAAACGCAACCAATTGTTTAATTTATTAAAAACCCAATAAATTAAATATTTTAAAAAGTTAATAATTAATAAAAATTAATAAAAATTAATTATTAAAATAAACCCGAGCGTTTCGTTGCCCAAAAAGCTATTATCAAAATCGTATCATTTTTATCGTATTTCATTATGCGAAATATTTATTTGAATTAATATCAACCCATATTAATTATTGAAACCCTCCAAAGATCAAGTACGCATTTAATACACGTAAACGCATAAAAGTTAAATAATCACCATTAAATAAACTAACGGAAGGTTAACGGAAGTAACGGAAAAATCAGGGTTGTTACAATTTGACTTCGGGTATAAGGGTAATTTGACGAGGTCACTCGCACTTTATATTTATGACCGATGGACTATTATGGACAAAAACCAGATGGACGTATCAAATAAACCAGGACATAGGACAATTAACCCAGGGTAATAAATTAAAATTAAAACGTCAAACATCATGATTACGGAAGTTTAAATAAGCATAATAATTTTATTTTT